>NC_088334.1:8987500-10460000 GCF_036884655.1 Musa acuminata AAA Group | reverse complement strand
AAGCTTCATTTGGTGGGAATTTAGGCCCGAAAATATCGAGTGTTTCCTTGTCCTTGTAGAGAAGGACGGGAAAACTCTACAAAGGCGTTTGTTCTTCTTGTAAGCATGACTCCTTTTCCTAGAAAAATGATATGTTTCACTGATTCCATAAATTTGGGTTCTGTTGTGTGCACCGTCATCCTGCATCGAATTGTAAGCGGATGCTGGACAAAAGACTTTACGTCGAACATAATTCATTTTGTTGAGATTTGATTCATAATTATTTAGATAGTTATCATGATCTAGTGGTTACAGGATGATTTCAATAACCACCTCAATCATGATCTAGTAGTTATAGGGTGGTTTCAATAACTACCTCAATCTAGTAGTTATAGGGTGGTAGATAGAGAGAGTCTGTGTGCATTTGGTATCTTGTAAGTGTTCTTATCAATCCTCCTGTTTTTTAATACTACATCAGTTTTCTTAAATTGAAAAGATTCTTTTACTTGCATCGTAGTATTCTGTTTTTTCATTCTGTTTTTTCCTTTCTCCTCAATCCCAGCCTAGTTTCAATATGAACTGGGCATTATGGCTTCCAATGGCAATTCCATGTCTCAACCCCTTATCCCCATCTTTTCGGGCAAAAGCTATGAATTTTGAAGTATCAAGATGAAGACTCTATTCAAGTCTCAAGATCTTTGGGACTTAATAGAGAATGGATATGCAGATCTAGATGACGAAATCAGATTGAGAGAGAATAGAAAGAAGGACTCAAAGGCATTGTTCTTCATTCAACAAGTTGTACATGAGACGATCTTCTCAAGAATTGCAGCAGGGGCAACCTCAAAGCAAGCTTGGTTGATACTTCAAAATGAATTTCAAGGCTCATCAAGGGTGATTACGGTAAAACTTTAAACCCTCCATCGTGAGTTTGAAATTTTGTTTATTAAATGCAATGAATCGGTGCAAGATTTTCTATCTCGAGTGACTGAAATTGTTAGTCAAATGAAATCTTATAGTGAACATCTTTCTGATTATATAATTATTGCAAAAATTTTGAGAAGTTGAACTTCGAAATTTGATCATGTTGTTGCCGTAATTAAGGAATCAAAAGATTTATCTACATATTCATTTGATGGCATTTCAAGTTAAGGGGGAGTCTTCTACTTCAAAAGAAGACAACAAATCAATAGGAAGAGGATGTGATAGAGGAGGATTTCGTGGTAGAGGAAATGGAAGAGGAAGAGGACACTTTGATGGGCATGATGAACAATTGCAATCAAATTATGATCAAAGAAATTACAAGAGTGGAATTCAATCTACTATTGTAAAAAGTTTGGTCATATGAAGGCAGATTGCTGAAAAAGAGAAAAGCAAAGCTATGTGGAGAAAAATGAAGAAAATAGTAAGTTATTTATGACTCATTCACAAGTTCATAATATCTCAAATGATATTTGGTTTCTGGATAGTGGATGTTCTAATCATATGTTAGGCATAAAATCAATATTTAGAGATATTGATGAAACTCACAAGTTGAAAGTTAGACTTGGAGATAGCAAGCAAATCCAAGTGGAAGGGAAAGGAATAATTGAGGTGAAGACAAATCAACGTAAGGTAAAATACCTTGATAATGTTTTTTTTGTTCCTACTTTATCACATAACTTGAGTGTTAGACAATTAGTAGATGATAGATATTCAGTAATATTTGATAATGGTTCATGCACTATTAGAGATAAAAAACATGGTTTGATTATAGTAAATGTTTGCATGACACAAAACTAGATGTTTCCACTTGATGTGTCAAATATTGAAAGGCATGCGCTTATCATAACTCAAAAGAATGAGTCTAGTTTATAGTATTTAAGATATGGACACCTTAACATTAAAAGTTTAAGGTTGTTAAGTCAAAAATGAATGGTTTTCGGATTGCCCAAGATTAATACACTTGATGTACGTGAAGGATGTATTTATGGCAAACAAAGTAAAAAACCATTTCCTATTGGAAAAGCATGAAGAGCATCTAATTGTCTTGAATTAATTCATACTGACTTATGTGGACCTATGAATACAAAATCATTTGTTGGAAGTCAATAATTTTTATTGTTTACGGATGATTATAGTCGCATAAGTTGGGTATATTTTTTGAAATTGAAATCTGAAACATTTGATAATTTTCGAAAGTTTAAGGCACTTGTAGAAAGACAAAGTGGTAGATATATAAAGACACTTCGGACAGATAGAGGTGGTGAATTTTTATCTAATGAGTTTAATTCTTTTTGTTAAGAAAATGGTATTCACAGAGAATTGACAGCACCATATACACCGGAGCAAAATGGTGTAGCTGAACGTAAGAATCGGATTGTCGTTGAAATGGCAAGAAGTTTGTTTAAAGGAAAACATCTTCCAAATCAGTTTTGGGCAGAAGCAGTTGCAACAGTAGTTTATTTGTTGAATATTTCACCAACAAAGGCTGTTATGAATCGAACTCCTTTTGAGACTTAGTATGGTATGAAACCAAGTATTAGACATCTAAGAATTTTTGGTTGTATTTCTTATGCTTTGGTGAATTCATAAAATCATCACAAGCTTGATGAAAAATCTGAAAAATATATTTTAATTGGTTATTCTTTACAATCGAAAGCATATCGATTATATAACCCTGTTAGTAGTAAAGTTATTATTAATAGAAATGTTATGTTTGATGAAAGGACAAGTTTGAATTGGGAGACCAATAAAGGTGAAACACAAATGCAGATTCCAGTAGAACTAGACACTCCGCAGAATCAAATGACAGATCCCGCTCCAACAAAAGTATCGAGCACTTCAAATTCTGATTCGTCAAATTAAACCCCTCTAAGAAATTTCAGATCATTGACAAAAATTTATAACTCAACATTTGCTTTGTTTATTTCAGATCCAACAACTTTTGATGAAGTAGTTAAATAAGAGGAATGGAGAAAAGCAATAAAGGAGGAAATCAAGTCAATTGAGAAGAATGAAATTTGGGAGCTAATGGATCTATCGAAAGAAAAGAAAGCGATTGGGTTAAAATGGGTGTTAAAAACAAAATTTAAATGCAAATTATTTGGTTTCATGAATAGTGATTGTGCAGGAGCTTTAGATGATCGAAAGAGTACTTCATGCAAGTGGAGCCATAACAATGAAGTATTATGGAATGGATGAACAAGTTACGGATATCTTCACCAAATCACTTCCAGTTCAAAAACATGTTTATTTTATGTCGCAAATTGGTGTATGCAACTATGAATCAAGGGGGAGTGTTGAGATTTGATTCATAATTATCTAGATAGTTATCATGATCTAGTGGTTACATGATGATTTCAATAACTACCTCAATCATGATCTAGTAGTTATAGGGTGGTTTCAATAACTACCTTAATCTAGTAGTTATAGGGTGGTTGTCACTAGGTCCTATAAATAGGACCGTAGTTCATGAAGTAAGGTAGATAAAGAGAGTCTGTGTGCATTTGGTTTCTTGTAAGTGTTCTTATCAATCCTCCTATTTTTTAATACTACATCAATTTTCTTGAATCGAAAGGATTCTTTTACTTACATCGTAGTATTCTGTTTTTTCCTTGCTCCTTAGTCCCTAACACATTTTGCTTGTCATTTGCTTGACTCTTACTGCATTAACAGTAAACACTGTTAACTATGGATTCTTCTTTCACAATTAACTGTCCCTACATTGAATTCACACATATAAGCAAACGAAATCTGAACAAGTAATTCCTCTCAGACCTGCCGACAAATGCAAACATAAATAGGTGGGTGATGCTCTTTTACATCACCAAGCAAAGCCACAGGATTTAGGTAAAAAACACTTTCCATTAACCCATCATTTTGCCGTTTAATTTGTGTGCCCACTTGATATTGAATATCAACTCTTAACGGTAACATATCTTCTTCTTCAGACAAAGAAGGGACAAAAAAAAAGGAGGCAGTAACATTTCTTGCCTATAAAAGCAGCCCCAATACTCACTGAACCACCAGCTCGCAGTAAGAACCTTCATACCTCTGTCTGAAGCTTCCTCTCTTGTGTTGGTGAGATTTATCTTATGCTTTCAGGTCTCTCAAGTTAGGTATATTGTTGTGATGTTGCCTACATTAATCATTCTCTCAGAGTAGCCAAAGAAAGGATGAAGTTGGTGGGGATTCTCTTTCTTGGAGTTCTAGTGATGAACTCATGCTCAGTGATGCCAAGGAAGGTGTTGTTGGAAGACGACATCCATGGAGGAGGCCAAGCTGATGAGGGAGAGCACGAAGTGGAAAGGTTTGGCTATTCTGATGCCGACACCAATAACCATCACGCCATACCCAGAGATCAGTACAACAACTGGGTGAATAGTCCAGGGTACATGCCGGGAGATGGCGGAAATGTCGGTGGCACAGGATGAAGCCATGGTTCCTGAAACTACGGTTGGCTTTACTAAGCAGCATGTGCGATGCCATACGTGCTAAGAGTACATGAATAGGTTACAGGTGCGTAGACCACGCATGGATGTCAACCCCTGCTCTGTGAACCTTACGCCCTTTCGTAAAATAAGAACAGTCTCTCTCTCTCTCTCTCTCTCTCTCTCTCTCTTTCTCTCTCTACACATACACACGGAGGTCAAGGTTTGTAGAAAGAAGTTAATAATACGAAGGAAAAGAAGTTGATACTATCATGCTGAATTAACTATTTACAAGCATCATCAAGCAAAAATGCATATATGTCTTTTCTCGATATCGTTTATTCTCAAATCTTGGTTTGTATTGACAAATTCTTGATAGCGATCTGGCGTTGAAAGATGTATTTTACTGAATGATTAACCCAAGAAAATAGTGAATTCAGTGATGATTGACTATAACTTCGCATGCAATTCTCCACAATATGTGATATTATTTGCAACTTCTAAAGCTTCGTTTAAGCTTTCGGTTTCCTTTTTCTTCAAGCATGAGATCTGAGCTGTTCTTATTGATCTTACGATACATCGCAAGTACTTGATACATCTGGACTTCACACAACCTTAGCTGATTCAAACTACACTCGAAGATTGCATTTTATGAGTTAAAATCTACTCCTTCAAAGTATTTCATGTACTTGTGGGAGAAAAAATTGCACTCATTTCTTTATTCAACTTCCATCCAATCTGAATGCAAGCAAAGCATATGCCATCATAGACGAAATGGAAACATTATCATCATCTGAGATAACTATTGCATTCATCCATAACGTCAACAAGCACAACAGTAAGTGTCATAATACAAAGTAGTGAATCATTTCTCATGTACTAAACTTACAAATGAATCGGCAGCAATTTAAACTCCGACATGGTGTCAGGCCGAAGGCCTTTCTCACCATATAATCAGGTTCTATGTGTTTAATTTGAGCTATTACTTTGGTGCCGAGACGAATTATACATCCAACAAATCTCGTTCTGGCCATACCGAACAGAATACATCGACTATGAAGTCGTTGGCTCGCTTGCTGGATCAGCGAGGTAGTATCACCATACCAACTATCTTATGCTAGCACACGTTCTGACCTCCCAAGTTATTCTTCTCTGGTACACATGAATCCTTGTGCGAACCACCAGAAACTGTTAGCATGTCACTGGTGCAGCTCCAAGAGCCTCTCAGCAATTATTTGCATCTACTACTTCGTTCTCCTTTGTTCTTCCAGTGTCACATCTTGCTCTCTTTTCCTTTCCCTGAGTAAAGATAAGAGTAAACTTAGCCCATTCAAGATATAATAAAAATGACAGGAACAAAGAAATTTTGGTAAAACATGAATAGAAAGAGATCCAATTAGGAATTAGATAGATGAAAAGAGTCCAAAAGAAAATATCAAAGTGGAAGTAAAGCAAAAGGCAACGAGGAAGAAACAAGCCAAGACATCCACAGCGGCATGCACTTAGGATTCAAGATGTGGATGAAGTGTGAGATAAATAGATTTCCATTTCCATGAATAAAAACTCGAGTCTATGAACCTGTCTGATCTGTCCTGCTCCATTTATCCTATAGAAGACGATCATCATAGGATAAGCTCCTTGTTTTGCTGACAAGACTGTCATCTTATAGCATGATTAGGAAGGTATTCCAGCTACCATCCGACAACCTAGTTTGTCAGCTAAATATCATTGCATCACGGACGGAGCCATCTCACTTGTCATTTTTTCAGCCACCAAATGATGGAGCCATATCTTTCTCAGGCAGAAGCAGTAGATTTGCTTTTCTATGCTTCTGTTCTTAGTCAAAAGCAGATGATCGACTCTGCCGGTTTCAGCAATGACTACCATCAGAAGCAAAACAACATTTGGAGTGTTCCAATCCTCTCAGAAGGAAAGTTGTAGAGTCTCAAGACAAGTGGAGTAGAGAACATGAAAAGAAACAAGAGAAGTTTCTGTTGAACTCAAGGAAGTCTTGCATGCACAGGATTCACTGTCTAGAATCTCGAAGACTATCAATTGTGAAGGTATCTGAAAGCTTATTTATACAGAGGAGACCAGAAAGCAAATTGAAGTGGTATTGATTAAAATATTAAGGGCCTTCCACTCAAGTCAAAATCATAAGATGGTGGGTGGTTATACATCACCAAAGAAGCATATTTTAATGGCAATAATTGATTAGTGCCAAGATCTTGAAGGCACTGAGCAAGCCTCTCAAACATGTATCCACCAGCTTGCTAATTCAGGGGCTATCAGAAATCAGTCACCAGGTATCCTCAACCTTGCCTGATGCAATTTGAAACATGAGTGGCCTTTAGGAAAGGCAGGATTCCACAAAAGATGACCACCTTTGGTGTATTATTTAATTATCTTCCTCTGCTGCTTAGGTTGTTCTCTTATTGGTACAATAAAAAATCAATTTGTATAAAGGAACATGAAGAATGCTACAAGTTTGAAGACAATAACAGAACTAGTACCATTGTAAGCCATAGGTACTAATACAACAACAACTGCATTCACCATAACTATAAAATTCATGTTCTTATGTTACTACTTTTCTGTCCTAAAGCTTCTTGAATAAGCAGATAGTGTAAAAAAGTCAAAACAGGGTTTTAGATGAAGAAATTCTTGATGAAACTAGCGTTCAACTGTTGTTCTGATCTGCAAAGAGAAGCATGTGAAAAAATATTATTTTGAAAAAAAAAACAAGAAGGAAGAATTTACATACTAACCTCAAATTGACCACACTGTTTCTATGGATAACTCAGAATGTAGAATGCCGAGCAATCCTTCAAACCAGGAGGACAATTACTAAATCAACTTGGAAATACACTTGAAACATGAAATTTGTGAGATCAGCATTCTCTAATGGTATACATGCATAATAACATGGTAAATGAAATACATGAAGAATATATATATATATATATATATATATATATATATATATATATATATATATATATATATATATATATATAATTTATATATGTCTTCTATGAAACACAGGTAGGTAGCAGCTAGTTAGTTGAATGTACATGATGTTACATGTAACGTCTGGTGTTTCTTTGTGGGGCAAACCCTACATTTATGCTAACAAAGTTGGGACATCTCTGTCTCTCTCTCTCTCTCATAGAGGATGAACACGGTATCCAAATAAAGGCTGAGCGTGAGAACATGGAACATTTGCAAAACACATAACAAGTACAACAAATAATGAACTTAATCAAGCCCTAAGAACCAAGGCAGTTTGCTTTCAAATAATTCATATGTAGTTCTTCTAGGGTTTAGGGTTTTGATAATTTGCTATGCCAAACACCTAAGAAAATAATGGGATTTTCAAGTATAATTAACAGTCAACACTGAAGTTTTGGTCTAAAAGTTCTATCCATGTGCCGATACCCCTCCTAGCAGACTAAGTGCAACACTGTATAATGGAATTTTTTGTCAAAAAGAAATATCTAAGCATAAGTTTTACTAATTCAAACAAGCCGTTAATTAGCTTTTCTATTCATTCAATTCATCAAAAACAGGCCAAAGCATGGATCATGACTTGATGTCTTTAAAGAAGTTCCTTGTAGACCTTATCTTTTGGATAGCCACCTGTTTAGCCAACGTAACCTGCATAATGATGTCTATACTTATGCTTGGCTATGCTTAAGACTTTGATGCTTCATTAATTCAAAGCAATGAACTACAGCAATAATAATTAATAATTGAACAATTATATTCATTTTACAAGTATGGAATTTAACATGATTTTTTTTTTCATGATATATAGAATGATTGAGCTTTTGATCATTATCATTTTAGATTGACTAAGTTCATTCTAATTGTCTTTGTTCTTTTCTAAAGAAGCTTTCCTATTTGGATTATAAGATAAGTATACTTATGCTTGGTCATTTTTCCTCGTCATCTCTCAAGTAATAGACCACATTGGCAAATAATGCTGATAGTAGAGTTGTAGAAGCAGATATTATTTTTATCATTAGAGAATTAGGCAATAATCGTTGTCCAAAAGAGATTTGAGCAAAACATATATCTCAATTTTTTTATGAGCATAAAAAGTTGGACATATTTATATTAATTCGGTCTCAATTTCAATCATTTTGTCTATCGGCAACACGATTATTATTCTCCAATATCTCATTGGTGCCCTTATCGCTAAAGAGTCAGGGATTCAATGCATATGACAGCACCATAATTTATGTTTGTGCGTTTGCAAAAATATGCATGACCCTCAGATAATTCAACTCCTCCAAGAGAGGCACCAGCATATGTGGAGAATCTTATTTGGCATTGCAAATTATCACAATGCTGCTTACTATAATGCAAGGAATGTTTGTATCTTTCGTTGTAGTTCATACTTCCATCAGTAATTATACATATATTTTTCTGATGGACTTGGTAAGAATAGAAACTATTCCATGCAGGAATACTAGCCATCAAAGAATGTTCATAGTTACTCCATTAACAGTTCATGTTTGGACGGAGAGAAATAGAGTCCTACAATGAATCTTGCACTATATCAACTGAGGGAGAAGACCTGAGGCCCCATATTGGGTTCTTATTTGCATATTTTGATGGATATACGCATGCATGGAATAGTTTTTGTAATGATGAAAAACCATAAGAGTTCTGATTATGAGCAGAAGCATGTGAACTAGGATTAGATGTATAGAACATCTGAGGAGCACATAGAAAATACAACACCAAAGGCAAAAAAAGAAAAAGGGATTTCTCAGTTCTATCCAACCCTAAAGGCAACATTCCATCTGGGCACATTGAAATTTTGTCAAACCAAAATATCTAAGTTAAGAATCAGTTCTCAAAACAACAATGTTAAACAATTTGTAATGTCATTTTACTAACTTATACAAGTTGTTAAATAGTAAATGGATGTGCTAATATTAAATCTGTGTTTTTGAGCAGATGTAGGTTTACATATGTTTGGTTATGCTTACGACTATGAAGCTTCATTCAAAGACATGAACAACAACAACAACAATATAATAATTGAACAATTATATTCATATTACTAGTCACGAATTGAACATGATATTTCCCATGATATATGCATAATAAACTGAAAAATTATATTCATTTCAGTAGTTAGGAATTTAGCATGATTCTTTTGGTTGGTTTAACTTCACTAAATTCATACTAATTGTCCCTGCACTTGTTTACAAAGAAGTTCTTCTATATGCATCACAAGTCAAGCATACACATGATGGAGTAATGAGCAAATTGGCAAACAACGTTTATAGTATAGGTATAGAAGTAGATATTTCTTATCATTAGAGAACTAGGGAAACTAATATTTGTCCAATATAGGGTTGAGTGAAGTGCCTATTTGAACCTTTTGACTAGCATATGTAGTTAGACATCAATTGTAATCGATTTCATCTATCGGCGACATGATTATTATTCACCACTATCTCATTGGTGCAGATGACGTAATTCGCACAATAAATCTGTAGGCACGCTATGTCGTATGATATGCGTGCATGACCGATACGCACAATAAGATTCCCAATGTTTATCTTGTTACTTTCTCTATTTTTTCCCGCCTTGAAGGTTCCCTTATAAATATCATGTCTTATATCCAGTATCTCAAACTTAGAGGAATTGAGTTCAAGGTAAGTTTGAAGACTAATACTAGTTTTAGCTATTTACTTAACCATATTAGCATATGTATCTGTTGAATATATCAAAGTTCGAAATTAATTGTTACATATAGGATACCTTAGTATTGAAATGGTGAATTTTTTTGCTTTGTTGTAGCTGATCAACAATGAAGATGTCATTTGTGCTTGTTTTTACATTTGGTTTGGCAATCATCCTCTCCAAAACTGGTGTGGAGGGCAGAAGGCTTGAGGAGAATCCCTTGGGTAGCTCTCTTCGAGGAGTTCAGGTAAAGGAATACGTGCATGCTGATAACAAAGTTGTGTTTAGCTCCAGTAGTGCTGGTGGAAGCAACAACGAGGAGGTCAAGAAGGACATCAACAATATTCCCGGAGAGAAGAAGGTAAAAGCTGCTGCAGTTGCATCAGTTGGCTATTCCTTTGGTGCCAAGAAGGATGCCGAGAACGACAATATGTTTGATGTTAGTACTACGGCACGCACTGCACGCCGGGACAATTTACCACACCACTGCTTATGGGGTTCTGCTACATGCCCTTAAGACTATGCTGCTGCCATGAATTGCTATCTGCTACGGTAGTATATAGGATGTGTAAGATTTGCTCAGTATATGGGGCAAATGCTTTAAAGTACTTGCTGCCATGTATAGCTTAGGTCATTATGTCATGGATGGCTGGGGCTTTTCTGTCAATGTACTGAACTACTACTACATAAAATAAAATGTCCATGGCTGGCTTGGCTTGTTATATGTACTGTCCACATAGTACCAATTCCTAAGAGCAAAGATAGCTACGAGGCATTCACTAAAATTTCTAGTTGTTGGTCCTTTACAAAGTGAGTCCGCTCCTTTCCAAATCACTTGCAATTTTTTTACATGAAAATTGTGGGCAAATAGCCAAAAGGAAGAGCACCTGTCGGTCTTCTAATCTATGATACGCAGGTAGGTAGCAGCTAGTTAATTCAGTATACATGATGTTGTAAGCAATGTTTCTTTTTGTGCATATGTTACATGTAAAATCTATAGTTATTTTGTGGGGCAAACCCTACATTAATGCTAACAATGTTGGGTCATCTCTCTCTCTCTCTCTCTCTCTCTTTCTCTATATATATATATATATATATATATGCCAAAATAACCTAAGAGATAGACTCATGATGATGGATGTTTGATGGCTATTATGAACCATGAGAGTTATGTATGAGCATAAAGATAAATCATATGCCACGAACGTGATATACAAATAAAGGTTGAGCATGAGAACATGGAACATTTGCAAAACACATAACAAGTACATAAAATAATGAACTTAATCAAGGCCTAAGAAACAAGGTAGTTTGCTTTCAAATGATTCCTCCATAGTTCTTCTATGGTTTATGGTTTTGATGTTTTTCTATGCCAAATACCGAAGCAAATATTATGATTGTCCATTAATTAGATTTACAAATCATTTAATTCATCAAAAACAAGTCCAAGCATGGTCCATAATGTATGCTAAAAAAGCATTATAAGTTAGTCATGACTTGAAGTCTTTAGAGGGGTTCATTGTAGACTCTTGCACGAGCAATGTGACCTTATCTTTGGACAGCCACCGGTTTAGCCAACCTAATCATTAGAATGATCTATATACTTATGCTTGGTTATGCTTACTACTTTGATGCTTCATTAATTCAAAGCAATGAACAACAACAATGTAATAATTGGACAATTATGTTCATTTTATTGGTTAGGAACTTAACATGATATTTTTTTCATGGTATATAGAACAATGGAGCCTTTGATCATTATCATTTTAGATTGACTAAGTTCATGCTAATTGTCTTTGTTCTTTTCCAAAGAAGCTTTGCTATTTGGATTACAAGATAAGTATACTTGTGGTGGGTCATTTTTCTTGGTCATCTCTAAACTAATGGAGCACATTGGCAAATCATGCTGATAGTAGAGTTGTAGAAATAGATATTATTTTATCAGTAGAGAATTAGACAATAATATTTGTCCAAAAGAAATTTGAGAGAAACATATATCTTAATTTTTTTAGAAACATAAAAAGTTAGACATAGTTAAATTAATGTCGTATCAATTGCAATCAATTTTGTCCATTGTTTCATGATTATTATCCTCCCCTGTTTCGTTGGTGCGTGTGACATATTTAATTAGTGTGATAATTATCTTATGCAACCTATGTTTCATAAGACATATGGGCATCATCGAAAGGTACTATAAGATTTCCAACCTATTTTTCTTATAAATATCATGAAATTTGTTTATATATTAGGATCTTAGTATTGAAATGGTCAATTTTTGCTTTGTTGCAGGTTATCAAAAATGAAGATCCCATTTGCACTTATTCTCACATTTGGTTTGGTCATGATCATCTCCAAAACAAGTGTTAAAAGTAGAAGGCTTGGGTAGAATCTCTTGGATTTCTCTCTTCAAGGGGTTAAGGGAAAGAGCTACATGCTTGATAATAATAAAGTTGTCTTTAGAATGAGCAATGAGAAGATCAAGAAGAACATCAAAAGTACTAGAGAGAAGAAGGGAAAAACTGTTGTAGATCTATAATTTGGTTTTGGAGCTACAAAAGAATGCCAATGATAATAATAGTAATAATAATGCTAAGTACAACAAGTATGATGTGCACACACTCTGGGCATGTCAGCAGATTCACACCACTAGATATCGATCGATGAGTACCGAAGGATGTTTGGTGATCTTTGTAAGCACACATAAAGCCCTGCTGCCCTTAACTGTTATCTGCTACTACACTATAGGATATGTCAAATTTGTTCGGTGGAGAGAGCAAATGCTTTCAAGTATTTACTTTGTGTCATGGATAGCTTCACAACAACATGTAATGGATGTCTGGATCTTTTTATCAATGTCCTAGAGAGAGAGAGAGAGAGAGAGAACTATGACATTCACTATGTTCTTGAATCCATAGGAAGAAGATAATACCAAAACATTATATATATATGTATATGTATATATATGTGTATATGTATGTATATATATATATATGTGTATATGTGTGTGTGTGTGTATATATATATATATATATATATATATATGGATAATTTTTCTAAAAAAATTCATATTTTGGGTATTTCCTAAAAGATATTCCCTCTTTTGTTTTTTTTCAAACAGTACCAAAAATTTTAAAAATACCTACAATATCTTTTAAAAAAATTCTACCATTTATTATTATTATTACAGTATTTTTATTTGGTTCATTTATAGTATTTTATTAAGGTACTGAAATCACTATAAATGTTATTGAAAAATACTACAAATGGTATCATATTGTATTTCTTTGACAGTCATTATTTATAAATCATTACAATATAATATTTGTATGCTTATTGTTAGTTTTGTTAAGGCTACAAGTTTATTTAGATTATTTATGATGTTTTCGAGTAAGTTTTATAGAGTTTTTATTACGGTGGCTAAAATACTATAACAAGTTAAAAATACTACAATAGGGTAAACCACAATAACAGACGAAAATATTTTTAAGAAATAATTTAATTTTTTTAAAATTAAAGATACTGTTTGGAAAAAAAACAAAAGGGAGGTTTCAATTGAGAAAAATCTATTGCCATTTTGAGAAAAATCTGCATTAATATATGAAATACCTAGTTTTTGTTTTCAAAATTTATCATTTTGAGAACTACTGGTGCTTCCACGTACCTCAAACTATTGCCATTTACATGCATGACTGGGCTTCAATGAAACAAGACATAAAAAAATTGAAGCAAAAATAAGGTGAAAAACTAGAAGCAACTTTAGTTAGTTTATGGTGCTAAAAGAAGTGAGTATAATAAGCAGTTGCTATGCCATAACCTTTTCATTAGCACAGACCTTATTTCATGTTGCATTAAAGGGTCTGAAAGGATAGGTCAACAAAAAAGAGAGCAAATGGTACATAGAAATGATCCAGCTCAATACATGAAAAAAAAAAGGAGACGGTAGTGAAGGCTAATCCAAAACCAGAACAATAAGACTTAAGGCCCTTGTAAAGGTTTACCTTATTGAGTGAAAAAAATAGAACAATGGCAGAAATTTAATGGGAGAGTTTAACAAACCGGTTACACATGTATATAATATGTGCCAAGTAGTGAATAAATAAAACATCAGGCACCAAAATATTCAATTAATAGATGGCATTTTCCTTTACATTAAACTTAAGTATTTCCTGAACATACAGTAATAAGTTTGGCACACCTATTATTCATGTCAGAGCAGTATAGTAGTTTAACAAAAATAATTGCTTCATTAATATATGACAGATCCAAAATAATGACCAATCAGACAAACTAACCTTATTGCTTTATTTCGAGGGCATCAGCAAGCATCAATGCATTTATTTGTCAATCATAGTTTGAGATTTAAGCCTCTTTTGCAGATCACTTGTGAAAATAATCTCTTTTATTTAAGTAGTAACACAAACCAGACAAACAGACTCATGGTTCCATAAATTCTTCCTCTCCACTCATACAGTTTTGACCAATGTCAGGTAAACAACAATCGAGTTAGTGGGTTTTCTTTTAGATAAACATATAATTATCTTTAAGTCATCATAACTTCTTCCACTAAGTGAATGGGCTGCTTCACTTTCTAAAAAACAAGTACAAATTAAGTTACCTCTAGGGAAAGACCACCATCCAAATCTTTACTATGCCCATAGCATCGGTTAGTGCTGTCTCAGCCCCACCATGAGATAAAATTAAACACTTAACATTGTAAAATTTAGTGCTAAACAATTGATTAGGCATTGAAATCTTCCAGATGGTTGTTACTAAGCCCACCAAACCAACTTATATGTCTTCATGTCATAAACTTGGCACGTTTATACAAACTCATTAATCATACCAATCCACATTCACATTCACTAGCAAAAACATATACCAAGTCGATGACCTAGTTTGCTTCCGTGTTTCATAATCAGAAACAAAATTGATATTGTGAACCTTTTCCTTTTTCGAGCATAAATATTGTACATCATACTTTATTCAAGTAATAGTAAAATTGTAAGAAGAAAGTTACAGGTTGATATGAAGAATTCAGTAAAAAAAAAAATTGCAGCTTTTATTTAACAACTACGAAGAAAAAAGCAAAAGCATATGGAAACTAATGGCAAAGTGTGTCTCTGTGGATGCCCATAACTCCGTGCAGTTCCTTTTGCTAAACTTGACATTATGCAACTCTAGGTGATAAGGATACACACATCCAAACAATTTAGAGAAAACACTGATGATTTGGTCAAATTGTTGATCAAGAACTTTCGTAGAAAATTCTCCATGACAGCCTACAGCTGGTGGTCACTCTATTTTTATTTATTGGAAAGAAACATTCAAATTTGCTTATCAAATGTGATTTCTTGGCATATTGTTTTCAGATATCGCAGAACAACAACACCACACGTCTCCCAGATTCCCTCCTGTCTAGGTACAAATATCAATTTATGAACTTCATTTTCTGATCTTTTGGTCTAAAAACAGAAGCAACCCGTCTCTTCTCTACTCCCTATCTCTAATAAAGAAACAGTTGGTAGGTTCTGGAATTCAGTCTTAACAGAGGTCATCAACTATGTCCCTTGTTGACAAGATACAAGTCATCACTTTTGGCTGGGAAGGAAAACAAAAATAAATAGAATCACCAGGATATGAGAAAGGGGGAGAAAGGCCAGAACAGAAGGCAGCCAACAGATGAGACATGATAAAGGAAAGAAAGCAAAATAATAATACTAATAAAAGATCACTCTCCCTCCCATTGTATAGATAAATGAGACTGGGAGAGAGGAGAAAGATAACCGAAACATCTTTCTTTTCCTCTACTTTTGGCGAGAGAGATCAGAATGGGGTTCAGAGAGATCTTGGTCCTTTCCACTTCTCTCTTCCCTCCGTATCTCCTCCTCCAAACAGGCATCTTTGTCGGATGATCTTTGGGTTTCTCGTCTAGGGCATCAAGGAAGCAACCCCCAACACCAAAATGACGCCATACAAGATGGGGTCACGCTCCGCCAATGCAGGCAAAACATGGTGGGCATGCCAATTCAAAACCCTACAACGCTGCGGGTTCAAGATTCCACCAAAGAAGAAGACCGCGCGTTCCAGAAATACCACAAGCTAGCCACAGGGGTTAGGCAGTGACCTTTCACCGGGAGGCAATTCCTCGGTGCGCAACACCTACGCCATTTCCCGTCTCGCATTGAGCTTTCAGAAGAACACGAAATCCGGAGATCTTTCGTATGAAAAAAATGTCGGGTCTTCTTGATTTGGGCGAGGCTGCTGCGGCCCCCCGATTCGTCCCCTTCCCTCGGCCGCCTCACGCGAAAATGCCGCTACCTTGGACACCGACATGGTTCGATGACGAGTTGAGACGACGAGGGCATTCTAATCTACCATGATCGACTGCATACCGAGGGAGCCGCTTCAGCACCGACTTAATTCACGACCAAAGAGCGATGCGCTGCTCCGTAGGTGTCAGTTAAGTCGGCTCGTATGTTATTTTAATAATTTTGCTTTCGGTCTAATATATTCCTTTCTACCAAATAAAACATAAAACATGGGTGAATGCCCATAAAAAGATATAAACTTTCAAAAAATTCTCACAGGCTATTACTGTGTAAAAAACTATTTTATTTTTTAAAAAAAAATTCTTGTAGCCCACGTTGTAGGCTCAACCCTAATCGAATCTTCATTCACATCTAGTTGCTCAGCCCATCGAGCCTTGTCATGATCGATCATAGCCGTCACGTAAAATAGAAGGGGATGTGAGAGGTCATAGTTATCCTTGCAGACCCTATTGGTCCCCTGTAAATTCGTCATGATCTTTTCCCTCTTCAAACTCTTCTCCCTTCTCTATCATCGATGATCATCGACACAAGACTCATTAGGTGACTTCTCCTTCCTCGCACGAGAGCCAATAGGTGAGACTATCAGGACGAAGGGGGGCGGAGCTACAACCAAGCACGACCGAAAGTGATGCTCAACAAGAGCAAAAATGGTTATTTATAAAAAGATGATGTTTTAAAATTTTTAGAACTTTGTGCATTTTACGAGAAAATACCAAAAGACAGGGATTATTTTCAGAAATTTACCCATAAAACACCTAGGATATCTAAAATTTATTTTTCTGAATTATTTTCCCATTTTATTTGGACTATCCCACCACGTATTCCCTCTATAGAGCTAAAATTGACGTGCGCAACTCTTGTTTTGACTGTATTAGGTCCAAAACCTTCAACTTCTAACACGTCTTCATGGTTCAAGTTTGAATTAATCTCAGCTAGACACTTATCAGTCACAGTAATGACACATAAATAATCTCTGCCATTAAAATTTACCTTAGTATGCTTATAAGCTAATCCATTATCAGAAAAAAAAAAAGAAGATTTTGTCATCACCAAAACTAGAAACAATGTCATTATACATATCATTATATGTCACTATATATTACTTTCTTATCTAAAATTTATTTGTTGTTGAATTATATTTTAATTGTCCAAATTGGGAACTGATTCAAATCAAAGTTAACCAAAGTCCTCCTTTCGAATTAATCTCAAGTTAATATCATTGACACCAGACTAATCAGACTCTAGTTGTATTGATTCCTGCAAAACTATGTTAAGACCTTCCCGACAATATCTCTCTTATGTTTAAATTACAAAGTAATTCAAACTATTCAATTAGTCTTTTAACATGAAAGATTGTATTAATAATGTATCTGAAAAATCATTTTATAGTGGACTTAGGTGATATTACTCAACAATATATTTTTTATGCTTAAATTATGAAGTAATTTAGATGATTCAATTAGCCTTTTAGCATGAAAATTTATATTAATAATGTACCTAAGAAGTCATTTTTATACTGTGAGCTTCAAGTGCTATTACCTCCATCCATAGTGGGTGTTGACCATTAAAGTTATGATGTACTTTCTTTGAACTTAACTTTAGTAGTAGTATACTGAATTCATGACAATTTTTAGGCCACTTTGTCATGTTGATAATTATACTATGGTAAAATATCAACCATATAACATTACGAAATTGATCACTTAACGTCAAAGTGTCAATCATCTATCACCCGGGTGTTGGTCGCATGGTGTTGAGATGTCGACCACTTGACAACGAGGCATCGATCATTTGGTGCTGTAGTATCAATCACGTCATTATAATTTTATCACTCGTGACTAAGAAATCTATAGTATTCTTTTAAAAGTGAATCAAGATCGTATGGCATACTACACCTGACTTATCTTACTCTCTTAGATGAACTAGTTGCTAAATGTCCTAAATGCACTTGCATTTTTCGTCGGAATAAGGTTTTGTTTAGACAATGCTAGCAAATGCATGAGTGTTTATATTCTTGTAGTACCTCAATTTACCTCATATCTAATGGGCGGGAAATTTTAAATGGACGTATAATTACTAGATAGTCTATTACCATTAACTTAAATAAATAAATAGAGGAACACATCAAGACATGAAATCATTGTTCAGTTGGTAGATCGTGTTGAATGTACTTATAAATACTATATGAGTTTACAACTACTAGTTTAGATCTGAGTAGTTTAAGTTAGTAATTTAAGATCAACAAGTTAACTGAGTTAATTTTTCTCATCAGAACGGATGAAATATATCTTAAATATATCGGAAAGGTCTCGACAAAAGACAAGCAGTGGAGAAAAGCATCACCAGTAGGATCTGGAGAGTGCGCCTTCTGGCGTATCGCCAGCACGCATCAGTGTCATGGCAAGCTCAGGAAAAGCTTTGTAGATCGATGGCAAGCTTTGTTGTTGCCTAACCTCGAGTGGCAGAGTTGGCCTACGAGCACTACTGGTGGCCATCACCGACTCTCAGGTGAGCTTAAAACAAGTTAGCCCGGTGGAGATGACTGTGCGAGAAAAAGGAGTGGCGTTTGTGTTTGTGTCGGTAATCTCTCAAAGTTTCGGGTACGGACTATTTAGTTGTTCGTGACCGGAGTTTGCACTGAATCGAAAAGGACAGCAATATTATATTACTACCGAGGAATTAGATCGAACACAATGTGAAGTGCTTGTCGGAGAGCCTCCTCTTTGATCCTGCTTTTAACCGGAATGATATCATATTTTTCTGCAGACTGTATGTTGATGGGAGTGTTCGAGCAATAGAACAACACTGGTATATTCAAAAGCTAGAGAGAGAGATAGAGAGACAGAATTTAAAGCAGAAGTTGACAGAACTAGCTCAACAATTCACAGAGAATCCATTCAATATTGCTTAGACCACGAGAGAGAGAGAGAGTTTAAAGCAGAAGTTGACAGAACTAGTTTAACAATTGACAGAGAATTCATTCAATATTGCTATTAGAGAGAGAGAGAGAGAGAGAGAGTTTAACGCAGAAGTTGACAGAACTAGCTTAACAATTGACACAGAATCCATTCAATATTGCTTATATATATATATATATATATATAGAGAGAGAGAGAGAGAGAGAGAGAGAGAGAGAGGAGAGAGTTTAAGCACAAGTTGACAGAACTAGCTCAACAATTGACAGAGAATCCATTCGATATTGCTTAGACCACTTCAGATCCTTTTGTGTTGTCTGCTTTGCCACACATGTTCATGAACGTGTCCTGGCTTCCTCCTATTTCTTTTCCAGGAGCCACAAAAGAGGTCACTTCAGGACTCATCGTTTCTTTCTCTTGGTCTCTTTCTTTGCCCCAGAGCACCGAGTACAGTCCGATGATGACAACTATTCCCCCTATGATGCTACAGCAGGGAAGAAGACAACAATTTGAGCTCAGAACAAATGGAACTTGAAGGAAGCATTTGGGTGTTTAGTTTGTACCTTCCCAGAAACAATCTTTCACCGAAAACAAAGTACGCTAGAAGTGCAACCATTATCGTGGAGAGAGGATTGAACATGGTGACAAAAACTGGTCCTTTTGCCTCTGTGCACCATAGTTGTATGTAGATTATTAACCCAGAACATACGACTCCCTGAAACCGAGTCCGCAAACGCATAAGTACTCTGTACTGAAGGATGAACAGACGTAGTCGTGGAAACTTGGACTTACAGCGTATAAGATACTCCATAGTTTGACATCTAATCCGATCTTCCACGCTGCTGGTTTATGCTCTACAAATGCTGTAAAAATAGCTGATTGTGCCGCCCCGATGAAGCTCATCCACGTAGTAAGAGAAAGTTGTGCCGGATATCGTTTTAATGTGATCGCCTGTAGATAGAAGCAACGATTACAATGTTCTTTGGCTGAGAGGAGATCAGAGGAGATCAGTACCTGCATGATATACCACATGGACCATGTGATGCAGCTTGTGATTGTAAGAATGGATCCTTTTAGCCAACTCTCATGGATGGCATTTCCATGGATTTGAATCAGAGGTCCCCAGAAGTTCTTCATGGTTGGCCCTTTGTACAGCGTCATGGTTGTAACACCTGCCAACGACACGATGGTTCCGACAGTCTTCGCCACACCTCTTGGACTCCGGAGATAAAGATGCTCCATTCTAGACCAAAGAGACGGGCATCGGAGCAATGAGTTGAGCATTTGATCGTGAGACTGTTCGCAGCCAAAATGCATGAGTACCTGAGTAGAACGGCGATGACAAAGGTCATGGCAGCAATGGTGTTGACCATGGAAGCGACGAAGGTCGGGGAGGTGTACTTTAAGCTCGCGAAGTACATGTTTAGAGTTAGGCTGACCCTGTAGAATGAGAAGATAACCATGAGACGAGGTATTGGCAGCATTTGAACTACATGCATAAGATGTTGTTTCTTCTCACCCCAGAAAGGAAAGGGCACATATCTCCAGAAACAATTTCCATGTGAGCTTTGGCCGTAATTTTCTGCGACAAGGAACAGGAGAAAGCATGAGAAACTGTCTCAGGTTATGGTGATGGAAGTTGTATGTAATTAAATGCCATGTACCTCTCGAGGAAGTAAGCAAAAGGCCACATGACCAAGGCACCAACGATATGTCTGTAAGTGATGTAGACATGGGGATTCAATCCCTGGTTGAAAGAGGCTTCCGTGATGAAGTAGAGAATGGTGTAACCTATCTGTGCCATGGTCATCAGAAGGTGTGGCTTAAAACTCCTGCATGCCCCTCCGACTTGTGCCATGGCTGCTGAGCAGAGCACTTGTCTCTTCTCTGCTGCTGCCCTGGTTTTCTAAACAGGATGACCAGTGAAGGTTGCAGCGTACGCCTATAAATAAACGAGCGCATCTCCTGTGATTCTTCTTGCATGTCGGTCGCATCGAATTCTTCCATCACCCATCACTTGAATAGAAAAGAGAAAAGAGATCATCACAAGGCCAGTCCTTTAGTGGGATCACCACTCATTACGCACAATCTTTGCTACGTTTGTTTCTTATTTCTGTGGCTGAAGGACTGCTGCACTTCTATCAGTGTCTCAACGTGGCATTAGAATCCCTGGAGAAGCGTGCACCTTATCGGCCAGTTGTTCTGAGGAGTCCACTTCGCTGCACTTCTGCCAAAGGTGCATGGACCTGCAAATGCTTGGTGGTGACTAAGCCTATCAGAGTATATTTCTGCATTCATTTGTGCAGCCAAGAAGCATCACCAGTGGGATCAGGGGAACGCTGCAACTTCTGGTGTATCACCAGCACGCATCAGCATCATAGGCTGCAAGAGGCATTCCCCATAACCATTATATTCCATTCGAGTTGCGTCACTGCCGAAGCAGGGATTCTTCGCACCAGGAAAAGCTTGGCCGTAAGCTTCCAAGGTTTACCAAGGGAATCGGCCTACATGTACTACTAAGAACCATGGCAATGGCCAGCTTGCTTCTCAGGTGACATTGACGGTAAGTGTATCATCTTTCGGTCCTTGGATAGGTCAGCTAAGTGGATGTTTGATGCAACGGAAATGATGCTGGTATATATCCATGCATTGGATCAATTGGATAGAACAGGATGCCAAATTGTCTGACAACAGTGGATGTGGGCATCGGTTGTTCTTCCTTTAGATTCACATAGTATAGATCATGTCTTAAATGACTTCAATCGTAGATAGAATGCTAAGAACAGAGACACCTTGCGACTTGTGTGGTGGCAGAACAGGAATGAATTCCTTTGTCCTCCGCGAGAACATTCCAACATTGCAGGATTTGTTCTGCCCACCGATTCTAATGGCACCACCGCAAGCGACAAACACCTTTGGACGTGGAATGCTGGTGCTGATATGCTTAAACCAGTCACTGCTTCCACAAAAGTTGATTATCATTTCTGTACTTTGGTCACGCTAGATTTTTGAGTGCCTTGCTTGTATTTTTGACTGCCTTGGTCAACCAACACATGGTGTGTTGGAGTAGTACTGCTGGGGGAGGGAGAGGAGGAAGAAGAGAAGGCGGTGAAGGAGGAGGAGATACCAGAGCATGCGACAGGCGGTAGGCGCTGGGCGTGCGAAGGCGGCGGCGGACGTGCGAGCAGAAACCAACGGACGAGGGGCATACAAGCGATGGAGAGGAACGGTTATGAAGAAACCTTCCGGTTTTGGTAGTGGGTTGTTTCTTTTCTTTCGAGTTCGAAGACGGTTATGTAACGAAGCCGATTGGTCATCTCGATTTTAAGTGATACGTATCTTGTAAGGTCGATATATGTGGAGCTGATAACGAGCTTACACTACAAATATTATGCATTTATTTATCTAAAAATAAAAGAACGAAAAAGATCGTTTATCATCGTCTCGATCGTCCACATCATTTGATAATTAACGAATCTTAAAGCACCCTGCAAGTAGAAAATCAAAGGTCCTGAAATGACGAATTGGCCAAGATCAGCCTGTCCTAATTACGGGTTTCACCCTTTATGAGAACATAAATTTAGCCAACTTCACAGAAATTGAATTCGAGCCAAAAAAAACCAATTTGAATATATATATATATATATATATATGAAAAAATTTTAACTTTAAAAATTTTCGAGATAATACTCTAATTTTAAAAAATTCTCACATAACATCTTTTTATTTTAAATAACTATTCTATTCCTTTGTTGATTGTCCCCTCCACTCAGTTCAGGTTATCAATCATCGTCTTTGTTATCGTTAAACCTTGATAACCTGTTGCTTGCATGTGTGTCGCTCTTATCAAATTCTAAAAGTGACGATTAGCTCTTGCACAAGGGTTACATAAGAGAGAATACTCAACCATTACATAGGGCTACAATAAATAGAGACTCAATCCTTGTAGATTGTAGACAAAGAGAGATAATCAATACTCAAATTAAGGGTGCAAGCAAAACGGGCAACACCACATACACGACTAAAGCAACAATTGAGATGATAGAGACGATAATAGATTCAATAAAAGAAGAGATAAAATAATTTTTTCACATGATTAGAATAATTATTTTAAAATTTTTTAAAGTAAAAACATTCTATGAAAAATTTTGAGAAGTATGAGCATTTTTCGAGAATTTATTATATATAAATATGTGTATTCTATTCAAATTCATTTCTGATCCAATTAAAAATCACTTAATTCGATATAAATAATTAGATAAATTATAATGAGTGGCAATATGGAAATTTCTTCTCAGGTTAAGGGAAGTTTCCCATTCTGCCCTCGTCGGAGGTGTCTCGGTCTCTGATTTGACGCCTCCGTCGCTCGGAGATGGGATTCGTGTCCTTCGCTGGGAGAGTCTTCTTCGCCTCCGTCTTCCTCCTCGCGGCCTACCAGGAGTAATGCCGCTCTTCCCTCCTCTCTTCGCTCCGTTTTTCTTCTGGACTCTCACCTCTTCTCCTCAGCCTTTAGATCTGTTGTTTTCGTCACTGGAGCTCGTCTCAATCGTGCAATTCCTTGCCTTTCGGCTCCAAACTTGGGGGTTCTGTTTTGATCTGTGGACTAGGGTTTAAGATCTCTTGCTTGTCGAAGGTTGGATGCCCTGAAATTGACGCGGACCGGTGCTGAAGGGCGGTTTCCATGTTTTTGTTGCCTTCTTGACTGCTGGATTGCCAGAGACAATTTCATTTTATGCTAAACTTGTGTTGATCTATTGGTTTTTCCAATAATGATGTGTTTAGTGGTATTCTTTGATTAAAGCGAAGTTAGATCTTGAATTTTCTGCTCATGTGAATGATCATTTGGTATTCTAAACTGCCTTTATCTGTTAACGTTATCGATGGCGAAATAGGAACGGAACAGCTGAATAGAACTTTTTGGGATGAACTTTGATGATCATAGTCGTTAGGAAATGTGCTGGGAAACTATCATTACCTTCAGTTCTGGCAGTTACGGCAGAAAAAGAGCGAATTAATTCGATTGATACTTTAGTAGTATTACCTATCAGCTAAACATGGAATTAGATCCTCGACTTTTCCCTGCGCTATTGACATCTTCTGTTGAAGGGTTGAAGCTCATTTAGTCATAATCTGCTAAAAGCTTCATTAATGCTTATGGTCAAGACTTGGTCAATTTTTAGGAGTTGGATTGGATGCGTGATATTTGTAGCATTGGTATCTAAGTCCCATCACTTCCTTATGTGTATGAAACAGCTTTGCTTATGTCCATGTGAATATTCTACAGCCAAAGCGGTCGTCATTGGAAGAAAGCTAAATTACAAATTCCCTCCCCATTTGATGGTTATGAATGAGTCATAGGAAATATAACTTTATTTGTTTGGAAATTTGCCCTCGATATTGTCCCGTAGAACAAAGGATTATTTGGTGTGACCCAGAATCTCTATGGTGCAGCTAGTATGCACTGAGTTAATAGGACTATGATATTGAAACAGAAAGTAGATATACGCTGAGCACCGTGGGATGCCCTCTGACTCATGGTAATAGGTTCACTTGACATTTTGTTTTCTGATGCTCTCTGCCGGTCAGTGGTTGACATGCTTTGGTCTGTTATTTGAGTGTTGACAATGTCTTTTACTGTTTCAGTTGTGCAAAAATTGGTTCATGGTATATTGCAAAATCATTTTTTCTAAATTGGCAAAACAAATCTTTTGAAGAGTCTCTTTTTGTATTATGGATTAACCACTGGTTAAACCATAAATGTGTAACTTTGAATTCCATCGTGGGTATGGCTTGATTAGTCTGATGGGTAGAGTTTCTGGTGGAGCATTTTCTTTAGTCAACTCTAATGCTACATTGATGTGGTTGGAGTCAATAGTTATGCGTTCACTTTCATAGATCACTATCATACACACAAAGACAATGACTATATTGATTAAATTATGCAGGCATTATAGTTGTCATTTGAAAGAAAATTAACTTTAACCTAAAAGATTGATATGTCGAGAATATAGTAGCTTTTCAATTACAATGATGAAAATATAATAAACCACCGAAAGCCTATGCACCTGATGGAAAATGGTTGGTTTGATAATCATACGGTAAAGATTTGGCTATGTCTGACATATTATAGTAGAGAGCTAATCTCAGTGTAATTTATATTTATTTATGCATATCATTTCTTGAGAAAATATTAAAAATGGCTGAAATATTTTTTTCCTTTTCATTATATATATATATATATATATATATCCCAAATTGGACAGTGTTTGTAGTGTGCCTTTGACTTAGAATTAGGGATAGCATCTTCCATTGTATTTGACTTGTTGTACTGAGTTAAGCTTCTTGGCTTTCTTGATTGCTATATTTTCTAGAGGTAAATATGATGAGTTTCCATCATTTTGTGTGTTTTTAGCTCCTGTAATATATTAAGTTTGCAAGTAAATTACTGGACTAAGCATTGGTTTCTGCATACATCTCATGAAGTTTGCAACCAGACAAACATCAGTAGTCATTACTAAATTAAAATTTTAAACCTGCCTCTTTTTTCTGTTGAGATATTTGTTTTCGTGTGATGCTTATAATAAAGACTTCAAAAGTTTTAGGGAATAGTTTTCACTCTCATGTTTAAAACTTGTGTCAATTAATTTAAATTCTTTTAGCTGATATATTTGGTTTTGTCAGGTTTAGTGAATTTGGAGTTGATGGTGGACCAGCAGCAAAGTCTCTCTGGCCAAAGTACAACCTATTCATGAAACATGTCTCTTCACATCTTGGCATTGTGGTGCCACATGTTGAAGTAGGAACCCACTCTTCCCCCTACGTCCTTTTGTTTCCCTCTTCTATATTAGTTAATTTTCTTCATCACTTTACAGATGAAACATGTTATTGCAAGCACCATATTTCTGAAAGGTTTTGGTGGCCTCTTGTTCATCTTCAGCAGCTCTTTTGGAGCATATCTACTGGTACATAATACATATGTATATAAATAATTTATCAATCCTTAATGTCTTCTTGAGCATGTATATAGGAGTACAAGACTTGTTCGAAATTGCTAACAAATTTGTGATCATAAAAAGTCAACAGGCCTAATATTGGTATCTGGATCCTTTTAGTTAAAATTTTGAATATAGGAAGGTTGTCAGCTCTCTGGAGTAACTCCTTGGTATGCTCCAGCTATGGCATCTACCAGATGTTAATATATAATTAAGGAGTCCAGCTCTTGCATAATATAATTGGAATAGTAAAGTACATCTAATTTGTAATGAAGAGTCATGCTTGTGCAGCTTCTGTACCTAGCTTTCATCACACCAGTTGTGTACGACTTCTCCAATTATGATATAGAGAAGCTAGAATTTGTGCAGCTTTTCAGCAAATTCACTCAGGTTCACTCCTTTTATCACGTGTTCTGGCTATGTCAGTCCAATATTCTGGAAAAAAATCTGTTGAACCAGACAAAAATTAACCGTTCTTGTAACAGAATCTGGCACTTTTTGGCGCACTACTCTTCTTTATCGGCCTGAAGAATTCAATCCCAAGATGGCAGCCTAAAAAGGTTCCCAAGTCAAAAAACAAATTAAACTGAGATGCTTGGTAGTGCATACTGTGCAAGTTGGTGAATCAGGTAATGTTAACGATTCACACTCAAGGATTCTGCAGCATGTTCACCATTCATTGTCAAGAAGCAGATTTTTTGAGGAAGCATACAACCCTCACGAGATGTGAATTGCGGATTAGGATTGTGTTTCTAGTGTATCACTTTTGTCATTTTTCTTGGTTTAGAAGTCTGGACTGGAGTTGTCTGCTAGTTGATATTTACAAATTCATACATTTATGTACTTTTCGTGTCACTTAGCTGGCTGGATGTTTTGCAAATTTGAATCGTTGTTATGCAGCAAGCATTGGCTGGCGGGTTATCTCAACAGCTTGTATGTCTTGGCCTTGGTAAAAAAATGTCCATGGATGTCCATAAATAGCTAATCTGTTATTTCAACTTTCAGGTGCGAATTTTATGCTCTTCTAATATGAGAAAGAAATTTATAAACCTCACCTTCCTGTAACATTTTATCATGATTCTAACTGTGTACCCACATTCAGCTGGATGATGTATGTAATCTCATGCACAGAATGCAAATGCATTTGGTTTGAGTGCAGTTTCAATGCGCGATTGGGTTACTAAAGTTAAGATATTCTATGTGATGATTTTTCCTTAATCAGTAAATTTCTTATCCATACTGTTTGAATTTCTGATATGTTTTTTAGCATAATTTGGTTACTAAAGTTGTCCGACTGGATTTTTCTGATATGTTTTTCAGCATAATTTGGTTACTAAAGTTGTCCGACTGGATTATTCCACGATGGCTGGCCGACTTAGCTTGAACTCGGAAAGAAAGTGATGGTAATTTGGTTTTAAGGTAGATGGTGGTTGATTTGTTGGGCTAGTAAGCAATTAGTTTAGAGTGATTTATCCTGATTATTGTAGCTCTGAGCTAAACGCAGCTGTTTTTGATGTTCTTTTCTTCCTTAATCAATTTCTCTCTTCTTTTTGTGGTTGCAATGTTGTTTCGTTGCGCGCGTGTGTGTGTGTTTGGGTCTGCAATCTACAGTATTATTACCTGTGGAACATGTTTTGTAAACCTTTTCCAATTTCCATGCACGATTTCTTGCTCTCTCTACCTTCTTCAAATTCTCTCTTCGTTCTTGTTTTGTCAACGAAAGGTAATTCCTCTCATCTACTTCCAATCCCCACTCATGAGAGCTCCTGAATGTTCAACTCTTCCTCGATCCAAGTCAATGTTCAACTCTTCCTGAGCACAGAAAGCCTCCACCTTCCCTGACAGTTGTTGACAGCACCATGACCATCACAGGATCACACTGTGGGCTCCCTAAACCCGTCATCTTAACAATGACGGGGTCCCAGACCTGGAAAATCTGCCTCCACATCAAACGACATCACTCTCATCCAATTCAAGCTTAAGCCTGCAATGCATTAAACGTATAAATCACACTAGAAAACAGCATAGTTTGTTTGATTTCGATCAATGGCATAAAGAAACCTACAATGTGGCTCGAAAGCGAAGGCGATACGGTCGTGTCCCGCCACCGTCAGGCAGCTCCTCTCGTGTGCGCTTCTTTGTCTCCCTGGTTTGGCTGGTGACGTTAAAGGGGAAGAGGACAAACGAAAACAACTGTTAACAATATTAACTGCTGCATCCAAGGGCTAAGCCTCCATACCCTGCTATTTTAAGTCCAATCACACGTGTGTTGGACCCACATGCAACGCCGTGTCGGCTTGACCGGTCATGGTTCGATCCAGCCACAGCTGCTGCTAAGTTTGACCAGCTACTAAATTTTAGGCAGCCATTAATCCTCAAGATAAGGTTTCTTCGTAGGTGTGTCTCCCATTCGAATTATTGTGTGTGGGAGAGTTAAGCCTATCATATGTTGTAAGTGTTTCACTTGAGAGAAACAAGAACATGAAAACAAGGAAGTCCAAGTTAGCCGGTGGCTGTGTAGATCATCATCTACACACCACAGTCACCGACGCTCTCCAGCTCTTAGTCAAGCCACGCAGGTCTTTTGCCATCTAGATTTGCACAGCTAGCATACAGCTCTCTCGTGGAATCATGTAAGCACCAAATCATCAGATTCAGACGTTCATTCCTTGCACTTGTCAGTTTGAGCTTTGATCATCACGTGAAAGAAATATTGACAAAGTGGTTTCTTCTTCTTGACTTGAAACTGTATCATCATCTTGCAGGAACAAAAATTAAGGTAAAAATTAGGTTAAGATAAGATGATCTACACAGAATACTTTAACCCCAACCCAAATGCACAAAGTTCAAGCTGCCACTGTTTTGGTAATGCCTGATGCGTTGAGTAGGAGCATCAATACAATGTTCTTCATGTCCTAATGACCAGGATAACACAAATAGAAGGCTACATCATAGATGGGCGGCATGCTTAGGTCCACACGAAACTAGTTTTCATGCCTTTGTGTGATTTCGTCAAAGTCCAGTTCTTTCACGCCTTCTCAGAGGAAACAGCTGTGGCTTTGTCATAGTATACGACCTGTAAATATCACTTCACAGTAACACTTATGTATGTATCTCGTAAGCTTCATAATAAGTTTCTGAACTTTTGTGAGAAGTTTATTTTATGCTTCGTTCTGAACATACATACATCATTTTCCTTGTCTGCAAGCGTTGGCAAAGTATTTTTCTTCATGTCTATCAAGTAGATCTTTTTGGACATCCCCATATTTCTAAGTGCCAAACTACTGGCATAAAGAAGAAGAAGAAGAAGAAGAAGAAAAACCATTGGTTGTAATTAATATATTACGATCATGTGTTGATATCTGATTTTGCCTATTCACCAACCATAGACCAGTCATGTTCCCTTGGCCTTTTGCTACACCCAATGATGGAGAAAATAACCAAGTCTTATGTGCATTGATATATACATATCAAATCTAATACATGTGCAGGTGCATCAACTTTCCATATGTTAATATGATAAGCGTCCCTAATAGAAGTAATTAAGAACACCGATAAGTTTAGGCCTCGGGATGCAGATAGTCTATGATGCCTTTTAGCGGCACGCTAAAGAGACCGGAAGTGATCTCAGCAATCAAACAATCTATCTTCCTCCTCCTCATTGCTTGCTTTACCTTTGGAAGCTGCACCGCTTTCGCATCTCCGGTTTAACGTTTGTCTCTTCTTGGCCTTGCTTGACCCAATTCTCTCCTCTCATGTTGATCAACAATGACTTGGGAATCCATCAGCTTCGTGTTAGCGTTAGCCGGTGGGTCCTTTGGGATTTCTTGAATGGAATGTGAAATGTGTATATAGAACATGCACGACGCAGATTAAAGTAATGAGAGGTTGTCGGTCATCGGCAAGACAAGGACGCATTAAGTATCGAGGAAATGCTATCGACCCACGTCGGAACCCGGCGTTTATAAGCGACCCAGGTGGTGCGTCTCGAATAGCTCACCGGTGAACTGCACCACGTAACGTTTCCGAGGGTGGAAGATGGCAGGACTTGGCTCTCCCTGCGGAGCTTGCAAGTTCTTGAGGAGGAAGTGCGTCAACGGCTGCGTCTTCGCACCGTATTTCCACCACCAGCACGGCGCAGCCCACTTCGCGGCCATCCACAAAGTCTTCGGTGCCAGCAACGTCGCCAAGCTGCTCATGCACCTGCCCATGGCGGATCGCCCAGAGGCCGCCGTCACCATATCCTACGAAGCACAAGCGAGACTCCAAAACCCTATCTACGGCTGCGTCGCCCATATCTTCGCCCTCCAGCAGCAAGTGAGCAACCTCGTTCGTGTGTCACTTCATCCTCGGTGACATTAATGCTTGATCTGCCTTGCTCTGTAGGTGGTGAATCTGCAAGCACAAGTAGCCTCGCTCGAGGCACAAGCCGCGCGAAGACGTGGGAACGGCATTCCCGCCGGTTCCATCGGTCAACTAGAAGACATGCTCTGCAACACAGGGCCACCCCATCGACAAGATCTGCAGGGCTTCATTGATCAGGCTGGGGATAGGAAGACGCCACCTCAGTTTGCTTCGACTCTCTCGATGGATGTGAATTGCTACCCCAACTCTGTTTGGTCCTTGGAGGAGAGCACGCCTCCGACCAACTTCGACATGGCCGATGAGGATTTCTCCTTCGAGGCTTTCTCTCTGACGTCCTGTTTTGACATGGAGGGCGAGTTTTGGAGGTCAGCATGCCATGGCAATGGAGACCTGCAACCAGCAGCCTCTGCTGGTGCTGGGCGTTCATGGGGTCGTGGGATTCATTGACGTCTCCGTTCCATTCTTTACTGTCGATGCCATCGTTCTTTACTGCCGATGCTCGATATGCATGAGATTTGATTCCAATACAATTATATACACTTAATTAGCAACAAGGTACCCAATTGTTCTTAATAGGAGAATCTAAGGATAGATTCAGGGCTTCTTTCTCGTACCTGTCTGTAGAACAGTGATTAATATGGAATCTTGTTCTTTGTGAGATTAGGATGATCAGGTGGAGTGCTACCTCTGCAGTTGGATGATATATGTGAAACACTGAATGCTCAGTGTTATGCTTAAACGCCTTTGAAATGAGCTGAACTCGAGTTCTATTTGGGGCAGCAAATCTACTGTAGCAGCACAAAAACAAAAACCTTCAGATAGTTGAACTTGAGAATTTGCAGACACTTAATGGACAAAAATAACATGGATTATCTATCCAGAACTATAATCTGATTTTTGCAACACCAATTTGACAATATTAAGCTCATATAATAGTGTATCCTTTTGAGTCCATAGCAGCAGTTGATATCCTTCAAACTCACCACCTGTGGTGAAACACCAAAGAAAGTGGGGAATGCTCGGATCCTACTCTTGTGTCAGAGCCCCCTTCTCATCATTCCCCTCCTTCCATCTCAAAACCATCTCCTAAGTCCACTCTTCACCTGACTCTCTAAATCCACCACCGCCTTGCAGCACACATGATCAGAACACTATTCCGGCAAATCTACCAAATTCCGGCCCATGCCAGTCCTCGAGTCCATCCCAATCACTTGTTACTTCAAGAAAACAAATCATCCTCTGTAGCAGAGATCCTAAGCCCACACACCGAAGACTGACACTGGGCTGGACCATGTCGTGCGCCTATAAACTGAGGCCTACTTCTCCTGTTCTTGATAGAATCAACGGAGGACCAACTCTAGCGAGTCTTAATTGTTACCGTAGTGTAGCTGTCAAGTGATTCATATGATATCAGATTGAACCGAGAATGGATTGTTGATGTCGTAACACGAAGTTTAGCAGCACAGCAAAAGCAGAAGAGACTGAAATGCCGACATCAACTGACGCTTTCATCCCACCTTTTGACTTCCAATAGCTTTAAAAGTTAAAAACACACCAAATCCCACTAACAGAACCGACGAGAAGTACACCACTTCGGCTCGATTACGGCAACTACAGAAACACCACCCACCCATCTCTGTAACTTTAGAGAAGAGGAAGAAGGAAGGGAACATGGTGACAACGAGAGACATGCAAAAGGCTGGAAGAACACAAAAGGGTGAGGCCCCAGTCTGATGATGTTCTCCACTGGGGGAAAACTCCAAAGAGAAAGGAGCTTAATTATGAGATGGTATGAAAGCCAACCTGTACCATTATAAACCTTTTGACGTGATCTATTCATGCTTGGCTCTACTTATATTTGTGGGGTTCGGTCAGCGTTGGGGACCAATATCGTATGTGATGCTTCATTCCCATCATCACCATCAGAAGAAAAGGTTATGGATCACATACATCGTTTTGGACTAGAGAAGGCCAAGTAGATACTCACAGAGGAGACGTCATTCCATGCGTATAACCTGAGTGAACTACATCTAATGCACTGTGCTATAGATTTTGCTTACATCTTGATGAGGAGATCTAACACTATACAATTACTAAAACATTATGTGAGGTCCGGACTTACAAGGCTTACGATATGATACCAATTAGAGAATTGATTCATTGGTGACTCAGCCGCTGCCCGAGTCTGATGAGGCCAAAACATGAGCACCTTCGAGAGAGCACGTCAACCCTTGCAAGTTCTCGGGGTGATTCAGCGGCTTGCCCGGCACAAGTCCAAAGAAAAACTGACGCTACCTGCGACCTGACCCGACTACGGGGCCCACGTCTTGCACCAATCAACTGAGGAGTACGCGATCGGGTGCAGCGTCGATGACTGAAGGTACATTATAATTTTCCACCTGACAGGTCGACTTCTTGCGATGCGGTCCGATAAATGAAATGGCACCATAAACTGCCGTCGCTGCTCTCTTCCTTCCTCCTCGTTTAAACGCTCTCCCCGTCCTTCCCTCATTTAATTACTGCCCTTTCTCTCTCTGAAAGGAGGAAGAAGAAGTCCTTCCGAATGCTCTCTGCCAATTCGAACTCCGGAAAGCGACTCCTTTCCTCGTCTCGTCCGTTCTTCTGCCCCCACCCATCCCTTCTGCAGCCCTCGCTAGGTTCTGTTGAGTGCAGGTTTGAACTGTGTTCTCCGAGTGGCTGGCTGACTGAGATTAATGGAGTTCGGGTGGAAGCAGGAAAGATGAGATCTTTGGAATCGAGGAGGAGAATGGAAAGATTCCATTTGTTCCTGCTGAAATTGCATGCTGGCGAACTTCCTATCCGGTAAAGATCGGTGCTTTCTTTGTGTCCCGGTAGGTCTTGGATTCTTACTTGATTCTGACTACTGATTTCATTTCTTGTTTCTTTCTCCTTGCAGAAGCCTAGTTTGAATGCGATAGGAGGCGCAGAAAGAGCCAGGGACTTTGCTAGATCTGTCCACGGCTCGTCTGAAACCCTAGACATGGTGGCGGAGCCCTGGATTAACAAGATGCGGACTTCCGTCGCCGCCGCCAAGAGAAAGAAGAAGAATGACGGCTCAAATCCGTCGCCTTCCGCCGCCACCGTTGGGATACTCTCCTTCGAGGTCGCCAGCGCCATGTCGCGCGCTATCAGCCTATACCGCTCCCTTTCCGAATCTGAAATGGCCAAGTTCCGTTCCCAGACCCTCGCCTCCCACGGCGTCCGCCACCTCGTCTCCACCGACGAACCCTTGCTTCTGTCCCTCGCCCTCGCCGAGATGCTGGACGACCTCAACGGCGTTGCTGCCGTCGCCTCTCGCATGGGCCGCCGGTGCTCCCACCCGGCCCTCGTCGGCTTCGAGCACGTCTACTCCGACCTCCTTGCCGGCCGAATCGACCCTTCCCGACTCGGCTTCCTCTCCAAGGACATGGATGGCACTATCCGGAAGATGGAGCGCTTTGTCTCCGCCACCGCAGCGCTCTATGCCGAGTTGGAGGTCCTCACGGAGCTAGAGCATGCTGCCAAGAAGCTCCACCAAAACCCAGTCCACGATGAGAGCCGACGGGCCTTTGACCAGAAGATCGAGTGGCACCGCCAAGACATCAAGCACCTACGCGAATCTTCCCTTTGGAACCAGGTTTACGACAAGGTCGTCCTCCTCCTTGCCCGAGCTGTCTGCACCATTCATTCCCGGATATGCCTGGTGTTTGGGGAGACAATTAGCAGCTTGGATAGTCTAGTTGCTGATCAACGTTGTCAGCTTTCGGAGCAAATCATTAATTCAGTTCATCACCCAATTCATTCAGGGTCCCTAAGATCAGGTTCTATAGATGGCAAGTCCGATCAGATTCCTAAGGTAGCTTCTAATGCTTTTACTGATGTGAATTTCCGGAGGGCGGAGGGCCTCCGATTCCATTGTGGGGCAAGTCCCGGTAGGCTTTTCATGGAGTGCCTCAGCTTAGGCAGCTCTGCTTTATTAAAAGAGGGCAATGACAAATTCGAGAATGAGAGCCGCATCAGTCGTCCTGCATCTGGTCCTTTAGTTCCGTTTAGTGGTCAAGTAACACAGAACATGAGTGGCAAGAGATCAAAACTTGGACCAATTAGTAAGCTTACGATGCTCGCCTCACCCTCCACGGTGGGTGGTTCAGCTCTTGCATTGCATTATGCAAATATCATAATCATCATAGAGAAGTTGCTGAAGCATCCGCATCTGGTCGGGGAGGATGCAAGAGATGACCTATACCAGATGTTGCCCTCAAGCTTAAGGGCAGGTCTCAGAAAGAGTCTCAAGTCATATGTGAAGAATCTAGCTATTTATGATGCTCCACTTGCACATGATTGGAAGGAAGCGCTTGATAAGATTTTGAGCTGGCTTTCACCAATGGCTTATGAGATGATCCGTTGGCAGACCGAACGGAACTTCGAGCAACAGCAAATTATATCGAGGGCAAATCTTCTGCTGCTTCAAACTTTATATTTTGCTGACAGGGAGAAGACAGAGGTAGCTATTTGTGAGCTTCTGGTAGGGTTGAATTACATTTGCCGGTATGAACAGCAGCGAAATGCTTTGTTGGATTGTACTAGTAGTTTGGACTTTGATGATTGTATGGATTGGCATATGCAATACATATCTTAGCTTCGCTTGTAATTTATTCAAATTTAAATAAAGATTTGGTGTTCTTTTTTCCTATTTGTGCTTCCAGTAGATGAGGCAGAGTTGCTGATGTTCTATTGTCCAAGGTATAGATTCTTACTTCTAATGCACGTAGACCCTTCTGTTCGGCATTCGATGATACTTACCTGTCGAAGTTTCACACTTTTGATTCAATGTGATTCTTCATGCCTGCACACCGTATGCCCTTGCGTTCTGCATTGCATTTATTCTCTTCATTTGCTATATTTAAATTGATCGATACATCGCTTTGGGAAAGAATTTCTGGTAACTCAGAGAACTAAATTTTATAGTTTTGATGGAAAAACTCATGCTTGCGACCCACCCTATTTGACATTATTAAATTTCTCATTTCTAGGCATACCGACTCCTCAGCGAGTATCTTTCTTCTGACCCTACAGAAGGAGACCATCCGACATGCTATTATTCCATGCCAAGTGAGTTTTTATGCACACTCAACTCTCCCACATCTTTACATATCTTTCTCTATTATCTTCTTTGAGTACTCGAGTGAGTCTACAGTAAGTTTACATAGGCTTTCTGCTTTACAGCTTTATCATTTCTAGGATTCTTTAATCATTCGTCTTTATACAAATCACAAATTTGATAATTCGTTAGCTAGCACCTTTCATGGTTAATTATGATTCCAGATTGAGGTTTCCCTTCATAAGAATTCAATACATTAAATTGTTATTTCATGGTCAAGGTTTTTCTAAAGATTCTCATTGTTGTAGCAGGAGCTTTAGACTTGATTCCTTTGATCTCACTATATTATACACAAACTGAGATTTATTCTTACAAACTATGAACTAGGCAGTGGACGGGTTTCAAGTTACTCGATTATAGGCATCTTTCTTGCCTATATTAAAGGCATTTTATGTTTTTTTTTTTTCATTTTGGATTTTGCTCTTTGGAAAAATTATTGTTTCTTTAAAATTTTTGAAGGCACATTTTTTCCACATTGAGTATGATCTTACTGCTGCCAATAATATGTTACAAATGCAAAAAATCAGCATCAAGTTTCCGATATATCAAAGGTACTCTTCCCACATCTTGTTATTTTTGTGTTGATAGTTAGTGAGCTGACAGCTGAATAGGGAGCATCGAATAGATCAATTTTATGGTTCATTTTTTTATCTTTTCTATCCTATTTGCACGCATTGTATAAACCCTTTTCTTCATCTAACAAATTGATTCATGGACTTCTTATTTGTCTCGTTTACATTTTTTTTCCCCCTTGTATTATAGACCTGTGATCAACAAATATGCAGAACCTGTTTGTGGAAATATGACATGTTTTCTTCTATTTCTCCATAATATCTTGGCAAATGATCAAGCACCAAAACATCTGTTTGCTTCATGTGTCTATCACTTGACCTCTCTACTGGAGTTTGATTTCTGAAATCTGAACATCCAAGTTTCCATTCAAGAGCAGTCTTGGTATGTGTCCTGTTGAAGTTGTCAGAGAAGCAGCCCCATTAAATAGTTATCTGACAAGGTATGTTTGAGTAGTGCTAACATTAATGTATGCCCACATACAAATCCAGTATCTTGTGTTTATGTGTCAGGTGTTCATCTTGTAAGCAATGAGATTATGGGCTGGGCAAAGAAGGTGCAAGAAACAAGTTGAACTTTACTTGCTTGTAGGTTGGTTGGCAGAAGAACAAGGATTTGCCCACCACATTTAAAGCTACTCGCCATTAACGCGAGTCTTCTCCACTTGAAAACATTTCATGGAGCATTCATGGCTCTCCAGCCGACTCTCCCTCGATGTGGACCCTTGCAGCTGAAGCCTTCACAAGTGAAATTATTAAAAGCTGGATATAAGAGTGACAGGCGTCGGTGGGAAGGAGGGAGACGAGCATTCTCGTGTGATAGCTTTTGCTGTTGATTCAATGGTGCATTAAAGATCTCCCATCTCCTGGTGAAACCTGTTCGAGGAATCCCCCTCTCCCGGACCTTGATTTCTCCCGGCAATGCTTTTGATCTAATGGTGGGTCAATCTCCTGCGAAGAAGTAGCATTGCACAAATAATGAGGTTTCGTCCGGAGGGAGGATTCATGATGAGGCCAACTGTCGCTTTCCATGGCCATAGAGAGCAAGCTTCTCTCTGGCCACTGCTCTCTGCATGCCAAAAGCTTCCAGCGGAAACACGCGACATTGTCGAGCTATAATCAAGACATCAAGTTGATTACACCGAGTGGGCAAAAGCTTTCGGCCATCAAAGGTTGTGCTTTCGTAAGGCATCAGCCATTGTCTGTTTGTTGGGCATTGGGGCCTCTCTTTGCTGGGAGAAGCGTGCTCTGCTTTTGCAGCCAACTTTTGATTATGGCTCCGCTGTGCTCCAACTTTTTTCTTGCTCGTTTCATGAGCTCTCTCCATCTGGAAAAGAACAACATCAGTAGATAAAACAAAATCATAATCAATCATTCTGTTGAGTATCTACTGCAGGCTGCAGGGCCATTTCTGGTCACGACCAATGTGTTACTATGAATTGGTGTCTCTCATTTATGATGTTACTTTGAAGAATCCCATCTGCACACCTTAGCCTTTGTCGAGGTTGAATCATCAGCATCTCGCTAACCCTGTTCTTGCAAATTTACTACATGCGAGTTTTTATTTTAGTTTTTAATTTTATCATTTTGATGCTTCTTTTTTTCTCGAATACCTTAAATGTCTCTCCTTACTATCACCTCCTCTCGTAAGTAGCATATAATCGATCATTGCCTTCGTCCCATTGCACCATCACAGTTCCTTTGTCATCCTCATCTCTTGAAGCCTAGGTTATCCTTATCCCCATCTCATGAACCCTAAGTTTTCCTTATTCATATTTTCATTGTCACGAAGAAAGAAACCCCTGAAAATGAGTGGCTTAAGACGTTCCTCGGTACTGTTGACAGCCTTTATAGTGACACTATCATTTCACTAATCTTTGTCCAAGTCTACTTCGAAACGATGATACAAAAGTCTGTTGAGATCCTACGAATGTGAAGGAGGCAATGAGGTCGAAACAGAGGGGCGAAAGCAATAAGGCTTTACACGTAAGGTGAAGGCGACAAAATAAAATAGAGACAACGATAGACAATATTTGCCCAAAGGAGAAAATGACGACAACAAAAGGTATTTAGAATATTAGAGAAAAAATATATCAAATTAAAAATTATGAACACCTTTCGAGAAAAATCTTTAAAAAAGAAATTTTTTTCATAAAAATCACCCACAGGCGTGTGCTATATATATATATATATATATATATATATATATATATATATATATATATATATATATATATATATATATATATATATATATATATATATATATATATATAATAGCAAACTATCATCTTTGGAGGTTGCGTGTTTTTAAAACAAGAATAGATGAAATACAAATCCCAGATTTTGTAGTGCATTCACTAAAAATTTCAGAATTAAATGACAGCATCTTTATAGCGAGAATTCAACGATGGATATTTAGTGATAACCAAATCCTCCACACCTTCATCGAATCTGCTTTAACAGCAAATAAGCCCAGTAGATCACAACATAAACACATCAAGATGGCCATCGATGGGGGTGGGCAATACCTCTTGGGCAGTTTGATTGATCCAAGTAACCATAGCAAGCACCTGATAACTCTGAAGTGCTAAAATTGGGTTGAAGGGCAAAGCTTGTGTTCAATTCTAAGGCTAAATCAAAGCCATCATCTGAATCCTGTATACATGCTTGGAGTGTGCATACTTATATCCACGGTGTTACAAAACTCTGTGGAATACAAAAGGAAAAAAAAGAAAAGAAAAAGAAAAAAAGAAAAATCAGATTTGGACAGAAGGAGACCTCATGAGTGCCCCATGTTGCATTACAGCTGCTCTATGAGTTCTGAAGGACCCTATAAAGCTCATCTCCCATTGACTGTAATGTTACAGGTTTTCTAATTAAACCATTCATCCCGGACTGCAAGCACTTCTCCCATATATCGCCGTCAGCACTTGCTGTTAAACCTACAATCAAAGGCCAAGACCTGCTTCTAAACTTCCTAATCCTCGTCGCCACCTCAAACGCATCCGTTTGGGGCATGTGAAGGTCCAACATTATGAGTTGGAATGGTGTAACTGGGGCACCATATGAGTTCAGGCACTGAATTCCAGAGGCAACAGATGAGACATGGCAACCCAGTTTCTCGAGGAGCTTGCGAGTAACGGCCCTATTGATGCCATCACTCTCAGCTAGCAGAACTCTGAGGCCTTTGAAGTTGGGGGTGGCAGATGTAGAATGCAGCTCAAAAGATCCTCTGGCCTCAGGCATTGCCATCAACCGTTGTAATTGGAATTGAAGAGCAAGTGTTATACTTTCTGACTGGCCTTGCAGGGTTTTAGCTTCCCAGATATTTCCCTGCATCATCTGCACATACAAAGAAAGTGTTTCATGAGCCACTCTGAAATTAGCTGCCTATCTGATGTCCTTTTGTCAACCATCCTGTCAGGGTCGAAACAAATGCAACAAGCAATTACTTAGGGCATTGGGTTTAGGCTTGTAAGGTTTATCAAAGGTCAAAACATCAGAAACTTGGGAACTAATCATTGTCAAATATGACATGATAGATTAACATGCCAGGTCTTAGCATATATTAGTATGCCAGAATCCAATAGTTAAACAGTTGCTGAATGCATGGAATTGGTTGTAATTGTGGGTTAAAAACCACCATCCATACAGAAGAATAAGATGGCAGACTGAGTTTCGGACAAGGTTTTCCAATTTTGATGCGCTAGGTTATCAGTCATAAAGATCCCTGTATTCACTACTTTGTTCTGCAAAAATGATTTCATCCCAAGCATGCCATCAAGTGTATCCCCATCTATTTCTCTGTCAATAAAAATTTATGGCTTCATGCACTGCTAACTTCTGCATATTGCTATAACATGATTAATAACCAACCAGGATACATAGGTGGGTTATGGAGGTCGATGTCATGTAAGCAATATGATACGAGGAACGAGGCTAAGAGTTTGTGGCACTGTATTTTACATATTTCTTTTAGCAATTTCATATCTAAATGCTGCCACCTATCAAGGTAAAACATGATTCTTGCAGGTTATGAAAGATGCTACAGAATACGATGTTTTAAGACCCACGATCGGCATCTATAGAGCTTAAAAATATAGAGTTCCAATGCACCAAGAGATCCAATGCACTGAATCATTAGACATAAAGGAACTGAAAGATCCACTGCACTTTAGCAAGTTTAAGAACCTTTTAAAGAGTATTCAAAAGATTAAAGTGACCAAACTGCACATATAGTTCTTTCATGTGATCAATCTAGGAAGAGAAAGAAAACCCAGTAATTTTCCTAGTGAAAATTTCAACTTGCAATGTCTCACTGAAAAGAGGTTTCTACTGCCAATTTATTTTCTTTAAGGTACTTTCAACTTCCAAAATCTCATGAAGAAGAGCAGAAGCCAAAACAAGACAAAAATGGACAGATCAGAAAGGAATGCAGTAAGTTGTAAGTTGCCCATGAGTTAACAGTAACATCAACCGTGTAATATGCAAAATGCTTTTAAGGTCATTGAGTAGAATTTTAAGGGAAATGGGAGATGATAAATAGTACCTGCACAAGCCTCTTGAACATTCGAAAGGTAAGGCCCATCTCCAAACCTTGAGAATCTGGTACCCGAGAAGACTGAACTGTCGATGAACTCAATTTATCGGTTTCTGATCCTTTTAACCTGACCTCAAACTTCACACAAGCATACCCATCAGAAAAGTTTGATTTCCATGGGACCCATGCCTGATCTTCTTTGTCACTGACCCCTTGATAGCCCATAACCCGGAACATCAGAGAACCTTCATCACACCCATTTAAAACAGTACCAACCATATGCAGTATCACATGAAAAATTCGCTTCTCATCACCAACAACCTGATCAGGCACTTCATTTTCTACCTGGAAACTGAAACCAAATCGTCTAAAATCGCAAAGACATCTTGCAGCAGTAATGGCTTCCTTGATCATAGAATGCAAGTGAAAAGGTCTCATTACCAAGGACACTCGCTCACTGTTTACAGTAGAAATTTCCATCACATCATTGACCAATGTCGAAACCACACTGCTACTTTTTGTGATAGTATCTATGATGAGCCTTTGTTCGGGACTTAATTTGTCTTGTTGCATCATCGACAACAAACCCAAGATGGAATGAATGGGTCTTCTCATTCCCTGACTCATGGCAACTTGGAACTTGTTCCTTGCTTCACTTGCCCTCACAGTGTTCTGTCTCGCCTGAAGCAGATCTCGATTCTGTCGCACCAACTTCTCCCTCATCAATTGTGATTCCTCTAAAACTGCAGCATGGGAGAGGGCAACAGCGACCTGATCTGCAACAACCTCCACAATCTCTAGTTCCTGATGGCTCCAAACCCTTGAAGCATCCCTAGGGAGGACTAGAACCAGTACCGCATAGCTTGCTTGCACATCTTCTGGTGTTCCACCTTTGAAATTGGAAACCTTTAGCATCGGCATCCGTGTTGCGGCCACAGCTCCTGACTCAAGCATACCTCCGCTACTTGCAGACCCGAGCATGGAGCCAGTACCAAGTATCTTCACACCCTTGGTTTCTTTGATTTCTAATATATCAGGGTCATCAATAGAAATAGAACAGCTGTACAAATCCGAGGAGCTCCTCTGCCTTAGCTGATGAGTTAGTTGCATCTCCTTCTTATTCTCATCAGGCATCCACACTACACAGTTTTGCAGGCCCAATGTTTTTGACAGTTCGACCATAGTGGTGTATAAGATAGTATGCCTGTCAAGTGACTTGCGGATTTCTTGAGTCAGCATTCTTACATGCCAACTGGCCTCTTCCTGCATCTTCATCATGCCGACCTCCCTGTTCAGTTCCCGAGCTTTTAGTCTCAAGAAATTCTCCCTCACCTTCACTCGCAAGAGCTGAGGGATCAACGTCAAGAGGGTTATTGCTGTGGCAAAAGACACGAGGGCAGTGAAGAATTTGGAAACGGTCAAGCTCAGCATCAGGAGAAACGAATGTTGCTCGTAAGTGAACACATTTAGCAAGTGTGTCAGTCCACACAGGACTATAAAGGCGCCGAACTGGAAGACGATCCATTTGAAGGGGAAGAGGTCGGAGCATGTGGCAAAGTACAAGAGCTCGAGGGGGATGGAGAAGTAGGCAGCAGCAATCAAGAAATCGCTCGCCTTCTGGCACCGGAAAATGTTCTCAACATTCCAAAAGCTGTCCCCATCGCAGTTGCATCGTGAGTAACCGATCCCAGTTGCAGATGCAGACAATAGAATGGAAGAGATTAGAAGCCCATGGACCAATGCTCTTAACATTTGAGCTAGGACACCAGGTTCATTTCATTTGACTAGAAACCCCAAGCTTGTAGTTTGCTCATAAGATCACACTGCTAAGTCCCTAAAAGCTAAAGCTTCCAGCAGTTGATCCGGATGCCTAGAATCAAATGAAAACAAATTTGTTATGAACTGAAAAGTAATCGGGAAAGAGAAAACTAGCATCAAAGCATACTTCATTCAAGAAATTACTAGGACCCTTCGAACTCCCAAAAGTATGTTGATTTAGTATCCGTGACCCAATTCAGAAGGCAACAATAAGATCCCACGATAAATTTATGATCCAAATGGAAACTTTACGTCATTAATCTTATCCTAATACGAACAAAAAAAAGAGAAAAAAAAGAAAGACCGAATCTTGAATCTCAGAACCGAGCATCAAGAAGCTCCTCCCGATAACATGCGCTATTCAGAAAGATGAAAATTTTAACGAAGAGAAAACCTACAAAATCATTTCCCAATCTTTTCACACGAATCTAAAAAAAAATCCATTAAAGTAACCAAAACAATCCCAAAAAACTCGAGATAAGATTTCGAAACGCAACCCTAACCGATAAAATTACACCAAAACAAAAGAAAATGAAATCAATGGATCCTAAAGTTGCAGAAAACAAAACCAAAAGGACCTTTTTATTATGGATCCACCACCGAAAGAAATAAATCTCACCTCTCGCACATCTATTTTCCCAAATTCCCTGCGTGCCAGAAAAAAAATCCACAAGAACCATCAATTCCAAGCCAAAAGGAAAGGCGACGCCCCACCCGAACGCAGCCAGCAGCAAGCGAGAGCGAGGACCATCACCCACGAGACCACCATCTCCAATCCGTCGCCCCGTGCAAGGAGGACTGCAACGACCGATTCAGACCATCGTCACGACCGGGAGCCGCAGCCCCCTCCAAGGAGGAAAAATCGTCAGCCAGTCCTCCGATCCTCCTCCATGGCTTCTCCGCTTTTTTCCGCCCGCATTCCGATGGCTCGAGGCGCTGGAAACGGAGCAGCAGCGCAAGGAGAGGAAGGAAGGAAGAAGGAAGAGAAACAGGGGGAAGGAGCAAACAGGAAGGGGGAAGAACGAGGTCCAAGTAAGCGAGAAGCGTCCTTTTTCTATTATCACCCACTCTTTTATCTTTACCACCCCTCACACTCGGGTCTCCTCGAGAGTTGCATCATTCATCAAGACACAACTCCACCGTTCATTTTGATCATGTGCAAATTTTCGAAGCGTATTCTATTGGGTGGGTTTCCCAGGAAGCCCTTCGTATGGGGAAGGGGAGGGGTGAGGATAACAGTACGATGGGGATGGAGATAAGCGAACGGGTTGCTCAAAACCAAGGCGGAAGGGGGAGGGGAACCAGGCAGGGATGCCGCCGTGGGGCCCGCGGATGGACGTGGGTGTCCGGCCGCCTGGGGTGTTGGTTAAATCCCAAACCTCGACTACCCACGCGAATCGTGGTTGTTTTATATCGACGTGAGGCGAACCTGGACGCCCCACCCCTTCCCCCCCGGGCCCACCCGTCCCCATCACCCGGATATTTGTCCACGGAGGCCGCCCTCATTTAATTCTTTTCTCCTTTTTCTTTTTATTGTTTCTATTTTTCGGAAAATGAAGCCTCTTCGTCCTCGGCCTCGTCCTCGTCCTCCTCGTCCTCCTCGTCATCGTAATCATCACCAGGATGAAGCCAAACACAAAGGATGACGAAGGATTTGTCTCTGCGCTGCCACAGGATTTCGTATGCGCCCCATCCCCACCAACTGTCGTGCATCGTCGTAGCATTTCTATAAGACTGTCTTAAGAGTGAAATAATATCTTCTTTCCCCTGCTAAGGAGATTTATGATCGTATGATATTGCCCATATTTTCATAGGTTATTCACATTGAAAATTCCTCCTTCCTCTCCCTGACTGGTACAGTCCCAAGCCATGTCGCCATTAATCCAGTTCCTTCAGCGGTGGTGCATTCCCCCTGCTCAGATGGAGTAGGTGCTGCGGTTGAGCTGCGAGTGGTCCTCGTGGTGTACGGTCAGAGTGCTTCGGGGTGGGGTACCGAGGGACCTTTTTGAAAGCGAGGACACAAGTCCAACCTATCTGAACCTTTGAGCGAAGGTATATATATATATGTATAGGAATTTAAAGGGAGTCTGTGTGCAAGTGCAAGTAGCTCCATGTGGCTTCTACATGTAGGTTAAGGACACAATATCCATTAGCTGCAAGCTGATGAAAGTGGATGCATGGCTGCAGCAAAAGTTGCTACTCTTAACATAGGGTGAAGCCAAGTTGCTTCTAACCCACTCCTTTTCCAAAGCCGATGCAGTCCCCTTGGTCATGTTGATACAGTCCTGAGGTGTTATAGGTCCGAGAACGGCATCGAGGATTTAATAATTCCTCTTGTTGACGGAATCACAACCCTAACCCTAGACCAAGCGAGACTTGTAGATTGTATGATCATATTTTATTAGATAAAATATACTATAATTTTAATTAAATTTTGATTAAAGTCATCAATCAATAAAAGAAATAATTATGATATTATTCTTTATTAGCGATGATATTAATGAGAGAGATTCTCCTACTTGCTTATCTTATATATTATATTTTTACTTATAAATAAAAAAGACCTAATAAGGATTATATACAAAAGAGAGATTATAAATCTACTTTCCTCACTTCTGTGTTCTATTGTTTATAGTGATCCTACGAAGGATAAGAAAATAGTAGAATGCGAGCCTAATTCTCCTTGTAAATCCATTCCTTTGGATCAGATGATGATGCATTTATAAATCAAAAGAAAGACATTTTGAATGACATCGAGAGACATGCACCTTAAGTTTAATCTATTATTATTTGATTTCATATTCTAACATTAAAATTTTTTCATATAAGAATAGCATGATTATAGTTTTTATCCTTACAATTGGTATCAATATTATATTAAAATCAAATACCTTGGATCATAAAAAAATTAGATTTATTTTATATTATTTACTTTGTGTTATCATCATTTGCTTGTGAAAAGTGCTTTAATATATTTTGTTTATCTTGTAGTCACTTGCCTATGAGCAATGAAGGTTTCTCACCCACAAGTGGAATCATGAACGAAAGGTTGCTACCTAATCTTGGTCGACGAGCTGTGTCAGTAGTTTGCTGTCAACGATAACACTATGAAGACCAATGGCCTACCTTGGTCGCTTGCCCTACCATAAACCACGATTATGCAAGCAACAACATTGCATGCAATGACTATATAAACCACAGCGACGTTGTGTTCGATGGCAAAGGAGGGTTCTACAATAGATGGTCATCGGTGAGCGATCATCGATGTTGACAGACAGCTTTTTGTCCATAACAATATAGCATAAGGTGATTACTTGCTTTATCATCGACCTTGTTGTGGGTAACAAACTACTATTGGTGGCATTAGAGGGAGTCACAACGATACGACTCTATATGCTAATGCTCATGTGTGTTGGTTCTAGTGGTGGTTGAGGGTGATAGTGGCATCGCGACATTGGATGCTATGATGAGGAGTCCCACAACCATCATAGGGTTGCATCACAAAGTGTTAACAAAGACCTAGATAACAACGATGGTGTGACAGCCTTATTGAGGGCGACAATCACACGAGGTCATGGCATATTACGATAGGAAGGAGTCTCGTTGGGTGTCATTACGATGATGGGATTTGACAATGGGAGCATTGCTAGAGGTTGTTGGATGTCACAACGAGATAGGAGGTGTCATGGCAGGAAAAGTGTCACCATAGACGATGCATTGTGAAGATGGTCATCAACATCGACTTGATGGTAGCCATGGGTGAGGTGAATAGTGGGATGGTTTTTCATAGACATGTGCTTCTTCGTGGAGTTGTCGGAGGCCACAAGGCCCATGATGGTGATTTGGGTGCTGCTCAGATAGCAACTCAACATTTGAATAAAAAGTATTGACACAAGAGTGTCTAATTTGCTATAATCTGCTCATATTGACCTTGTTAATGCTATGGAATATTTTTCAGCCCATGATATTGCTTCATAGTTTTCAACTCAGCACACTCAATTATGACAGCTCATGAGCATATTCCCTACACAAAGTTACAACTGTCTCAATGTACTTTTCTTCATGACCAAGGAATGTATTAAAAAAGTTGGTTACCAATTGTAAAATACTTAATTTCGATATTTCCTATGTATAAAGGGTTGTTTCATATACTAGTACTTATTTTGGTGTTTAGGGGTTAGAAAAAATTTTAGAAACTGGTGATATTTTAGTAGAAGTTCTCTTGGAATTCTCCCTTAAACTCTATATCTCTTGGATGCTTCCTTGAGTAGTGTGTTTTTTATTTTTAGTTTTATATCCTTATTTAATTTCCTTTGGATGGTGAACTTTCTATATCCCTTTGTGATTTTAAACTTAGTAATGAACTATTTTTCTATTTTATTAAAGTATTATCGTGAGTTCATTCATTTTATATCTAAAAAACTATATCATCGATATTTTTTCGAAATCTATTCTACTCCCCCCCCCCATTCTGCATCACCCTAGTATCAGTTTGGTATCAGAGCTAAAAGTTAGAGATCATGGCAATGCGGAATGGAAAGGATATAGTTGGTAAAGGTAGTTGTCATGAAGATGATACTAAGTCATTGAGATTGCAGCTACGAAGATACTGCGTAGTCTACAAGAAAAAAATAAAATAATCGAAGAACTTCAAAGTAGAAACAATAAAATGATGTCCATGAATTTACTTATGATGATGATACACCTCCTCATCTAAGGGGGTCGAGAAGATTTCGGGCAAGACGTGGAGTTCAAGACGAGTTGCAAAACAAATACAACCAAAGATAGGATATTCCAAAGTTTGAAGGCAAAATAAATATCGATGACTTTATCGATTGGCTTAATATAATAGAAAGATTTTTTTTTATTTTCATGAACCACTAGAACAAAAAAAAGATAAAACTTGTGGCACTCAAACTCAGACGGAATGTATCTTTTTGGTGGGAAAATATAAAGAAACAAAGAGAACGTGAGGGGAAGAGTAAGATCATGATATGAGAGAAAATGAAAAGGGAGCTGAAAAAAAAAATATTTACCTCACAATTATAGGCAAGAGATCTTTCTCAAAATCCATAATTTCAAGCAAAAAAATCTTAGTGTGGATGAGTACACTGCAGAATTTGATAATCTAATGTTAAAAGGAGAGCTTGTGGAACCAGAATAGCAAACTATTACAAGATACTTAGGAGATTTGAAATATGAGATTGCTAAAGTGGTTCAACTACAGCCATATTGGTCTTTAAATGATATGAGCAAGCTGACATTCAAAGCTGAAAAATAATAGAAGTTTAAAAAGAGTTATCAGTATGGTTTAAAAAAAGGATATACAAAAGGAGGAAGTTCCAAGCCTACTGTCCAAAGCAAGGTGATATCGAAGATGCAAGAAAAGGGTGAAGAATCTGCTGACAGTAAAAAAACACCTAATTCTTCTACCCCAAGTGGTTGAAAATGCTTTAAATGTCATGGTTTTGGGCATATTGCTTCAGATTATCCAAATATGAGGATTGTAACTTTGGTTGAAGATCACAGTGAGGGAGGAGTAGATGAAGAGGATGACAAATCAAAATATGATGAAAATGAGGAAGAGGTTACTTATGCAGATCATTGTTTGTCTATTGTATTGTGGCGTAGCTTATAAGTGTCTTATGTGGTCGAGGATGAAAATTGGATGAGAAAAAATATGTTTCACACTAAATACACTTCTTTTGGCAATGTGTGCTTGGTGATCATCAACAGCGACAGCTTTGAGAATGCGGTATCTTTAGAGATGGTGCAGAAGCTAAAATTGGATACAATTCCTCATCCACATCCATACCAGTTATGTTGGTTGCAAAAAGGAAATGACATCAAGGTAACTAAAAGATATTTAGTTTCGTTTTCTATTAGCAAGTATTATAAAGACGAAGTATGGTGTGATATTGCTCCTATGGACGCTTGTCATTTGCTATTGGGAAGACCTTAGCATTATAGAAGGGTGTTATATGACGGCTACAAACATACTTATTCTTTTAAGGTGAATGAAAAGAAGATTATCTTAGCTCCATTACAACTTTCCGAAATCAATACACTAAAAAAAGAAGTTAGCGCTTTTATGTCCTATGGTGAATGCAAAGGTGAATTAGACAAGGGTGGTTATGTTATGATTCTAGTAGTAATCGAGGAGAATGAACAACATAAGGAGACACCCACTATCATGAAACAAATCCTAGAGGAGTTTAAAGATGTTATACTAGAACAGATTCCACATGGCCTTCCACCTTTGAGAGACATCCAACATCATATTGATCTTATTCCATGGGCTATTCTACGTAATAAGGTAGTCTACAAAATAAGTTCGAAGGAGCATGGAGAACTTCAAAGTCAAGTGGACGGGTTGATGGAATATGGATTGATTTGGGAGAGCACGAATCCTTGTGCAGTTCTAGTCTTGTTGGTGCCTAAGAAGGATGGTTCCTAGAGAATGTGTGTGGACAATCGCACTATCAACAAAATCATAATAGACTATCGTTTTCCTATTATAAGGTTAGATGATTTACTTAATCAATTGTGTGGTGCTTATATTTTCTCTAACATTGATTTGAGGAGTGGCTATCACCAAAGAAGAATAAGGCCCAGAAATGAGTGAAAAATAGTATTTAAAACTAGAGAAAACTTATATGAATGGTTGGTTGTGTCATTTGGGCTATCTAATGCTCCTAGCACTTTCATGAGATTAATGAATTATATACTTAAGTCATGCATTGGAATATTTATTGTAGTTTATTTTGACGATATATTGGTGTACAACGAGAGTGAAGAAGAGCATATGAATCATCTGAAAGAGATCTTTCTTATTTTGAGGCAATAAAAGCTTTATGCTAATATAAAGAAGTGTGATTTCTTTATTTCCAGTGTTGTGTTTTTGGGGTATATTGTTTCAAAAGATAGAGTCATGATGGATCAAAGTAAGGTAGAAGTTATTCTCAATTAGCCAACACCTGCTTTATTGCATGATGTATGGAGTTTCCATGACTTAACTTTCTTTTACAAAATATTCATCAAGGGTTTCAGCTCTATTGTCGCTCCAATCACCACCGAAAGTCTGAAATGTGATGAATTCAAATGGACTAGTGAGGCTATTGATGCTTTTGAGCTTTTAAAAAGAAATGTGACCGAAGCTCCTATCTTAGTTCTACCAAATTTTGACAATGTATTTGAGGTTAAATGTGATGTATCTACTGTGAGAATTGAATGTCTATTGCCTTTTTTAGTGAGAAGTTGAATGATGCGAGAAAAAAATATTCTACCTATGACAAGGAGTTTTATGTCATTTATCGAGTTTTATCTCATTAGAGTCAGTATCTCCTTGCAAAGTCATTTGTCCTATATTCTGATCATGAGGCTTTAAAGTTCACTAATCAGTAGCACAAGCTAAACAAAAGGCATGCAGTTTGGATGTAGTTTTTGTAATCTTATAACTTTATAATCAAGCACAAATCTGGTGTTCAAAATGTAGTTGCTAACACATTGAACAAAAAACACTCTTTATTATTAACAATGGAAGTCAAAATTGTTGGATTTGAGACGTTCAAAGTTCTACGAGAATGATGTAGATTTCGGCTCAACATGGCAGAATTGTAAATTAGGTTCCTTTCAATAATTTTCCATCTTTGATGGTTTTTTTGTTCGAGTTAATGCCTTGTGTGTTCCATCTTGTTCTTTGAGACAAGTAATTCTAGCTAAAGCTCATAGTGGTGTTTTAGAAGGATATTTCGATAGGAAAAAGACTCTAGCTCTTGTTCAATCAAACTTCTATTGGCCTAAGATATTCTGGAGAGACATATAAAGCAATGCCGAGTGTGTCATTTGGCAAAAACAAGAAGTTAAAATTCTGGTTTGTATACTCCATTGCCAATGGAGGATGAGTCTTGATTTCATTTTGAAACTACTAAGAACTCAAAGAAACAAGGATTCTATCATGGTTGTTGTTGACATATTTTCAAAAATGTCTCACTTTGTTTTTTATAATAAATCAAATGATGCATCTCATATTGCTGATTTATATTTTAAGGAGATTGTTAAATTATATGGTATTCCAAGAACTATGGTGTCTGATCGAGATTCAAAATTTCTTAGTCATTTTTGGAGAACTTTTCGGAGAAAGTTGGGTACTTTTTTGAATTTCAGCAGCTTTCATCATCCACAAACCGATAGACAAACTAAGGTAATAAATAGAAGCTTGGGAAACTTACTTAGAAATTATGTTGGCAAGAATATTAAGCAATGGGATCTCATTCTTCCACAAATTGAGTTTGTCTTCAATCGTTCCATGCATCATAGAATTCGTAAGAGTTCTTTTAAGGCAGTTTATGATACAAATCCTACTAGTCCTTTAGACTTAATCCCTCATTCTACAATAAAGTAATTTAGTGGAGAAGTTGATGAAAGAGCTAAGCAGATAAAAAAGCTACATGAGGGTGTTAAAGCAACCATTGAGAAGAAAAATGAGAGGTACATGCAAATTACCAACAAACATAGAAAACATGTAGAGTTTAATACAGGTGATTTGGTCTGGATTCATCTAAGGAAGGAGAGGTTTCTACTGGATAAATTTAAAAAATTAAAATAAAAAAAACTGATGGTTCATTCTATGGTACTTAAGAAAATTGACAAAAATGCTTATGAGATCAAGTTATCTAAAGATTACGGAGTATCCCCAACATTTAATCTGGCTAATTTAAGTCCTTTTCATAATCATGAGTTTATACATTTTATATCCAAAAAATTGTACATTCGATTTTTTATTTTTAATTTATTCTACTTTTTCCCCTCCATTCTGCATCACCCCGATATCAGTCGAGGGTCACGCAACGATCATACAGTGAAGATGCTGTAGTGAGATGGTTGTATGTAGCATTGTTTAGACACAAGCAGTTAGCGATGTAACACCTCTCGTGTTAGTGATAGTGAAGGGCTTGTTGGGTGATAGTGATTTGAGTATAACCAGCGGCGACGTGAAAGGCGACCAGGAAGTGCTGCAATGTAGCGCACAGGACGATGGATTATTGTGTTATAGTAAACAACATCGATTTAGATGATTCGTTGTGTGGCACACAATTGATGGCGCATCATCGCCAACAAAGGATGTAGAGAGGATACCGCAATCTATGTCACAAAGAAAAGAAACCAGAGGAGAGAACCAACCGTGGGAATGGGGTCGTTAGGAGATTGTGGTCAAAATCAAATTTGACCAAATCTTACCCTAAATTGATTTTAACCCAATGATAATTATGACCTCAAATCAATCCTATAAATTATGATTTGGTCAACTCTGATTTTAATTTAATTTGAGAAAGTTAAATCTTGATCAATTTAGACGTTGATCAATCTCAATTTATGATCGGATTTGATTTTGATTATAACATGATTGGATTTTGACCAAAAGAACTCATGACCCATTGGCCAGGGCTAGAGAGCAGCGAGGGGACGCATACACCTGCGAGTGGACTCGAATCACAAGTTGACACATTACGTAAAAATGAATCCTCCTCATGCAGGTCGAGGTCAAGATCAGGTTGATAATTTAGTTCCTTCATCCAAAGTGATGCATCCCCCCTTGCCCACGCTGGTTCCGCCTCATCGGTCCTTTTTGCCTCCCACTCATCTCGGATAGCTTACCTGAACCTTTCTCAATAGTGTTCGACCTTACTGTATACTTTGTCACTGTCTCATCGATGACAATCCTGCCCTTCCAGTGTTGAAAGGAAGCAGTCAGGTCATCCTCATCGACACTTGCGTAACATCCACTCTCTCTCTCTCTCTCTCTCTCTCTCTTTTCATGCGAGAGGCCGGCGAATCGTGTTGTGCTTTATGCATATAAGTCTATGTAAAGCATCCACTAACATGGAGGATTAAAGCAGGTGTGTTTTACATGGGGGACAAAAGTTGTTAGTTTTTATGACCCTTTATAATTAATTAGATTTCATTAAAATATTTGATTCCTTATGAGATAACTTTGATGAGAGAAAATCTCTTAATATCTTATTCTAGACCCTTAGCTCTCGCTTATAAATAGACAGGACCTCTAGGGATGAGGGCGCATAGACGTACGTCTCCGTCTCATAGCGAACATAGTTGAGGGCTTATATATTGACAGTGATCTTAGATTAAAGACGTGCCTTGCAGATCAAACATAAATCCCTGAACTAATGGCATCAAAAGGTATACATCGTTAAATTAGATCTAAGTATTTGATTTCAAACCTAGAATAAAAAATTATTTTCATATTTAATATAGCATATTACAGATTTTTATGCTTACAATTGGTATCAGAGACTAGGTTCTTGAGATCAAATACATTAGATCTATTATTTTGGTTTCGATGCATGAATGATCCCTTTTTCTCCGATAATCGATCTTACTATGAATCTCATTGCGAATCTGTTGATGACAAAGCTGCGTTGGGCAGCGTGAATCTCGCTGCAGGAACCGTCGCAGCGACCGCACGCAGGCAAGAACCGTCGTAGCGGTCACGCGTAGAGGCGGCCCCGCAGCGACAGTGCTGCGACGACCGCGCGCGAGTAGTGGCAGCCCCGCGGCAGCATCGTTCGCGCAGAGGCTAGAACTGCAACAGCGGCCATGTGCGGGCAGCGATAGCGTTGCACACGCAAGCGGTTGCAACGCAGGCAGATTAGGGTTTTTGGCATATTTATGATTTTACTCTCGAGGCTAAGGTTTTATCAAACTACAATTATGCCCTTTGCAGATTTATCCTAACAACATATTAACAGTTTTACCCTTATAAAATTAAGAGTTTTAATTTATATTCTCAATTATAAAATTGATAAATATGATTCATTATAATTATGATTAAATTTAATCATGATTATATTTTGACTATTTGATTGAAATTAATCTTTAATTTAAAAAATATAAATTATGGTTTAGTTTTATAATTTTCTCGTATGAATTATTGATTATACATGTGGTAAATAAAATTAAAATACAATTATTATTCTTAAATTTTTATTTACTTATTTATATGTATATATTTAAAATTATGAAATAATGTTTATCTTTCACATGAAGGTATGATTTATATGTTATCATGATTATCATATGAATTTTTTAAGATTCAATAATTATTATGGTTATTATTCTATTATTGAACTACTTAGTATTAAATGTTCAATAATTATTATGGTTGTTATTTTATTATTGAATTACTTAGCATTAATATTTAATAATTATTATGGTTATTATTTTATTATTGAACTACTTAGCATAAATTAAAAAAATTTGATATTATTTGTAATTCATCTCCCTAAGTTTTATCTGACTTGTAGCTGCTAAAGTGGCCTGGAATGATAGACTTTTACGATATGAATTATAATAAAAGTTTTAACATTTATAGGATATTTTAAATTTTATTTTATATTATTGCATTGGTCTTGTAGCTACCAAAGTGACCTAGACTAATGACTTATAAAATAATATTAAGAAATTAGTCCAAATTGATATTAAGAAAATAATATTCACAATGACACATCTAATTAGGAGATTTAGATAATCCTAAAAGAGAATCTAATTCAAATAATTATGTGATGGGTAAGATGATACTATTTTGGATATCCTTATAGTTTAGGGTTGTATACCCAAAGGTAACAACATTATTCCATAAGGATAGTATTAGTCCTCCATAAATATTCTTGAGTGAACACTAGATATATCAATATTTCACCCAAAGGTGTAATATAGATGATATCAATAGTTCATCATTTTTTTACAAACTCAAAACATTAATATTATTCTATATTTTTATAGTGGTACTTTCGCTCATACATTCTTAAGCTTCTAGTGTCCATGTATTTTCTGGATTAAATTATTCAGAATTGTTAGAGCATATGAAATTTACACTAGGTGTATTAGATCTTGATTTAGCATTGCTTGTTGAAAAACCTACAGACTTGATTAATGAAAATACTGTAAAATAAGTTAATGAAATGAAAGCTTGGGAAAGATCTGATAGGCTTAGTTTAATGTTAATAAAAATGACAATTACAAATAATATAAAGACTTTATTATCGATTGCAACTAGCGTAAAGGAATATTTAAAGGTTATTGAAGATAGATTTAAATCTACTGATAAGTCATTGGTTGGCACATTAATAAAAGAACTGACTACGGTTCAATATGATGGCACTCGAGGAATTTTGGATCACATCCTCAATATGGCTGACAAAGCTGCAAACCTTAAAACATTAGGCATAAATGTTGATGAGTCTTTCATCGTAGTTTATTCTCAATTCTCTTCTTTCTTAGTTTGGCTTATTCAAGATTCACTATAATACAAATAAGGATAAATAAGACTTGAATGAGTTAACTAGCATGTGTGTTCAGGAAGAATTAAGATTAAGGCAAGAAAGTTCATATAATGTCATGACTACTACTCAAGGAGCTAGTAATAAGAAAAGAAAATTGAAGCATTATCTATCAAAAAAATTTGCCGGGTTTGGAAATATTAAACAGATTAATGAAAAGAAAGCCTTTACTGTAAAGTGCTTCTTTTGTGGCAAAAAGGACATGTGAAGAAGAATGGCATCAAACGTAAGATTTGGTTCGAAAAGAAAGGTATTAACTCGACATTTGTATTTTTCGAATCAAACATTACAGAAGTTCCTTCTAACACTTGGTGGATTGATTCTGGTGCTTCAACTCATGTTACCAATAACATATAGGGATTTCTTTCAATTCGGAAACTAAAAGAACATAAAAGATTCATCATTATGGGAAATCGTCTTAAAGCTAAAGTGATATCAGTGGGAACTTATCGTCTACACTTAGAGATGGCTCACCCGATGGATCTTGTTGACACATGTTATGTTCCTACTATTTCTAGAAATTTAGTTTCTTATTTAGAATTAATGAGTTAGGATATTATCTTTCTTTTGGTAATGGTAAATTCAGCATATTTTATTGTTCAATAAAAGTTAGTTTTGGAATTCTGTGTGATGGTTTATATAGAATTAATTTGGATCTTGAGTTTCTAAAAATATTAATGATCCTACAAATAAGTGTTGGATTGAAACGTAGTTTCAATAATGAAAGATCTTCTATATTGTGACATAGACGATTGGGCATATCTCCAAGGAAAGAATTGAAAGATTAGTGAAAGATAATATTTTGGAATATTTGGACTTCACTGATTTTAATGTTTATATAGATTGCATTAAGGGAAAGCAAATTAAACATATAAAAAAAATGTCACAAGAAGTAAAGAACTCCTTGATATTATTTGCGGACTACTCCATATTCCTTGTTTTAGTGGAGAAAGGTATTTCATCACATTTATATATGATCTGTCCAGATATGGTTATGTTTATCTAATACATGAAAAGTCTCAAGTCGTTGATACTCTTGAAGTATAACATAAATGAGGTCGAGAGATAATTAGATAGAAAAGTTAAAATTATCAGATTTGTCAAGGGTGATGAATTTTATGACAGATATGATGGATCTGGTCAGAATATTAGTCCTTTTGTTAGATTCTTGAACAACTGGGTATTTGTGCTCAATATGCATTACCAGGTGTGCCATAGCAGAACAGTGTTGTTGAAAGGCGAAATCGTACTCTTATAGGTATGGTTAGGAGCATGATGAGTTATTCCTCCATACTTGAGTTGATGTGGGGTGAAGCTCTTAGGATAGCTATGTATATCTTAAATAGAGTTTCTAGTAAGTCAGTTCCATCAACTCCATTTCAATTATGGATTGGTAGAAAGCGTAGTCTAAGACATTTACATATTTGGGGATGTCCTGCAGAGATAAGATTATTCAATCCACATGAAAAGAAATTGGATCCAATAACTATTTCAGAATATTTTATTGGTTATCCAGAAAAATCTAAGGGATACAGATTTTATTACCCTAATAGGATAGTAGAATTTGGTAATACAAAATTTCTAAAAAATGATGAAATTACTGGTAGTTAAAAATCTCGAAGGATTAATTTTAATATTGAGGAGATTCAGGTTAATTCTCCCATATCATCTCTTATTCGAGATATTGTTATTCCTCAAATCAATGAGAGTATTGATGAGGGTGAATAATAAAATAATATCGAAGAACTCTCACATGATGCTGATGTCGTTGTTGATGATCTTGTAGAACAATCACAATTGGCAGATTTGAGAAGATCTCAAAGGAAAAGGAAACATGTCATTTCTGATGATTATGTGGTATATCTACAAGAATCATATTATCATATAGGAATAAAAAGAGATCCCTTATCGTTTTCACAAGCCATAGAAAGTAATGATTCTGAAAAATAGTATGATGCAATGAAAGAAGAGTTAAAATCAATGGTCTAGAATGGTATTTGAGATCTCATTGAATTGTCCAATAATTATAAAAGAGTCAGTTGTAAATGGGTCTTTAAGACAAAACGTGACTCAACAAGCAATATCGAACGATATAAAGCCAGACTTATGGCCAAAAGTTTTTCTCAAAATGAAGGCATCGACTATAACGAGACTTTTTCTTCAGTTTCTAAAAAGGATTCATTGAGAATCATCATGGCATTATTAGCTCATTATAATCTTGAGTTGCATTAACATTTCTGAATGGGGATTTGGATGAGAAAATCTATATGGAACAACCTGAATGATTTATTGAAAAGGAAAAAGAAGGTTGGGCTTGTAAACTTAAGAAATCTATTTATGGCCTTAAACAAGCTTATAGACAATGGTATATAAAGTTTCATAATACTATTACTTCCTTCGGATTTAAGGAAAACACTATTGATCAGTATATATATCTGAAGGTAAGTGGGAGCATGTTTATTATATTGGTCTTATATGTGGATGATATTTTACTTGCTAGTAGTAATCTTGATTTATTACACAAAACCAAGATATTTCTCAATAAGAACTTTAAGATGGTTGATATGAATGAGGCAGCCTATGTTATTGGCATTGAGATACTCAGAGATAGATCTCAAGGATTATTAGGATTGTCTCAGAAAGGATATATTAATCATATCTTGGAGAGATTTAATATATAGCTTTGCTCAGCCAATGATATACCTATTACTAGAGGTGAAAATTTTAGTCAAAACAGTGCCCGAAAAATAACTTAAAAAAGAATCAAATGAAGAATATTCCTTATGGATGCACAGTTGGAAGTCTATTATATGCTCAAACCTGTATAAGACCATATATCAGTTTTGCAGTTGCAATGCTGGGAAGATATGAAAGAAACCCAGGAATAGAACATTGGAAAGCTACAAAGAAAGTAATAAGATATCTACAAGGAACGAAAGATTATATGCTCACATATAAGAGATCAAATCAGCTTGAAGTGATAGGATATTCAAATGTTGATTTTACAAATTGCCTCGATAGTAGGAAGTCCACTTCAAGATTTGTATTCTTGTTAGCTAGTGGGGTAATTTCTTGAAAAGTGTAAAGCAATCACTTATTGCATCATCAATAATGGAAGCTGAATTTGTGATATACTTTGATGCCATAAAGTCCTGAGATGAAATTTCATAGCCATAAAGTTTGATGCCACAAATCAAGCTTTATGGCTATGAAATTTCATCTCAGGACTTGGTATGGTCGACTCAATTGTCAAGCCACTGAAGATATTTTGTGATAATACCACAGCAGTTTTCTTCTCTAAGAATGACAACTACTCTAATGGTTTCAAGCACATTGAGATAAAGTACTTAGTGGTTAGAGAAAGAGTTCAGAAACAACAAGTGTCTATTGAGAACTTGAGCATCACTATGATGATTGCTGATCCATTGACAAAAGTTTTACGATGTAAAATATTCAAAGAACATGTTCTTTGAATGGGGCTTATGAGCAAGTCATAAAAGGTATGGTAATGCATGTTTATATGGATGTTATTATTGACATTCTTTTTGCTTAATTAAAGTTATTTATTTCTGCTATCTTGTTTATATTTATGTTTATGCATATTATGGTTGAATGTAATAATAGGATTATCTTGATAAGACAAATTACAATGGTCATTATAGACTATATTAGGAAAGACTAACAATGTTGTGGTACATAGAAGAAAGTATGACATTGATGAAATACAACCGTTATGACTCACATTGATAGTTGGACTTAATATAGTATTATTGTATTTATTGACCTTATTGACTTATTTTAAAAATTCATGGCCATGTATAAAATGCTTTTCAAAATTCTTTAGAATCTAATTAGGTAAAATTATTTTTCAAATAATTTTTTTTTTATTTATTTTGATTTTGAATATCTCTTTTATATATTATCAATTAATGGGTCAAAGTGTGAGAATGTTAGATTTTTGTGACCCTTTATAATTGGATAAGATATATAATATAACTAATTGGATTCCGTTAAAATATTTTAGTCAATAGAATAGAAATTCACTTAAAGTACGATTCCTTATGAAATAACCTTCATCAGAGGAAATCTCCTAATATCTTATCCTAAACCCTTTGTCTCGCCTATAAATAGATATAGAACCTTTAAGAACTGAGGGCACCCATAGACGCATGTCTCCGTCTCACAACGAACATTGTTAAACTAAATCTAAGTATTTGATTTCAATCTTAATATAAAAATTAATTTTATATTTTAATACAATATATTACAGATTTTTATTTGCGGATGTTGGGGAGTGCCTATCGGTCGTTTTTATGCTTTCAAAAGTTGCATGCGGAAGTTGTGAGTGCCTATCGGTCGACAATGCTTCCATGACACCCATCGGATGCTGTTAAAGATTATGCTTAGAGAAGATTAAGTCGGATTGTGTTAAAGATTATGCTCTCTCTCTCTCTCTCTCTCGTAAAGAACAAGACACAAAAATTAATTAGTTTTCTCCAAGACAAAATAAAATAAAATAAAATAATTACGTACGACTTGGATTCAACTGAGATGGATTTGGATCGACCCGTTTTGTAGATCTGATTGGATAATGTGACACTTCTAGCTGCTCCATCTTAATCTGATCTGGTCCATGTGGAATAATCTAATCTCACACTAAATACCATTATTATTATTATTATTATTATTATTATTATTATTATTATTATTATTATTATTATTATTATTATTGTTGTTGTTGTTGTTGTTGTTGTTGTATGAGGAGAAGACTAATAGTATTATTATCCTTCTGTTCTGTATCTGGTGTTCTCTTGTTCTCCCCGAGCAAGTCATCCTTGGTTCTTCCCCAGCCACCTAACCCTTACCTCAGCTTAACAAGCCTCCACTCCATTACAATAAACCACAAGCTTCCCTCTCACGGATCGCTTCCTGCTTGACGAATCAGCCTTTTCTGGCGAAAATGACCGCATTGACTTCTTCTTTGAGAACGAGAAGCTGCACCGCGGATGGGGGATGAGAGAGGAAAACAACAGTAAGAATGTCCAGAAGAGCATATCTGGACATGATGCTGAGGGAGCCCTTTCCAGTTGTGTCCGATTCAGATGAACGTATAGCTGAGTGCCGCCCTCATACACGGATAATAAATATATATATATATATATATAAATATATATATATATATATATATCTAATTCAGATCTCTGATCTCTACCCCTACATAAGTAAACACATGCATTTCATGCTTGCCTACGAGGTAGAAACCTAATTAGCATCACCAAACATTCATGCATGTCATCTGCCTGCACTTAACTCTTCTTTTACTCTATAAGAAGCACAAAAAGTCCCTCTTTTAACGTAAATTAAACCCTCCCACATAGAAGGCAAAAGATGGTGAGTTCAACTGGCTTCAACTCGTGACCAAATATGAAGCTCAAAGTCTTCTGCATCAAGTGAGAGCCTGATAACACAAGTTTACATTCTCTAGATCACATCGACATATATAAGCCAACAACTTTTGTCACGGCTATTCGTTAGTATCTTGTCATTGTGACAGTCTGTGGCCAGTAGCAGTCATTATCTTTTTTGTCAATCATTCTTAATATTCTAAGAGAGAACAAGAGCCGAAAGGAATGATGATGTCTGAGGAACTTAATTTATATTTTATTTAAATAAATTTGATTAGGATCTTCTTCATATGTAATAATTTAACAAGAAAAAAGAAGTAAATTCAAAAAAAAATTAGAAGAAATCAGTTTTATTGTTTATTGGATAATACAAATTTTGACCTAAGATATCTCTATAAAATGGAATTCTATTAATCAAGAATTATTTTTATATTTTTTTAATTCTTATATCTATATCAATAAAAATGATCAGATACGAGAAGATGTTATAGCAACTCTCCGAATTAGGTTTCCTTCTGACTTCACTTGGAAAGGCAAGCGTGCAATGAATCAGTAACAGAACCAGAGGCAAGGGGTGGTCATGCCGAGACCTCCAAACATGGATAACAAGTGCAGGCAAAGGAATGGTGGGACTTAGACTTGAATGGTGGTCTGCCTCAATGCTGACCTCGTCAAGGGTTCCTACCTACGTAAGAGAGCTATTTTACGAGCACTGCAGCCGCGGCTAAAAGTTCCAAGGTCGTCACCGGACCAACTGGGTCGAGGAAGATGATGCAGTGGATCAGCTACACGCCATTGCCGGCCAAATAGAATACTCCCCCAAAGTGGACAATCAAACCGTGTTTCCCCCAGCTTTCCTTCAACCCCGACGTCCTTGACAATAGCAATGCCCTTCTCTTGTCCTTTGCCACCATCTCCAGCATACAAAGGCGTCCCTTCCCACCATCGTCCACCTCCTCCACCCCTCCGAAGCCGGTGTTCGAACCGGAGATGGAAGAAGATGGACATAAAAAGGACGCCACGGCATCGAGCGAAGAGACCAGCTCTGCGGAGCCGACGGGGCACGATGACGCCGGAACCAAGCGGCCGTACTACGAGTGCACCTTCTGCAAGAGGGGTTTCTCCAACGCGCAAGCTTTAGGGGGGCACATGAACATCCACCGGAAAGATCGAGCCAGGGAGCGGCCTTCGGTCTTGGAGAGGACCGAGGACGACTCGGACGGCTACCGACACCGCGACCAGTACGCTAACAGCTGCAGCGCCTTCTACCGCCCTCCGGCCTTCGAGCCATTGAAGGGTTACACCATGTACTTCCCACCTGCGTCGTCATCGTCGCCATCAACCGGAAGGGACGAGGCGAGGATGAGTGTGGCAAGCGGCTCGCAGATGACACACGACACGAGCCGCTTCGGTGAAGACCTACGCTTGGGCTTGACCACTCATGGTGGAGAAGGGAGGCAGGAGGAGGAGGAGGGAGCTGAACTGGATCTGGAGCTGAGGCTCGGCCATCAACCATAACCAAAGTTAGTGTCCAGTATACAGCTAAGTATTCTCTTTGTACAGTTTGTGTTACTTGTGGTTCAGTTACTCTGCATGTGAATCGATCGTATCAACATAAATGTTACGAGTATGTGAAGTTCTTTTTGATTGAAAGGAATCACAAGTCCAAAACACGACAAGAATAGAACTGATGGAATGGCAAGAATGTGACACCACAGGTTTGGGGCTCTTCATCTGAAACTACTCTTGATCACATTGGAACATATATTTAGATTGGTGAGACCTCCATAATCATACATTGACCCTAAAAATTCAATGTAATTAACTAACGCATCTCAGGATATCCACCTCAAATGAAGTGTCAATTTTTTGTAATAATCCATGGTATAGTATCCGATTATTGTTGCTTATATGGGAGGAGTAATTTTAATAAAGAATATCCACGAAAATACGTAAATTTTTATTTATGGCATGCTACTCTTTTTATGGGCTATTTGGCTTCTCCGAAAGATAAAAAGAGTAATTAGGTAGAGCACATCATCAACGCATCCAGAACATGAGAGGAGTGATGTGAGGCACCAAGGGTTTCAACACCATAGCTTTTGTCTTCAAAGGCTGTTCGAGTGCCAAATCCACACATTAGGAAACCGGGTATCTGAATTGAGTATGTCACTCTTAGTCGACATGCGCGCATTAGCCTTCCTTTCCATCACTACTCCTTTCTATTATGGCGGCCTCCGCTGCGAATTCAACCCAACGAGGCAAATCAACTCCTCCAGGTCAATTCAAATCATCCACGGCACGGAGGTTTCCCAACGTTAGCGCCGCGTGTCGACGGCCCCCTCCGGCTCCTTCTCGGGGACATCCCACCGCCTTGCCAGCGGAGGAGCAGAGGGGACCCGCCGACTCCTCCTCCTCCTTTTTCCATCGTGTTTTCGTTTTCCCACAAGTCTCTCTATATGCATCGTGTGATGTCGCGATACGCTCGCACGTGATGATGGCAACCGTTGTCGCGGATCTTCTCCACCAGCGCCTTCGTTGGTCATGTCCGGTTCACATCGCAGCCACTCGTTTGCTTTCGTGTATCCGACCAACGGTGCGATCATGAATACGGATCTTCTGACGGTGACGCTACCGACCACGACTTGTGCGCCACGTCAGGAGGTTGCGCCGTTCATCGGAAGAAGCCGCGCCTATTCATCGAATGATGGAGGATGGCCTGTCACATCCACGGTGATCCTACGAATCATGGGCAAACAGATGGGGGTTGAACTCGAGTTGAGTCTGGAATAGATGTCACGTGTCACATGAAGCATTAAATTCTTTTGACCCGCATTTAAACTTTGATGTGCTAGGCCACTGGTGTAATATCGACGTGTCATATGGATATCATAATTCATAATTAAGCACAGGTGTGCAATTTGACATCACACATTAGATATCCTGCACATTTGTCACTCGGCCGTAGGGTATCCCACCGGAGGATGCAGCTCACGTGATATCAGGATTAAATCCGAGCCGTCGATTGAATCCTTGCTTATTTGGCCGTGTACGAGGCACGTGCTGGAATATTATACGGAGATAATTATTTTTCAACTTAAAAAGAGGAGGAGGGGTATTCAGACAGCGAGCAAAGGCGAAGGGGGTGGGTCAAACCCGTACACGTGTCGGTACATGGCGGTCGGTGACGGCCACCTCGAGCTGGCTTCGACGACAAACGCAACGAGCAGCTACGTCCCTTCCCCCATCTCTTCTTTAATAATAATGAGTCCATAACAAACAAAACAGCACACACAAAGTACTCTACGCAGCTACATCCCGTTCGTTGTAGGAAGAGACCTTCTCCCCCCCCTCCCCACCCCCACGCCGCACCCCCCTGCTTCGTCCTCCTTGTTCGATTGAAGGCACCCTCCCAACGAAATCCACCTGCCGGAGATGGTCTACGGCGGGGATCGCATCCTGCCGTCGCCCTCGCCCCCTTCAGCCGGTTCCGGCCTTTAATGGGCGCCGTTTGCATCGAGAAGATGGCCGGCGACGGCGAGTCCTCGGGGCGCCTGCGGCTCGAGATCGGCCGTCTCGAGGCTACCGGCGAAGACGATCCCCCGCCGAGTCCAAGAATGACAGGAAAGCGGCGAGAGGAGCCGGACCCCTTCGGATTCGCCGTGGGCCAGAAGCGGAGCCGGACCGCCGGTGACGACGCCGCTGCTCCTCATCCTCACCCGCAGGGCTCCTGTTGTGCCGCACCCTCGTCGTCGTCCGTCTCTGTCGGAGAAGCTTGTGCTCGGGCGATCGGGTCGACTTCTCGGTTGGCGCCGGCCGAGCACCCCGTCGCGTTCGGATCAATATCGCTTTCGGGTCGGTCGAGGGAGATGGAAGACGCTATCTCGGTCCGGCCGGGCTTCTTCCGGGCGGAAGGCAGCCCGCCGCTTCATTTCTTCGCCGTCTTCGACGGCCACGGTGGCGCCCACGTAAGTTTCGAAGCCCTACCTCTCCTCTCCTGTTCTTTAATATCGCAATTTAATCTTCATTTTAAGTTTAAGCACCGAACAGTAATAATCTGATTAGTTTCCGAATTTTCGGAAAAGATGACTACATTTCGAATGTTTGGTTTCGTTTTTCTGTCAAAATGTTTGTGATATGATGAGAAAAAGAAATTATCTATTTATTCCTCTAAAGAAATTATCAAAATGGACGGTGATACCGACGCCCGAATTTATCACTCCATACTTCAAGCTGTTCCAAACGGTGATTTGGGCGATCTTAGCCGTCTGATGAACAACCTGAACCTCGCGACGCAGGTCGCAGATCTGTGCAAAGAGCGGTTGCACATTATGCTGGCGGAGGAGCTGGGCCGCGCGGAGACGGAGGAGGAGGCGTGGATGAGGGCCGCGGTAGGGCGGAGCTTCGCGCGGATGGACGAGCTGGCGCTGACGGCTTGCGCGTGCGGGAAGGTCGGGATGCCACCGTGCGGCTGCGAGCGGTCGGGGATCGAGTCCGAGATTGTGGGGTCCACGGCGGCGGTAGCGATCGTCGGCGGTAGTCGGATCTTCGTCGCCAACTGTGGGGACTCTCGGACGGTGCTCAGCCGAGGCGGCCGGGCGGTGCCGCTCTCCTCCGACCACAAGGTCAGTCCAGTGGCATTCCTTGCAATTATCACGCGGGTCCCCAAAGGGCCAAAGGGCCATTGCTTCTAGTGCAACCACCTCTCGCCACGTGGTTTTCGTGAGGACTTGGGGAGACGATATTCTAGTAAATTCGATTCGATGTGACACGTGTCACTAGAACCGACACGTTGTTGACGCGAGATGCGCGGTGACGGGATTCGGGAAACGGTGATATATACCATAGTAGATAGTGTGATATTTGGGGTTAGGGTTTGAGGAGGTAATAAAAACTAATTATTTGGCAGCCGGACCGACCGGATGAGCTGGCGAGGATAGAAGCGGCCGGGGGACGGGTGATATATTTGAACGGAGCTCGCGTCCACGGCATACTGGCCATGTCACGGGCGTTAGGTATGAGTATGATTTGTATCTTTGTTTCAGAAATGCCATCTGCTACATAATTTCTTATTGTCGTTCCAAATGTTTTTGAAAAGCAGGCGACATTATCAAGCAAAATCTAATGCACAAAGAAAAAGCCAAACCTGATTGTGAGTTATATTTGCGATTGCCTTTTAGGTTCCTGTGTGCCTGCCCAGTAGTGTCGGTAGAAAATCTTACGCTAGCCGCTGGTGAGCCTGACGGTTCTGGCAATTCGATCAAGTAGATAATTTGAGGGACATATCCCTTTAATTATCTAGCATAGCAAACCGGATCAATGCATGAAAAGGGTGAATTAATCGAAACTTCATTTTGAGGTCTACTCATAAATCGGGAATCCTTGGACGTAACATCTCTCCTAGTCAGTTTATTACTCGGAATTTCCACTATTATGGTTAACTTCATATCATATCATACTTGTCGAATTTGTATGTCCAGCTGCGAAGGTTGTCTATCTTCTGGTAATATCTGTGTTCCTTTTCCATCTCCTGTCGTTTTCATGTTTTCCTACATGTTAGTGTTTTAAGCACAAGCAATGCTGCCAATTATTGGCTAAACAGTCTTAGGATAGCAGCACAGTATGCATTAAGTTTACCTGTTATGTCTGTCCTTTTATTTCCATAATAAATCATTACTAAGACTAGTAAAGTCTTGAAAAAAAAAGTAAGATCGACAATTGACATTTGTGAGAAGTCAGATGGACCTTAGGATAAACGATTGACGTGGGTGGTACAATTGTATAAGAGAACTAGGTTTTTTTGTCGGACTTATTCACCATAAAAAGAAATCTTGCATAGAGAGATTATGCTTATAAATGCACACACAAAAATAATTACTGAAAAGTTGTCGTAACTTGGTTGATATTTGCATGCTTTTCTTTTTTTTCAGTGTGAGCAGTTATATTTCCCTGAAAATGGTCATTAGAAATTAATGATTTGATGGTTAAAACACAAATTCAGTTCAAAATAGTAGCATTAACGTTACTTGTAATTTGGTAAAAGTAAGTTATATTTCTGATGGCTCGTAAGGTTTCTTGTTAATATAGGTAGAATGTGGGCAATAAAACACGAGAGTTGAACAATATTTTCCTGTGGATTACTATTTCTGCTGCTTTATTTTGTGTTGGCTGAATCCAGTCTTGATTGTTACAAGTTTGCGATGTTACTTTTGCTTTGAGTTCATACATAACCACATGTTTAAAGTAGATGGTCTGTTATTTGTGATGATTGATCATAACCACATTTAGGAGAGGATCACCACCAATCTTTTTATTCACTTTGCATATCGATGTGGGTAGAACTTCTGAGTTGTAACTGCTTGAGTAATTGCGACGAGTTTCGTATTTAGACTCCTTGGTCAATCAATAAAGATTTACACAGGAATCTGGTGTAGCCTGGATAAATTAAGGGTTGAGATATAGAGTTTACTTGAGCTATTTCCTTATCAGGATAAACCTCATTCAGTGGCCAGGATCAGACCAGCACCTCGATTCTGTCTCCTAGAGTCATGTTCTCATCTAAGAAGCTGATCCTTTGCTCGCCCGCTGTGGAAGATCGTGACCCATTTATCTTATTTTTTGAGTATCATGGCTTCAAGCACCAATTAGAACAAGGAAAGCCTTGCAAGTAAATCCATCACGAGTAAGCAAGTAAAGTAAATCCATTAGTACGGAGCGGGACCTGCTATGGTGACACTTAAAGGGACAGATGATTTTATTTTTCATGAGATTAATTGTTCTCCAATCCATTAGGACCCATTTTCTTGTCCAAGTCTGAATTTGCCTCGATGAAGTACATATTAAATGTTGGGAGGCTAAGATGAGAAGAGAGAACAAACGTTGCAACAAGTTGCAACCTAACACTTAAAGATATTCTTTCTGCTAGCTCTCTCCTAGAGGACTGGAAGTCGGAAGGTTAAGTTTAGGTGCGGGGGAATGATATATTTTTGATGAAGAGTGAGTTATTGATGAGTCATGGTGATACTTGAAACAATGGGACTGGTACACAGGACATACTATAACAAAACTTGCAAGCAAATTAACTACTAAATGCTTACTATATAGCATGGAGAAAAGTCCAAGAAGGGACTTCACTAAATTTGGCTATGTGGTAGAACGTCACCCTTTTCTCAAAAAAGATCAATGCAAGGTGAAACCACCTGTGCACCTAATATCTTGATGGGTTAGCGATCCATGAATGTTTAAAGCCTTTATTATTAATCTGCTCTTCTGTATCTGTTTCTGACTAGTACTATTGCGATGCATGATTCTGTTTCTGTTTGTCAATCCGCTCTTGTTTTGGTATAATACTATTCCCATGCATAATTCTAAGGAGTATGACTGAAGGCAACAGCTGCCAAATGTAACTGTGGTTCGTCAGTGTCTGTTGCAAGTATCAAGCGGTAATCTATTGATTGCTCCTTCACAGGGGACAAGTACTTGAAGCCTTCTGTGATTTCCGAACCGGAGATCCGCGTGGTGGAGAGAACAGGCGAAGATGAATGCCTGATCGTCGCGAGCGATGGGCTGTGGGACGTCTTACCTAATGATCTTGCATGTGATGTGGCTCGACGGTGCTTGGAAGAGGCAGATCCGACAAGGGAATCCGAGGACACCCTCGGAGGAGACAGCAGAGGCACAAGGGAGGAAGAGCAAGCATCTGACGCACGATGCTCTCTTGCAGCAACACTGTTGGCTAGGCTTGCGCTGGGAAGGAAAAGCGCTGACAATATAAGCGTAATTGTTATTGATCTGAGAAGAAAGCAACGGTAGTCTGATTGCAAACATTGTTGTCTGTCGATGAATCGGTTTGTTTGACGGACAGTCTTGCACTATCGAAACAGTGTGTTGAAGAGAAATGTATTGAAAGGATGATGCTGGATTTAAATGCCAAAGTTCATCAAAGAATTCTTCCTCTTATTATATCTTCAGTATAAGATGATTCTGAAACCGAGTACGATGAAGGTGCGGTAACTAATCGCAGGGGAAATGAAGTGCAATATCCGTCTTCAAGCTTTTTGACATCTTGAATGGAGGAGGAGATGATGTGGGACTCGGGAAATCCAATGATAAGGCAGGTGAAATGAATGTTGGATCCTTTCTACCACAGATCGAAGATTTCGTGCCACAAAATATGCATCATGCAGCAGCTTCTCTTGAACCTAATCACCACCAACAAGCTTACCATTTGGAAGAGACTTGCATTACCGTTTTAAAGATGTTCACCTTCTCTCTGCAGCTGTAACGAGACATCCAAATCTCCGCTTGTGGCCTTACCACAGCAGCGAAGTAAGCGAACTACGCCTGCCTTACCATTTGGATTCTCTCTCCCATCTTCTTCACTAGCCGCAAAACTACCACTGCTGCAGCTAAAAACTAGTAGTACATATTAGCATTGGCTTTTTCCTTCCGACACCTGCGGTTGCTATTGCCGGCTACGTCAATCACGATGTACCTGAGATCAAATAACATTATATCTTCCTTTTGATGCTATCTGAAAGGGATTTCTATATAATATGTAAAGATAGCATCTTTATATCCAAAATTGCTGTTAATCTATTAAGGAGAACTAAACTCTCCTCCTCCTCCTATCCTTTCGTATGACCACTTAAATTGATGGTTCAGGGAGATTGAGAGAGAAACTATAATCTCTTAGTTGCGTCCTCTATGAGATGTGTAACATACATCATCTGATCCCTAGAGGTCCTATCTATTTATAAGCGAGAGTAGAGGGTCTAAGATAAGTTATTATGAGAGTTTCTCCAATCAAGAGCATCCATACTATAATATGGACTTCTTTTCTATTGGCCAGTATCTGTCATCAAAATCCAATTAATTCCATTATATATCTTATCCAAGTAGTTCCATTATGAGAGTTTCTCCAATCAAACGTTAGGTTTTTGCTTCCGACACTTGCGGTTGTCGTCGCCTGCCACGTTATCATGGCTACAGCAATGCGATCGACCAAGGTAGTAATTGCATGGCTTATGCAGGTGCCTCGTCGATCTTAGATTTTTTTTTTTTAGTAGATCGATTAAATTTTTTTGTAAAATAAAAATTTTATTTGATCCTTGCTTCATCTCCAATATAAAAAATTTAGATCTGACATTTTAAATTTATTCATCATGAATTTTTTAAATTTTATAAAAAAATTAGATAAACTATATATATATATATATATATATATATATATATGTATATATATGTATATATGTATACATATACTTGTATACATACATATACATATATATGTATATGTATATATATATATATGTATATGTATGTATATATGTATATGTATGTATATATATATATGTACATATATATATATACATACATATATATATATAAATAAATATATGTATATGTATGTATATATGTATATGTATATATATATACATACATATACATATATACATACATATACATATATACATACATATACATATATACATACATATACATACATACATACATATACATACATACATATGTATACATACATACATATATATACATACATATATATATATATATATATATATATATATATATATACAACACATACACACATATATATATATATGTATACATACATACAATGGGAATCGGATCGTGATACACACACACATACACACACACACATATATATATATGTATACATACATACAATGAGAATCGGATCGTGATGAGATTACGATAATAAGACCGATTTGCCTTTAAACATAGATCATAAATAATCCCGATTATAGGTTACTCGAGAAGGACATCGAGATAACTGGACAGATTGGTGTACTGTATACTCATACATATGATGGATGCAGTTGGTCTCATAGCTGCTTGTGTGGGGATACTAGGGCTGCGGTGCAGGTGCTCATTGGATAATTAGTTCACTGATTGATCCCCTCACAGAATATTGAATGATTAATGATACCTCATTGTCAAACATTGATTACGTTGTCCCAATAGTGTATATGGTCTTTAGACTTGAGACACCAAGGATGTTTTGTATGAGTACTCCACTCTTTGATACGAGACTTATAAGTATAGAAGTTTCAAATCAATCACAACCGGTCATCGGGAGTGGTAGTCAACCTTACGAGGGTTATTGAGTGTCGATGGAGGATCATCTGCTCTCGGTGTCATGAGAGAAATATCTCATATGTTCTTACTCAAACAAATCCCTAACTATGGTCATTCAAATTGAGAGAGAAAGAGTTCTTCAAGAGAATCCAATTATAGCGAGACTCAAGTAGAAACCGTATGAGTCTGACATTACCATGTCTGGTATACGGTCTCTAGGATATTAGATCGATGAGGGACCATAGGTATACAGCAACTAAGGATAAATATGTCCAAATGGATTGGATTCCCCTGTATTGTCTAGGGACTACGACATAGTAACATAGTACGTCCGTAGTCAATAAATCGAGTGAATTATTCTAGAGATAATAATTCACTAAGTCAGAAGGAGTTCTAATAGGTATGACTCACAACCAACTCGATATTGGGCCTAGAGGGTCACACACATATGGTAGGCATTACGATGAGTAGAGATTAGAATATAAGATATCTAATAAGTCCTTGAATTATTGGATCCTATGGATGAGATACAATAAGAGTCAATGAGAGATTATTATATAGAGATCCATTAATATAAGAGGCTTAGGTATTTGGATGGAGATCCAATACTCAATAGAGCAGGATTCATTAGGGTTAAGTTAATACGGGACCTCTATAAATATGCGGGAACCAAAGGTTCATAGGTTAAAGCTTTTCTTGATTGTCATCTTCTAGTATCCTCTCCCCTTCTCCTCCTTAGATAATAGGCCTAGAGATTTGAGGAGCGTCGTCACAGCTCTACCATGTGGATCACCGTTAAAAAGGAGGACGCTTAACCTCCTTCACCCTCTCTTACAGATTTACAGGGATTCAGAGATAAATGATCTCCTTAGGTAACACAATCTTTTATATATGCAGTTTTTGGTTTTGTGGATTTTGCGCACTAATCTTCACACAACGATTAACACAATTTTTAAAAAATTTAAGGATTTTGTTTTCTATTTTTTCGTTGCGCATGTGATGTCACCTCTAGATTTCCCTACACTTATTTCTTCATTCATTGTCTTTCGCCATTCATCTTTTTCAACTACTTCATCAAAACTTATAGGATTTGAAATAAATAAAATAAATATTGAATTATAAATTTTTGTTAGTGATCTGAATTTTCCTAGAGAGGTTTCATCTGAGGAATCACTTGATGAATTTGAACTGCTACTAGGGGAGGTTGAAGATTAACTTATTGAAGTAGGATTTATCACTTGATTATGTGGAGTGTCTAGTTATACTGTAATCTGAATTTATATTTCACTTTTATTCATCTCCCAATTCCAACTTGCCTTTTCATCAAACATAATATTTTTATTAATAATAACTTTGCCATTAACATGATTATATAATCGATATGCTTTGTATTATAAGGAATAACTAATTAAAATATATTTTTTATATTTTTCATCAAGCTTTGATGGTTTTGCGAATTTACTAAAGCATATGCAATACAACCAAAAATTTTTAGATGGCTTACACTTGTCTTCATACCATACCAAGCCTCAATAGAAATTTAATTCATGATAGCTTTTGTTGGTGAAATATTTAATAAAGAAACTACTATTACAACTGCTTTTATCCAAAATTGATTTGGAAGATATTTTCCCTTAAGCAAATTTCTTATCATTTTAACGATACTTTGATTTTTTACGTTTAGCAATACCATTTTGTTTCGGTGTATGTGGTAATGTCAATTCCCTACGAAAATTATTTTCTTTACAAAAAAATTAAATTTATTAGATAAAAATTCACCACTTCTATATATCCGAAGTGTCTTTATGCATCTTCTACTTTGTATTTTTATAAGTGCCTTAAATTTTCAAAAATGATCAAATATTTTAGATTTTAGTTTTAAAAAATATACCCAACTCATGCGACTATAGTCATTAATAAATAATAAAAAATATCGACTTCCACTAAATAATTTTATATTCATAGGTCCACATAAGTCAGCATGAATTAATTCAAGACAATTAGATACTCTCCATACTTTTCCAATAGAAAATGATTTTTTACTTTATTTATCATAAATACGAAGGATACATTAAGTGTATTAATTTTGGATAATTCAAAAATTATTATTTTTATTTGACAACCTTAAACCCTTAATGTTAAGGTAGTCACATCTTAAATACCACAAGTTAGACTCATTCTTTTGAGTTATAATAAAAACATATTTTTAAATATTTAAAACATCAAGTGAAAATATCTTATTTTACACCATACAAACATATATCATAATTAAACCATATTTTTTAATTTAATAGTTCATGAACTATCATCAAATATAACTCAATATCCATCATCAATCAATTGTCTAACACTCAACAAGTTATGTGATAAATTAGAAATAAAGAAAACATTATCAAGGTGTTTTACCTTTCCTTGACTTATCTTCTCCTCAATTGTTCTTTTCTCTTCCACTTGGATTTGCTTATTATCTCTAAGTTTAACTTTCAGTTTTATCAATATCTTTAAATATTAATCTTATCCCTGACATATTATTAGAACATCAACTATCCAAAAATCAAATGTCATTTGAGATATCAACTTGTGAATAAGTCATAAACAACTTACTACTTTCTTCATTTTTCTCCATATAGCTTGCTTCCTTTTCTATTTTTCAATAATCTACCTTCATGTGACCAAACTTTTTATAATAGTGACATTGAACTCTATGCTTATATTTTTTTTATCATAATTCGATTACTTTTGTTCATCATACTCATCAAAGTGTTCTCTTCCTCTTCTTCTTCCTCTTCCTTTTTCTCTACCATGAAATCATCCTTTAATATATTCTCTTCTTGTTGATTTTTGTGTCTCTTCTTTTGAAGTAGAAGACTCTCCCTTAACTTAAAATATCTTTTTTTCATTTTTATCAAGTGACATATTCAACCTTGTTTCATTTGCTTATAATGAACCTATTAGTTCATCAAATGAAAATGTAAATAAATCTTTTACTCTCCAATTATGACAATAACATGATCAAATTTCGGATCTAAACTTCTCAAAACTTTTATAACAATTATATGATCATAAAGATGTTCACCATAAGATTTCATTTGACTAACAATTTTAGTTACTCGAGAAAAAAAATTTTACACCGATTCATTATTTTTTCATGAACAAAATTTCAAACTCACGATGAAGGGTTTAAAGTTTTACCATAAATATCCTTGATGAACCTTGAAATTTATTTTGAAGTATCAATCAAGCTTGTTTTAAAGTTGTTGCTACTTTAATTCTTGAGAAGATTGTCTCATGTACAACTTGTTGAATGAAGAATAATGCTTTTAAGTCATTTCAATTCTCCATCAACCTGATTTTTGATTTTTTCATCTGGATCCGCATATACATTTTCTATTAAGTCCCAAAGATCCTAAGACTTGAATAAAGTCTTCATCTTGATACTCCAAAATTTATAGTATTTACATGAGAAAATGATAATAAGGGGTTGAGGACATGGAATTATCATTGAAAACTATAATGCCTAGTTTAAATTGAAACTTAGCTTTGATACTACAAATGTTGAGGATGAAGAAGCAAGAAAACGATAAAAACATAATACTAAGATGCGATTAAAAGAAAATATTTTCAATCAAGAAAACTGAAATAATATTAAACAAGAGGTAAGACTTAGAACACTTACAAGATATTTCTAAATACACGTTACCTTACTTTATGAACTATGATCTTATTTACAGGGTGTAATGGTAGTTACCTCATTTTATCATGTTATCATGATTTAATTAGATGTAAAAACTATCCATAACTTTTAGATCATGATCCACCATTTAGAATATATTTATAATTAAAATATATCAACTACCTAAATAATTACGATGAATCAATTCTAAACCTTCTTAACACTCTCAACATCTACCTCAACCTTCTTACAACGACCTTTGTATTTCTCATTCTCATATTTCATCTTCCTTCCCACCTTTCTCCGCTTGGCTTTCTTTTTCTCCACTCAATAGCATTTGCATCACTGCTAATATGCGTGCTCGATGGTAAGACTATCATGTTTCGAACTGATATGATGTGTCTACTACTTGGATGGTGAGTCACGCAAAGTCCGGCTGAAGGAGGGCTTAAAGTGAGTGCGACAGTGATGGAATGAGTCGAGAGCGAGAGAGTAAAAATAAGAAAAGGAACGTGAACGGACCAATATAACCCTTTAGGCAAATGGAAATGTCGGATCGAGACCGATGGATCTAAGGTTTCCTATCTTCACTTTCTGCGGTGCTGGTGACAGCCCTAACTAAAATAGGAATCATAATATGAACTCCTACAGCTTGTAATCGTTGTTGGTTGGTTCTTCTTCTTTTGTGCTTCGAAGACGAACGAATTGGGCACAGAAACGGACGTGACGAGAAGAGCAGCAGAGTAAAGAAACCCCATGGAGAGATAGCAAGGATCGTTTAAGGGGAACGAGGTGGGGATTGATCTAACCTGGAAGAGCTGCAGATCGGCCATCACATCCCACGACGAGCAGTTGAGCCGGCAGAGGAGCACCTCGGCAACGAAAGTGGACGCCTCAGACTCCCACTGCGGAGAGCAAGACGGAGGAGGAGAAGGATGAGATCTCGCCACTCCCAGCAGCTTCGAAGCGCACTTGCGAACCCTCATTCTTCGTCTCTGCTTTCAGCTGTGCCTGCCCTGCAGCAGAAACGTGCCTATCGATGGCGGCGGAAACTACAAGATACGCCCCATCCAATCCAAACCAGACCAAGATTGCTCACTCACCAGCCCGATAGATTACGACATCTCGCTAGATACGGCTCCAGGTCAGCACAACACGACAGGAGCAGACAGAGATCTACGGTTATGACTGGGTTGATGTTCGTTAGTTACTGTGTTAAGTAATAATTCCTCGAATCTTTTAATTGTTATGTGGGCTCAGTCGACCAAACCCATCACACGAGGTTGGGGAATCTCAATATCGTTAAGGACGTGCGACGATCGTAACACAATTGGTAATGACCACATGAGGTCGAAATATCAAATACCAGTACTGAGATGTTACTGATGTGACCAGTAAAGTATTAACTATGAACATCATTATCTATTATTTATATATATAGATAAAGATAAAGAATAATTATCCGGATGATTTGAATTGTCGATTGTTGATATGTGATCCTGTTGTTGTACTCAAGGTAGCATATTTTGGTGCAATTTTTATTGATTCTGAGAACTTAAACTTATATTATTATTATTCAATAAGTGGCACGTGAAACCTCACCAAACACAACTTGGCTGCTTAATGTGCATGTCATTGAGTATTGAAAGCAGATATATTCTCATTAGACATGTCACAATCACGTGCTGCCGAGGAAAGAGAAAATAAAGTTTTCTTTTCGTTATTTATGACGAGAAAAATAATTATAAAGTTTATTCTAATTATTTATGATGAGAAAGATAATCACTAGCTTCTTTCTTATCCTTTACAATGCACTCGTATACCTCAGTTACTAACTTAAGCATTGGAGGGACACCGGATCAAGAAATCGCTTTCAATCTTAGTCTTCATGTAGGTGACACCTCAAGAGCTCGACATTTCCATCTTAGAGGTACCTTAGACGATCTTACGTATACGGGTCTGGATTATGTCGGGCTAACCAAGATATTAATGATATTTTTCCTAACATTTCGATGTTATGAGGGCCTAAACTTACAAGTCAAACTCGGTCGACTTACAAAGACACCCCGGCACGGGATCAAACGAACGATGATCGGGTCAGGAGACTTACAAGTTGAATTCGATCGAGATGGAATACCTAACTTGTAAGTGATTATGAAATGGTGCATTTACCATTGAATCATAGTTATGTGAGCTTTTCATAAACTTTAAATCCTGAAGAACTTTCGGGTTCACGAAAACTGCCTCCCTTGACAAATGAAAGTTCGGGACTTTCTCTGCCCTTGGGTTATTCAAAGACAAAGTGTGGACCTTAACCATCTGATGGCTAGTAGATTGAGAGGAACTTGTATGAGAAAAAAGTGACATTCTGATTTGAGGAGATGAAGAAGCATAATAGTAGAACAAACTGTTGTTGAACCGATTCTAAGATTATGAGAAACTCAAGATCCAACTCACCCTTCTGGGAACCAAAATGAAGCAAACTAAGGAGGCTTTAGAGACTCAAATAGAAGAATGAACCTCACATTAGCGAATTAAGAATTCGAAAAATGCTAGATAATGGATTCGAAACATGTCGGATGAAGGATTCGAAAAGCACCAGATAACGAATTCGAAACATACTAGACAAAGGATTCCAAATGTGCTAGATAAGAAACTTAAGAGGTACAAAAATCTACCGGGACGTAGGCACAAGGCCGAATGTGCCTAAGACGCATGAATCAAGAAAACTTGACATATGTAAAGAGAAATCCATCATGGCAGAGGCACAAGACTGAATGTGCCCAAGATGCATAAGTCGAGAAAACTCGATCTACATGAAGAAAAATCCATCACGAAGGAGGCATAAAGCAAAACGTGTTGAGATGCTAAGTCGGGAAAACCCGACCCCTATAAAGAGAAATCCACCATAATAGAAGCACAAGAAAAAATATACTTGAGGCACATGAGTTGGGAAAACTCGACTTACATGAAGAGATATCTACCATGACAAAGGAGCAAGGTCGAATGTGCCTGAAATAAATGAGTTGGGAAAACTCAACTTGCATTAAAAGAAATCCATTATGACAAAGTCGCAAGGCCGAATGTGCTCAAGATGCATGAGTTAGGAAAACCCAACCCATGTGAAGAGAACTCTACCACGATGAAGGCACAAGGCAAAACGTACCCCAAGTGTATTAGTCGGGAAAACCTGAGTCACGAGTAGAGAAATCTGCCATGATAGAAACATAAGGCAAAATATACTCAAAGTGCATGTGTTGAGACAACCAAACCCGCAAAAGAAAATCACTTATGCACATCATCGAACAAATTAAACATCACAATTTGATCCCCGAAGCACACGTTCGGGGGGGCGGCACAAGTGATAGGTGTTAGTTTGGCAAGTCCCATAGTCCCACATCGGGAAAATCAGACTTGTTGTCTCATCTTGGAACTATAAATAAGGGCCTGAGCTTTGAAGTCAGATGCACCACAAAAGGTACCATAAGTGGCACCACAAGAAAAACCTAAGTGTTTGCTTTGGTTTAAGTCCATACTCAGTTAAATAGTTTGGACTTATAGTTTGGTTTTTCTTGTTTAGTATTTAAGGGTGTTTTATGGCCTAGGAACATCTTCCTAAGGCATTTGTAATTGTCCCTCTTTTGTAGTAGTGATTTGCTCCTCTTTCGTCCGTGGATGTAGGTCAAAGTCAATTGATCGAACCACGTATATCTGGTGTTCTGGTGTTCTTGTCTCGCTTTTATTCTTTCTGTTTTATTGTCTTGTTGGGTTGCCAAAATTACCTTGTGGTAAATTTCCTGGGGCTAGCTCTAACAAACTGGTATCAGAGCCTGGTTATGGGATCTTTTGGCAACGATGACAATAACAAAGATTGTTATCGAGAAATTCGACAGAAATGTCAACTTCGGCTTGTGGCAACTCAAGATGGAGGCCATTCTTGTTCAAGACGGAGTTGATTTGATACTACAGGGAGCCGAGAGCATTCTAGATGATATGTCAAAAGAAGAGCTTGCGGGTATGGATAAGAAGGCCCGATCAAGCATCATTCTAAATCTCTCTGACGAGGTTTTACGGGAGGTAGCTACGGAGACTACGGCTAAGAGCATGTGGGACAAGCTTAAAGCCTTGTACATGAAGAGGACAGTGGAGAATCGTCTCTACTTGAAGCAGAGTCTGTATATGCTTCGGATGATTGAAGGTACATCTATACTCTCGCATCTTGATAAGTTTGATTCTTTGGTTATGGATTTGGAGAATATAGATGCAAAAATTGATGATGAGGATAAGGCTTTATTACTCTTGTGTTCTCTTCCCCAATCTTTTAAGCATTTCCGTGATACTTTGATTTATGGAAAAGAAACAGTTTTGTATCAAGAAATTAAATCTACACTGAAATCTAAGGAGCAGATAGACAGGAATATCACTTGGGAAAGTAGAGAGAATCAGGCTGAGGGTCTGGTTGTTAGGGTGAGAATGGATAAAAGAGAATTTGACAGTAGTAGATCTAAATCTAGATCTAAATCCAGATATAGAAATTTGGAATGCAGATATTGCTAGTCATAGGTGCCCAGCAAGCCAATCACGTGAGTGATGGCACGTGTGACTTGATACAGAATCTTTTTGCTTATTATATTTTGGCGTATATCACTTTATAACTATTGCATAAATGCATATATATATATTGTGATGTCCTTGGATTTATGCAATGGGAATCGGATCGTGATGAGATCACGATAATGAGATCGATTCACCTTTAAACACATATCCTAAATAATCCCGGTCATAGGTTACTCGAGAGGGACATCGTGATAACCGGATAGACTGGTGTGCTGTATACCCGTCCATATGATGGATGCAGCTGGTCTCATAGCTGCTCGTGTAGGGACACTAGGGATACAGTACAGGTGCTCATTGAAGAATGAGTTCACTGATTGATCCGCTTACGGAATGCTGGATGGTTGATGATGCCTTATTGTCAGACAGTGATTCCGTAGTCCTAGTGGTGTATCTGGTCCTTAGACTTGAGACACCAAGGATGTCCTGTATGAATGCTCCATTCTTTGATACCAGACTTATAGGTTTGGCTGTCCCCAGATCTAGTACAACTGGTCATTGGGAGTGGTAGTCGACCTTACGAGGGCTATTGAGTGTCAATAGAGGATCATCCACTCTCGGCGTCATGAGAGGAATATCCTATGTGTTCTTGCTCAGACAAATCCCTGGCCAGGGTCATTCGGGTTGAGAGAGAAAGAGTTCTCCGGGAGAATCCGATTAGAGCAAGACTCGGGTAGAAACCGTATGGGTCTGACAGCACCATGCTCGATATACGGTCTCTGGGATATTAGATGGATGAGGGACTATAGGTACATGGTAACTGAGGACAGACAAGTCCAATGGATTGGATTCCCCTGTATCTGTTGGGAAATCATAGGGGGGGGGCGACATCATATGCGCAGCGGAAGAACAAGAAAACAAAAATCCCCGATTCCCAAAAAGATGTTCATCCTCGTGCGAAGATTGGTGCGCAAAATCCGCAAAAACACAAAACTGCGTATAGAGATTGTGTTACCTAGGGAGATCGTATATCCCTATTTCCTTGCAGATCCTTAGGAGAGGGTGAAGGAGGTCAAGCGTCCTCCTCTCTAGCGGTGATCCACACAGCAGGGTTGCGACGACGCTCCTCAAAACTCCAGGCCTACTCTGAGGTGGAGAGGGAGAGGAGAATAGGAAGGGCAAGCAAAGACTCTAGCCTATGAGGCTGTGAATCCCTCCTATTTATAGAGATCCCGTGTCAAAACCCTAATGGGTCCTTTCCCTAGTGGGTATTGGATCTGCATCCAATAAGACAAGGGCTCCGTCGGATATCTCATGTCCGAACCTCTACTCATCGCAATGCCTACCATATGTGTGTGACCCTCTAGGCCCAATATCGAGCTGGCCGTGAGTCATACCTGTCAGAACTCCTTCTAACTCAGTGAATTATTATCTCTGTAATAATTCACTCGACTCATCGACTACGGAAGTACTAGGCCACTACGCCGTAGTCCCCAGACGATACAGGGGAATCCAATCCATTGGACCTGTCTGTCCTTAGTTACCATGTACCTATAGTCCCTCATCCATCTAATATCCCAGAGACCGTATATTGAGCATGGTGCTGTCAGACCCATACGGTTTCTACTCGAGTCTCGCTCTAATCGGATTCTCCCGGAGAACTCTTTCTCTCTCAACCCGAATGACCCTGGCCAGGGATTTGTCTGAGCAAGAACACATGGGATATTCCTCTCATGATACCGAGAGTGGATGATCCTCTATCGACACTCAATTGCCCTCGTAAGGTCGACTACCACTCCCAATGACCAGCTGTACTAGATCTGGGAACAGCCAAACCTATAAGTCTGGTATCAAAGAGTGGAGCACTCATACAGGACATCCTTGGTGTCTCAAGTCTAAGAACCAGATACACCACTAGGACTACGGAATTGTTGTCTGACAATAAGGCATCATCAACCATCCAGCATTCCGTAAGCGGATCAATCAGTGAACTCATTCTCCAATGAGCACCTGTACTGTATCCCTAGTGTCCCTACACGAGCAGCTATGAGACCAGCTGCATCCATCATATGGACGGGTATACAGCACACCAGTCTATCCGGTTATCACGATGTCCCTCTCGAGTAACCTATGACCGGGATTATTTAGGATATGTGTTTAAAGGTGAATCGATCTCATTATCGTGATCTCATCACGATCCGATTCCCATTGCACAAATCCAAGGACATCACAATATATATGCATTTATGCAATAGTTATAAAGTGATATACGCCAAAATATAATAAGCAAAAAGATTCTGTATCAAGTCACACATGCCATCACTCACGTGATTGGCCTGCTGGGCACTTATGACTAGCAATCTCCCACTTGACCTAAAGCCAATCACCTATGTGTCTGATCCCCATCAGACCCCTGTGACGCTCAAAGACAATCTGAGACAATGGCTTTGTTAGTGGATCTGCAATGTTATCTTCGGATGGAACTCTTTCCACTGCTACATCTCCTCGGGTCACGATCTCTCTGATAAGGTGGAACCTCCTCAGAACATGCTTAGATTTCTGATGAGACCTAGGTTCCTTCGCTTGAGCAATTGCCCCGTTGTTGTCGCAATATAGGGAAATCGGCTCCTCACTATCCGGCACGACTCCCAAATCTGTGATGAACTTCTTCAACCAGACTCCCTCCTTTGCTGCATCTGATGCAGCAATGTACTCCGCCTCTGTGGTCGAGTCAGCAGTGGTATCTTGCTTGGAACTCTTCCAGCACACTGCTCCTCCATTCAAGGTGTACACATACCCTGAATTCGACTTGCTATCATCGACATCAGACTGAAAACTTGAGTCAGTGTAGCCTTCAACCTTAAGGCTATTACCTCCATATACTAGTAAAAGATCCTTAGTCCTTCTCAAGTACTTAAGGATACACTTTACTGCTTTCCAGTGCTCCAAGCCTGGATCCGCCTGATACCTGCTCGTGACACTCAGAGCATGCGCTATATCAGGCCTAGTACATAGCATGGCATACATGATAGACCCTATTGCTGAGGCATAAGGTATCATATCCATGTTCGCCCTTTCTTCTGGAGTCTTTGGGGACATACTCGTAGAAAGCGATATCCCATGTCTCATCGGTATGAGACCTCTTTTGGAATTTTCCATGCCAAACCTTTTGACAATAGTTTCTATGTACCTGGACTAGGACAAGCCAAGCATCCTTTTAGATCTATCTCTATAGATTCTAATCCCCAAGATATAAGATGCTTCTCCTAAGTCCTTCATGGAGAAGTGTCTAGATAACCAAGCCTTTATTGTGGATAGCATTCCTATGTCATTCCCAATGATGAGGATGTCATCCACATATAATACCAAAAAGCTAATAGCGCTCCCACTTACCTTTCTGTATACACAAGGCTCATCTTCGTTCTTAACGAAGTCATAAGATCTGATTGCCTCATCAAATCTTATGTTCCAACTTCGGGAAGCTTGCTTTAGTCCATAAATGGATCTAAGCAACCTACACACCTTATTTGGGCAGTTCTTGGACACGAATCCCTCAGGTTGCATCATATACACCTCCTCCTCCAGGTTCCCGTTGAGGAATGCGGTTTTCACATCCATCTGCCAGATCTCATAATCATAGTATGCTGCAATAGCCAATAGAATTCTGATGGATTTTAGCATTGCTACGGGTGAGAAAGTTTCGTCGTAGTCAACACCTTGCCTTTGACGATACCCCTTAGCCACTAGCCTTGCTTTATAGGTCTCTACCTTTCCATCTACTCCGATCTTTTTCTTAAAGATCCACTTGCAACCGATGGGTACAATACCTTCGGGTGCATCAACTAGGTTCCAAACCTTATTGGAGTACATAGAATCCATCTCAGAATTCATGGCTTCTTTCCACTTCCCGGAGTCTATACTCATAATAGCCTCCTCGTAGGTCTGAGGATCAATATCCTCTACATCCTCTGCTCTAATATGTCCCACATATCTCTCAGGAGGATGGGATACTCTATCAGACCTGCGTAAAGTTGAAACTTGTGTATTAGATACCTGAACAGACTCGGGCTGTAGAGTGGTGCTTGAGCTTGGTTCTCCAACCTCGCTCAATTCTATCATTCTCCCACTGTCTCCGTCAAGAATGTGTTCCTTCTCAAGGAACACTGCTCTCTTAGCTACAAAGACCTTTTGGTCCTCGAGATGATAGAAGTAATACCCACAAGTTTCCTTGGGGTATCTCACAAATTTACATCGCCCTGTCCTTGATTCTAACTTATCGGGGTTGTGTCTTTTAACATGGGCAGAGCAGCCCCAAATCTTAACTACTTTAAGATCAGGCTTCTTCCCTTTCCATATCTCATATGGTGTAGACACCACCGACTTAGTTGGAACTCTGTTCAGAAGGTAAGCTGCGGTTTCTAGGGCATATCCCCAGAATGAGATGGGTAGGTCAGCGAAACTCATCATGGACCGTACCATATCTAATAATGTACGATTTCTCCTTTCAGAGACACCATTGAGCTGAGGTGTATAAGGAGGTGTCCATTGGGATAATATCCCATGGTCCTTGAGGAAGTGAGTAAACTCTGTACTTAAGTACTCACCTCCTCGATCTGATCGAAGAGTTTTGATACTCTTTCCAGTCTGGTTCTCCACCTCATTCTTATACTCTCTGAATTTCTCAAAGGCCTCGGACTTGTACTTCATTAAGTACACATATCCATACCTTGAGAAATCATCAGTAAATGTAATGAAGTAGGAGTAACCTCCAATGGCATGAGTTGACATGGGTCCACATACATCACTATGTATGAGTTCCAACAACTCAGTGGCTCTCTCTCCAGTTCCACTAAATGGAGAGTTGGTCAGTTTTCCACGAATGCAAGGCTCACAAGTTGCATATGACACATAGTCGAATGGATCTAGATATCCATCATTTAGCAACTTTTGAATCCTTCTTTCATGGATGTGACCTAGCCTACAATGCCACAGGTATGCACTGTTCAACTCATCTCGTTTCCTTTTGGACACATTTATATTCATGATATGTGGAGTGGTGTCTAACATAAATAAACCATTATGCAATGTTCCTTTCGTGATGATCTTATCATCTAATAATATCGAACAACCATTGTTCTCAAAAACAAATTTATATCCACTAACTGTTAAACATGAAATGGAGATAATGTTTTTGATAATAGAAGGAACAAAATAACATGCATCTAATGCAATAAAAGCTCCACTAGGCAGATGTAGGGCGACCTCGCCAACAGCTAATACAGCAACTTTTGCTCCATTACCCATCTTGAGGTCCATCTCGCCTCTCTCTAGTCTCCTAGGCCTTGCCAGAACCTGCAACGAATTACATATATGATAAGCACTACCGGTATCTAATACCCATGTGTTATCATAAGAGTCTGACAAATGGAGACCGATCATGAATGTACCTGAAGCTTCATCAAGCTTTTGTTTCGCCCTTTCTGCAAGGTACTCTTTGCAGTTTCTCTTCCAGTGCCCATCTTTACCACAGTGGAAGCACTGGCCTTTGTCCTTTGTTGGGTCTTTCTTAGCAACCTTTGCTTTACCTTGTTTGCCCTTGCCCTTTCCCTTCTTAAGGGACCTTTCTGCTTTCCTTTTCTTTCTGGTCTCACCAGTGTAGAGAACTGGCTTCTCTTTCTTAATAGTACTCTCTGCCTCCCTCAACATATTGAGGAGCTCTGGGAGAGTCACCTCAAGCTTGTTCATATTAAAATTCATTATGAACTGTGAAAAGGAATCTGGTAGGGACTGAAGCACAATGTCCACACACAAGTTATCCTCTAGGACCATTCTTAGACCTGTGAGTTTCTCTATCCACTCAATCATCTTTAGGACATGGTTCTGAACCGGTGTCCCCTCAGTCATCCTAGCGCGGAAAAGGCTCTTGGATATCTCATATCGTTGAGTCCTTCCCTGTTCCTCAAACAATTCACGGACATGTAGGAGAATGGATCTGGCATCCATCTTTTCATGTTGTCTCTGTAACTCTGGAGTCATAGAGCCCAACATATAGCACTGAGCAAGAGTGGAGTCATCAATGTACTTCACGTAGCGAGCGATCTCATCCTCGCTTGCCCCTTCTTCGGGCGTAGGCATCACTGTATCAAGGACGTACACGATTTTCTCCGCTGTGAGAACAATTCTCAAGTTACGGAGCCAATCCGTATAATTTGGACCAGTGAGGCGGTTGACATCAAGTATGCCACGTAAGGGATTTGAAAGCGACATTTTCTGAAAATAAAGGTGTAGCAAAAATGAATAACATGCAGATTTTGCAAGAAATAAACTATCAAGATATGGACTTCTATCTTAATATGCTCCCACTATTTTACTAACGAGTCACGCGACACCCTCAGCACGTGAAACGGAAGTCTCCGGCAGACTTCTAGTGGGGATCAGGATCCAATCAGCGTCTTAGTGTAACCTCGAGGGACTCGACCAATCACACTAAGCCTAAAAGGTAGACAACTCTTGCCGATCACAACTCCTTGTGATTCCCGTCCTGTTCGGCCTCCGAATCACCATGGCCTCGAGGGACTCGACCAACCATGATGCTCGGTTAAGTCAACACCTTCGTTACAAGATGAGTCTGATTTGATGATATACCCTCGAGGGACTCGACCAAGCATATCATGCCCTCAGGTCACCGGTGACATCTCTATGTCGTAAGCAAGATAGCGAATCGCGATATAGGTGAGTCTCGAGGGACTCGACCAACTCAACCTACACCGGGATTCGGTTCCTACTCATAACGATGGAAGGCCACGTGGGTCAATCTAATTGCCTCACGTTTACCGACTTAATATTATCGAGAGATGTTTCTATGATTTGGTCTCCTAATATGACATGTCACACATATATATATTTAATATATATCTACATCGCATGCAAATATATATACATATCTAGTATGTGTATAAGCAATCACACCAGATGATCATGGACCACAACCTAATATGATTAGGCCCGAGCCAGTAGGCCTAATCACTCACATCAAGATCTATGTGTGCAACGGTGCATCTCCATGCCTTGTGATCGTCCATCTCGTCCTCGTCGGTTCCGTCGACATCTTGATGCATCTCCATGCATCACGATCGTCCGTCTCGTGGGTCCCGCTATGGCTTCCATGCTCCCGCTGCGCCTCCTCATGTGATTACAACTTAATCATAGGCACGCAGGCCCGACAATAAACGAGAAATATAATGGAGGTTCGCAGACCTCAATAATAATAATCACAAGTACACACATCACACGGTCCATGATCATCCGTCCACTCATCATACATCACATGTATAAATAATCATCATCATGTAGGACTACTAGATAATAATAAAAATAATAATCAACTAAACCTTTTAATTAATTAATATTTTCTGAAATCAGGGATATATAGGGAATTTCTCAATTCCTAAGGGTATTTTCGTAATTTGGACAAAAGACAGAAACTGGAATTTCTCAAATTCCGAGGGGCAAAACTGTCTTTTGCGCAGAAAACCCTAATACCCTTTCCCCTTTTCGCTGCTGCGCCGCCGCCGCCGCCACCCTGCTGGCGGCGGCCTGTGCGGCGAGGGCGAGGGCACTGCCCTCGCCTGCAGGTGGCACGCCCGCTGGGGTCGCTGCCGCTGCAGGTGGGCGCCCCCGCGGGCGCCGCCGCCTTCGCGGGCGGTTCTGCCCGCGAGTCAGCGCCCGCAGGTGGTGCTGTCTCGCTGGCGGCCGCCCCTACGGGGTTTTTGCCCGTGGGAGCAGCGGCCACAGGCGCCGCTGCCCTGCGGTGCCTCAGCCCGCGCTGCTGCCCCGCGGCGCCTCTGCCCGCGGGCTCAGTGGCCGCAGGCGCTTCTACCGAGCGGGCTCCCAGCCCCGCCGGCCGCAAGCCTGCTGCAAGCAGACCGCCGGCTGGCTGCTGCAGGCACAGTGCTTGCGCATGCGCCGGCGCTGTGCTGCCTGGCTGCGGCTGCGGCTGGCTGCAGGCATGCAGATCGAGGGCAGCAACTGTTGCTGCCCTTCCTTGCTTTTGCGTCAACGATTTTGACGTCAATATTCTTCCTAAACACAACACACGCAGTTCAAAAACCAATCATTCGCACGAACAACCTGGCTCTGATACCACTGTTGGGAAATCATAGGGGGGGGGCGACATCATATGCGCAGCGGAAGAACAAGAAAACAAAAATCCCCGATTCCCAAAAAGATGTTCATCGTCGTGCGAAGATTGGTGCGCAAAATCCGCAAAAACACAAAACTGCGTATAGAGATTGTGTTACCTAGGGAGATCGTATATCCCTGTTTCCTTGCAGATCCTTAGGAGAGGGTGAAGGAGGTCAAGCGTCCTCCTCTCTAGCGGTGATCCACACAGCAGGGTTGCGACGACGCTCCTCAAAACTCCAGGCCTACTCTGAGGTGGAGAGGGAGAGGAGAATAGGAAGGGCAAGCAAAGACTCTAGCCTATGAGGCTGTGAATCCCTCCTATTTATAGAGATCCCGTGTCAAAACCCTAATGGGTCCTTTCCCTAGTGGGTATTGGATCTGCATCCAATAAGACAAGGGCTCCGTCGGATATCTCATATCCGAACCTCTACTCATCGCAATGCCTACCATATGTGTGTGACCCTCTAGGCCCAATATCGAGCTGGCCGTGAGTCATACCTGTCAGAACTCCTTCTAACTCAGTGAATTATTATCTCTGTAATAATTCACTCGACTCATCGACTACGGAAGTACTAGGCCACTACGCCGTAGTCCCCAGACGATACAGGGGAATCCAATCCATTGGACCTGTCTGTCCTTAGTTACCATGTACCTATAGTCCCTCATCCATCTAATATCCCAGAGACCGTATATTGAGCATGGTGCTGTCAGACCCATACGGTTTCTACTCGAGTCTCGCTCTAATCGGATTCTCCCGGAGAACTCTTTCTCTCTCAACCCGAATGACCCTGGCCAGGGATTTGTCTGAGCAAGAACACATGGGATATTCCTCTCATGATACCGAGAGTGGATGATCCTCTATCGACACTCAATAGCCCTCGTAAGGTCGACTACCACTCCCAATGACCAGCTGTACTAGATCTGGGAACAGCCAAACCTATAAGTCTGGTATCAAAGAGTGGAGCACTCATACAGGACATTCTTGGTGTCTCAAGTCTAAGAACCAGATACACCACTAGGACTACGGAATTGTTGTCTGACAATAAGGCATCATCAACCATCCAGCATTCCGTAAGCGGATCAATCAGTGAACTCATTCTCCAATGAGCACCTGTACTATATCCCTAGTGTCCCTACACGAGCAGCTATGAGACCAGCTGCATCCATCATATGGACGGGTATACAGCACACCAGTCTATCCGGTTATCACAATGTCCCTCTCGAGTAACCTATGACCGGGATTATTTAGGATATGTGTTTAAAGGTGAATCGATCTCATTATCGTGATCTCATCACGATCCGATTCCCATTGCACAAATCCAAGGACATCACAATATATATGCATTTATGCAATAGTTATAAAGTGATATACGCCAAAATATAATAAGCAAAAAGATTCTGTATCAAGTCACACGTGCCATCACTCACGTGATTGGCTTGCTGGGCACTTATGACTAGCAGTATCGTCTGGGGACTACGGCGTAGTGGCCTAGTACGTCCGTAGTCGATGAGTCGAGTGAATTATTACAGAGATAATAATTCACTGAGTTAGAATGAGTTCTGATAGGTATGACTCACGGCCAGCTCGATATTGGGCCTAGAGGGTCATACACATATGGTAGGCATTGCGATGAGTAGAGGTTCGGATATGAGATATCCGACGGAGCCCTTGTCTTATTGGATGCAGATCCAATACCCACTAGGGAAGGACCCATTAGGGTTTGACACGGGATCTCTATAAATAGGAGGGATTCACAGCCTCATAGGCTAGAGTCTTTGCTTGCCTTTCCTATTCTCCTCTCTCTCTCCACCTCAGAGTAGGCCTGGAGTTTTGAGGAGCGTCGTCGTAACCCTACTATGCGGATCACCGCTAGAGAGGAGGACGCTTGACCTCCTTCACCCTCTCCTAAGGATCTGCAAGGAAACAGGGATATACGATCTCCCTAGGTAACACAATCTCTATACGCAGTTTTGTGTTTTGCGGATTTTTTGCGCACCAATCTTCGCACGACGACGAACATCTTTTTGGGAGTCGGGGATTTTTGTTTTCTTGTTCTTCCGCTGCGCATATGATGTCGCCCCCCAATGATTTCCCAACAGTGGTATCAGAGCCAGGTTGTTCGTGCGAATGATTGGTTTTGAATTGTGTGTGTTGTGTTTAGGAAGAATATTGACGTCAAAATCGTTGACGCAAAAGCGAGAAAGGGTAGCAACAGTTGCTGCCCTCGATCTGCATGCGTGAAGCGCAGCCGAAGGCGGGCAGCACAGGGGCTGCGTCTGGAGCAGCCGGCCGGCGGGGCTGGCAGCCCACGGGCAGAGGCGCCTTCCGCCGCAGGGCAGCGGCGCCTTCCGCCGCAAGGAAGCGGCGCCTGCCGCCGCAGGGCAGCGGCGCCTGCCGCCGCTGCTCCCGCGGGCGAAACCCCCCCCCACAGGGGCGGCCGCCCGGCGGGACAGTACCGCCTGTGGAGGCAGCGGCGCCCAAAGGGGGCGCCCACCCGCAGCGGCATCGCCGCCAGCGGGCGTGCCGCCTGCAGGCGAGGGCAGTGCCCTCGCCCCGCCGCACAGGCTGCCGCCGGCAGGGTGGCGGCGGCGGCATAACGAAAGGGGGAAAGGGCACTAGGGTTTTTCGGGCAAAAGATAGTTTTGCCCCTCGGAATTTGAGAAATTCCAGTTTCTGTCTTTTATCTAAATTACAAAAATACCCCTATAAATTCAGAAATTTCCTACATGTCCCTGATTTCAGAAAATATTAATTAATTAAATGGTTTAGTTGATTATTATTTTTATTATTATCTAGTAGTCCTACATGATGATGATTAATTATACATGTGATGTATGATGTGTGGACGGATGATCATGGACCGTGTGATGTGTGTACTTATGATTTTTATTATTGAAGTCTGCGAATCTCCATTATATTTCTCGTTTATTGTCAGGCCTGCGTGCCTATGATTAAGTTGTAATCACATGATGAGGCACAGCGGGAGCGTGGATGCGATAGCGGGACCCACGAGACGGACGATCGTGTTGCATGGAGATGCATCAAGATGTCGACGAAACCGACAAGGACGAGATGGACGATCACAGGGCATGGAGATGCACCGTTGCACACATAGATCTTGATGTGAGTGATTAGGCCTACTAGCTCGGGCCTAATCATATTAGGTTGTGGTCCATGATCATCTGGTGTGATTGCTTATACACATACTAGATATGTATATATATTTGCATGCGATGTAGATATATATTAAATATGTATATGTGTGACATGTCATATTAGGAGACCAAATTATAGAAACATCTCTCGATAATATTAAGTCGGTAAACGTGAGGCAATTAGATTGACCCACGTGGCCTTCCATCGTTATGAGTAGGAACCGATTCCCGGTGTAGGTTGAGTTGGTCGAGTCCCTCGAGACTCACCTATATCGCGATTCGCTATCTTGCTTACGACATAGAGATGTCACCGGTGACCTGAGGGCATGGTATGCTTGGTCGAGTCCCTCGAGGGTATATCATCAAATCAGACTCATCTTGTAACGAAGGTGTTGACTTAACCGAGCATCATGGTTGGTCGAGTCCCTCGAGGCCATGGTGATTCGGAGGCCGAACAGGACGGGAATCACAAGGAGTTGTGATCGGCAAGAGTTGCCTACCTTTTAGGCTTAGTGTGATTGGTCGAGTCCCTCGAGGTTACACTAAGACGCTGATTGGATCCTGATCCCCACTATAAATCTGTCGGAGACTTCCGTTTTACGTGCTGAGGGTGTCGCGTGACTCGATAGTAAAATAGTGGGAGCATATTAAGATAGAAGTCCATATCTTGATAGTTTATTTCTTGCAAAATCTGCATGTTATTCATTTCTGCTACATCTTTATTTGAAAAAAATGTCGCTTTCAAATCCCTTACGTGGCATACTTGATGTCAACCGCCTCACTGGTCCAAATTATACGGATTGGCTCCGTAACTTGAGAATTGTTCTCACAGCGGAGAAAATCATGTACGTCCTTGATACAGTGATGCCTACGCCCAAAGAAGGGGCAAGCAAGGATGAGATCGCTCCCTACGTGAAGTACATTGATGACTCCACTCTTGCTCAGTGCTATATGTTGGGCTCTATGACTCCAGAGTTACAGAGACAACATGAAAAGATGGATGCCAGATCCATTCTCCTACATGTCCGCAAATTGTTTGAGGAACAGGGAAGGACTCAACGATATGAGATATCCAAGAGCCTTTCCGCGCTAGGATGACTGAGGGGACACCGGTTCAGAACCATGTCCTAAAGATGATTGAGTGGATAGAGAAACTCACAGGTCTAGGAATGGTCCTAGAGGATAACTTGTGTGTGGACATTGTGCTTCAGTCCCTACCAGATTCCTTTTCACAGTTCATAATGAATTTTAATATGAACAAGCTTGAGGTGACTCTCCCAAAGCTCCTCAATATGTTGAGGGAGGCAGAGAGTACTATTAAGAAAGAGAAGCCAGTTCTCTACACTGGTGAGACCAGAAAGAAAAGGAAAGCAGAAAGGTCCCTTGAGAAGGGAAAGGGCAAGGGCAAACCAGGTAAAGCAAAGGTTGCTAAGAAAGACCCAATAAAGGACAAAGGCCAGTGCTTCCACTATGGTAAAGATGGGCACTGGAAGATGAACTGCAAAGAGTACCTTGCAGAAAGGGCGAAACAAGAAGCTTGGTGAAGCTTCAGGTACATTCATGATCAATCTTCAATTGGTAGATTTTTGTGATAGTGCATTGGTATTGGATACCAGTATTGCTTATTACATCTACAATTTATTGTAAATTCTAGCAAAGCCGAGGGGAGATTGACGAGAGGAATATTGCATAAAGGTTTGTTTATGCAAGACACTACTCCACATATCATGAATGTAAGTGTCTAAGAGGAAACGAGATGAGGTGAACAGTGCATACCTATGACATTGTAGGCTAGGTCACATCCATGAAAGAATGATTCAAAAGTTGCTAAATAATGGATATCTAAATCCATTCGACTATGTGTCATATGTAACTTGTGAGCCTTGCATTCGTGGAAAACTGACCAACTCTCCATTTAGTGGAACTGGAGAGAGAGCCACTGAGTTGTTGGAACTCATACATAGTGATGTATGTGGACCCATGTCAACTCATGCCATTGGAGGTTACTCCTACTTCATTACATTTACTGATGATTTCTCAAGGTATGGATATGTGTACTTAATGAAGTACAAGTCCGAGGCCTTTGAGAAATTCAGAGAGTATAAGAATGAGGTGGAGAACCAAACTGGAAAGAGTATCAAAACTCTTCGATCAGATCGAGGAGGTGAGTACTTAAGTACAGAGTTTACTCAGTTCCTCAAGGACCATGGGATATTATCCCAATGGACACCTTCTTACACTCCTCAGCTCAATGGTGTCTCTGAAAGGAGAAATCGTACGTTATTAGATATGGTACGGTCCATGATGAGTTTCGCTGACCTACTCATCTCATTCTGGGGATATGCCCTAGAAACCACAGCTTACCTTCTGAACAGAGTTCCAACTAAGTCGGTAGTGTCTACACCATATGAGATATGGAAAGGGAAGAAGCCTGATCTTAAGGTTGTTAAGATTTGGGGCTGCCCTACCCACGTTAAAAGACACAACTCCGATAAGTTAGAATCAAGGACAGAGCGATGCAAATTTGTGGGATACCCCAAGGAAACTTGTGGGTATTATTTCTATCATCTCGAGGACCAAAAGGTCTTTGTAGCTAAGAGAGCAGTGTTCCTTGAGAAGGAACACATTCTTGGCGGAGACAGTGGGAGAATGATAAAGTTGAGCGAAGTTAGAGAACCAAGCTCAAGCACCACTCTACAGCCCGAGTCTGTTCAGGTACCTAATACACACGTTTCAACTTTACACAAGTCTGATAGAGTATCTCATCCTCCTGAGAGATATGTGGGACATATTAGAGGAGATGATGCTGAGGATATTGATCCTCAGACCTACGAGGAGGCTATTATGAGTATAGACTCCGGGAAGTGGCAAGAAGCCATGAATTCTGAGATAGATTCTATGTACTCCAATAAGGTTTGGAACCTAGTTGATGCGCCCGAAGGTATTGTACCCATCGGTTGCAAATGGATCTTTAAGAAAAAGATCAGAGTAGATGGAAAGGTAGAGACCTATAAAGCAAGGCTAGTGGCTAAGGGGTATCGTCAAAGGCAAGGTGTTGACTACGACGAAACTTTCTCACCCGTAGCAATGCTAAAATCCATCAGAATTCTATTGGCTATTGCAGCACACTATGATTATGAGATCTGACAGATGGATGTGAAAACCGCATTCCTCAACGGGAACCTTGAGGAGGAGGTGTATATGATGCAACCTGAGGGATTCGTGTCCAAGAACTACCCAGATAAGGTGTGTAGGTTGCTTAGATCCATTTATGGACTAAAGTAAGCTTCCCGAAGTTGGAACATAAGATTTGATTAGGCAATCAGATCTTATGACTTCGTTAAGAACGAAGATGAGCCTTGTGTATACAGGAAGGTAAGTGGGAGCGCTATCACCTTTTTGGTGTTATATGTGGATGACATCCTCATCATTGGGAATGATGTAGGAATGCAATCCACAGTAAAGGCTTGGTTATCTAGACATTTCTCCATGAAGGACTTAGGGGAAGCATCCTATATCTTGGGGATTAGAATATATAGAGATAGATCCAAGAGGATGCTTGGCTTGTCCCAGTCCAGGTACATAGAAACCATTGTCAAAAGGTTTGACATCAAAAATTCTAAGAAAGGGCGAACATGGATATGATACCTTATGCCTAAGCAATAGGGTCTATCATGTATGCCATGCTATGTACTAGGCCTGATATAGCGCATGCTCTGAGTGTCACGAGCAGGTATCAGGCGGATCCAGGCTTGGAGCACTGGAAAGCAGTAAAGTGTATCCTTAAGTACTTGAGAAGGACTAAGGATCTTTTACTAGTATATGGAGGTAATAGCCATAAGGTTGAAGGCTTCACTGACTCAAGTTTTCAGTCTGATGTCAATGATAGCAAGTCGAATTCAGGGTATGTGTTCACCTTGAATGGAGGAGCAGTGTGCTGGAAGAGTTCCAAGCAAGATATCACTGCTGACTCGACCACAGAGGCGGAGTACATTGCTGCATTAGATGCAGCAAAGGAGGGAGTCTGGGTGAAGAAGTTCATCACATATTTGGGAGTCGATACAGATAGCGACAAGTCGACTTACTTATATTGCGACAACTATGGGGTGATTACTCAAATAAGGGAACCCGGGTCTCATCAGAAGTGTTCTGAGGAGGTTCCAGCTTATAAGAGAGATCGTAACCCGAGGAGATGTAGTAGTGGAAAGAGTTCCATCCGAAGATAACATTACAGATCCACTGACAAAGCCGTTGTCTCAGATTGTCTTTGAGCGTCACAGGAGTCTGATGGGGATCAGACACATAGGTGATTGGCTTTAGGTCAAGTGGGAGATTGCTAGTCATAGGTGCCCAGCAAGCCAATCACGTGAGTGATGGCACGTGTGACTTGATACAGAATCTTTTTGCTTATTATATTTTGGCGTATATCACTTTATAACTATTGCATAAATGCATATATATATTGTGATGTCCTTGGATTTATGCAATGGGAATCGGATCGTGATGAGATCACGATAATGAGATCGATTCACCTTTAAACACATATCCTAAATAATCCCGGTCATAGGTTACTCGAGAGGGACATCGTGATAACCGGATAGACTTGTGTGCTGTATACCCGTCCATATGATGGATGCAGCTGGTCTCATAGCTGCTCGTGTAGGGACACTAGGGATACAGTACAGGTGCTCATTGGAGAATGAGTTCACTAATTGATCCGCTTACGGAATGCTGGATGGTTGATGATGCCTTATTGTCAGACAGTGATTCCGTAGTCCTAGTGGTGTATCTGGTCCTTAGACTTGAGACACCAAGGATGTCCTGTATGAGTGCTCCACTCTTTGATACCAGACTTATAGGTTTGGCTGTCCCCAGATCTAGTACAGCTGGTCATTGGGAGTGGTAGTCGACCTTACGAGGGCTATTGAGTGTCAATAGAGGATCATCCACTCTTGGCGTCATGAGAGGAATATCTTATGTGTTCTTGCTCAGACAAATCCCTGGCCAGGGTCATTCGGGTTGAGAGAGAAAGAGTTCTCCGGGAGAATCCGATTAGAGCAAGACTCGAGTAGAAACCGTATGGGTCTGACAGCACCATGCTCGATATACGGTCTCTGGGATATTAGATGGATGAGGGACTATAGGTACATGGTAACTGAGGACAGACAGGTCCAATGGATTGGATTCCCCTGTATCGTCTGGGGACTATGGCGTAGTGGCCTAGTACGTCCGTAGTCGATGAGTCGAGTGAATTATTACAGAGATAATAATTCACTGAGTTAGAAGGAGTTCTGATAGGTATGACTCACGGCCAGCTCGATATTGGGCCTAGAGGGTCACACACATATGGTAGGCATTGCGATGAGTAAAGGTTCGGATATGAGATATCCGATGGAGCCCTTGTCTTATTGGATGCATATCCAATACCCACTAGGGAAGGACCCATTAGGGTTTGACATGGGATCTCTATAAATAGGAGGGATTCACAGCCTCATAGGCTAGAGTCTTTGCTTGCCTTTCCTATTCTCCTCTCCCTCTCCACCTCAAAGTAGGCCTGGAGTTTTGAGGAGCGTCGTCGTAACCCTACTGTGTGGATCACCGCTAGAGAGGAGGACGCTTGACCTCCTTCACCCTCTCCTAAGGATCTGCAAGGAAACAGGGATATACGATCTCCCTAGGTAACACAATCTTTATACGCAGTTTTATGTTTTACGGATTTTTTGCGCACCAATCTTCACACGACGACGAACATCTTTTTGGGAGTCGGGGATTTTTGTTTTCTTGTTCTTCTGCTGCGCATATGATGTCGCCCCCCAATGATTTCCCAACAGATATTGTCATAAAATGGGGCACATTAAATCTGATTGCTTTAAATTGAAAAATAAATTAAAGCAAAAGGAAAAATTTGTTGAAAAAACTACTGAATCCGCTGAAGTTAGTGTAGCAACTGATGAGATTGTTGGAAATATTTTTTCTGCTATTGATGACAGGACGAGGTCTAAAAATGAATGGATTTTAGATTCGGGTTGTTCTTATCACATGTGTCCCAATAGGGATTTGTTTTCCACATATGAATCTTGTAATTGTGGAATTATTTTGATGGGCAATAATGTCGCATGTGATGTTGTTGGTAGAGGTACAATCCGAATTAAAATGCATGATGGTATTGTGAGGATGCTCATTAATGTTAGACATGTTTCTGATTTAAAAAAGAATCTCATCTCTTTAGGCACCCTAGAGGCCCTTGGGTGTAAATACACAGCTGAAGGTGGAGTTATGAAAGTTTCTAAAAGTGCCCTTATTGTTATGAAAGCTTGTAGGTCTGGTAGCTTGTATATTCTGCAGGGAACTACTGTCACAGGTTCGGTTGCAGTTTCGTCATCATCATTGTCTAATTCTGACATCACCAAATTATGGCATATGCGTTTGGGTCATGTGAGCGAAAAAGGTTTGAGCATATTGAGCAAAAGGGGTCTACTTTACGGACAGAGTACTGGGCCACTTGATTTTTGTGAACACTGTATTTTTGGAAAGCAGAAAAGAGTCAGCTTCACTTCTCCGGTAGTTCACAAAATGAAAGGTACTCTTGACTATATTCATTCAGACCTTTGGGGTCCAGCTCATGTTCAATCTAAGGGTGGTGCCAGGTATATGTTGACTTTCATTGACGATTATTCTAGGAAAGTTTGGGTTTATTTTTTGAAGCATAAAAATGATGTTTTTCTAACATTTAAACAATGGAAGGCTTTGATTGAGAAACAAACAGGTAAATAGATTAAGCGGCTTCGAACAGATAATGGCATGAAATTTTGTAAAGGTGATTTTGAAGAATTATGCAAAAATGAAGGAATCGTTCGGCATCGCACTGTTAGGATGACGCCTCAGCAAAATGGTGTGGCCGAACGTATGAACATAACACTCTTAGAGAGAGCGAGGTGTATGATCTCAAATGTAGGGTTGACAAAGGACTTTTGAGCAGAGGCGATTAATATGGCCTGTTACGTTGTCAACCGCGCTCCTTCTGCAGCACTTAACTTTAAAACTCCGGAGGAAGTTTGGTCAGGTACTCCTGCTGATTATTCTGATTTAAAATTTTTTGGGTGTCCAGCATACATGCATGTAAATGAAGGAAAATTAGAGCCTCGGGCTAAAAAGTGCATTTTCCTTGGGTATGCTTCTGGGGTGAAAGGATACAGATTATGGTATTCTGATCCCAAATCCCCAAAATTTATAATCAGTAGAGATGTTACTTTTGATGAATTGTTTATGTTATCTTCCAAAGAGGATTCTACTAGTTGTACAAATGATAGTGCGCAGAAGCAGGTGGAGCTTGAGATTGGTAGTTCATATTCTTTTAAGTCGAACTCTTCTACTCAAAGAATGCTAGTAGGTGGTCCCGAGTCTACTGATGCAGATGATCCAGAGGAAGAGCAATATTCCATAGCCAAGGATAGACCACGAAGAGATATTCGACCACCACAAAGATATGCAAATTTGGTTGCATATGCTTTGTCTGTTGCAGAAGAGACGAGTGAAGTTGGTGAGCCTACTTCCTACTCAGATGCAGTTTCTTGTGATAATTCCGCTAAGTGGTTGATTGCGATGAATGAAGAAATTGAGTCTCTCCATCGGAATAGAACTTGGGATCTTGTGAAGCCGCCTTCGGGTAAGAAAATTGTTGAATGCAAATGGGATACCATTGCTGAGGGGAAAGTCCTTGTTCAGAAAATTCATACGAAGGACAATCCAGTTGATATGCTTACGAAGCCTGTTTCAGTTTACAAGTTCAAGAAGTGCTTGGACTTGGTTGGTGTTCATTGTTGGTGATTGCCCATTAGGGCTTTTATGAAGAAGGTGGAGCAAGTTTTGTTGAGACATGCCAAGGTGGAGATTTGTTAGTTTGACAAGTCCCATAGTCCCACATCGGGAAAATTAGACTTGTTGTCTCATCTTTGAACTATAAATAAGGGCCTGAGCTTTGAAGTTAGATGCACCACAAGAGGTACCATAAGTGACACCACAAGAAAAACCTAAGTGTTTGCTTTGGTTTAAGTCCATACTCAGTTAAATAGTTTGGATTTATAGTTTGGTTTTTCTTGTTTAGTATTTAAGGGTGTTTTATGGCCTAGGAACATCTTCCTAAGGCATTTGTAATTGTCCCTCTTTTGCAGTAGTGATTTGCTCCTCTTTCGTCCGTGGATGTAGGTCAAAGTCAATTGACCGAACCACGTATATCTGGTGTTCTGGTGTTCTTGTCTCGCTTTTATTCTTTCTGTTTTATTGTCTTGTTGGGTTGCCAAAATTACCTTGTGATAAATTTCCTAGAGCTAGCTCTAACAATAGGGGATATATTATCATCCAATACGTCACCACCACATAGCACACAGGGAAGAGAAGATAATAACTCCTTCTCGCCATTTATGATAGAATGACAACCACAAGCTTCATTCTCATCATATATGATAAGAAACATAATTATAAGTTTCCTTCTTGTCATATATGACGAGAAAAATAATTGAAAGCTTCATTCATACCTTTTACAACCATGTATAAAAGTTTATTTTAACATAGAGAATGGGGGGACTTCTCTTGACTATCCACATCCATAATCATATATCTCGGGTCACTAAGTGTCAAAGAGATTAGATCGATTTTAGTTTTCATGCAAGTGACACTTCGGGAGCTCAACTTTCCATTTCATAAGCATCTCATATGACTCTACGTCTAGACTACATTAGACTAATCGAATCATCAATAATATTTTTTTAATAAATATCAACCAGTACTTAAAACATAATTTTTATTTGTACTCTTTGTACGACCATCATCCGTAAGGAAAAATAGATCACGTACAAACTCAGATACCCATTTGTAGGAGGCCTGCACGAAGATGAATAGAGATTTCCCGACACGTTGATCTCCGCCGCTGATTCATTGAATAGGTAAAAGTAACGTTGTTTCATGGGTTTCTACATGCCATATGAAATCTGGAATACAACCCTCGTCCTGAAATCTCGAGATCCAAGTTGAAACATTGCTTCTTTTATCTATGGACTTCGTTCCGAGAAGGCCCCACGTAATGCTTTAAACATAAGATGATCGTGATAAAAGCCAACGTGCTTACGGAACTCAGCCAAGCGAACTAATTAGATATTATTATTTTCATAGTTAGTTATCTTTGCTATCTCAAACTTTATAATTTAAAAAGTTATATTGACATCTTTATAGTTTTGAAAGTAAAACATTTAGATCTATTTTATCTTAATATTTTCTAAAATAAATAATAAAAAAATAAATTTAAGTTCCAATTGATGGTAACAAATGGCGAATGACAACACCATTGGGGGTCATGGGCAGCGCCACAAAGGGTCATGGACAATGTCACTGGGGATTGAAGCTCTTATCGCTATGCCCGCTGCCTACGTAGATATCGAGTGATACTGCTCGACAACTGCGTTGGTAGCGAGGGGAGCAGTAGAAGGTCCAACCCCAATGGCATCGACGTAGATATCAAGTGGCGCCACTCAACAATTGTATCGGTGCCAACGTAGATGTCGAGTGACGCCACTCGACATCTGCGTCGATATGAGGGGAGCGACAAGAGCTCTGGTCCCTAGCGGCACTAATGCAAATACCGAGCAACGTGTCGACAACAGGGAGAGCGGTAGGAGCTCCGGCCCCCAACGCATATACCGTCGATGTCGTTGGAGACTGAAGCTCCTATTGCTCCCCTCGCTGCCGATGCAAATGTCAGAGCGCATCACTTGACATCTGCATCAGTACCTTTGAGGGTCAGAGCTCCTACCGCTCCGTCCATTGCCAACACAGATACTAAGTGACATCATCCACCATTACCGACATCGTCCATCATCATCAATTAAAATTTAAAATTATTTTTTATCTTTTATTTTTTATAATATTAAGATAAATAAATCTATTTTTTTTATAATTATAAAAAAATTAATATAATTTTTTAAATATAACGATCAAAATGTTAAGCACAGTTTACTAATTAGCCCAGCGATGCCGATCGATAGCAGCTGCTCCAGTACGGTGAGCAGAACACCAAAGCGTAGGTTCTCCGCAACCAATTCCTTGAGCTTTGGGGCCATTTGATTGGCTTCGCGATCCATGTCTGCGTGTATGACCTGAGATGGTGATATCGGCGCTCATGTCACCAGACCCTAATAGAGACAGCTTCCAGAACCTATGGACACCGAGCTAGCTGAAAAGACAAGATGGAATTGGACTGTGGCACACAGAGACTGGAAACCACTTGGAGATCATCACCCATCGGCTGCCGATATGTAAATATAATATCTGGGACATCATGCGGACAAGAAGCTACCGACGCAGACCTTATCTAAAGGGTGGTGTGGCGGAGGAGGACAAGTGGACTGACCACCGTCGAGTCCGGAAGGAAACATTAATTAACACAGGAGATGTCGTCCCTCCATGGGGTCTTCTGCCGCCTGCTTTGCACACTGCCCAAAGACCATCAAGGCTGCCACGACGCGTCTTCCCTCCCACGGGCCCATCGCAACCACCACCACCACCTCCTCCTCCTCCTATCGCAGTTGTCGCCGCGGTCACGTGCATCGTGCGTGCTTTCAAACTGGACTAATAATATATAGAAACTAGAGTACACTACAAAATCATCAAGTGTTCTAAGCAGGTCTGGCATTAACATCACATCTCTCTTCCAAACCGGCCAATTTTGTTCAAGCATACAGACATTAGATACTCGAATCAGTCCTGCCTCATCGCCTCGTTCCTTCTACGAGTAGAGGGTTTTCAATCTCTTGGCGGTGTGGATGAATCCTACGATAACCTGCATCTCGTCCAGTTGCTGTTCGCAAATGGGGAGGTTGAATGAGAGAGAATAGATCGGATAAAGAGGCAGATCGAGCGCAGAAGATGCAGCAGTTGCTTTCGATATGTACCTGCGACAGCAAATGATTTTGCACACCATGAATCAGTTGTTCTTTTGTGGGGTTGGGGTTGATGTTCACCTGCATATCAGTTGAGTGTTTGATGTTAAGCCTTGCAAAAAAGGCAAGAGATGCTGTGAACAGAAGAAACCTTAATGGTGATGTGGGCAGGAAACATACAAGATTGAAGTGCCTCCAGTATCTCCACAAGGCTGGTGTCCCAAGTTTGGCCAAATTTAATCTCTGTTCATAGAGTGTCAGCACAGATTCTCTCACAACACATGTAACTTAATCACAAGGCAATATATATTATTCCAAGATGCGGAAAATACTACAGAAATGAATGCAATATCTTCTCACCATTTGAGGCTTATGACCATTGGTGTGAGTGTCTCGATGGTTGCCGCGCCCATTTGACTTTGCTGAAGATGTCCATGGCCTGGTATGTCGTACCCTTGGCTTTGTCGGCTTATGAAACTCCAAGCTAGCTGTCCAACAAATTAAGATTAGTCTTACTTCTGACAAACAAATTAGGATCGTCTTACATAGTACTGTGCGATTAAACCAAGTCAAAAAAGAAATAAATACTATCCACCACCTATAAATGAACAGTAAAAACTTACAGTAATCCACATCTTTGTCCCCCATATCTGAACTACTGCAGAATGAGTTGTCACAGTCGATGTCATCATCATCGTCCTCGTTTCCAGTAGGAGCTTCCAGCACACTCAGCGCATTTCTTTGTAGCTTCACTTCCACCCCATTCTTTAGTACCTGATAACATGTAAGCAAAAATGTCTCAGCATGAGTCTCCCTTGTCCCAATAATCGACTATGGACAGCTCCAAATACTTCCAAGCAGCTGCATTACACTGTGCCCAAGCAAGCATTTCCATGTGCGATTGAGAATCGATCCGTCTGACGACTTGAATGCAACTGATGAGTGACAAAATTAAGTTCCTACTAGCAATCGATTCTTAAGGTCCATGTGATGCACAAAACTAGAGCGAACATACATCTAAACAAGGACCAGATTTTAGGAAGGAGAAACATTGACTAACCAGCCAATGCCAGCCGCCGAGGCCGACTGCTTTCTTCACAACACCTTGAAGCCCAACTAGAACAGACTTTGTTCTGTTGTTGCCGGTCACAATGACTTTAGTGTGCCGGGGAAGCACCGAAAGCTCTTCATCACCGCTTTCCTCCTGCGAAGATGGGGTACGGGCCGAACACAACCCGGCTTCCATGGTTTGCATGCCGCCTGATTCCGATCAAGTGAAGAATTATCAAAAGTTGTTGCATCAAATATCTTAATTGGTGAGACATGGAACCTTAATTGTTTAAAATCCTAAAAATATTAATATGAATCAAAAAACTTGAATTCAACTTTTGAAGATCACAAGACATGCAATGACAATTTGCAAATTGGAAAAGCAAGGTGGTCATGTATGGGCAACAGGAGATCCAATTTTTAGGTGCAGGCTTTATCTTCCGTGCAGGGCCCGCACCGAAAAAGATGAACAGCGACTCGATCAATATCAGGACAGCTTGTGACCGCTGGACGCATGTCCCAAAATTCAATCCCATTATGAAGATTGCAAGACGCTGGCTGACATCCAACAACTTACTAGATAACAAAATATCGGAGCTACTCTCGTAGCGACACAGCGACGAGCCAAGTGATAGTGTGATTATAGCAAACATAAATATTGAACCAAGAGATCGCAAACTAGCCTGATTCGATCGATCAGAGCCACTACGGGAACTGTTTATCCTATTACAAGGGAGGAAACAAAAAGCATGAGCTCATTATGGATTATTATTCATCGACAGAAAAGTGGAAGAAGCAAACTTTTATGGATCTCACAAGACGGATTGCACAATGGAATTTCCATATCGATTTAGCACTATGAGTGTAGGTAGTGGCAGGCGAATTTTATATTAGCATCAAAAATCACTTTTTTTTTTCCGATACAGTATCACTTATCGATCGCTCGAAGAATTAGCAGTCAAAAGACGACAAAGGGAAAGTGGAGCGTATCCTTGGCGAGCAAGTCCGATCGATCGCATGCAAATAAAATTACTATTGGGCGCAGATCTTTCCGTCACGGAACTGAACACTGGCATCTCTGCTTCTATCGTTCAAATTTCCAATCTTCCACAGAGGAACGGATTCAATCAAGATCTAACGCCGCAGATCTAATCCGGTTCGGCATTCAAAATCTCGATTGTCCTTAGTTGCTAAACAAATGCGAGAACAGATGAAACCAAAACAAAAGAAAAGCTCCGGAATCTGAGATGCCATACCACAATGCTACGATCCAGCGAACCGGAGAAGGGAACTCGAAGAAACCGTCGAAATGTGGTGGTTTTCCGCCGCAAGAAACACAAGCACCGGGGTTTTCCGCGACGAGACAGCGAAATTTGATCCCCAATTGACCGGAAACCAGCGGATCTGCGAGAATTTGCACCCGGAGAAGGGATTCTTGTCAAACCAGTAGGGTTTCTTAGCAAGAGAAGAGAAAGGGGAAGAAAGTAGCGCACAGTAAATGCTTTACAACTGCCAAATGAGTAAGTAAACGTTTCGGACCGGTTTTTAAGGAACCTTCTCAGTCCGAAGCCGGTTTTACGGCCTCCGCTCGGCTTCAACGATCGGCTCGAAGGACGTCCAACCAATGATACAATACCCACCGTTCAAACAATACACTCGCGGATGGAGGGGTAGTTTGGTCATTTTATCTTTGGCGCTTCCCGACCGGATCACGTGCCCTTCCTCGCCGGCTGCAAGCTCGAGCCGAGCCGCAGTACACACGAGGAGAGGCCGCCGACAGCGACACGTGTTCGCGTCCAGCTGTCGGGATCTAATCCGCAGGGCCACGTGATCAGCGACCCGACCGACGATTACCCGATAACAAATCCCGTCCGAGCTCTCTCTTCAACTCCGCGGGGCCCTCAATCATACAGGCGGGTGTGGAGACGGGTGTTCGATCCTGGGTCTCGGACTCCGCCGTGACGGGAGGAGGAGACAGTTCTATAGTGCGAGTTACAAGTCCGGATGGCAGCTGGCAACCACTACATGGCAGAAGCGGCCCCCCCGTCCGCTTCTTCCCCTTCCGGTTGCTGGTTTTGGATCTCAGAGCCGAGAAGGATAGGGAAAGGAAAACTGGGGAAGGAAAGAAGGGGGCACATGCATGGCATTTACTGCGTCATCCACCGTGCGCCCACGCATTCAAAGAGGTAGAGGAAGGACATGGCATAACATCAAACAGCTTGCCTGCGGACCAAAGTCTACCGAGACTCGCTACTCGATAGGGGCCGTCCGTGTCCTACTGTCATCTAGTGATGCCGCGATTAGGACCGTCGGTTGGAGATTGATCTGATCCCGGCATGGCCAAATATGCCATGGGAATTGAATGTGGATAACCTCCGATCCGAGGGGAGATGGGATTAATTACCGGATATGAGTCGAATTTATAGCTAAGATCTATTTTTGGACGGATTAGATACGGGCTGAGGCTGCTCTAATACAGGTCAATCTCTTCTATGCTGCTGGTCCACTACAACTCAGCTAAGCTAAGAATCAACTGCAACCATCATAAAAGAGATGAGCTAAGAAAAAAAAGCTGAAATTGTAGCATGAAGAAGTGTTAAATGTCAAGGATTACTCGATTAAAATAATAATAATAAGAGTAATAATTGATTCTTTAATGAGTCAAATGTATTATGGTTTTGTATTACAGAGCCTGTGACGTTATTATTTCCTCGGCAAAAAATTCATCTTGGTCAGACAAGAGTGGTTATTATTGATTTTTTGAGAAAAAATATATCTTTTCTTCATGATCATGATGACTTGGATGATTTGTTTTTGCATCAAATGTCAGTTCATCTAACGGGCCCACCCTAGCATAGGTCGGTGTGACTACCACGGTGCTGGAACACCAATATAGTATCCTTTCCTTGCATGTAATGATGTCCATATTCATGATGTTTCCGATCGAATTGGATCATAATTTGGGACGGAAATAGTTTGCACCTCATTTGGGTCTCGAACGTTTAAATTGCACAACAGAAGGATGGCGGGAGCCCCATATGACATTTTTCTTGAGCTTAGAAATGTGCAACACACAGTATTATTTTTCTTTTTATTTAAGAGGTAGGAAAATTAATTGGATACTGATAGACAAAATAATAACGTTGTTAATTCATCCGATCAACTAAGTAATAACATATGTCCATAATCTCCCTCGGAAGTTGACGATATGAGTCTGATTCGTCCCCCTTGCCTATCTTAGAAAAGATCAACAACGAGGCTTTTCTTTCTCTTTCTTTGTCAAAGTCATCTGCTACAAGTATGATGATATTTCCTTCACTAACCATAGTTTCGAGAAGGCTTGCACGCCTGACACTCTAGAGCATTAATCCCTAACGGTAGGTTTAGTTTCTCTCGCTCCTCTTATCAAATGACTATTTCAAGGGATCATCCCTTGCTTATTCCTAATAAGCTTAAAACCCTAACAAATGACACCTTTATAATCATCCTTTCCTGACACCACCCACAAAGGGGCATGTTCATTAGTCATTATCATTGATGAGTCCCGAGTGACATAAGGGGCACCCTAACTCACTGTTGGCCTTACACTATCGTTTGTTCAGGTATAAAGGTCAGCCCACAAACCTAAAAGGGTAGGGAGAATCAAGCTAAACTCTTCTAAAGTCTACTAAACTTTTTTCCACTTTTCTACTAACTTAATCACTTGAGGGGTCAGATCACGACATTCATCTGCTGACCATTTGTGTAAGGTCTTGACGAAGCTAAGGTGCACATTAGGGCAACACCTAATCCATCTCGACAAGGAAGTTGCTCCTCGGGACGACTTCAAATCAACCACCATAAAATAAACAACACCTCGGGATCCTACCTGTTGGCTTAACTACCCGCTCAAATTGTCCCCTTTGACTTCCATGGACTTATTGGATGGACTTGCACCTTCATGATCAAACCGGATTGTATTAACTTTCCGATGAACAATATCAAGACAACAATAGATACCAATGCAATCATCAATGTTTATCCCATTCATTAAACGGAGAAAAAGACAACTTGTCAATTATATGATTTTATCCATCACAATAAATTCTAATATTTATTACATAAATTCAAGAGACCTAATAAAAGCATGTTGATTCTTTTTTTTTTGTTTCTGTTTCCTCTAGCACTCCTAACACGAGAATATTTATAAGCAATATAAAATCTTATACATGAATCGAGTGCCACATGTCACCTTGTTCAGTTGACACGTATCGACAATTATCCATCAGCGCCGTTGCAGATGGGCGCAAAGGATTCTGTTTCCACGGGCCCCGACAGAAAGGAGCTCCTCGTTCTCCTCGATCCACGCATAAGTCACCACTTTGTGGCCGTTGATGACGGAATTGACGGCTGATATCGAAAACACGGCATCACCACGGGTTTCCCTCGAGTACCTCCCGCTCCATTGTCCTCCCTTCCAAGCTTCCACCAACACCGTGGCCTCTCCTCCAAGTCTCATGGATTTATAAGTCCAAGCTTTCCCGAGATCCTTATCCTTCAACTTCAAGGCTGCTCGAGAAAGAGACGCTTCAAGCTTGCACCGTCAGATTGGAAGAAGGCTCCTCAACAATGTTGAGCTTATAAAAGGATCGGATCCGTTTGCATCGCTTCGTCTTCTTTAATTCTCTTTATGTAGCCACAGCCTCACGACCCGTCCTTCATCGATCTTAATCAGCTGACAGACTTGGGCAGAAAGAAGAGATGCACATAAGGTTAAATCTCTTTCGAGACTGCAAACACCAAGTTCAAATAGGTAATGTTATGCATGCAGTCACATTGCATGATGAGTGCAGATTGTCTTGTTATTTCTTGTTTCCCGTGAGCAAATATGATGCGTGCATGTAACGTACGTGAAATAGGATGATCGGTGAGATATATCACAGGAAAACGTGAAGCGGTGGCACCGATCTCGTCTTCAAGCTTCAACCTGTGCGAGGAGTACACCAACGCCTTCCGCACCGAGTCATACCATGAATTCTGGGCTCAGGTTCTGGATCTCACCTTAGACCATGGTGCCGCCCTCAAGCCCAGAGGAGGTAGCGCTGCTGCCCTTCTCCCTTCTTATCGCCTCCTGGCGGAGCATCTCCTCGACCCGGACCAGCCCACCGTCACCAAAATCCTTACCCACCTCGCAAAACGTTGCCACCCTGAGACCCATGTCCTCCTCTCCGACTATTACTCCGAGACCGCCGGCGCCTCGCTCCTCTGCGGCCTTCTCCTGAAGGACATCGATCGGATTCGACGTCGGTACCGCCCGCTCATAGCCACCCTTCGTTCCCTCGTCTCCGACAACCGGTCACGTAACGGCCTCCAGGCTGTAGGCGACTTCCTCGCAGATGTCTCCAAGACCACCAACTCCTTCGATTCAGTAGCTTCATCTCGACGCAAATTCCGGGCAGTTCAAGAGGGCTCTGCAGACCTACTCAAAAGGCTCGAGTCAGGCTGCAAGAAGATGAGGGCAAAGCTTCGGTTCATCAACCACCTCAAGCGAACCTTGGCCATATCGGCGATCGTCCTCGCGGCTTCGACGGTCATCATCGGTGCTTGTGTACCGATGCACGCTTTGGTAACCTTGATGACACTACCGCCGTTCCTGTCGTCGTCGTCTCGGTTGGCCTCGGCGAGGAGGCTGGATAGGGTGATCGCTCAGCTAGATGCAGCGGCCAAAGGGACGTACATCTTGAACCGGGACCTGGACACCATTAGCCGGCTCGTGGCACGGTTGCACGACGAGGCCGAGCACACGCTCACCCTGTTAAGGCTCTGCGAGCGGCACGGCGGCCACCGGCGGCGGTTGACGCAGGAGGTCGCGCGGCAGATAACCAAGAACCTCGCAAGCTTCCAACAACAGCTGGATGAACTGGAGGAGCACCTGTACCTCTGCTTCATGACCATCAACAGGACTAGAAGATTAGTCTTGGAAGAGCTTCTGGTGGCTGGCAGTGGCAGAGTCTAACGCGACGCCATCAAGTTGCGGTTTTCCAGTCTATATTTGTACAGTGTCAAACTCACATTTGCATGGGTAATAAATTGATTGTTGTCTCTTTTGCTTACCAAATTTGATCCATGAGCTGCCAAATATACCTTTTACTTTCCTTAGATGATGAGTTCAGTTTGTTTATTTATTTACCAAATAAATAACATAAATTTTTATGTTGCCGAAGATAATATATATACAGTTTGCGAGGCAGAGATGCCAATTGACTCAGATGGTTTATTTGAGGAGCATTTTGCCAATTGATTCGTCTTTTTCCTCCATTCAAACATACGTAACTCGTTCCGCATTCGGTCTTTTTTGCCCCTACGCAACCTCTTTCGTGTATGTATAGTCTTCAATCTGAGCAAGCTATCGAAATTGTTTCTACACCAAAACAAACCCGGAGAAGTACTCGGATGATCCTAACCGTCAATTTTACACACACAGGGCCTATATTTTCTCCACGTGTCGTAATTTGCATGTGGGTCTGTTTCACGTGAGTGTGCAAAGTACTGCTCGATTTTCTCCATCGCCGGGGCTGACCTGTTACAGCCGGTTTTCGGACGGAGAGCACCGGCTGAATCGGTTCCGAAATTTCAGAATAATTAAATATATTTGGAACCGAAGAATCGAGGCTCGCGATTGCCATTCCGTCCCCAAGTCGTTTCTTCGCCCGGAGGGCTTCTTGCCGATTCCTCGGTACCAATCTCTTCCCCTCTCTTCCGTCTCGTCGTCGTCGGTCTGCTCACCACATATTCACGCCCGAAGATCTCTCCTCCGAGGTTAAAAAGCTCGTCCTTGTTCTCGATCTTGATGTATTCGTGCTTCTTTAATGTTTGAGGTTTCTGCTGATTATTTGTTGTTATCTGGATCCGACTCGTTCATTTCCTGGATCAGATGATTAGGTCCTCGATTGGTGGCATCCTTTTGGTGGGTTTCCGTCCACCAGGCAATAGATTTTCTGTTTGGATGTTGGAGCATGTAAGGAATCAGGGGCCTTCTATTGATTCCTTGTAGCTGTAACTGCTACCGGAATGGCTCCTTGTATAAAGAATGAATCGAGCTTTATCCATTTCATTAATCATTAGACTACCTTGATCAAGAATAATTTGATCTCATGTGTCTTCTTTTCGCTGATCATGATAGGTTGGTTTAATTTCCAGAAACTGGATTGAGTCCTCTACTGGTTAAATCTCCTCTCGTCTGGCTCTCTCAATTTTTGTTATTCAGTTACACACATTAATTATTACGCTTGGCATCTTTTGTTTTGAGAGGAGATGATCTATTTTCTTTAATCTTTCGGTGCTTGATGCTTTAACTGAAACTTGACATTATATTTATTATTCAATATCTACAGCATGAATTTTGCGGCTGCACGTATCAATTCATGTGATCTATTATATTGTAATTTTCTGTTTACTTTAATTTGTCATTTTAACATTAACAATAAAGGACCTGGTCCAATTTAAGCTTATTAGAAATGTATCTTTTTCTTTTCTCCTTGTTGTTTTCAGCTTGTGTGTTTATGTTCATCTGGTGACGTAACCCTCTCTGAGCTAGTTAGTCTCTTTAAATTTGTAGTCGATATGACGGACAATGTAGAAGGAGTAGAGGGAACTTCTTCTCGTGGAGCTGACTGGGAGGTCGTGTCTCTCACAGCATCTGCCTATGCTGCTGCACCTGGACCAAATGAGTTTAGCCCTACTGATAAAAGTGAAGAACAGGAGGACATAACTAAACTTGAGTCTTCTTCTGCATTATTAATGTCTGGTCATTTTGTTTTTCCACCCAGTGAGCATGAGAATCTCCCAGTAGAACCAGACTCGAGCAAAAATTATAGTGAAACGGAGGGGCATACTCCTGGAGTGGTTAGTGTTGATAATGGATTTGATAGTCTGGGTAAAGAAAGGCAGCAGAGTGAATCCAATGATGACCTGCACAGTTTTCAGTTTTATGATAAAGGGAGTCAAATATCTACATGTGACATGGTATTCGAAGAGGGCACTGGATTTCAAAAGCTAAACTTGGCTGGATTGGAGCAGGGTATGCTGGATGATTCTGAGTCTGCTGCTGTTCACTCTGAAACACATAAAAGTGACACCGAATTTGAGGCAGAAGGATCTTTGGATGTGATTATGGATTCTCCTCGGGAGCATACAAAACTATGTGAAGATGAAGTTGATCGACCTAACCTTCCTTGCCAAGTATGGTGGAAGAGGCATGCAACATCTTTGTATTGCCATGCAAAGGAATCCAATACATTTTGGTCTGTTGTTGTTGCTGCAGCTGTCATGGGGGTTGTAATCATGGGGCGGCGATGGCAGCGTGACAAATGGCAGCTTCATCAAATCAAATGGAGGTTTAGCATCCGTGGTGAGGTATGCTTGCGTCCTTTCTAAAAATTGATTTACGTTATTTTAAGAAGCATTGAAATTTTTTATAAATTTGCATTTCTGTTGTCCCAGATCTCTTTCTTAATTCTGTTCTTTACAGCTGGTTATTAATTACAACAGTAGATTAATCTATAATGATGATCTCTTCTTGAATTCTTTTGATGTGCATGCATACTCATAACAAGAAGCAAGTACAGTTGAGTTATACAAGGTTTTAGCATGTACTCTCCTGGAATTGGATGACAGATATGTATAGAAGTAAAATTTCAAATCCCCATGATTAATGCATTCTGCCCATATGTTATGGTCAATCTCTTTCATAACGATTGCTCTACTGTCTATAGTTGATTTCCCGTCAGCTGTACGGAACGGTGTTTAACTCAATTCCATTATGGGAAAAATCTATTGGGCTAGGTTACAAATTATTTGTTAATTTCTAAACAACCATAGCAATTTGTGATTCTCTTCCCACCGAAGAGAGAATCCCACGAAGATCAGAATGCAGAGAACAGGAATGTCAAAATTAAAGTAATACCAGCTTTTCTTAAGTATGAAATTGCATATATTATTAAAATTTGATAACTGAATCAATGTAAACGGTCCCTATGTTTTTTGAGGTCACCTAATAATGTCTTTAAGCTTATAGATATCATAAGTTGAACTGTAAAGTCAGGTTCAGTAGTTAATTTTGAGATTATTGCTATCTTGATGATGTTCATGACTTCATTCAACCTTTTTAAACTCCTCTTCTCACCTCTCCGATTTAGACCTTGACAAGACTTTTATTTGTCAAGGCCTTCTTCGAAATCCTTGTTATCACTAATTAGATGTGTTTTCTGTATGAACAATGTTTTGTTCTTACGACTCTTTGGATATCTCATCTAGTTTCAGATTTTTTCTTTGTGGCTATCTCTCAGTTTGTTCCCCCGTTTGTCTTGTAGACTAAATGAACATCTTATCCTATTTTGATGAGTTCTTATGATTGCACTATTCTGATTGACACGTAGTTTTCTCTTTCATCTTTGAAGTTTTGATCAGTAGCCACAAGATTTATCTAAAGATATCACGTAAAACTCAGAAAGTATATGAGATATTTCATGGATACATATTTTGTTAAGATGGAACACACCTTAATGATTTTAACATGGCTTGCTATGAAGTCAAATAAGGTGAAATATGGTCATCTGTTAGATGATTGAATTCTGGATACATAATTTGTACATTTCTGTGTTGAGATCTCTAGCATTTATTTTCATTGCATTCATATGATCCTTGGCAGATGGAACTAGTATGCAATTATTCTTGCCATTCATATGATCTCTAGCATTTACACTGATTTTGTGCGAACAAGAAAAGATCCAAGTTATTGTCTGGTAGCTTGCTAGATCAAAATCCTTGTTGTTTAATGTACTATGTCCTGAAACCGGATGAAAATGGGTGCATGTTTGTTCTTATATGTGTTGAGAATATAGCAAAGAAGATATTTAAAAAGCTTATGCTTAGAATAGTTTGATGTTAAACTGAGATTATATTCCTCATAAGATTAGTACCTAAACATGAATCTCAGGTTTCTCTTGTCCCTTATCAATTAACCTTATGAACTGAAGGGTTAGGTGTGACACTCCAGTTTAATCCACAAAAGAAGTGGCAAAGGTTTAATGGACTTATAAGGATTTGATAGATGTACTACTGTTTATGTGGACTTAGCATTTTAGACCCATGGTTTATGCTCAAAAAAGTTGATGGGTTAGTTATCCTATCAAGTAGCATCATGACAATTGGTATGAAAGCCAATCTAGTATTAGGCATAGGAGAGAGGCTTGAGAAGGAAAGGATTACTTATGGATGAGACCAAAGGACATGTCACGGCATTGAGTCATCGGGCTAGGCTTCACGCGCACCATGCTAAGATTTGATCTAGACTATGTTGGCGCTTGATGAAGACGCCAAGCAAGTGATGAAGATTGTGGTACCCTAATTTAGTCCCACAACGGAATTGGACAAATACCTAGATTGACTTTTAGGTTTGAGGAGTGTATTACTATTAACTTGACTAAGGATTTTTGATCTGTGGTTCAGGTTCAAATGAAATTAATGGACTAAATCTCTTACTAGATTGGGTTGTGACACTAGGTTCTTTCTCAAAGATTTTTGGAAGATTTTTTTGATCTTCAGCAGTTGGCAATTCTTTATGTTGGTCTTGTGCAACTCTTTTGGAGCTGTAAGATCTCCAAAGTAATTAGCATAAATTGACTGCCTTAATAGTTAAGTTACAAGCAATATTGGATATTTATATTGTGTGGCTTGAACATTCAAGGTTTAGTCTGGCCCTACAAAGCTACTTTTTCCAACGGGGTTTTGCTGCTTCCTGATAAGTGATGATGATACATTGCACTTATTCTAGTCAGCAAGTGCATATTAATTTTTAATCCACAACCGCTCTTTTGATTGTTAGTAAGTTCTTTTAATCTACTCATATTAACAACTCATAATTGCTTTTGTCAGAAGATGATCAGCATGTTTGGGCCTACTGGCCGATTTAAAAATGTTCTGGTTGGTGGCCACCAGCATAGTCCATTGGTGGGTGGAGTTGGTGCTTCGGCCAGCTTTTAGACTTTGATGATGACGAAAAACTTCCAAATTGGTGTATCACGTATATTGAATGTATTACTGGAGAATTTGGTGACTTCACCTGTTAAAGTGCCTACAAGACTTCCAAATTAGTAATTTCCTTATTCTGGTTAATCCTTTTGTTTGATGGGTTTGTTTAGTATGCTGTATTTTACAGTATCTGAGGTTCTAAAAGAGCTCATATTTCATTGAACCCATGTGGATGATCACATTGTTGTTCATAAGGGCCATTTTATTTATGCTGGCTAGTCTAGTTGTTTCCAAATTAGGTTAATTTGCAAAATCATTTTCTGCTTAAATCCTATTGATACACAACTGAGAGCAATTCTTGTTAGACTAAATATGTAAAACGTTTGTCATGCATGAGTTAGCTCATTCTTTCATGAGTTAATTTGGCATCTCCATCTATTGTTCCTTCCATTATCATTATTACAGGCTTTTATAAGTCTTTCTCGGTAGAAATCATCTCAAGGCTGTAGGTAGAACTGCCAATGGCAACCTGATTGTGTGATCTAAGCTTCTGGTGAATACAATCTCCCAAAATCCGACAGAATCTGATGTCCGGGTAACCTTAAACCTGATCTCCAAATCTACCATCGCGGCAGGAGAGATATCAAACCATTTGCGAGTATGGATCCAATATGCTGGCTGAGCTCCAGCCCATATCTGCTCTCCTGGCGCGACGATGTCGGGCTTCAGGACGTCCGCCGGAGTCATCTGGCCGTCGAAGACGTCGGGCCCTGTCGTTGAGAATCTGGCCGTCGAAGACGCCGGAGTCGGCCTTCTGTAGTCGCTGCGGTTCCTCTGTAAGCTATGGCTGCACCTCTCGGGTCCCTGTACGTGTGCTGCTCGTAGTACTTCGTGAGGATCTGCGAGTGGAACCAAGCTTGGAACACGTCATAGAATATTTTCATCAAGTGGAGTTCCTGATGGATGATGAGGCTTACCGACCTGCGCATCAGCTGCTCGAGGAATCATGCTGCCAGGAGGAAGGGGGTGGGATGAAATCACCATAGGAAGGGTTGGCTACTAGGATGAAATCCATGAAACCGAGAGCTTGTGCAGTGTCGAGGATTGGCAGTGACGATCGACATTCCATCGAGGAAGCCTTGTGAGAACGAACAGATGACGATACTGTCGTTCACCGATTCGGGCTGCAGAGCATCTACGTGTTGACATTCTTCAGCGTAGTGCGTGAACAATGCGGTGCTACTGTTCTTTTGATAGAAGATATGTTTTTGTTGAAGTTTATTGATATATTCTTCCTATTTATATAGATTAAAAGGAAAGATTTCTTTCAATAAAGTAGCGATATTTTCTTATGCGATTGGAAAAATCTTATTTACTATCATACCCCCGTAAGATTGTGCTTCTGTCAGTGATGCCGATCTTGGATCGATGCAATGAAAATAATTTACGGACAAGAGGCTTCGTGAATGAGCCTGCTAGTTGATTAGCTATATGTACGTGAGAAACATGTAATTGATGTCGGATAACTTGATTTTGCACGAAGTGGAAGTCGATGGTAATATGTTTCATGCGTGAGTGTAACACTATATTGGTGCATAGGTAGGTAGCTCCGACGTTATCACAATATATTATAGAAATAAGAGTGGAGTTGATGTTGAGTTCCTTGAGCAGATTTATGACCCATTTGAGTTCCTTAGAACTCCAACTAATTGGATTAGCTCTAAGGAAGATAGTATATCCCGACGTGGATGTTCTATCATCAAAGTTTCATATCTAATTAGTATCGGTAAAGGCATGGAGATGAAGTGGAGAAAGAGGTCAGTTTCAACTATATGTCGATGTTTGCGTTTGACAGAGCCAACTAGTTGAGAAGTATGTGGGGATGACTTGAGGTGTTGTATACCATAAGTTGAGAGACATGATGTCATGACTTGATATTCATCTCCACCATCAGAGTAAACTATTTTGATTATAGACTAAAAGTAGTTATCGACCAACTTTCTAAAGTTGGTAAAGATTGTGAAAACTTCATATTTATGGTGAAGAGGATATAACCATGTGTACTTAATGAAATAATCTACAAAAATAACATAATATCTGAATTTGTCAAAAGAAATGGTTGGAGTAGGCCCCAAACATTGGTATAAATAATTTCAAATAGTTTAGAGTAGGATATGGAGGATATGCCTAAAGACTATCTATGACTTTTATTGCTAAGACAAGCATCATAATGAGCTATAAAGCTACTTGATTTAAAAATAAAAAAAGAATAACAAGAAGGTAATTTCTATTGAATAAGGGACGAGGGATGACCAAGACGACAATATCACACACCAATTAAAGTTGCAACCAAAGAGTGAATAGTAGGCTGGGTTATTTGTGGAGCTAACGATAATTCATAAATATTATCTTTATTTTGGCCTTGGACTAAGGATGCCTCTGTGCTCAAATTCTTGACAAAAAAAAGAGTCCGGAAAGAATTTAATTAAAGTATTATTGTGTTTGCAGAATTGAGAAACGAAAATTAGGTTTTGTTTAATGTAAGGTGCACATAGAATATCATCGAGTATAAAAGTTATAGTATGTGAATTAAGCATCGTGGAATCAGTATGAGTAATAGGAATTCCTTTACTGTCATCAATGATGATATCTTCATTTTTGTCATAGTTGTTATGGATGAACAAGTTTTGAAGATCAGAGGTGATGTGATGAGAGACGCCATAATCCACAATCCAATTAGGTTAACTAGTAGCTAGAGTAGTCATGAGATTTGTCTAAGGCCATTATGATAGAGCAAGGAGTTTGGGTCGAGACCGACAGACTTTCGTAGAGTGTCCGAATTTATCACATAGCTGGTAGATGACTCTTTGTTGACTTATGAGGTTAGGACGCCAGGGCTGATGGTTATTGGAGTTGCCACATTGATAGAAATATTGATGATGCAAATAAATGGTGGTTTGTTTGGGACCATAGGGTCAGGAGGCATCTTGGCCAAACCTTTGTTGACGTTTTTATTATATTGGTTGCTCTTCCTCTTAGACTTTTGATTGACTTGAGTTGTGATGGTTGATTCGGGCAACTTATCCTCACGCTTCAAATACGTCTCATACTTAGTCAACTTATCATAGAGTTCTTCAAATGATATTGGAGAGTTGCGTGCCCGAATTGCAATTGTCAATTTCTTGTACTCGTCTACAGTCTCTCATTCATCTAATACCTTAGAGATCGTATATCGAGTATGGTGTTGTCAGGCCCATACAAAATCTATCCGAGTCTCACTTTAATCGGATTCTCCCGGAGAACTCATTCTCTCTCAATCCAAGTCTCACGCTTATCAGATTCATCACAATTCGATTGACTCTAGTTAGGGATTTGCCCGAGTAAGGACACATGAGATATTCCTCTCATAATACCAAGAGTAGATGATTCTCTATTGACACTTAATTATTCTCGTAAGGTTGACTGCCACTCTTGATGATCGATTATATTAGATTTAGAACTTTCAGACCTATAAGTCTAGTATCAAAGAGTAGAGTACTTATACAGGACATTCTTGGTATCTCAAGTTTAAGGACCAAACATACAATTGGGACTACAAATCATTGTCTGACGATGAGGTATCATTAACTAACCAGCATTCCATAAACGGATCATTCAGTAAACTCATTCTCCAATAAGCACTTATAATATATCCCTAGTGTTACCACACAAACAGCTATAAGGCTAGCTACCTCCATCATATGGATTGATATATAGCACACCGATCAATCTGGTTATCTCGATGTCCCTCTTGAGTAACATATGATTATGAATATTTAGGATCTATTTTTATAGGCGAATTGGTCTCATTATCATGATCTCATCATGATCTAATTCCTATTGTATAAATCCAGAGTTATCACAATATATTCATCATCAATATAAAGTGATAAAATGTTATAATAATAATAACAAAAAAGATTATGTAGCGTATCATATATATCATCATTCACGTGATTGGCTTACAAGACACCTGTAATTAGTATAAGGCAAGTCAATTGTTGCAAGACTACCGCACCCCATGTTGCTTCCGCTGCATATGAAGCCACTACTCGTGATTGGGCTAGCGACAATCGAAGGCTATTGCCTTTAATAATATTATCGTCGATAGCAAACTATCGATAGTAGTCCATCGATCAAATATAGAAAACTTCATATCACCCCCAAGTAAATGACCGAACAAATTATATATAAAACAGATCGACAATATAAATAAATCGTTTAAGCATCATAAATCAAAACCAAATAGTATCTTTTGTGAGTATTAATATAAAATAGATCTAAAATAGATTTAATTTTAAAATATGACTCTAATATCAATTGTAAACATAAAAATCTATTGTTTTGTGAAAAACTCTAAAATCATGTTTGGATCAACTACATCAACTCAATCATGACCAACCAAATCTTAAAGTAGCTTATGGATGCCTTTGGGAATAAATCTTAAATATGCACTAAAGGCCTAATACACGTTTGAACTGTCAATTAGCATTTGATAATTTGATTATTTAAAAAAAAATCATATTTGACCTGGATGCTACATTATAACATTCTCAAAGTATTAATGTTCAAAGTTTTCAAAGTATTTTATAACATTCTCTAAAGTCAAAGCATCCTATGACTTTTGAAATATGATTTTATCAAACAACACTTGCATCAATACATATTTAATATTATTTATTAAACACTCAAAGCATTCCACAACTATCCATTTACATAAACCTCTTTCTCAAAAAATATATATTAAAAATATAAATATATTTTAAAAATATATAATTTATTGGTTATATAGATTTTTTTACAAAAAAAAAGTCATGAATATGAGATTCAAGTCCAGAATCTTAAGATATGCTGTCAAAATATTTACCAACTAAGCTAGCCGACAACTAAATCTTATACATGAGCTCTTCTCCCTGATACAAACTATATGCGTGATTCTGAAGGAGATGATGCTTCTTTATTCATAGGAATGAGCTGCCATTGTTGACAATCCTTAGATGGACGAACAGCTCGGCTTCGACTGCGCTAAGAAAAGCTGCCATTCTAGACGTCGGCAGATTAGGTATAGGTCAATCCTAAGCATGAGGTCAAGTGGTGTACCGCACAACAAAGTCTTAAGGAAAAGACATGCATGTGAAGAGCGTTTACTCCATTGATGGATTGCAGTTATCGACAACAACGTGGAAGGAAAGATCAAATCTCGTCATTGCATTGCGATGTTTCCAGAACCGACACACCAAAAAGAAATGGTCAGTTCAACACTCCCCACTATTAGATATGAATCCATTAGCTCAGCATTTTGGCTCTATATTTCCGCCATGGAAAGTCTTGTTCGTGAGAGTTTGAATTCGATAGTCCACCGCTGTCTTGTTCCTGAAACCGAAATGGTGGTTTGGCAGCGAGCACAGTGGGAGCTGTTGAGCTTCTTCCCTTAGATGCAATGGAGGACTGTAATTGTTGTTTTGCCAGTTACTGGATGAAGTGTTCTTCCAGAATGTGGTCATCCCTTCCCTTCCAAGGTGATGAATCCAACAATAGCTTTCTTATCCTCTACATCTGCATGCATCAGCAGATGTAACTTACGATCCCAACCATGTTAATTTTCGTCGTCTTCTTACTTTTACCATGTCATAATAGTTAAGGGATTACTTGTTAAGGTCCAAATTGATCGATTTGAACTCTTGGATGGCAGACTGTGATTCCAAAGTGGCTACAGAATGGTCACCCGTATAAAGATACACCGTCGCCGTAGAATGGAGACATAGAACTAATTCTCATGTATTTTAATACATGAAGATCGGATGATAAGATCGTTCCTTTGCGACGATCGCAGATCAGGATTCAAATCATGCGGAAACAGTCTCTTTAAAGATAAGACTCGTCTCGTATTTTGATATGTTGTTCTGATTTGATATGTTGCGTGTTCTATTTCTCCGTGGTTTTGAGGTACAATGCCAGTCGAAGCACCCCCACCATGTATCTAATTCGCCTCTTCTTCTTCTTCTATCATTATCTTCCAATTGTCATCACCATTAGATACCGCCTGCAAGGAAGTAAGCCAAATGGTCCATAGTATTTTGGCGATTCCTTGCAAGCAAATGCAACATCGCTGCTGCCTTTTTGCTACTTGATTCCACCGCAAGCAAGCGAAGGACGTTAAACATTCTTGATGAAATGGGAGAGTGAATTCCTTCTTCAGTAGATGCGGTAGAATGCTGCCACGGGATGGAGATGACCCAAAGATCACATCAACCTTCGAAACGATATGTTTCCCGAAATATTGGTTGGTTTAATCTTGCTTAGACCATATCCAAGAGCTTCGTCTCTGCAATTAAGACTTCTTTTCTTCGTTCTTCATGTGGGAGAAAAGACCGCAAGTTAGTTTCACCTTTAAACTTGGGTACATGCGGCCGAGCTCTCGTAGAATACAAGGGAGGATCCTTTATTACTCTTGTGTAATTTTCAGATTTCAGATCAAACTTTGAGTTTTCTTTCTACCTTGAATTGGCCAACAAGAGATGTATCAACCGATGGTGGCAGCATTCTTACGTTTGAAATATATTTGCACTGAAAAGATTCAGAGTATTAATAATAATGTCCTTTTTTCCGATGTGATCAAATATTTGATGTTCATGGATGAAAACTATCTATCTTTGATTATTTTTTTTATAGGCAAAAAAAGTGTCTCGAATTAAATGTTGTGGCATTAAAAGGCTATTTTTCTTGGTTTTCAGAATTGGGATAAGTCTTCAATCCCAATTCGCAAAAAATAATCTTATCCATCACACCAACTTAAAAGAGAAAAGTTGACCGATTTGAATCTTCGGAGCAACGCTAAGATGACAAAGAAGTACAACCCGAGGGACTGAGAGAGAGAGTCCAAACCCAATATGAATCCTATCTACATGAGTCACTTTCAATCTTAATATAATGTAAATATACATCCTTTTTATTCGTCCACGTTTATTAGGAGGAATCGAGAATCGGATCCGTCTGATAGAAGATCATCACCCTAAACACTTTTTTTTAATATAATTATTATTTTATTTTGAGAAAAATATTTTTCTATAAAATAAAATAGTTTTTCTAAAGCTTTCTTTTACCGACCCTTTCTATCATCATCCATCCCATTTCACAATCATATATATATATATATATATATATATATATATATATTTCACAATAAAAAAAAGTTATTATTGTTATATTTTATACAAAAAGATAATTAAAAAAATATAAAAAATAAGTGTCGAAAAAGATAGAAAAATGAGGGCCGGGAAAAACCCAAGATGAGAGGTTTCTCCAAGGATTTACCATCTTATTATTTTTGTTAAGAGTTATAACATGATGTCTCGATTCATTTGATACTTCGAGAGTGGGCAGCAAACCAAAGGGAAGCGGCTGTTGGGTGACGGTATGGAAATTTTAGCTGTTCTAAGTAAAACTTCCTTCAACGCCATTTCCCAGATCGGTATCTTTGCTTCTTCTGCAGCATTATCTTAGATGTGACTGCTGATATCTATAAATAAAATAAATAAACTAAATAAAATAAATAATCCCACATCCATTATTGCCTCTTATCCGATTTCTATATAAGCCCTCCCCGACTTCCAACGTCGACTTCTCCATGCAGATGCACATGCCAACAGCTACAGCAACAGTAGCAACCTCTTTCCGATGATGCCGCTGATTTCTGGTATCCTCTCCTGATTCCGGTGACGATTTGAATGAGTTGGTCGTTCACACCGTCTTTTTGTATCGGAAAGGTATGTTTTCGTTGATGGGAATCTTCGATCGTATTCCGTTGCCAGAACCCATCGACTGCGCACGCATGGCTTGCCCTTGCAGGAAGATGCGCATCCGAGCAGCCGCAGGAGCAGTTCTGGCGCTTCGATCATGGTGGAGTAGTGATCGTTACCCATCATCCTTCCATGAAAAAAATTGAATCTTCGCGCGATGGAATTCATGGGTGTTTTGAGTTATTGAGTTGCGTTATCTTCTTCTTCTTTGTGCTTATCGTCTTCGGACTGCAGATTAGGGTTTGTTCTTCGCGTGTTAATTGATTAGGAAGAGGGCGTTGCATCTTTGGCTAAAAGATGGCCATGGCAGCGCCGGTGAAGGTTGTTTTGGGCTGCATTGCCTTCGGAGTATTCTGGGTTTTGGCCGTGTTCCCTGCCGTCCCCTTCCTCCCCGTCGGGAGAACCGCAGGCTCCCTCCTCGGCGCCATGCTCATGGTCATCTTCCGCGTGATATCCCCGGACGATGCTTACGACGCGATCGACCTCCCCATCCTCGGCCTCCTCTTCGGAACCATGGTCGTCAGCGTCTTCCTCGAGAAGGCCGACATGTTCAAGTACCTGGGCAAATTGCTTTCCTGGAAGAGCAGAGGCGGCAAGGACTTGCTCTTCCGCATCTGTATCGTCTCTGCAATCTCCAGTGCCTTGTTCACCAACGACACCTGCTGCGTCGTGCTCACGGAATTCATACTGAAGCTCGCGAGGCAGAACAATCTGCCCCCGCAGCCCTTTCTTCTGGCCCTTGCCTCGAGCTCTAACATCGGGTCCGCGGCCACCCCGATAGGCAACCCACAAAACCTGGTTATCGCTGTGCAGAGTGGGCTTTCCTTCGGGAAGTTCTTGGCAGGGCTCTTCCCCGCAGTGCTCGTGGGGGGGCTCGTGAATGCAGCCATCCTCCTCTGCTACTTCTGGAAATTATTGTCGGTCGACAAGGATGAGGAGGTGGCTTCGACCGTCGGGGAAGTGGTGGCCGAGGTTGACATGACTTTGCACCGGTTTTCGCCGGCTACAATGTCGCACCTTACTTCTATGAATTCCCAGGAGTTTGCTTCTGCCATGGATTCTTTCGCGCGGAGCCCGTCCCTGTGCGGAGAATTTGGGCACACCTGTAGTCTGAGGTGCAGGACCAATAGCGTAGATATCGATGCACAAAATGCATCAGGAATCGAGTCCATGAGGGCCTCGAATGCATCACGGGAAGTGGCAGAGGGCGCTGGAAATCCTCAGAGGGAGGAAGGCGCATCGTGGAGGAGGGTTTCCAGAAGTTTTGGCAGCCAACGATGTGGCTCCAGAGGCGAGGCTTCTCTCCAAGCCTCGGAACCGAGGGAAAGCTCCATGGAGAGGTGGAAGGGTAGGATTCGGAAGACATGTGTCTATCTCGTGACTATCGGGATGCTCATCTCTCTTCTGATGGGGTTAAACATGTCTTGGACTGCAATCACTGCTGCTCTTGCTCTGGTGGTGCTCGATTTCAAGGATGCTTGCCCTTGCCTGGAGAAGGTAAAACCACATATCCTTAACATTCTTTTTCCCTGGAGATGTATTCACTTCTGATTTGGGATGCTTTGGTTCGATTGATACCATTAAATTAGTAAACTCGTAGCAATTTTCACTGTGGCTTTGCATCAGTTATGGTTTCTCACGAGCTAATATCTTTGCTCCACAATCCAAACCAGGTTTCATACTCCCTGTTAATATTCTTTTGTGGGATGTTCATAACTGTTGATGGCTTTAATAAAACCGGCATACCGAGTGCTCTATGGGACTTTCTTGAGCCATATTCCCGCATTGACAGAGCTAGTGGGGTTGCACTTCTCTCCCTGGTAATTCTTCTGCTCTCAAATGTTGCCTCCAATGTCCCTACGGGTATGTTATTTTCCCTTTTTTTTATTTTAAATAACGCATAGGTACTTGGATCATATTTTCTTATGTTAATAAGTAGCTTTTATGTTGCTGTTCTGAATTGTTTCGATTACCTATGATGTTTATGGTGTTAGCTAGATCATATTTTTCAGAACCTAAATGGCATGTTCTATAAGAAATAAGGATTTGTATTTCAAATGGTTGATATTTAGATACATGATTTTAGTTTTTTGAGATAGAGCCAGTTACAGTACAGTTTAATTTTTTGCTGTTTGCATGAAATGACTTTTGTGATGATCGTCAAGAATTCAACCCAGGAAAAAAAAAAGTGTCAAGAATTTGTAATGATTGGCAATATCTTTTACAAATTGCAAATTTAGTATACTCTATTGTTCGGAAAAATATATGCCAAAGGAGAATCCGAGATATATCAATTACTCAAATCGTAAAGAAATCCACTTTGTAAATCCGAACATCTGCTAGACACTAACCATCGGAGCCCTTTCCTATACGAAGATGTAAAAAGGGATACGCATGGTCCACGAGGCTTCCACCGATACATGTCTTGGAAGGATCCGTAGATTTAAATATAGAAGAGGGAAGAGCTTATTTTCGTGACTTGAATCCTAATTTCTGATTTCGTTAACCTTACTATTGTACCAAGTCCCACCCTCTTCCTAAATGTGAACATAAATACCTTTAAGACTTGTCACAGTTGTGGTTGCTGAAAAGCTAAGTTTCATAGCTTGGTATGTGAACATGACCTAATTACATGTCAACTGAATATGAGTTATAGGTTTATTATTTTATAATTCCCCAATTGTCAAACTGCTTGTTCATTATTTCGAGCCCTGTTCTTTCTAGATGAACTATGTTTAAGAAAGTTGATCAAAGACTTTTTCTTCTTTTGCTTTAAATTAATTTGAGCAGACTGTGAATGGAAAAGAATTTGGAGAAACAAAGTTGTGTTTATTAGAAATCAGACCAGCTAATTGGCATTTAGTCATTCTTGCACACGTTACTTAAGGAGGTTAGCTCGACTCCATTAGTCTATTTTCCATAAACAAACTGAGCATGTCTTGGATATATAATGTATGCACATGATTATAAGGCTGATGCAATCAGCAGAGCACAGCCCAGATATATATATACAAAGAGGAACGTATACACCGGTCACGGATTTGATGCAATCTGCAGTTGCTTTGTATACACAGGTCATGGATTTGGTGTTGCTTGCTTAATGCTAGTTTCCTTGAGACACACTTAAAACTAGTTACATGAAGCTGTGTTAAGAGGTGCAAGTAATACGGCAATCAGCTATATGCCAAAAAAAAACCAATGACTGCATTGTTTCATGGTGATTTGCAGTTGATTTTATATTTGCACGATACAAGAAGCCCTCTGTTTCTTGGCTCTCATGTTGTTAACTCATGAAAACCATCTTGGCCACAAGTGACTTCACTGTTAACATCTTATTTTGGTTACTATAGACGTGAGATTTTACTCCCATGATGATTGCAATTTTCCAGAGACCCACCTTTATAATTCTAGTGTTTAATGATTTTTTGGTTAATGTTCACAATATGTCTTGAAGGTTGAAATTTATGGCTTGTATATGCAGTAGGTTCGGTGTTGCAAAATTTATTTTAAAATGCTCCATATAGTCAAGACAATATATCTAGGATGTCTGTGTTTATTATTTTCATAATTCAGCACAATTGCTTAATAAAATTACGATATGATGCATGTACATTAGTATCAAAACCTGGACATGAGTTACGTTCCCCGCCATGCCCTGTAGTGTATCGTTCTCTTTGCATCCATCATTTTCCTTTTTTTTTTTGCTCTTATCTCTCATCTTTTTAGAATTTACAGGCCTTGTTCACATCTGACAACTGATTAAATCATTGCATAATTAGTAAATAGACAGTGGTTTTATTTGTTGATTGTTTCGATTCGCAAATTTAATGAGACGCTTTCTCCGTGTGGCTCTTCTCTTTGATGAAAAAGGGAACCACTTAATACCATCATTCCTATAAGAGAACAGAGAAAATACAACTCGATAGGGCAACCATTAATATGCAGTAGGCTGGCAGTAAGGACTGTGCAGACTTAGTGCTTGTTCTTCTTTAAAAGGCCATTGAGCTTTAGACCTACTGGCTCAAACCATTAATATGCAGTAGGTTGATTCTTATGGAATCAACCAACTTTTAGTAAGCAAACAGGCTATGATACAATAGAGTGATCTTAACGTAAATGATGATATTGCCCCGTAAAGGAAAAAGAAGTCAATCCGACATAATTTGCCTACTTATGAATTGCTTTTGCTAATGTTAGAAAATGCTTTCCCATACTCTCTATTCTGTTTGTTATAGTTCTCCTGCTCGGTGCAAGAATTGCAGCATCTGCTGCACTTGTTTCTCCGGCTGAAGAGATGCGGGCATGGCTCATACTAGCATGGGTCAGCACAGTGGCCGGAAACCTCTCTTTGCTGGGATCGGCGGCGAATCTTATAGTCTGTGAGCAGGCTCGGCGAGTTGAGGACTTTGCTTATAACCTCTCGTTCCTTGGCCATCTACGTTTCGGAGTCCCTTCAACCCTTGTTGTCACAGGGATTGGCTTGCTCTTGGTCAGGAGTTACTGAATGTCTTGAACAGTCATGTAAAGAGTAGATTGATTCTTCATGACTATTTACTGGTGTCAGGTCTAATTTATCATGTATTAACTTAACCACTTTCTTTTTTCACCGTCATGAAAGGGAAAAATGGTGTGGAATACTATTATATCTGGTTATGGAGTCTTTCTGATTTGCTAAACAAGTGTTCATGGTAGAATGGATGGCAAATTAAATTGAATGTACAAATTTGGTCCTAACTCTATTCTGTTGATAGATAGTATAGATGAGATTGTGCATATTTTATTTATTTATTTATATAATATTAGAGATAACAGTATATTGTGAATTCACATATATTAGAGATAATTATTTCGTCTTTTTTGAAATTTACTTGTCTTTGTTTATGTTCTCTTTTGCTATTCGCTATTAGATTATTCCCCTTTTTCTTTTGTATATATATGTATATATATATATATATATATATACAACAAAAAGGACAAAAAAGACGTACATAAGCATTCTTTATATCAGTAAGAAAGCTTATATGGCAGTACACACCACTTAGTTGACTGTCTCCCACACCCGAAGCACTGATAACACATCACAGCTCTTATTGCCGTAGCCGCGAACACGTACTAAATCTAGTAGTGACCATTGCCTCCGCCGCTGCCATATCCGGAGCCGTAGCCGTGCCCGGAACCATATCCAGCGCCGTCACCACCCCCTTCGCCACCGCCGCCGCCGCCGCCGCCGCCCCTGCCGTATCCTCCAGCACTCCCACCACCAGCACCCTCGCCGTATCCCGAACCATACCCATGGACAGAGCCGGAGCCAGATCCTACGCCCCCGCCTTCTCCCCCGCCACCGCCGCCTCCTCCTCCTTTACCGTAACCCCCGGCGCTCCCACCCCCAGCACCCTCGCCGTATCCTGAGCCATACCCATGGCCAGAGCCGGAGCCAGATCCTTCTCCCCCGCCTTCTCCACCGCCACCGCCGCCGCCGCCTCCTTTACCGTACCCCCCAGCGCTCCCACCACCGGCACCCTCCCCATAACCGGACCCGTAACCATGGCCAGCTCCGTAGCTAGAGACGCCTTCACCGCCCCCTTCACCTCCGCCACCGCCGCCACCCCCTCCTCTACCATACCCTCCGGCACTCCCCCCACCGGCACCCTCCCCATAACCATGCCCAGCCCCATGTCCAGAGCCTTCGCCGCCCCCTTCGCCACCGCCGCCGCCGCCACCTCCTCCTTTGCCGTATCCTCCAGCACTCCCCCCACCGGCACCCTCCCCATAACCATGCCCAGCCCCATGTCCAGAGCCTTCGCCGCCCCCTTCGCCACCGCCGCCGCCGCCACCTCCTCCTTTGCCGTATCCTCCAGCACTCCCCCCACCGGCACCCTCCCCATAACCATGCCCAGCCCCATGTCCAGAGCCATCGCCGCCCCCTTCGCCACCGCCGCCGCCGCCACCTCCTCCTTTGCCGTACCCTCCAGCACTCCCCCCACCGGCACCCTCCCCATAACCATGCCCAGCCCCATGTCCAGAGCCATCGCCGCCCCCTTCGCCACCGCCGCCGCCGCCACCTCCTCCTTTGCCGTACCCTCCAGCACTCCCCCCACCGGCACCCTCCCCATAACCATGCCCAGCCCCATGTCCAGAGCCTTCGCCGCCCCCTTCGCCACCGCCACCGCCGCCACCTCCTCCTTTGCCGTACCCTCCAGCACTCCCCCCTCCGGCACCCTCACCATACCCAGAGCCGTTGCCGGAACCATGTCCGGACCCACCACCAGTCCCACCGCCTCCGCCTCCACCACCACCACCACCCCCACCGCCGCCACCTCCGGCGCTAGTCCAAGTAAGCGATCTAGCAGCCAGGACAAGCTCGAAGCTCAGAAGAGCAACGAAGGCAAGAGCCCAAAGCCTAGCCCGAGTTCTGCTAGCCATTGCAGCTAAACCAGTCGTGAACTGAGAGAGATGAGATGTGGTCAAGAAGAGGGGGAGTGCAAGGGTATTTATAGGCCGTTCTTGCATGGGTAGCAGTGCAAATCCGAGGTCACGATGAACGTAGGCTTCGAGTCTCCGAAACAAAGTTGTGTGAAATGAGGGACTCCCAAAGGAAGTCGGCCAACCAGTGAGCTTGCAATCTTTTTTGACTCTTGAGGCAGCAACATGTCACTTGTTTATTTCCTTCTTCTTCTTCTTCTTCTTGATGCTCTCTATGTGCGCTTTGTTGGTGGGATTCTCGACTGGAAATCCTTATCCAACCTTTCCCTTCCTCTCATCGACGCGTCGGTGTGTCTGCTTCTCCTGGGTAGTAGGTAGCCGATCCAGCTTTCTGCATCACGATACAGGACTTGCCAGGTGCCTCGCCGAAGCCTGTTTGCGGCTCGTAACAAATGAGATTAACTTGTCTCGCTAATTATATTTTTCTATATTAGACCCTTCCAAGAAATGCTTAGCAGAAATCTTGAAATCAACGGCTGGTCATTAGTTTGTATATATTTATGGAGAGCAGACGGAAGAGACACTCTTTTGCTAATCAGGTTATGAGAATTCGATATCAAGTTCAGTGAGGCAAGCAAAAACACAAAGAGGTTCAACAAAATAGTGTAGAGGACTGAGTCGTCTGTATCAATTAAGGATGAGAAGTGGTGGTGTTTTGATCTCTCTTTGTTGCTTTGTGTTTAGCGTTTCTGGTGGTATGGCAAAACCCTCAAGTCATTCCATGTGCCTAAACCTGGATAAAAGTAATGGAAGTGGATCATTTTGCTTGCCTTCTTTTACCTTTACCCCCACCGCTATTGCAACAAAGAATGGAAGTGATCGTGATCGATCGTAACTTTAGATTGAACGCACCGAAGAGTTGGGCTGGTTGGCTTCAACTAGACAAAGTTGCTGACGTATACCGGCACTAAACTTGTTTTTAGGCGCGTGAACTCCACCTTAAAGATGATAGCAAAGGGAAGTCTGTGAGGAGGAAGGCGAGCGAACACCAAGCCAAAAGGGTTACGCTCGAAGAAGATGCTTCATGGCCTTTTCTTTTCCTTTCCTCTATACACAACCTTTGTTTGTCCGAGTTGCAACCCAAGTAGTGTTACTATAACTAATTATATGTTTGCTAGGGACATAAATGGTATTTAAGCATAACATTAATTCATCGATAGTTTTACTTTGCATGTGACAACCTATGAGAAGGTAATTATTGTAAAATTGTTATGAGTATTTATACAAAGGAAGAGATTTTTCTCGATCATACACTCAAATCACACAATCAAATTAATTGTTTAAATCCATAATTTATTATCATAATTTATTATTGAGTTAGGTTCTTTTGGAATTTGGATCTTTTTTTTAGACAACTGAGAGAGCGATCGATATAACCTAATAAATCATATCTAAATAAGAGATCAAAGAATTGTGCTAGCCAAGATACATAGTTACTACTCTTAGATAGTTTAAAGGGGATTAGAGTTGCATCGTTGATAGATATAAGTCTTGTATGTTGAGAAGAATTATTATTTTTTAAGAAAATAATAATTGAAGTGTACGAGGAAGACATATTGAGAATATAAATCAATTTGACAAAGATCGAGCTACAAGGGAGGAGTCATGAGTCGCTGGAAGGAGGGAGAAAGGCCCCTTTTTGCAAAAATGGCACAAAGAGGTCAGTGGTTGATGGTGTCACCCTTCGGGGGATTCTAATCATTGCTAACACCGAGTGATCCGGGGGCGAGGGAGATGAAGAAGAGCCAACGTCGGACGCTATATGTGGCTAGAATTTGGAGCAGTCATCGACTTTGTCATAGAGGTAGCACTTCTCGAGGAAGACGAAGTTGTCAGATGGCTTGGAGTCATCATTAGTGACATGGGTGTCACGTTCGGAGAAAGTTTAAGCAGTATAGTTGCGAAGGGGGTGGTAGAGATTGACAGTGGGTAGATGACGTCGAGGATGAATAGCACGACAACCAAGTGGAAGTCTACAATGGGCAGCGAAGAGAATAGGAAAATAGACAGTAGTAGATCAGCAAAGGGATTGTTGTCGTCGAGCAAAGGAGGAAACTTTTAGTGACAAATCAACGGAGAAGATGGATTGCTATCGTCGGACAATAAGAAAGGGAAAGTCTTGCTTGAGGCAACAGAAGCTTTTTATATCACGTAAGATTGTGGAATACGTTGTGAAAAGGGATAGATTTCATTCATTGAGTTACAAGTATTTATAAAGAGTTTGAAAGAGAGATTTTTTTAATCATGCATTTAATCAGATCAATTATTTGAATTTATAATTAATTTTTAAATTATAGATTAATTAAGAAAGGTAAGAAATATAGAAATGTCATTACATGTGTATTGTTAATTTATGAGTAACGCAACAACATCAGCGGAAGACAGTAAAGAAGTCCACGAGAAGGAAGCCCTGTTATTTGTATATAACATCAGCGGGTATTTTACAGTGTACACGAGGAGATGCTATATAACAACAGCGTGCCATAGTATACTGCTGTCACGTCAGAGCTTCATACGATCAGATGCAAGAGGGGCTGCGGACTACGGGTGCCACCCGCCATCTCCATCACCGTTCGACGCGTAGCCCCCTGAGCCGAAGCCTCCACCTCCACCGCCTCCTCCGCCCTTCCCGTACCCTCCGCCATGAGCGCCACCACCTTCGCCATACCCAGACCCACCACCTTCTCCATATCCTGATCCGTTCCCATTTCCATGGCCACCGCCGCCGCCGCCGCCTCCGCCGCTTCCATACCCTCCACCTTCCCCATACCCAGATCCGCCACCTGCGCCATGCCCCGATCCGCTCCCACTTCCATGCCCACCACCGTAGCCAACTCCACCTCCACCACCTCCTCCCCTACCATGTCCTCCACCGTCAGCGCCGCCACCTTCTCCATGTCCTGATCCGCTCCCACTTCCATGGCCACCTCCACCACCCCCGCCCCTTCCATGTTCTCCACCGTGAGCGCCGTTACCTTCTCCAGACCCTGATCCGCTCCCACTTCCATGGCCACCACCGTAGCCAACTCCACCTCCACCACCACCTCCCCTTCCATACCCTCCACCGTGAGTGCCGCTACCTTCTCCATACCCAGAACCACCACCTTCTCCATACCCTGGTCCACTTCCAATTCCATGCCCGCCGCCGAAGCCACCGCCACCTCCACCACCTCCGCCCTTCCCGTGCCCTCCACCGTGAGCGCCGTTACCTTCTCCATACCCAGATCCGCCACCTTCGCCGTACCCTGATCCGCTCCCACTTCCATGCCCACCGCCCAAGCCACCTCCACCACCTCCGCCCCTTCCGTACCCTCCGCCGTGAGCGCCAACACCTTCCCCATATCCGGACCCACCGCCTTCGCCATATCCTGATCCACTCCCGCTTCCTTGTCCATCGCCAGAACCACCGCCACCTCCACCTCCACCACCTCCGCCGCTTCCGTACCCTCCACCGTGAGCGCCTACACCTTCCCCATATCCAGACCCACCACCTTCGCCATACCCTGATCCACTCCCACTTCCATGCCCACCGCCGAAGCCGCCACCACCTCCACCACCTCCGCCTCTTCCGTATCCTCCACCGTGAACCCCAACACCATCCCCATATCCAAACCCACCACCTTCACCTTCACCATACCCAGACCCACCACCGTATTCTCGATGAGACACTCTCTTCAACTCGTCATCCGAGGCCGTGCCATACCCTCTGCCTGACCAATAGCCCGAGCCACTTCCTCCCTCTTCTCCACCTCCTCCATGACCAACACCATATCCTTCGTCGCCGTTGCTTTTACCATTTCTACCGTCATACCGTTCCCCATACCTTTCAACACCTCCTCCACCACCACCATCTCCGCCACCTTTATGATAGAGTTTGCTAAGTCGGGAGGCATCGGAAAGGCCAATGCTAATGAAGACTACGAAGACAAGAGCAAGAAGCTTATTACAAGCCATGCTTGTCAAGTAGATTGCTTTAGAACTCGATGCATGTCACTCGAGTGAAACAGAGCATGAGTATTTATAGAGCTGCTGCATGAACTGCTGATCCATGCAATAATAACGAGGGTTTCCAATGTGAAACGTAGTAGGTTAAAGAAGAGCAGCGACAGCAGCTAGTGGCCGATCTTGACTAATCTGACGACCACTTTCTCCCTCCGTGGCTTTATCTTTAGCAAAAGTACTCTCCATGAGTCGGCAGATATACACTAAATCATGGACCTCTGGAAATTTTCTTGCCGTCATAACCTCTTTAACGTGTCAACACGTCTCCTACCGACGCCCGATTCTGCCTCGATAAAGTTATCATTTGCCGTACAAAGTTGGAGCAGTGGGTTGAAAACTTAGATCGGTCGATTCGATGGGCGCAAAAGTCCGATGCACTAAGAGCAGATAGTGTACTAGGGTCCTCGTGTCAATCCAAAACAGGATCACCTTCGATTGGCTTTGGCAAAAAGCGGGGCAGTCTCCATGGAGAGTCCACATTGCTTTTGACCTATCAAGCATTTCATGTCATCTATCATGCAGTACTGCAAACCGCATGAGGATGCAACCTCTATGTAGGAATCCACGCACGATAAATTACCATGGGTTTCATCAAGCCTCTCCATTTTACTCTTCCATTCAATCTCAACTGTAAATTATGTATCCTTTATATGGCTTTTCTATGGACTATGGAGTGCCGTGAATTTGCATGCGAGCGCAGGAGTTAGTGCTGACCAAACAAGAGACCGCATTTAGTCTGTAGTGGAGATCCTCCTTAACGACAATTCAATGCAAGTCCACAGACATAGCTGTAATGCATGAAATGTCGATGTAATAGAAAGCGCAAACAGAGTCTTGTGGAGGAAAAGTTTACGCGTATGTCAAGATGCGCACGAGTCGGAGACGGGGAGCCGACAACCACCGGAAAGATCTGTCACTGCTAGTAGCCGTTGTGTAGTCCATCGAATGGCAGGCAACCTACCACAGGAACAGTCATAATGTTTTATAAGATCGTATTTATCTAGGCAACGTGATCGCCAGCTGGTCACCAAATTCGCCAAGCGCAGGGACGATAATGATTATGATTAAAATAATTTCATTTGGGTTTTGTGCAAAACAAGACATGATGGATAGAAAACGATGTTGAACGGGTTACCAACATTACGATAGAGCTTTAACGCAAAGTAAAAATAAGTTTCGCTTAAAAGTTTTTATAATTTTAAAAACTCTACATGTTTCATACCTAAGATTTATATAGTCGTAAGATATATTACATTAATTATATTTAATATAAATTATTTTTTCCTAAGAGATTTTTTCAAGAATCAAGTCAATTTGGTTTATCCTAGCATTTAATGTGTTTCTCTTCTTGATCCAATGAATCTCTTTATGATACCTTAACAACAAGTTTAATTTCAATATTCACTCATCTTAAACTTGTTCCATCTAACAAAGTTGTTAAAATATTTCAATTTTTGAAATGTTTTGTAAGTATATCGATCACTTATTCATTTGTCTTAACATGATATCCTATAAAATAAAGAAGTAGCTCGACTTCTTTATTTTTAATATGATATATTATGAAATAAAATCTTGTATCAATATATTTCAATCTTTCATGGAAGATTAGATTCTTAGTTAAGATAATAACTGATTTGTTATTAATATAAATTTTGATTAACTTCTCCTATGACATATATTCCGCTTCACAACTTGATAGAGCAATAATATATTATTTTTTTTGAAGGACATGTGAATGTAGGTTCACCAAAATAAAATACAAATTTGGTTATACTCTTTCGATCATCATCGTAGCTTTCGACCCAATCACTATCACTATATCCAATGAGGTCTAACCTTTTAGATGATGAATAGTATATTCTATACTCAATTATCCCTTTAATATATTACAAAATTCTTTTAATGATATTTAAATGAGATGTCTTAGAAGCTTTCATGTATCTAGTTGTTAAACCAACTTTAAGTAGTATAACAAAGTCAAGTGCATATCAAATATCTTAAACATCCAAGTAAACCTTTTATAATAAGTTAGGTTAATTAATTTACCATCATCTTCCTTTGTTAACTTGATTTCATATTCCACAAGTGTATACGTAAGGTGACAATCTTCCATGGAAAACTTCTTTAGAATCTCCTTTGCATAATGTTCTCGTGAGATGAAAATTTCTTCATTGCCTTATATAACTTTGAGGAAATAAATCGTTAGGTCCAAGTCAATCATCTCAAATTCCTTTATAGTATGCTTAAAATCTTTAATCATTGAGACACTATTGCTTGTAAAAATTAAATCATCTATATATAGGCATAGAAACAAGATATCTTCATCAAAGTTAAATTTCGTAGAGAGAGCATGTTCATATGAACATTTAAATTTTTTTTAAAATAAAATAAGAATATATATGAGAATTTCATACTTGTGGGGCTTGTTTAAGCCCATAAAGAACTCTTTTTAATTTATATACTTTATTTTTTATTCATAAATAATAAAATCAGGGAGGTTGTTGAACATATATCTCTTCTTCAAGAGCTCCATTAAGAAATATTGATTTGATATCTATTTATAATTTTTTTATTTTATTTGTATTGTTAGGGAGATAAGTTATCTTACTTTCTCTAGTTGAGCAACTAATCAAATATTTCTTCATAGTCAATCTCATATTGTTATTTATATCTCTTTGCAACCAATTGTATCTTGTGTTTCTCCACCTTCTCTTATGTGTTGGGAAAAACCTGTTAAAGCGGAATAATTCTTTCCCTCTTTGTGTATCAAAATAGGTTTCTCATCAAAATACCAACTTGATATCCAAATACAAATATCAATCAGCACAGCATAAACAATAGAGCAAAAAATCAATCACACAGTGAGACCAAATCTTTTTAACGTGGAAAACCCAATGTGGAAAAAACCACGGGACCGTAGTCCACCTCAAATTTTCACTATCAATAGTAATGATAACAGGTTTACAGTAGGTCTTCTCTAGAATAACTAGAGGATCAGAATAACATCAAGATCATAGATCTTGGCTCAAGAATAATATATCTTCATCATGTAGGATGAATCTCCTCGTAAGAGAATTCTAGGTCTTACAAAGTGAATATCGCAGGAAAGTACCTTAGAGAGGGTAAACTACAGATCAACACCATTAGGATTGTAGAGTTTGCTACAAAGATTCTTCACTTAAAATTTGGGCCGAAACTAACAACGTTTGGCCACAGATCGTCAAGCAGAAAACTTAGAAACTTAATCTTTCTCTCTTCATTTCTCTCTCCTCTTTCCTCTGCACGCCGCCGCATGCTGCACGCGTTCACTGTGCACACACGCACGCTGCCATGTCTATTTTCTCACCTTTTGCCCTTTCTTTCTTAATTACTGATTTCTTTGATTTGGGCTCGAACGATCCAATTTGTCCAAGCCCACATATGGGCTGGACCCAACAATTCTCCCCCTCCAGCTCATATGGTGGGCTGTACCAAGCCTGCTCTTCGCCTACATGCTTCAAGCTTCTCCTTAGGCAAAGACTTTATCAACATATCTGAACCATTATCATTGGTATGCACCTTTTCCAACTGTAATTCTTTCAACTCAAGCACATCACGAATCCAGTGATATCTCACATCAATATGCTTGGATCTAGAATAGTATGTTGAATTTTTGGAGAGATGAATGACGCTCTAACTATCACAGTAAACAGTATATCCTTCTTGTTTCAAGCCTAATCCTTGTAGAAACTTTTTCTTCGATAAAGCTTCCTTACAGGCTTTAGTAATTGCTATGTTTTCTGCTTCTGTGGTTGATAAAGCAACACACTTCTGTAACTTAGACTGTTAAGAGACTGCTCCTCCTGGAAATGTCATCAAGAATCCCGAAGTGGACTTCTTGGAATCAGTATCACCTACCATGTCTGCATCTGTGTAGCCTTCTAACACAGGTTCATCACTGCCAAAACATAAACACAACTTGGAAGTACCTTTTAGATATCTTAATATCCATTTCACTGCTGCCCAATATTCCTTTCCAGGATTAGAGAAAAATCAACTGACAACTCCAACTGTATGAGCTATATCTGGCCTAGTACAAACCATAGCATACATCAAACTGCCTACTGCAGATGAGTAAGGCACTCTGGACATTTCTTCTTTTTCTTTCTCACTTGTAGGACATTGTTTCGAACTAAGCTTGAAATGACCTACAAGTGGGGAACAAACTGCTTTGGCTTTACTCATGTTGAATCTTTCAAGAACCTTTTCAATGTAAGTCTCTTGAGATAGCAAAATCTTCCTTTTCTTCCTATCACGAAGAATCTTCATGCCAAATATTTGTTTCACCGATCCCAAGTCTTTCATGACAAAAGACTTACTTAGCTCTCTTTTAAGCTTTCCAATTTTTCCAACATCATGGCCAACAATCAGCATATCATCAACATATAGCAGTAAAATAATAAAATCATCATCTGAAAATTTTTTCATAAACACACAATGATCAGATGTGGTTCTATCATACCCTTGGCTCATCATAAAGGAATCAAACTTCTTATACCACTGTCTAGGTGCCTGTTTGAGTCCATATAAGCTTTTTTTAAGCTTACATACCATATTTTCTTTTCCCTTGACTTTGAAACCTTCTAGTTGCTCCATGTAAATTTCTTCTTCTAAGTCACCATGAAGAAATACTGTTTTTACATCAAGTTGCTCAACTTCTAAATTCAAGCGGGCAGCTAAACCAAGAACAACTCGAATAGAGGACATTTTCATAACTGGAGAAAATATTTCTTCAAAGTCAATACATTTCTTCTGACCGAATCCTTTCACAACTAGTCGTGCCTTGTATCTCTGTTGTGAGCTATTATTTTCAGTCTTCAATTTATAAACCCACTTATTCTTGAGAGCTTTCTTCTCTTTAGGCAACTTTACCAAGTCATAGGTGTGGTTCTCAAGCAGGGATCTATCTCTTCTTGCTTGGCTTTAACCCACTCATTCTTATTCTCATGTAGAATAGCTTATTGGTAAGTTTCTGGCTCTCCCCCATCAGTAAGCATAACATACTCACGTGGAGGATATCTGGTAGAGGGTTGTCGCCCTCTAGTGGATCTTCTCAATAGAATCTCAACTAGTGGTGGAGGTGCCTGTTCAGTTGGTTCAACATCATCAACTGTAGGTGTATCATCACTAGTATTCTCACCATAATATTCTTGTTCATCTCCCCCATGATCATCATGAACTACAGGTGAAGGAACTGGACCCAAACTCCAAGGAATATAAACAGAGGTTTCTGGCTTCTCAACATTATCACCATCGTCAAACAATTGGTCTTCAAGAAACACAACATCTCTGCTTCTAATAATCTTCTTGTTCACTGGATCCCATAATCTGTACCCAAACTCTTCATGACCATATCCCAAGAAGATACATGCTTTTGCCTTATTATCAAGCTTGGACCTCTCATCTTTGGGAATATGAACAAATGCTTTACACCCAAAGACTCTCAAATGATTATAAGATATATCTTTTCCTCTCCATACTCTCTCTGGAACATCACCTTGCAGAGGAATTGATGGAGAAAGATTTATCAGGTCAACTATAGTTCTCATAGCCTCCCCCCAAAATGACTTTGGTAACTTGGCGTGGGAAAGCATACACCTAATCCTTTCTTCAATGGCTCTGTTCATCCTTTCTACCACACTGTTCTGCTGAGGAGTTTTAGGAACTGTTTTCTCAAGCCTGATACTATGGAACCTGCAATAATTCTCAAAAGGACCCCTGTACTCGCCTCCATTATCTGATCGAACACACTTTAGCTTTCTGTCAGTTTCTCTTTCAACATTGACATGAAACTCCTTGAAAGCATCGAGTACCTGGTCTTTAGATTTCAAAGCAAAAACCCAAACTTTTCTAGAATGGTCATCAATAAAAGTAACAAAATAAAGAGCTCATCCAAGAGTTCTAGTTTGCATAGTACAGACATCAGTATGAACTAAATCAATAACATCTGATCTTCTAGATGATGGATATGTCTGAAATGCAACTCTATGTGTTTTTCCAACTAAGCAATGATCACAAGCTTTAAGAGATGTACCTTGCAACTCTGGTAAAAACTGCTTTCTAGCAAGAGTTTGAAGTCCCTTCTCGCTGATATATCCAAGCCTCTTATGCCAAAGATCTATAGTTTCACCTTTTCGAATTGCATTAATCTCTCATTTGTGTAGCTTAGCTTCCATGACATAAAAAGAGTTAATCTTCTTTCCTTTTGCCACAATTAGAGAACCTTTAGTGAGTTTCCATTTACTTTCACCAAAATAATGTGCAAAGCCCTCATCATCAAGTTTGCCTGTAGATATCAAGTTAAGACGAATATCTGGAACATGCCTTACATCTTTGAGTATTAATTTGCTCCCAATACTGGTCTCCAAGAAAATATCTCTAATACCCATAATCTAAAATGTACCACTATTTCCCATTCTAACATTACCAAAATCACCAACAGTATAAGATCTAAAGAAATCATCATGAGAAGTAACATGAAATGAAGCACCAGAGTCAATTACCCAATTACTGTCCTGAGCTATAAGACTAACACAACCTTCATCACAGACAATAGTGATATTACCTTCAGCAGCAACTGTATTGGGCTCTTTCTCATTTTTCTTCATTTCATTCTGTTCTCGCTTCCAAAACCTATACTCTTTCTTCATGTGACCTGGCCTATTACAGTGAAAACATTTGATATCTCTTCTAGACTTAGATCTTCCTCTATATCCATGTGGATTTCTGTTATGACTTCTTTCACGTCTTTCTTGTTTTTCAGTAACAAATGCACCAGAAGAAGATTCACCCTGTTCTTTTCTTCTGGCATCTTTATTTAGCAAACTGTCTTTAACCATATCAATAGTTAGAGTTCCCTCTGGCGTGGAGTTGCAAATAGTCACCACATACATTTCCCAACTTTCTAGTAAAGAGCTGAGAAGTAATAATCCCTGCATCTCATCATCTATATACATTTTCATAGCAACCAACTTGTTTGCAAGACTCTGAAATAGGCTTATGTGCTCAACAATGTTACCATCATCTTTATACTTCAAATTTACAAGCCTTTTGAGGAGAGAAATTATATTTCCCACTGTCTTTTTCGCAAAGAGGTTTTCTAACTTTTGCCAAACAACATCAGCTCTGGTTTTATCAGAAATATGCTCATGTAAGTTTATATCCATCCATCTTCTAATATAGGCAATAGCTTTTCTATGTTGAACTTCCCATTCTTCATCGTCCATAGTAGAAGGTTTATCTTTAACCTTGATAGGCTTATACAAATCTTTGCAATAGAGCAAATCTTCCATCAGATGCCTCCAAGTGGAATAATTTGATGATTTCAATTTAATCATACCATCTGACTGCTCCATTTCAATCACAAAAGAAAACTAGCACCAAACAACCTGTTGCTCTGATACCACTTGTTGGAAAAAACCTGTTAAAGCGGAATAATTCTTTCCCTCTTTGTGTATCAAAATAGGTTTCTCATCAAAATACTAACTTGATATCCAAATGCAAATATCAACCAGCACAACATAAACAATAGAGCAAAAAATCAATCATATAGTGAGACCAAATCTTTTTAACGTGGAAAACCCAATGTGGGAAAAACTACGGGACCGTAGTCCACCTCAAACTTCCACTATCAATAGTAATGATAACAGGTTTATAGTAGGTTTTCTCTAGAATAACTAGAGCATCAGAATAACATCAAAATCATAGATCTTGGCTCAAGAATAGTATATCTTCATCATGTAGGATGGATCGCCTCGTAAGAGAATTCTAGGTCTCACAAAGTGGATATCACAGGAAAGTACCTTAGAGAGAGTAAACTGCAGATCAACACCGTTAGGATTGTAGAGTTTGCTGCAAGAATTCTTCACTTAAAATTTGGGCTGAAACTGACAACGTTTGGCCACAGATCGTCAAGTAGAAAACTCAGTAACTTAATCTTTCTCTATCTATTTCTCTCTCCTCTTTCCTTGCACGCTGCACGCGTTCACTGTGCACACACGCACGCTGCCATGTCTATTTTCTCACCTTTTGCCCTTTCTTTCTTAATTACTGATTTGTCCAGCCCATATGTGGGCTCGAACGACCCAATTTGTCCAAGCCCACATATGGGCTGGACCCAACATTATGTATTTCTTTTTGTTTCGAAGATCCACTTAACGTCGATTGCTTAATGGTTTTCTGGAAGTGTAGTAAGCTCTCATGTATCATTTTTGTTAATAGCACGAATCTCCTCATTCATAGCTTATTGTCATTTATCTTTTCTACAAGCTTCTTCAAAGATTAATAGATCATATCCTGCAAAAAGATAAAATAAAGTTCAAATAAAGTTTATCATTATTAGTATCAACTCTTCGAGTCACATCATATAGTTTCTGAATTATTTTTATCCTTGTTATAATCATACTTCTTAAATCATATGACTTAGTCGATCTAGGTGATCATTCAAGCAAAGACTCTTCGATACTTGCTTGTATTATATCATCCTCTTATGAAATTATAGTTTTCTTATGCTCTTTATTACTTTTTTAGTTCTAAATCAGTTTTTCATCAAATTCAACATCTCTTGACATCATAACTTTGTTTATAATAGGATTATAGAGTTTGTAACCACTAGGATCCTCAGCATAACTTAACAAGATATATTTCTAACTTTTATCCTCGAGTTTTGTTCTATTTTCATCTCGTATCTTAGCAAATGCAACACTTCCGAAAATTCTCAAATGATTGACCTTGGTTTTCATAAGCTCCATACTTCTTCTTGTATAATATTGCCAATTTGTCTTGTCGGAAACTTGTTAAGCAAATAAGCTGCACAAGCAACAATATCTCTCTAAAATTATTTATGAATTCTTCTTTCCTTTAACATGCATAAGATTATATTAAGTATAGTCTTATTTTTTCTTTCTGAGACATCATTTTATTTAGGTGTGTACGATATGGTGATTTGATGTAAAATTATATTATTTCTATAAAAATTTTCAAATTTATTTGATATGTATTCATCACTACTATTTGTTCTCAAGTATTTAATCTTCCAATCATTTTATCTTTCAACCAAATTCTTAAATTTTTTGAATTTGATTAAAACTTCTTTCATTTTCTTTAACATGTTAACCCAAGTTTTACCACTATGATCATCAATGAAGGTAAGAAAATACCTGCTTCCTTCAAGTAATACTGTACTGATAGAGCTATAAACATCCGAGTACACCAAATCAATTCAATGTCATGCTCTTTTTGTTCTTCTTAATTTGAAATGCTTTCTTTTTTGTTTGCCCATGATATATAATTTATATAACTTTGATATGAGATCAATTCTTGGCAATCCTTTCACCATATTATATTTCTCTAGAAGTTTTAAAGCCACAAAATTTAAGTGGATATATCTAAGATGTCATAATGTAGAAATATTCTCAATATTAATTTTAAGATAATCTAACCGATCAAAAATGCATAAATGCAAAAAAAAAATTTGTTCTTCATCATTTTCACATGTTAGATTAATGTTTTATTCTTATTAAGAATTAAAAGAGTCATATCTTTCATGTCAATATCATAACCTTTTTCAAGTAATTACTCAAGTTCATAATATTATTATTCATATTAGGAACATAATAAATATTTAAAATATATAATTCTTTGCTATTATTAAGTCTTAAAAAAAATTTACCTTTGCTTTTATTAGTCTTTGAGATAGATTACCCAATGTAATGTTGCTAGAATAACTTATATATATTAAGAAAATAATTTTTTGATGCCACATATATGATTTAAAGCTCTTGTATCTAGATACCATGTTATAAACTGATCTTCTTTCAAATTATCATAAGTCATTAGCAAAACTTAATTTTTATTATTTTCTTTTTTTTAATAAAATCTGCCTTATCACCTTGATTGTTAGGATTATAATAACATTCAAAGGAGTAGTATCCATTCCTTCATAAATATAGCATTGTATTTTAGACTTTTTAGAATTTCTATCATGTTCAGGACCTCGGCCATGTCCTCGACCATAACCTCGGCCTCTTTAGCTAGAATTTTCTCTATCACCTTTATTGTTTTGAGATTATTGATTAATTGATTTCTATTATCTCTTCCTCTTTGTCCACGACCTCTTCCCTTTAAGATCTTGATTTATCTTTATTCTCAAGAATAAGCTTGGTATATAGTGCTTGCTCTATAGATTTTTCTTATCTTCTTTTTGTAAGCCTTTGTTCATAAACTTGAAGAGAACACATTAGTTATTCTAAAGATATTTGTTCTAAATCTTTAGACTCTTTAATCACTATAGCAATAACATCAAACTTTGGATCTAGATATCTTAGTAAATTTTTTTATTACTCATTGATCATTGATTTGTTCACAATTGCATCTCATTTGATGAATAATAGAAATGACTTTTGAGAAGTAATCAGAAATATATTCAAAAGTATTTTATTATAATTTTTCAAACTTAGCTCATAAAACTTATAGATGAAGCATTTTTACCTTATCTACACCATCAAATGCTTTTTAAAGCATTTCTTAAGCCTTTTTGAAGTCTTTGTTCGATTGATGATCTCAAACATTGTATTATCAAGTTTTTGGTAGTACGTGAATAAAGTTTTTTTCTCCTTCTTCCTTCTATCTTTGAGTTATTTTCTTACTTATGCATTTATTACTCTTTTTGCTATACTAGGTTCAATAAATTTATCTTATACAAACTCTTATATATCTTGGGAACCTAGAAGAACCTTCACTTGGATGCACTATATATATTATAATTTTTTTTTAACAATCTAGAGATCTAGAGTTGGATGATGCTTAGGAAGAAGCCATAGCTTAACTTGAGCTCTGATACTAAATGTTGAAATAGAATGGGAGAAGAGGTAAGGCTTTCACACAAAGAAAAAGTAGGATAAGACAAAATATTTTATGTTTCACTCAAAACTTTCAACAACTTCAAAAACTATATGTTTCATGATCCCAAAGATATATTATATTAATTATATTTAGTTCCCTAAGATATGTTATATGAATTACATTTAGTATAAATCATTCTTATTTAGTATGAATCAGAGTATTTTTAAAGAATCAATAATTAATTTGATTTATCATTATATAGACATTTAATGTGTTTTTTCTTTTAATACAATGAACTTTTTTCTTGATAAACCATTTTATGATACCTTAATAAATTTAATTCTAACAAAAATAAAATAAATGAGATTTACTATCATTTAACTCTAGAAGATGAAAATTAATCAGAATAATTATTATGGGATGTTGGGAAGAAACCTGTTAATGCGGAATAATTCTTTTCCCTCTTTGTGTATCAAAATAGGTTCCTCATCAAAATACCAACTTGATATCAAAATGCTAATATCAATCAGCACAGCATAAACAATAGAGCAATAAATCAATCACACAGTGAGACCAAATCTTTTTAACGTGAAAAACCCAATGTGGGAAAAACCACGGGACCGTAGTCCACCTCAAACTTCCACTATCAATAATACTGATAACAGGTTTACAGTAAGTCTTCTCTAGAATAACTAGAGGATCAGAATAACATCAAGATCATAGATCTTGGCTCAAGAATAGTATATCTTCATAATATAGGATGGATCTCCTCAAAAGAGAATTCTAGGTCTCACAAAGTGGATATCACAGGAAAGTACCTTAGAGAGGGTAAACTGTAGATCAACACCGTTAGGATTGTAGAGTTTGCTGCAAGGATTCTTCACATAAAATTTGGGCCGAAACTGACAACGTTTGGCCACAGATCGTCAAGCAGAAAACTCAAAAACCTAATCTTTCTTTCTCTATTCTCTCTCCTCTTTCCTTTGCACGCCGCAGGCTGCACGCTCCAATCTCACTGTGCGCACACACACCCTGCACGCTACCCAATTTTGCCCTTTCTCTCTTAATTACTGATTTGGGCTCAATAGGCCCAATTGTCCAAGCCCACATATGGACTGGACCCAACAATTCTCCCCCTCCAACTCATATGATGGGTTGTACCAAGCCCGCTCTTCGCCTACATGCTTCAAGCTTCTCCTTAGGCAAAGACTTTGTCAACATATCTGAACCATTCTCATTGGTATGTACATTTTCCAACTGTAATTCTTTCATCTCAAGCACATCACGAATCCAATGATATCTCACATCAATATGCTTGGATCTAGAATGGTATGTTGAATTCTTGGAGAGGTGAATAGCGCTCTGACTGTCACAGTAAACAGTATATTCTTCCTGTTTCAAGCCCAATTCCTGTAGAAACTTTTTCATCCATAAAGCTTCCTTGCAGGCTTCAGTAACTGCTATGTATTCTGCTTCTGTGGTTGATAGAGCAACACATTTCTGTAACTTAGACTGCCAAGAGACTGCTCCTCCTGCAAATGTCATCAAGAATCCCGAAGTGGACTTCCTGGAATCAGTATCACCTACCATGTCTGCATCTGTGTACCCTTCTAACACAGGTTCATCATCACCAAAACATAAACACAACCTGGAAGTACCTCTTAGATATCTTAATATCCATTTCACTGCTGCCCAATGTTCGTTTCCAGGATTTGAGAGAAATCGACTAACAACTCCAACTGCATGAGCTATATCTGGCCTAGTACAAACCATAGCATACATCAAACTGCCTACTACAGATGAGTAAGGCACTCTGGATATTTCTTCTTTTTCTTTCTCACTTGTAGGACATTGTTTTGAACTCAGCTTGAAATGACCTACAAGTGGAGAACAAACTGCTTTAGCTTTACTCATGTTGAATCTTTCAAGAACCTTTTCAATGTAAGTCTCCTGAGATAGCCAAATCTTCCTTTTCTTCCTATCACGAAGAATCTTCATGCCAAGTATTTGTCTCACCGATCCTAAGTCTTTCATGGCAAAAGACTTACTTAGCTCTCTTTTAAGCTTTTCAATTTTTCCAACATCATGGCCAACAATCAACATATCATCAACATATAGCAGTAAAATAATAAAATCATCATCTAAAAATTTCTTCATAAACACACAATGATCAGATGTGGTTCTATCATACCCTTGGCTCATCATAAAGGAATCAAACTTCTTGTACCACTGTCTAGGTGCCTATTTGAGTCCATATAAGCTTTTCCTAAGCTTACATACCAGATTTTCTTTTCCCTTGACTTTGAAACCTTCTGGTTGCTCCATGTAAATTTCTTCTTCTAAGTCACCATGAAGAAATGCTGTTTTTACATCAAGTTGCTCAACTTCTAAATTCAAGCGGGCAGCCAAACCAAGAACAACTCGGATAGAGGACATTTTCACAACCGAAGAAAATATTTCTTCAAAGTCAATACCTTTCTTCTGACTGAATCCTTTCACAACTAGTCGTGCCTTGTATATTTGTTGTGAGCTATTATTTTCAGTCTTCAATTTATAAACTCACTTATTCTTAAGAGATTTCTTCTCTTTCGGCAGCTTTACCAAGTCATAGGTGTGGTTCTCAAGCAATGATCTCATCTCTTCTTGCATGGCTTTAACCCACTCACTCTTATTCTCATGTAGAATAGCTTATTGGTAAGTTTCTGGCTCTCCCCCGTCAGTAAGCATAACATACTCATGTGGAGGATATCTGGTAGAGGGTTGTCGCTCTCTAGTGGATCTTCTCAATGGAATCTCAACTGGTGGTGGAGGTGCCTGTTCAGTTGGTTCAGCATCATCAACTGTAGGTGTATCATCACTAGTATTCTCACCACAATCTTCTTGTTCATCTCCCCCATGATCATCATGAACTACAGGTGAAGGAACTGGACCCGAACTCCAAGGAATATAAACAGAGGTTTCTGGCTTCTCAACATTATCACCATCATCAAACAATTGGTCTTCAAGAAACACAACATCTCTGCTTCTAATAATCTTCTTGTTTACTGGATCCCATAATCTGTACCCAAACTATTCATGACCATATCCCAAGAAGATACATGCTTTTGCCTTATTATCAAGCTTGGACCTCTCATCTTTGGGAATATGAACAAATGCTTTACACCCAAAGACTCTCAAATGATTATAAGATATATCTTTTCCTCTCCATACTCTCTCTGGAACATCACCTTGCAGAGGAATTGATGGAGAAAGATTTATCAGGTCAACTATAGTTCTCATAGCCTCCCCCCAAAATGACTTTGGTAACTTGGCGTGGGAAAGCATACACCTAATCCTTTCTTCAATGGCTCTGTTCATCCTTTCTGCCACACTGTTCTGCTGAGGAGTTTTAGGAACTGTTTTCTCAAGCCTGATACTATGGAACCTGCAATAATTCTCAAAAGGACCCTTGTACTCGCCACCATTATCTGATCGAACACACTTTAGCTTTCTGTCAGTTTCTCTTTCAACATTGACATGAAACTCCTTGAAAGCATCGAGTACCTGGTCTTTAGATTTCAAAGCAAAAACCCAAACTTTTCTAGAATGGTCATCAATAAAAGTAACAAAATAAAGAGCTCCTCCAAGAGTTCTAGTTTGCATAATATAGACATCAGTATGAACTAAATCAATAACATCTGATCTTCTAGATGATGGATATGTCTGAAATGCAACTCTATGTGTTTTTCCAACTAAGCAATGATCACAAGCTTTAAGAGATGTACCTTGCAACTCTGGTAAAAACTGCTTTCTAGCAAGAGTTTGAAGTCCCTTCTCGCTGATATGTCCAAGCCTCTTATGCCAAAGATCTATACTTTCACCTTTTCGAATTGCATTAATCTCTCCTTTGTGTAGCTTAGCTTCCATGACATAAAAAGAGTTAATCTTCTTTCCTTTTGCCACAATTAGAGAACCTTTAGTGAGTTTCCATTTACTTTCACCAAAATAATGTGCAAAGCCCTCATCATCAAGTCTACCTGTAGATATCAAGTTAAGACGAATATCTGGAACATGCCTTACATCTTTGAGTATTAATTTGCTCCCAATACTGGTCTCCAAGCAAATATCTCCAATACCCACAATCTTAGATGTATCATTGTTTCCCATTCTGACATTACCAAAATCACCAGCAGTGTAAGATCTAAAGAAATCACCATGAGAAGTAACATGAAATGAAGCACCAGAGTCAATTTCCCAATTACTGTCCTGAGCTACAAGGCTAACACAACCTTCATCACAGACAATAGTGATATTACCTTCAGCAGCAACTGTATTGATCTCTTTCTCATTTTTCTTCATTTCATTCTGTTCTCACTTCCAAAACCTACACTCTTTCTACATGTGACCTGGCCTATTACAGTGAAAACATTTGATATCTCTTCTAGACTTGGATCTTCCTCTATAACCATATGGATTTCTGCTATAACTTCTTCCACGTCTTTCTTGTTTTTCAGTAACAAATGCACCAGAAGAAGATTCACCCTGTTCTTTCCTTCTTGCATCTTCATTTAGCAAACTGTCTTTAACCATATCTATGGTTAGAGTCCCCTCTGGCGTGGAGTTACAAATAGTCACCACATACGTTTCCCAACTTTCTGGTAAATAGCTGAGAAGTAATAATCCCTGCATCTCATCATCTATATTCATTTTCATAGCAACCAACTTGTTTGCAAGACTCTAAAATAGGCTTATGTGCTCAATAATGTTACCACCACCTTTATACTTCAAGTTTACAAGCCTTCTAAGGAGAGAAATTCTATTTCCCACTGTCTTTTTCGCAAAGAGATTTTCTAACCTTTGCCAAACAACATCAGCTCTGATTTCATCTGAAATATGCTCATGCAAGTTTATATCCATCCATCTTCTAATATAGGCAATAGCTTTTCTATGTTGAACTTCCCATTCTTCATCGTCCATAATAGAAGGTTTATCTTTAACCTTGATAGGCTTATACAAATCTTTGCAATAGAGCAAATCTTCCATCAGACGCCTCCAAGTGGAATAATTTGATGAGTTCAATTTAATCATACCATCTGACTACTCCATTTCAATCACACAAGAAAACTAGCACCAAACAACCTGATGCTCTGATACCACTTGTTGGGAAGAAACCTGTTAATGCGGAATAATTCTTTTCCCTCTTTGTGTATCAAAATAGGTTCCTCATCAAAATACCAATTTGATATCAAAATGCTAATATCAATTAGCACAGCATAAACAATAGAGCAATAAATCAATCACACAGTGAGACCAAATCTTTTTAACGTGGAAAACCCAATGTGGGAAAAACCACGGGACCGTAGTCCACCTCAAACTTCCACTATCAATAATACTGATAACAGGTTTACAGTAAGTCTTCTCTAGAATAACTAGAGGATCAGAATAACATCAAGATCATAGATCTTGGCTCAAGAATAGTATATCTTCATCATATAGGATGGATCTCCTCAAAAGAGAATTCTAGGTCTCACAAAGTGGATATCGCAGGAAAGTACCTTAGAGAGGGTAAACTGTAGATCAACACCGTTAGGATTGTAGAGTTTGCTGCAAGGATTCTCCACATAAAATTTGGGCCGAAACTGACAACGTTTGGCCACAGATCGTCAAGCAGAAAACTCAGAAACCTAATCTTTCTTTCTCTATTTCTCTCTCCTCTTTCCTTTGCACGCCGCAGGCACACTGCCCAATTTTGCCCTTTCTCTCTTAATTACTGATTTAGGCTCGATAGGCCCAATGTCCAAGCCCACATATGGACTGGACCCAACATGGGATGCCAACTGATATCTCCTTGGTTCATCACACTTGCATGATGTTATTTCCACATGTCAAATTAATATTTTATTTTATTATGAATTGAAAGAACCATATCTTTCATCTCAATATCATAATTTTTTTTAAGTAATTACCCCAAGTTCATAATATTATTTTTCATATCAGGAACATAATAAATATCTGAAATGCATAATTCTTTGAGATAGATCACCAAATATAATATTGCTAGAATAACTTGTAAACATTTTTAGAAAATAGTTCTTTAATGTAACAAATATGATTTAAAGCTCTTATTTCTAGATACCATGTTATAAACTGATCTTTTTTCAAATTATCATAAGTCATTAGCAAAACTTGATTTTCGTTCTTTTCTTCTTTTTCAACAAAATTTGTCTTATCACTTTGATTGTTAAGAATATAATAATATTCAGAGGAGTAATATTCATACCTTTTATAAATATAAAATTATATTTTAGACCTTTTAGAATTTCTATCACATCCATGACCTCGATCATATTCTCGACCATAACCTCAAACTCTTTGGTTAGACTTTTCTTTATCACCTTTATTATTTTGAGATTCTTGATTAGTCTAATTTCTACCACCTCTTTTTCTTTGTCTACAACCTCTTCTCCCTTAAGATCTTGATTCATCTTTGCTCATAAGAATAAGCTTGGTTTATAGTGCTTGCTCCATAGATTTTTCTTCTCCTCTTTTTGTAAGCCTTTGTTTATAAACTTAAAAAGAACTCATTAGTTATTCAAGATATTTGTTTCAAATCTTCAAACTCTTTAATTGCTATAGCAATAACATCAAACTTTGGATCTAGAGATCTTAGTAAATTTTTTTATTACTACTTGATCATTGATTTGTTCACAATTTCATCTCATTTTATGAATAATAAAAATAACTTTTAAGAAGTAATCAGAAATGGATTCAAAAGTACCTTATTATAATTTTTCAAACTTAGCTCGTAAAACTTATAGATGAGGCTTTTTTACCTTATCTACACCATCGAATGTTTTTTGAAACATTTTCTAAGCCTCTTTTAAAGTCTTTATTAGAGCGATGATCTCAAACATTGTATTATCAAGTCTTTGGTAGTCTATGAATAAAGTGTTTTTCACCTTTTTCATTCTATTTTTGAGTTGTTTTTTTGCTTTTGTATTTATTGCTCTTTATACTACACTTGGTTCCATAAATTCATCTTCTACAAACTCTCATACATCTTGAGAGCCTAGAAAAACCTTCACTTAGATGCACTATGTATTATAATTTTCTTTTATCAATCTAGGGATTTAGAGTTGAATAAAACTTGAGGAAGAGGTCATAGCTTAACTTGAGCTCTAATACAAAATATTGAAATATAAGGAGAAGAGATAGGGCTTTCACACAAATGAAAAGTAGGACAAGACAAAATATTTTATGTTTCACTCAAACTCTTCTACAACTTTAAAAACTATATATTTCATTATCCCAAAATATATTATATTAATTACATTTAATTCCTAAAGATATATTATATAAATTATATTTAGTATGAAACAAATTTTTTGAAGAATCAATAATCAATTTGATTTATCATTATATAGACATTTAATGTGTTTCTTCTTTTGATACAATGAACCTTTTTCTTGATACAATGAACCTTTTTATGATAGTTTAATAAATTTAAGTCCAATAAAAATAAAATAAATAAGATTTACTATCAACTTTAGAAGACAAATATTAATTAGAATAATTATTATCGGATGCCAATTGATATCTCCTCGGATCGCCAACTTTGCATGACATCATTTCCATATGTCAGATTAATGTTTTATTTTTATCATGACATAAAAGAGCCATATCTTTCATCTCAATATAATAACCTTTTTTAAATAATTACCTCAAGTTTAGAATATTATTTTTTATATCAGGAACATAATAAATATCTAAAATGCATAATTCTTTGAGATAGATCACTAAATGTAATGTTGCTAGAATAACTTGTATACATTTAAAAAAATAATTTTTTGATGCCATATATATAATTTAAAGCTCTTGTATCTAGATACCATGTCATAAACTTGATTTTTATTCTTTTTTTTTCTTTTTCAATAAAATTTGCCTTATCACTTCGATTGTTAGGATTATAATAACATTCAAAGGAGTAATACTATACCTTTTACAAATATTGAATATAAGACCTTTTAGAATTTCTATCATGTCTACGACCTTGGCCACGTCTCTAACCATAACCTCGGCCTCTTTAGCTAGAATTTTCTCTATCACTTTTATTGTTTTGAGATTCTTAATTGATCTAATTTTTGCCACATCTTTCTCTTTGTCCACGACCTCTTCCATTTTAAGATCTTAATTCATCTTTGTTCTCAAGGATAAGAATAAACTTGGTTCATAGTGCTATTTTTCTTCTCCTCTTTCTGTAAGCCTTTGTTTATAAACTTGAAGAGAACTCATTAGTTATTTTAGACATTTGTTCCAAAAATTCAGACTCTTCAATTGCTATAGCAATAACATTAAACTTTGGATATAGAGATCTTAGTAAATTTTTTTATTAGTCTTTGATCATTGATTTGTTCACCATTTTATCTTATTTGATGAATAATAGAAATAACTTTTAAGAAATAATGATTCAAAAGTACCTTATTGTAATTTTTCAAACTTAGTTGATAAAACTTATAGATGAAGCTTTTTTCCCTTATTTACACCGTCGAATGCTTTTTGAAGCATTTCCCAGGCCTCTTTTGAAGTCTTTGTTATAGTGATGATCTCAAACATTGTATTATCAAGTCTTTGGTAGTCTATGAATAAAGTGTTTTTCTCCTTCTTCTTTCTACCTTTGAGTTGTATTTTTGCATTTGCATTAATTGCTCGTTATACTGCACTTGGTTCAATAAATTCATCTTCTATAAACTCTCATACATCTTGGAAGCCTAGAAGAACCTTCACTTAGATGCACCATGTATTATAATTTTTTTTATCAATATAGGAATTTAGAGTTTAATGATACATGAGGAAGAGGTCATAGCTTAACTTGAGCTCTAATACAAAATGTTCAAATATAAGGAGAAGAGATACGACTTTCACACAAAGGAAAAGTAAGAGAAGATAAAATATTTTATATTTCACTCAAAACCTTCTATAACTTTAAAAACTATACATTTCATTATCCCAAAGATAAATTATATTAATTGTATTTAGTTCTTAATATACATTATATAAATTATATTTAGTGTGAATCAGACTATTTAAAAAATTAATAATCAATTTAATTTATCATTATGTAGACATTTAATGTGTTTCTTCTTTTGATATAATGAACATTTTTCTTAATACAATGAACCTTTTTATAATAGCTTAATAAATTTAAGTCCAACAAAAATAAAATAAATAAGATTTGCTATCAACTTTAGAAGATAAAAATTTATCAGAATAATTATTTTCAGATGCTAATTGATATCTCCTCGGATTGCCACCTTTGCATGACATCATTTCTACATGTCATATTAATGTTTTATTTTTTATCATGAATTGAAATAGCCATATCTTTCATCTCAATATCATAATTTTTTTTATATAATTACCGTAAGTTCAGAATATTATTTTTTATATCAAGAACATAATAAATATGTAAAATATATAATTCTTTGAGATAGATCACTAAATGTAATGTTGCTAGACTAACTTGTATATATTTCAAAAAATAGTTCTTTGATGCCATATATATGATTTAAAGCTCTTGTATCTAGATACCATGTCAAAAATTTGATTTTTGTTCCTTTTTTTTCAACAACATTTATCTTATCACTTCGATTGTTAGGATTATAATAACATTCAAAGGAGTAATATCTATACCTTTCACAAATATAGTATTGTATTTTAGACCTTTTAGAATTTCTATCACGTCCACGATCTTGTCCATATTCTCGACCATAACCTCAGCCTCTTTGGCTAAAATTTTTTTTATCATCTTTATTATTTTGAGATTCTTAATTAGTCTAATTTCTATCACCTCTTTTTCTTTATCTATGATCTCTTCCCTTTTAAGATCTTGATTCATCTTTGTTCTCAAGAATAAGCTTGGTTTACAGTGCTTGCTCTATAGATTTTTCTTCTCCTCTTTTTGTAAGCCTCTGTTTATAAACTTGAAGAGAACTCATTAGTTATTCTAGACATTTGTTTCGAATCTTCAGACTCTTCAATTGTTATAGTAATAACATCAAACTTTGGATCTAAATATCTTAATAATTTTTTTATTACTCCTTGATCATTGATTTGTTCACCATTTCATCTCGTTTGATGAATAATAGAAATAACTTTTAAGAAGTAATCATAAATAGATTCAAAAGTATCTTATTGTAATTTTTCAAACTCAGCTCGTAAAACTTATAGATGAAGCTTTTTGACCTTATCTACACCATCGAATGCTTTTTGAAGCATTTCCCAAGCCTCTTTTAAAGTCTTTGTTAGAGCAATAATCTCAAACATTATATTATCAAGTTTTTGGTAGTATGTGAATAAAGTATTTTTCTCCTTCTTCCTTCTATCTTTGAGGTTTTTTTTTGCTTTTGCATTTATTGCTCTTTATACTGCAATTGGTTCAATAAATCCATCTTCTACAAACTCTCATAAATCTTGAGAGCTTAGAAGAACCTTCACTTAGATGCACTATGTATTATAATTTTTTTTTTATCAATCTAGATATTTAGAGTTTAATGATACTTGAGGAAGAGGTCATAGCTTAATCTAAGCTCTAATACAAAATGTTGAAAGAAAGGGAGATATGACAAAATATTTTATGCTTCACTCAAAATCTTCTATAACTTTAAAAACTATATATTTCATTCTCCCAAAGATATATTATATTAATTACATTTAGTTCATAAAGATACATTATATAAATTATATTTAGTATGAATCGGACTCTTTCAAGAATCAATAGTCTATTTGATTTATCATTATGTAGACATTTATTGTGTTTCTTTTTTTGATACAATGAACCTTTTTCTTGATACAATGAATCTTTTTATGATAGCTTAATAAATTTAAATCTAATAAAAATAAAATAAATAAGATTTACTATCATCATTAGAAGATAAAAATTATCAAAATAATTATTATCGGATGCTAATTGATATCTCCTCGGATCGCCACCTTTGCATGATGTCATTTCCACATGTCAGATTAATGTTTTATTTTTATCATGAATTGAAAAAATCATATCTTTCATCTCAATATCTTAACTTTTTTTAAATAATTACCCTAAGTTCATAATATTATTTTTTATATCAGGAACATAATAAATATCTAAAATGCATAATTCTTTGAGATAGATCACTGAATGTAATGTTGCTAGAATAACTTGTATACATTTCAAAAAATAGTTCTTTGATACCATATATATAATTTAAAGCTCTTATATCTATATACCATGTCATAAACTTGATTTTGTTCCTTTTTTTTTCAACAAAAATTGTCTTATCACTTTAATTGTTAGGATTATAATAACATTCAAAAGAGTAATATCTATACCTTTCACAATATAGTATTATATTTAAGACATTTTTGAATTTCTTTCATGTCCATGACCTTAGCCACGTCCCTGACCATAACCTCGGCCTCTTTGGCTAGAATTTTCTTTATCACTTTTATTGTTTTGATATTCTAAATTGGTCTAATTTTTGCCACCACTTCCTCTTTGTCCACGACATCTTCCCTTTTAAGATTTTGATTCATTTTTGTTCTCAAGAATAAGCTTGGTTCATAGTGTTTGCTCTATGGATTTTTCTTCTCCATTTTTTGTAAGACTTTGTTTATAAACTTAAAGAGAACTCATTAGTTATTCCAGACATTTGTTCCAAATCTTCAGACTCTTCAATCGTTATACCAATAACCTTAAACTTTGGATCTAGAGATCTTAGTAAATTTTTTTATTACTCCTTGATCGTTGATTTGTTCATCATTTCATCTCATTTGATGAATAATATAAATATGTTTTAAGAAGTAATCAGAAATAAATTCAAAAGTACCTTATTGTAATTTTTTAAACTTAGATCAAAAACTTATAAATGAAGCTTTTTTACCTTATTTACATTTGAATGTTTTTTGAAGTATTTCTCAAGCCTCTTTTGAAGTCTGAGCGATGATCTCAAACATTATATTTATTATCAAGTCTTTGGTAGTCTGAGTAAAGTGTTTTTCTTCTTCCTTCTATCTTTGAGTTGTCTTTTTTGCTTTTGTATTTATTGCTCTTTATACCGCACTTGGTTCAATAAATCCATCTTATATAAACTCATACATCTTAGGAGCCTAGAAGAACCTTCACTTGGATGCACCATATATTATAATTTTTTTTTTATCAACATAGGGATTTATAGTTTAATGATACTAGAGGAAGAGGTCATAGCTTAACTTAAGCTCTAATACAAAATATTGAAATATAGGGAGAAGACATAGGGCTTTCACATAAAAGAAAAGTAGGACAAGACAAAATATTTTATTTTTTACTCAAAACCTTCTACAACTTTAAAAACTATATGTTTCGTTATCCCAAAGATAAATTATATTAATTACATTTAGTTCCTAAAGATACATTATATAAATTATATTTAGTATGAATCAGACTCTTTAAAGAATCAATAATTAATTTGATTTATCACTATGTAGACATTTAATATATTTCTTCTTTTGATACAATGAAAACTTTTCTTGATACAATGAACCTTTTTATGATAGCTTAATAAATTTAAGTCCAACAAAAATATAATAAATAAGATTTTCTATCAACTTTAGAAGACAAAAAATTATCAGAATAATTATTATCGGATGCCAAATGATATCTCCTCGGATCGCCACTTTTGCATGACATCATTTCCACATGTTAGATTAATATTTTATTTTTATCATGAATTGAAATAACCATATCTTTCACCTCAATATTATAACCTTTTTTAAATAATTACCCTAAGTTTAGAATATTATTTTTTAAATCAAGAATACAATAAATATCTAAAATGCATAATTTTTTGAGATAGATCACTAAATATAATGTTGCTAGAATAACTTGTGTACATTTCAAAAAATAGTTCTTTGATGCCATATATATGATCTAAAGCTCTTGTATCTAGATACCATGTCATTTTTATTTTTTTTTCTTTTTCAACAAAATTTTTCTTATCACTTCGATTGTTAGGATTATAATAATATTCAAATCAATAATATCTATAACTTTCAGTATTATATTTAAGACTTTTAAGAATTTCTATCATGTCCATGACTTCGGCCACGTCCGTGACCATAACCTCGACCTATTTGGTTAGAATTTTCTCTATCACCTTTATTGTTTTGAGATTCTTAATTGGTTTGATTTTTGCCACATCTTCCTCTTTGTCAACGACCTCTTCCTCTTTAAGATTTTGATTCATCTTTGTTCTTCTTCTTTTCTTTTTCTAAGCCTTTGTTTATAAACTTGAAGGGAACTCATTATTTATTCTAGACATTTGTTCCAAATCTTCAGACTCTTCAATTGCTATAGCAATAACATCAAACTTTGGATCTAGAGATCTTAGTAAATTTTTTTGTTACTCCTTGATCATTGATTTGTTCACCATTTCATCTCATTTGATGAATAATATAAATAACTTTTAAGAAGTAATCAGAAATAAATTTAAAAGTACCTTATTGTAATTCTTCAAACTCAGCTCGTAAAACTTATAGATGAAGCATTTTCCAAGCCTCTTTTGAAGTCTTTGTTAGAGCGATGATCTCAAACATTGTATTATCAATTCTTTGATAGTCTGTGAATAAAGTGTTTTTCTCCTTCTTCATTCTACCATTGAATTATTTTTTTTACTTCTACATTTATTACTCTTTCTACTATGCTTGATTCAATAAATCCATCTTCTATAAACTCTCATACATCTTAAGAACCTGAAAGAACTTTTATTTAGATGCACCATATATTATAATTTTTTTTTTTATCAATCTAGTGATATGGAGTTAAATGATGCTTGGGGAAGAGGTCATAGCTTAACGTAAGCTCTAATAACCAAATGTTGAAATAGATAAAAAGAAGGTAGAGCTTTCAAGTAAATGAAAAGTAGGATAAGATAAAATATTTTATGTTTCATTCAAAACCTTCAATAACTTTAAAAACTATATGTTTGATGATGCTAAAGATACATTATATTAATTATATTTAGTTACCAAAGATATATTATATAAATTATATTTAGTATGAATCAATAATTAATTTGATTTATCATTTTATAGGCTTTTTATGTGTTTTTTAAATATAATGAATCTTTTTCTTGATATAATAAATCTTTTTTATGATACTTTAATAAATTTAATTTTAATAAAAATAAAATAAATAAGATTTGCTATCACTTTAGAAGATAAAAATTAATAATAATTATTATGGGACGCCAACTGATATCTCCTCAAATTGCCACCTCTGTTTGACGTGTTATAGCGTTTAATACACATATAACGGAAGAAACGCTGATGACGTGAATAGTACGCGCTCGCAGTGGCACGTTGCCCCGTGACGACTCCACACGGTAAAGCTTTTCTACCCGTTTCCCTCCATACCGACCAGCAGTTACAACTGATTGAAGAAGAAAGAAGGTAATGCCGGGACCCGTATTATCCCCACCAATCGCATGGTTCACCCGTCGATGCAACGCAGTGGCGGTGCATTGTATTACTTTCTTTTTGCTATCTGTTATCGGGAAATATTAACGTGGACCGGAACATGACCCTCCCGTGTCTCTAGGTGATCCTGTCCGTTGATTCTTTCAATCTAACACAGAGCGAAGGGACAGTAGGCAAAGTAGTCGTCGGCCGTTCTTGGTATCGTAATCGTGAGATGGGTGCTACCCCCCACCCCCCACCCCCGGGCCGGGGACAGGACTCACCTTTTTGATCCCATAAGAGAAAGACCGTCTATCTCATCTGGTTCCGAACGCGATAAGTCAACACAGAGCGACGAGACGATACGAGGAGGAGAGTTTGCGACGGGCGATGGAGGGGAAATATAAGGAGTTGAGGACGGCGGTGGACGCGGTGGCGGCGGTGGACGCCCACGCCCACAACCTGGTTGACGTTGACTCCTCCTTCCCCTTCCTCCGATGCTTCTCCGAGGCCGAAGGCGACGCCCTCTCTCTCGCTCCCCACACCCTCTCCTTCAAGGTATCGATGTTCTGTGCTTTTCTTTTACTCTTTGTTCCGATTGATTTTAGATTTTGCTCCTATTTCTTCCCACTTAAATCCGATAAGGGTCGTTTGATTCGTCAAAAGAATCGAACAGAAAAGCAAGAAGTCAATGGGCCTTCATCTTCCAGGGTATCTTTGTGGAACCGAGCATAATAACCAAGAAATCAAGAATCTCTGGTAGAGATTCTTTGTAGAATCCGACAGAGTAGCCAAGAATCAAGAATCCCCTGTAGAACCGAGAAATCAAAGTCCCTCATCTTCCAGGGATTCTTGGTAGCGACAAAGGGTTTTTAGTCTTCTTGCACGATTCCTTTCTCGTTAGGTCGGGTTCTAGTTTGTGCCGTGATCCGACAACCTGTGTCGTCTAATATGTTTGAGAAGTATCATCTAGACTGGAGTGGCACGCTGCTTCGGTGACGTAATCAGATCACGGCTCCTGCTCAACTGGTTAACTTCCATTATCATACACCCTCGTTCATTACAAGGGTGCCTTGGTTGGTTGGGTTGGTCAAACATGGCTCGGATGAGCAAATCCTTGGTTGGTCCGTCAACAGTTGGTTTTGGAATTGACGACCAAATCCTGCCAACATAACCCACCTCTACTTTTGCATTCTGATTCTATTGAACACTCACGTCAAATTTCTGCGTTAAAGGTATTTTATGCATACCCATCCGAATATATAAAATATAATGAATGCCCCTCTAAAATTGCATATATATATATATATCCCATTATTTCATATACACAAATGTTTAAGTTGGAATATGTATTCGTGTAATTCATCTCCTTGGAGGAAAATGTTGTTCATGAAAGCTTATTAACCATAGAGGGAATCTATGATGTTTGTAACTTTGGAGATTAGTGTGAGGGCATTTACTAAAATTTGCCTTCTCTGGTATAATGACCATGTAACCTTGAATTGATTCTTTAGCAATTCTGAAGTTTTGTTTTGGAAATTTATTTGCTAGCACATCAGAAACCTATATAGATTTTCATCCTCAATATTTGTGCATAATGAATCATATGTTACTCAGATTAGGGATCATAAATGGCTGTCGATAGCTATCATTCCACATCAGATGTCAGATGCTTGCTATGAAGTAGAAAATCATGTATGAATTTAATAGTCTTCTGCAAATATGATGTATATCATTTTTGCAGGATAGACATACAGAAATGCCTAATGGACCTTTTATCATGCATTCATTAATTCAATAGTAATAGACTTATGGCAGCTTCTGAATATAACAAATTTTTTTCATGTCCTACACTGCAGAGGAGTTTGAGAGATATAGCTGCGTTATACAATTGCAGGGCTTCACTGGATGAACTGGAAAGCCACCGAAAATCCTCTGGATTACTTTCTATCACTGCAAAATGCTTTGAAGCTGCCAATGTATCTGCTGTTCTTATTGATGATGGAATTCTGTTTGATAAAATGTGTGACTTGGAGTGGCATAAGTCTTTTGCTCCTGCAGTTGGTAGAATTTTGAGGATTGAGCACTTGGCTGAAACAATTCTTAATGATGTGAGAATTCCTCATCTGTTATTTTCTTCTATCCTGCTGCCCCAAAAATCAGTTGTTCTGTTGTAGTTCATTGTTATGCAGTCTTTTAACTGTTTCATGATTTGCTATTATTTCATAGTTTGTAAATTGTAATCAAGTTTTTTTCTTTTTGTAAACTTAAAGCTATTGTGGTTCTTTTGTTGATTGCCCGGAAAAACCTAAGCTTGGAATTATAAGCATACAGACATGAGCTATTAAAAGACAATTGGACCTTTTGTTGGATAGTAGCAGGATCTGTTTTAGTCAACTTAAAGAGCTCTCAGTATGTGTGAACCTAAACATAAACATTATATTTAATTTCTGCACATTTTATTGGATGTGTCTGGCTAGTACTGAAATGAAGATTTAAAGTGCTTTACCTTGATTAACTTCCAAGGCTTAATGTGACTTGGCAGCTGCAATTATATAAATATTACAATAAGTGCTACGGACTTTATTTTCATGGTCATCACTATATTTGTTAATGTTAATCCTCCTCTATGGTTACTATCATTGCCCTTCTATCTTTATGACCTTATTTTTCGTGCCATGGCTTGATTTAAATCTTTTTAGTATACTGAAAGCGACATTTTGCAGGAGGCTTATGATACATCAAGGTGGACCATGGATTTGTTCATTGAAACTTTTCTAACAAGGATGAAATCATATCCTTTTTTGTAAATGATATCTTTTGTTTTTGCACTCTCTATATTTGTGTGCCTGCACTGTTCTTGTGACAGGATGCTCCTATTTTGGTTTTTTTTCCTAAGCTTGTAAATTACAGTTGCTGATAAAATTGTTGCCATGAAAACCATTGCTGCTTATAGAAGTGGTCTACAAATAGATACAGAGGTCAGCAAAGCAGATGCTGAGAAGGGTCTTCTTGCAGACTTAAATGGTAAATATAGGGAAATAAGTTTTAGATCCATGTCTTTTTGGAATATGTATTGTGAACTTTTTAACTAAAGATAATACTTTGTTTTCACAATTTTTTCAGCTGGTAGACCTGTCCGTATCAAGAATAAGAGCTTCATTGACTTTTTGTTTATATGTAGCTTGGAAGTTGCTACATCATTTGATTTGCCTATGCAAGTCCACACAGGGTAAAAAGCAAACAGAACTTGTCATCTATAAATTTCTAATTTACTGCTAAAGATTTTGTGTTTTATCAATTTTACATAAACTGCATATGCTGATTGCGAGCATGACACAGTGCTATGTTTTATAGATCTATAAATAACTCATGAATATAGTCTCTTAGTGATACTAGATATTGTGCTTGATTTCTAATATCTTTCTTCTTTACCCATTTGAATGTTTCTCATTCTTCTAGTGCCACACAGTGCCATATACTAAGAATAGATATTAGCATTTAAGTGTTGATTCATGTGTTCACCCAATGTGCTCTACAACTAGTCAGACACTTGCTATATTGAAATTTAATAGCCCTTGGAGAAATAAATCAGCTTTTGTTTGAATTTCAGCTTTGGAGACAAGGATCTGGATCTAAGGCAATCCAACCCCCTGCATCTGAGAAAGGTTCTCGAGGATAAGAGATTTTCCAAATCTCGGATTGTTCTGCTGCATGCATCTTATCCATTTTCGAAAGAAGCGTCTTATCTTGCTTCAGTTTATTCCCAGGTTTGACAATTTCCCAGAGTTATAACTTTAAAATTCATTACTTTAGTTTGCAGTTTACTAATACATTTCAGAAATAGATCTATCTTGACTTTGGATTGGCAGTGCCAAAACTTAGTGTCCAAGGGATGATTGCTTCCCTCAAAGAACTCCTCGAACTAGCACCTATTAAAAAGGTATATCATCTTGTTTCTGTGGTTGCTCTTTAGAAAATCAGTAAAGCTTTTTAAATTCCATTCCCTGTGTGTCATGTAAAATTCTTCTTCTATGGTAATGCAGGATCATAGTATTCTGTCAAACCACAGATTTTAAAACATCCATAATCAATTGTGACTTTGCCACAAACTATAAGTTTAGGCTTGGAACTTCAAGTAGTACAATATTGAGTGTTCATTGTTTAACTTTTACTGTCAGATCTTAAAGAGTGCATGACTACAAGATATATAAAATTTCCTTGTTTTGTTTGCTTTTGATGAATTATGTAGTTACTTACCGCATTATGTTTAATTATTTTCGTGTTCACAAATTAATGTAATGCACTTCTGTAATGGTTTGTGCTGAGAAACTTTTATTTTTTATGTAGTATAAACTTCTCACTATCTGCAGCAGTCTCTTCTTCAATGGCATGCTCTTCATTTCTGGAACCATAGTTATAGAAAAGAGAATGATATTTGGTTTTATACTTCAATTGACTCTTGCACCATCTCCCCTTCCCTGGCCTCTATAAGTTGATTGAACTGTGCTGTGTCATATTCATCACTACCTGCATCATGTGGGTTTTTAATCTTTGCCTATTAAGTTCACATGATTGTCAACCTGTGTCATATTCTGGGCTTTATCATGTGGGCAAATTTACCAAGCATGTATGTTATGAACTCTAAACTTTCACATCATTAGTCATTTGCCATGTTATTCTGAGCAATGAATTTGCATGGGTACCGGACTGTCACGAACGGTCATCGTGCACCCACAACAACTTTTTTCTACAAACTGTTCATCACTTTTGCAAACTTATACAGATGCTTGACAGCATGTTTTGCAATGGTTTTATGTATTTTTGCTTATAAAAATATAAGTTCGAACAGGTTGCAGTGCTATAGTGCGACCGCTCGCCGTGTCGACCAAACTTGCCCCAAAATGGCTCTGTTTTCGCATGTCACGGCCTGTTTTCTGCAAACCATTGCTGCACATGAAATGTTAGCCATCTCAGTACCTTGGAACCACCTAAGTGGCACAGGGGGGATGGGGCTTCGGGGTAGTGTCGGGCGTTGAACACTCTTCACAAGTTCGCACATTAACTTGACGGGAACTTGCCTTCGCGCCCAACACCCATGGAGCAGTTGTTTGTGAACTTACAACTATTCGTTCAACATTCTAAAGTCCTTGTTTTTCTCCTTCCTCTTTTTACTCTCATGCACGCAAAGTGCTCGTTGAATTGCTTGTAAAGCTTCCCTTTTCATGAGACGTTGAGACTTGTCCGTCGCTCGTTTTCGAACTAATCAACTTTCTCTTTTATAAGTCTTTCGGGACCTGAGTGAGGTTGCAAATTGGCTGACCCTTTGCGGACGCATATCGCAAGGGCGCGTCATGACTTAGGCAACTTAAACTAAGTCTGTGATTTTGCCGCAAGGGTGCCTCACGGCTTAGGCAATTCTAGTTAAGTCCGTGACATTGTGGTATCAGAGCGGGCAAGCAATTCGAACAAGCAGCGAAGAAACTTCGCAATCTCACCATGGCAAAGCATCATGGTGAATCGAGCAAGACGGGGCAAGTCGGACCCTTGCTCCAAGCGAGAAGTTGGCTATTCTCCATGAGAAAAGGAGGCACAATCTGGAGCGCCAATTTGTCACGAACGATCGTCGCGCACCCGCAACAACTCCGTTCAACGAACCGTTCGTCGCTCACACCCGCATGTACAGCTGCTTGACAGCATGTTTTCTCATGGTTTTGGGTCATTTTGCTTGTAAATATGTAAGTTCGAACAAGCTGCAGCGTTGCAAAGCGATCGCTCACCGAACCGAGCAAAACAGCCCCAAAACAGCCCAAAACGGCTCCGTTTTCGCGTGCCGCGGGAGGTGAGCGGAGTGCTGCCTCCACTCACAAAAATGTCAGCCATCTCAGCACCCAGGAACCCCCCGGGTGGCACATGGCTGGATGGGGCTTCGGTTATATACCGGGCGTTGAACACTCTTTCGCAAGTTCGCACGTGACCTTTACGGGAACTTGGTTTTGCGCCCGGGACCAGGTGAGCGGCTGTTTGTGGGCTTGCAGCTGTTCGTTCATCCTTGAAAGCCTTGTTTTCTCCCTCTCCCTCTTTTCTCTTGTGCACACAAGGTGTTCGACGATTTGCTTGTAAAGCTTCCCTTTTCGCGAGACTTCGGGACTTGTCCGTTGCTCGTTCTTTCGATCTAACTTTCTTTCTCTTTTACAGGTCCTTCGGGACCTGCGAGAGGTTACAAAGTGGCTGATCCTTGCGGAGCAAGATCGCAAGGGCGAAGCGCGACTTAGGCAATACAAGCTAAGTTCGCGTCTTTACCACAAGGGTGACTCGCGACTTAGGCAACGCAAGCTAACTTCGAGTTTTTGGCCGCAAGGGTGCCTCACGCCTTAGGCAATTCCAGCTAAGGTCGTGACATTGTGGTATCAGAGCGGGCAAGCTCTTCGATCGAACAGCGAACAAACTTCGCAACTTCGCCATGGCAAAGCATCGTGGCGAATCAAGCAAGACGGGGCAAGCCGGACCCTTGCCCCAAGCAGCCGTAGGTGGGCTGCATGTGCACACTTGCCCTCATGCTGTTGGAGCCGCTCAAGAGGAGCGCGGCAGCGAACAAGATGAGCGAGACGTTGGCAACTCTCCGCGAGCGGAGGAAGCGCAATCTGGTGCGCTAACTGGGAAAAAGAGTCATAAGGAGAGACTGACGACGGCGGAAACCCGCATAGATGTTCTGGAAGCGAGCATGGAGGAACTCTACCATGGCCAACAAAGACTTGTTGGGGTAGAGAGCTCGCAAGAGGAAGCGGAGTCCAGGATCGACAAGGTCGAGGCCCTAGTCGACCGACTGTCTGATGACACCAAGGACTCCGTGCAGCACTTACAGGATGTTGTGGTGGAACTCACGGCAAAGGTGGCTATGCTCACAAGAATGCTAAATGCGGGAGGAGGCAACACCCGCGTTGCACCGCCACAAAACTTGAGGGCACCTGAGCCCCATGGATACGGAGGGGCTAGAGATGCCAAGGAGCTCGAGAACTTTCTGTTCGACATGGAGCAATACTTCCGAGCTACGAGGCCCGATTCTGAAGATACCAAAGTTTCTATAGCAACAATGTATCTAAACGGAGATGCAAAACTTTGATGGCGAACTCGTTGGGAGGAGATCCAACAAGGTCGGTGTCGAGTCGACACATGGGAAGACTTGAAGCGGGAGTTGAGAACTCAGTTCCTACCGGAGAACACAGAGTTCGTCGCAAGAAGGAAGTTGAGACAACTCCGCCAAAGTACCACCATCCGAGACTATGTGAAGCAGTTTTCTGCACTAATGCTGGACATACAGGACATGTCCGAGAAGGACAAGTTGTTCAGCTTCCTTGATGGTTTGAAACCATGGGCTCAACAGGAGCTGAATCGAAGGAATGTTATCGATGTAGTCGGGGCAATTGCAGCTGCAGAAAGGCTCACCGACTTTGTTTCCTCTGAAGACCCAGCGAGAAGGAAACAATCTTCAGGCAATCGCCCTCCAAAACAGTCTCGAGGGAAGGAGCTCGGGGGCGAACAGAAGAAGAAGAGCTCCCACAAAGGGCCGAACCCGAAAGGCAAGGCCTCAAAACCTAGAGGATGCTTCTTGTGCGGAGGACCGCACATGGTAAGGGAGTGCCAACAAAAACAGGCACTCAATGCATTGACGGCTTCCATCCACCCTCCCCGATCGGACAAGGGTAAAGCTGTTGCCCTTAGCTCAAGCAGTTCAAAATCCAGCAGCGACGATGAGGAGTCGCAAGGACCCCGAATGGGAGCAATGCGTTTGCTGAACGCTATGCGGGGTCAAGTGGGGGAGAACATGAAGACGAAGTCACAAAAAGCAGGAAGTAGCGAACTGATGTTTGTGGACATCAAGCTAAATGGCCAAACGACCCGTGCAATGGTGGATACGGGCGCTACCCACAACTTCATAGCCGATCGCGAAGCACAGCGACTTGGGTTGACCTTGGAGAAGAGCCCAAGCCGAATGAAAGCGGTGAACTCGGAGGCCAGGCGAATCTCCGAATTGGCAAAGGGTGTTCCTATCAAAATCGGGACTTGGAGCGGAAACACCAACATGATGACCGTGCCACTGGACGACTTCCAAGTGATTCTTGGAATGGAGTTTATGCACGCGGCGAAGTTGGTGCCGATGCCGTTCTTGAACTCCCTATGTATGATGGGAGGCGATGACCCCTGCGTGGTTCCCGTCTCTCGGAGAGGAACCAAGGAGCCCCAACATATTTCGGCATTACAATTGAAGAAAGGGGTGCGAAAGGGCGAACTGACGTTCGTGGCTGCTATGAAGCTAGAGCCACTCAACGAAGAGGCCATTCAAGAACCTGCTGTGGTGGCGAACGTCCTGAAGGAGTTCAAAGACGTTATGCCACCCGAGTTGCCGAAGACTCTTCCACCACGCAGAGGCGTGGATCACAGTATCGAGCTAGAGCCAGGAGTGAAGCCTCCAGCGAGACCACCCTACCGCATGCCCCCGCCAGAGTTGGCAGAACTCAGAAAGCAGTTAGGTGAACTGCTAAGCGGTGGTCTCATCCGCAGCTCAAAAGCACCTTTCGGAGCTCCAGTTCTCTTCTAGAAGAAACAAGATGGGAGCCTCCGATTATGCGTCGACTATCGAGCCCTCAACAAAGTAACGGTGAAGAATAAGTATCCCATCCCGCTCATCGCGGACTTGTTCGACCAACTGGGCAAGGTCAAGTATTTCTCAAAACTCGACCTTCGGTCGGGGTATTGGCAGGTGCGCATTGCTGAAGGCGACGAAGCGAAGACTACCTGTGTGACCAGGTATGGAGCGTTTGAGTTCTTGGTGATGCCTTTCGGCTTAACCAACGCTCCGGCCACATTCTGTACTCTCATGAACCAGCTATTCAAGGAGTATTTGGATAAGTTCGTGGTCGTCTACTTAGACGATATCGTCGTCTACAGCCAAACGCTCGAGGAGCACGTCAAGCACCTTCGGACGATTTTCAAGGTTCTCAAGGAGAACACGTTGTTCGTAAAAAGGGAGAAATGCTACTTTGCTCAAACTGAGATCCTATTCTTGGGGCATCGAATCGGTGATGGCTCCATTCAGATGGACAAGTCGAAGGTGCAAGCAGTTGCGGAATGGCGAACTCCAAAGAAGGTGCCAGAGTTGAGATCCTTCCTTGGTTTCGTCAACTACTATCGACGCTTCATTGCCGGGTATTCGAAGCGGGCAACCCCACTGACGGAGTTGCTGAAGAAGGAGCAGCCTTGGAAGTGGTCGGACAAATATGAGATAGCATTCCAAGACCTGAAAGCTGCTGTCCTAGAAGAACCAGTGCTCAAATTGCCAAACTATGGAGAGCCCTTTGAAGTCCACACAGATGCTTCGGACTTCGCTATTGGAGGAGTACTCATGCAGGAAGGTCATCCGGTGGCCTACGAGAGCCGCAAACTCAACGAGACCGAGAGGCGGTATCCAGTGCATGAGAAGGAGATGACAGCAGTGATCCACTGTCTACGAGTTTGGCGACACTACCTTCTCGGGTCGCGATTTGTGCTGAGGACAGACAACATCGCCCTGAGTTATTTCCAAACTCAGAAGAAGCTCTCCCCAAAGCAAGCACGGTGGCAGGACTTCCTGGCTGAATTTGATATGGCAATGAAATACAAGCCCGGGAAGGCGAATGTTGTGGCCGATGCGCTGAGTCGGAAAGTGGAATGCGTGAATGCTGCACAACTGGAGGGCAGAGGCCAAGCAAGTCAGTTACACTCCAACTTCCTTTCCCGAATCAGAGATGGGCTGTATAGTGATCCCCAGGCAGTTATCCTGATGCAGCTCATCAAAGAAGGCAAGGCACGACGATTTTGGGTCCAGGAGGGACTTGTTTACACAAAAGGAAATAGGGTTTATGTTCCCCGAGTGGACAATTTAAGGCGTGAACTCTTAAAAGAGTGTCACGATTCCCTTTGGGCTGGACACCCCGGCATCCACAGAACGTTGGCTCTCGTGGAGAGGGCCTTCTACTGGCCAAAGATGGGGATTGATGTGGAGGAGTATGTTCGAACATGCCTTACTTGCCAATAAGACAAGGCGGAGCAGCGGAAACCGGTGGGACTTTTGGAGCCGTTGCCCGTACCAGAGAGGCCATGGGAGAGCATTTCCTTAGACTTCATATCAAGCTTGCCACCTGTAGGGGGACTTGGATCGATACTCGTGGTGGTCGATCGGTTTTCAAAGTATGCAACTTTCATTGCTGCTCCCCTACACTGTTCAGCTGAAGAGGCGGCCAGACTGATGATGAAGGGTGTAGTGAAGTATTGGGGAGTCCCACACAATATCATTAGTGATCGGGATGCTCGGTTCCTGGGACGATTATGGACCGAGCTATTCAAATTGTTGGGGTCAAAGTTATACTTCTCTACAAGCCTCCACCCCCAGACGGATGGCCAGACTGAAAGAATAAATTCGCTCTTGGAGCAGTATCTCCGGCACTACGTGAGTGCCAATCAACGAGATTGGGTGAAGCTGTTGGACATTGCCCAATTCTCCTACAACCTGCAGCGGAGCTCTGCGTCCAACAAGAGCCCCTTCGAAATTATCACAGGACAACAACCGTCGACTCCGCACACGATGGCAGTTGGGTATACTGGAAGTAGTCCTTCAGCCTATCATTTCGCCAAGGAGTGGCATCGAAATGCAGATATTGCGCGGGCTTACTTGGAGAAGGCAGCAAAGAGGATGAAGAAGTGGGCTGACTTGGGAAGGCGACCGCAAGAGTTCAAAGTTGGCGATTTGGTGTTGGTAAAGCTCCAACCGACATCACTCCAATTCTTCAGGAACAGAGTTCACAAAGGATTGGTGCGTAAGTATGAAGGGCCCTTCCCAATCATCAGCAGGGTAGGCAATGTTTCTTACAAGTTGCAGCTGCCGGCGTGGTTCAAAATTCACAACGTTCTTCACGCCAGCAACCTAAAGGCCTACCATCCGGATCCGCAAGATGCTTCTCGAAGTGTTCCAACTCGGCTACCTCCCATCACAGCCTCCTACGAGTAGCGAGTGGAAACCAGTCTGGCGGATCGCAAGATAAAGCTACCCAACGGAGCCGAGCAGACAGAGTACTTGGTGAAGTGGCGAAAGCTTCCCCGAACTGAAGCCAGTTGGGAGCCTGAAGACGCCCTGCGACATGAAGAAGAAGTCATCAACAACTACCAACAAGCGTCGATGAGGGCGTCGACAGTTTAAGTGGGGGAGAATGTCACGAACGATCGTCGCGCACCCGTAACAACTCCGTTCAACGAACCGTTCGTCGCTCACACCCGCATGTATAGCTGCTTGACAGCATGTTTTCTCATGGTTTTGGGTCATTTTGCTTGTAAATATGTAAGTTCGAACAAGCTGCAGCGTTGCAAAGCGATCGCTCACCGAACCGAGCAAAACAGCCCCAAAACAGCCCAAAACGGCTCCGTTTTCGCGTGCCGCGGGAGGTGAGCGGAGTGCTGCCTCCGCTCACCAAAATGTCAGCCATCTCAGCACCCAGGAACCCCCCGGGTGGCACATGGCTGGATGGGGCTTCGGTTATATACCGGGCGTTGAACACTCTTTCGCAAGTTCGCACGTGACCTTTACGGGAACTTGGTTTTGCGCCCGGGACCAGGTGAGCGGTTGTTTGTGGGCTTGCAGCTGTTCGTTCATCCTTGAAAGCCTTGTTTTCTCCCTCTCCCTCTTTTCTCTTGTGCACACAAGGTGTTCGACGATTTGCTTGTAAAGCTTCCCTTTTCGCGAGACTTCGGGACTTGTCCGTTGCTCGTTCTTTCGATCTAACTTTCTTTCTCTTTTACAGGTCCTTCAGGACCTGCGAGAGGTTACAAAGTGGCTGATCCTTGCGGAGCAAGATCGCAAGGGCGAAGCGCGACTTAGGCAATACAAGCTAAGTTTGCGTCTTTGCCACAAGGGTGACTCGCGACTTAGGCAACGCAAGCTAACTTCGAGTCTTTGGCCGTAAGGGTGCCTCACGCCTTAGGCAATTCCAGCTAAGGTCGTGACAAATTGGGAAAAAGAGCCATAAGGAGAGACTCAGTTGCGGAAACCTGCTTGGATGTTCTTGAAGCGAGCCTAGAGGAACTCTACCATGGCAAACAAAGGCTTCTTGGGGTAGAGAGCTCGCAAGAAGAAGTTGAATCCCGGATCGACAAGGTTGAGGCCCTAGTCGATCGACTGTCGGACGACACCAAAGACTCCGTGCAACATCTGCACGAAGTCGTGGCGGAACTCACTTCCAAAGTGACATTGCTCACAAGGGCATTAAATGCGGGAGGGAGCAACACCCGCATTATGCTGCCACAAAACTTGAGAGCACCTGAGCCGCATTGTTATGGGGGTGCCAGAAATGTTAAAGAGCTCGAGAATTTTCTGTTCGACATGGAACAATACTTCTGGGCTACGAGCTTGATTCTGAAGAAACCAAAGTTTCAATAGCAACCATGTATTTGAATAGGGATGCAAAACTTTGGAAGTTGAGAGGAGATCCAACAAGGTCGGTGTCGGGTGGACATATGGGAGGATTTGAAGCGGGAGTTGAGAACTCAATTTATACCCAAGAGCACAGAGTTCGTTGCAAGAAGGAAGTTGAGACAACTCCGCCAAACTACTTTCATTCAAGACTACGGGAAGCAATTTTCTGCACTAATGCTGGACATACAGGACATGTTCGAAAAGGATAAGCTGTTCAGCTTCCTCAATGGCCTAAAGCCATGGGCTCAATAAAAACTGCATCAAAGGAATATCACCGATGTGATCGGGGCAATTGCGGCCGCAGAAAGGCTCACCGACTTTGTTTCCACGGAGGACTCAGGGAAAAGTAAACATTTTTCAGGAAATCACCCTCCAAAATATTTTCGAGGGAAGGAGCCTGGGGGCGAGCAAAGGAAAAAGAGTTCCCACAAAAGACTAAGCTTGAAAGACAAGGCCCCAAACCCTAGCAGATGCTTCTTGTGCGGAGGGCCGCACATGGTGAGGGAGTGCCCATATAAACAAGCACTCAATGCCTTAACAGCTTCAATCCATCCCCTAAAATCGGACAAGGGCAAGGTTGTCACCCTTAGTTCAAGTAGTTCAAAATCCAGTAACAACGATGAGGAGTCATAAGGTTCCCGGATGGGAGCAATGCATTTGTTGAATGCATTGCGGGGTCAAGTGGGGGAGAACTTGAAGGCAAAACCACAGAAAGCAGGGAGTAGCGAGTTGATGTACGTGAACATTAAACTCGATGGTCAAACAACACGTGCAATGGTGGACACGGGCGCTACTCACAACTTTATTGCCGATCGAGAAGCAAAGCGACTTAGGCTGATCTTGGAGAAGAACTCAAGTCGGATGAAGGCGGTGAACTCGGATGCGAAGCGGATCTCCAGGTTGGCAAAGGGAGTCCCCATCAAGATCGGAACATGGAGCGGAAGTATAAACATGATGGCGGTGCCACTGGACGACTTCCAAGTGATTCTCGGAATGGAGTTTATGCACGAACGGTCGTCACACACCTGCAACAACTTCGTTCAACGAACCGTTCGTCGCTTTTACAAACTTGTATAGATGCTTGGTAGCACGTTTTGCCATGGTTTTGCGTGTTTTTGCTTGTAAAAATATAAGTTCGAATAAGTTGCAGCGCTATAGTGCCACCGCTTGTCGCACCGGGCAAAACTGCCCTAAATTGGCTCTGTTTTTACGTGTCACGACCTGTTTTCTGCATAACATTGCTGCATGCGAAATGTCAGCCATCTCTGCACCTTGGAACCACTTGGGTGGCACCAGGGGGGATGGGACTTCAGGGTAGTGTCGGGCGTTGAAACTCTTCACTAGTTTGCACTGCCACAGACTTAGCTGGTTTTGCCTAAGTCGTGCGGCACCCTTGTGTGTCCGTCCACAAAGGTCAGCCTCCCCGAAACCTCCTATGGTCCTTTAGGACTTACAAAAGAGAAAACGGGTTAGAGAAAGCGCCTTACTCGGGATCCACAAGCAATCATTTCAGAAAACACTTCATAGCCAATGCAAATTATAAATAGACTTTACAAGCTCTGAATGATCGCACAACAAAGGATCCAAAATAGTCCACTACAGACCGAAATCTCCCACAAGTGTTCTCATGACATAACTTTTATTTACAAGCCTAAAATGACCATCAAACCTAACTAAATTGGGGCTGTTAGCCTTCGATCATCCCTCTATATGCTGTGTAAAGCATGAACAAACCAAAAAACATGGACGTACATGAGCATTACATTAAACACCATGTTTACAGTTTTGTCAGTGACATTCTCCCCCATTTATTCCTTTGACGTCCTCGTCGAAGCCTTTGTCGAAACTGCAACTCCTCGCCTTTGCTGAGTCTTCAATCTTCTGCTGCAGCTACAACGCGCCTCTTGGTTCTTAACTGCTCTCCGTTGTTGTTGTTGAGTAGTTGAACTTTTGATCCACCATGTTGCTTCAACTCGCCAATGACTTTGACTCTAGTGTGGGGTTGACTGAGTTGTGTTGATCCCTGTTGGTTCTTATGGATCCTTCAGATGAAGGAAAAGACCATCCTTACTATGTGCTAGTCTCTCAAATGCCTCATGCTGCTTGAATTGGGTGGATGCTTGTTGGAGCTTTAACGAGCATCGCCTCATAAACTTTTGAAGTTTTTGGGTCCTTCACAAAATTTGCTCATTGACTCTTCTTTCACTCAGTTGTCACTTCCAAATAGGTTCGCATCACTTCCGCTTTCGATTGACATTCTATTAGGAAATGAAGCGGATAATATACTCTCAATGGCATTGATCACCATTACTAAGGATTTGACAACTATTGTTTTCAATTTGGTTTCTTCGAAGGGTCTTTAAACATATGCAGAGCTCCTCTACTGAATAGATAAGAGAATTGGGGTACTCGGTTTCGCCCATTCTCTTAAGAGTTGAGAAGACAAAGGTTACTTTACTTCACTTGCCTTCTCGAGGGTTGTACTCTATGGATCGAGCTGATTACTAGTCTTCACCCGCTCTTTGCTCACACTTCTGGAGCACTCGAAGTTTTTGCACTCCTTGCGTTGGGTTAGCTATTGTGATTCACCTTCTCAATGCCATCGAACTTCTGGAATGCAGGAAGTTTTCACCCTAACTTAGAGTAAGTCTCTAACAGTTTTGATCGCCTTTGGGATTGTACCGTCTTCTCCATCAACCCTGCCGCCTACTCCACTGAGTAGCAAAGGTATAGCACCGCGTACTACCCACTTCGTTCCTTGGGCGTGCACTCTTGCATGACACGAAGTCCTTCGCTTTCGGCTATCTTGATGAGAAGCTCGTTGACATCGGTCTTACGAAGTTTCTTGGCCTTTGCCCTTCAGCCTTGTCTTGGTACTTGGAGTTTGCCTCCGCATGCTCCACCTCCTCGGCCCCTTTCACGACCAAGCGCTCTCCCTCCATGAGAGTAAGGGATCGATGACTTTACGTAAGTCCCGCCTTTGCGGTACCATGGTGCTGTCATGCCCATATCCCTACTATCCGTCGACTCACATCTGTATCCCTTTCTTCATGATCAGTAGTTATGTCTCTGTGGCATTTATCCGAGTCCACATTTATTCTAACCGATGCTTGGTTTTGGGTAGCTAAGTCCCTTTGGACTCGTCGTCGCTTCCTCGTCCCTTTTGACCCCCTACTTTAACACCTCTATGTTCTCCAAGCAGTTCCCCTTAGTTGATGGAAAGATAGACTGTAACTCCCATATATGGCCTCCTGCCATCATGTTGCAGGGTTAGCACCAATTCTGTTCTCCTTAGCTTCCTTGGTAGCAACGTTCGCTTACTCGGTCTTGTCGTATGACTTGCCGGGCTCCCTTAAGCGAATATGAGCTCTGGAGCAATCCAACTCTCCAGCTGCTCTAATCATACCTCTACATGATCAAGTCCCGCCCATGGGACTCACTGGTACTTGTATTCGAACTTTTTCCTCAGTGGCACACAACCCTCATATACTAATAACCAAGGCTTTCATTCGATGCAAAATTCGATGCACGCACGGAAGACCCGCCTTTACGGTACCATGGCTTTCACTCCTTGAATCCATAGCCCTTCTTGTCGTCGTGTTGTTCACCGAAGTGAAGCTCCCAGTAGCTCTCGATTATACCTCTGTATGGTATAGTCCCTCACGGGACAAGATTCATGTGTATCGTATTACCACGAACTGTTACACCACGATCCACCGCACCATGTCGTCTCCTCGTGACATATACATTCTGATTCTTGTAGGATGAACTCGGATTATGATCCCTTCAAGTGTGGCCTTTGCCAACACATCGCAAAGCCTCTTCCACTTTCGGTTGTGTTCGCTCCTTTGACAATCGACATTCGTTCATCCGTTCTCAGGTCACACCTAGACGAAGCACTGCTCTAGGATAGTCCATCGCCTAGTAGCTCCCGAAGTCCATCGACTTCACTGAAATTGGTGCACCATTGTTTGGATCTTGGGCCTTTGCCCCTACCAACACAATCTTTGCTGCGCACCACTTTCTTTATGGCAACTTGAATGGCAACACTGTGGCATATTCTTCAAGAGTATCCGCCTCCGCGTCCTCTTGCCCCGTGCCAAGGCCTTTTGGTCGCTCCCCACTTGATCTCGTAATGCATCCACCAATGCATTCTCTCAAGCGAGATCATGCGACGACTCCTCGCCGCTCGCTCGATCCATTGAGCTTCATAGAGTTGTTGTTTTTGAGGTACTCCTCAACATGTGCGGTCTGTTGCACATGATTCTCCCTTTAGAGAACCGGGATCTATCCCTCCTGGATAACTGTCCCATTGGAGCAACATCTCTCTTCGCTTCTTTCTCTCTGAAAGTTTCGGAGACCACCATCCCCTTCGGACTACTCTGATTTGCTGAACAAAATGTGCATTGTTCTGCCTCTTGCAAACGCACTTACTAGATTGCGACTCCACGTCAATACAACCCCCCCCCCCGCACCACTCAAGGCCTAGCAACATGCTGAACTCGCTGCACACTTCAGCCTCCTATGGACGTATCCTTCATATGCCGAAGAGAAAGTTTCAGTGCTCTATGTCGCCAGTTTCGATCACCTTGGGAAGGTCATGAATATTCCATCGTCTGCATACATGCCCATACATGAGTACTAAATTCTTCAAGTTAGCAATTCCCCTCACCTCTGTGAGCTTTGCACAACTCTTTCGGTCACTGAACAACTCATTCCACCATGCATGGTCTCATCCTTTACCAAGCGTCTCACTTGCCTTGAGTACTATCAAGTATAGTTGTCAACGTCGAGCCGTAGCTCAAACTCAGCCATCCTAACCTTTGTGTGCTTCGTATTATTCCCAGCTTGCTTGTCCTCGTTGTGCCTCTTGCGCGAAGGGTTGGGCATTCCTCTAAATGTCACTCTTAGATGTCCGCTCCTCTGAGCGACTCCTTTTCCCTACATCTTCATGCCTGTTTTCCCCCAAACGGTCGTGCGTGCTAGCTGCCCTCAACACAGCCCTGCTAGGTCCCTCACGTTTGCATGCCAAGTGTTTCTATGAGTGCTTGTCCCGCTTTGATATCATTTGTCACGGACTTAGCTGGTTTTGCCTAAGTCATGCGGCACCCTTGCGTATCCGTCTGCAAAGATTAGCCTCCCTGAAACCTCCCATGGTCCCTTAGGATCTACCAAAGAGAAAACGGGTTAGAGAAAATGCCTCACTCGGGATCCATAAGCAAACATTTCAGGAAAAACTTCATAGACAATACAAATTACAAATAGACTTTACAAGCTCTGAACAGTTGCACAACAAAGGGTCAAAATGGTCCACTACAGACCGAGTATCTCTTACTAGAAGCCACATGACACAATCTTTATTTACAAGCCTAAGAAGGCCACCAAATCTAACTAAAAAGGGGTTGTTAAGCCTTCGACCATTCCTCTACATGCTGTGCAAAGCATGAACAAATAGAAAGACACAGACATACATAAGTATTACATCAAACATCCTGTTTAGAACTTTGTCCGTGACAGCAAGGCTGCCTCACGGCTTAGGCAATTTCAACTAAGTTCGTGATAGGACGTCAACTATAGTGATCTTCCTGGTTTACCCGTTCTTCACCAACATGGGGCCTTGATCACTTTGAACAAAACCTATATCTTATGTGTTAGACTCGCACACATTCTTTCTTGGTCCAGTTAAAACTTCTTTGCTTTAAATGATGAGTTAAAGTTTTGTATTGTAACAGTGTACTCTGTAACTCTGTAACTGCTACTTAGTTAATGCAATATGATTGGGTTAGGATTGCTATAATGTCACATGTGCCTGTGTAATTTGAAGGAATGACCTAACATTATTTGTAACAGGGTCTGTAGCAAGGTTTGCCGTACCATACCGTACCGGCGTTTCGACCCGGGCTCGGTACCGGTACGGTACGGTATACCGCTTGGTAGTACACTCACGTGTACCGAGCACTGTACACTGCTACAGTGTTACTGTACACTGCTACAGTACTCGGTACGGTACGGAGCGGTCCACATACCGCTGGCCTGTCGGACCGGTACGTACCGCCCGTACCGGGTGGTACAGTCCAGTACGGCAAACCTCTGAATGCAAATGCACTCTGTAGTTTGATTATAGCAGCCTCACCAAAGACTCGCAATCCTCTCTAAATGCAAATGCACTCTTTAACTAGAACTCGTATCTAATATAAATCACTATATTGCAATTTACACCTATTGAACTTATTTGTTACCCATTAATCTCATATTGAAGGATAAGTATTAAGCCATCATCTGAGTAAGACTGTATAAGGGTATTGGTAAGATAGATTAAGGTATTGAGTATTAACCATCCTTACCATTGGCTACTACCGTGGTCTACATTAGACTATGCAGTTCAAGTTTAAAAAATATGTTCAAGTGTTTTTTTTTTCTTTTTAGAGCCTAAGAAGTATACATAAGATGTGTAGGTCCGCATCCATAACAAAGGCCAGCCTCATCAACTCTCTAAATTTGGTCGACATGATACACACAGCTTATTTTTCATTGAAGTAGTGGCAAGATATACCTTCCATTCTTCAGATTCAAACAAGCCCTTAACCTCAACTTTTTTTTTTTGGTTTGATTTTATGAAATTGATCACAGGTATTATCACTATACCTGGATCAGCTCTGTCTATGATTTCTTCATCAGACAATGCATCCAATGATGACTACTAAGGATTGATGAAACCAATTGTGCACTATTCACAATTTTCATCAACTTTTTCTGATTAATAGTTTCCTTATCATTTGTATGATGCAATGGACTGCACAAGGTGTTCACTGTTCAGGATAGGTGATCATGATTCGTGAAAATTTCAACTGTCTTTCTAAATTTAGCCATAGTATCAATCATCACATACACAATATATCTCTCCTTAACCTCTTCGAGAATTTTCTTGATCAGTTAATATATGCAATGGACACCATAGAGTTCAAATGTCATCTTATGGAACACTATTTATTGGTTACAATAGATCACGAAGATGATTGTGCTTATTCTCATTGACCTCATCTAATATTCACACATTTGGATAACCCCACAAGATTTCATTACTTCTTAAACAAGACATACATAAATTTATCAACCTCTTTTCAACCCATAATGCCACTTAGGGTCTTCAGTTCTACACAAGGTTCAAGTCTTTATGCTGGTAGATATGGCCTGAAGAAGGCATCGCCGCATCGGTATAACAAATGGTTAATGTGGTAGAAGTGGAACCACTCTAATACAAGGCAACCATTTTTTTTCTATTTTTCTTGTCATAAGAATAAAATAGGATTTGTGTCTCTGATATTTGGGCTTCCACCTTGATAGTGATTTAAAAAAGCGCTCGAGCGCTCGCCTAGGTACTCGGGCAAGGCAAGGCGAGGTCCGAGCCCCTCACTAAACTTCCAAGCGGCGCGCTTCAAAGAGGCGTCGCCTAGGCGCTTGCCCGAGCCCAGGCGCTGGGCGCTTCAGGCGAGCACCTGTGTTAAACCAGGCGACCGAATCAGGATTTTAGGTCTGGTTCGGTCTCCGGTGGTTAGTTGGTTCAATCGAACCAACTAAAATCAATATCAACTGTCGCTACCCAATCCTAACAGGCTAACCCTGCTCGTTGCCGCTGCCGCTCCCGCGCTCGCTACTCGCCGCTGTCGCTGCTCGCCGCTCCTGCTCCCGCTCCTCGTCGCTGCCGCTTCTCGCCACTCCCGCTGCTCGCCGCTCCTACTCCCGCTGCCGCTGCTCATTGCTACCGCTCACCGCTCCCGCTCCTGCTCTCGCTGCCGCTGCCGTTGCTGCTACCGCTTCCTCTTTTCTTAGTCAGCACACTCAGCACCCCTTTGCACTCTTCCTTCTCCTTCTGTATACTATTAACAATATACTGTATACTGTTAATATTGTTAGGTTTATTTAAAATTATTAATTTTCAATACTATTAATAGATTAATATTTATTAATTATATTATATATTTATTAATTATATTATATATTTATTAATTATATTATATATTTTATATTTTAGCGTCTCGCTTCGCTCGAGCGAGCGCCGAGCGCCTCGGGCATTTTTGGACCTTAGCGCCTTTTGACGCCTAGCACTTTTAAAATCACTGCACCTTGACTTCATCCATGTAAAAGTCCTGAACATCCTCATGCTTTCTATCCCCTGAGGAACTGTATTGAAGTGATGACCTAATCTTCGCAATCATTATCGAGGCTGAGAGAACTTAATCACTACTAATACTGCACATGGAGGTGCCAGTAGGACCTCTATATTGTTGAACCTCATACTGCCACTATCTTTTGATTAAGTAATTAATTCAACTGTGCATGTGAAGTAATAATTTTAACTGTGAATGTCGGGTGAATTTCACCATCTTGATCCCTAGACCCATCATAAGCAGCAGGTTATTGATCTGTGCCTATTAAAATATATTCTGTTCTTTTAACTTGCTTCTCGGAAGCTTTTTCTCATCTAAGTCTGGCTCCACCCTTCTATTTTCCAAAAGGCTTCTGTTGTTTATTACATTGGGAAGTTTTCTGCTCTACTTTTTTCAATCTGAAGACTTTTTTTGCCTAGTGCCTACATGTGATAAGATCTTGTATTTTCTCCAAACTCTGCCCATGTACTACCATCATCAATAACAGTATGATCTATAGTGAAACTACAAATAGTTTATCGTATGTTCCACTCAATTAAATTAAGTGAAAGGAATCCACTCATTACAAAAGATAAACATATTAAAGAAAAGGGTGAATGTGTTGTCAGAAGGTTCACCAAATCAGCTCAAATGAGGTCCCTTTCCATGCCACGTATGATTAGATGTAATAGACCTAGCCATTATTTGTGTAAATTAAAGCAAACTTTGTATCTCAGTTTTAGACTTATGAAAAAACTATAGAAATTGCATTTTGGTGAGTTCCACCAAACTCACCTAAACTAGACTTACAAAAATTGTAAAATAAACTTTTCTAATATATACAGGGAAAGATTGTCCCCATGTCTACACTAATTAAAGTGATTCCATGTTATTGTTATGGATGTGTATTCTTAAGGGAATTCTATTAAAGATTTGTCTTTGTTCTTGTATCTTAAAATAGTAAAATGTTGGAAGCTTCAAATTTCTACGTGCCATGCTTTTGTTAGTAAACAAGGCCTATTAGTGCTATGAATATTGCTAAATTTATTGGATCTTCCCAATCTTTGAAGAAATTCTCTACAAATAAGCATCTATAATGGGTTATCGAAAATAGGAATTCTTTCCTTTTCCTACAAAACTCAATTACAGTCAAGCCTATTTTATAGATCGAATTAATCTAATTGTTTGTTAGAGAAAAGGGGTGTAATATATATTATACTAATAAAAATTATTCATTTACTATAACATAAAAGTAAAAGAAGAAAGAAAACACAATTCTCTCTAATAAGTATCTGATAATTGATGGCTCTCTGCTGGGATAAGAACCAGGCCATAGGTTGCTTCGAAAATCAATAACTTACTGATGCATCTTCAGAATATTAGTCTGTAATCATTTTGATATCAACATCGTCACTTGGTAGTTTGAGGCTTTGAGCTGCTATTATATCTTTAAAGATTAAGTAGATGAGAAATTGCATACAGTTTTATTCATTCAACATTTCATGATTTGTGATGTGATGAATTTGTTTCTATGGTACTTGTATACTGACAATTCATAGTGGTGTGTGTCACTTAGTGTACACAAGCTTCCTAAGGTTTTAAGGGACGATATTTCCTTGTCTTATTTGTAGATCATTGAATGATGATTACTATTACTATGTCTGATGGGAAATATACTTGTAGGTGATGTTCAGTTCTGATGGCTATGCCTTCCCTGAGACTTTCTTTTTAGGTATGTCCTAAAATTTTATATATCATTTAATGAGAATTGTCATTTGTCTTCAACTTGTCTGTAGCAATTATATGTTATTGCTTACACTGTTGTAATAGCCAAAAGTTGTGAAGAGTCTTCCATGCTTTGTTTCTTTTTTAATGTTTTAAGCCCCCATTCAGAATTTTACCACCAATCAGAATTTAACATCTTAGTCCCAGTTTAGCTGTAATCGGCCCTATGGATACAAAGTTTGCAAACAACTTTGCAAACAATTGTATTACAAACAATTCTACTTGTTTAGCCTCCATCCATTTTTTAATGACATGCTTGTCTGTTTTACATTGATATCATGGTCTGTAGTACCGGACCGTACCACCTGGTACGGGTGGTATGTACCGGTCCGACAGGCTTCCGGTACGTGGACCGTCTGTTATCGTTCGACACTGTAGCAACACTGTAGCACTGTAGCAGTGCTACAGTACTCGGCACGCCTAAATATACCGAGCGGTACACCTGGGTGTACCGCTCAGTATATCGTACCATATTGGTACCAAGCCAAGGTCGAAACTCCGGTACGGTACGGTATTACGGACCTTGATTGATATTTGTATCTAAACAACTCGATGTGCTAATGTCTGCAGCCTGTTAATAATATCATGCAAGTCTTAATCCTTGACCATCAAATAGTAAAATCATGATATTGTTAATTTGATGATTTTTGAGATTTTGTGATTAACTTACAAAATTATTCTCTTTATGATGCTAAAGATGACTTTTTTTTATCTACTAATAGAAAACAGATTGGGTTTTTACGGAGCTTGTGCCCAAAAATTTCTTGATCAAAATTTGATAATCTAGAACTTCTCTATTGCTAAACTTGGATAATGTCTATTCTCTAGTATGTTATTTTTGAAGTTAATGTTGATCTGACCTAATTTAATAGGTGCCAAGCGGGCACGTGAAGTAGTTTTCAGTGTTTTGTCAACTGCATGTGATGATGGTGATCTTACTCTTCCTGAGGCTTTAGAAGCAGCTGAGGATATCTTTAGAAGGAACTCACTACAGCTTTACAAACTGCACGGTGTTGTCCAAAGCTCAATATCTCTCAACAAGACTTCTATGATTACTTCACACCCAGATGGTATAACATTTGTTCGTATTATTTGGATAGATGCATCGGCTCAACACAGATGTCGTGTGAGTAATTCTTTTGATAGAATCTGTCCATCAATAAGGGACATGGCATTCTATTTTTTATAAGCTACCTTTGTTATTTTTTTGTTAGTTTGAAATTGAAAACCAATGATTTTAAAATCATAAAATATACTTATCAACAAAAGCAATTTGATGAAGCTTAAAATTATATGCCCTTGTAGATAGGAGATACATATTGTGAACTTATTAGATCATAGTATAAGCTTCAACATATTTTGATCAATTAGACACAAGTTTTGTGATTTTCCATCTTTATGTTACATTAGGTTCTGTCATGGCTGGAATTTAATGAGTTGTCTTTTGTTTGTTGTATCATTATGTTTGACAAGAATTTATCCTTGGCAAAACTAAGTCAGCTAGAGAGGCAAGATGCCATTCAACTCTAGGTATTGATATTCATAGATATATGTGCCATTGATAAACTAATCCACATTGACATTTAGATAGTTTGACTTCTTGTTAGTAGTATACATCATATATTGTGACATAGCCTTTTGATAATTTACACTTGTGATTGTGGCCAAAGTTTGACACTGCATATTTTGCAACCTATGATATTCTCCAAATCACATCTGAAGAGTGAGGACTCATGCTTTTTGGTTGTTTGCCCAAGGTTATTTAATTATATGTCCTTAAAAGGGGTGGTTCGGTGCATGAGATTCCTGCCAAAATGGAGGGTCAATACACAGCCTTAACCTTGCAAGCAAGGAGTCTGTTTCAATGACCCAAACTCTTGACACTCAAGTTGCAAAAAAGAACCTCACCATTATACTGAAGTTTTCTTTCTCAAGAATATCTATACTATGTTCAGTTAAAAAATATGCCACAAAATGAACTATATTGTAGATAGTCTATCTAGTAATGGATTCCAACTGGATGGACTGAACCTAACACAAGCATAAAGGTGGGTAACAAACAAGTGTTAAGAGTGCTGCATTTCGTGTTGCTTAAGCGTTGAGTTCCTATAAAGATGACAAATGCCTTAGGTGTAATGAACGCCTTTAAATGTTGAGATGCTATGGGCATGACATGTATTCTATTCATTAGTGTACCAGATGATGCCATAATGAAAGTCACTACATGTATTACATGGCATAAAATGAAGTTCACACTAATAAATTTATTTCAAATAATTAAATTATTTATATTGTTGTGCCTGGCAAGAGGATGTGATTAGTTATGTAAATGATCCTTTTTGTTGATTACTGCATCTTAAGTTATAGCAGGATTATATTTGCTTGATGTGCTCTAACCCAGGTAATACCAGTAAGGCGATTCTATGAAGTTGTTAAGAACTCAGGAGTAGGGTTGACTATGGCATCAATGGGAATGACTTCATTTTGCGATGGTCCAGCAGATGGAACCAACCTAACAGCCGTTGGAGAGATCCGACTCTTACCAGATTTAACAACAAAATACAGGATTCCTTGGTACCAATTCCTTATTTTGTTGTCAATATTTTATTATGTTAATAATTTCCTTGTCAATCTCTGTGGTAAATATTACTGAAACAGGTATAGCTTTATTTTTTTGCTGACTTTGAAACATACAAGTGCTGGAAGCAAGAATTATTGATTCTCACAGTGATGCCATCCCAAACTAGTGTGTCATTCCATGTGGATCTTGTACTGGCATTGGCATGCATGTTTGCTGCATGCTGTGCCTCTGTATATAGTTGGCTACATCTATTATTCAGGGGCATGATCGCAGCTTAACTTGGTTGGCATATGACATGACATCATGATCATGCAATGGAAGTTCAATTTCAATATGCCATTCACCATACTATTTGCACCAAAAATGATTCTTGCAAGAAACTTCACAATCCACATGAGAAGGTGATAATTGTCTAAATTAGATAATGCAATTTCAGTAACCAAATGGTGTTAATATTAAAGAAATAGAGGCATATATTTTATGGATATCATTGGAGAAATTGAATTAATAACAACCATGTTATCCATGCCTAGTTTTCTGTAGGCATTGTTTTCTGTAGCTTTTTGCTACTGAATAAAAAGGAATTGTTTTCTGTCTAAAATTTCAGTAAGCTTTTTTTCTGTAGTCTAAGCATGAAATAGTCAAATGTTAATAATTACTATGCACAAATGCAGTCGGTTAATATTTGTCTCATGGATGAATGGTTGAAATGATATACTATCAAAATAGAAACAGATGCAGTCCGGCAAATAAAAATGGATGTCTTCATCATATGACAATGAAAGGGTGAAGTAAGATTGAGAAAGCAAATTAGTGGTGAGCTAGAGAAGAGAACATTATACCATAGTAATTTTCTTTGACAATTCTTCTTCCATAAGCTCTGTGAGTTTGACTTCTCAGTATTTCGCAAGCAGATAGCCTACATTTCCTTCCAAACTCATTTTGACTCTATGTAAGTGTTTGTGTGCTCAAATTTCAATTAGATTTTTCACCTTTCCTATTCCAGAACTTTGTCTTCCCACTTCATTGTGCTTGATACTGACAATTTTCTGAAATGATTCGTCATAGTGATAATTATGTAGGTAAAATCTTGCCTTCCAAATTGAATATATTTTTTGTAAAATTCTTTAACTGAATTGCTTCAGTTCTCATCTCAAAGTTTTATTTAGATGTGATTCATTAACGAAATGGTTAAATGCTATATTTACCCAAATCATGTCGTTTATGTTTAGAGATGTTTATTTTTTAACAGGGCAAGCCAAGAAGAAATGGTACTGGCTGACATGCAAATAAGGCCTGGTGAAGCTTGGGAATATTGTCCAAGAAACTGCTTGCGGAGAATGTCAAAAATCTTGAAAGATGAATTTAACCTGGTGAAGTACAACTTCATAGTACATTAAGCATCTAAAGTTCTAAACCATCAACTTTCACTATTGAGTGGTTTTTATATAGGAAATGAATGCAGGATTTGAAAATGAGTTTTATCTTCTCAAAAATGTCATAAGGTACTTTCATTGAACACTTAGTTTTGGATGCTTATACATTTTGGCTTATTTCGAAGAAGCTTATGCAGAGATGGGAAAGAACAATTGGTTCCATTTGACAAGACGCGGTACTGTTCTACTTCAGCATTTGATGCTGCATCTCCTATTTTACAAGAAGTTAACTCTGCTCTTGAATCCATGGATATTTCAGTTGAGCAGGTATTAGTTTAGGCTCATCAAGATCTTACTTCCCCCTCTCCTCCCCCACCTTTTTTTATCAGATGTTGTCTTGTTGACATGCTGTGGACATATCCACTCATGAACAGTAATTAATAGTTAAATATTCTCAAGATATGAGATCTAATATTTAAAACATAGCAACAAGACAGTCTTATATTCCATCAGAATTTATTGATTTTTATTTCTGTGCGATCTCAATTTAATTAATGGGCATGGACACATTAAACGTTTGCAAATTTTGCTACATTCCTTTTTCATCGTCACATATTCAATTGATACTTTGACATAGCCACTCCTATTCTTTTTATCTTTTATCATGTTTCGTACCTTGTCTAGAAAGCATGATTATCACAAGGCTTTTTATGAGATACACATTCTTCATATAATTGGAAATAGAAAATTCTGTCCTGTAGCATATAAGTCATCCATTGATAACGATCGAATTTTGACTGTTCTGATCGGCACAAACCCCGTATTGAGCGATACGGGGTCACTTAGCATATACCACCCGGTACAGGGTGGTTCACGATGTCACGTACCAGTCCCCTATTGGATCGGTACGTATCACCCATACTGGGTGGTATACTACAGCACAACAAACCTAGCTAAAAATACATGTGATTATAGAACTTTTATCCACCTTTCTCTTTTCTACAATAATCATTTATTGCAATCTTCAGATTATTAACAGAAGTCTGTAAGACACATACGGTAAAAGAATTTTATTTGTAATCTTTAACAATAAAGATTTTGAAGGTCATAATGGGTTTTTACCTGTCTGAAATTGTTTGACTCATTTGTTTTCCATTGTACAAGATCATCAATTGTTTTCTCTGTGCAAATAAGGTCAATTAGTTCTAATGTCCATTTAGTAGACAAATTTTTATGACACTCTTGTTAAAGTAACTACATAGTTTAAATCATTTGGCTAATGGGTAATTAGTTTATTGAAGCACATATTCTTTTTCATTTGTGTTTTATAGTGTTTATTTCCCTTGGTACTGCTATTTTTAGTTGTGGTTTCTTTCTTGAGACAATTATTTATTCAAGCTTTTCTGTCCTAATAGCTTCATGCAGAAGCTGGACAAGGTCAATTTGAACTATCACTGGGGCATAAAGAATCTGGTCTTGCAGCTGATAACTTGATTTATGTTCGTGAAGTTATTAGGTCCATCGCAACAAAGCATGGATTATTGGCTACCTTTCTTCCAAAGTATGTTCATGCTATATATCTCTATTGATATATTGATTGCATTGTGCAAGTGATCAAAACATATGATGATTGCATTATGCAAGTGTTGCTAGTTCCAGATATTATTTTAAGCAAAGTGTATTAGTGTCAGCATGAACCTATTTTCAGAGGCTCATAGCTACTCAAAACATATAAAGTTATGATCTGTGTCACGTGAGGACTTGGTATGTTTCTTGGCTTGGAAATATTGGACTGAGTTAGTTGGTTCGCTGTTTCTGGTCATAGTATACCTTAAATAGCTGACTTGGATTGCTTTTATGATATATTGATTTTACCGAGGGCAGACATTGGTATAATGGTAAGGTTTCTCCTTTGCAACTTGGGAGATCAGGGTTTGAGTCACAAAGACAGCCTCTTTAAATACTTAAAAGTAAGGCTGCGTACGTCCTTTTAGCATTCAACCTGATCAATGACAGTGGTGGTAGTCAAGGATCATCTTTTTAATGTCAGACCATACCAGAAAGTACAAACCACAAATCGCAGCTTTGGCCTGCTTTAGGAAGGGGTGAAAGTAATGGATCTACAGCAAGACATTCTGACTGTGTTATTCACTGCTAATTCCATGCTTGGATAAAAGAGGAGGTTGCATTAGGTCACAAATAGCCAGCAAAAGTTTTTTCAGATTTCATGGATTTTAAACTATTGTTGTTGTTGTTGCATAATGAATATAGCCTTAATGAACAATCACATAAATTTATTCCTATAAATTTTTAGCTTTTAAATTGAATAAGAGATAGGACTGATGAATGTCATTGCCTTACAAATAAGGCAGACAAATTGTTGCATTCTCATTATGACCTTGGAAAAATGTTTGATCTGGATGTATCTGATATTTTATTATGATTAGAGAAGATAGTATGTTTATTTATCAATATAAAGAATATGTTCTCCATGGATCAAAATGTGATCCTTAAAACTGGTCATCCTGACATGATCCTTGATAAAGTTTGTTTATAAAAAAACAAATACAATCTTTAATCCTCATGTCATTTCTCGCTTTATAATTATGAAGAAAAATAAACTTTTTGGCTTCAACTTCTAATTGATGTTACTTCCTTTTTCAAATTATTTGCTATGAAATAAAAGATCCTGGTAAGAATATGCATTTTATTATTTTTTGTGGATTTGTGAAATTTCTGCATTTTTCCATTAAGCATTTATGTATGTATGTATGTATGTATGTATGTATGTATGTATGTATGTATGCTGTGTGTGTGTGTGTCTATACATATATTATCTCAAATTAAATCTGAAATTGTGAAAGCTAATAATTGCACGTTTTCGGTTCATTTGTTTTATAGGTATCGCTTAGATGACATTGGCTCTGGATCTCATGTACATTTAAGTTTGTGGGAGAGTGGAAAGAATGTCTTTATCGGATCTGAGGCATCAAAAACTCGACATGGAATGTCAGAACTTGGTGAAAAATTTATGGCTGGAGTTTATTATCATCTTCCTTCAATCTTGGCATTTATTGCTCCACTTCCCAACAGGTAAGGTCCTTTTCTTTTTCAGAAAAGAAATTATGTCTCCATAAATGATCGAATGCTTTACTTTCCTGGATAGCTCATCATTGCAGGATGACATTGTAATAGGTGTCTACAAGCATTTTGAGCCTCTCTGAAAGCATCCATGTCTGCAGATACTTTCAGAGTGCTAGTTGTGATGTTTTTAATTTTTCACTTTTCATGTTGAACTGTCCAATTTTCATGATCATAAAGTGTTAAATTGTTGATAACTAGAGCATCTTTCTTCTCTAAAGAGAATTTCGAAGGGGCACAGCAATCATAGTTTTGGTAATGGTCCTTGCTAATGTTAGTCTGGCCAGAACCTGATCCTACTAGTTGGGGCTAGATCAAGAAAATTGATCAAAATAGCCATTAGATTAGGTTTCAGTACAAACAAACAGATTCCTGGATATTTCCTCATCTTAGCTTTGTTTCTAGGAGGATAGTCTTACCTTAAAGTATGCCCTCATGGTCAAAAACAATTTTATAGTAATGGCAATTTCTTTGAGATCTCAGGGAGTTGCTGAAGCAGTTGAATATACTAGCCCTTTATTAAGGGCCTTTTATATGAATACATATGGCTCATGAATTAAGGTATGTTGGAAGCATTCCATTTGTTAGATAATTTGGTTGATTAGTAATAGCCTTTGACCAGTGAAAAATGAGAATTTAATTTGTGGCTTCTATATAGAAATTACTTGCTCCAAGTTTACTGAAATTTATGTTGAAATTCTTGATTTCATGTCCCTAAATGAAATATAAATTGTAGACACAACACCCATTTTTCTTTTCCAAAGAACAAAAAAAGAAAAATTCTAGAGGATGTTCTGATTTCTAATTAGGTCGCAAGGTATATTTTATGGCCAAGGGTGAGTCACGGAAGTGCTCTTAACTTGCATCCCTGTTTTTTTGCCCGCTATTAGAACATCTCATAACTATCCTTCCAGGATTAGATGTAAGTGTGAAAGACTTCTAACTACAATACAAGCATTAGATCATTCTCAACCGTTCCACTACACTAATTTTATAGTAGTTTATCTTTGATCATCAACTATTTATCTTTCTGCAACTTCATCAAGGATTAAAGTATTATGTATGCTGTCGATATAGTTTGAGCATTGGTGTTGTACAGGTAAGTTCTTAACACATAGTTAGCTACTAATATTGATTGCAGAATGAGCACTTTGATTGTGCTTTTCTCTCAGATATTTTCCTTATTGAATTGGCTGTCAGTTCATGACTTCGGCATGTGTGTGTGTGTGTGTGTTGGTTTAGATAAGTCTAAATTATGAAATAAACAGCAATAACACCCGGTATCTAGTTGGACATCTTATTATCAAACATCCATTTATTGAACAAAATTCCTACTTTCATTGGTTTTTCTTTTGTACTGGATGAAGTAGGCCTTTCAACTGGTATTTATAATTCTATATAACAATTTGGAACCAGACCTTAATTTGTGAGACATATTGGTTTACTCAAACAGGGATTTAAGTGGAACCTAAACCTTAAAGTCGTCCAAGTTTGAGTCCAACCCACTCTACTTAGGGTTTCAAAGACCTGAGGCAGTAAAAAAGAGTGAACTTCCTCCCTTTCCTCTTGTTCCTTTCCCCAGGCTGCTCCATTTGTCAGTATGGCCTGGCACCCAATCTCGCTGAAGATTAAATTCATTAGTTTAAACTGATTTTAGAAATGTCAGACTAAGAAGTACGTTGATTAAAATCTGTTAAAGTTGTAAAGAAGGTTGTGTTGGAGTCTGCACCATTTCTAAATTCTCTTACTCAGAGCCACTGGCTCTCCCCTATGCCAAGTGATGGTTTGCATGATGGAAGAGTGAAGCATACTCTCTGGTCCACAATCTGGAATCATTAGTTTAAACTGATTATCGTAGTGTAACAACATAGGATACATTGATTAATGTCTCATAAATGTTGTAAAGAAAGTCGTGGATTATACACTAGTTCTAAATTGAGGTTTTATTTGTAGAGACTCCCCCCTATGCTAAGTAGCGGCTTGCATTGTGAAAGTTGTCGGTACATGTCATTAGCACGGCAATGCCAAAAATATGAATACTGAAGAGGGAAATGTTGATAGAGGAAAACAGTTTTCACCTAGTGCTGGCGCTCCTTGTTAGTTCCTTCTCCACAGGAACAGTGGTTGTGATTTCATTCTTGGTTTTGGTACATCTATGACTAATTACTTGTGACCTCTGGTTTTATATATTGTCCAGACTCCAGACTATAGTTTATGCAGCCTTTCTTTTTTTTCTATTTAATTTGTGGTTATAAAAACACTTGAGCAAGCTTACAAGTCAGCATTGAGAAAAAGAAGTATTAATTTAGCATTATGGAATTTTCACTAGATCTACTTCTTGTGTTCAATGCTTAAAATTCAATTTCAGAACTTTCTTTGATATTTCATCATGATATTTACTTTTATCATCCCTAAATATAGTTATGATCGGATTCAACCAAATACTTGGAGTGGGGCTTACCATTGTTGGGGAAAAGAGAATAGAGAAGCTCCAATGAGGACTGCATGCCCACCTGGAGTATCTAGAGACCTTGTAAGCAACTTTGAAATTAAGTCCTTTGATGGGTGTGCAAACCCATACTTGGGCCTAGCTTCAATAATTGCTGCAGGAATTGATGGCCTTCGAAGAAATCTTAGCTTGCCTAAACCCGTTGGTATGATTAAATTTATCTCCTATAATTTTCGATATTTGTTTCATTGCATATATTATGTTTTTCTGGCCCTAGTAGAGAATATCTACCATTCATATTGTAAGAATCTTTAATCTCTACCTTTGTTGAATGAACAACTCAAAATATGGTACAGGGACATGAAGGCCTTATGGTAGAACTTGGTAGCCATGGTTAAGTGTTAATTCCCTGGTGAATTTTTTTGGATGGAATGAGGGTCTATGGAGTTAATCAGTCTGTAAGAAGATTTCATGAGATTAGAGTGCGAAAGATTAGCACTTTGTCTCTTTGGATCGAAGACCTAATATAGAAAAAAATGGTGTATTGGCAATAGTTTCATCATGCCTGCTTCTCACACATAGGTCGGCAAAAAAGAGGGACAACTCAAACAATACTAACAGAAAGCAATATCAAGACCCATTTGTATGGCCTAAACTCCGATACTTGAAAAACAAGCATACTAAACTTTAGTATGCATTTTCTTGACATTTAAATTAGATACAAATTAGATGGCTCTTCAACTTTAATGCTTTGTTTCAGTGTCAATTCAATTAGATACAAATTATATTCTGACATTTAAATCGTGTCAGTGACAATTTTGGTAGTAAATAACATTTTTCTTTTCATCAGTGTGATTTTTGCACCATAAAGTCATAAACTATAATTTTCCTTGCTAGTTTGAAGTGGATTAATTATGATGTGCTGATTGGTTCATAATATTGTTGCTACTGTCTTTGGTACAGAAACAAATCCTTCTGGTCATGATTCAGATGTTGGAAGGTTGCCAAAAGAATTGCGTGAATCTATAGGGGCACTTTCTCAAGACACTGTTTTGATCAAATTCCTTGGAGAAGAACTTGTGAATGCTGTTATTGGTGTTCGCCAGGTAAGCAATTTGAAAGTGTGCTATTATGTATGGAATGTCCAATCATATATGTCATGTGATAAGGGTAATATGGTAATAACATCCTAATATAGTGGGATACAGAAGAACCAAAAAGAATATGGCATTCCTTTAACTTGAGTTAGTTGCCCTACATCTACATTTTGGTTGCATTTTTGCATGAGACAACTTGGCCCCATATAATTTTTTAAACAAGCCGTCATGTTCTTTATAAAAGGAAAACTTCTCTATATGAATATTTGTTGGTCATAGCCATAGATAGGCCTTGGGTTGTCTAATTGTTAGTTTGGAAGTAAAAACTGTCTTGTTATGAGAGTGTGATTGTTGAAGTAAAAACAGTGGACTGTGATTATTATTAAAAAAAAAAGTGTGAACTGTGTTGCAGGCGGAGGATTATTATTATAGGAAAAATAAGGATGCAGTCAAGGAACTTATGTATCAGTATTGATTCAGCTGATGCCTGGTGTGTATCTTTCTCGTGGCACTTTGAAAGAGATTTCAATTCTTGATTCAGCTGTTTTCATATGGGCACTTTGAAAGAGATTTCAATTCTTGATTCAGCTGTTTTCATATGGGCACTTTGAAAGAGATTTCAATTCTTGATTCAAGAGAAGTTGTATCAAATGACAAATTGTCTCGAAACATTTTATCAAGAGATTTCAATTTTTTGTTTTGTGATTTTGTTAAATTTCTGTACCTCATGGACAGAAATGAAGAATTTGATCCTGCTTTGAAAGATGAGCACGTCATGTCATAAGTCCGTCGTACGAACACCACATACATGCAAACAAACTGATAAAACAACCAATTTCTGTACAAAACATTAAAAATGAGAGTATGTACACAGCATATTGTTGGGATTGAGTATGCACTTCAGGATGAGCAACAACCTCCTCCTTGGTGTGCATGTTGTTCCTGCTGCAGCTTCAGGATATTCCTTTTAATTTTTAATTTATTGTATAAAGTACCTTCAGTGCCAGTTCTTCAAAACATCTCTCCACATTGGCTCTTGTTTTCGCACTGCACTCTAGAAACAAACATCCATACTCATTTGCAAAGGCATTTCCCTCTTCTCTCGTCACCATTCTATCAGCCTCCTAATATATTTTAAAAGAATAAAGTATATATCTCAGTTTCAGATGCAAACAGAGATTCCCAAAAATGATGGAGACGCTGTGAACTTATATTAAAATAAGTTCAAAAATGAAATAAACACATCCCTCCTAAAAAAGAGTTCTTGATCATGAAAGTAATCTAGTAGCAACATCTTCTCTAGTAATCGTTCTGGTGGCACAGAAATTTACTTTCATTTTAGTCAATCAGTAAAGATCCCATTGAAATGGACAGTATGCAGTGTTGTAATTAATAGATAATATTTGACTTTTCCATCATTTATTTCAGTAAGAGAGAGAGAGAGAGAGAGAGAGAGAGAGAGAGAACAAAACATAAAACTACATATTCTTTTTCTTTCATTTTGAACAGATATTGCAAACTCAAGATCTTCAATTCCAAATTCTGATTTTGGTTATGGGTGTCTACAAACATTCTTAGAATATTTTGGTTATGGGTGTCTACAAACATTCTACAAACATTCTTAGATTGTACATAAATAAAATATTTTTGTTGTTATGTTCCTTTTTATTTGGGTGGCAGTGGGGTGGGATGAATGGGAAGGATGCAAAAGTTCATGTATATGTCAATTTTTATTCTTAGTTTTAAGTATAGGTTATTCAATGGAATGAAACGCATTACTGCAAATTTGTAGAAGTCATCGAACAAATTAGGTCAAGGCCAAGTAGTGTTGAGAACAGATATATTGTCACTTAAATAGATTTTACAGATTGATGAAAATAAAAAAAACATGGCAATTACTCATGCTGTCTGTGCCATGTCATGCTGATGAAGAAAGAACATTGCACACATGTACATGGCACTGAACTTGCAAGGGTACGCGACCAGCATAGAATCATGACACAGCATGGCATAGTGGCACAATATGTGATGCACCGGTTTACTGCTAGGAAAATCCTACTTGAGAATTGTTTCATGTAGAACAAGAAACCTAGCAGAAAATAGTTTCTCAACACAGGATAAATCCGTATTCCATTGGTAGTATGAAACCTCTTGAGTGGTTCACAACAAGATATCATCATGGTAATTTACTAATCCTCTTAATTGAAATTAGAAATTTATTAGTCAAATAAAATCATCAAACGAAGTGCAAATAATACAGGATTAGTACTTTTAGCCACTATGCCTCGAGGAAAATTCACTGGAAAATATAAAGCTCTTTTAGGCACTAATTAATATGAAATGGGGACAGAAACTACAATAACGAGTACTACGAAGAACAGAAGTAACCTTGTCAACTTTGTTTCCAACGAGCACTTTGACACAGTTGTGGTTTGTTGCATACAACTCTACTTCCTTAACCCATACATCAGCCAGATTGGTGAAAGTCTCCCGCTTTGTCACATCATAAACTATCAGGAGAGATAAATGAAAAATATCATTCGGCATATGTGATACAAATATAGCAAAAGCATCAAACGTAACTTGAAAAGCCTATAAACAAATAGTAGCAAAAGAAGAAAATTCAACCATGAATTTGAGAAGAAAGTATTAGTTCTTCTATGGGCTGCTAACATTCAAAGCATATTACATGCTAAACTTTAGTTAGTACAAGAAATGTGAATGAGTCTCAAGCAAGGTGCACAGACGTTGAAGATGGAGGTTTGAACATAGAATAAGTTCAACTAGGGAACTAAAAACAGTAAGTACAAAAACCATATTACGAGCTAGAAAAAATAGGCAGTAAAAGGAGACTTGGATGGTCAAAAGCAAGGTGCACGAGTGTTGAAGATGGAGATTCAAACAACATTAAATATAACCAGGGAAAAGAACATATGCCAAGAGTGAAAGACAATTCATCCACAGTGGACAGCAATTTGCAGTTGATTTCAATATCATAACTTGTGTATATATCAAATGCCTCTAACAGATAATGCGCCTACAAGAGTTTGCCACGTTAACCATATGTGATAAGTAAAACAGTAGTTTACGTATAGGAACTATAGGACAGAAATTATGAAAAATAACAAACAGGAGACAGCTGACTTAGACAATAGGAATATGTGATCCTCAATAATAGCAAGTCTGACAAGCCTACTTCACATGAACCGAAGTTCAGAAAACAAAAGGATGAGCTGAGAAAACAAAATACTTGGCAAAGTATAAGTACTATATGTTTGCACGCAAGACATGAAGCAGATGAGACCATAGTGATGTTAGAAAATGACAAGGACTGCTTATATTGAAGATAATATATCACTAACTCTGGTGCATAATGACAACCACGTCATGGACTAAGGTTCCTGCCACACTATCCAATGCATCGCAGGGTATGTGCATTGGCACATTACTAGCATGCCCATGGAAACATGTGGCACAGGCCAGATGGATCATGCAATGTCCTATGTGTACATGCACGGCAGATGACCAAAACCTCAAAATGAATCCCATACTAGCAAGTTAGTTGAAGAGTTGCAAAAAGGTTGATTTTTAATTTATTCAATTTGAAATGAATGATTTAAACATTGTACAGAGCATTTTAGTTAAAGAGAAACAAAATAACTAATACAGGTTGGTGATAGAGCAGGCACACCATAGGGAATAGAGCATACCGATGTACAACTAAATGAAGCTTTAGAACAAATCACTTACCCAGAATTATTCCTTGACAACCTCTGTAATAAGAACTGGTTAGCGTCCTAAACCTCTCCTGTCCAGCTGGCAAACATACATAAATTGTTTCATGAGAACAAGAGTAATACAAAATATGACAAGGATTAGGAACATATACCTGAATCCAAATAAATAGCACATTCATGGCAACCTCCTGGTATAAACCACAAAACTATACCCATTTTGTTGTCTATAAATAATTTTCATAGCAGCATGAGTATCAGTCATAATCCTGCAGTCTTTTAGGCTATTCCCATACAAAATGACTGTCATAATATGAGGCCTTGTTGTCATAGTCTCTCTACTTGCAAGGGGTAAGGTTGCGTACATTAATTCAACCCAGGCCCTATATTTGCGAGAGACTTGTGCGTTGAGTCACTCTTTCATTTTTAATGGCTGTTATTATGTTAAAAAAAGTCCAAACATAATGAAACAATCAATGATAAGTTGGCAACTACTCAACATACAAATAAGCTCACAGCAGATATTCCATGAAATGAGTCTGAAATGGTAAGTACCCCCACCTGTCATAAGGCTCTAATGGCGAAGAAATTTAAGCAAATTTAGATATGCCTAAGCTTCAATGGATTACTGGAAGTAGAATAGGCTGAGGACCAATGTGCAATAGATCAACCAAAACAACCAAAGCCTGGTTTAAAAAAAAACCAAAAAGATGACATGACATACGAAAAAAAGAACTTATTTCTTCTTGAAGAGCATTATAATGGATGTCTATCTGGGTGTCCATGGACACTACTAACAAATCCAAACTCAGGTCTTTAGGGAATGGGTTCCATAAAAAAGAATCTAGTAAACTCTCATGTCACATATGGATCCTCAGTTATCCAATAGTCATGGCATTTGGCACTGGGTGCAGCTAGTTAATACATAAAAGATATAATTTACATCTAACATTCTTTATACGTGTCCCATAAAAAAATATTGAGGATATATATATATATATATATATATATATATATATATATATATATTCTTTTGATATAAGTCAAAGATGAGAATTAATTTAATGGACAAGTAGAATTTTGTATATGCACAATTGACAATGTAAGTCTACTGCTGGTTTTGGTTTTTCTAGGTTTTACTTGCCTGAGTTACCTTGGCCAGAGATCATCAAACAAATATTGTTAGGCAAAAGTGCAACAACCACTTTCTACAGAAACACAGTGTAAGAAACAAGAAACCTGACTTTAGCCAATAACTAGCATCTGTTACAGAATGTTATTCAAGTACTAGGTATATTTCCTGTGAAGATTCTCATTTGTTAACTGGGAACATCCAGCTATACAACAAACTGTACCAAACCAAACAATTGTTAAAGATTATAAAACAATTAATTTAATACTAGTCCCAAAAGCTTAGGCTAATGAGAAGGGTCCAACCTATTGTGAAATATAACAAAAGTACGCTAAAAAATCAAACCAAATTTGTAATTTCAAAGATGTTCTCATTTACCAGTGTCCCATATAGTAAGCTTTAATTTTTTGTCGTCAACTGTAAGATGCTTGATCTTAAAATCCACTCCTGCAACAAATAAAAAATACAAGTCTCCATGAGTAAATAATGTAAAAAATGGTTGTTCTAGTTAAACTCTCCAGTATATATTCGAAATTAATCCAGTTTAAAAAAATAGTTAAACTTTGACAGATTGATGTGTTGAAAAATGGCACCAAGATGTTCTGAGCAGAACAATGCTAAACATACATATTTGAGCCATTTTAATGGTCAAAAAGAGAGATAGAGGACCAAATATGCCCTAGCTATGCTCTGGGCTGACAGGAGAGGGTCCCCAGTCAGGTGGCATCATGACATGCATGTGTGATGTTATGCCTTTGATGTTTTTTTTGGCACTCAAAAAGCTTCCAAATTCCATTCACAACCACTATTGTACCATCTAAGCAGCCAGCCATAACATGTTGGTTAGACATGGATTACTTTACAGTGTTAGCATGGTGGGGGGCAATTTATGGCAGTACAAGAAAATCATTTTAAATGATTGACGAAACTTGAATTATATATTGATACATGTCTACACAAAGGACAATCTGTCGCTGTTTCCAGAGCTTGCATGCCGAAATTCATGCATCACGGTTTCCTCTTCCTTGCTTCAAGAAATTAGGAGCCGTCATCCATGGTGGTATTTTATCGATCAGCGGTGATATGTATGTGAAGACAGACCAAATGTGGCGTGAAAGAATCAAAAGAAGGAATCCCTTGAACTTAGGGAGCAAGTTCGTCGCATCTTATTTTCTTTCCCGTGTGACTCTAATTTTAGTAGCACATCCAGATCAAGCGTGACCGTCCAGAATCCAGAGGGCCTAAACCCACAACACAAGTATCACATACACCGGAAATTACAGTAGCACTGTACCATTTCTGGCGACCCATTATTTAGCCTCGAAGCTCTGGGAAATCAAACGACGGGCCTGTTAATGAGCAACAACAACTACCAAGAAGAATGAAGCCAGAAAGGAAGAAAGCAAAGAAAAATCAAGAAACATCGTAGCACGTCAAACACATTGTGGATAAATCACGGCACGCGACCAAGAATCGCACGCGGGAATCAATTCACGGAGGCAAGACCAAGAAATCAACAAGTCCGAACTCAAGATCTGCAACACAATTCAACACGCGGCTCAGCGCACCAGGATCGATGAACAAGAACCAAACCGACAAAAGGGAGGAAACTTAAGGCAACAAGAGCAAACAAAAAGAATCGACTACTAAATCAAGAAGAGGGCAGGAGAAGGGAGCAGACCGATGGTGGGGGCGAGATCTTCCCCGAGGTGGTTGGAGATGAAGGAGACGAGGAGGCTGCTCTTGCCCACCGCGGAGTCCCCGATCAGCAATATCTTGAAGGAGTAATCGTAGCTATGCCCCGGGCCCGACGACGAACCCATGATCGCTCTTCCCAGCCCGCACCAAAACAACAGAAAGGGAAAAGAAAAAGGCGACTCAGATCTCGATCTCGTCTCCTCCCTCGCTTGTGGCGACGGTAGATGGAGAGAAAAAAGCAGGGAATCCAGTAACCCAGTGGATATTTAAAGATTTTGGTCCAAAGGGAGGCAGAATGAGAAAGCTGGAGAGGAAGGGAGCGAAGGACGGAGTGTGGACGAGGAAAGGGAAGGTGAAAGGCGAGAGGATGCGTTGCTTGCCTCCCTTGGATTATGCTGCTGGCACGTAATGTGGTCGCGCCGTTGTCTTCTTTCTTGGCTACTTGACCCTCCTCCCCACTCCCAGCAAAGCGACCGCCCGCATAAAAGCATTGGTGCGGCACGTGCGCGCGTAACACAGACCCGCCTACCCGCACATGTCTCCAGAATTAGCGTCCTCATGGAAGCTGGGACCCATCTAGTTTTGCCACCGCCCCCACAAGAGCTAGCAAATAATGCGAGAGCGGCCCTCTTGTAGTTGGTTTGCTTGTAATCGAGACGACAAAATCCCACGACACCGTCGTAGCACTACGGACTAATGTGAGCGTTTACCCCCGCCACGTGGCTGCATGTGAAGCGGTGCTGCGACTAAAGGTCTCCTTCGCAAGTGGGCGTCGAAGGGCAGAGAGGGAAGGCCAGTTTGAGCAAGTCATGTCGCAGCCAAATCTCAACTTTGGTATGTAGCTGGTCCAGATCAGAGCCAGCTCGTGGGTTTTCTTCTTTTGTTGTGTGTTGCTCGAGTCGTGGGTCCAACCTAATTATCAGAATATTGCAGTGTGAGATTAATTAATCAAATTTGTTTTGTTTGAGAACATAACTCTAATTAAAATCAAATTGTTTTTTGACCTGCAATGAATGGCACTTTGTTTGACTCTTCACACCACAACCTTGAAATCAATGCATCAGCTCAACTAGTATGAAGACATGATCGGCGTGAGTCACGTTCGGTTCTACGACCACCGCGGGCTGAGGCCTGCGGAGCTGTGGCTTGCGATCTCTCTCTCTCTCTCTCTCTCTCTCTCTCTCTCTTCTCCCTTCTCTTCCTTTTCGATCTCTCCTTGCCTACACTATTCAATAGTGCGATCGCTCGTTTTCTCTTTCTTTCTGTCGTCGTCTCCATCCTTTAGGTGAAAAAAGAAAGAGCAGACTACATTCTAGAACAAAGACATGTTTGAAGCATGTAAGGTCACAAAGCATAGAAGCTCCTCCTCGTCCCAATCTTGGCGTCAACGTATCCACCAAAGGTGAGCCGGCCAACTTGTTGTTCTTGTCAGATTACAATTTTCTACTTATTTATCCTTCTTGTATAGTTTGGCAGCGTGTTGTATGCGTTTTGTTCCCTAGAAATGAATGATCGATGTCCAAAGCAAAGAAAGGTGGAAGTCAAATGACACTTGAATAGAACTTTGAAACTCTTCTTTTATTTATGCTCTCTCGGGAGCCAAAGCGAGATAAGAAGAAGCTTGCGAAAGATGTACGTTGGTTTCAAGGGCAGTAGGTGATATCGTAATTAGCCCCCACGCAGGTGAAGGTGCTGCTCTTGTCATCATAAGCATAACTATAAGCTTGAGGACACGCATCCTTGAACATCTTGGAGTAGCTGGTGGGCTTGCATGTGTCCGGGCTACCGTACTGGCCCCTGCAGCAGTACTCGTCCGTGTCGAAGGCTAAGCATGCGCTCTTGCACCCCACCACGCTCCCGTCCGGCGCCAGCATCTGCAACTCCGTGGGGCACCGCGCGTTGATGTTCGTCTGGCACGACGTGCTGTCGCAGTTCGACCCCCCGCTGGGAACGACCGACACCGGCACGTTGAAGCCGTCGACGCAGCTCACGTCGTAGAAATCCTTGCCTCCGTCGCCCTGCAGGGTGAACTCGACGACCGTGGTCGGCGGCGCTCCTCCCGCCCCATTGCACGCCACCTGCCCAGTGCCGCAGTCCCCGGAGAGGCACGAGAATCTACCGGACGAGTCGGCGGAACATCTGTGCCGAGCCCACAGCCGGCCTCCCCAGGCGGGTGGCGCATCCACTGATAGGGAGGCGCCACTGTCCAGCTGGAATCCGGTCTGGGAAAGAGCAGCTTTCCCGGCATTGGCCAGCGAGGCAGGCCAAACAGGGTAGGGGCAGTTGTTCTTGAAGCTAAAGGTGGTGGAGTGCGCGCCTGAAGAAGCATCGACAGGTGTCGTGCATGAACACACGACGTAACGATGGCAAAGGAAGGCATACATAGAAGCAATGATGATAACAGACCTGAGATCAGGACGGCGACGAAGAAGGCGGCGAGAGAGACGAGTGGTGGCTGCGCCATAGAGGAAGGCTCCGGAGAAGTGAGAGGAGTTGGGGTGATACGAAAGGTCGCAGCGAGGGGCCCTTTATATATATCCAAGTTGAGGTGTGCGTGGACTGACTGTGTGCATGAGATCTGAGATAGGTGTACCGACCAAAAGGTGGCATGTATGCAGAATGCCGAATCTGGGATCGACATCCAGCATAGGAAGGTGAATAATATGGTCCATATGCATTAATTTCTTTCCATTTTATTCTAAATGAAATGCACTTAACAAGATTTTGATACTTAATGAACAAGTCATTAAAATTAGAAATGAGATAAAAGGGCGTTAATGGGTTGTCTTCACAGTTTAATTACTACGCGTAGCTATCAACTGTTGTTGCTATCCTAGATAGAATTAGCTACGTGGGCAAAGATACTAACCCAAAAATATACATACAGGATGTCTGGTGTCTCTGGTGAAGCAGGCAGGCGTCCGTCCGTGTTGGATGGCAAAGCGAATGTCAGGTGCTTAAGATGTTTTTTATTATTTTTTAATCTTGAATGAATGAATAAATGCATCAAACATAATATGAATGACTTGGGACCTAATCGACATAAGATTTAATTTGATTCGACCTAAATGTATGATAAAAATCAAATTCTTTACTATCCTTACTCAAGCACAATCCTCTTTTATACCATCTCATATAAATTTTAGTATAGAACAATTACAAGGTCATTAAGTTATCCTTACTCAAGTCCAATCCTTTTTTATACCCTCTCATATATATTTTAAAGAATTTATACCTTTTATTTCATCATATCTAAAAATCCTAGAGAACACACTCTTTAGATACTCTAAAAAAAAAACCTAAGAGCACCCAAAGTATTCATCATATCTTACTGTTCCCCACCAAAACTATAACATAATTTTTTTTTTCATGATGATTTCTCCTCGTACTAAGATTTCTTATTCTTTTCAAACATTGGTTTTAAAAATCCTAAAATATTTATTTTTCCTAACACTTTAGATTTTTTTTTTTTTCTAGAGGGATCAATTGGGCATAAGAGACATGGTTTCAATTAGGTACTTCCGATGGATTTATGTCCAGCACAAATGCATCATGAGCCAAAATATATATATATATATAGTGGCCATGTTAGATACATTATTTTTATCCTGAATAAATAAATCGAGTGCAGAAGGAATGCTTTGGGTTTGGATGGTTCAGATATTTTTTGTCTTAAGCGAATGTGAATGTATCATATGCTAAAACGATATATTAGTCACATCCGACAGATATATTTTCTGATGACGCATCATATCGTGCAAATATGTACCATCTATACATTTGCTCTCACAACCATATCATATGCAGATGCTTCGCTCTCAATTTTTCGTTCTAATTGGAGTATGATGTCGGGCTCACAGGTAAAGTGCTTGGATTATAAGGCTGGGTTTGAGCGTTAATCATATAGTGGTCATATTAAAAAAATAAAATATTTTTAAAATAAAAAGATTTTATTTTTAATCTAAGAGAGAGAGAGAGAGAGAGAGACAGAGAGAGAGAGAGAGAGATAAGATGATCATTCAATTTTATTTTTTGTGTATATCCCTCTAATTAAATGATACAACCAAAATACCTTAATCTTTTACTCTACGAATTTCTTGTTCATCTATCTTAATTACAATGTTAATTTATTTCTAATGTTTATTTTCATAACCCATCACAAGGACAAAAACTAAAAACTCAGTTGATATTTGTCTCGATCTTAAGGGTATTGAGATGACTATTACATGTTTACTATATGACACAAGGTTTTCTTTTCTTGCAGACACCCAATGGATTGGTTTTATTCTGCGAACAATTCAATTGATCTTATATCTAATCTATGTGAATGCTAAAGCCTCAAAGCCATTAGGGGATTCACATGAAGAAGAATGGTAGCATCACCGGCTCATTAACTCAAACAGTAAACATGAGGCTGATGAAGAAGCTCATATCTAAAAGCTTATAATAAGCCTCTTAGGGGTTATGATGTTTTTTATGCTTCATGATTCCTTAAATTAGCATGGTTTTATTATATGTTTATCTTAATTAATGTCGCTATCCATAAATTTCACATTTGTCTCTATTTCCTTGTAATTTTTGGCACTTCATTGTTGTTGTTGGTACCCTTAGAAACCCCTAAAAGGACTCAAAATCTTAATCAGAATTTTAATTTTAAAAATAAGCATCAATAAAAAATAAAATTTCACAAAAATTACATGAACCAAAAGTATACATCAATTACTATAGCAGTTGTTCTTCACCAATTTTTGTATGGCATTTTACACAACAAGCCAAGAATATTTAAGGAAATATGTCAATTCTTGAAATAAGCCTTTGTATTTAAAATTAAAATACCAATTATTGGCTAAAAACTAGTATTTTCCAAACTACCAAAATTGTAATATTATATATATATATATATATATATATATATATATATATATATATATATATATATATAGTGGTTTGAGTACCGTCAATCGTGAGTCGACACAAGTTGGTCTTATTCCGAAGGCGCGAGGTTATCCGAGGAACACTCGCGGCTGCCTTGAGCAGCGGTTGACACAACACCAATGAGTCTAAGGTGACTTTCGAGATGATCTTCACGGTGGCTTCAAATAATCCATGGTGGATTTCAGTCTTCTTAGTGGAATCCTACACAAAGGTAAACGTCGAGGGACCTTCCCAACCCAATCTCTCCAATGCACAAGTTATGTTTTTTAAGGGCTATATAGAATATGAAGAGTTTTCAGACAAGAAGTCTGACCCTTGGACAAGTCCTAAGGGTTGACTTTGATACTTGGATGACCTAGGGGACTACATTTAATCATTGTAATAGCCTCCCTTTAGAGTTTTGTCCACATAGGCGACAGGTCCGAATGACCTCCTACGGGTAGTCATCCATAGAGGTCGATGAAAGGGAGTAAGTTTGAATGGTCGTCCAAGGACTACTGCCTATGATAATTAACAAGATCAACCTGAACGATCCCCCGTGGATTATTGTCCATAGGGTCAACATGTCGTTATTATCCCCACGTTAGTACCGAGTGGGGGTGACTTAGCCTTTGTCCTTTAACATAGGCGTCTTGGTGGTGATGCTACACACACACACACACTATATATATATATATATATATATATATATATATATATATATATATATATATATATATATATATATATATATATATATATATATATATATATATATATATATATATATATATATATATATATATATGTTGAATTTAAAGGGATAAATACAAAAATCACTAACGTAATTTGATATCGAGCGACTATGTCAACCTCTTTCCCTAAAAGAATCCAAGTACCTATTTAATTGTATTCATCGTAAGGAAACCTAAGATAATAAATATTGGCGATGGAGATGGGAGTGTTTGGTAGTAAATTGCATATAGAAGCTTTACCTTTTATTCATAGTCTCATATGAGAAGGTACATAAGGTCATAGTGTTCCCAGCATCAAGCTCGCTAAGGGAACATATCGTTTGTAGTGGAGTCCGAGGATACATAGGCATGCAGATGGACGTATTTGAAGTTCGTATGACGGATCATATAACGCTGTCTTCTTTCTCAGTTCCCAGCGACGGTGTACTTGGACGGGCCAAGAATTCCACCAAGAAGGCCATCACCTCCCAGAATTCCACCGAGCAATCCGCCTTTACCGAAAATGTCACCGAGCAAGCTTTTGTTCCCAAGAAGTCCGTCGAGACCAGTACCTGAGAGAAGTTGGAGGGGCGACTGCAGCTTCCCGGTGGCCCGGAGCGACGCGTCGCAGGTGGAGACAGGGGTGGGGATGACTAGCTTGCAGCTACTCAAAAGATCGGACACAGTTGAGGTTTGTTCACTCAGTAGCATCGCAAATGCTCCATTGCTGTTGGTGGTGGTGCTGGCGATGACACTGCTCCCACACTGTACCTGCACCGTCGCATCTGCATCCACAAGAAGATCCATGTTTCGCTAAAAAGATGTGTTTCCCGTACTCATAAAAACAGATTTGTAGGATGATAAATCGTGGTAAAAGGTTATGGCTACAAAGCCACGGAAGAAGTCCCTCATGATCGTGTTAGTAAGTGACAAGGCGTATTTTAGGCCCTAGACGTGTCACAGCCAAAGTCACACGTCAAGTCAATGCCAATGTCACACACCGTCAGAATTCGTACCAAGGTATCGTGCGACGCGTCTTGTCCCAAGAGCTCGGGGTGATGCCGTCTGATGCCACTCCGCATGCCCTGAGACGATGGTTGGTTAGAAGCGTCGTCCCATCCCTCAAGGGTCAGTGGTCACGCTGAACCAACGCGCAACCGACCCTCGCACAATAATATAAAAGCCCCTAGCCGACATCCAGCCAGGGGAGGAGAAAAATAGAAAACAATACATCCTACTACTAACTTGCTCGTCGAAAGGGCCAAAGTCTGGGATCACCCGACGAGGGCCATTTTTGCAGGTGAATGACCACCTGCGGGCTGCGAGCATCTTAACCCAGGGGTCGCCATCCACGCGCAAGGACGAGCTATCAATCGATCAAAGCCCAAACAACGCCAACAAACATTCCTTCCCGAGGGCACGCCCACCTCGTCATTCAGCTCACTCAATAGAAGACTCCAGACATTGACCCACGGACCAAACCGTGCTAACTCATCAGCCAAGATATATTTATTTACTAACATTAAGTACTTCCATGCATGTAGCCCTACTTGGAAAGGCAGGCATTGATTTCGCTGCGACGGTGGCGGTGCTGCATGGCACGGTGCCAATGACTGCGATCTTCCCCTGTTGGGCGAGAGCTACGGATGCAAGGACACCCACAAACATGAGCACCGGAAGAAGGCAAGGCCTCGTCAAAGCCATTGTTATGGGCGGAAAGTTGCAGATGCAGGAGTTGCTAATTTGTTGGCACTTCGCTTCGATCGATGTGAATTTATAGGCACTGTGGTTCTCGTCATGTTAGCTTTTCCCACAGGGTGGGCCAAACTGCGAATTCATTATCGTCAAGGTGGGTGTTGCACGCGCACTTGTTCTCTTTCTGATGATTGCACTCAGCGGTTCCTACTGCTGCGAATCTTTGGATTGCTTTTGTTGCAGTCTTCCCGAGTGATAGTTCAGCTTCCCTAATATGGATTTCCCTTCAAATATGTACCTGTGAGAGGGTTCCCGACAGTAACTTGCAAGCTTAATTTAGGATTTCCAGTTTTATCTCTTCTTCTTCTTCTTCTTCTTCTTCTTCTTCTTCTTCCTCTTTAAGAATAGTAACACCATTCTCATTCTTCTTACAGGAAAACAACTGTACCTTCTTCAACCTTGAGCTCGAAGCTCCTATATGTTTAGATTTAGGATTAACATCTAACTCCTACATGATAAAAAGCTTTTTGGGAAACTTCAGTCGGCAGAGAGAAACTTCACTGAAAAAGACTTATACAAAAGATCTCGTAAAAGTCGAATCCAACTTTAACCCAACTATTTCTGGATCATACATCCTGCTATAATATGAATGCCATCTCATTTCCACTGCGCAGATGTCGGCATAATGATGAAACCCAATATTGGGCCGGGAAGAATCGACCACCACGCGGCCATTGAGTCAACCCGTTCATATTTCGGATCGCCATGATCGTGGCTATACCAACTCTTTTTGAGGCTCAGCCAACACAAGAGTAGGAGAGGAGTGATCATCTTTAAGTCTTAGTTCATTTGCGATAAGATTTACGATGTGTTTCGTACTAGAAACAATCTTCCACTTCAGATGAACAATCAAAATCTACCCTCATAAGATATATTGCTCAGTAACACTCCCCACAAGATCTCCGATCCATGATTCCAAGATCTAACTATTTTACTGATCACCAACTCCGCACCCACAACTCGATCGAGAAAGCCGATGTTTTGAAGCTTCATCGGCACCGTGTGGAGTTCGGAAGTGGAAGCCACACGGAGGAGACAACCGAGCATTGTCGCGGAGATCCGTTCCTAAGTGCTCTGCAACAGCTTCACCACACCGAAAACCAAGTGTCAAATAATTATTGTTTGTCGGTAATTTTGGATCGATCAATTGGGTGTTGACGAACATGCGACTGTTCATACCTCACAAGCTGTTCTTCCATTTAGCACAAAGAAGATTACGTAAAATATTCCAAATGTTCTTGTAAAGAATTAAACAAAGAAGATAAAAAAACTATGAAATGTATAAGATGTAATTGCTTAGTTCATTTAGATAATAAGCTCTTGATAACTATTTATACACATTCGGAGAGGTTATATACATTTAGCATGGAGGACTTTTCTCAACTGCTTAGAGATTTCCTCAACTGTCTTAAGGAAATTTTATCTGCTTATCAATTCTCACATACTCTTAGTCCCATTGGAGCTTTTATGTTTGGATCCTCATTTACAGATCACTTATTTTCCACAATTACATTCTCATCATGGAAAAGTATTGATATATTTACACTTATATACTAAGTCAAAGTTCTCTCTTGCTAGTTAAGATTGTCATCTTTGACTAAACCAAGCTAATTGAGTTAAGATGGAAATATCAAATATCAAGCTAATCCAAAGTAGTATAAAAGGTTCTGTTAAACTGTTAAAGTATTTAACAAGTAGGCTAACTAATACATTTAATAATTATTTTTATGGAAAGAATAAGTGACAAAAGTGAAACATAGGATCTTAAGATAAATTATTAAAATCTTTACAAAGTGATATATATCAAATGTGATTTCAAACCCGCAAATATTTATAATTCGATAAAAAAAAACATATAAGATTAATAGTTTCTCATATCGAATATTGTCTTATCATTTAGTCTGATCTTATTTAATTAAATAAGAGATATATATTATAAATTTGATTAGATTCTAATTATATTTATCGATGAAAAGAAAGGATGTTTATTTATGTTAGGATTTTTTAGTTGATGATTTTGTTTCTTCGCTCGAGTCAAATCGACCTTAGTAATGATTGTACCATCGAGTCAATCATACATAATCATGCTTTCAATTCGATCACACCTTTAAGTTGATTATTTGCTCATGTCGATCGCACCCTCAAGTGAAGGAGGCATGGCCCGAGTGGAGATTCTCGATCTCGATAGGTCGGAAGAGAAGAAACCGATACATTAGAATCCAGCTTCTCTCTCTCGACGCTCAAACCCAGCCTTATAATCCAAGCACTTTACCTGTGAGCCCGACATCATACTCCTATTAGAACGAAAAATTGAGAGCGAAGCATCTGCATATGATATATGGTTGTGAGGGCAAATGTATAGATGGTACATATTTGATGCGTCATCAGAAAATATATCTGTCGGATGTGACTAATATGTCGTTTTAGCATATGATACATTCACATTCGCTTAAGACAAAAAAAATAATATCTGAACCATCCAAGCCCAAAGCATTCCTTCTGCACTCGATTTATTTATTCAAGATAAAAATAACGTTCTTTATATATTTTTTAAAATATATTTTAAAAATAATCACCATATTTTTTAATAATCACCATATTTTAAAAAGCCCAAAACTACTATATATATTTTAAAATAATCACCATATTTTAAAAATCGAGATCGAGAGTCTCGACCCAGGCCATGCCTCCTTCACTTCACTTGACGTGCCTTGACATACTGAGGTCGGGCACACGTCAGACGAGGAGCACCCTAGATGGGCTGAGAGATGACTCGTTCACCTGATCTATCGAGGTTGAGTTTGAAGCCCAACATAAGCCCAATATGAGCATGTCATGGAAGACTTGCCGTGTCAATACAAGTTATTCTGGAGACCCCTTGCCGTTACCTTCGATTGGCTCCATCTGATTTGAGCCTTATTATTGTCTTGCCGATTTGAGCATGTCACGACATTAATGCATGATCACGAGGGACTTTAAGGTGCAGAGCAATCTGAGGGTGCTTCGAAGATGCAACTAGAAGAGTCAAGTTGTTTTAAAGGTGTAGCCAAGTCAACATTGTGGTCGACTTATCAACGGTCTATCTCGATGGTGCTACCGACTTGAGCAAATGATCAACTTAAAGATGTGACCGAATCGAAAGCACGTATGACTGACTCGATTGTACAATCATTTTGAGAATGAGGTCGACTTGATGGTGATAATTGTAAGAATAGTCCTCTTAAAAATATAATTATTGTAAAATATATAATCATTTTAAAGATGCAATCTACTTAAAAAAAACTGATGCGGTGTTGATGTTTTTTATTTTGGAATTATACACTATCTCTCATATGGCTCGATTTTATAAGATTTTAATTTTGTTGTTCTTCCTTTTCACTGATGGAGGGCTTTAGCTATTACGATATGACTCATCTTGCTACGGCTTTTACAATATGACTCGTCTGGCCCAAAGTGAACTGTATTTTCACAACCTATTGCCCTTCGGCCTTGTAGGAAAGCCAACTATGATCCTCTTCTATCTGTAGTGAAATATTTAATTATTATTTAAGTAGATTTGATGATATGTTTGACCTAAAAAGGAGTTTTAAATATAAATCAATTCTTTTATGTTAGGAAACAAATAATATTTAAATAATTATAAAATCATCGTATTAAAGTCCTATATCGATTAGACTCTTCTGAGGTCTGAATAGACATGAAACAATTGTTAGAGAGGTAGGCAATCTAACTTTCCATATTTCATCATATGTAAATTTATATTTTGACAATTAAAATTCTGCATAATCTGATTTATTACTTTTAAAAATCATTATATATATATTTTTTATTATTTATTATGTTATTTATATTTAATGCATAAAAAATCAGATTTATTATTATTATTATTTTGATTATAATGATTATTTAATTTTATTTTGATCTTTCTATCTTCTGAGTGTTTCACAATATTTTATCTGGAACTTTTATGTATTACAGGACTTTTTATATGAATTAAATTATTTTATTCATATAAATAGTTTTTTGTTTGGTTATTTTTTTGTTTTACATAAAGAGTTCTGCATCATTAGAACCTAATCGGGCAGGCAACTCTATGATTTTTGGAATTTGCGATATTTATGAGATTTTTTTATGTAATTATTGGTTCTATATACATTTTAATTCATGAAGATAGATTTTGAATTATTTTTTTGTGTTTTTATTTGAATAAACTATTCTGTATGTCCAGAATTTTTATTACTTATTCTGAAAATTTTGACTAAAGATATGACTGAAAATTCTGAATTTTTATTAATTGGGAATTATGGACTTGAATGCTATTTTTGATTCATAAAGATATATTTGTAATATTTTTAATTATGTTTCTGTTTTGAATATACTACTCTGCATGTTTAGAATTTTGAAATTTTCAAGTATTTTTAGGTATTAATTTGGAATTTTTTACTTGAATAATATCTTTAATTCATGAAACAAATAGTTTTTGAATCTTGTTGATTATCTATCTACTCTGAATAAGTTAGGATACGTTTTCTCTACCCTGAAATATGTTCATATGATATTATCTGAATTATTCATGATTTATTGAACTTATAATTTTAAAAACACTAGTTATTGATATTTAATTCATGGAAAACAGTTTTGTAATATAATAAATTATGTTTTTGCTTTTAGTTAAATAATATGATGTTTGGAATTCTTATTTAATTTTTATGAAATTTTAAAGCTATTATATGATTTGTTTTGAAATTTTAAAATTTTATGAAAATAAAAGGGGATTAATCTTATTAGGACGGCTCAGGTCTAACACAGGTCAAATCGGTAGACGAACTAGGCTAGACCTAGCAAAGTTGATGACTACAACACCTAACTCAATCAGGTCACGATTCTCTCGAGCGTGGTCGACTCATATGTGACATCGACTCATTAGATTCGACACAGGTTTAGTGTGAGATCGATATTGGTTAAACTCAGGCTCGACATTGGATTAACATGAGTAGAGTGATGGTATAGGCTTAGCTCAGTCTAATGGACCAAAGCTGAGTCAATGGCATAGATCGATTTATAGTGATTCCAGACTAATCTTATAAGGATCGTATGTTAGTTTAATTAAATCCTAATTGAATCGAGGCTCATTCAAATTAATTAGATTGATTTAACTAGGATTCATATAAATTAAAAACTAATTATGATATGATTCATGATGTTGATGGATTATTTATGAGTTTTGAGATACCGAGGTTGATCTACGAGTTTGATTATGATTGCTTAGGAACAAGTGATCTACTAAGTGATATACTAAAATTAGTATGAATGTGACATCTCTCCTGCCTTACATGATAAGAGCTTCATGCCCATTATATAGCATGTAAAACCCACAATATATTGATTTTTAAATTTTATGAAAACAAAAGGGGATTAATCTAATTTACGTCTGAGCGACGAATGGACCGAGACAAACCCAAATAAGCCGACAGTCTGCAATGCTTGACTCAACCAGGTGTAGACTCGACACAAGCCCAAGACTCGGCCTGGCTTGGTCGGCTCATGTGTGGCATCGATTGGACGCAGGTTCGGTGCATGATCGACACTTGTTCGACTCGAGCTCAACGCGGGATTGACACGGGTGTAGTGGCGGTACGGGCTCGGCTCAGTCCAATGGACCAGAGCTGAGTCGACAACACAACCCAGTCAAGTGCGGCCTACCGATACGACTCGTCGGAAGCCAACATGACGTAGCACGCAACCAACATACTCACCCAAACTAAGTGCAGTTCACATGCATCATGTGTTGTTGGTGCGTCAGATCAAAGCTTAACCGGGTGCCTACACACAGGTTGAGCCCAAATCCGAGTCTACAAAACCCTTTGCAGCTTTGGTTTCATCATAGATTTGGACTAGAGTTGGCCGATGGCATCTGTGGGTATTGTTTGAGTCGACCCAAGATTTCTCTGTTCCTATTTCGATGTATTCGGCATAGGTTGGTCCATTTGTTTTGACTTGTTTTTTGAGTTTGGCCCTAATTGATTCCTAAATTAGATCCGAACCGAACCAATTTAGTTGATTTTGATCGGTTTAGAGTGCTTCCGAATTGATCTAGACCGATTTAAACTCATTTGACCCATATTAGACCTACTCAATTCTAAGTTAGATGAAATTACGGTGATTCAAAACTAATCTTATGAGGATTATTAGTTGGTTAAATTAAATTTATTTGAATTAAGCTCGATTTGAATCGGTTGGACCAATTCAACTATGATTTAGGCCAATCAAGAGTTAATTGAGGTATGATTCTTGATGTCGATAGATCATTTATAAGTTTTGAGGTGTCGAGATTGATTTATAAGTTTCATCATGATTTCTTGATCGATGAATGATCTACTCCGATCTTCATTAGTCATGCCTCACATGACTAATGAACTTTAGGACCATCACATTGGTGGATAATATTCATCGGATCCAATCCCAATCCTTTTATTATGATTTTTTTAATGAATATATGTAATGGCACCAACTGAAAACTAATATAAGCTTCCCTACGGGGTTTAGCAGGTTATCAGATGGATTCCTCCATATGAAAAGGAGGCGTGATTGTCCAGCTGGAATCCGGTATGGGAAAGAGCACCTTTGTCGGAATTGGCAAATAGTGAAGGAGCAGTTGTTCTTGAAGCTAAAGGTGGCAGAGTGTGCGCCTGACGAAGCATCAACAAGTATCATGCATGAACGAATGACATAACAATGTCAAGGGAAGGCATACATAGAACCAATGATCACGGACCTGAGATCAGGATAGCGAGAGAGACGGTGCAGCGACTAAAGTTCTACTTCGCCTGTGGGCGTCAAAAGGCAGAGGGGAAAGGCCAGTTTGAGCAAGGCATGTCGCAGCCAAATCTCAACTTTGGTATGTAGCTGGTCCAGATCAGAGCCAGCTCGTGGGTTTTCTTCTTTTGTTGTGTGTTACTCGAGTCGTGGGTCCAACCTAATTATCAGAATATTGCAGTGCGAGATTAATTAATCATTTTTATTTTTCCTTTGAGAACATAACTCTAATTAAAATCAAATTGGTTTTTTAACTCTTCACACCACAACCGGTTGTGAGATCAATGCATTAGCTCAACCAGTATGAAGACATAACGTTCGATTCTATGACCACTGTGGGCTGAGGCCCTATGGGCAGTCGGTTTCGATTTCTTTCTACTGCATTCTTTCATTTGCAACCACTACTCTCTGTTCTTTCTCGTCCGATCATCAAATCTCCCTTTCCTCTATCTCTCTCTCTCTTCTCTTTCTTTTCGATCTCTCCTTGCCTACATTATTCAATAGTGCGGTTGCTCGTTTTCTCCATTTTTTTCTTTCTGTTGTCCGTCTCAATCCTTTAGGTGAGAAAAGAAAGAACAGACTACATTGAAGAACAAAGACATGTTTGAAGCATATAAGATCACAAAGCATAGAAGCTCCTCCTCGTCCCAATCTTGTTGTCATGTTCTTGTCAGATTATAATTTTCTACTTTATTTTTTCTTCTTGTATGGCTTGGTCATGGTGGGCAGACAGCCCATTGTGGGCTTTAACCGCCTATAACCCACTTTCCTTATTAACCTAAATCTAGATCTAATAAAGGGGGTGTGAGGGCTATGAAAAAAAGGGATAGAAAACTATAGCAGCAATGTAATTCAAAATAAGGAAAAAATGACATAAAAATAAGAAAAAAAAAAGGGAAGAAGACAAGGATAACGTCGAGACTATTCTCAATCAACCAATCTAAGTAGTATTCTCATCTCATGTTAGATTAGATCTTGTTAGTGTAAACAACCTTAAGCCGTGGCCTCAGGGCCAACGCGGCTGGGTTCGGGTCCGAATGAAGGGGATCTTCCTGAGATCGTTTTCGAGTCCGCCTAGGTGGTCGAGTGCGGTAGTCGTTGTCTCCTCCGAGCAGAAACTTCTCGCCTTCGCGTCTCGCGGGGACCTTCGACTTTGTCCCTGCACAAAGGTCGGGTCGGGATGCTCGGCCCGACCCCTCCGACGATCAAGTTAGTTGATGTGAAGGGGGATTCAGATGAAGAAGTCTTTTGGTGTGTCTCTTTTTCTCTCTTTGTCTCCCCCCTTGTCTCCTTCCCCCACTCCTCTCCGAGCGTAGGGGTTTTTATAGTGAGAATTGCCATTGCTTGACGTGCCCGCCCGCAGGGAGCGGGATTGTACTTCTGATGGCGTCTGACATTGACGTTGGCGGGGCGTGAGGGATCGAGCCTGAGCAAGGAATTAATGTGCCTCGGCAGGCGTTCTGATCCGCGTTGACCGGGCGGTTTATCAAGTTGACAGAGGCGGGATGCGTCACATGACGCGGCTGATGTCACGTGAGTCTTATCATAATTATTACCCTCATCATATTCCCCCCCCCGAAGGAAGCTATGTGTTGACCGTAGTAACGGGGTCCGAGGCATGGCTTCGGCTCGGAGAAAGCATTCTTGCCCGAGGCCTGTCGGCCCAACGTCCGTGGCGTGGGAGGCGTGGGGTTTTAGCGACGAGGGGGAGCTGCGTGCACGATGATGACCCTAAGTATTGTGCGACCGAGGAGCACAACTCAGTTGAGCGGGCCGAGCAGAGGTTTGTGGTCTTGGGCAACATGCAACCAAGGAACACAACTCAGTTGGGCAGGTCGAGCAGAGTTTGTGGTCTCGGGCAACATGCGGCCGAGGAGCACAACTCAGTTGGGCAGGCCGAGCAGAGGTTGTGGTCTCGGGCACCATGGAGCCGAGGAGCACGACGCAGGCGGGCAGGCCGCGCAGGTGTGATCTCAGGCGTTATGCGGCCGAAGAGCCACTTGGTCTTGATCATTAATCCAGCGCTTAGTGACCCGCGGGCACGGGAATCCGGGTCGCTTCCTGGGGAAGCCCAAGGGGCCATCACTTTCGGGGGTCGTTGGTTTTCGAGGCCGATAAGATCAGCACTTCAGTATTCATATCGTGCACCAGTTGGCTGCCACGTCAGACCAAATTTATGGCAAAGCGACGTTCGCGACGTGCTTTAGGAGAGGAAGGGTCATCGTTTTGGTGGGATTTGGCTTATAAATAGTGTGTAGTTGGCTTCCTGCACCTCCTGTTACTTGCATTCGCCCAGTTGTTCCTTTGGACTGTGTTGCTCCGTTCGAATTGGCCATCCCACTATTCCTTCCTAAGGTCGGTGAGGATGGCTTCCCCTTCTTCCTTGCTCTCGTCTTCTTCACCGTCTACCTCAGGTAATATCGGAGAGAAAATATTGCCGCCGAGTCCGAACTCGTCGTCCGACGAGAAAGCGGCTAAGGCTCTCGAAGCCCTAATGTAGCCGCATGACCTCGACTCTACCGTGAGCGAGTCGTCCATCGGTTATCCCGGGGCCTTTATGGTGTCCCGGAGGAGTTCGTTCTTACTGCCCCCGAACCGGGGCAGGGGGCATATGACCCTATCCCAAAGGGTTTCGCCCTGACTCTGGATGCCTTCGAGGCCGGGCTACGCCTCCCCCTGCATCTCGTCATCACCTCATGCATCTCGTGGTGGCGTATTTCCCCATCACAGATGGCCCCGAACTCCTGGCGCTATCTGGTGGCGTTCCTAGGGGAGTGCCACTACGCCAACATCACCCCGACCCGATCCCTCTTCCTCTCCTATTTTCGCCTTTCCAAGGGGTCGGGGGGCTACTATCTGTCAGCCCGATCGGGCTTCCGGGTTAGCGGGGCCCCTTCCAGTAATAAGGGATGGAAGGGGCGTTTCTTTTTTGTCTGTCGTTCGGAGGACTGGGGCTTCGGGCTCCGGTGGACGACGCGCGTGATTGAAAACACCACTCCGTCCCTGAACGATGAGGAGCTTAGGGACCTTCGGCGGCTCAAGGAGATTCTCCCAGCCTCTCGGGCCATCCGGGAGATGACCGAGGGGTGGCTGGTCGAGGCGGGTCTTAGCCCGGCGCCTCGAGGTATGTCCACGGCGGGGAATACTAGGGTTTTTGTGAGGACCGTTTTGGTGTTCTGACCAATGCTGGTGTTTTTGTGCAGAGATGGTGAACCTCATCGCTGTGCGCGGGGGGCGCACTTCGTCGGTTGCGTCGTCGCGTCAAATGGCCGAACCTGGGGTCGGCACGAAAGAAGTGTCGGTAGAACTTGAGGCCGGCAGACCTCGGAAGAAGTCGAAGATCTCCGCCCAGAAGGATGATATGCCGCCACCTCGGGTTTGTGAGGTCGTTGTTGAACCAGGCTGCTGCGGTCGGCGTTGGGGCCTTGGTCGGGGCGAAGCTGGCCCGAACAACGAGGTGGCAGGGAAGGCGCCTCGAGAACCCTCCATCTGCGACCGGTGTCGCCTTGCTGCGGGAGTGCTAGATGAGCCCTATCAAGCTCTGGTGATGGGCGATCTCCCGGAGGGCCGACCCTCCGACCCGTTGGTTGCCCGATGGGAGGGCCTGACCCGGGGACCCGGGTGTGGGCCGATGGGGAGGCCGCGACCTCCTTTGCGCGAGGCGGGCTTCATCCCGACATAGCTCGGGATCTGTACAGCCTGCCCTCGGACATTTTGTTGGGCAAGTCCGCCAAGTCTTTGCTATGGGTAAGCATCTCGTCATCGACTTCTTAGCCCGACCGGTACTTGTGCTGACATTTTCACTTTGCAGAGTCATCACTACTCCACGGTGTTGATGGACCGCGTTCGTGACGCAGGCCAGGCCCTCGGCGTTTTGGGTGACCGCAACGCACAGCTGCGTCGGCAGATCGAAGAGGTCCGAGCGGGGGCGGCCCCGGAGGCAGTCGCCGCGGCTGAGCAGCGTGCTTCCGACCTGGAGGTGGAGGTGGCGCGTCTCTCCGCTGTCTCGAGGGCGACTGAGGAGCGTGCCTCGGAGCTGGAGGCAGAGTCGGCACGCCTCACATCCAAGGTGAAGGTTTCCAAGGACAACAATAACGAGCTCTAGAAGCTCTTGAGGGTGACTAAGGCCGAGGCTCGTCTGGCTCGGGAGGAAGCGGCGGGCCTCGCGCGAAAGCTAAAAGAGGCCCGGGCTGAGGTAAATGGGGCTTCCGACGCCCTAGCCGTCGAGATGAGTTAGCGGCCAGAGAGAGACAGGAAGTTGATCGATGACTATAAGGAGTCCTCAGGCTTTCAGCTCGGTATGGTCCGGTCGGGGCAGGTTACCTACGAATACGGGTACCGGATCTCCCTGGCCTGCTTCCGTGCACGCCACCCCGGCCTCGAGGTAGAGGAGGATCCTTTCCCCTCCCATCCCGAAGACCTAGAGGTGGACATGCCCGAGGACGTCCCTTTCGATGATCGCTTGGAGGTCCCGAAGGAATAAAAGGCTCCTGTAACCTTTCGTAGTTTATTATAAGGGGTCGATCGGTCTGTAAGTCAGGGTCGAGTCCTGTAGTTCCAGTTTTTGGAAAATGAAAGAAAATTTTTTTTCTTTTGCATGTTGTCAACCTTTGCCTTCTCACACGAAATACTTCTTAAGGTTTTGGACGTTCCATGTCCTTGACAAAGAATAGCCAGACATCGTCGTGAGCCGGTACGTGCCCGGTCGGACAATCTCGACGACCCGATAAGGTCCTTCCCATTTGGGAGTAAGCTTACCATGCGCTCGGGTTGGGTTACTTACCTCGGCCCTACACAGCACTAGATCGTCCAGCCTGATAGGTCGGGGACGGACCTTTCTGTTGTAAATCCTGACGACGGCTCTCTTGTAGGATGGGTCCTTCAGGTGTGCGTCGGCTCACCTTTCCTCGAGCAAGTCCAATCCGGCTCAGAGCCCTTCAGTCGACGTCCCATCGTCATAAGATTCCGTGCGTGGGGTGGTAATTTCTACCTCAGTGGGTAGGACGACCTCAGCGCCGAAGGCTAAGCTGTAAGGGGATTCCCCCGTAGCGGTTTTAGGTGTGGTTCGCAAGGACCATAGGACGCTCAGGAGCTCGTCAACCCAAGTGGATTGGGCCATGAGCGTCCTTCTCCTGAGTCCGCCCAGGATGGCTTGGTTGGTCACCTCGGCCAGCCCGTTCGTTTGGGGGTGCGCGACCGAGCTGAACCTCAGCTGTATCCCGTAGGTCACGCAGAACTCCTTGAACCGGGCATTGGCGAACTGCGTCCCATTGTCGGTGATGATGACTCTGGGTAGATCGAACCGGGTAACAATGTTCCTCCACACGAATCTCTCTACCTGATGCTCTGCGATCGATGCCAGCGGTTCGGCCTCGACCCATTTGGTGAAGTAGTCTATCCCGACAATAATATATCTTTGCTGCCCCGAAGCCAGGGGGAAGGGGCCGAGAAGGTCCATCCCCCACTGTGCGAAAGGCCATGCGCAGTCCATGGGCGTTAGCGGTACCGCCGGCAGCCGGGGCATTGGTGCGTGCCTCTGGCATGCATCACACTTCTACACATACGATCTCGCATCACGACGCATAGTGGGCCAGTAGTAACCTTGACGCAGCGCCTTGAACGCTAGGGTGCGCCCACCTATGTGCTCACCGCAGATACTATTGTGGACTTCGGCGAGAACCGACTAAGCCTCTTCGGGATCTAGACAGCGCAGGAGGGGGTGTGAGTACGACCTCCTGTATAATCGTCCGCCAATTTCACAGTACTAGGCTTGGGTTCGGCGCAGGCGCCGAGCCGTGGGTTCATCCTCAGGAAGAGTCCCGTGACGTTTGAATTGTAACATCTCCTGAACCCATGTTGTTGGTGGGCCTGCGGTGGCCACCGCCGCGACCGTGATGGATCGGGTGGGGAGTTCCTCTACGTCGGGTTTGACCTCGGGACCGGATCCAGAAGCCAGTTTTGCCAATGTGTCCGCCCGATCGTTTTGGCGTCTCGGCACCCTGGATAATGTGAAGCGGGAAAAGCGAGCAGCGAGAGCTCTTACCTCCGCCAGATACTTCGACATGATTGGGTCCCGGGCCTCATACCCGCCGGAGAGTTGCTTGGCTACCAGCTGCGAGTCGGTGAGGACGTGTATGTCGCCGACTTGCATTTCGACGGCTAGTCTGAGTCCCGCCAGCAGCATCTCGTACTCCGCCTCGTTGTTGGTGGCCTTGAATCCGAAGCAAAGGGAGCGCTCGAACGAGCGCTTGTCGGGGGCTTCCAGCACCAGGCCGGCCCCCGCACCTTTTCGGCCGGATGATCCGTCAACGTAGAGGAGCCATTCCATCTTCACTCTTTTCGGCCCCTCGGCCTCGGGCTGAGTCAGTTCGGAGATGAAGTCGGCCACCGCCTGTGCTTTGACGGCGGTCCTCGGGATGTACTGAATATCGAACTCCCCGAGCTCTACTGACCACTTGAGGAGGCGACCTGCAAGGTCAAATTTAGACAAAATCTGTCGGAGTGGCTGGTCGGTGATTACCACGATCGGATGAGCTTGGAAGTAGGGGCACAGCTTCCAGGCGGTCAGTACGAGTGCCAACGCGAGCTTCTCGATTGGAGGGTATCGCTCCTCGGGTCCGTTAAGGATATGGCTATTGTAGTAAACCGGTAACTGCTCTCCAAAGGCCTCCTTGATCAGGACAGAACTTACCGCATGCCGAGAGGCGGCCAGGTAGACACCCAGCTTTTCCCGAGGGGATACCGAGGCAAGGCGAGGGAGGGACGCCAGATGCTTCTTCACGTGGGTGAAAGCTTCCTCGCATTCCGCCGTCCATGCGAAGTCCTTGGGGTCCTTCAGAGCCCGGAAAAAGGGGAGGCACCGGTTGCCCGATCGGGACAAGAACCTTGACATGGCGGCGAGCCTCCCGTTCAGGCGCTGCAACTCCTTGATTGTCCGAGGGGCCTGCATGTCGACGATTGCTCGTACCTTTTCGGGGTTCGCATCGATTCCCCTTTCATGTATGATAAACCCAAGGAATCTGCCTGAGTTGACGCCGAAGGCGCACTTGGTGGGGTTGAGTCGCATGTTGTACCTTCGTAGTGTGTCGAAGGTCTCGGCCAAGTCGGACAAGTGGGCCATAGTCGTTCAACTTTTCACAATCATATCGTCGACGTAGACCTCCATGTTTCTCCCAATTTGGTGAGCGAACATTTTGTTCACGGTCCTTTGATATGTAGCCCCCTCATTCTTCAACCCGAATGGCATAACTTTGTATAAGTATACCCCTTGGTCGGTGAGGAATGCGGTGTGCTGCTAATCTTCGGGTGCCATCCTGATCTTGGTTGTAGCCGGAGAAGGCGTCCATGAAAAAAAGGCGGGCGTGACCGACCATTGCATCGACTAACTGGTCGATCCATGGTAGGGGGTAGCAATCCTTTGGATAAGCTCGATTGAGATCAGTGTAGTCAATGCACATCCTCCAGCTTCCATTGGGTTTTTTTACGAGGACTACATTGGATAACCAGCGGGGATAATTGGCCTCTTCAATGAAGCCTACCGCCAGAAGTCGTTCTACCTCTTCTCGGATGGCACGCTGGCGTTCGGGAGCTAGACGTCGGGGCTTCTGCTTCACTGGCCTCACATCGGGGGAGATGCATAGGTGGTGCTGAGATACCTCAGGGTCCACGCCTGGCATGTCAGCGGGTGAGCAGGCGAAGATATCGATATTCTCCTGGAGAAGATTGATGAGCTAGGCTTGCTCCCGCTCAGGGAGCTTCGACCCGATCTTGACCGTTCGATCTGGGTGTCCCCCCTGTAGCGGCACATCCACTGTGGGCTCCGTTAGCTTGGGGTGTTGGAACGACCTTTTTGCTTCTCGGGGGTCTTCGAGGGGCGGTTCCTCCCTCCTCCTCTTGTGCAGGGAGACCGCGGTCAGGTAGCACCGCCTTGAATCACGAGATTCCCGCTGACTTCCCGGACCCCCGCACGGGTCGAGAACTTCACGGTTCAGTGGTAGGTGGAGATGACTACTCTGAACTTGTTGAGGGTGGGGCGTCCCAGAATCGCGTTGTAAGCGGTAGGAAAGTCGACCACCAAGAAGGTTGCCATCATTGTCTTTGCCCTCGGTCTTTCCCCGAGGGTTAAGGGCAAGGTGATCGTGCCCAATGGTGAAATTAACTCACTGGTGAACCCGGTGAGCGCTGAGCTCATAGGCTCTAGGGCGTCGCGGAGGAGCTCGAGCTTTTGGAAAGTTTCGAGGTAAAGGATGTCGGCAGAGCTCTCGGTGTCGACCATGATCCTTTTTACTCGGGCGTTGGCGATCCTGACGGTCACCACCAACGCGTCATCGTGCTCGGGCTGCTCGGCTCTCTCAGCGAGAAACGTGACCTCGGGCCCGTGTCCGCTCCCATAGTCTTCGGCTACGGCAGTGCGGGCGTATGCTTTCCGCCCAGACAGACTGTTGCCCCCAGACGTCGGGCCGCCCATGATCACGTCAATCTACCTTTTGATGGGCCCTCGGGCCGTGGGGAAATTTCTTTGTCCTGCCGTAGGTAGCGGCCGAGGTGCCCTCTTCGAATCAGCTCCTCGATCTGTCGCTTCAGCTCACGGCACTCCTCCGTGTCGTGCCCGTTTTGCCGGTGGAAACGACAATACCGCGTCTGGTCCTTGAGCTCCCGTGGGTTCCTCATCGGGTTGGGGGTTCGGAGTAGCCCCTTCTCCTTTATCTGGAGAAATATCTGCGTTCGGGATGTTCCCAAGGCGGGGAGCGGCGACCTTGGCACGGACGGGTCGGACCGGTCCACCCTGCGCCTCGGCGGGCCTGGTAGCTGCCCTCGTGGTTGCTCCGTCCAGGGCCTTTTATGTTCCTCTTGCCTCCTCGACATCCAGGCTTCAGCCGCAACATACTGGTTGGCTCTCTGAAGCATTTCTGAAATTGCGGTGGGGGGCCGTTCCACGAGGGACCAGAAGAACCTAGAGGGGCGGAGACCCGCCATGAACACCTGCATCAATAGGGAGGGGTGAGCATCTGACAAACCTTGGATTTCCGTGGCGAATCGATTTACATAATGGGAGAGGGGTTCGTCCTCTTTTTGGTTTAGTCCGAGGAGCAGGGCGACGGATTACTTCGGTCGGGCCAAAGCTAGGAAGTTGAGCTCGAACTCCCTAGCAAGCTGATCGAAGGAGGCGATTCCCCCGGTCTTCAGGCCGCTGTACCATGTGCGAGCAGGCCCCCTCAGGGTTGTAGGAAACGCCCTGCACATCAGAGCATCAGAAGTTCCGTATAGCGCCATTTGAGCCCGAAAGACAGACACATGGTCCGCCTGGTTGGTGGTGCCGTCGTAAGCGTTCAGGGAGGGAAGTCGAAAGTTTACGGGCACCGGTTGGTCCCGTATTTCAGCCGCGAATGACGACCCCCGACACGGATCGTCTCCTAGCTCTCCCTTTGAGGTACGGACCTCCCTCCGTACTTCATCGAGTCGTTGACCAAGAAGGCGCAGTTGGGCCCGAAGTGAGTCCGTCGAGTCCGAGGAGAGTGTCACTTGCTCGGGCCGACCGGCAGGGTTTCCCACTGCTTGATCTCCAAGGGGAAATGCCTGGGTCTGGGGTGAGCCAGGGAGCTCCGGGGTGGTTACGTGTGCAGGCGCAGACGGCTCCAGTCGATGCGCAAGCTGGGCCGCCGACGGGTTTGCTGATTGGGAAATGAGCGGGATGACGGTCTGCACCATTCCCGTCAAGGTTCGGACCTAGTGGGTTAGGTCTTGGAAGGCCTCGGTCGACACGGGTGAAGGGACGTTAGGAGCGCCTTCGGGAGGAAGCAGACCCGGGTCATTGAACAAACGCCAGTAGCGTTCCGAGGTCACGGTGAGGTCGTCAGCCTGTGGCCCTTCACGCGAGGGGGCACGACTGGCGCCCCTGCTAAGAACGACCCCTCGGCTGGGGGCTCGTTGGTGTCGGTCTGTGGATCCCTTGACATTGGAGGCCCTCCTTCTAGTGCCAATCTGTTAGTGTAAACAACCTTAAGTCGTGGCCTCGGGGCCGACGTGGCTGGGTTCGGGTTCGAATGAAGGGAATCTTCCCAAGACCATTTTCGAGTCCGCCGAGGTGGTCGGGTGCGGTAGTCATTGTCTCCTCCGAGCAGGAACTTCTCGCCTTCGCGTCTCGTGGGGACCTTCGGCTTCGTCCCTGCACAAAGGTCGGGTCGGGATGCTCGGCCCGACCCCTCCGACGATCAAGTTAGTTGATGTGAAGGGGGATTCAGATGAAGAAGTCTTTTGGTGTGTCTCTTTTTCTCTCTTTGTCTCCCCCCACTCCTCTCCGAGCGTAGGGGTTTTTATAGTGAGAATTACCGTTGCTTGACGTGCCCGCCCGCAGGGAGCGGGATCGTACTTCTGATGGCGTCCGACATTGCCGTTGGCGTGGCGTGAGGGATCGAGCCTGAGCAGGGAATTAATGTGCCTCGGCAGGCGTTCCGGTCCGCGTTGACCGGGCGGTTTATCAAGTTGACAGAGGCGGGATGCATCACTTGACGCGGCTGATGTCACGTGAGTCTTATCGTAATTATTACCCTCATCAGATCTACAGTAGATTTTTGTTGTGATTACTTGGAGAAATTTTGGATATTGTGTACAGTGACGTAATCCTTGTATCTTAGTTATTATTTTGTAATTATTACTTGAGTTTTGAGCAAGAGGCTCTAAGATTTATATATTCATTATTCTTATAATGAATTTTCTTTTGTTTGCCTCGTGATTTTTATAACGTAAATCTTAATGTCCTATTTGATTGTGATTTTCATTTAATTCTGTTGTGTGTTACGATCGATTTATATTTATTCGTATACAAAATTTGTTCCTTTGTTTATCTCATGAGGCAGCGTGTTGTATGCATTTTGTTCCCTGGAAATGAATGATATGTCCAAAGCAAAGAAAGATGGAAGTCAAATGACACGAATAGAACTTTGAAACTCTTCTTTTATTTATGCTCTCTCGAGAGCCAAAAGCGAGATAAGAAGAAGCTTGTGATAGATGTACGTTGGTTTCAAGGGCAGTAGGTGATATCGTAATTAGCCCCCACGCAGGTGAAGGTGCTGCTCTTGTCATCATAAGCATAACTATAAGCTTGAGGACACGCATCCTTGAACATCTCGGAGTAGCTGGTGGGCTTGCATGTGTCCGGGCTACCGTACTGGCCCCTGCAGCAGTACTCGTCCGTGTCGAAGGCTAAGCATGCGCTCTTGCACCCCACCACGCTCCCGTCCGGCGCCAGCATCTGCAACTCCGTGGGGCACCGCGCGTTGATGTTCGTCCGGCACGACGTGCTGCCGCAGTTCGACCCCCCGCTGGGAACGACCGACACCGGCACGTTGAAGCCGTCGACGCAGCTCACGTCGTAGAAATCCTTGCCTCCGTCGCCCTGCAGGGTGAACTCGACGAGCGTGGTCGGCGGCGCTCCTCCCGCCCCATTGCACGCCACCTGCCCAGTGCCGCAGTCCCCGGAGAGGCACGAGAATCTACCGGACGAGTCGGTGGAACATTTGTGCCGAGCCCACAGCCGGCCTCCCCAGGCGGGTGGCGCATCCAGCGAAAAGGAGGCGCCACTGTCCAGCTGGAATCCGGTCTGGGAAAGAGCACCTTTGTCGGAATTGGCCAGCGAGGCAGGCCAAACAGGGTCGGGGCAGTTGTTCTTGAAGTTAAAGGTGGTGGAGTGCGCGCCTGAAGAAGCACCGACAGGTGTCGTGCATGAACACACGACGTAACAATGGCAAAGGAAGGCATACATAGAACCAGTGATGATAACAGACCTGAGATGAGGACGGCGACGAAGAAGGCGAGAGAGACGAGTCGTAGCTGCGCCATAGAGGAAGGCTCCGGAGAACTAAGAGGAGTTGGGGTGAGACGAAACGTCGCAGTGAGGGGCACTTTATATAGAGCCAAGTTGTCGTGTGCATGGACTGAGTGTGTACATGAGTTCTGAGATAGGTGTACCGACCCAAAGGTGGCACCGTATGCAGAATGCCGAATCTGGGATCGACATCCAGCATAGGAAGGTGAATAATATGATATGGTCCATATGCATTAATTTCTTTCCATCTATTCTAAATGAAATACACTTATCAAGATTTTGATACTTAATGACCAAGTCATTAAAATTAGAAATGAGATAAAGAGCGTTAATGGTTGGTTGTCTTCACAGTTTAATTACTACGCGTAGCTATCAACTGTTGTTGCTATCCCAGATAGAATTAGCTACGTAGGCAAAGATACTAACCCAAAAAAATACATATAGGATGTCTTGTGTCTCTGGTGAAGCAGCCGTCCGTCCGTCCGTCCGTCCGTCCGTGTTGGATGGCAAAGCGAATGTTAGGTGCTTTTGATGTTTTTTTTTTTTTCTTTTCTAAATCTTGAATGAATGAATAAATGCACGATGAAAATTAAATTCTTTACTAGAAACTATAATGACTTGGAACTAATCAATTTAATGACTTGGACCTAATGACTATAATGCCTTGGACCTAATGACTTGGAACTATAATGCCTGATAAACATAATGACTTGGACCTAATCAATTTAATGACTTGGACTAATATAATACACGATGTTAAATTCATTACGTAATATAATGACTTGGACCTAATCAATATTCAAAGTGAATGATCAATAATAAGATAACATACTAGAAAATCAATATAAGATTTACTATGGTTCAACCTAAATCCATGATGAAAATCAAATTCATTACCATGTGAGATCAATTACAAGGTCATTAAGTTATCCTCACTCAAGCCTAATCCTCTTTTATACCCAATCATATCAATTTTAAAGAATTTACATCTTTTATTTCATCATCTCTAAAAACCCCGGAGAACACCCTCTCTGTGCACCTTAGAAAAAATAAAAAACCTAAGAGTACTCCAAGTATTCATCTTATCTTATTGTTTGCCCATCAAAACTATAACATATTTATAGAAAAGTCAAACCCTAAATCATAATATTATTTTCAAGATGATGTCTCCTCGTACTAAGATTTCTAGATATATTTTTTCTAGAAGGATCAATTGGGCATAAGAGACATGGTTTACATTAGGTACTTCCGATGGACTTAAAACGAATGCATCATGACCAAATAATAATAATAATAATAATGGTCACGTTAGATACAGTATTTTTATCTTGAATAAATAAATCGAGTGCAAGAGGAATGCTTTGGGCTTGGTGAATCACAGATGGACATAATGACTCGGACCTAATCAACATAATGACTTGGACCTAATCAATTTAATGACTTGGACTAATATAATACACGCTGTTAAATTCATTACGTAATATAATGACTTGGACCTAATCAATATTCAAAGTGAATGATCAATAATAATATAATATACTAGAAAATCAATATAAGATTTACTATGGTTCAACCTAAATCCACTATGAAAACCAAATTCTTTAGTACGTGAGATCAATTACAAGATCATTAAGTTATCCTCACTCAAGCCTAATCCTCTTTTATACCCAATCATATAGATTTTACAAAATTTATATTTTTTATTTCATCATCTCTAAAAACCTCATAGAACACCCTCTTTGTGCACCCTAGAAAAAAAAAAAAACCTAAGAGTACTCAAAGCATTCATCATATCTAACTGTTTCCCACCAAAACTATAATATATTTATAGAAAAGTCAAATCCTAAATCATAATTGTTTTTTGTTAGGCTGATAGCCCATGTGGGCTATGGCAGCCCACAGCCCACAACCCACACCCCCTCTTAACCTAACCCTAATTAAGATTACGGGGGTGTGGTGACTGCGTTTTAAAAGCAGAAAAAGGTTATAAAAAGGCAGCAACGAGGCAGATCTTGACAGCCACGGGATTCCAAAAAGAAGAAGGAGAACAAGGCAGAAAAGGAAGAGAAAGAAAGGGAAGAAGACAAGGACAACGCAGAGAGACTGTTCTCAATCATCTAGCAGTGTTCTCATCTCAGGTTAGATCAAATCTACAGTAGACTCTTGCTGTGATTACTTAGGGAGGTTTTAGATATTGTGGGCAGTGACGTGATCCTTGTATCCCAGTTATTCTCTTGTGGTTGTTGCTAGGGTTTTGGGCAAGAGATTGAGATTTGTATATTTATTATTCTCATAGTGGATTATCTCTAGTTTGCCCCGTGGTTTTTACCCTTCACATTGAAGGGGTTTTCCACGTATATCTTGGTGTTCTGTTTGATTGTGTTTCCATTTTATTCCGCGGCATATTATGGTCTTCTAGTATTTGTTCATATACAAAGGTTATTCCTCTTTATATCCCCATCAACTGGTATCAGAGCGGGGTTTTGGTGATTTAATTTTTGTATTTGAACATGGAGGCTAGTAATATTTCTCGTATGATTAATTTGAATGGAAATAATTGGATGATATGGAAACCAAGAATGGAAGATCTCTTGTATTGCAAAGATTTGTATAGACCTTTGCAAGGGGATAGTGCAAAACCTATAACTATGACAGATGATGAGTGGAAGAGGTTAGATCGAAAAACAATTGGGTTTATTAGACAATGGCTTGATGATAGTGTCTTTCACCATGTTTCTACTGAAATTTCTGCATATTCTCTTTAGAAAAAATTGGAAAGTATCTATGAAAGAAAAACAGCTGGCAACAAATCTTTTTTGATCAGAAAACTTGTGAACCTAAAATATAGAGAGGGTGCTTCTATTGCTGAGCATTTGAATGAAATGCAGAGTATTACTAACCAGTTATCCTCTATGAAAATGTCTCTTGATGATGAGTTGCAGGCATTGTTACTTCTCAGTTCATTACCAAAAAGTTGGGAGACACTGGTGGTTTCCCTTAGTAATTTTGCGCTAGATGGTATTGTCACTATAGGTCAAGTAACAAGCAGTTTGTTGAATGAGGAGTTGAGAAGAAAGAGTTCACAACATCTCAGAATGATTCACAAGCACTTATCTCAGAGAACAGAGGAAGGTCAAAGTCTAGAAGCAGTTCACGTATGGGTAGGAGCAAGTCAAGATCAAGAAAAGATATTGTTTGCTATAACTATGGTGAGAAAGGACATTACAAGAACCAATGTAAGCAACCTAAGAAGAACAAGAAAAAGGGAAAAGAAGTGGAGTCTACAGAGTCAAAGGATAATACTACAGCTATAGTGCAGGGTGGTGATTATTTGATTTTGTCTCCTTCTGATGATATTTTTTCTTGTGTGTGTCAGGATCTTGAGTGGGTGATTGACACAGGTGCTTCTTATCATGCTACACCTCGGAGAGAGTTTTTTGCTACATATAGGTCTGGAAACTTTGGTGTTGTCAAGATGGGCAACTATGACACAGCAGACATCATTGGCATAGGTGATATTCATTTAAAGACCAACCTTGGCTGCAAGTTGGTACTTAAGGATGTGAGGTATGTGGTTGACTTGAGGCTGAATTTAATTTCAGTTGGAAGACTAGATGATGAAGAGTATGAAAGCATATTTCACAAAGGGCAATGGAAGCTCAGTAAGGGTTCTCTTGTTATAGCTAGTGGAAAGAAATGTCATACTTTGTACAGGTTACAGGCCAAAGCTTATGGTGAGCAGTTAAATGCTACAGAGAAAGACTTCAGTATGGAGTTGTGGCATAGGCGATTGGGACACATGAGCGAGAAGGGGCTGCAAGCTCTTTCCAAGAGAGAGGTATTACCAAATCTCAGAGGTATACATCTGAACCCTTGTATTGATTGTTTGGCTGGTAAACAACATAGAGTTTAATTTGCTAGTGCTGCTTTGTCTAGAAAAATGCATGCCTTAGACCGTGTCTATACAGATGTATGTGGTCCTTTGAGGACAAAAACTCTTGGTGGATCTGTTGATGTTCTTGATATAAGTGGTGCACTTTATTTTGTCACTTTTATAGATGATTTTTCCAGAAAAGTTTGGGCTTATGCTTTGAAGACCAAAGATCAGGTTATTAATGTCTTCAAAGAGTTTCAAGCCAGGGTTGAAAGGGAGATAGAAAGGAAATTGAAATGCATAAGATCATATAATGGTGGTGAGTATACGGGATTGTTTAATGACTATTGCAGGTCACATGGGATCCAACATGAGATGACAGTTCCTAGTACACCTCAGCATAATGCAATCGCAGAGAGGATGAACCGCACCATCATGGAAAAGATCAGATGTATGCTTTCACAGGCCAAGCTACCCAAAAGGTTTTAGGATGAGGTTTTGAGGACTGCAGTTGATGTGATCAACTTATCACCATGTACATCCCTAGATGGTGATGTTGCAGAGCATGTATGGTCAGGGAAAGATGTTTCCTACAAGCATTTGAGGATGTTTAGTTGTCGTTCATTTGCACATGTTCCAGATAATGAGAGGTCCAAGCTGGATGGTAAGTCTAAAGAATGTATTTTTCTTGGTTACTCACATGATCAGTTTGGTTACAGGCTTTGGGATCCAGAAAAGCAGAAGGTGTTCAGGAGCAGAGATGTGGTCTTCTTTGAGGATCAAACCTTTGAGGATTTGAAGAAGAAGGCACCAGCCAAGACTTCTGCAGAAGGATTAGCATATTGTGACCCAGTTATTCCTCTAGTATATCAAGGTGATGGAGGAGATGTGCAGGAAAATAGTGTAGAGCCTGATGTTGATTTACCTGCAGGACATGTTGAGCAAGAAGAAGTAGGAGAGCAAGTTCCCGTAGAACCTCAGTTGAGAAGATCTTCTAGACAACGTCAACCTTCCAGAAGATACTCTACAGATGAGTATGTGATGCTTACTGATGCAGGTGAACCAGAGAGTTACCAGGAAGCAGTTGAAGAGAAGCAGTTGCAGCTTCAGAAAATTCATACAGATGACAACGGAGCAGACATGTTGACGAAGATCTTATCAAAAGAAAGACAGAAGATATGCCGACAGTTGGTCGGCATGACTTCACATTGAGGAGTCATGGGATAACCTCCCTTATGGGCTGAAGGGGGAGGTTGTTGGGTTGATAGCCCATATTCAGCCCATGTGGACTAGGGCAGCCCACAGCCCACACCCCCTCTTAACCTAACCCTAATTAAGATTAGGGGGGTGTGATGGCTGCGTTTTAAAAGCAGAAAAAGGCTATAAAAAGGTAGCAACGAGGCAGATCTTGACAGCCACGGGATTCCAAAAAGAAGAAGGATAACAAGGCAGAAAAGGAAGAGAAAGAAAGGGAAGAAGACAAGGACAACGCAGAGAGACTGTTCTCAATCATCTAGCATTGTTCTCATCTCAGGTTAGATCAAATCTATAGTAGACTCTTGCTGTGATTACTTGGGGAGGTTTTAGATATTGTGGGCAGTGACGTGATCCTTGTATCCCAGTTATTCTCTTGTGGTTGTTGCTAGGGTTTTGGGCAAGAGATTGAGATTTGTATATTCATTATTCTCATAGTGGATTATCTCTAGTTTGTCCCATGGTTTTTACCCTTCACATTGAAGGGGTTTTCCACGTATATCTTGGTGTTATGTTTGATTGTGTTTCCATTTTATTCTGCTGCGTATTATGGTCTTCTAGTATTTGTTCATATACAAAGGTTATTCCTCTTTATATCCCCATCATTTTTCTCACAAAGATTTCTCCTCCTAATAAGATTCCTTGTTCTTTTTAAACATTGGTTCTAAAAATCTTAAAATATTTATTAATCCTAACACTTTATATATATTTTTTCTAGAGGGATCAATTGGGCATAAGAGACATGGTTTGTATTAGGTGGTTCGGATGGATTTATGTTCATGACAAATGCACCATGAGCATATATATATATATATATATATATATATTGGTCACGTTAGATACGTTATTTTTATCCTAAATAAATAAATCGAGTGCAGAAGGAATGCTTTGGGCTTGGTCAATCACGGATGGTTAAGATATTTTGATGTCTTAAGCAAATGTGAATGCATCATATGCTAAAACAACATATTAGTCACATCCGATAGATATATTTTCTGACGACACATCATATGGTGCAAATATGTACTATCTATACATTTGCTCTCACTACTGTATCATATGCAGATGCTTGCCGGAGTGGTAAAGTGTTTCGCTCTCAATTTTTCGTTCTAATAAGAGTATAATGTTGGGCTCACAGGTAAATTGCTTGGATTATAAGGCTGGGTTTGAGTGTCGATAGAGAGAAGCTAGATTCTAATGTATGGGTTTCTTCTCTTCCGACCTATCGAGATCGAGAATCTCGATCCGAGCCATGCCTCCTTCACTTGTGAGTGCGATCGACATGAGCAAATAATCAACTTAAAGGTGTAATCGAATTGAAAGCATGATTATGTATGACTGACTCGATGGTATAATCATTTTTAGAGTGAGGTCGATTTGATTGATGGTGATTATTTTAAGAGTAATCCTCTTAAAAATATAATTATTGTAAAAGATATAATCATTTTAAAGATACAATCAACTTAAAAAACGATGGTGTATCATTATTTTGGAAGATGTATTGATGATGGCCCTAAGAGATTAGGTTGTCGTATCAATTTAGTCGTACAGCGACGTTGATGTTTTTTTATTTTGGAATTATACAATATCTCCCATATGACTTGATTTCACAAGATGAGAGGCCAAAGTCATCAAGATTATTGATCTCTATACATTTTAATTTTGTTGTTCTTCCTTCTCACTAATAGAGGCCAGTTGTAGGTTAGAGAACATCATCTTGCTACATTTATTTAACTCTTAGAAAATACTCGATAGACTTTTATAATATAACTCATCTGGCCCAAAGCTAACTATATTTTTGCAACCCATTGCCCTTCGGTCTTGTAGGAAAGCCAACTAAGATCCTCTATCCCTAGTGAAATATTTAATTGTTGTTTAAGTAGATTTGATGATATATTGATCTAAAAAGGAGTTTTAAATATAAATCAATTATTTTATGTTATGAAACAAATAATATTTAATTAATTATGAAATTATCGTATTAGACTCCTCTATCTCTCCTACATAAGGATAGGATACGTAGAACTCTCCATGTTCATACGAGTGGAGCAAGGTTATGATATGAATAAAGAGACATGAGACAATTGTCGGAGAGATAGATTACCTGACTCTCCATATTTCATCATATGTCGGAGAGATAGACAATTATATTTTGATAATTAAAATTCTGCATAATTCTGATTTATTATATTTAAAAATTATTCTATAATTTTATTATTTATTATTTTATTTTGATTTAATACATAAAAATTTCAGATTTATTATTTAATTTTATTTTGATCTCTTTATCTTCTGAATGTTTCATAATATTTTATCTGGAACTTTTATGTTTTACAGGATTTTTATATTAATTAAATAATTTTATTCATAGAAATAGTTTATAAACTAGTCTTATAAGGATTGTATGTTAGTTTAATTAAATTATGATTGAATTGAGTCTGATTCAAATTAATTAGATTGATTCAACTAGGGTTCATATAAATTAAAAACTAATTAGGGCATGATTCATGATGTCAATAGATTATTTATGAGTTTAAAGATATCGAGATTGATCTACGAGTTTGATTATGATTGCTTGACAAACAAGTGATCTACTAAGATTAGTATAAATTTGACATCTCTTGTGCCTTACATGATATGAGCTTCATGCCCATTATATAGCGTAAAATTTGGAATTGTTGGAATTATGGACTTGAATGCTGTTTTTGATTCATAAAGATATATTTTGAATATTTTTAATTACGTTTCTGTTTTGAATAAACTACTCTGCATGTTTAGAATTTTATTTCTTTAGTCAGAAATTTTCAAGTATTTTTAGGCATTAATTTGGAAACAAATAGATTTTGAATCTTGTTGGTTATCTATCTACTCTGAATAATATAGGATATGTTTTCTCTACCCTGAAATATATTCATATGATATTATCTGAATTATTCATGATTTATTGAACTTATAATTTTAAAAACACTAGTTATTGATATTTAATTCATGAAAAACAGTTTTGTAATATAATAAATTATGTTTTTTCTTTTAGTTAAATAACTCTGATGTTTGGAATTTTTATTTATTTTTATATGGAATTTTAAAGCTATTATATGATTTGTTTTGAAAATTTAAAATTTTAAAATTTTATGAAAACAAAAGGGGATTAATCTTATTTGTTTTGATCTACGAGTTTGATTATGATTGCTTTATGAATAAGTGATCTACTAAGATCAGTATGAACGTGACATCTATTAGTAGATCAGTATAAGTGATCTACTAAGTTCACATGTATTATGTGTTGTTGGTGGGTTGGATCAAAGCTTAACCCGATGCCTAAACACGGGTTGAGCCCAAATCCGAGCCTACAAAAACCTTTGTAGCCCATGGCATCTGTGTCGACCCAAGTTTTCACTGTTCCTATTTCCATGTATTCTGCATAGGTTGGCCCATTTGTTTTGACTTATTTTATGAGTTTGGCCATAATTGATTCCTAAATTAGATCCGAACCGAACCAATTTAGTTGATTTTGATCGGTTTAAAGTGCTTCTGAATTTATCTAGACCAATTTAAACTCATTTGACCCATATTAGACCTAATCAATTCTTCTAAGTTAGACGAAGTTACGATACATTCAAAACTAATCTTATGAGGATTATTAGTTGGTTAAATTAAATTTATTTTAATTAAGCCCGATTTGAATCGGTTGGACCAATTCAACTATGATTTAGGCCGATCAAGAGTGAATTGGGGGTATGATTCTAGATGTTTATAATGTTGATAGATCATTTATAAGTTTTGAGGTCTTCCATTTACAAGTTTGATTATGATTTCTTGATAAATGAATGATCAACTCAGGTTGGTATGGATGTGAGATATTCATTGGTAATGCCTCGTATGGTAGGAACTTTAGGACCATCATGCGGTGGATCCAATCTAATCCTTTTATTATGATTTTATATATATATATATATATATATATATATATATATATATATATATATATATATATATGCTAGCACCAACTTGAGACTAACATAAGATATAAGGTTGATGTAATAAAAAGACTTGAATAATCCCTCTTAATTATAAGAGAGCCAATATACTGGATAGCGATTCCTTTCAGGGTTTAGCAGGCTGTCATATGGATTCTTCCATCTACTATTGATAGATCTATGTTTTTATTTTGGTGGATAAGAAATAGTATTTTATCTATTATCGAGAGTATCATATGAATTTTATCTACCGTTGGGAGAGAATATAGCTAAGAGTATTATATTCCCTCTCACATAAATGTTAAAAGGTACATACTTACATCCTCTTTAGATCCCTAGAGGATAATCTTCTCTAGAATCGAATATATTCTCATTTGTTGTTAAGATTATATTCTATCATATACATACCCTCTCACATAAACGCTGAAAAGTACATACTTGCATCCTCTCTAGATCCCTAGAGGATAACCTTCTCTATAATATAACCTATTCTCATTTGCTATTAGGAATATAACCTATTTTCATATTCTTTCACATGCATTCTCTCTAGATCATATAACTTTTTCTGGATGATAACCTTCTCTAGAGACTCTAGATTCAAGAGCACCCAAGGTATTTCTCATATTTTGCTTTTAAAAAATAAGAAAAAGTAAACATTAATTTTTAGGATTTTTTACTTTTATGAAAAAAATTTCTCAAGATCTCTTGTTCTCATAGGATATTAACTACAAAAATTTTAAATTATTTTAGGATCCCAACATCATATAATTTCATAGGTGCGTTACATGCATTTTGTTCTCTAGATCGATGATGAACAAAAAAAAAAAAAAAAAACGTACAAGTCAAATAACATTTAGGTAGGAATTCAAAAACTCTTTTAATGTTCTTCTTCTATCAACGAGACAAGACGAAGCGTGTCTTTAACGTACATATGTTTCAAGGGCAGAAGGTGATATCGTAGTTAGCCCCCACACAGGTGAAGGTGCTGGTCCTATCATCATAAGCATAACTATATGCTTGAGGACATGCATTCTTGAAGATCTAGGAGTAGTAGGAGGGCTTGCAAGTGTCTAGGCTATCGTACTGGCCCCTGTAGCAGTACTCGTTCGTGTTGAAGGCTAAGCATGCGCTCTTACACCCGACCACGCCCCTGTTCGGCGCTATTATTGTTGGGAAATCTTTGGGGGCGACATCACATGCGCAGCGGAAGAACAAGAAAACAAAATCCCCGATTCCCAAAGAGATGTTCGTCGTCGTGCGAAGATTGGTACGCAAAAATCCGCGAAACATGAAACTGCGTATAGAGTAGATTGTGTTACCTAGGGAGATCGTATATCCCTGTTTCCTTGCAGATCCTTAGGAGAGGGTGAAGGAGGTCAAGCGTCCTCCTCTCTAGTGGTGATCCACACAGCAGGGTTGCGACGACGCTCCTCAAAACTCCAGGCCTACTCTGAGGTGGAGAGGGAGAGGAGAATAGGAAAGGCAAGCAAGAGCTCTCTTGCCTATGGGGCTCTGAATCCCTCCTATTTATAGAGGTCCCCTGTCAAACCCTAATGGGTCCTCCCCTAGTGGGTATTGGATCTGCATCCAATAAGACAAGGGCTCCGTCGGATATCTCATATCCGAACCTCTACTCATTGCAATGCCTATCATATGTGTGTGACCCTCTAGGCCCAATATCGAGCTGGCCGTGAGTCATACCTGTCAGAACTCCTTCTAACTTAGTGAATTATTATCTCTGTAATAATTCACTCGACTCATCGACTACGGACGTACTAGGCCACTACGCAGTAGTCCCCAGACGATACAGGGGAATCCAATCCATTGGACCTGTATGTCCTTAGTTACCGTGTACCTATAGTCCCTCATCCATCTAATATCCCAAAGACCATATATCGAGCATGGTGTTGTCAGACCCATACGGTTTCTACTCGAGTCTCGCTCTAATCGGATTCTCCCGGAGAACTCTTTCTCCCTCAACCCGAATGACCCTGGCCAGGGATTTGTTTGAGCAAGAACACATGGGATATTCCTCTCATGATGCCGAGAGTGGATGATCCTCTATCGACACTCAATAGCCCTCGTAAAGTCGACTACCACTCCCAATGACCAGTTGTACTAGATCTGGGACAGCCAAACCTATAAGTATGGTATCAAAGAGTGGAGCACTCATACAGGACATCCTTGGTGTCTCAAGTCTAAGGACCATATACACCACTAGGACTACGAAATCGCTATTTGACAATAAGGCATCATCAACCATCCAACATTCCGTAAGCGGATCAATCAGTGAACTCATTCTCCAATGAGCACCTGTACTGTATCCCTAGTGTCCCTACACAAGCAGCTATAAGACCAGCTGCATCCATCATATGGACGGGTATACAGCACACCAGTCTGTCCGGTTATCACGATATCCCTCTCGAGTAACCTATGACCGGGATTATTTAGGATATGTGTTTAAAGGTGAATCGATCTCACTATCGTGATCTCATCACGATCCGATTCCCATTGCACAAATCCAAGGACATCACAATATATGTATGCATTTATGCAATAGTTATAAAGTGATATACGCCAAAATATAATAAGCAAAAAGATTCTGTATCAAGTCACATATGCCATCACTCATGTGATTGGCTTGCTGGGCACCTATGACTATCAGTTATCACCAACTCCTAGGGGCACAGCAAGTTGACGTTCACCGGGCACGACGTGCTATTGCAATTCGACCCCCCGCTGGGAACAACTAACACCGGCAAGTTGAAGTCATCGACGTAGCTCACGTCATAGAAATCCTTGCCTCCGTAGCCCTACAGGGTGAACTGTTGGGGATGGAGGAGCAAGAAAAAAATAGAATACTACGATGTAAATAAAAGAATCCTTTTGATTCAGGAAAAGCGATGTAGTATTTAAAACAAGTGGATTGACAAGAACACTTGCAAGATATTCTCAAATGCACACACTCTCTATATTTCCTTGCTTCTTGAACTATCATCCTATTTATAGGACTAGTGGTAATTACCCATATCACCATGTCACCCAAGATAGAGGTAGTTATTGAAACTATCCTATAACTTCTAGATCATGATTGAGGTAGTTATTGAAACCACCCTATAACTACTAGATAATGATAACTACATAGTAACTATGAATCAAATGTCAACACTCACCCTTGATTCATAGTTGCATATACCGATTTGCGACATGAAATAAACATGCTTTTGAACTGGAAGTGACTTGACGAGGATATCCACAACTTGTTCATCTGTTCCATAATACTTCATTGTTATGGCTTCACTTGCTACAAGATCTTGAATGAAATGATAGCGTATCTCTATATGCTTCGTTCTTCTATAAAATGTTGGATTCTTCGTCATTACAATTGTGGCTTTATTGTTATAAAATATTTCCGTTGCTTCTTTTTATTCTTGATGAAGGTATTCAAAGTCTTCTAAGCCATATTGCTTGACAAGCTGCTGATGTTGCGGCTACATATTCTGCTTCCGATGTCGACAACACAGTTGTTGCTTGCTTTTTAGAACTCCAAGATATAGCTCCCGATCTGAGGCTAAAAACATTGCCTGAAGTACTCTTTCGATCATCTAAAGCTCTTGCCCAATCACTATCAATGAAACCAAATAATTTATAATTAAAATTATAAGAATACCAAATACCATAATATGTAGTTTCGGCAATATAACGTAGAGTTCTTTTAACAACTCCGAGATGATGTTTGCTTGGGCTATGCATAAACCTGGATATTACACCAACAGAGAATGCAATATCTGGTCGAGTATGAGTTAGATAAATCAAACCTCTAACCAAACTTCTATAGTATATTGAATTTGTTAGACTTGTACCATCTTCAAGTTTCAATTTCTCATTTACATTCATGGGTGTTGCTGCAGCTTTACAATTAATCATGTTAGATTTTTTTAGTAGATCTATTGTATACTTTCTTTATGAAATAAAAATTCAATCTGATCCTTGCTTCACTTCCAACCTAAGAAAATAGTGCAGTAGACTTAGATTTGACATTTCAAAACTATTCATCATGCATTTTTTAAATTCTACTACAGAAAAGTTAGATGAACCCATATATATAATATCCTCAATATAGAGGCAAACTATTAGAATATTATGTTTACCTTCCTTCTTTAGATAAAGAGTAGGTTCATTTTTGCTCCTCTTAAATCCATTTTAAAGAAAATAATAATTAATTTTACTGTACCATGCCCTTGGAGCTTGTTTAAGTCCGTAAAAAGCTTTTCTTAGCTTATACACCTTTTCTTCATGTCCTTTAACCAAAAAACCTTCAGGTTGATCAACAAAAACCTCTTCATGTAAATCTCTATTTAAAAATATAGATTTCACATCAAATTGATAAATAGACCAATTCAAGTGAGTAGCTAAAGCTAAGAAAGTTCTCACAGTTTCGAATCTAGCAATTGGAGAAAAAGTATCATCAAAATCAATACATTGTTGCTGTAAATATCCTTTTGCTATAAGTCGTGCTTTATGCTTTTGGATACTTCCATCTATATTAAACTTTGTTTTGAACACTCATTTTAATCCAATAACTTTTTTTTTTTTTTTTCTTTCAGTAGATCCATTAGCTCCCAAGTTTCATTCTTCTCAATTGACTTGATTTCCTCCTTTATTACATTTTTCCATTCCTCTTTTTCAACAACTTTCTCAAAAGTTGTTAGATCTGAAATAAACAAAGCAAATGTTGAGTCATAAATTCCTATTAGTGATATGAAATTTCTTGGAGGGGTTTCATCTAAGGAATCATAATTTGAACTATTATTAGGTGAGGTTGACGATGAACTTGTTGGAGCAAGATCTGTCATTTGATTCTATTGAGTGTCTAGTTCTGTTGGAATCTGTATTTGTGTTCCACCTTTATTGGTCTCCCAATTCAAAGTAATAACTAATTAAGATATATTTTTTAGATTTTTCATCAAGCTTATGATGATTTTGTGAATTAATCAAAGCATAAGCAATACAACAAAAAATTCTTAAATGTCTAACACTTAGTTTCATAGCATACCAAGCCTCAAAAGGAGTTTGATTCATAACAACTTTTGTTAGTGAAATATTCAACAAATAAACTGCTGTTGCAACTGCTTCTGCCCAAAACTAATTTGGAATTTGTTTTCCTTTAAGCAAACTTCTTGCCATTTCAACGATAGTCTGATTCTTACGCTCAGCTACACCATTTTGCTCCGATGTATATGGTGCCGTCAATTCTCTAAGAATACTATTTTCTTCACAAAAAGAATTAAACTCATTAGATAAAAATTCATCACCTCTATCTGTTCGAAGTGTCTTTATGTGTCTACTACTTTACCTTTCTATAAGTGCCTTGAATTTTTAAAAATTATCAAATATTTCAGATTTCAATTTCAAAAAATATACCCAAATCATGCGACTATAATCATCCGTAAACAATAGAAAATATTGACTTCCACCAAATGATTTTGTATTCAAAGGTCCACTTAAGTCAACATGAATTAATTCAAGACAATTAGATGCTCTCCATGCTTTTCTAATAGGAAATGATTTTTTTACTTTGTTTGCTATAAATACATCCGTCACATACATCAAGTGTATTAATCTTGGATAATCCGAAAACCATTCTTTTTTTACTTTACAACCTTAAACCCTTAATGTTAAGGTGTCCATATCTTAAATGTCATAAATTAAATTTATTCTTTTGAGTTGCGACAAGCACATGCCTTTCAATATTTAACACACCAAGTACAAATATCTTATTTTGCGTCATGCAAACATTTACTATAATCAAACCATATTTTTTATCTTTAATAGTGCATGAACCATCATCAAATATTACTGAATATTCATCATCTATCAATTGTCCAACACTCAACAAGTTATGTGATAAAGTAGGGACAAAGAAAATATTATCAAGGTATTTTACCTTTTCTTGATTTGTCTTCACCTCAATTGTTCCTTTTCCTTCCACTTGGATTTTGGATTTGCTTGTTATCTCCAAGTCTAACTTTCAACTTGTGAGTTTCATCAATATCTCTAAATATTAATTTTATGTCTAACATATGATTAGAACATCCACTATCCAGAAACCAAATATCATTTGAGATATCACGAACTTGTGAATGAGTCATAAACAACTTACTATTTTCTTCATTTTCCTCTACATAGTTTACTTGCTTTTCTCTTTTCCAGCAATCTATCTTCATGTGACCAAACTTTTTACAATAGTGACATTGAATTCCACTCTTTTAAATTTTTTTATCATAATTTGATTGCCTTTGTTCATCATGCCCATCTGCCACGTCCTCTTCATGTTGATTTTTTATCTTCTTTTGAAGTAGAAGACTCTCCCATAATCTGAAATGTTTTTCCTTCATTTTTTTCAAGTGACCTGTTCAACCTTGCTTCATGTGTTTATAAGGAACTCATTAGTTCATCAAATGAAAATGTAGATAAATCTTTTGACTCCTCAATTGCGATAACAACATGATCAAATTTCTAAGTTAAACTTCTCAAAACTTTTGCAACAATTATATGATCAGAAAGATTTTACCATAAGATTTTATTTGACTAACAATTTCAATCATTCGAGAAAGAAAATCTTGCACCGATTCATTGCTTTTCATAAACAAAATTTCAAACTCACGACGAAGGGTTTGAAGTTTTTTTCTGTAATCACCCTTGATGAGCCTTTAAATTTATTTTGAAGTATCAACCAAGCTTGCTTTGAGCTTGTCGCTACTGCAATTCTTGAGAAGATTGTCTCATGTACAGCTTGTTGAATGAAAAACAATGTCTTTGAGTCCATTCTATTCTCCCTCAGCCTGATTTCGTCATCTGAATCCGCATATCCATTCCCTATTAAGTCTCAAAGATCTTGAGACTTGAATAGAGTATTCATCTTGATACTCTAAAATTCATAGCATTTGCTCGAGAAGATGGGAATAAGGGGCTGAGACATTAAATTATCATTGAAAGTCATAATGCCCAGATTGAAACTAGGCTCTGATATCACAAATGTTAGGGATGGAGGAGCAAGAAAAAAATAGAATACTACGATGCAAGTAAAAGAATCCTTTTGATTCAAGAAAAGCGATCTAGTATTTAAAACAAGAAGATTGATAAGAACACTTACAAGATATTCCCAAATGCACACACTCTCTATATTTCCTTCATTCATGAACTATGACCCTATTCATAGGACTAGTGGCAACTACTCATATCACCATGTCACCCAAGATAAAGGTAATTATTGAAACTACCCTATAACTTCTAGATCATGATTGAGGTAGTTATTGAAGCCACCCTATAACTACTAGATCATGATAACTACCTAGATAACTATGAATCAAATCTCAACATGAACTCGATGAGCATGGTCGGCGACGCTCCTCCCGCCCCATTGCACGCCACCTGCCCAGTGCCGCAGTCCCCGGTAAAGCACGAGAATTTGCCGGCCGAGTCGGTGGAACACGTTTGCCGAGCCCACAACCGGCCTCCCCAGGCGGGTGGCGCATCCAGTGAAAAGGAGGCACTACTGTCCAGCTGGAATCCGGTCTGGGAAAGAGCACCTTTGTCGGAATTGGCCAACGAGGTAGGCCAAATAGTGAAGGAGCAGTTGTTCTTGAAGCTAAAGGTGGCGGAGTGTGCGCCTGACGAAGCATCAACAAGTATCATGCATGAACGAATGACATAACAATGTCAAGGGAAAGCATACATAGAACCAATGATCACGGACCTGAGATCAGGATGGCGACGTAGAAAGCGAGAGAGACGGTGCTGCAACTAAAGTTCTGCTTCGCTTGTGGGCGTCAAAGGGCAGAGGAGAACGGCTAGTTTGAGCAAGTCATGTCGCAGCCAAATCTCAACTTTGGTATGTAGCTGGTCCAGATTAGAGCCAGCTCGTGGGTTTTCTTCTTTTGTTGTGTGTTACTCGAGTCGTGGGTCCAACCTAATTATCAGAATATTGCAGTGTGAGATTAATTAATCATATTTTTTTTCTTTGAGAACATAACTCTAATTAAAATCAAATTGGTTTTTTGACCTGCAATGGCACTTTTTTAACTCTTCACACCACAACCTTGAGATCAATGCATTAGCTCAACCAGTATGAAGACATAACGTTCGATTCTACGACCACTAAGGGCTGAGGCCCTATGGGCAGTCGGTTTCGATATCTTTCTACTGCATTCTTTCATTTGCAACCACTACTCTCTGTTCTTTCTCATCCGATCATCAAATCTCCCTTTCCTCTATCTCTCTCTCTCTTCTCTTCCTTTTCGATCTCTCCTTGCCTACATTATTCAATAGTGCGGTCGCTCGTTTTCTCCTTTTTTTTCTTTCTGTTGTCTGTCTCCATCCTTTAGGTGAGAAAAGAAAGAACAGACTACATTGAAGAACAAAGACATATTTGAAGCATATAAGATCACAAAGCATAGAAGCTCCTCCTCATCCCAATCTTGTTGTTATGTTCTTGTCAGATTATAATTTTCTACTTTATTTTTCCTTCTTGTATGGCTTGGTCGTGTTGGGCAGACAGCCCATTGTGGGCTTTAACAGCCTATAGCTCACTTCCCTTATTAACCAAAACCTAGATCTAATAAAGGGGGTGTGAGGGCTATGAAAAAAAGGGATAGAAAACTACAGCAGCAATGTGATTCAAAATAAGAAAAAAAGGACATAAAAACAAGAGAAAAGAAAAAAGGAAGAAGACAAGGATAACGTCGAGACTATTCTCAATCATCCAATCTAAGCAATATTCTCATCTAATGTTAGATTAGATCTACAGTAGATTTTTGTTGTGATTACTTAGGGAGATTTTGGATATTGTGTACAGTGACATAATCTGTATCTTAGTTATTCTTTTGTAATTATTACTTGAGTTATGAGCAAAAGACTCTGAGATTTATATATTTATTATTCTTATAGTGAATTTTTTTTTGTTTGCCCTGTGATTTTTATAACGTAAATCTTAATGCTCTATTTGATTGTGATTTTCATTTAATTCTGTTGTGTGTTACGATCGATTTATATTTATTCGTATACAAAGTTTGTTCCTTTGTTTATCTCATGAGGCAGCCTGTTGTATGCATTTTGTTCCCTAGAAATGAATGATCGATGTCCAAAGCAAAAAAGATGGAAGTCAAATGACACGAATAGAACTTTGAAACTCTTCTTTTATTTATGCTCTCTCGAGAGCCAAAGCGAGATAAGAAGAAGCTTGTGATAGATGTACGTTGGTTTCAAGGGCAGTAGGTGATATCGTAATTAGCCCCCACGCAGGTGAAGGTGCTGCTCTTGTCATCATAAGCATAACTGTTACGTCAGGTAACTGTTCAGCCGTGGCCTCGGGGCCGTCACGGCTTGGTCCGGGTCCGGAAGGCGGTGGTCAACGGGTGGGGGAGCCCCTCGAGTCGCTGAATCTCCGAAGGCAGGTGATCTCCAAAGGCGTCGCACCTGCACAAGGGTCGGGTCGGGGTGCTCGACCCGACCCCTCCGACGATCAAGTCAGTGAAGGATGTGGAGGGGGTTTAGGAGGAGGAGAAACCCCTGTGGGTTCAGCTGTGTTCCGAGAGTCCCCCTTTTGCTCAGGGCTCAGGGGTATTTATAGAGGAGATTAGATGTTACCTGATGTGGCTGCTTGCAGGGGCAGGACAGTGCCCCGCGTGGCATCTGACATGGCCACTGGGGCTGCGTGGAGGACCGAGCTGCCGCAGGGTATGGGCGAGCCTCGGTTGACGTGCTCCCATCAGTTCGGCATTGAAGCTTCCTTCCTCGGGCAGTGCGTCCACCTGGCGTGGCTGACGTCATGGCCATTTTTACCCCTATCAATAACTATAAGCTTGAGGACACGCATCCTTGAACATCTTGGAGTAGCTGGTGGGCTTGCATGTGTCCGTGCTATTGTACTGGCCCCGGCAGCAGTACTCGTCCGTGTCGAAGGCTAAGCATGCGCTCTTGCACCCCACCACGCTCCCGTCCGGCGCCAGCATCTGCAACTCCGTGGGGCACCGCGCGTTGATGTTCGTCCGGCACGACGTGCTGTCGCAGTTCGACCCCCCGCTGGGAACGACCGACACCGGCACGTTGAAGCCGTCGACGCAGCTCACGTCGTAGAAATCCTTACCTCCGTCGCCCTGCAGGGTGAACTCGACGAGCGTGGTCGGCGGCGCTCCTCCCGCCCCATTGCACGCCACCTGCCCAGTGCCGCAGTCCCCGGAGAGGCACGAGAATCTACCTGACGAGTCGGTGGAACATTTGTGCCGAGCCCACAGCCGGCCTCCCCAGGCGGGTGGCGCATCTAGCGAAAAGGAAGCGCCACTGTCCAGCTGGAATCCGGTCTGGGAAAGAGCACCTTTGTCGGAATTGTTCAGCGAGGCAGGCCAAACAGGGTCGGGGCAGTTGTTCTTGAAGTTAAAGGTGATGGAGTGCGCGCCTGAAGAAGCATCGACAGGTGTCGTGCATGAACACACGACGTAACAATGGCAAAGGAAGGCATACATAGAACCAGTGATGATAACAGACCTGAGATCATGACGGCGACAAAGAAGGCGAGAGAGACGAGTCGTAGCTGCGCCATAGAGGAAGGCTCCGGAGAACTAAGAGGAGTTGGGGTGAGACGAAACGTCGCAGTGAGGGGCACTTTATATAGAGCCAAGTTGTCGTGTGCATGGACTGATTGTGTACATGAGATCTGAGATAGGTGTACCGACCCAAAGGTGGCACCGTATGCAGAATGCCGAATCTGGGATCGACATCCAGCATAGGAAGGTGAATAATATGATATGGTCCATATGCATTAATTTCTTTCCATCTATTCTAAATGAAATACACTTATCAAGATTTTGATACTTAATGACCAAGTCATTAAAATTAGAAATGAGATAAAGAGCGTTAATGGTTGGTTGTCTTCACAGTTTAATTACTACGCGTAGCTATCAACTGTTGTTGCTATCCCAGATAGAATTAGCTACGTAGGCAAAGATACTAACCCAAAAAAATACATATAGGATGTCTTGTGTCTCTGGTGAAGCAGCCGTCCGTCCGTCCGTGTTGGATGGCAAAGAGAATGTTAGGTGCTTTTGATGTTTTTTTTTTTTTTTCTAAATCTTGAATGAATGAATAAATGCACGATGAAAATTAAATTCTTTACTGGAAACTATAATGACTTGGAACTAATCAATTTAATGACTTGGACCTAATGACTATAATGCCTTGGACCTAATGACTTGGAACTATAATGCCTGATAAACATAATGACTTGGACCTAATCAATTTAATGACTAGGACTAATATAATACACGATGTTAAATTCATTACGTAATATAATGACTTGGACCTAATCAATATTCAAAGTGAATGATCAATAATAATATAATATACTAGAAAATCAAAATAAGATTTACTATGGTTCAACCTAAATCCACTATGAAAACCAAATTCTTTAGTACGTGAGATCAATTACAAGATCATTAAGTTATCCTCACTCAAGCCTAATCCTCTTTTATACCCAATCATATAGATTTTACAAAATTTATATTTTTTATTTCATCATCTCTAAAAACCTCATAGAACACCCTCTTTGTGCACCCTAGAAAAAAAAAAAAACCTAAGAGTACTCAAAGCATTCATCGTATCTAACTGTTTCCCACCAAAACTATAATATATTTATAGAAAAGTCAAATCCTAAATCATAATTGTTTTTTGTTAGGCTGATAGCCCATATTCAGCCCATGTGGGCTAGGGCAGCCCACAGACCACACCCCCTCTTAACCTAACCCTAATTAAGATTATGGGGGTGTGGTGGCTGCGTTTTAAAAGTAGAAAAAGGCTATAAAAAGGCAGCAACGAGGCAGATCTTGACAGCCACGGGATTCCAAAAAGAAGAAGGAGAACAAGGCAGAAAAGGAAGAGAAAGAAAGGGAAGAAGACAAGGACAACGCAGAGAGACTGTTCTCAATCATCTAGTAGTGTTCTCATCTTAGGTTAGATCAAATATACAGTAGACTCTTGCTATGATTACTTACGGAGGTTTTAGATATTGTGGGCAGTGACGTGATCCTTGTATCCCAGTTATTCTCTTGTGGTTGTTGCTAGGGTTTTGGGCAAGAGATTGAGATTTGTATATTCATTATTCTCATAGTGGATTATCTCTAGTTTGCCCCGTGGTTTTTACCCTTCACATTGAAGGGGTTTTCCACGTATATCTTGGTGTTCTGTTTGATTGTGTTTCCATTTTATTCCGCTGTATATTATGGTCTTCTAGTATTTGTTCATATACAAAGGTTATTCCTCTTTATATCCCCATCAACTGGTATCAGAGCGGGGTTTTGGTGATTTAATTTTTGTATTTGAACATGGAGGCCAGTAATATTTCTCGCATGATTAGTTTGAATGGAAATAATTGGATGATATGGAAACAAAGAATGGAAGATCTCTTGTATTGCAAAGATTTGTATGGACCTTTGCAAGGGGATAGTGCAAAACCTACAACTATGACAGATGATGAGTGGAAGAGGTTAGATCGAAAAACAATTGGGTTTATTAGACAATGGCTTGATAATAGTGTCTTTCACCATGTTTCTACTAAAATTTCTGCATATTCTCTTTGGAAAAAATTGGAAAGTATATATGAAAGAAAAACAGCTAGCAACAAAGCTTTTTTGATCAGAAAACTTGTGAACCTAAAATATAGAGAGGGTGCTTCTATTGCTGAGCATTTGAATGAAATGCAGAGTATTACTAGCCAGTTATCCTCTATAAAAATGTCTCTTGATGATGAGTTGCAGGCATTGTTACTTCTCAGTTCATTACCAGAAAGTTGGGAGACACTGGTGGTTTCCCTTAGTAATTTTGCGCTAGATGGTATTGTCACTATGAGTCAAGTAACAAGCAGTTTGTTGAATAAGGAGTTGAGAAGAAAGAGTTCACAACATCTCAGAATGATTCACAGGCACTTATCTCAGAGAACAGAGGAAGGTCAAAGTCTAGAAGCAGTTCACGTATGGGTAGGAGCAAGTCAAGATCAAGAAAAGATATTGTTTGCTATAACTGTGGTGAGAAAGGACATTACAAGAACCAATGTAAGCAACCTAAGAAGAACAAGAAAAAGGGAAAAGAAGTGGAGTCTATAGAGTTAAAGGATAATACTACAGCTATAGTGCAGGGTGGTGATTATTTGATTTTGTCTCCTTCTGATGATATTTTTTCTTGTGTGTGTCAGGATCTTGAGTGGGTGATTGACACAGGTGCTTCTTATCATGCTACACCTCGGAGAGAGTTTTTTGCTACATATAGGTCTGGAAACTTTGGTGTTGTCAAGATGGGCAACTATGGCACAGTAGACATTATTGGCATGGGTGATATTCATTTAAAGACCAACCTTGGCTGCAAGTTGGTACTTAAGGATGTGAGGCATGTGGTTGACTTGAGGCTGAATTTAATTTCAGTTGGAAGACTAGATGATGAAGAGTATGAAAGCATATTTCACAGAGGGCAATGGAAGCTTAGTAAGGGTTCTCTTGTTATAGCTAGTGGAAAGAATTGTCATACTTTGTATAGGTTGCAGGCCAAAGCTTATGGTGAGCAGTTAAATGCTACAGAGAAAGACTTCAGTATGGATTTGTGGCATAGGCGATTGGGACACATGAGCGAGAAGGGGCTGCAAGCTCTTTCCAAGAGAGAGGTATTACCAGATCTCAGAGGTATACATCTGAACCCTTGTATTGATTGTTTGGCTGGTAAACAACATAGAGTTTCATTTGCTAGTGTTGCTTTGTCTAGAAAAATGCATGCCTTAGACCGTGTTTATACAGATGTATGTGGTCCTTTGAGGACAAAAACTCTTGGTGGATCTGTTGATGTTCTTGGTATAAGTGATGCACTTTATTTTGTCACTTTTATAGATGATTTTTCCAGAAAAGTTTGGGCTTATGCTTTGAAGACCAAAGATCAGGTTATTAATGTCTTCAAAGAGTTTCATGCCAGGGTTGAAAGGGAGATAGAAAGGAAATTGAAATGCATAAGATCAGATAATGGTGGTGAGTATACGGGATTATTTAATGACTATTGTAGGTCACATGGGATCCAACATGAGATGACAGTTCCTAGTACACCTCAGCATAATGCAATCGTAGAGATGATGAACCGCACCATCATGGAAAAGATCAGATGTATGCTTTCACAGGCCAAGCTACCCAAAAGGTTTTGGGATGAGGCTTTGAGGACTGCAGTTGATGTGATCAACTTATCACCATGTACAGCCCTAGATGGTGATGTTGCAGAGCATGTATGGTCAGGGAATGATGTTTCCTACAGGCATTTGAGAGTGTTTGGTTGTCGTTCATTTGCACATGTTCCAGATAATGAGAGGTCCAAGCTGGATGGTAAGTCTAAAGAATGTATTTTTCTTGGTTACTCACATGATCAGTTTGGTTACAGGCTTTGGGATCCAGAAAAGCAGAAGGTGTTCAGGAGCAGAGATGTGGTCTTCTTTGAGGATCAAACCTTTGAGGATTTGAAGAAGAAGGCACCAGCCAAGACTTCTGCAGAAGGATTAGCAGATTGTGACCCAGTTATTCCTCCAGTATATCAGGGTGATAGAGGAGATGTGCAGGAAAATAGTGTAGAGCCTGATGTTGATTTACCTGCAGGACATGTTGAGCAAGAAGAAGTAGGAGAGCAAATTCCCGCAGAACCTCAGTTGAGAAGATCTTCTAGACAACGTCAACCTTCCAGAAGATACTCTACAGATGAGTATGTGATGCTTACTGATGCAGGTGAACCAGAGAGTTACCAGGAAGCAGTTGAAGAGAAGCAGTTGCAACTTCAGAAAATTCATACAGATGACAACGGAGCAGACATGATTACGAAGATCTTACTAAAAGAAAGACAGAAGATATGCCGACAGTTGGTCGGCATGACTTCACATTGAGGAGTCATGGGACAGCCTCCCTTATGGGCTGAAGGGGGAGGTTGTTGGGTTGATAGCCCATATTCAGCCCATGTGGGCTAGGGCAGCCCACAGCCCACACCCCCTCTTAACCTAACCCTAATTAAGATTAAGGGGGTGTGGTGGCTGCGTTTTAAAAGCAGAAAAAGGCTATAAAAAGGCAGCAATGAGGCAGATCTTGACAGCCACGGGATTCCAAAAAGAAGAAGGAGAACAAGGCAGAAAAGGAAGAGAAAGAAAGGGAAGAAGACAAGGACAACACAGAGAGACTGTTCTGAATCATATAGCATTGTTCCCATCTCAGGTTAGATCAAATCTACAGTAGACTCTTGCTGTGATTACTTGGGGAGGTTTTAGATATTGTGGGCAGTGACGTGATCCTTGTATCCCAGTTATTCTCTTGTGGTTGTTGCTAGGGTTTTGGGCAAGAGATTGAGATTTGTATATTCATTATTCTCATAGTGGATTATCTCTAGTTTGCCCCGTGGTTTTTACCCTTCATATTGAAGGGGTTTTCTACGTATATCTTGGTGTTCTGTTTGATTGTGTTTCCATTTTATTCCGCTGCATATTATGATCTTCTTGTATTTGTTCATATACAAAGGTTATTCCTCTTTATATCCCCATCATTTTTCTCACAAAGATTTCTCCTCCTAATAAGATTCCTTGTTCTTTTTAAACATGGTTTGTATTTTTTCTAAAAATCTTAAAATATTTATTAATCCTAACACTTTAGATATATATTTTTTCTAGAGGGATCAATTGGGCATAAGAGACATGGTTTGTATTAGGTGGTTCGGATGGATTTATATTCATGACAAATGCACCATGAGCATATATATATATATATATATATATATATATATATATATATATATATATATATATATATATATATATATATATATATATTGGTCACGTTAGATACGTTATTTTTATCCTGAATAAATAAATCGAGTGCAGAAGGAATGCTTTGGGCTTGGTCAATCACGGATGGTTCAGATATTTTGATGTCTTAAGCAAATGTGAATGTATCATATGCTAAAACAACATATTAGTCACATCCGACAGATATATTTTCTGACGACACATCATATGGTGCAAATATGTACTATCTATACATTTGCTCTCACTACTGTATCATATGCAGATGCTTGCCGGAGTGGTAAAGTGTTTCGCTCTCAATTTTTCGTTCTAATAAGAGTATAATGTTGGGCTCACAGGTAAATTGCTTGGATTATAAGGCTGGGTTTGAGTGTCGATAGAGAGAAGCTAGATTCTAATGTATGGGTTTCTTCTCTTCCGACCTATCTAGATCGAGAATCTCGATCCGAGCCATGCCTCCTTCACTTGTGAGTGCGATCGACATGAGCAAATAATCAACTTAAAGGTGTAATCGAATTGAAAGCATGATTATGTATGACTGACTCGATGGTACAATCATTTTGAGAGTGAGGTCGATTTGATTGATGGTGATTATTTTAAGAGTAATCCTCTTAAAAATATAATTATTGTAAAAGATATAATCATTTTAAAGATACAATCAACTTAAAAAACGATGGTGTATCATTATTTTGGAAGATGTATTGATGATGGCCCTAAGAGATTAGGTTGTCGTATCAATTTAGTCGTACAGCGACGTTGATGTTTTTTTATTTTGGAATTATACAATATCTCCCATATGACTTGATTTCACAAGATGAGAGGCCAAAGTCATCAAGATTATTGATCTCTATACATTTTAATTTTGTTTTTCTTCCTTCTCACTAATAGAGGCCAGTTGTAGGTTAGAGAACATCATCTTGCTACATTTATTTAACTCTTAGAAAATACTCGATAGACTTTTATAATATAACTCATCTGGCCCAAAGCTAACTATATTTTTGCAACCCATTGCCCTTCGGTCTTGTAGGAAAGCCAACTAAGATCCTCTATCCCTAGAGAAATATTTAATTGTTGTTTAAGTAGATTTGATGATATATTGATCTAAAAAGGAGTTTTAAATATAAATCAATTATTTTATGTTATGAAACAAATAATATTTAATTAATTATGAAATTATCGTATTAGACTCCTCTATCTCTCCTACATAAGGATAGGATACGTAGAACTCTCCATGTTCATACGAGTGGAGCAAGGTTATGATATGAATAAAGAGACATGAGACAATTGTCGGAGAGATAGATTACCTGACTCTCCATATTTCATCATATGTCGGAGAGATAGACAATTATATTTTGATAATTAAAATTCTGCATAATTCTGATTTATTATATTTAAAAATTATTCTATAATTTTATTATTTATTATTTTATTTTGATTTAATACATAAAAATTTCAGATTTATTATTTAATTTTATTTTGATCTCTTTATCTTCTGAATGTTTCATAATATTTTATCTGGAACTTTTATGTTTTACAGGATTTTTATATTAATTAAATAATTTTATTCATAGAAATAGTTTATAAACTAGTCTTATAAGGATTGTATGTTAGTTTAATTAAATTATGATTGAATTGAGTCTGATTCAAATTAATTAGATTGATTCAACTAGGGTTCATATAAATTAAAAACTAATTAGGGCATGATTCATGATGTCAATAGATTATTTATGAGTTTAAAGATATCGAGATTGATCTACGAGTTTGATTATGATTGCTTGACAAACAAGTGATCTACTAAGATTAGTATAAATTTGACATCTCTTGTGCCTTACATGATATGAGCTTCATGCCCATTATATAGCGTAAAATTTGGAATTGTTGGAATTATGGACTTGAATGCTGTTTTTGATTCATAAAGATATATTTTGAATATTTTTAATTACGTTTCTGTTTTGAATAAACTACTCTGCATGTTTAGAATTTTATTTCTTTAGTCAGAAATTTTCAAGTATTTTTAGGCATTAATTTGGAAACAAATAGATTTTGAATCTTGTTGGTTATCTATCTACTCTGAATAATATAGGATATGTTTTCTCTACCCTGAAATATATTCATATGATATTATCTGAATTATTCATGATTTATTGAACTTATAATTTTAAAAACACTAGTTATTGATATTTAATTCATGAAAAACAGTTTTGTAATATAATAAATTATGTTTTTTCTTTTAGTTAAATAACTCTGATGTTTGGAATTTTTATTTATTTTTATATGGAATTTTAAAGCTATTATATGATTTGTTTTGAAAATTTAAAATTTTAAAATTTTATGAAAACAAAAGGGGATTAATCTTATTTGTTTTGATCTACGAGTTTGATTATGATTGCTTTATGAATAAGTGATCTACTAAGATCAGTATGAACGTGACATCTATTAGTAGATCAGTATAAGTGATCTACTAAGTTCACATGTATTATGTGTTGTTGGTGGGTTGGATCAAAGCTTAACCCGATGCCTAAACACGGGTTGAGCCCAAATCCGAGCCTACAAAAACCTTTGTAGCCCATGGCATCTGTGTCGACCCAAGTTTTCACTGTTCCTATTTCCATGTATTCTGCATAGGTTGGCCCATTTGTTTTGACTTATTTTATGAGTTTGGCCATAATTGATTCCTAAATTAGATCCGAACCGAACCAATTTAGTTGATTTTGATCGGTTTAAAGTGCTTCTGAATTTATCTAGACCAATTTAAACTCATTTGACCCATATTAGACCTAATCAATTCTTCTAAGTTAGACGAAGTTACGATACATTCAAAACTAATCTTATGAGGATTATTAGTTGGTTAAATTAAATTTATTTTAATTAAGCCCGATTTGAATCGGTTGGACCAATTCAACTATGATTTAGGCCGATCAAGAGTGAATTGGGGGTATGATTCTAGATGTTTATAATGTTGATAGATCATTTATAAGTTTTGAGGTCTTCCATTTACAAGTTTGATTATGATTTCTTGATAAATGAATGATCAACTCAGGTTGGTATGGATGTGAGATATTCATTGGTAATGCCTCGTATGGTAGGAACTTTAGGACCATCATGCGGTGGATCCAATCTAATCCTTTTATTATGATTTTTTTAATATATATATATATATGTGCTAGCACCAACTTGAGACTAACATAAGATATAAGGTTGATGTAATAAAAAGACTTGAATAATCCCTCTTAATTATAAGAGAGCCAATATACTGGATAGCGATTCCTTTCAGGGTTTAGCAGGCTGTCATATGGATTCTTCCATCTACTATTGATAGATCTATGTTTTTATTTTGGTGGATAAGAAATAGTATTTTATCTATTATCGAGAGTATCATATGAATTTTATCTACCGTTGGGAGAGAATATAGCTAAGAGTATTATATTCCCTCTCACATAAATGTTAAAAGGTACATACTTACATCCTCTTTAGATCCCTAGAGGATAATCTTCTCTAGAATCGAATATATTCTCATTTGTTGTTAAGATTATATTCTATCATATACATACCCTCTCACATAAACGCTGAAAAGTACATACTTGCATCCTCTCTAGATCCCTAGAGGATAACCTTCTCTATAATATAACCTATTCTCATTTGTTATTAGGAATATATTCTATCTCATACATACCCTCTCGTATAAATGCTGAAAAGTATGTATTCTCTCTAGATCCTATAACTTTTTATGGATGATAACCTTTAGACTCTAGATCCAATAGCAGCTAAGGTATTTCTCATATTTTGCTCTCACCTCTTATCATACTCTACATATACTTGAGAAATAAGAAAAAATAAACGCAGCTACATATACGCAGCTCACGTCGTAGAAATCCTTGCCTCCGTCGCCCTGCAGGGTGAACTCGATGAGCGTGGTCGGCGGCGCTCCTCCCGCCCCATTGCACGCCACCTGCCCAGTGCCGCAGTCCCCGGTGATGCACGAGAATTTGCCCGCCGAGTCGGTGGAACACGTTTGCCGAGCCCACAGCCGGCCTCCCCAGGCGGGTGGCGCGTCCAGTGAAAAGGAGGCGCCACTGTCCAGCTGGAATCCGGTCTGGGAAAGAGCACCTTTGTCGGAATTGGCCAACGAGGCAGGCCAAATAGTGAAGGAGCAGTTGTTCTTGAAGCTAAAGGTGGCGGAGCGTGCGCCTGAAGAAGCATCAACAAGTATCATGCATGAACGAATGACATAACAATGTCAAGGGAAGGCATACATAGAACCAATGATCACGGACCTGAGATCAGGATGGCGACGAAGAAGGCGACAGAGACAGTGCTGCGACTAAAGTTCTACTTCGCCTGTGGGCGTCAAAGGGCAGAGGGGAAAGGCCAGTTTGAGCAAGTCATGTCGCAGCCAAAGCACAACTTTGGTATGTAGCTGGTCCAGATCAGAGCCAGCTCGTAGGTTTTCTTCTTTCGTTGTGTGTTACTCGAGTCGTGGGTCCAACCTAATTATCAGAATATTACAGTGTTAGATTAATTAATCATATTTTTTTCTTTGAGAACATAACTCTAATTAAAATCAAATTGTTTTTTGACCTGCAATGGCACTTTGTTTGACTCTTCACACCACAACCTTAAGATCAATGCATCGGCTCAACCTTAAGATCTACGACCACAGTGGGCTGAGGCCTGCGGAGCTGCGGCCATGTGGCCAGTGGGTTTTGGTTTCTTTCTGCTGTATTTTTTTATTTGCGACCACTACTCTCTGTTTTTTATCGTCCCATTATCAAATCTCCCTTTCCTCTCTCTCTTCTCTTCTCTTCCTTTTCGATCTCTCTTTGCCTACACTATTCAATAGTGCGGTCATTCGTTTTCTCATTCTTTCTATCGTCACCTCCATCCTTTAGGTGCCAAAAAAAAAAAAGAATAGGCTACATTCAAGAACAAAGACATGTTTGAATCATATAAGGTAACAAAGCATAGAAGCTCCTCCTCGTCCCAATCTTGACGTCAATGTATCCACCAAAGGTGAGTCAGCCATCTTGTTGTTATGTTCTTGTCAATTATAAATTTTTATTTATTTATCCTTCTTGTATAGTTTGAGAATGTTCGGCAGAAGACCCATTGGTTCAGCTCATAATGGGTTTTAACAGCTCATTTTCCATTATTAACATAAATCTAGATCTAATAAATGGGGTATGGTGGCTATGAAAAAAGATGCAAAAACTTAAGAAAATGATATAAAAATAATAGAAAATAAAAGGAAAGAAGACAAGGACAATACAGAGGCTATACTCAATCATCCAATCTAAGCAGTATTCTCATATTGGGTTAGATCAGATCTATAATAGATTCTTGTTTTAATTACTTAAAAAGAATTTGGATATTGTATACAGTAACGTAATCCTTGCATCCCAGTTATTCTTTTGTAATTATTGTTTTGGTTTTCGGCAAGAGATTCTGAGATTTATATATTCATTATTCTTATAGTGAATTTTCTTTTGTTTGCCCCATGATTTTTATAATGTAAGTCTTAATGTCCTATTTGATTGTGATTTTCATTTAATTTTGTTGTGTGTTACGATCGATTTATATTTATTCGTATACAAAGTTTGTTCCTTTGTTTATCTCATGAGGCAGCATGTTGTATGCATTTTGTTCCCTAGAAATGAATGATCGATGTCCAAAGCAAGAAAGATGGAAGTAAAATGACATGAATAGAACTTTGAAACTCTTCTTTTATTTATGCTCTCTCGAGAGCCAAAGCGAGATAAGAAGAAGCTTGTGATAGATGTACGTTGGTTTCAAGGGCAGTAGGTGATATCGTAATTAGCCCCCACGCAGGTGAAGGTGCTGCTCTTGTCCTCATAAGCATAACTATAAGCTTGAGGACACGCATCCTTGAACATCTTGGAGTAGCTGGTGGGCTTCCATGTGTCCAGGATACCGTACTGACCCCTGCAGCAATACTCGTCCGTGTCGAAGGCTAAGCATGCGCTCTTGCACCCCACCACGCTCTCGTCCGACGCCAGCATCTGCAACTCCGTGGGGCACCGCGCATTGATGTTCGTCCGGCACGTCGTGCTGTTGCAGTTCGACCCCCCGCTGGGAATGACCGACACCGGCACGTTGAAGCCATCGCCGCAGCTCACGTCGTAGAAATCCTTGCCTCCGTGGCCCTGCAGGGTGAACTCGACGAGTGTGGTCGGCAGCGCTCCTCCTGCCCCATTGCACGCCACCTACCCAGTGCCACAGTCCCCGGAGAGGCACGAGAATCTACTAGACTGTTGGGCTGGCAGCCCACAGATTCAGCCCATAGTGGGCTTGGGCAGTCCACACCCCCTCTTAACCTAACCCTAATTAATATTAGGAGGGCTGTGGTGGCTGCGTTTTAGAGGAAGAAAAATGCATAAATAGGGCAGCAACGTGGGAGAAGAAAATAGCCACGGGATTCCAAAGAAAAGGAAGAAAACAAGGCAGAAAAGGAAGAGAAAGAAAGGGAAGAAGACAAGGACAACGCAGAGAAGTTGTTCTCAATCATCTAACAGTGTTCTCATCTCATGTTAGATCAAATCTACAGTAGACTTTTGCTGTGATTACTTGGGTAGGTTTTAGATATTGTAGGCAGTGACATGATCCTTGTATCCCAGTTATTCTCTTGAGATTGTTGATAGGGTTTAGAGCAAGAGATTGAGATTTGTATATTCATTATTCTAATAGTGGATTATCCCTAGTTTGCCCCATGGTTTTTACCCTTCACATTGAACTGGTTTTCCACGTATATCTTGGTGTTCTATTTTATTGTGGTTCCATTTAATTCCGCTGCGTATTATGGTTTTCTAGTATTTGTTCATATACAAAGGTTATTCCTGTTTATATCCCCATCAACTAGTATCAGAGCAAGGGGTTTTGGTGATTTAATTTTGTATTTGAACATGGAGGCCAGTAATGTTTCTCGCATGATTAGTTTAAATGGAAACAATTTGATGATATGGAAACTAAGAATGGAAGATCTCTTGCAAATATTTGTATGGATTTTTGTAGGGGGATAGTGCAAAATCCATAACTATGACAAATGATGAGTGGAAGAGGTTAGATCGAAAAACAATTGGATTTATTCGACGGTGGCTTGATGATAGTGTCTTTCACCATGTTTTTACTGAAATTTCTACATATTCTCTTTAGAAAAAGTTGGAAAGTCTCCATGAAGGAAAAACAGCTGGCAACAAAGCTTTTTTGATCAGAAAACTTGTGAACCTAAAATATAGAGAGGGTGCTTCCACGTGGGAGAAGAAAATAGCCACGAGATTCCAAAGAAAAGGAAGAAAACAAGACAGAAAAGGAAGAGAAAGAAAGGGAAGAAGACAAGGACAACGCAGAGAGGCTGTTCTCAATCATCTAGCAGTGTTCTCATCTCAGGTTAGATCAAATCTACAGTAGACTCTTGCTGTGATTACTTGGGGAGGTTTTAGATATTATAGGCAGTGACATGATCCTTGTATCCCAGTTATTCTCTTTAGATTGTTGCTAGGGTTTAGGGCAAGAGATTGAGATTTGTATATTCATTACTCTCATAGTGGATTATTTCTAGTTTGCCACGTAATTTTTACCCTTCACATTGAAGGGGTTTTCTACGTATATCTTGGTGTTTTATTTGATTGTGGTTCAATTTAATTCCGTTGTGTATTATGGTCTTTTAGTATTTGTTCATATACAAAGGTTATTCTTGTTTATATCCCCATCACGAACGAGTCGGTGGAACATTTGTGCCGAGCCCACAGCCGGCCTCCCTAGGAGGGTGGCGCATCCAGCGAAAAGGATGCGCCACTGTCCAGTTGGAATCTGGTCTAGGAAAGAGCACCTTTGTCGGAATTGGCCAGCGAGGCAAGCCAAACAGGGTCGGGGCAATTGTTCTTGAAGTTAAAGGTGGTGGAGTGCACGCTTGAAGAAGCACCGACAGGTGTCGTGCATGAACACACGACATAACAATGGCAAAGGAAGGCATGCATAGAACCAGTGATGATAATAGACCTGAGATCAGGACGGCGACGAAGAAGGCGAGAGAGATGAGTCGTGGCTGCGCCATAGAGGAAGGCTCCGGAGAACTAAGAGGAGTTGGGGTGAGACGAAACATCGTAGTGAGGGGCACTTTATATAGAGCCAAGTTGTCGTGTGCATGGACTGTGTACATGAGATCTGAGTTACGTGAACCGACCCAAAGGTGGCACCGTATGCAGAATGCCGAATCTAGGATTGACATCCAGTATAGGAAGGTGAATAATATGGTCCATATGCATTAGCTCAACCAGTATGAAGACATAATGTTCGTTTCTAAGACCACTGTGGGCTGAGGCCCTATGGGCAGTCGGTTTCAATTTCTTCTTACTGCATTCTTTCATTTGCAACCACTACTCTCTGTTCTTTCTCATCCGATCATCAAATCTCCCTTTCCTCTATCTCTCTCTCTCTTCTCTTCCTTTTCGATCTCTCCTTGCCTACATTATTCAATAGTCCGGTCGCTCGTTTTCTCCTTTTTTTTCTTTCTGTTGTCTGTCTCCATCCTTTAGGTGAGAAAAGAAAGAACAGACTACATTGAAGAACAAAGACATATTTGAAGCATATAAGATCACAAAGCATAGAAGCTCCTCCTCATCCCAATCTTGTTGTTATGTTCTTGTCAGATTATAATTTTCTACTTTATTTTTCCTTCTTGTATGGCTTGGTCGTGTTGGGCAGACAGCCCATTGTGGGCTTTAACAGCCTATAGCTCACTTCCCTTATTAACCAAAACCTAGATCTAATAAAGGGGGTGTGAGGGCTATGAAAAAAAGGGATAGAAAACTACAGCAGCAACGTGATTCAAAATTAGGAAAAAAGGACATAAAAATAAGAGAAAAGGAAAAAAGGAAGAAGACAAGGATAATGGCGAGACTGTTCTCAATCATCCAATCTAAGCAGTATTCTCATCTAATATTAGATTAGATCTACAGTAGATTTTTGTTGTGATTACTTGGGGAGATTTTGAATATTGTGTATAGTGATGTAATCCTTGTATCTTTGTTATTCTTTTGTAATTATTACTTGAGTTTTGAGCAAGAGACTCTGAGATTTATATATTCATTATTCTTATAGTGAATTTTCTTTTGTTTGCCCCGTGATTTTTATAACGTAAATCTTAATATCCTATTTGATTGTGATTTTCATTTAATTCTGTTGTGTGTTACGATCGATTTATATTTATTCGTATACAAAGTTTGTTCCTTTGTTTATCTCATGAGGCAGCGTGTTGTATGCATTTTGTTCCCTAGAAATGAATGATCATTGTCCAAAGCAAGAAAGATGGAAGTCAAATGACACGAATAGAACTTTGAAACTCTTCTTTTATTTATGCTCTCTCAAGAGCCAAAGCAAGATAAGAAGAAGCTTGTGATAGATGTACGTTGGTTTCAAGGGCAGTAGGTGATATCGTAATTAGCCCCCACGCAGGTGAAGGTGCTGCTCTTGTCCTCACAAGCATTGTTAGTTTGGCAAGTCCCATAGTCCCACATCGGAAAAATCAGGCTTGTTATCTCCTATTGGAACTATAAATAAGGGCCTGAGCTTTGAAGTCAGATGCACCACAAGTGGCACCACAAGAAAAACTAAGTGTCTACTTTGGGTTTAAGTCCATACTCATTTAAATAGTTTGGGCTTATAGTTGTGGTTTTTCTTGTTTAGTATTTTCGGGTGTTTTATGGCTTAGGAACATCTTCCTAAGGCATTTGTAATAGTCTCTTTTATAGTAGTGATTTGCTCCTCTTTCGTCCGTGGATGTAGGTCAAGGTTAATTGACCGAACCATGTAAATCTGGTGTTCTTGTCGCTTTTATTCTTTCCGCTTTATTGTCCTTGTCGGGTTGCCAAAATTACCCTTTGTTAAATTTTCTGGGGCTAGCTCTAACAAACTGGTATCAGAGCCTGGTTTCGGGATCTTTTGGCAACGATGACAATAACAAAGATTGTTGTCGAGAAATTCGACGGAAATGTCAACTTCGACATGTGGCAACTTAAGGTGGAGGTCATTCTGATTCAAGACGGAGTTGATTTAGCATTATAGGGAGCTGAGAACATTCCAGATGGTACATCAAAGGAAGATCTTGCGGGTATGGATAAGAAGGCCCGATCCAGCATTATTCTAAATCTCTCTGACGAGGTTTTACGAGAGGTAGCTATGGAGACTACGGCTAAGAGCTTGTGGGACAAGCTTAAAACCTTGTATTTGAAGAGGACAGTAGAGAATCGTCTCTAGTTAAAGCAGAGTTTATATATGCTTCGGATGACTGAAGGTATATCTATACTCTCACATCTTGATAAATTTGATTCTTTGGTTATGGATTTGGAGAATATAGATGCAAAAATTGATGATGAGGATAAGGCCTTGTTACTTTTGTGTTCTCTTCCCCAATCTTTTAAGCATTTTCGTGATACTATGATTTATGGAAAAGAAACAATTTCGTATCAGGAAATTAAATCAGCACTAAAATCTAAGGAGCAGATAGACAGAGATATCACTGGGGAAAGTAGAGAGAATTAGGTTGAAGGTCTGGTTGTTAGAGGGAGAACAAATAAAAGGGAATTTGATAGTAGTAGATCTAAATCTATATCTAAATCCAGACATAGAAATTTGGAGTGCAGATATTATCATAAAATAGGGCACATTAAATCTGATTGCTTTAAATTGAAAAATAAATTAAAGCAAAAGAAAAAATTTGTTGAGAAAACTATTGAATCCGCTGAAGCTAGTGTAGCAACTGATGAGAATGTTGGAAATATTTTCTCTGCTATTGATGACAGGACGAGGTCTAAAAATGAATGAATTTTAGATTCTGGTTGTTCTTATCACATGTGTCATAATAGAGATTTGTTTTCCACATATGAATATGGTAATGGTGGAATTGTTTTGATGGGCAATAATGTAGCATGTGATGTTGGTAGAGGAACAATCCGAATTAAAATGCATGATGGTATTGTGAGGACGCTCACTAATGTTAGATATGTTCCTGATTTAAAAAAGAATCGCATCTCTTTAGGCACCCTAGAGGCTCTTGGGTGTAAATACACAACTGAAGGTGGAGTTATGAAAGTTTCTAGAAGTGCTCTTGTTGTTATGAAAGCTTGTAGGTCTGGTAGCTTATATATTCTGCAGGGAACTACTGTCACAGGCTCGGTTGCAGTCTCGTCATCATCATTGTCTGATTCTGACATCACCAAATTATAGCATATGCGTTTGGGTCATATGAGCAAAAAAGGTTTGAGTATATTGAGCAAAAGGGGTCTACTTTGCGGACAGAGTACTGGGCCATTGGATTTTTGTGAACACTGCATTTTTGGAAAATAGAAAAGAGTCAGCTTCAATTCTCCGGTAGTTCATAAAACAAAAGGTACTCTTGACTATATTCATTCAGACCTTTGGGGTCCAACTCATGTTTAGTCTAAAGGTGGTGCCAGGTATCTGTCGACTTTCATTGATGATTATTCCAGGAAAGTTTGGGTTTATTTTTTGAAGCATAAAAATGATGTTTTTCTAACCTTTAAATAATGGAAGGCTTTGATTGAGAAGCAAATAGGTAAACAGATTAAGCGGCTTCGAATAGATAATGGCATGAAATTTTGTGAAGGTGACTTTAATGAATTTTGCAAAAGTGAAGGAATTGTTCGGCATCGCACTGTTAGGATGACGCCTCAGTAAAATGGTGTGGCCGAACGTATGAACAGAACACTTTTGGAGAGAGCAAGGTGTATGATCTCAAATGCATGGTTGACAAAGGACTTTTGGGCCGAGGCGATTAATATGGCCTGTTACGTTGTCAACCGCGCTCCTTCTACAGCACTTAACTTTAAAACTCCGGAGGAAGTTTGGTAAGGTACTCCTGCTGATTACTCTGATTTAAAAATTTTTGGGTGTCCAGCATACATGCATATAAATGAAGGAAAATTAGAGCCTCGAGCTAAAAAATACATTTTCCTTGGGTATGCTTCTGGGGTGAAAGGATACAGATTATGGTGTTCTGATCCCAAATCCCCAAAATTTGTAATCAGTAGAGATGTTACTTTTGATGAATTATCTATGTTATCTTCTAAAGAGGAATCTACTAGTTGTACAAATGATAGTGCACAGAAGCAGGTGGAGCTTGAGATTGGTAGGTCTGATTCTTTTCAGTCGAACTCTTCTACTCAAAGAATGCCAGTAGATGGTCCCGAGTCTATTGACGCAGATGATCCAAAGGAAGAGCAATATTCCATAGCCAATGATAGACCACGGAGAGATATTTGACCATCACAAAGATATGCAAATTTGGTTGCATATGCTTTGTCTGTTGCAGAAGAAACAAGTGAAGTTGGTGAGCCTACTTCCTACTCAGATGCAGTTTCTTGTGATAATTCCGCTAAGTGGTTGATCGCGATGAATGAAGAAATTGAATCTCTCCATCCGAATAGAACTTGGGATCTTGTGAAGCCGCCTTCGGGTAATAAAATTATTGGATGCAAATGGGATACTATTGCAGAGAGAAAGGTCCTTGTTCAGAAAATTCATACGAATGACAATCCAACTTATATGCTTACGAAGCCTATTCCGGTTTACAAGTTCAAACAGTGCTTGGACTTGGTTGGTGTTCATTGTTGGTGATTGCCCGTTGGGGCTTTTATGAATAAGGTGGAGTAAGTTTTGTTAGGACATGCCAAGGTGGAGATTTGTTAGTTTGGTAAGTCCCATAGTCCCACATCGAAAAAATCAGGCTTGTTATCTCCTATTGGAACTATAAATAATGGTCTGAGCTTTGAAGTCAGATGCACCACAAGTGGCACCATAAGAAAAACCTAAGTGTCTGCTTTGGGTTTAAGTTCATACTTAGTTAAATAAATAGTTTGGGCTTATAGTTGTGGTTTTTCTAGTTTAGTATTTTCGGGTGTTTTATGGCCTAGGAACATCTTCCTAAGATATTTGTAAAAGTCTCTTTTATAGTAGTGATTTGCTCATCTTTCGTCCGTGGATGTAGGTCAAGGTTAATTGACCGAACCACGTAAATTTGATGTTCTTATCTCGTTTATTCTTTCCGCTTTATTGTTTTTGTCGGATTGCCAAAATTATCTTTTGGTAAATTTCTTGGGGCTAACTCTAACAAGCATAACTATAAGCTCGAGGACACGCATCCTTCAACATAGTGGAGTAGCTGGTGGGCTTACATGTGTCCGGGCGACCGTACTGGCCCATGCAGCAGTACTCGTCCGTGTCGAAGGCTAAGCATGCGCTCTTGCACCCCACCAAGCTCCCGTCCGGCGCCAGCATCTGCAACTCCGTGGGGCACCGCGCGTTGATGTTCGTCCGGCACGACGTGCTGTCGCAGTTTGACCCCCCGCTGGGAACGACCGATACCGGCACGTTGAAGCCGTTGACGCAGCTCACGTCGTAGAAATCCTTGCCTCCGTCGCCCTGCAGGGTGAACTCGACGAGCGTGGTCGGCGACGCTCCTCCAGCCCCATTGCACGCCACATGCCCAGTGCCGCAGTCCCCGGAGAGGCACGAGAATCTACCGGACGAGTCGGTGGAACATTTGTGCCGAGCCCACAGCCGGCCGCCCCAGGCGGGTGGCGCATCCAGCGAAAAGGAGGCGCCACTGTCCAGCTGGAATCCGGTCTGGGAAAGAGCACCTTTGTCGGAATTGTTCAGCGAGGCAGGCCAAACAGGGTCGGGGCAGTTGTTCTTGAAGTTAAAGGTGGTGGAGTGGGCGCCTGAAGAAGCACCGACAGGTGTCGTGCATGAACACACGACGTAACAATGGCAAAGGAAGGCATGCATAGAACCAGTGATGATAACAGACCTGAGATCAGGACGGCGACGAAGAAGGCGAGAGAGACGAGTCGTGGCTGCGCCATAGAGGAAGGCTCCGGAGAACTAAGAGGAGTTGGGGTGAGACGAAACGTCGCAGTGAGGGGGCACTATATATAGAGCCAAGTTGTCGTGTGCATGAACTGTGTACATGAGATCTGAGATAGGTGTACCGACCCAAAGGTGGCACCGTATGCAGAATGCCGAACCTGGGATCGACTTCCAGCATAGGAAGGTGAATAAGATGGTCCATATGCATTAGCTCAACCAGTATGAAGACATAATGTTCGATTCTACGACCACTGTGGGCTGAGGCCCTATGGGCGGTCGGTTTCGATTTCTTTCTACTGGATTCCAACTACTACTCTCTCCAACCACTACTCTCTGTTATTTCTCGTCACGATCAACAAATCTCCCTTTCCAGTATCTCTCTCTCTCTTCTCTTCCTATTCATCTCTCCTTGTCAAAATTATTCAATAGTGCGGTCCCTCGTGTTTTTTTTTTTTTTTTTTTTTTTTTTTTTTTTTTTTTTTCTTTCTTTCTTTCTGTCATCCGTCTCCATCCTTTAGGTGAGAAAAGAAAGAACAGACTACATTGAAGAACAAAGACATGTTTGAAGCAAATAAGATCACAAAGTATAAAAGCTCCTCCTCATCCCAATCTTGTTGTTATGTTCTTGTCAGATTATGATTTTCTACTTTATTTTTCGTTCTTGTATGGCTTGGTCGTGTTGGGCAGACAGCCTATAGCCCACTTCCCTTATTAACCTAAACCTAGATCTAATAAAGGGGGTGTGAGGGCTATGAAAAATATGGATAGAAAACTACAACAGCAACGTGATTCAAAATCAGAAATAAAAAATAAAAAAGGACATAAAAATAAGAGAAGAGAAAAAAAAGAAGAAGACAAGGATAACGCCGAGACTGTTCTCAATCATCCAATCTAAGCAGTATTCTCATCTAATATTAGATTAGATCTACAGTAGATTTTTTTTGTGATTACTTAGGGAGATTTTGAATATTGTGTATAGTGATGTAATCATTGTATCTTAGTTATTCTTTTGTAATTATTACTTTAGTTTTGAGCAAAAGACTCTGAGATTTATATATTCATTATTTTTATAGTGAATTTTCTTTTGTTTGTCCCGTGATTTTTATAATGTAAATCTTAATTTCCTATTTGATTGTGATTTTCATTTAATTCTGTTGTGTGTTATGAACGTGAATTTTCATTTAATTTCCTGTTTGATTGTGATTTTTATACTGTAAATCTTAATCATGTTGCTGCTGTCGTTCCCAGCGGGGGGTCGAACTGCGTCAGCACGTCATGCCGGACGAACATCAACGCGCTGACACGGACTTAGCTAGATTTGCCTAAGTCGTGCGGCACCCTTGCGTGTCCGTCCGCAAAGGTCAGCCTCCCCGAAGCCTCCCCTAGTCCCTTAGGACCCACAAAAGAGAGAACAAGACAGAGAAAAAGCCTCACTCGGGATCCACAAGCAAACATGTCCGAAAAACACTTCATAGACAATGCAAATTACAAACAGACTTTACAAGCTCTGAACAGTTGCAACACAAAGGGTAAAATGGTCCATTACAGACCGAATAATCTCTCCTACGTGTCCACATGACACAACCTTTATTTACAAGCCTAAAGCGGCCACCGACCCAACTAAAATGGGACTTATAAGCCTTCGGTCGTCCCTCTACATGCTGTACAAAGCATGAACATAACAAAAGACATGGACATGCCCAAGCATTACATCACACCCTGTTTAGAAGTTTGTCCGTGACATTCTCCCCCACTTATCCCTTCGACGTCCTCGTCGAAGCCTTTGTGAACACTGCAACTCTTCGCCTTTGCTGAGTCTTCAATCTTCTGCTCCAGCTGCAATGCGCCTCCTGGCTCCCAGCTGCTCTCCGCTGCTGTTTTTGAGTAGTCGAACCTTTGATCCGCCATGCTGCTACAACTCACCAATGACTTTGACTATGTTGTGGGGTTGGCTGAGTTGTGTTGATCCTTGTTGATTCCTGCGGATCCGCCAGATGAAGGAAAAGACCATCCTTACTGCGCCAGTCTCTCAGAAATTCCTCATGCTGCTTGAACTGGGTGGATGCTTGTTGGAGCTTTAACGAGCACCATCTCGCAAACTTCTGAAGTTTCGGGTCCTTCCTCCACAAAAATCTGCTCATTGACTCTTCTTTCTGTTAGTTGTCACCTCCAAGTAGGTTCGCATCACTTCCGCTTTCGATTGGCATTTCGTTGGGAAATGAGGCGGACAATCTACTCTCAGTAGCACTGATCACCGTTGGTGAGGATTTGACAACTGTTGTCTTTTATTATCTTCGAAGGGTCTTTGAACTTGTGCAGAGCTCCTCTGCTGGATAGATAAGAGAATTGGGGTACTCGGTTTCGCCCATTCTCTTAAGGGTTGAGAAGGCAAAGGTTACTTGACTTCGCCCGCCTCCTCGAGGTTGTACTTCATGCATTGAGCTGGTTACTGGCCTTCGCCTGCTCTTTGCTCACACTTCTGAAGCACTTGAAGTGTTTGCACTCCTTGCGTTGAGTTAGCTACTGTGATTCACCTTCTCAATGCCATTGAACTTCTGGAATGCAGGAAGTTTTCACCCCAACTTGGAGTAGTTCTCTGATAGATGAGGTCGCCTCTGGGATTGTACCGTCTTCTCCATCAACCCTGCCGCCTACTCCACTGAGTAGCAAAGGTACAGCACCGCGTACTGCCTGCTCGTTCCTTGGTCGTGCACTCTTGCATGACCCGAAGTCCTTCACTTATGGCTATCTTGATGAGAAACTTGTTGACACCGGTCTTACGAAGTTTCTTGGCCTCTGCCCTTCAGCCTTGTCTCGGTACTTGGAGATTGCCTCTGCATGCTCCACCTCCTCGGCCCCTTTCACGACCAAGCGCTCTCCCTCCAGGAGAGCAAGGGATCAATGCCTTTCACAGAAGTCCCGCCTCTGCGGTACCATGGCGCTGCCATGCCCATGGCCCTACTATCCGTCGCCTCGCATCTGCATCCCTTTTCTTCACGATCAGTAGACATGCCTCTGTGGCACTCCTCCGAGTCCACCTCCATTCTAACTGATGCTTGATTTTGGGTAGCTAAGTCCCACTGGACTCGTCGTCGCTTCCTCGCCCCTTTCGACCCCCTGCTCCAACACCTCCGTGTTCTCCAAGCAGTCTGTTTGGTCGATGGAAAGACAGACTACAACTCCCATGCATGGCCTCTGCCATCACGTTGTAGGGTTTGCACCGATTCTGTTCTCCTTAGCTTCCTTGGTAGCAACGTCCGCTTACTCGACCTTGTCCTCTGACTTGTCGGGCTCCCTTAAGCGAATGTGAGCTCTGGAGCAGTCCAACTCTCCAGCTGCTCCGATCATACCTCTGCATGATCAAGTCCCTCCCATGGGACTCACTGGTACTTGCATTCGAACTTTTCCCTTGGTGGAACACAGCCCCCATATGCTGATGACCAAGGCTTTCATCCGATGCAAAATTCGATGCACGCACGGAAGACCCGCCTCTGCGGTACCATGGCCTTCACTCCTTGAATCCATAGCCCTTCTTACCGTCGTGTTGTTCACCGAAGTGGAGCTCCCAGTAGCTCCCGATCATACCTCCGTATGATCTGGTCCCTCACGGGGCTAGTCGTGTGTATCGCATTGCCACGAACTGTTCCACCACGATCCGCTGCGCCATGTCGCCTCCTGGTGACATCTCCATTGCATTCTGATCCTTGTGGAATAAACTCGAATTGTGAACCCTCCATGTGTGGCCTCTGCCAATACATCGCAGGGTCTCCTCCACCTTCGATTTTGTTCGCTCCTTTGGCAATCGACCTTCATCCACCCACTCTTGGGTCACACCAAGATGAAGCACCGCTCTAGGACAGTCCGTCGCCTAGTAGCTCCCGAAGTCCCCCGACTTCGCTGCAATCAGTGCACCATTGTCTGGATCCTGGGCCTCTGCCCCTACCAGCACAATCTTCGCTGCACACCGCCCCCTTCACAACAACTTGAATGACAACACTGTGGCATATTCTTCAAGAGTATCCGCCTCTGCGTCCTCTTGCCCCGTGCTAAGGCCTTTTGAACTCAACTTCGCCTCCGCAAATTGAGTCGCCTTAGTTCTTCCATCAAATGCTCCTCCGAGATGAAGTGCATGTGCCCCGAAGCTCCCTTCGTCTTTGGCACCATGCAAGATGAGTCCGCTCCGTCAGAATGAATGACCCATGGAACAACATGATCCTGCTCTTGCCTCTGCAAGAGTTCATGTCCTTGACCTCTGTCTAAGGAAAGCACTGTGCCTCTGCTCCACGTTCCAACTTCTATGCTGGCTCCCTTCATGCGGCTTGGGTACTTCGCCAAGTTACACCCAAGTTGCTCCGCTCCTCGTTTTTGCATTGAGTTGATGGTGGCCCTCGCGCCCACCATTCCACGGGTCAGCCCTCCCTTGAGTCCGATCTCCATATCGACTCCGAGTGTGCCTTCATTTATGTTGCTTTGGGTCGCTCCCCCACTTGATCTCGCAATGCATCCACCAATGCATTCTCTCAAGCGAGATCATGCGACGACTCCTCGCCGCTTGCTCAGTCCATCGAGCTTCGTGGGGTTGTTGGTTGTTGAGGTACTCCTCCTCAACTTGTGAGGTCCGTCTCACATGATTCTCCCTCTGGAGAGCCGAGACTTATCCCTCCTGGATAACTATCCCGTTGGAGCAACATCTCTCTTCGTTTCGGAGACCACCATCCCCTTGGACTACTCCGATCTGCTGAACAAACTGTGCTCTGTTCTGCCTCCTGCAAACGCACTTGCTAGATTGCGACTCCATGTCAATACAGCCCCCGCTGCACCCCTCAAGGCCTAGCAACATGCTGAACTCGTTGCACACTTCAGCCTCCTACGGACGTATCCTTCACAAGCCGAAGAGAAAGTTTCAATGCTCCGTGGCGCCGAGTTTCGGCCGCCTTGGGATGGCCACGAACATTCCATCGTCCGCATACAAGCCCCTGCATGAGTACCAAATTCTTCGAGCTAGTAATTCCCCTCACCTCTGTGAGCTTAGCATAACTCTTTTGGTCGTTGCGCAACTCATTCCACCTTGCATGGTCTCATCCTTTTGCCAAGCGCCTCGCTTGCCATGAGCACCATCCCGAATGGTTGTCAACGTTGAGCCGTAGCTCAAACTCAGCCATCCCAACCTTTGTGCGCTCCAAATTCTTCCAAGCTTGCCTGTTCTCGTGGTGCCTCTTGCGCGAAGGGTTGGCCATTCCTCTGAATGCCAATCTCAGATGCCCGCTCCTCTGAGCGACTCTTTTCCCTACATCTCCATGCCCGTGTTCCCTCAAACGGTCGCGCGTGTGCTGACTGCCCTCAACGCAGCCCCGCTAGGTCCCCCACGTTTGCATGTCAAGTGTTTCTATGAGTGCTTGTCCCGCTCTGATACCATATGACACGGACTTAGCTGGATTTGCCTAAGTCGTGCGGCACCCTTGCGTGTCCGTCCGCAAAGGTCAGCCTCCCCGAAGCCTCCCCTAGTCCCTTAGGACCCACAAAAGAGAGAACAAGACAGAGAAAACGCCTCACTCGGGATCCACAAGCAAACATGTCCGAAAAACACTTCATAGACAATGCAAATTACAAACAGACTTTACAAGCTCTGAACAGTTGCAACACAAAGGGTAAAATGGTCCATTACAGACCGAATAATCTCTCCTACGTGTCCACATGACACAACCTTTATTTACAAGCCTAAAGCGGCCACCGACCCAACTAAAATGGGACTTATAAGCCTTCGGCCGTCCCTCTACATGCTGTACAAAGCATGAACATAACAAAAGACACGGACATGCCCAAGCATTACATCACACACCCTGTTTAGAAGTTTGTCCGTGACAGCGCGGTGCCCCACGGAGTTGCAGATGCTGGCGCCGGACGGGAGCGAAGGTGGGGTGCAAGAGCGCATGCTTAGCCTTCGACACGGACGAGTACTGCTGCAGGGACCAGTACGGTCGCCCGGACACATGCAAGCCCACCAGCTACTCCAAGATGTTCAAGGATGCGTGTCCTCAAGCTTATAGTTATGATTATGATGACAAGAGCAGCACCTTCACCTACGTGGGGGCTAATTACGATATCACCTACTGCCCTTGAAACCAACGTATATCTATCACAAGCTTCATCTTATCTCGCTTTGGCTCTCGAGAGAGCATAAATAAAAGAAGAGTTTCAAAGTTCTATTCGTGTCATTTGACTTCTGATAAGGGTAAAAATGGCTCGGCTGTCCTGCCCTGCCAGGTGGACGCACTGCCCAAGGAAGCAAGCTTTAATGTCGACCTGATGGGAGCACGTCAACCGAGGCTCGCCCATACCCTGCGGCAGCTCGGTCCTCCACGCAGCCCTAGTGGCCATGTCAGACGCCATGCGGGGCACTGTCCTGCCCCTGCAAGCAGCCACATCTGGTAACATTTAACTCATCTATAAATACCCCCAAGTTCTAAATGAGAGGGGGCTCCGGGGCTGGAGAGGAACTCACTCAGACACAAAACACTCAAAGGCTCTTCTTCTGCCTCCACAATCCCCTCCACATCCTTCTCTAATTTGATTGTCGGAGGGGTCGGGCCGAGCTCTCGGCCCGACCTGTGTGCAGGTGCGAGACGGCGTCGCCTCTTTCTAAAGCTGCGGCGGAGCTGCCACCCGACTCGAACCGCCGACCCGAACCGCCGACCCGACCTGCCGAACCGACCTCCCGACTTGAGCCACGGTGATAGGCTGCCAGGAGACCCCGAAGGCCGCCTCGACCAGATCCCCCCGTCATCCGGACTCGAACCGAGCCGCGACGGCCCCGAAGGCCACGGCTAAAAAAGTTACTTACCCTAACAGATTGGCGCTAGAAGGAGGGCCTGAAATGACGGTACGTTAGCCTTTTCCTTGGTTGCTCCCATGCAGCCGACCTGCACTAGCAGCAGCGACTTCCAGGGCGGGTCTCGGCTCCTCGGTCCCACGCGCGCGGCCAACCCGCCCGCGTCGGCCCCACGTGCGCAACCTGCACGCGTCGGCCCCATGCGCGCGACCCGCCCGCGCGCCTCGCGCGGCTCGGCCCCACGCGCGCAACCAGCCCGCACGCCTCGCGCGGATCGGCCAACCCGCCCGCGTCGTCCCCTCGCGCGCGACCAGCCCGCGCGTCTCGGCTCCTCGGTCACGCGCGCGGCTCGGTCACGCGCGCCTCAACCAGCTCGCCCGCGTCGGCCCCACGCTCAGCGTGGTCCGCCCGCCCGAGTTCACCTCAGCGCGCAGGCGCGCGGCCACACCCCGCGTTCACCTCAGTGCGCACGCGCGCGGCCACACCCCGCGCGCCTAGGCTCCGTGGCTGCGTGTCGACCCTTCGGTCCCACGCGCGCGGTCAGCCCGCCTTAGCAGCTTGCTGCCTCGGCCCCACGCGCGCGACTAGCCAGCGCGCCTCGGCCACTCGGCCCCACGCGCGCGACCACCCCGCGCGCCTCGGCTACGCGGCTGCGTGTCGACCCCTCGGTCCCACACGCGCGGTCAGCCCGCCTCAGCAGCTTGCTAACTCGGCCCCACACACGCCGCACGCTGCCTCGGCCCCATGCGCAGCAAGCAGCCAAAACGCTGCCTCGGCCCCTCGGCCCCGTGCGCAGCCACACGCTGCACGCTGCCTCGGCCCCTCGGTCCCATGCTCAGTAAGCAGCCCGCTGCCTCGGCCCCTCGGCCTCATGCGCAGCAACACGCTGCACGCTGCCTCGGCCCCTCAGCCCCATGCGCAGCAAGCAGTCCGCTGCTTCGGCCCCTCGGCCCCGTTCGCAGCAACACGCTGCAGCCAACACGCTGCACGCTGCCTCGGCCCCTCGGCCCCATGCGCAGCAAGCAGTCCGCTGCTTCGGCCCCTCGGCCCCGTTCGCAGCAACACGCTGCAGCCAACACGCTGCCTCGGCCCCGTGCGCAGCCAACACGTTGCAGCCAACACGCCACCTCGACCCCTCGGCCACACGTTGCCAAGCTCCCCTCAGAGCGACCTGCCCGCCTGAGCGATGTCACTCGGCCGCAGCTTGCCTGCGCCGAGCTTCTCGGCCATACACTGCCGAGTTCACCTCAGCGCGGCCTGCCCGCCTGAGTTGTCTCTTGGCTCGAGTCTGCGTCGTGCCACTCGATCGCATGGCCCTCGCGACCACACCAGCGCGGTCGGCCCGCCTGCGTCGTGCTACTCGGCCGCATGGCCCTCGCGAACACGCCTACGCGGTCTGCCCATCTGCGTCGTGCTCCTCGGCTCCTTGGCCCTACGCCATCCCGAGACCACACTTGCGCGATCACCCTGCCTGCGTTGTGCTCCTCGGCCCTCGGCTTTACGCCACCCGAGACCACACCTGCTCGGCCAGCCCGCCTGCGTCGTGTTCCTTGGCCCCATGTTCCCGAGACAGGCCCACGCGGCCAACCCGCCTGTGTCGTGCTCCTTGGCCCCATGTTCCCGAGACACCGACACGGTTGGCCCTCCTGCGCCAAGCCCCTCGGCCACACGCTGCCGAGCTCCCCTCAGAGTGGCTTGCCCGCCTGAGCGATGTCACTCGGCCGCAGCCTGCCTGCGCCGAGCTCCTGGGCCATACACTGTCGAGTTTACCTCAACGCGGCCTGCCCGCCTGAGTTGTCTCTCGGCCCGAGTCTGCGTCGTGCCACTCGGTCGCATGGTCCTCGCGACCACACCAGCGCGGTCGGCCCGCCTGCGTCGTGCTACTCGGCCGCATGGCCCTCACGAACATGCCTGCGCGGTCACCCCGCCTGCGTCGTGTTCCTTGGCCCCATGTTCCCGAGACAGGCCCACGCCGCCTACGCAGCTGTGTCGTGCTCCTTGGCCCCATGTTCCCGAGACACACCGACTCGGTCGGCCCTCCTGCGCCGAGCTGCTCGGCTATACACGGCCGAGTTCACCTCAGCGCAGCCTGCCCGCCTGAGTTGTCTCTCGGCCCGAGCCTTCTCCTCGGCTCTACGCCATCCCGAGACCACACCTGCGCGGTCACTCCGCCTGCGTTGTGCTCCTCGGCCCTCGGCTTTACGCCACCCGAGACCACACCTGCTCGGCCAGCCCGTCTGCGTCGTGTTCCTTGGCCCCATGTTCCCGAGACAGGCCCACGCGGCCTACCCGCCTGTGTCGTGCTCCTTGGCCCCATGTTCCCGAGACACCGACACGGTTGGCCCTCCTGCGCCAAGCCCCTCGGCCACACGCTGCCGAGCTCCCCTCAGAGTGGCTTGCCCGCCTGAGCGATGTCACTCGGCCGCAGCCTACCTGCGCCGAGCTCCTGGGCCATATACTGCCGAGTTTACCTCAACGCGGCCTGCCCGCCTGAGTTGTCTCTCGGCCCGAGTCTACGTCGTGCCACTCGGTCGCATGGTCCTCGCGACCACACCAGCGCGGTCGGCCCGCCTGCGTCGTGCTACTCGGCCGCATGGCCCTCGCGAACATGCCTGCGCGGTCACCCCGCCTGCGTCGTGTTCCTTGGCCCCATGTTCCCGAGACAGGCCCACGTGGCCTACCCAGCTGTGTCGTGCTCCTTGGCCCCATGTTCCCGAGACACACCGACTCGGTCGGCCCTCCTGCGCCGAGCTACTCAGCTATACACGGCCGAGTTCACCTCAACGCGGCCTGCCCGCCTGAGTTGTCTCTCGGCCCGAGCCTTCTCCTCGGCTCTACGCCATCCCGAGACCACACCTGCGCGGTCACCCCGCCTGCGTTGTGCTCCTCGGCATTCAGCTCTACGCCATCCCGAGACCACACATGCGCGGTCACCCCGCCTGCATTGTGCTCCTCGGCCTTCGGCTCTACGCCATCCCGAGACCACACATGCGAGGTCACCCCGCCTGCATTGTGCTCCTCGGCCTTCGGCTCTACGCCATCCCGAGACCACACCTGCGCGGTCACCCCGCCTGCGTTGTGCTCCTCGGCCTTCGGCTCTACGCCATCCCGAGACCACACCTGCGCGGTCACCCCGCCTGCGTTGTGCTCCTCAGCCCCTCGGCTCCGTTCTCCCCAAAACTGCGTTCGCACGACCAGCCCGCCTGAAAACTGAAGCCATGCCTCAGACTCCCGTTACAACGACCGACGCATAGCTTCTTTCTGGGGGGGAATATGATAAGGGTAAAAATGGCTCGGCTGTCCTGCCCTGCCAGGTGGACGCACTGCCCAAGGAAGCAAGCTTTAATGCTGACCTGATGGGAGCACGTCAATCGAGGCTTGCCCATACCCTGCGGCAGCTCGGTCCTCCACGCAGCCCTAGTGGCCATGTCAAACGCCACGCGGGGCACTGTCCTGCCCCTGCAAGCAGCCACATCAGGTAACATTAAACTCATCTATAAATACCCCCAAGTTCTAAATGAGAGGGGGCTCCGGGGCTGGAGAGGAACTCACTCAGACACAAAACACTCAGAGGCTCTTCTTCTGCCTCATCCACAATCCCCTCCACATCCTTCTCTAATTTGATCGTCGGAGGGGTCGGGCCGAGCTCCCGGCCCGACCTGTGTGCAGGTGCGAGACGGCGTCGCCTCTTCCTAAAGCTGCGGCGGAGCTGCCTCCCGACCCGAACCGCCGACCCGACCTGCCGAACCGACCTCCCGACTCGAGCCATGGTGATAGGCTGCCAGGAGACCCCGAAGGCCGCCTCGACCAGATCCCCCCGTCATCCGGACTCGAACCGAGCCGCGACGGCCCCGAAGGCCACGGCTAAAAATGTTACTTACCGTAACAACTTCCATCTTTCTTGCTTTGGACATCGATCATTCATTTCTATGGAACAAAATGCATACAACACGCTGCCTCATGAGATAAACAAAGGAACAAACTTTGTATACGAATAAATATAAATCGATCGTAACACACAACATAATTAAATAAAAATCACAATCAAATAGGAAATTAAGATTTACGTTATAAAAATCACGGGGTAAACAAAAGAAAATTCACTATAAGAATAATGAATATATAAATCTTAGAGTCTTTTGCTCAAAACTAAAGTAATATTTACGTTATAAAAATCACGACCGCACATTACCGTACACAATATTCAAAATCTTCCTAAATAATCACACAAAAAAATCTACTGTAGATCTAATCTAATATTAGATGAGAATACTGCTTCAATTGGATGACTGAGAACAGTCTCGGCGTTATCCTTGTCTTCTTCTTTTTTTTCTCTTCTCTTATTTTTATGTCCTTTTTTTTCTGATTTTGAATCATGTTGTTGCTGTAGTTTTCTATCCATTTTTCATAGCTCTCACACCCCTTTTATTAGATCTAGGTTAAGGTTAATAAGTGAAGTGGGCTATAGGCTGTTAAAGTCCACAATGGGCTGTCTGCCCAACACGACCAAGCCATATAAGAAGGAAAAATAAAGTAGAAAATTATAATCTGACAAGAACATAACAACAAGATTGGGATGAGGAGGAGCTTCTATACTTTGTGATCTTATTTGCTTCAAACATGTCTTTGTTCTTCAATTTAGTCTGTTCTTTCTTTTCTCACTTAAATGATGGAGACGGACGACACAAAGAAAAAAAAAGAAAAAAAAAAGGAGAAAACGATCGACCGCACTATTGAATAATGTAGACAATGAGAGATGGAATAGAAAGAGAAGAGAGAGAGAGAGATAGTGGAAAGGGAGATTTGTTGATCGTGACGAGAAAGAACAGAGAGTAGTGGTTGGAGAGAGTAGTAGATGGAATCCAGTAGAAAGAAATCGAAACCGACTGCCCATAGGGCCTCAGCCCACAGTGGTCGTAAAATCGAACATTATGTCTTCATACTGGTTGAGCTAATGCATATGGACCATCTTATCCACCTTCCTATGCTGGAAGTCGATCCCAGATTCGGCATTCTGCATACGGTGCCACCTTTGGGTCGGTACACCTATCTCAGATCTCATGTACACAGTTCATGCACACGACAACTTGGCTCTATATATAGTGCCCCCTCACTCTGACGTTTCGTCTCACCCCAACTCCTCTTAGTTCTCCGGAGCCTTCCTCTATGGCGCAGCCACGACTCGTCTCTCTCGCCTTCTTCGTCGCCGTCCTGATCTCAGGTCTGTTATCATCACTGGTTCTATGCATGCCTTCCTTTGCCATTGTTACGTCGTGTGTTCATGCACGACACCTGTCGGTGCTTCTTCAGGCGCCCACTCCACCACCTTTAACTTCAAGAACAACTGCTCCGACCCTGTTTGGCCTGCCTCGCAGAACAATTCCGGCAAAGGTGCTCTTTCCCAGACCGGATTCCAGCTGGACAGTGGCGCCTCCTTTTCGCTGGATGCGCCACCCGCCTGGGGAGGCCGGCTGTGGGCTCGGCACAAATGTTCCACCGACTTGTCCGGTAGATTCTCGTGCCTCTCCGGGGACTGCGGCACTGGGCAGGTGGCGTGCAATGGGGCGGGAGGAGCGCGGCCGACCACGCTCGTCGAGTTCACCCTGCAGGACGACGGAGGCAAGGATTTCTACGACGTGAGCTGCATCGACGGCTTCAACGTGCCGGTGTCGGTCGTTCCCAGCGGGGGGTCGAACTGCGACAGCACGTCGTGCCGGACGAACATCAACGCGCGGTGCCCCACGGAGTTGCAGATGCTGGCGCCGGACGGGAGCGTGGTGGGGTGCAAGAGCGCATGCTTAGCCTTCAACACGGACGAGTACTGCTGCCAGGGCCAGTACAATAGCACGGACACATGCAAGCCCACCAGCTACTCCAAGATGTTCAAGGATGCGTGTCCTCAAGCTTATAGTTATGCTTATGATGACAAGAGCAGCACCTTCACCTGCGTGGGGGCTAATTACGATATCACCTACTGCCCTTGAAACCAACGTACATCTATAACAAGCTTCTTCTTATCTCGCTTTGGCTCTCGAGAGAGCATAAATAAAAGAAGAGTTTCAAAGTTCTATTCGTGTCATTTGACTTCGATCATTCATTTCTAGGGAACAAAATGCATACAACACGCTGCCTCATGAGATAAACAAAGGAACCAACTTTGTATACGAATAAATATAAATTGATCGTAACACACAATAGAATTAAATGAAAATCATAATCAAATAGGAAATTAAGATTTACGTTATAAAAATCACGGGGCAAATAAAAGAAAATTCACTATAAGAATAATGAATATATAAATCTCAGAGTCTTTTGCTCAAAACTAAAGTAATAATTACAAAAGAATAACTATGATACAATGATTACATCACTGTACACAATATTCAAAATCTCCCCAAATAATCACAAAAAAAATCTATTGTAGATCTAATCTAATATTAGATGAGAATACTGCTTAGATTGGATGATTGAGAACAGTCTCAGCGTTATCCTTGTCTTCTTCTTTTTTTTCTCTTCTCTTATTTTTATGTCCTTTTTTTTCTGATTTTGAATTATGTTGTTACTGTAGTTTTCTATCCATTTTTTTCATAGCCCTCACACCCCCTTTATTAGATCTAGGTTTAGGTTAATAAGGGAAGTGGGCTATAGGCTATTAAAGCCCACAATGGGCTGTCTGCCCAACACGACCAAGCCGTAAAAGAAGGAAAAATAAAGTAGGAAATTATAATCTGACAAGAACATAACAACAGGATGAGGAGGAGCTTCTATACTTTGTGATCTTATTTGCTTCAAACATGTCTTTGTTCTTCAATTTAGTCTGTTCTTTCTTTTCTCACTTAAATGATGGAGACGGACGACACAAAGAAAAAAAAAGAAAAAAAAAAGGAGAAAACGATCGACCGCACTATTGAATAATGTAGACAATGAGAGATGGAATAGAAAGAGAAGAGAGAGAGAGAGATAGTGGAAAGGGAGATTTGTTGATCGTGACGAGAAAGAACAGAGAGTAGTGGTTGGAGAGAGTAGTAGATGGAATCCAGTAGAAAGAAATCGAAACCGACTGCCCATAGGGCCTCAGCCCACAGTGGTCGTAAAATCGAACATTATGTCTTCATACTGGTTGAGCTAATGCATATGGACCATCTTATTCACCTTCCTATGCTGGAAGTCGATCCCAGATTCGGCATTCTGCATACGGTGCCACCTTTGGGTCGGTACACCTATCTCAGATCTCATGTACACAGTTCATGCACACGACAACTTGGCTCTATATATAGTGCCCCCTCACTCTGACGTTTCGTCTCACCCCAACTCCTCTTAGTTCTCCGGAGCCTTCCTCTATGGCGCAGCCACGACTCGTCTCTCTCGCCTTCTTCGTCGCCGTCCTGATCTCAGGTCTGTTATCATCACTGGTTCTATGCATGCCTTCCTTTGCCATTGTTACGTCGTGTGTTCATGCACGACACCTGTCGGTGCTTCTTCAGGCGCCCACTCCACCACCTTTAACTTCAAGAACAACTGCCCCGACCCTGTTTGGCCTGCCTCGCTGAACAATTCCGGCAAAGGTGCTCTTTCCCAGACCGGATTCCAGCTGGACAGTGGCGCCTCCTTTTCGCTGGATGCGCCACCCGCCTGGGGAGGCCGGCTGTGGGCTCGGCACAAATGTTCCACCGACTCGTCCGGTAGATTCTCGTGCCTCTCCGGGGACTGCGGCACTGGGCAGGTGGCGTGCAATGGGGCGGGAAGAGCGCCGCCGACCACGCTCGTCGAGTTCACCCTGCAGGGCGACGGAGGCAAGGATTTCTACGACGTGAGCTGCGTCAACGGTTTCATTATTCTTATAGTGAATTTTCTTTTGTTTGCCCCGTGATTTTTATAACGTAAATCTTAATTTCCTATTTGATTGTGATTTTCATTTAATTCTTTTGTGTGTTACGATCGATTTATATTTATTCGTATACAAAGTTTGTTCCTTTGTTTATCTCATGAGGCAGCGTGTTGTATGCATTTTGTTCCCTAGAAATGAATGATCGATGTCCAAAGCAAGAAAGATGGAAGTCAAATGACACGAATAGAACTTTGAAACTCTTCATTTATTTATGCTCTCTCGAGAGCCAAAGCGAGATAAGATGAAGCTTGTGATAGATGTACGTTGGTTTCAAGGGCAGTAGGTGATATCGTAATTAGCCCCCACGCAGGTGAAGGTGCTGCTCTTGTCATCATAAGCTTGAGGACACGCATCCTTGAACATCTTGGAGTAGCTGGTGGGCTTGCATGTGTCCGGGCTATCGTACTGGCCCTTGCAGCAGTACTCGTACGTGTCGAAGGCTAAGCATGCGCTCTTGCACCCCACCACGCTCCCGTCCGGCGCCATCATCTGCAACTCCGCAGTGAGGGGCACTTTATATAGAGCCAAGTTGTCGTGTGCATGGACTGACTGTGTACATGAGATCTGAGATAGGTGTACCGACCCAAAGGTGGCACCGTATGCAGAATGCCGAATCTGGGATCGACATCCAGCATAGGAAGGTGAATAATATGATATGGTCCATATGCATTAATTTATTTCCATCTATTCTAAATGGAATACACTTATCAAGATTTTGATACTTAATGACCAAGTCATTAAAATTAGAAATGAGATAAAGAGCGTTAATGGTTGGTTGTCTTCACAGTTTAATTACTACACGTAGCTATCAACTGTTGTTGCTATCCCAGATAGAATTAGCTACGTAGGCAAAGATACTAACCCAAAAAAATACATATAGGATGTCTTGTGTCTCTGGTGAAGCAGCCGTCCGTCCGTCCGTGTTGGATGGCAAAGCGAATGTTAGGTGCTTTTGATGTTTGTTTTTTTTTTTTTTCTAAATCTTGAATGAATGAATAAATGCACGATGAAAATTAAATTCTTTACTAGAAACTATAATGACTTGGAACTAATCAATTTAATGACTTGTACCTAATGACTATAATGCCTTGGACCTAATGACTTGGAACTATAATGCCTGATAAACATAATGACTTGGACCTAATCAATTTAATGACTTGGACTAATATAATACACGATGTTAAATTCATTACGTAATATAATGACTTGGACCTAATCAATATTCAAAGTGAATGATCAATAATAAGATAACATACTAGAAAATCAACATAAGATTTACTATGGTTCAACCTAAATCCATGATGAAAATCAAATTCATTACCATGTGAGATCAATTACAAGGTCATTAAGTTATCCTCACTCAAGCCTAATCCTCTTTTATAGCTAATCATATCAATTTTAAAGAATTTACATCTTTTATTTCATCATCTCTAAAAACCCCGGAGAATACCCTCTCTATGCACCTTAGAAAAAATAAAAAACCTAAAAGTACTCCAAGTATTCATCTTATCTTATTGTTTGACCATCAAAACTATAACATATTTATAGAAAAGTCAAACCCTAAATCATAATATTATTTTCAAGATGATTTCTCCTCGTACTAAGATTTCTTGTTCTTTTTAAACATTGGTTCTAAAGATTTTAAAATATTTATTAATCCTAACACGTAAGATATATTTTTTCTAGAAGGATCAATTGGGCATAAGAGACATGGATTACATTAGGTACTTTCGATGGATTTAAAGACGAATGCATCGTGACCAAATAATAATAATAATAATGGTCACGTTAGATATAGTATTTTTAACCTGAATAAATAAATCAAGTGCAAGAGAAATGCTTTGGGCTTGGTGAATCACAGATGGACATAATGACTCGGACCTAATCAACATAATGACTTGGACATAATATAATGCATGATGTTAAATTCATTACTTAATATAATGACTTGGACCTAATCAATATTCAAAGTGAATGATCAATAATAATATAATATACTAGAAAATCAATATAAGATTTACTATGGTTCAACTTAAATCCACTATGAAAACCAAATTCTTTAGTACGTGAGATCAATTACAAGATCATTGTTATCCTCACTCAAGCCTAATCCTCTTTTATACCCAATCATATAGATTTTACAAAATTTCATCATCTCTATAAACCTCAGAGAACACCCTCTTTGTGCACCCTAGAAAAGAAAAAAAACCTAAGAGTACTCAAAGCATTCATCGTATCTTACTGTTTCCCCACCAAAACTATAATATATTTATAGAAAAGTCAAATCCTAAATCATAATTGTTTTTCTCACAAAGATTTCTTGTTCTTTTTAAACATTGGTTCTAAAAATCTTAAAATATTTATTAATCCTAACACTTTAGATATATATTTTTTCTAGAGGGATCAATTGGGCATAAGAGACATGGTTTGTATTAGGTGGTTCGGATGGATTTATGTCCATGACAAATATACCATGAGCATATATATATATATATATATATATATATTGGTCACGTTAGATACGTTATTTTTATCCTGAATAAATAAATCGAGTGCATAAGGAATGCTTTGGGCTTGGTCAATCATGGATGGTTCAGATATTTTGATGTCTTAAGCAAATGTGAATGTATCATATGCTAAAACAACATATTAGTCACATCCGATAGATATATTTTCTGACGACACATCATATGGTGCAAATATGTACTATCTATACATTTGCTCTCACTACTGTATCATACGCAGATGCTTGCCGGAGTGGTAAAGTGTTTCGCTCTCAACTTTTCGTTCTAATAAGAGTATAATGTTGGGCTCACAAGTAAATTGCTTGGATTATAAAGCTGGGTTTGAGTGTCGAGAGAGAGAAGCTAGATTCTAATGTATCGGTTTCTTCTCTTCCGACCTATCGAGATCGAGAATCTCGATCCTCCTTCACTTGTGAGTGCGATCGACATGAGCAAATAAGCAACTTAAAGGTGTAATCGAATTGAAAGCATGATTATGTATGACTGACTCGATGGTACAATCATTTTGAGAGTGAGGTCGATTTGATTGATGGTGATTATTTTAAGAGTAATCCTCTTAAAAATATAATTATTGTAAAAGATATAATCATTTTAAAGATACAATCAACTTAAAAAACGATGATTTATCATTATTTTGGAAGATGTATTGATGATGGCCCTAAGAGATTAGGTTGTCGTATCAATTTAGTCGTACAGCGACGTTGATGTTTTTTTTATTTTGGAATTATACAATATCTCCCATATGACTTGATTTCACAAGATGAGAGGCCAAAGTCATCAAGATTATTGATCTCTATACATTTTAATTTTGTTGTTCTTCCTTCTCACTAATAGAGGGCTTTAGCTCTTATAATTGGTTGTAGGTTAGAGAACATCATCTTGCTACATTTATTTAACTCTTAGAAAATACTCAGACTTTTATAATATAACTCATCTAGCTCAAAGCTAACCGTATTTTTGCAACCCATTGCCCTTCAGTCTTGTAGGAAAGCCAACTAAGATCCTCTATCCCTAGTGAAATATTTAATTGTTGTTTAAGTAGATTTGATGATATGTTGATCTAAAAAAGAGTTTTAAATATAAATCAATTATTTTATGTTATGAAACAAATAATATTTAATTAATTATGAAATTATCGTATTAGACTCTTCTATCTCTCCTACATATGGATAGGATGCGTAGAACTCTCCATGTTCATCCGAGTACAGTGAGGTTATGATATGAGCAAAGAGACATGAGACAATTGTCAGAGAGATAGATTACCTGACTTTCCATATTTCATCATATGTGAATTTATATTTTTATAATTAAAATTCTGCATAATTCTGATTTATTATATTTAGAAATCATTCTATAAATTTATTATTTATTATTTTATTTTGATTTAATACATAAAAAAATCAGATTTATTATTATTATTATTTAATTTTATTTTGATCTCTTTATCTTCTAAATGTTTCATAATATTTTATCTGGAACTTCTATGTATTACAGGATTTTTAATTAATTAAATAATTTTATTCATAGAAATAGTTTTTAAACTAGTCTTATAAGGATTGTATGTTAGTTTAATAAAATTCTGATTTAATTAAGTCTGATTCAAATTAATTAGATTGATTCAACTAGGGTTCATATAAATTAAAAACTAATTAGGGTATGATTCATGATGTCAATAGATTATTTATGAGTTTAAAGATATCGAGATTGATCTACCAGTTTGATTATGATTGCTTGACGAATAAGTGATCTACTAAGAATAGTATAAATTTGACATCTCTTGTGCCTTACATGATATGAGCTTCATGCCCATTATATAGCGCATAATTTGGAATTGTTGGAATTATGGACTTGAATGCTGTTTTTGATTCATAAAGATATATTTTGAATATTTTTAATTACGTTTCTGTTTTGGATAAACTACTCTGCATGTTTAGAATTTTATTTCTTTAGTCAGAAATTTTCAAGTATTTTTAGGCATTAATTTGGAAACAAATAGATTTTGAATCTTGTTGGTTATCTATCTACTCTGAATAATTTAGGATATGTTTTCTCTACCCTGAAATATGTTCATATGATATTATCTGAATTATTCATGATTTATTGAACTTATAATTTTAAAAACACTAGTTATTGATATTTAATTCATGAAAAACAGTTTTGTAATATAATAAATTATGTTTTTGATTTTAGTTAAATAACTCTGATGTTTGGAATTTTTATTTATTTTTATATGGAATTTTAAAGCTATTATATGATTTGTTTTGAAAATTTAAAATTTTATGAAAACAAAAGGGGATTAATCTTATTTGTTTTGATCTACGAGTTTGATTATGATTGCTTTATGAATAAGTGATCTACTAAGATCAGTATGAACGTGACATCTATTAGTAGATCAGTATAAGTGATCTACTAAGTTCACATGTATTATGTGTTGTTGGTGGGTTGGATCAAAGCTTAACCCGATGCCTAAACACGGGTTGAGCCCAAATCCGAGCCTACAAAAACCTTTGTAGCCCAAGTTTTCACTGTTCCTATTCCGATGTATTTTAACTTATTTTATGAGTTTGGCCCTAATTGATTCCTAAATTAGATCCGAACCGAACCAATTTAGTTGATTTTGATCAGTTTAAAGTGCTTCTGAATTTTTCTCGACCAATTTAAACTCATTTGACCCATATTAGACCTAATCAATTCTTCTAAGTTAGACGAAGTTACGATACATTCAAAACTAATCTTATGAGGATTATTAGTTGGTTAAATTAAATTTATTTTAATTAAGCCCGATTTGAATCGGTTGGACCAATTCAACTATGATTTAGGCCGATCAAGAGTGAATTGGGGGTATGATTCTAGATGTTTATAATGTTGATAGATCATTTATAAGTTTTGAGGTCTTCGATTTACAAGTTTGATTATGATTTCTTGATAAATGAATGATCAACTTTGGTATGGATGTGAGATATTCATTGGTAATGCCTCGTATGGTAAGAACTTTAGGACCATCATGTGGTGGATCCAATCTAATCCTTTTATTATGATTTTTTTAATATATATATATATATATGTGCTAGCACCAACTTGAGACTAACATAAGATATAAGGTTGATGTAATAAAAAGACTTGAATAATCCCTCTTAATTATAAGAGAGCCAATATACTGGATAGCGATTCCTTTCAGGGTTTAGCAGGCTGTCATATGGATTCTTCCATCTACTATTGATAGATCTATGTTTTTATTTTGGTGGATAAGAAATAGTATTTTATCTATTATCGAGAGTATCATATGAATTTTATCTACCGTTGGGAGAGAATATAGCTAAGAGTATTATATTCCCTCTCACATAAATGTTAAAAGGTACATACTTACATCCTCTTTAGATCCCTAGAGGATAATCTTCTCTAGAATCGAATATATTCTCATTTGTTGTTAAGATTATATTCTATCATATACATACCCTCTCACATAAACGCTGAAAAATACATACTTGCATCCTCTCTAGATTCCTAGAGGATAACCTTCTCTATAATATAACCTATTCTCATTTGTTATTAGGAATATATTCTATCTCATACATACCCTCTCGTATAAATGCTGAAAAGTATGTATTCTCTCTAGATCCTATAACTTTTTATGGATGATAACCTTTAGACTCTAGATCCAATAGCAGCTAAGGTATTTCTCATATTTTGCTCTCACCTCTTATCATACTCTACATATACTTGAGAAATAAGAAAAAATAAACGTTAATTTTTAAGATTTTTTACTTTTACGAAAAAAAAATTCTCAAATCAAGATCTCTTGTTCTCCTAGGATATTAACTCCAAAAATTTTAAATTATTTTAGGATCCCAACATGGTATAATTTCATAGTTGTGTTGCATGCATTTTGTTCTCTAGATCGATGATGAACAAAAAAAGAAAAAAAAGGTACAAGTCAAACAACATTTAGGTAGGAATTCAAAAACTCTTTTAATGTTCTTCTTCTGTCAACGAAACAAGACTAAGCGCGTCTTTAACTTACATCCGTTTCAAGGGCAGAAGGTGATATCGTAGTTAGCCCCCACACAGGTGAAGGTGCTGGTCCTATCATCATAAGCATAACTATATGCTTGAGGACATGCATTCTTGAAGATCTGGGAGTAGTAGGAGGGCTTGCAAGTGTCCGGGCTACCGTACTGGCCCCTGCAGCAGTACTCGTCCGTGTTGAAGGCTAAGCATGCGCTCTTGCACCCCACCACGCCCCCGTCCGGCGCTGTTATCCGCAACTCCTGGGGGCACAGCGCGTTGACGTTCACCGGGCACGACGTGCTGTTGCAATTCGACCCCCCGCTGGGAACGACCAACACCGGCAAGTTGAAGCCGTCGACGCAGCTCACGTCGTAGAAATCCTTGCCTCCGTAGCCCTGCAGGGTGAACTCGATGAGCGTGGTCGGCGGCGCTCCTCCCGCCCCATTGCACGCCACCTGCCCAGTGCCGCAGTCCCCGGTGATGCACGAGAATTTGCCCGCCGAGTCGGTGGAACACGTTTGCCGAGCCCACAGCCGGCCTCCCCAGGCGGGTGGCGCGTCCAGTGAAAAGGAGGCGCCACTGTCCAGCTGGAATCCGGTCTGGGAAAGAGCACCTTTGTCGGAATTGGCCAACGAGGCAGGCCAAATAGTGAAGGAGCAGTTGTTCTTGAAGCTAAAGGTGGCGGAGCGTGCGCCTGAAGAAGCATCAACAAGTATCATGCATGAACGAATGACATAACAATGTCAAGGGAAGGCATACATAGAACCAATGATCACGGACCTGAGATCAGGATGGCGACGAAGAAGGCGACAGAGACAGTGCTGCGACTAAAGTTCTACTTCGCCTGTGGGCGTCAAAGGGCAGAGGGGAAAGGCCAGTTTGAGCAAGTCATGTCGCAGCCAAAGCACAACTTTGGTATGTAGCTGGTCCAGATCAGAGCCAGCTCGTAGGTTTTCTTCTTTCGTTGTGTGTTACTCGAGTCGTGGGTCCAACCTAATTATCAGAATATTACAGTGTTAGATTAATTAATCATATTTTTTTCTTTGAGAACATAACTCTAATTAAAATCAAATTGTTTTTTGACCTGCAATGGCACTTTGTTTGACTCTTCACACCACAACCTTAAGATCAATGCATCGGCTCAACCGGTATGAAGACATAACGTTCGATTCTACGACCACAGTGGGCTGAGGCCTGCGGAGCTGCGGCCATGTGGCCAGTGGGTTTTGGTTTCTTTCTGCTGTATTTTTTTATTTGCGACCACTACTCTCTGTTTTTTTATCGTCCCATTGTCAAATCTCCCTTTCCTCTCTCTCCCTCTCTCTCTTCTCTTCTCTTCCTTTTCGATCTCTCTTTGCCTACACTATTCAATAGTGCGGTCATTCGTGCGGTCATTCGTTTTCTCATTCTTTCTATCGTCACCTCCATCCTTTAGGTGCCAAAAAAAAAAAAGAATAGGCTACATTCAAGAACAAAGACATGTTTGAATCATATAAGGTAACAAAGCATAGAAGCTCCTCCTCGTCCCAATCTTGACGTCAATGTATCCACCAAAGGTGAGTCAGCCATCTTGTTGTTATGTTCTTGTCAATTATAAATTTTTATCTATTTATCCTTCTTGTATAGTTTGAGAATGTTCGACAGACGACCCATTGGTTCAGCTCATAATGGGTTTTAACAGCTCATTTTCCATTATTAACATAAATCTAGATCTAATAAATGGTGTATGGTGGCTATGAAAAAAGATGCAAAAACTTAAGAAAATGATATAAAAATAATAGAAAATAAAAGAAAAGAAGACAAGGACAATATAGAGGCTATACTCAATCATCCAATCTAAGCAGTATTCTCATATTGGGTAAGATCAGATCTATAATAGATTCTTGTTTTAATTACTTAAAACGAATTTGGATATTGTATACAGTAACGTAATCCTTGCATCCTAGTTATTCTTTTGTAATTATTGTTTTGGTTTTTGGCAAGAGATTCTGATATTTGTATATTCATTATTCTTATAGTGAATTTTCTTTTGTTTACCAATGATTTTTATCACGTAAATCTTAATGTCCTATTTGATTGTGATTTTTATTTAATTCTGTTGTGTGTTACGATCGATTTATATTTGTTCGTATATAAAGTTTGTTCCTTTGTTTATCTCATCAGGCAACATGTTGTATGCATTTTGTTCCCTAGAAATGAATGATCGATGTCCAAAGCAAGAAAGATGGAAGTCAAATGATACGAATAGAACTTTGAAACTCTTCTTTTATTTATGCTCTCTCGAGAGCCAAAGCGAGATAAGAAGAAGCTTGTGATAGATGTACGTTGGTTTCAAGGGCAGTAGGTGATATCGTAATTAGCCCCCACGCAGGTGAAGGTGCTGCTCTTGTCATCATAAGCATAACTATAAGCTTGAGGACACGCATCCTTGAACATCTTGGAGTAGCTGGTGGGCTTCCATGTGTCCAGGATACCGTACTGACCCCTGCAGCAATACTCGTCTGTGTCGAAGGCTAAGCATGCGCTCTTGCACCCCACCACGCTCTCGTCCGACGCCAGCATCTGCAACTCCGTGGGGCACCGCGCATTGATGTTCGTCCGGCACGTCGTGCGGTTGCAGTTCGACCCCTCGCTGGGAATGACCGACACCGGCACGTTGAAGCCATCGCCGCAGCTCATGTCGTAGAAATCCTTGCCTCCGTCGCCCTGTAGGGTGAACTCGACGAGTGTGGTCGGCAGCGCTCCTCCCGCCCCATTGCACGCCACCTACCCAGTGCCACAGTCCCTGGAGAGGCACGAGAATCTACCAGACTGTTGGGCTGGCAGCCCACAGATTCAGCCCATAGTGGGCTTGGGCAGCCCACATCCCCTCTTAACCTAACCCTAATTAATATTAGGAGGGCTATGGTGGCTGCGTTTTAGAGGAAGAAAAATGCATAAATAGGGCAGCAACGTGGGAGAAGAAAATAGCCACGGGATTCCAAAGAAAAGGAAGAAAATAAGGCAGAAAAGGAAGAGAAAGAAAGGGAAGAAGACAAGGACAACGCAGAGAGGCTGTTCTCAATCATCTAATAGTGTTCTCATCTCAGGTTAGATCAAATCTATAGTAGACTTTTGCTGTGATTACTTGGGTAGGTTTTAGATATTGTAGGCAGTGACATGATCCTTGTATCCCAGTTATTTTCTTGAGATTGTTGCTAGGGTTTAGAGCAAGAGATTGAGATTTGTATATTCATTATTATAATAGTGGATTATCCCTAGTTTGCCCCATGGTTTTTACCCTTCACATTGAACTGGTTTTCCATATATATCTTGGTGTTCTATTTTATTGTGGTTCCATTTAATTCCGCTGCGTATTATGGTTTTCTAGTATTTGTTCATATACAAAGGTTATTCCTATTTATATCCCCATCAACTAGCATCAGAGCAAGGGGTTTTGGTGATTTAATTTTGTATTTGAACATGGAGGCCAGTAATGTTTCTCCCATGATTAGTTTAAATGGAAACAATTTGATGATATGGAAACTAAGAATGGAAGATCTCTTGCAAATATTTGTATGGACTTTTGTAGGGGGATAGTGCAAAATCCATAACTATGACAAATGATGAGTAGAAGAGGTTAGATCGAAAAACAATTGGATTTATTCGACGGTGGCTTGATGATAGTGTCTTTCACCATGTTTTTACTGAAATTTTTGCATATTCTCTTTAGAAAAAGTTGGAAAGTCTCCATGAAAGAAAAACAGTTGGCAACAAAGCTTTTTTGATCAGAAAACTTGTGAACCTAAAATATAGAGAGGGTGCTTCTATTGTTGAACATTTGAATAAAATATAAAGTATTACTAACAAGTTATCCTCTATGAAAATATCTTTTGATGATGAGTTGCAAGCATTGTTACTTCTCAGTTCATTACCAAAAAGTTTGGAGACACTGGTGGTTTCCCTCTGTAATTCTGCGTCAGATGGTGTTGTCACTATGAGTCAAGTAACAAGCAATTTGTTGACTGAGGAGTTGAGAAGAAAGAGTTCGACAACATTTCAGAATGATTCACAAGCACTTATCTCAAAGAATAGAGGAAGGTCAAAGTCTAGAAGTAGTTCACGCATGGGTAAAAGTAAGTCAAGATCAAGAAAAGATATTATTTACTATAATTATGGTGAGAAAGGATATTACAAGAACCAATGTAAGCAACCTAAGAAAAGTAAGAAAAAGGGAAAAGAAGTGTAGTCTATAGAGTCAAAAGATAATATCACAACTACAATGCAGGGTGGTGATTATTTGATTTTGTCTCCTTTTGATGATATTTTTTCTTGTGTGTGTCAGGATCTTGAGTGGGTGATTGACACAGATGCTTCTTATCATGCTACACCACAGAGGGAGTTTTTTGCTACATACAGGTCTGGAAATTTTGGTATTGTCAAGATGGGCAACTATGGCACAGCAAACATTATAAGCATGGGTGATATCCATTTAAAGACCAACCTAGGCTGTAAATTGGTACTTAAGGATGTGAGACATGTGGTTGACTTGAGGCTGAATTTAATTTCAGTTGGAAGGCTAGATGATGAAAACTATTATAGCAGATTTCACAAAGGGCAATGAAAGCTCAGTAAGGATTCTCTTGTTATAGCTAATGGAAAGAAATGTCATACTTTGTATATGTTGCAGGCTAAAGCTTATGGTGAGCAGTTAAATGCCACAGAAAAAGACTTCAGCATAGAGTTGTGGTATAGGGGACTGCGACACATGAGCAAGAAGGGGCTGTAAGCTCTTTCCACGAGAGAGGTATTACTAGACCTTAGAGGTATACATCTGAACTCTTGTATTGATTGTTTGGCAGATAAACAACATAGAGTTTCATTTGCTAGTCCTGCTTTGTCTAGAAAAATGCATGCCTTATACCGTGTTTATACAGATGTATGTGGTCCTTTGAGGACAAAAACTCCTGGTGGATCTGTTGATGTTCTTGGTATAAGTGGTGCACTTTATTTTGTCATTTTTATAGATGATTTTTCCAGGAAAGTTTGGGCCTATGCTTTGAAGACTAAAAGATCATGTTATTAATGTCTTTAAAGAGTTTCATGCCAAGGTTGAAAGGGAGGCGGAAAGAAAATTGAAACGCATAAGATCAGATAATAGTGGTGAGTATATAGGATTGTTTAATGACTATTGCAGGTCACATGGGATCCAACATGAGATGACAGTTCCTGGTACACCTCAGCATAATACAATTGTAGAGAGGATGCATCGCACCATCATGGAAAAGATCAGATGTATGCTTTCACAGGCCAAGCTACCCAAAAGGTTTTGAGATGAGGCTTTGAGGACTGCGGTTGATGTGATCAATTTATCACCATGTACAACCTTAGATGGTGATGTTGCAGAGCATGTATGGTCAGGGAAAGATGTTTCCTACAAGCATTTGAGAGTGTTTGGTTATCGTGCATTTGCACATGTTCCAGATAATGAGAGGTCCAAGCTGGATAGTAAGACTAAAGAATGTATTTTTCTTGGTTACTCACATGATCATTTTGGTTACAGGCTTTGGGATCCAGAAAAGCAAAAGGTGTTTAGAAGCAGAGATGTAGTCTTCTTTGAGGATCAAACTTTTGAAGATTTGAAGAAGAAGGCACCAGCCAATACTTCTGCAGAAGGATTAGCAGATTGTGACCCAATTATTCCTCCAGTATATCAGGGTGATGGGGGAGATATGCAAGAAGATGGTGTAGAGCCTGATGTTGATATACCTGCAGGACATGTTGAGCAAGAAGAAGCAGGAGAGCAAGTTCCAACAGAACCTCAATTGAGAAGATCTTCTAAACAACGTCAACCTTCCAGAAGATACTCTACAGATGAGTATGTGATGCTTACTGATGCAGGTGAACTAGAGAGTTACCAGGAAGTAGTTGAAACTGAGCAGAAAGAGAAGTGGTTAGTTGCTATGCAGGAAGAGATGGATGCTATTCAGAAGAACCACACTTATGATTTGGTACTGCTACCAAATGGAATAAAGACCTTACCAAAAGAAAGGCAGGAGATATGCCGACAACTGGTCGGCATGGCTTCACATTGAGGAGTCATGGGACAGCCTCCCTTATGGGCTGAAGGGGGAGGTTGTTGGGTTGGCAGCCCACAAATTCATCCCATAGTGGGCTTGGGCAGCCCACAACCCTCACCCCCTCTTAACCTAACCCTAATTAACATTATAAGGAGTGTGGTGGCTACGTTTTAGATGTAGAAAAAGGCATAAATTGGGCAGCAACGTGGGAGAAGAAAATAGCCACGGGATTCTAAAGAAAAGGAAGAAAACAAGACAAAAAAGGAAGAGAAAGAAAGGGAAGAAGACAAGGACAACGCAGAGAGGCTGTTCTCAATCATCTAGTAGTGTTCTCATCTCAGGTTAGATCAAATCTACAGTAGACTCTTGCTGTGATTACTTGGGGAGGTTTTAGATATTATAGGCAGTGACATGATCCTTGTATCCCAGTTATTCTCTTTAGATTGTTACTAGGGTTTAGGGCAAGAGATTGAGATTTGTATATTCATTACTCTCATAGTGGATTATTTCTAGTTTGCCACGTAATTTTTACCCTTCACATTGAATGGGTTTTCTACGTATATCTTGGTGTTTTATTTGATTGTGGTTCCATTTAATTCTGTTGTGTATTATGGTCTTCTAGTATTTGTTAATATACAAAGGTTATTCTTGTTTATATCCCCATCACGGACGAGTCGGTGGAACATTTGTGCTGAGCCCAGAGCCGGCCTCCCTAGGCGGGTGGCGCATCCAGCGAAAAGGATGCGCCACTGTCCAGTTGGAATCTGGTCTAGGAAAGAGCACCTTTGTCGGAATTGGCCAGCGAGGCAAGCCAAACAGGGTCGGGGCAATTGTTCTTGAAGTTAAAGGTGGTGGAGTGCACGCTTGAAGAAGCACCGACAGGTGTCGTGCATGAACACACGACATAACAATGGCAAAGGAAGGCATGCATAGAACCAGTGATGATAACAGACCTGAGATCAGGATGGCGACGAAGAAGGCGAGAGAGATGAGTCGTGGCTGCGCCATAGAGGAAGGCTCTGGAGAACTAAGAGGAGTTGGGGTGAGACGAAACATCGTAGTGAGGGGCACTTTATATAGAGCCAAGTTGTCGTGTGCATGGACTGTGTACATGAGATCTGAGTTACGTGAACCGACCCATATGCAGAATGCCGAATCTGGGATTGACATCCAGTATAGGAAGGTGAATAATATGGTCCATATGCATTAGCTCAACCAGTATGAAGACATAATGTTCGTTTCTAAGACCACTGTGGGCTGAGGCCCTATGGGCAGTCGGTTTCGATTTCTTCTTACTGCATTCTTTCATTTGCAACCACTACTCTCTGTTCTTTCTCATCACGATCATCAAATCTCCCTTTCCTCTATCTCTCTCTCTCTCTTCTCTTCCTTTTCGATCTCTCCTTGCCTACATTATTCAATAGTGCGGTCGCTCGTTTTCTCCTTTTTTTTTCTTTCTATCATCCGTCTCCATCCTTTAGGTGAGAAAAGAAAGAACAAACTACATTGAAGAACAAAGACATTTACATCCACTACTCTTTGTTCTTTCTTGTCCGATCATCAAATCTCCCTTTCCTCTATCTCTCTCTCTCTTCTCTTCCTTTTCAATCTCTACTTGCCTACATTATTCAAAAGTGTGGTCGCTCGTTTTCTCCTTTTTTTTCTTTCTGTCGTCTGTCTCCATCCTTTAGGTGAGAAAAGAAAGAATAGACTACATTGAAGAACAAAGACATGTTTGAAGCATATAAGATCACAAAGCATAGAAGCTCCTCCTCGTCCCAATCTTGTTGTTATGTTCTTGTCAGATTATAATTTTCTACTTTATTTTTCCTTCTTGTATGGCTTGGTCGTGTTGGGCAGACAGCCCATTGTGGGCTTTAACAGCCTATAGCCCACTTCCCTTATTAACCTAAACCTAGATCTAATAAAGGGGGTGTGAGTGCTATGAAAAAAAGGGATAGAAAACTACAGCAGCAACGTGATTCAAAATCAGGAAAAAAGGACATAAAAATAAGAGAAAAGAAAAAAAGGAAGAAGACAAGGATAATGGCGAGACTGTTCTCAATCATCCAATCTAAGCAGTATTCTCATCTAATATTAGATTAGATCTACAGTAGATTTTTGTTGTGATTACTTGGGGAGATTTTGAATATTGTGTACAGTGATGTAATCCTTGTATCTTTGTTATTCTTTTGTAATTATTACTTGAGTTTTGAGCAAGAGACTCTGAGATTTATATATTCATTATTCTTATAGTGAATTTTCTTTTGTTTGCCCCGTGATTTTTATAACGTAAATCTTAATGTCCTATTTGATTGTGATTTTCATTTAATTCTGTTGTGTGTTATGATTGATTTATATTTATTCGTATACAAAGTTTGTTCCTTTGTTTATCTCATGAGGCAGCATGTTGTATGCATTTTGTTCCCTAGAAATGAATGATCATTGTCCAAAGCAAGAAAGATGGAAGTCAAATGACACGAATAGAACTTTGAAACTCTTCTTTTATTTATGCTCTCTCAAGAGCCAAAGCGAGATAAGAAGAAGCTTGTGATAGATGTACGTTGGTTTCAAGGGCAGTAGGTGATATCGTAATTAGCCCCCACGCAGGTGAAGGTGCTGCTCTTGTCCTCATAAGCATTGTTAGTTTGGCAAGTCCCATAGTCCCACAACGGAAAAATCAGGCTTGTTATCTCCTATTGGAACTATAAATAAGGGCCTGAGCTTTGAAGTCAGATGGACCACAAGTGGCACCACAAGAAAAACTAAGTGTCTGCTTTGGGTTTAAGTCCATACTCAGTTAAATAGTTTGGGCTTATAGTTGTGGTTTTTCTTGTTTAGTATTTTCGGGTGTTTTATGGCTTAGGAACATCTTCCTAAGGCATTTGTAATAGTCTCTTTTATAGTAGTGATTTGCTCCTCTTTCGTCCATGGATGTAGGTCAAGGTTAATTGACCGAACCACGTAAATCTGGTGTTCTTGTCACTTTTATTCTTTCCGCTTTATTGTCCTTGTCGGGTTGCCAAAATTACCTTTTGTTAAATTTTCTAGGGCTAGCTCTAACAAACTGGTATCAGAGCCTGGTTTCGGGATCTTTTGGCAACGATGACAATAACAAAGATTGTTGTCGAGAAATTCGACAGAAATGTCAACTTCGACATGTGGCAACTTAAGGTGGAGGTCATTCTGATTCAAGACGGAGTTGATTTAGCATTATAGGGAGCTGAGAACATTCCAGATGGTTCGTCAAAGGAAGATCTTGCGGGTATGGATAAGAAGGCCCGATCCAACATTATTCTAAATCTCTCTGACGAGGTTTTACGGGAGGTAGCTATAGAGACTACGGCTAAGAGCTTGTGGGACAAGCTTAAAACCTTGTATATGAAGAGGACAGTAGAGAATCGCCTCTAGTTAAAGCAGAGTTTATATATGCTTCGGATGACTGAAGGTATATCTATACTCTCACATCTTGATAAATTTGATTCTTTGGTTAAGGATTTGGAGAATATAGATGCAAAAATTGATGATGAGGATAAGGCCTTGTTACTTTTGTGTTCTCTTCCCCAATCTTTTAAGCATTTTCGTGATACTATGATTTATGGAAAAGAAATAATTTCGTATCAGGAAATTAAATCAGCACTAAAATCTAAGGAGCAGATAGACAGAGATATCACTGGTGAAAGTAGAGAGAATTAGGTTGAAGGTCTGGTTGTTAGAGGGAGAACAAATAAAAGGGAATTTGACAGAAGTAGATCTAAATCTATATCTAAATCCAGACATAGAAATTTGGAGTGCAGATATTATCATAAAATAGGGCACATTAAATCTGATTGCTTTAAATTAAAAAATAAATTAAAGCAAAAGAAAAAATTTGTTGAGAAAACTATTGAATCCGCTGAAGCTAGTGTAGCAACTGATGAGAATGTTGGAAATATTTTCTCTGCTATTGATGACAGGACGAGGTCTAAAAATGAATGAATTTTAGATTCTGGTTGTTCTTATCACATGTGTCATAATAGAGATTTGTTTTCCACATATGAATCTGGTAATGGTGGAATTGTTTTGATGGGAAATAATGTAGCATGTGATGTTGGTAGAGGAACAATCCGAATTAAAATGCATGATGGTATTGTGAGGACACTCACTAATGTTAGATATGTTCCTGATTTAAAAAAGAATCTCATCTCTTTAGGCACCCTAGAGGCCCTTGGGTGTAAATACACAACTGAAGGTGGAGTTATGAAAGTTTCTAGAAGTGCTCTTGTTGTTATGAAAGCTTGTAGGTCTGGTAGTTTATATATTCTAAGGGAACTACTGTCACAGGCTCGGTTGCAGTCTAGTCATCATCATTGTCTGATTTTGACATCACCAAATTATAGCATATGCGTTTGGGTCATATGAGCAAAAAAGGTTTGAGTATATTGAGCAAAAGGGGTCTACTTTGCGGACAGAGTACTGGGCCACTGGATTTTTGTGAACACCGCATTTTTGGAAAATAGAAAAGAGTCAGCTTCAATTCTCCGGCAGTTCATAAAACAAAAGGTACTCTTGACTATATTCATTCAGACCTTTGGGGTCCAACTCATGTTCAGTCTAAAGGTGGTGCCAGGTATATGTTGACTTTCATTGATGATTATTCCAGGAAAGTTTGGGTTTATTTTTTGAAGCATAAAAATGATGTTTTTCTAACCTTTAAATAATGGAAGGCTTTGATTGAGAAGCAAATAGGTAAACAGATTAAGCGGCTTCGAATAGATAATGGCATGAAATTTTGTGAAGGTGACTTTAATGAATTTTGCAAAAGTGAAGGAATCGTTCGGCATCGCACTGTTAGGATGACGCCTCAGTAAAATGGTGTGGCCGAACGTATGAACAGAACACCTTTTGGAGAGAGCAAGGTGTATGATCTCAAATGCATGGTTGACAAAGGACTTTTGGGCAGAGGCGATTAATATGGCCTGTTACGTTGTCAACCGCGCTCCTTCTACAGCACTTAACTTTAAAACTCCGGAGGAAGTTTGGTAAGGTACTCCTGCTGATTACTCTGATTTAAAAATTTTTGGGTGTCCAGCATACATGCATATAAATGAAGAAAAATTAGAGCCTCGAGCTAAAAAATACATTTTCCTTGGGTATGCTTCTGGGGTGAAAGGATATAGATTATGGTGTTCTGATCCCAAATCCCCAAAATTTGTAATCAGTAAAGATGTTACTTTTGATGAATTATCTATGTTATCTTCTAAAGAGGAATCTACTAGTTGTACAAATGATAGTGCACAGAAGCAGGTGGAGCTTGAGATTGGTAGGTCTGATTCTTTTCAATCGAACTCTTCTACTCAAAGAATGCCAGTAGATGATCCCGAGTCTATTGACGCAGATGATCCAAAGGAAGAGCAATATTCCATAGCCAATGATAGACCACGGAGAGATATTTGACCATCACAAAGATATGCAAATTTGGTTACATATGCTTTGTCTGTTGCAGAAGAAACAAGTGAAGTTGGAGAGCCTACTTCCTACTCAGATGCAGTTTCTTGTGATAATTCCGCTAAGTGGTTGATCGCGATGAATGAAGAAATTGAATCTCTCCATTCGAATAGAACTTGGGATCTTGTGAAGCCGCCTTCGGGTACTAAAATTATTGGATGCAAATGTGATACTATTGCAGAGAGAAAGGTCTTTGTTCAGAAAATTCATACGAATGACAATCCAACTGATATGCTTACGAAGCCTATTCCAGTTTACAAGTTCAAACAGTGCTTGGACTTGGTTGGTGTTCATTGTTGGTGATTGCCCGTTGGGGCTTTTATGAATAAGGTGGAGCAAGTTTTGTTGGGACATGCCAAGGTGGAGATTTGTTAGTTTGGCAAGTCCCATAGTCCCACATCGAAAAAATCAGGTTTGTTATCTTCTATTGGAACTATAAATAAGGGTCTGAGCTTTGAAGTCAGATACACCACAAGTGGCACAATAAGAAAAACCTAAGTGTCTGCTTTGGGTTTAAGTTCATACTTAGTTAAATAAATAGTTTGGGCTTATAGTTGAGGTTTTTCTAGTTTAGTATTTTCGGGTGTTTTATGGCATAGGAACATCTTCCTAAGATATTTGTAAAAGTCTCTTTTATAGTAGTGATTTGCTCATCTTTCGTCCGTGGATGTAGGTCAAGGTTAATTGACCGAACCACGTAAATTTGATGTTCTTATCTCGTTTATTCTTTCCGCTTTATTGTTTTTGTCGGGTTGCCAAAATTATCTTTTGATAAATTTCTTGGGGCTAACTCTAACAAGCATAACTATAAGCTGGAGGACACGCATCCTCGAACATCTTGGAGTAGCTGGTGGGCTTGCATGTGTCCGGGCGACCGTACTGGCCCATGCAGCAGTACTCGTTCGTGTCGAAGGCTAAGCATGCGCTCTTGCACCCCACCAAGCTCCCGTCCGGCGCCAGCATCTGCAACTCCGTGGGGCACCGCGCGTTGATGTTCGTCCGGCACGACGTGCTGTCGCAGTTTGACCCCCCGCTGGGAACGACCGATACCGGCACGTTGAAGCCGTTGACGCAGCTCACGTCGTAGAAATCCTTGCCTCCGTCGCCCTGCAGGGTGAACTCGACGAGCGTGGTCGGCGACGCTCCTCCAGCCCCATTGCACGCCACATGCCCAGTGCCGCAGTCCCCGGAGAGGCACGAGAATCTACCGGACGAGTCGGTGGAACATTTGTGCCGAGCCCACAGCCGGCCTCCCCATGCGGGTGGCGCATCCAGCGAAAACGAGGCGCCACTGTCCAGCTGGAATCCGGTCTGGGAAAGAGCACCTTTGTCGGAATCGTTCAGCGAGGCAGGCCAAACAGGGTCGGGGCAGTTGTTCTTGAAGTTAAAGGTGGTGGAGTGGGCGCCTGAAGAAGCACCGACAGGTGTCGTGCATGAACACACGACGTAACAATGGCAAAGGAAGGCATGCATAGAACCAGTGATGATAACAGACCTGAGATCAGGACGGCGACGAAGAAGGCGAGAGAGACGAGTCGTGGCTGCGCCATAGAGGAAGGCTCCGGAGAACTAAGAGGAGTTGGGGTGAGACGAAACGTCGCAGTGAGGGGGCACTATATATAGAGCCAAGTTGTCGTGTGCATGAACTGTGTACATGAGATCTGAGATAGGTGTACCGACCCAAAGGTGGCACCGTATGCAGAATGCCGAATCTGGGATCGACTTCCAGCATAGGAAGGTGAATAAGATGGTCCATATGCTTAGCTCAACCAGTATGAAGACATAATGTTCGATTCTACGACCACTGTGGGCTGAGGCCCTATGGGCGGTCGGTTTCGATTTCTTTCTACTGGATTCCAACTACTACTCTCTGTTCTTTCTCGTCACGATCAACAAATCTCCCTTTCGACTATCTCTCTCTCTCTCTTCTCTTTCTATTCCATCTCTCATTGTCTACATTATTCAATAGTGCGGTCGATCGTTTTCTCCTTTTTTTTTTTTTTCTTTTTTTATCTTTCTGTCGTCCGTCTCCATCATTTAAGTGAGAAAAGAAAGAACAGACTAAATTGAAGAACAAAGACATGTTTGAAGCAAATAAGATCACAAAGTATAGAAGCTCCTCCTCATCCTGTTGTTATGTTCTTGTCAGATTATAATTTCCTACTTTATTTTTCCTTCTTTTACGGCTTGGTCGTGTTGGGCAGACAGCCCATTGTGGGCTTTAATAGCAGCCCACTTCCCTTATTAACCTAAACCTAGATCTAATAAAGAGGGTGTGAGGGCTATGAAAAAAATGGATAGAAAACTACAGCAGCAACATGATTCAAAATCAGAAAAAAAAAGGACATAAAAATAAGAGAAGAGAAAAAAAAGAAGAAGACAAGGATAACACCGAGACTGTTCTCAATCATCCAATCTAAGCAGTATTCTCATCTAATATTAGATTAGATCTACAATAAATTTTTTTTATGATTATTTGGGGAGATTTTGAATATTGTGTACAGTGATATAATCATTGTATCATAGTTATTCTTTTGTAATTATTACTTTAGTTTTGAGCAAAAGACTCTGAGATTTATATATTCATTATTCTTATAGTGAATTTTCTTTTGTTTGTCCCGTGATTTTTATAACGTAAATCTTAATTTCCTATTTGATTATGATTTTCATTTAATTCTATTGTGTGTTACGATCAATTTATATTTATTCGTATACAAAGTTGGTTCCTTTGTTTATCTCATGAGGCAGCGTGTTGTATGCATTTTGTTCCCTAGAAATGAATGATCGAAGTCAAATGACACGAATAGAACTTTGAAACTCTTCTTTTATTTATGCTCTCTCGAGAGCCAAAGCGAGATAAGAAGAAGCTTGTGATAGATGTACGTTGGTTTCAAGGGCAGTAGGTGATATCGTAATTAGCCCCCACGCAGGTGAAGGTGCTGCTCTTGTCATCATAAGCATAACTATAAGCTTGAGGACACGCATCCTTGAACATCTTGGAGTAGCTGGTGGGCTTGCATGTGTCCGGGCTATCGTACTGGCCCTTGCAGCAGTACTCGTACGTGTCGAAGGCTAAGCATGCGCTCTTGCACCCCACCACGCTCCCGTCCGGCGCCAGCATCTGCAACTCCGTGGGGCACCGCGCGTTGATGTTCGTCCGGCACGACGTGCTGTCGCAGTTCGACCCCCCGCTGGGAACGACCGACACCGGCACGTTGAAGCCGTCGATGCAGCTCACGTCGTAGAAATCCTTGCCTCCGTCGCCCTGCAGGGTGAACTCGACGAGCGTGGTCGGCCGCGCTCCTCCCGCCCCATTGCACGCCACCTGCCCAGTGCCGCAGTCCCCGGAGAGGCACGAGAATCTACCGGACGAGTCGGTGGAACATTTGTGCCGAGCCCACAGCCGGCCTCCCCAGGCGGGTGGCGCATCCAGCGAAAAGGAGGCGCCACTGTCCAGCTGGAATCCGGTCTGGGAAAGAGCACCTTTGCCGGAATTGTTCAGCGAGGCAGGCCAAACAGGGTCGGAGCAGTTGTTCTTGAAGTTAAAGGTGGTGGAGTGGGCGCCTGAAGAAGCACCGACAGGTGTCGTGCAAGAACACACGACGTAACAATGGCAAAGGAAGGCATGCATAGAACCAGTGATGATAACAGACCTGAGATCAGGACGGCGACGAAGAAGGCGAGAGAGACGAGTCGTGGCTGCGCCATAGAGGAAGGCTCCGGAGAACTAAGAGGAGTTGGGGTGAGACGAAACGTCAGAGTGAGGGGGCACTATATATAGAGCCAAGTTGTCGTGTGCATGAACTGTGTACATGAGATCTGAGATAGGTGTACCGACCCAAAGGTGGCACCGTATGCAGAATGCCGAATCTGGGATCGACTTCCAGCATAGGAAGGTGAATAAGATGGTCCATATGCTTAGCTCAACCAGTATGAAGACATAATGTTCGATTTTACGACCACTGTGGGCTGAGGCCCTATGGGCAGTCGGTTTCGATTTCTTTCTACTGGATTCCAACTACTACTCTCTGTTCTTTCTCGTCACGATCAACAAATCTCCCTTTCGACTATCTCTCTCTCTCTCTCTTCTCTTTCTATTCCATCTCTCATTGTCTACATTATTCAATAGTGCGGTCGATCGTTTTCTCCTTTTTTTTTTTTTTTTTTTCTTTTTTTATCTTTCTGTCGTCCGTCTCCATCATTTAAGTGAGAAAAGAAAGAACAGACTAAATTGAAGAACAAAGACATGTTTGAAGCAAATAAGATCACAAAGTATAGAAGCTCCTCCTCATCCTGTTGTTATGTTCTTGTCAGATTATAATTTCCTACTTTATTTTTCCTTCTTTTACGGCTTGGTCGTGTTGGGCAGACAGCCCATTGTGGGCTTTAATAGCAGCCCACTTCCCTTATTAACCTAAACCTAGATCTAATAAAGAGGGTGTGAGGGCTATGAAAAAAATGGATAGAAAACTACAGCAACAACATGATTCAAAATCAGAAAAAAAAAGGACATAAAAATATGAGAAGAGAAAAAAAAATAAGAAGACAAGGATAACGTCGAGACTGTTCTCAATCATCCAATCTACTGTTCTCAATCATCCAATCTAAGCAGTATTCTCATCTATATTTCCTTGCTTTATGAACTATGATCATATTTATAGGACTAGTGGTAACTACCCATATCACCATGTCACCCAAGATAAAGATAGTTATAGAAACTACCCTATACCTTCTAGATCATGATTAAGATAGTTATTGAAGCCACTCTCTATATTTCCTTGCTTTATGAACTATGATCATATTTATAGGACTAGTGGTAACTACCCATATCACCATGTCACCCAAGATAAAGGTGGTTATAGAAACTACCCTATAACTTCTAGATCATGATTAAGGTAGTTATTGAAGCCACTCTCTATATTTCCTTGCTTTATGAACTATGATCATATTTATAGAACTAGTGGTAACTACCCATATCACCATGTCACCCAAGATAAAGGTAGTTATTGAAACTACCCTATAACTTCTAGATAACGATTGAGGTAGTTATTGAAGTCACCGTATAACTACTAGATCACGATAACTACCTAGACAACTATGAATCAAATCTCAACATGAACTCGATTAGCATTGTCGGGGACGCTCCTCCCGCCCCATTGCACGCCACCTGCCCAATGCTGCAGTCCCCGGTGAAGCATGAGAATTTGCCCACCGAGTCCGTGGAACACGTTTGCCGAGACCACAGCTGGCCTCCCCAGGTGTGTGGCGCATCCAGTGAAAAGGAGGCGCGACTGCCAGCAGGAATCCGGTCTGGGAAAGAGCACCTATGTCGAAATTGGCCAACGAGGCAGGCCAAATAGTGAAGGAGCAGTTGTTCTTGAAGCTAAAGGTGGTGGAGTGGGCGCCTGAAGAAGCACCGACAGGTGTCGTGCAAGAACACACGACGTAACAATGGCAAAGGAAGGCATGCATAGAACCAGTGATGATAACAGACCTGAGATCAGGACGGCGACGAAGAAGGCGAGAGAGACGAGTCGTGGCTGCGCCATAGAGGAAGGCTCCGGAGAACTAAGAGGAGTTGGGGTGAGACGAAACGTCAGAGTGAGGGGGCACTATATATAGAGCCAAGTTGTCGTGTGCATGAACTGTGTACATGAGATCTGAGATAGGTGTACCGACCCAAAGGTGGCACCGTATGCAGAATGCCGAATCTGGGATCGACTTCCAGCATAGGAAGGTGAATAAGATGGTCCATATGCTTAGCTCAACCAGTATGAAGACATAATGTTCGATTTTACGACCACTGTGGGCTGAGGCCCTATGGGCAGTCGGTTTCGATTTCTTTCTACTGGATTCCAACTACTACTCTCTGTTCTTTCTCGTCACGATCAACAAATCTCCCTTTCGACTATCTCTCTCTCTCTCTCTTCTCTTTCTATTCCATCTCTCATTGTCTACATTATTCAATAGTGCGGTCAATCGTTTTCTCCTTTTTTTTTTTCTTTATTTTTCTTTCTGTCGTCCGTCTTCATCATTTAAGTGAGAAAAGAAAGAACAGACTAAATTGAAGAACAAAGACATGTTTGAAGCAAATAAGATCACAAAGTATAGAAGCTCCTCCTCATCCCAATCTTGTTGTTATGTTCTTGTCAGATTATAATTTTCTACTTTATTTTTCCTTCTTATATGGCTTGGTCGTGTTGGGCAGACAGCCCATTGTGGGCTTTAACAGCCTATAGCCCACTTCCCTTATTAACCTAAACCTAAATCTAATAAAGGGGGTGTGAGGGCTATGAAAAAAATGGATAGAAAACTACAGCAACAACATGATTCAAAATCAGAAAAAAAAAAGGACATAAAAATATGAGAAGAGAAAAAAAAATAAGAAGACAAGGATAACGTCGAGACTGTTCTCAATCATCCAATCTAAGCAGTATTCTCATCTATATTTCCTTGCTTTATGAACTATGATCATATTTATAGGACTAGTGGTAACTACCCATATCACCATGTCACCCAAGATAAAGATAGTTATAGAAACTACCCTATACCTTCTAGATCATGATTAAGATAGTTATTGAAGCCACTCTCTATATTTCCTTGCTTTATGAACTATGATCATATTTATAGGACTAGTGGTAACTACCCATATCACCATGTCACCCAAGATAAAGGTGGTTATAGAAACTACCCTATAACTTCTAGATCATGATTAAGGTAGTTATTGAAGCCACTCTCTATATTTCCTTGCTTTATGAACTATGATCATATTTATAGAACTAGTGGTAACTACCCATATCACCATGTCACCCAAGATAAAGGTAGTTATTGAAACTACCCTATAACTTCTAGATAACGATTGAGGTAGTTATTGAAGTCACCGTATAACTACTAGATCACGATAACTACCTAGACAACTATGAATCATGAACTCGATTAGCATTGTCGGCGACGCTCCTCCCGCCCCATTGCACGCCACCTGCCCAATGCTGCAGTCCCCGGTGAAGCATGAGAATTTGCCCACCGAGTCCGTGGAACACGTTTGCCGAGACCACAGCTGGCCTCCCCAGGTGTGTGGCGCATCCAGTGAAAAGGAGGCGCGACTGCCAGCAGGAATCCGGTCTGGGAAAGAGCACCTATGTCGAAATTGGCCAACGAGGCAGGCCAAATAGTGAAGGAGCAGTTGTTCTTGAAGCTAAAGGTGGCGGAGTGTGCGCCTGAAGAAGCATCAACAAGTATCATGCATGAATGAATGACATAACAATGTCAAGGGAAGGCATACATAGAACCAATGATCACGGACCTGAGATCAGGATGGCGACGAAGAAGGAGAGAGAGACAGTGCTGCGACTAAAGTTCTACTTCGCCTATGGGCATCAAAGGGCAGAGGGGAAAGGCCAGTTTGAGCAAGTCATGTCGCAGCCAAATCATAACTTTGGTATGTAGCTGGTCCAGATTAGAGCCAGCTCGTAGGTTTTCTTCTTTTGTTGTGTGTTACTCGAGTCGTGGGTCCAACCTAATTATCAGAATATTACAGTGTTAGATTAATTAATCATATTTTTTTCTTTGAGAACATAACTCTAATTAAAATCAAATTATTTTTTGACCTGCAATGACACTTTTTTAACTCTTCACACCACAACCTTAAGATCAATGCATCGGCTCAACCGGTATGAAGACATAACGTTAGATTCTACGACCACAGTGGGCTGAGGCCTGCGGAGCTGCGGCCATGTGGGCAGTGGGTTTCGGTTTCTTTCCGCTGCATTTTTTTATTTGCGACCACTACTCTCTGTTTTTTTATCGTACCATTATCAAATCTCCCTTTCCTCTCTCTCCCACTCTCTCTTCTCTTCTCTTCCTTTTCGATCTCTTTTTGCCTATACTATTCAATAGTGCGGTCGTTCGTTTTCTCATTCTTTTAGTGCGGTCGTTCGTTTTCTCATTCTTTCTATCGTCGCCTCCATCCTTTAGGTGCCAAAAAAAAAAAAGAATAGACTACATTCAATAACAAAGACATGTTTGAAGCATATAAGGTCACAAAGCATAGAAGCTCCTCCTCGTCCTAATCTTGGCGTCAATGTATCCACCAAAGGTGAGTCAGCCATCTTGTTGTTCTGTTCTTGTCAATTATAAATTTTTATTTATTTAACCTTCTTGTATAGTTTGACAATGTTGGACAGACGACCCATTGGTTCAGTTCATAATAGGTTTTAACAGCCCATATTCCATTATTAACATAAATCTAGATATAATAAATGAGGTATGGTGGCTATGAAAAAAGATGCAGAAAACTTAAGAAAATGATATAAAAATAAGATAAAAGAAAAGGAAAGAAGACAAGGACAATACAGAGGGTGTTCTCAATCATCCAATATAGGCAGTATTCTCATATTGGGTTAGATCATATCTACAATAGATTCTTATTGTAATTACTTAGGGAGAATTTGGATATTATATATAGTAACGTAATCCTTGCATCCCAGTTATTCTTTTGTGATTGTTATTTTGGTTTTCGGCAAGAGATTCTGATATTTGTATATTCATTATTCTTATAGTGAATTTTCTATTGTTTACCCCATGATTTTTATCACATAAATCTTAATATCCTATTTGATTATAATTTTCATTTAATTCTGTTGTGTGTTACGATCGATTTATATTTGTTCGTATATAAAGTTTGTTCCTTTGTTTATCTCATGAGGCAGCGTGTTGTATGCATTTTGTTCCCTAGAAATGAATGATCGATGTCCAAAGCAAGAAAAATGAAAGTCAAATGACACGAATAGAACTTTGAAACTCTTCTTTTATTTATGCTCTCTCGAGAGCCAAAGCGAGATAAGAAGAAGCTTGTGATAGATGTACGTTGGTTTCAAGGGCAGTAGGTGATATCGTAATTAGCCCCCACGCAGGTGAAGGTGCTGCTCTTGTCATCATAAGCATAACTATAAGCTTGAGGACACGCATCCTTGAACATCTTGGAGTAGCTGGTGGGCTTGCATGTGTCCGGGCTATCGTACTGGCCCTTGCAGCAGTACTCGTACGTGTCGAAGGCTAAGCATGCGCTCTTGCACCCCACCACGCTCCCGTCCGGCGCCAGCATCTGCAACTCCGCAGTGAGGGGCACTTTATATAGAGCCAAGTTGTCGTGTGCATGGACTGACTGTGTACATGAGATCTGAGATAGGTGTACCGACCCAAAGGTGGCACCGTATGCAGAATGCCGAATCTGGGATCGACATCCAGCATAGGAAGGTGAATAATATGATATGGTCCATATGCATTAATTTATTTCCATCTATTCTAAATGGAATACACTTATCAAGATTTTGATACTTAATGACCAAGTCATTAAAATTAGAAATGAGATAAAGAGCGTTAATGGTTGGTTGTCTTCACAGTTTAATTACTACGCGTAGCTATCAACTGTTGTTGCTATCCCAGATAGAATTAGCTACGTAGGCAAAGATACTAACCCAAAAAAATACATATAGGATGTCTTGTGTCTCTGGTGAAGCAGCCGTCCGTCCGTCCGTGTTGGATGGCAAAGCGAATGTTAGGTGCTTTTGATGTTTGTTTTTTTTTTTTTTCTAAATCTTGAATGAATGAATAAATGCACGATGAAAATTAAATTCTTTACTAGAAACTATAATGACTTGGAACTAATCAATTTAATGACTTGTACCTAATGACTATAATGCCTTGGACCTAATGACTTGGAACTATAATGCCTGATAAACATAATGACTTGGACCTAATCAATTTAATGACTTGGACTAATATAATACACGATGTTAAATTCATTACGTAATATAATGACTTGGACCTAATCAATATTCAAAGTGAATGATCAATAATAAGATAACATACTAGAAAATCAACATAAGATTTACTATGGTTCAACCTAAATCCATGATGAAAATCAAATTCATTACCATGTGAGATCAATTACAAGGTCATTAAGTTATCCTCACTCAAGCCTAATCCTCTTTTATAGCTAATCATATCAATTTTAAAGAATTTACATCTTTTATTTCATCATCTCTAAAAACCCCGGAGAATACCCTCTCTATGCACCTTAGAAAAAATAAAAAACCTAAAAGTACTCGAAGTATTCATCTTATCTTATTGTTTGACCATCAAAACTATAACATATTTATAGAAAAGTCAAACCCTAAATCATAATATTATTTTCAAGATGATTTCTCCTCGTACTAAGATTTCTTGTTCTTTTTAAACATTGGTTCTAAAGATTTTAAAATATTTATTAATCCTAACACGTAAGATATATTTTTTCTAGAAGGATCAATTGGGCATAAGAGACATGGATTACATTAGGTACTTTCGATGGATTTAAAGACGAATGCATCGTGACCAAATAATAATAATAATAATGGTCACGTTAGATATAGTATTTTTAACCTGAATAAATAAATCAAGTGCAAGAGAAATGCTTTGGGCTTGGTGAATCACAGATGGACATAATGACTCGGACCTAATCAACATAATGACTTGGACATAATATAATGCATGATGTTAAATTCATTACTTAATATAATGACTTGGACCTAATCAATATTCAAAGTGAATGATCAATAATAATATAATATACTAGAAAATCAATATAAGATTTACTATGGTTCAACTTAAATCCACTATGAAAACCAAATTCTTTAGTACGTGAGATCAATTACAAGATCATTGTTATCCTCACTCAAGCCTAATCCTCTTTTATACCCAATCATATAGATTTTACAAAATTTCATCATCTCTATAAACCTCAGAGAACACCCTCTTTGTGCACCCTAGAAAAGAAAAAAAACCTAAGAGTACTCAAAGCATTCATCGTATCTTACTGTTTCCCCACCAAAACTATAATATATTTATAGAAAAGTCAAATCCTAAATCATAATTGTTTTTCTCACAAAGATTTCTTGTTCTTTTTAAACATTGGTTCTAAAAATCTTAAAATATTTATTAATCCTAACACTTTAGATATATATTTTTTCTAGAGGGATCAATTGGGCATAAGAGACATGGTTTGTATTAGGTGGTTCGGATGGATTTATGTCCATGACAAATATACCATGAGCATATATATATATATATATATATTGGTCACGTTAGATACGTTATTTTTATCCTGAATAAATAAATCGAGTGCATAAGGAATGCTTTGGGCTTGGTCAATCATGGATGGTTCAGATATTTTGATGTCTTAAGCAAATGTGAATGTATCATATGCTAAAACAACATATTAGTCACATCCGATAGATATATTTTCTGACGACACATCATATGGTGCAAATATGTACTATCTATACATTTGCTCTCACTACTGTATCATACGCAGATGCTTGCCGGAGTGGTAAAGTGTTTCGCTCTCAACTTTTCGTTCTAATAAGAGTATAATGTTGGGCTCACAAGTAAATTGCTTGGATTATAAAGCTGGGTTTGAGTGTCGAGAGAGAGAAGCTAGATTCTAATGTATCGGTTTCTTCTCTTCCGACCTATCGAGATCGAGAATCTCGATCCTCCTTCACTTGTGAGTGCGATCGACATGAGCAAATAAGCAACTTAAAGGTGTAATCGAATTGAAAGCATGATTATGTATGACTGACTCGATGGTACAATCATTTTGAGAGTGAGGTCGATTTGATTGATGGTGATTATTTTAAGAGTAATCCTCTTAAAAATATAATTATTGTAAAAGATATAATCATTTTAAAGATACAATCAACTTAAAAAATGATGATTTATCATTATTTTGGAAGATGTATTGATGATGGCCCTAAGAGATTAGGTTGTCGTATCAATTTAGTCGTACAGCGACGTTGATGTTTTTTTTATTTTGGAATTATACAATATCTCCCATATGACTTGATTTCACAAGATGAGAGGCCAAAGTCATCAAGATTATTGATCTCTATACATTTTAATTTTGTTGTTCTTCCTTCTCACTAATAGAGGGCTTTAGCTCTTATAATTGGTTGTAGGTTAGAGAACATCATCTTGCTACATTTATTTAACTCTTAGAAAATACTCAGACTTTTATAATATAACTCATCTAGCTCAAAGCTAACCGTATTTTTGCAACCCATTGCCCTTCGGTCTTGTAGGAAAGCCAACTAAGATCCTCTATCCCTAGTGAAATATTTAATTGTTGTTTAAGTAGATTTGATGATATGTTGATCTAAAAAAGAGTTTTAAATATAAATCAATTATTTTATGTTATGAAACAAATAATATTTAATTAATTATGAAATTATCGTATTAGACTCTTCTATCTCTCCTACATATGGATAGGATGCGTAGAACTCTCCATGTTCATCCGAGTGCAGTGAGGTTATGATATGAGCAAAGAGACATGAGACAATTGTCGGAGAGATAGATTACCTGACTTTCCATATTTCATCATATGTGAATTTATATTTTTATAATTAAAATTCTGCATAATTCTGATTTATTATATTTAGAAATCATTCTATAAATTTATTATTTATTATTTTATTTTGATTTAATACATAAAAAAATCAGATTTATTATTATTATTATTTAATTTTATTTTGATCTCTTTATCTTCTAAATGTTTCATAATATTTTATCTGGAACTTCTATGTATTACAGGATTTTTAATTAATTAAATAATTTTATTCATAGAAATAGTTTTTAAACTAGTCTTATAAGGATTGTATGTTAGTTTAATAAAATTCTGATTTAATTAAGTCTGATTCAAATTAATTAGATTGATTCAACTAGGGTTCATATAAATTAAAAACTAATTAGGGTATGATTCATGATGTCAATAGATTATTTATGAGTTTAAAGATATCGAGATTGATCTACCAGTTTGATTATGATTGCTTGACGAATAAGTGATCTACTAAGAATAGTATAAATTTGACATCTCTTGTGCCTTACATGATATGAGCTTCATGCCCATTATATAGCGCATAATTTGGAATTGTTGGAATTATGGACTTGAATGCTGTTTTTGATTCATAAAGATATATTTTGAATATTTTTAATTACGTTTCTGTTTTGGATAAACTACTCTGCATGTTTAGAATTTTATTTCTTTAGTCAGAAATTTTCAAGTATTTTTAGGCATTAATTTGGAAACAAATAGATTTTGAATCTTGTTGGTTATCTATCTACTCTGAATAATTTAGGATATGTTTTCTCTACCCTGAAATATGTTCATATGATATTATCTGAATTATTCATGATTTATTGAACTTATAATTTTAAAAACACTAGTTATTGATATTTAATTCATGAAAAACAGTTTTGTAATATAATAAATTATGTTTTTGATTTTAGTTAAATAACTCTGATGTTTGGAATTTTTATTTATTTTTATATGGAATTTTAAAGCTATTATATGATTTGTTTTGAAAATTTAAAATTTTATGAAAACAAAAGGGGATTAATCTTATTTGTTTTGATCTACGAGTTTGATTATGATTGCTTTATGAATAAGTGATCTACTAAGATCAGTATGAACGTGACATCTATTAGTAGATCAGTATAAGTGATCTACTAAGTTCACATGTATTATGTGTTGTTGGTGGGTTGGATCAAAGCTTAACCCGATGCCTAAACACGGGTTGAGCCCAAATCCGAGCCTACAAAAACCTTTGTAGCCCAAGTTTTCACTGTTCCTATTCCGATGTATTTTAACTTATTTTATGAGTTTGGCCCTAATTGATTCCTAAATTAGATCCGAACCGAACCAATTTAGTTGATTTTGATCAGTTTAAAGTGCTTCTGAATTTTTCTCGACCAATTTAAACTCATTTGACCCATATTAGACCTAATCAATTCTTCTAAGTTAGACGAAGTTACGATACATTCAAAACTAATCTTATGAGGATTATTAGTTGGTTAAATTAAATTTATTTTAATTAAGCCCGATTTGAATCGGTTGGACCAATTCAACTATGATTTAGGCCGATCAAGAGTGAATTGGGGGTATGATTCTAGATGTTTATAATGTTGATAGATCATTTATAAGTTTTGAGGTCTTCGATTTACAAGTTTGATTATGATTTCTTGATAAATGAATGATCAACTTTGGTATGGATGTGAGATATTCATTGGTAATGCCTCGTATGGTAAGAACTTTAGGACCATCATGTGGTGGATCCAATCTAATCCTTTTATTATGATTTTTTTAATATATATATATATATATATGTGCTAGCACCAACTTGAGACTAACATAAGATATAAGGTTGATGTAATAAAAAGACTTGAATAATCCCTCTTAATTATAAGAGAGCCAATATACTGGATAGCGATTCCTTTCAGGGTTTAGCAGGCTGTCATATGGATTCTTCCATCTACTATTGATAGATCTATGTTTTTATTTTGGTGGATAAGAAATAGTATTTTATCTATTATCGAGAGTATCATATGAATTTTATCTACCGTTGGGAGAGAATATAGCTAAGAGTATTATATTCCCTCTCACATAAATGTTAAAAGGTACATACTTACATCCTCTTTAGATCCCTAGAGGATAATCTTCTCTAGAATCGAATATATTCTCATTTGTTGTTAAGATTATATTCTATCATATACATACCCTCTCACATAAACGCTGAAAAATACATACTTGCATCCTCTCTAGATTCCTAGAGGATAACCTTCTCTATAATATAACCTATTCTCATTTGTTATTAGGAATATATTCTATCTCATACATACCCTCTCGTATAAATGCTGAAAAGTATGTATTCTCTCTAGATCCTATAACTTTTTATGGATGATAACCTTTAGACTCTAGATCCAATAGCAGCTAAGGTATTTCTCATATTTTGCTCTCACCTCTTATCATACTCTACATATACTTGAGAAATAAGAAAAAATAAACGTTAATTTTTAAGATTTTTTACTTTTACGAAAAAAAAATTCTCAAATCAAGATCTCTTGTTCTCCTAGGATATTAACTCCAAAAATTTTAAATTATTTTAGGATCCCAACATGGTATAATTTCATAGTTGTGTTGCATGCATTTTGTTCTCTAGATCGATGATGAACAAAAAAAGAAAAAAAAGGTACAAGTCAAACAACATTTAGGTAGGAATTCAAAAACTCTTTTAATGTTCTTCTTCTGTCAACGAAACAAGACTAAGCGCGTCTTTAACTTACATCCGTTTCAAGGGCAGAAGGTGATATCGTAGTTAGCCCCCACACAGGTGAAGGTGCTGGTCCTATCATCATAAGCATAACTATATGCTTGAGGACATGCATTCTTGAAGATCTGGGAGTAGTAGGAGGGCTTGCAAGTGTCCGGGCTACCGTACTGGCCCCTGCAGCAGTACTCGTCCGTGTTGAAGGCTAAGCATGCGCTCTTGCACCCCACCACGCCCCCGTCCGGCGCTGTTATCCGCAACTCCTGGGGGCACAGCGCGTTGACGTTCACCGGGCACGACGTGCTGTTGCAATTCGACCCCCCGCTGGGAACGACCAACACCGGCAAGTTGAAGCCGTCGACGCAGCTCACGTCGTAGAAATCCTTGCCTCCGTAGCCCTGCAGGGTGAACTCGATGAGCGTGGTCGGCGGCGCTCCTCCCGCCCCATTGCACGCCACCTGCCCAGTGCCGCAGTCCCCGGTGATGCACGAGAATTTGCCCGCCGAGTCGGTGGAACACGTTTGCCGAGCCCACAGCCGGCCTCCCCAGGCGGGTGGCGCGTCCAGTGAAAAGGAGGCGCCACTGTCCAGCTGGAATCCGGTCTGGGAAAGAGCACCTTTGTCGGAATTGGCCAACGAGGCAGGCCAAATAGTGAAGGAGCAGTTGTTCTTGAAGCTAAAGGTGGCGGAGCGTGCGCCTGAAGAAGCATCAACAAGTATCATGCATGAACGAATGACATAACAATGTCAAGGGAAGGCATACATAGAACCAATGATCACGGACCTGAGATCAGGATGGCGACGAAGAAGGCGACAGAGACAGTGCTGCGACTAAAGTTCTACTTCGCCTGTGGGCGTCAAAGGGCAGAGGGGAAAGGCCAGTTTGAGCAAGTCATGTCGCAGCCAAAGCACAACTTTGGTATGTAGCTGGTCCAGATCAGAGCCAGCTCGTAGGTTTTCTTCTTTCGTTGTGTGTTACTCGAGTCGTGGGTCCAACCTAATTATCAGAATATTACAGTGTTAGATTAATTAATCATATTTTTTTCTTTGAGAACATAACTCTAATTAAAATCAAATTGTTTTTTGACCTGCAATGGCACTTTGTTTGACTCTTCACACCACAACCTTAAGATCAATGCATCGGCTCAACCGGTATGAAGACATAACGTTCGATTCTACGACCACAGTGGGCTGAGGCCTGCGGAGCTGCGGCCATGTGGCCAGTGGGTTTTGGTTTCTTTCTGCTGTATTTTTTTATTTGCGACCACTACTCTCTGTTTTTTTATCGTCCCATTGTCAAATCTCCCTTTCCTCTCTCTCCCTCTCTCTCTTCTCTTCTCTTCCTTTTCGATCTCTCTTTGCCTACACTATTCAATAGTGCGGTCATTCGTTTTCTCATTCTTTCTATCGTCACCTCCATCCTTTAGGTGCCAAAAAAAAAAAGAATAGGCTACATTCAAGAACAAAGACATGTTTGAATCATATAAGGTAACAAAGCATAGAAGCTCCTCCTCGTCCCAATCTTGACGTCAATGTATCCACCAAAGGTGAGTCAGCCATCTTGTTGTTCTGTTCTTGTCAATTATAAATTTTTATCTATTTATCCTTCTTGTATAGTTTGAGAATGTTCGACAGACGACCCATTGGTTCAGCTCATAATGGGTTTTAACAGCTCATTTTCCATTATTAACATAAATCTAGATCTAATAAATGGTGTATGGTGGCTATGAAAAAAGATGCAAAAACTTAAGAAAATGATATAAAAATAATAGAAAATAAAAGAAAAGAAGACAAGGACAATATAGAGGCTATACTCAATCATCCAATCTAAGCAGTATTCTCATATTGGGTTAGATCAGATCTATAATAGATTCTTGTTTTAATTACTTAAAACGAATTTGGATATTGTATACAGTAACGTAATCCTTGCATCCTAGTTATTCTTTTGTAATTATTGTTTTGGTTTTTGGCAAGAGATTCTGATATTTGTATATTCATTATTCTTATAGTGAATTTTCTTTTGTTTACCAATGATTTTTATCACGTAAATCTTAATGTCCTATTTGATTGTGATTTTTATTTAATTATGTTGTGTGTTACGATCGATTTATATTTGTTCGTATATAAAGTTTGTTCCTTTGTTTATCTCATCAGGCAACATGTTGTATGCATTTTGTTCCCTAGAAATGAATGATCGATGTCCAAAGCAAGAAAGATGGAAGTCAAATGACACGAATAGAACTTTGAAACTCTTCTTTTATTTATGCTCTCTCGAGAGCCAAAGCGAGATAAGAAGAAGCTTGTGATAGATGTACGTTGGTTTCAAGGGCAGTAGGTGATATCGTAATTAGCCCCCACGCAGGTGAAGGTGCTGCTCTTGTCATCATAAGCATAACTATAAGCTTGAGGACACGCATCCTTGAACATCTTGGAGTAGCTGGTGGGCTTCCATGTGTCCAGGATACCGTACTGACCCCTGCAGCAATACTCGTCCGTGTCGAAGGCTAAGCATGCGCTCTTGCACCCCACCACGCTCTCGTCCGACGCCAGCATCTGCAACTCCGTGGGGCACCGTGCATTGATGTTCGTCCGGCACGTCGTGCTGTTGCAGTTCGACCCCCCGCTGGGAATGACCGACACCGGCACGTTGAAGCCATCGCCGCAGCTCATGTCGTAGAAATCCTTGCCTCCGTCGCCCTGTAGGGTGTACTCGACGAGTGTGGTCGGCAGCGCTCCTCCCGCCCCATTGCACGCCACCTACCCAGTGCCACAGTCCCTGGAGAGGCACGAGAATCTACCAGACTGTTGGGCTGGCAGCCCACAGATTCAGCCCATAGTGGGCTTGGGCAGCCCACACCCCCTCTTAACCTAACCCTAATTAATATTAGGAGGGCTATGGTGGCTGCGTTTTAGAGGAAGAAAAATGCATAAATAGGGCAGCAACGTGGGAGAAGAAAATAGCCACGGGATTCCAAAGAAAAGGAAGAAAATAAGGCAGAAAAGGAAGAGAAAGAAAGGGAAGAAGACAAGGACAACGCAGAGAGGCTGTTCTCAATCATCTAACAGTGTTCTCATCTCAGGTTAGATCAAATCTATAGTAGACTTTTGCTGTGATTACTTGGGTAGGTTTTAGATATTGTAGGCAGTGACATGATCCTTGTATCCCAGTTATTTTCTTGAGATTGTTGCTAGGGTTTAGAGCAAGAGATTAAGATTTGTATATTCATTATTATAATAGTGGATTATCCCTAGTTTGCCCCATGGTTTTTACCCTTCACATTGAACTGGTTTTCCATATATATCTTGGTGTTCTATTTTATTGTGGTTCCATTTAATTCCGCTACGTATTATGGTTTTCTAGTATTTGTTCATATACAAAGGTTATTCCTATTTATATCCCCATCAACTAGTATCAGAGCAAGGGGTTTTGGTGATTTAATTTTGTATTTGAACATGGAGGCCAGTAATGTTTCTCCCATGATTAGTTTAAATGGAAACAATTTGATGATATGGAAACTAAGAATGGAAGATCTCTTGCAAATATTTGTATGGACTTTTGTAGGGGGATAGTGCAAAATCCATAACTATGACAAATGATGAGTAGAAGAGGTTAGATCGAAAAACAATTGGATTTATTCGACGGTGGCTTGATGATAGTGTCTTTCACCATGTTTTTACTGAAATTTTTGCATATTCTCTTTAGAAAAAGTTGGAAAGTCTCCATGAAAGAAAAACAGCTGGCAACAAAGCTTTTTTGATCAGAAAACTTGTGAACCTAAAATATAGAGAGGGTGCTTCTATTGTTGAACATTTGAATAAAATATAAAGTATTACTAACAAGTTATCCTCTATGAAAATATCTTTTGATGATGAGTTGCAAGCATTGTTACTTCTCAGTTCATTACCAAAAAGTTTGGAGACACTGGTGGTTTCCCTCTGTAATTCTGCGTCAGATGGTGTTGTCACTATGAGTCAAGTAACAAGCAATTTGTTGACTGAGGAGTTGAGAAGAAAGAGTTCGACAACATTTCAGAATGATTCACAAGCACTTATCTCAAAGAATAGAGGAAGGTCAAAGTCTAGAAGTAGTTCACGCATGGGTAAAAGTAAGTCAAGATCAAGAAAAGATATTATTTACTATAATTATGGTGAGAAAGGATATTACAAGAACCAATGTAAGCAACCTAAGAAAAGTAAGAAAAAGGGAAAAGAAGTGTAGTCTATAGAGTCAAAAGATAATATCACAACTACAATGCAGGGTGGTGATTATTTGATTTTGTCTCCTTTTGATGATATTTTTTCTTGTGTGTGTCAGGATCTTGAGTGGGTGATTGACACAGATGCTTCTTATCATGCTACACCACAGAGGGAGTTTTTTGCTACATACAGGTCTGGAAATTTTGGTATTGTCAAGATGGGCAACTATGGCACAGCAAACATTATAAGCATGGGTGATATCCATTTAAAGACCAACCTAGGCTGTAAATTGGTACTTAAGGATGTGAGACATGTGGTTGACTTGAGGCTGAATTTAATTTCAGTTGGAAGGCTAGATGATGAAAACTATTATAGCAGATTTCACAAAGGGCAATGAAAGCTCAGTAAGGATTCTCTTGTTATAGCTAATGGAAAGAAATGTCATACTTTGTATATGTTGCAGGCTAAAGCTTATGGTGAGCAGTTAAATGCCACAAAAAAAGACTTCAGCATAGAGTTGTGGTATAGGCGACTGCGACACATGAGCAAGAAGGGGCTGTAAGCTTTTTCCAAGAGAGAGGTATTACTAGACCTTAGAGGTATACATCTGAACTCTTGTATTGATTGTTTGGCAGATAAACAACATAGAGTTTCATTTGCTAGTCCTGCTTTGTCTAGAAAAATGCATGCCTTATACCGTGTTTATACAGATGTATGTGGTCCTTTGAGGACAAAAACTCCTGGTGGATATCTCATTATTCAATAGTGCGGTCGCTCGTTTTCTCCTTTTTTTTTCTTTCTATCGTCCGTCTCCATCCTTTAGGTGAGAAAAGAAAGAACAAACTACATTGAAGAACAAAGACATTTACATCCACTACTCTTTGTTCTTTCTTGTCCGATCATCAAATCTCCCTTTCCTCTATCTCTCTCTCTCTTCTCTTCCTTTTCAATCTCTACTTGCCTACATTATTCAAAAGTGTGGTCACTCGTTTTCTCCTTTTTTTTCTTTCTGTCGTCTGTCTCCATCCTTTAGGTGAGAAAAGAAAGAATAGACTACATTGAAGAACAAAGACATGTTTGAAGCATATAAGATCACAAAGCATAGAAGCTCCTCCTCGTCCCAATCTTGTTGTTATGTTCTTGTCAGATTATAATTTTCTACTTTATTTTTCCTTCTTGTATGGCTTGGTCGTGTTGGGCAGACAGCCCATTGTGGGCTTTAACAGCCTATAGCCCACTTCCCTTATTAACCTAAACCTAGATCTAATAAAGGGGGTGTGAGTGCTATGAAAAAAAGGGATAGAAAACTACAGCAGCAACGTGATTCAAAATCAGGAAAAAAGGACATAAAAATAAGAGAAAAGAAAAAAAGGAAAAAGACAAGGATAATGGCGAGACTGTTCTCAATCATCCAATCTAAGCAGTATTCTCATCTAATATTAGATTAGATCTACAGTAGATTTTTGTTGTGATTACTTGGGGAGATTTTGAATATTGTGTACAGTGATGTAATCCTTGTATCTTTGTTATTCTTTTGTAATTATTACTTGAGTTTTGAGCAAGAGACTCTGAGATTTATATATTTATTATTCTTATAGTGAATTTTCTTTTGTTTGCCCCGTGATTTTTATAACGTAAATCTTCATGTCCTATTTGATTGTGATTTTCATTTAATTCTGTTGTGTGTTATGATCGATTTATATTTATTCGTATACAAAGTTTGTTCCTTTGTTTATCTCATGAGGCAGCATGTTGTATGCATTTTGTTCCCTAGAAATGAATGATCATTGTCCAAAGCAAGAAAGATGGAAGTCAAATGACACGAATAGAACTTTGAAACTCTTCTTTTATTTATGCTCTCTCAAGAGCCAAAGCGAGATAAGAAGAAGCTTGTGATAGATGTGTTGGGAAATCATAGGGGGCGACATCATATGCGCAGCGGAAGAACAAGAAAACAAAAATCCCCGATTCCCAAAAAGATGTTCGTCGTCGTGCGAAGATTGGTGCGCAAAATCCGCAAAAACACAAAAACTGCGTATAGAGATTGTGTTACCTAGGGAGATCGTATATCCCTGTTTCCTTGCAGATCCTTAGGAGAGGGTGAAGGAGGTCAAGCGTCCTCCTCTCTAGCGGTGATCCACACAGCAGGGTTGCGACGACGCTCCTCAAAACTCCAGGCCTACTCTGAGGTGGAGAGGGAGAGGAGAATAGGAAGGGCAAGCAAAGACTCTAGCCTATGAGGCTGTGAATCCCTCCTATTTATAGAGATCCCGTGTCAAAACCCTAATGGGTCCTTTCCCTAGTGGGTATTGGATCTGCATCCAATAAGACAAGGGCTCCGTCGGATATCTCATATCCGAACCTCTACTCATCGCAATGCCTACCATATGTGTGTGACCCTCTAGGCCCAATATCGAGCTGGCCGTGAGTCATACCTGTCAGAACTCCTTCTAACTAAGTGAATTATTATCTCTGTAATAATTCACTCGACTCATCGACTACGGAAGTACTAGGCCACTACGCCGTAGTCCCCAGACGATACAGGGGAATCCAATCCATTGGACCTGTCTGTCCTCAGTTACCATGTACCTATAGTCCCTCATCCATCTAATATCCCAGAGACCGTATATCGAGCATGGTGCTGTCAGACCCATACGGTTTCTACTCGAGTCTCGCTCTAATCGGATTCTCCCGGAGAACTCTTTCTCTCTCAACCCGAATGACCCTGGCCAGGGATTTGTCTGAGCAAGAACACATGGGATATTCCTCTCATGATACCGAGAGTGGATGATCCTCTATCGACACTCAATAGCCCTCGTAAGGTCGACTACCACTCCCAATGACTAGCTGTACTAGATATGGGAACAGCCAAACCTATAAGTCTGGTATCAAAGAGTGGAGCACTCATACAGGACATCCTTGGTGTCTCAAGTCTAAGAACCAGATACACCACTAGGACTACGGAATCGTTGTCTGACAATAAGGCATCATCAACCATCCAGCATTCCGTAAGCGGATCAATCAGTGAACTCATTCTCCAATAAGCACCTGTACTGTATCCCTAGTGTCCCTACACGAGCAGCTATGAGACCAGCTGCATCCATCATATGGACGGGTATACAGCACACCAGTCTATCCGGTTATCACGATGTCCCTCTCGAGTAACCTATGACCGGGATTATTTAGGATATGTGTTTAAAGGTGAATCGATCTCATTATCGTGATCTCATCACGATCCGATTCCCATTGCACAAATCCAAGGACATCACAATATATATGCATTTATGCAATAGTTATAAAGTGATATATGCCAAAATATAATAAGCAAAAAGATTCTGTATCAAGTCACACGTGCCATCACTCACGTGATTGGCTTGCTGGGCACTTATGACTAGCAATCTCCCACTTGACCTAAAGCCAATCACCTATGTGTCTGATCCCCATCAGACCCCTGTGACGCTCAAAGACAATCTGAGACAATGGCTTTGTAAGTGGATCTGCAATGTTATCTTCGGATGAAACTCTTTCCACTACTACATCTCCTCGGGTTACGATCTCTCTGATAAGTTGGAACCTCCTCAGAACACTTCTAATGAGACCCGGGTTCCCTTATTTAAGTAATCGCCCCGTAGTTGTCGCATTATAAGGAAGTCGGCTCCTCGTTACTCGGCACGACTCCCAAATCTGTGATAAACTTCTTCATCCAGACTCCCTCCTTTGCTGCATCCGATGCAACAATGTACTTCGCCTCTGTGGTCGAGTCAGCAGTGGTATCTTGCTTGGAACTCTTCCAGCACACTGCTTCTCCATTCAAGGTGTACACATACCCTGAATTCGACTTGCTATCATCGACATCAGACTGAAAACTTGAGTCAATGTAGCCTTCAACCTTAAGGCTATTACCTCTATATACTAGTAAAAGATCCTTAGTCCTTCTCAAGTACTTAAGGATACACTTTACTGCTTTCCAGTGCTCCAAGCCTGGATCCGCCTGATACCTGCTCGTGACACTCAGAGCATGCACTATATCAGGCCTAGTACATAGCATGGCATACATGATAGACCCTATTGCTGAGGCATAAGGTATCATATCCATGTTCACCCTTTCTTCTGGAGTCTTTGGGGACATACTCGTAGAAAGCGATATCCCATGTCTCATCGGTATGAGACCTCTTTTGGAATTTTCCATGCTAAACCTTTTGACAATAGTTTCTATGTACCTGGACTGGGACAAGCCAAGCATCCTTTTGGATCTATCTCTATAGATTCTAATCCCCAAGATATAAGATGCTTCTCCTAAGTCCTTCATGGAGAAGTGTCTAGATAACCAAGCCTTTATTGTGGATAGCATTCCTATGTCATTCCCAATGATGAGGATGTCATCCACATATAACACCAAAAAGCTAATAGCGCTCCCACTTACCTTTCTGTATACACAAGGCTCATCTTCGTTCTTAACGAAGTCATAAGATCTGATTGCCTCATCAAATCTTATGTTCCAACTTCGGGAAGCTTGCTTTAGTCCATAAATGGATCTAAGCAACCTACACACCTTATCTGGGCAGTTCTTGGACACGAATCCCTCAGGTTGCATCATATACACCTCCTCCTCCAGGTTCCCGTTGAGGAATGCGGTTTTCACATCCATCTGCCAGATCTCATAATCATAGTGTGCTGCAATAGCCAATAGAATTCTGATGGATTTTAGCATTGCTACGGGTGAGAAAGTTTCGTCGTAGTCAACACCTTGCCTTTGACGATACCCCTTAGCCACTAGCCTTGCTTTATAGGTCTCTACCTTTCCATCTACTCCGATCTTTTTCTTAAAGATCCACTTGCAACCGATGGGTACAATACCTTCGGGTGCATCAACTAGGTTCCAAACCTTATTGGAGTACATAGAATCCATCTCAGAATTCATGGCTTCTTTCCACTTCCCGGAGTCTATACTCATAATAGCCTCCTCGTAGGTCTGAGGATCAATATCCTCTACATCCTCTGCTCTAATATGTCCCACATATCTCTCAGGAGGATGGGATACTCTATCAGACCTGCGTAAAGTTGAAACTTGTGTATTAGATACCTGAACAGACTCGGGCTGTAGAGTGGTGCTTGAGCTTGGTTCCCTAACTTCGCTCAACTCTATCATTCTCCCACTGTCTCCGCCAAGAATGTGTTCCTTCTCAAGGAACACTGCTCTCTTAGCTACAAAGACCTTTTGGTCCTCGAGATGATAGAAATAATACCCACAAGTTTCCTTGGGGTATCCCACAAATTTACATCGCCCTGTCCTTGATTCTAACTTATCGGGGTTGTGTCTTTTAACATGGGCAGAGCAGCCCCAAATCTTAACTACTTTAAGATCAGGCTTCTTCCCTTTCCATATCTCATATGGTGTAGACACCACCGACTTAGTTGGAACTCTGTTCAGAAGGTAAGCTGCGGTTTCTAGGGCATATCCCCAAAATGAGATGGGTAGGTCAGCGAAACTCATCATGGACCGTACCATATCTAATAATGTACGATTTCTCCTTTCAGAGACACCATTGAGCTGAGGTGTATAAGGAGGTGTCCATTGGGATAATATCCCATGGTCCTTGAGGAAGTGAGTAAACTCTGTACTTAAGTACTCACCTCCTCGATCTGATCGAAGAGTTTTGATACTCTTTCCAGTCTGGTTCTCCACCTCATTCTTATACTCTCTGAATTTCTCAAAGGCCTCGGACTTGTACTTCATTAAGTACACATATCCATACCTTGAGAAATCATCAGTAAATGTAATGAAGTAGGAGTAACCTCCAATGGCATAAGTTGACATGGGTCCACATACATCACTATGTATGAGTTCCAACAACTCAGTGGCTCTCTCTCCAGTTCCACTAAATGGAGAGTTGGTCAGTTTTCCACGAATGCAAGGCTCACAAGTTGCATATGACACATAGTCGAATGGATCTAGATATCCATCATTTAGCAACTTTTGAATCCTTCTTTCATGGATGTGACCTAGCCTATAATGCCACAGGTATGCACTGTTCAACTCATCTCGTTTCCTTTTGGACACATTTATATTCATGATATGTGGAGTGGTGTCTAACATAAATAAACCATTATGCAATGTTCCTTTCGTGATGATCTTATCATCTAATAATATCGAACAACCATTGTTCTCAAAAACAAATTTATATCCACTAACTGTTAAACATGAAATGGAGATAATGTTTTTGATAATAGAAGGAACAAAATAACATGCATCTAATGCAATAAAAGCTCCACTAGGCAGATGTAGGGCGACCTCGCCAACAGCTAATACAGCAACTTTTGCTCCATTACCCATCTTGAGGTCCATCTCGCCTCTCTCTAGTCTCCTAGGCCTTGCCAGAACCTGCAACGAATTGCATATATGATAAGCACTACCGGTATCTAATACCCATGTGTTATCATAAGAGTCTGACAAATGGAGACTGATCATGAATGTACCTGAAGCTTCATCAAGCTTTTGTTTCGCCCTTTCTGCAAGGTACTCTTTGCAGTTTCTCTTCCAGTGCCCATCTTTACCACAGTGGAAGCACTGGCCTTTGTCCTTTGTTGGGTCTTTCTTAGCAACCTTTGCTTTACCTTGTTTGCCCTTGCCCTTTCCCTTCTTAAGGGACCTTTCTGCTTTCCTTTTCTTTCTGGTCTCACCAGTGTAGAGAACTGGCTTCTCTTTCTTAATAGTACTCTCTGCCTCCCTCAACATATTGAGGAGCTCTGGGAGAGTCACCTCAAGCTTGTTCATATTAAAGTTCATTATGAACTGTGAAAAGGAATCTGGTAGGGACTAAAGCACAATGTCCACACACAAGTTATCCTCTAGGACCATTCCTAGACCTGTGAGTTTCTCTATCCACTCAATCATCTTTAGGACATGGTTCTGAACCGGTGTCCCCTCAGTCATCCTAGCGCGGAAAAGGCTCTTGGATATCTCATATCGTTGAGTCCTTCCCTGTTCCTCAAACAATTTACGGACATGTAGGAGAATGGATCTGGCATCCATCTTTTCATGTTGTCTCTGTAACTCTGGAGTCATAGAGCCCAACATATAGCACTGAGCAAGAGTGGAGTCATCAATGTACTTCACGTAGCGAGCGATCTCATCCTCGCTTGCCCCTTCTTCGGGCGTAGGCATCACTGTATCAAGGACGTACATGATTTTCTCCGCTGTGAGAACAATTCTCAAGTTACGGAGCCAATCCGTATAATTTGGACCAGTGAGGCGGTTGACATCAAGTATGCCACGTAAGGGATTTGAAAACGACATTTTCTGAAAATAAAGATGTAGCAAAAATGAATAACATGCAGATTTTGCAAGAAATAAACTATCAAGATATGGACTTCTATCTTAATATGCTCCCACTATTTTACTATCGAGTCACGCGACACCCTCAGCACGTGAAACGGAAGTCTCCGGCAGACTTCTAGTGGGGATCAGGATCCAATCAGCGTCTTAGTGTAACCTCGAGGGACTCGACCAATCACACTAAGCCTAAAAGGTAGACAACTCTTGCCGATCACAACTCCTTGTGATTCCCGTCCTGTTCGGCCTCCGAATCACCATGGCCTCGAGGGACTCGACCAACCATGATGCTCGGTTAAGTCAACACCTTCGTTACAAGATGAGTCTGATTTGATGATATACCCTCGAGGGACTCGACCAAGCATATCATGCCCTCAGGTCACCGGTGACATCTCTATGTCGTAAGCAAGATAGCGAATCGCGATATAGGTGAGTCTCGAGGGACTCGACCAACTTAACCTACACCGGGATTCGGTTCCTACTCATAACGATGGAAGGCCACGTGGGTCAATCTAATTGCCTCACGTTTACCGACTTAATATTATCGAGAGATGTTTCTATGATTTGGTCTCCTAATATGACATGTCACACATATACATATTTAATATATATCTACATCGCATGCAAATATATATACATATCTAGTATGTGTATAAGCAATCACACCAGATGATCATGGACCACAACCTAATATGATTAGGCCCGAGCCAGTAGGCCTAATCACTCACATCAAGATCTATGTGTGCAACGGTGCATCTCCATGCCTAGTGATCGTCCATCTCGTCCTCATCGGTTCCGTCGACATCTTGATGCATCTCCATGCATCACGATCGTCCGTCTCGTGGGTCCCGCTATGGCTTCCACGCTCCCGTTGCGCCTCCTCATGTGATTACAACTTAATCATAGGCACGCAGGCCCGACAATAAACGAGAAATATAATGGAGGTTCGCAGACCTCAATAATAATAATCACAAGTACACACATCACACGGTCCATGATCATCCGTCCACTCATCATACATCACATGTATAAATAATCATCATCATGTAGGACTACTAGATAATAATAAAAATAATAATCAACTAAACCTTTTAATTAATTAATATTTTCTGAAATCAGGGATATATAGGGAATTTCTCAATTCCTAAGGGTATTTTCGTAATTTGGACTAAAGACAGAAACTGGAATTTCTCAAATTCTGAGGGGCAAAACTGTCTTTTGCGCAGAAAACCCTAATACCCTTTCCCCTTTTCGCTGCTGCCGCCGCCGCCACCCTGCCGGCGGCGGCCTGTGCGGCGGGGCGAGGGCACTGCCCTCGCCTGCAGGCGGCACGCCCGCTGGCGGCGATGCCGCTGCGGGTGGGCGCCCTCTTCGGGCGCCGCTGCCTCCGCAGGCGGTGCTGTCCCGCCGGGTGGCCGCCCCTGTGGGGGGGGTTTCGCCCGCGGGAGCAGCGGCGGCAGGCGTCGCGCGTCGCTGCCCTGCGGCGGCAGGCGTCGCGCGTCGCTGCCCTGCGGCGGCAGGCGCCGCTTCCTTTCGGCGGTAGGCGCCGCTGCCCTGCGGCGCCTCTGCCCGTGGGTTGCCAGCCCCGCCGGCAGCAAGCCTGCTGCAAGCAGGCCGTCGGCCGGCTGCTGCAGGCACAGCGCTTGCGCATGCGCCGGCGCTGTGCTGCCTGGCTGCGGCTGCGGCTGCCGCTGCAGGTGGCTGCAGGCATGCAGATCGAGGGCAGCAACTGTTGCTGCCCTTCCTCGCTTTTGCGTCAACGATTTTGACGTCAATATTCTTCCTAAACACAACACACGCAGTTCAAAACCAATCATTCGCACGAACAACCTGGCTCTGATACCACTGTTGGGAAATCATAGGGGGCGACATCATATGCGCAGCGGAAGAACAAGAAAACAAAAATCCCCGATTCCCAAAAAGATGTTCGTCGTCGTGCGAAGATTGGTGCGCAAAATCCGCAAAAACACAAAAACTGCGTATAGAGATTGTGTTACCTAGGGAGATCGTATATCCCTGTTTCCTTGCAGATCCTTAGGAGAGGGTGAAGGAGGTCAAGCGTCCTCCTCTCTAGCGGTGATCCACACAGCAGGGTTGCGACGACGCTCCTCAAAACTCCAGGCCTACTCTGAGGTGGAGAGGGAGAGGAGAATAGGAAGGGCAAGCAAAGACTCTAGCCTATGAGGCTGTGAATCCCTCCTATTTATAGAGATCCCGTGTCAAAACCCTAATGGGTCCTTTCCCTAGTGGGTATTGGATCTGCATCCAATAAGACAAGGGCTCCGTCGGATATCTCATATCCGAACCTCTACTCATCGCAATGCCTACCATATGTGTGTGACCCTCTAGGCCCAATATCGAGCTGGCCGTGAGTCATACCTGTCAGAACTCCTTCTAACTAAGTGAATTATTATCTCTGTAATAATTCACTCGACTCATCGACTACGGAAGTACTAGGCCACTACGCCGTAGTCCCCAGACGATACAGGGGAATCCAATCCATTGGACCTGTCTGTCCTCAGTTACCATGTACCTATAGTCCCTCATCCATCTAATATCCCAGAGACCGTATATCGAGCATGGTGCTGTCAGACCCATACGGTTTCTACTCGAGTCTCGCTCTAATCGGATTCTCCCGGAGAACTCTTTCTCTCTCAACCCGAATGACCCTGGCCAGGGATTTGTCTGAACAAGAACACATGGGATATTCCTCTCATGATACCGAGAGTGGATGATCCTCTATCGACACTCAATAGCCCTCGTAAGGTCGACTACCACTCCCAATGACTAGCTGTACTAGATATGGGAACAGCCAAACCTATAAGTCTGGTATCAAAGAGTGGAGCACTCATACAGGACATCCTTGGTGTCTCAAGTCTAAGAACCAGATACACCACTAGGACTACGGAATCGTTGTCTGACAATAAGGCATCATCAACCATCCAGCATTCCGTAAGCGGATCAATCAGTGAACTCATTCTCCAATGAGCACCTGTACTGTATCCCTAGTGTCCCTACACGAGCAGCTATGAGACCAGCTGCATCCATCATATGGACGGGTATACAGCACACCAGCCTATCCGGTTATCATGATGTCCCTCTCGAGTAACCTATGACCGGGATTATTTAGGATATGTGTTTAAAGGTGAATCGATCTCATTATCGTGATCTCATCACGATCCGATTCCCATTGCACAAATCCAAGGACATCACAATATATATGCATTTATGCAATAGTTATAAAGTGATATATGCCAAAATATAATAAGCAAAAAGATTCTGTATCAAGTCACACGTGCCATCACTCACGTGATTTTCATTTAATTCTGTTGTGTGTTATGATCGATTTATATTTATTCGTATACAAAGTTTGTTCCTTTGTTTATCTCATGAGGCAGCATGTTGTATGCATTTTGTTCCCTAGAAATGAATGATCATTGTCCAAAGCAAGAAAGATGGAAGTCAAATGACACGAATAGAACTTTGAAACTCTTCTTTTATTTATGCTCTCTCAAGAGCCAAAGCGAGATAAGAAGAAGCTTGTGATAGATGTACGTTGGTTTCAAGGGCAGTAGGTGATATCGTAATTAGCCCCCACGCAGGTGAAGGTGCTGCTCTTGTCCTCATAAGCATTGTTAGTTTGGCAAGTCCCATAGTCCCACATAGGAAAAATCAGGCTTGTTATCTCCTATTGGAACTATAAATAAGGGCTTGAGCTTTGAAGTCAGATGCACCACAAGTGGCACCACAAGAAAAACTAAGTGTCTGCTTTGGGTTTAAGTCCATACTCAGTTAAATAGTTTGGGCTTATAGTTGTGGTTTTTTTTGTTTAGTATTTTCGTGTGTTTTATGGCTTAGGAACATCTTCCTAAGGCATTTGTAATAGTCTCTTTTATAGTAGTGATTTGCTCCTCTTTCGTCCGTGGATGTAGGTCAAGGTTAATTGACCGAACCACGTAAATATGGTGTTCTTGTCACTTTTATTCTTTCCGCTTTATTGTCCTTGTCGGGTTGCCAAAATTACCTTTTGTTAAATTTTCTAGGGCTAGCTCTAACAAACTGGTATCAGAGCCTGGTTTCGGGATCTTTTGGCAACGATGACAATAACAAAGATTGTTGTCGAGAAATTCGACAGAAATGTCAACTTCGACATGTGGCAACTTAAGGTGGAGGTCATTCTGATTCAAGACGGAGTTGATTTAGCATTATAGGGAGCAGAGAACATTCCAGATGGTACGTCAAAGGAAGATCTTGCGGGTATGGATAAGAAAGCCCGATCCAACATTATTCTAAATCTCTCTGACGAGGTTTTACGGGAGGTAGCTATGGAGACTACGGCTAAGAGCTTGTGGGACAAGCTTAAAACCTTGTATATGAAGAGGACAGTAGAGAATCGCCTCTAGTTAAAGCAGAGTTTATATATGCTTCGGATGACTGAAGGTATATCTATACTCTCACATCTTGATAAATTTGATTCTTTGGTTAAGGATTTGGAGAATATAGATGCAAAAATTGATGATGAGGATAAGGCCTTGTTACTTTTGTGTTCTCTTCCCCAATCTTTTAAGCATTTTCGTGATACTATGATTTATGGAAAAGAAACAATTTCGTATCAGGAAATTAAATCAGCACTAAAATCTAAGGAGCAGATAGACAGAGATATCACTGGTGAAAGTAGAGAGAATTAGGTTGAAGGTCTGGTTGTTAGAGGGAGAACAAATAAAAGGGAATTTGACAGAAGTAGATCTAAATCTATATCTAAATCCAGACATAGAAATTTGGAGTGCAGATATTATCATAAAATAGGGCACATTAAATCTGATTGCTTTAAATTGAAAAATAAATTAAAGCAAAAGAAAAAATTTGTTGAGAAAACTATTGAATCCGCTGAAGCTAGTGTAGCAACTGATGAGAATGTTGGAAATATTTTCTCTGCTATTGATGACAGGACGAGGTCTAAAAATGAATGAATTTTAGATTCTGGTTGTTCTTATCATATGTGTCATAATAGAGATTTGTTTTCCACATATGAATCTGGTAATGGTGGAATTGTTTTGATGGGAAATAATGTAGCATGTGATGTTGGTAGAGGAACAATCCGAATTAAAATGCATGATGGTATTGTGAGGACACTCACTAATGTTAGATATGTTCCTGATTTAAAAAAGAATCTCGTCTCTTTAGGCACCCTAGAGGCCCTTGGGTGTAAATACACAACTGAAGGTGGAGTTATGAAAGTTTCTAGAAGTGCTCTTGTTGTTATGAAAGCTTGTAGGTCTGGTAGTTTATATATTCTGCAAGGAACTACTGTCACAGGCTCGGTTGCAGTCTAGTCATCATCATTGTCTGATTTTGACATCACCAAATTATAGCATATGCGTTTGGGTCATATGAGCAAAAAAGGTTTGAGTATATTGAGCAAAAGGGGTCTACTTTGCGGACAGAGTACTGGGCCACTGGATTTTTGTGAACACCGCATTTTTGAAAAATAGAAAAGAGTCAGCTTCAATTCTCCGGCAGTTCATAAAACAAAAGGTACTCTTGACTATATTCATTCAGACCTTTGGGGTCCAACTCATGTTCAGTCTAAAGGTGGTGCCATGTATATGTTGACTTTCATTGATGATTATTCCAGGAAAGTTTGGGTTTATTTTTTGAAGCATAAAATTGATGTTTTTCTAACCTTTAAATAATGGAAGGCTTTGATTGAGAAGCAAATAGGTAAACAGATTAAGCGGCTTCGAATAGATAATGGCATGAAATTTTGTGAAGGTGACTTTAATGAATTTTGCAAAAGTGAAGGAATCGTTCGGCATCGCACTGTTAGGATGACGCCTCAGTAAAATGGTGTGGCCGAACGTATGAACAGAACACTTTTAGAGAGAGCAAGGTGTATGATCTCAAATGCATGGTTGACAAAGGACTTTTGGGCAGAGGCGATTAATATGGCCTATTACGTTGTCAACCGCGCTCCTTCTACAGCACTTAACTTTAAAACTCCGGAGGAAGTTTGGTAAGGTACTCCTGCTGATTACTCTGATTTAAAAATTTTTGGGTGTCCAGCATACATGCATATAAATGAAGAAAAATTAGAGCCTCGAGCTAAAAAATACATTTTCCTTGGGTATGCTTCTGGGGTGAAAGGATATAGATTATGGTGTTCTGATCCCAAATCCCCAAAATTTGTAATCAGTAAAGATGTTACTTTTGATGAATTATCTATGTTATCTTCTAAAGAGGAATCTACTAGTTGTACAAATGATAGTGCACAGAAGCAGGTGGAGCTTGAGATTGGTAGGTCTGATTCTTTTCAATCGAACTCTTCTACTCAAAGAATGCCAGTAGATGGTCCCGAGTCTATTGACGCAGATGATCCAAAGGAAGAGCAATATTCCATAGCCAATGATAGACCACGGAGAGATATTTGACCATCACAAAGATATGCAAATTTGGTTACATATGCTTTGTCTGTTGCAGAAGAAACAAGTGAAGTTGGAGAGCCTACTTCCTACTCAGATGCAGTTTCTTGTGATAATTCTGCTAAGTGGTTGATCGCGATGAATGAAGAAATTGAATCTCTCCATTCGAATAGAACTTGGGATCTTGTGAAGCCGCCTTCGGGTACTAAAATTATTGGATGCAAATGGGATACTATTACAGAGAGAAAGGTCTTTGTTCAGAAAATTCATGCGAATGACAATCCAACTGATATGCTTACGAAGCCTATTCCAGTTTACAAGTTCAAACAGTGCTTGGACTTGGTTGGTGTTCATTGTTGGTGATTGCCCGTTGGGGCTTTTATGAATAAGGTGGAGCAAGTTTTGTTGGGACATACCAAGGTGGAGATTTGTTAGTTTGGCAAGTCCCATAGTCCCACATCGAAAAAATCAGGTTTGTTATCTTCTATTGGAACTATAAATAAGGGTCTGAGCTTTGAAGTCAGATACACCACAAGTGGCACAATAAGAAAAACCTAAGTGTTTGCTTTGGGTTTAAGTTCATACTTAGTTAAATAAATAGTTTGGGCTTATAGTTGAGGTTTTTCTAGTTTAGTATTTTCAGGTGTTTTATGGCATAGGAACATCTTCCTAAGATATTTGTAAAAGTCTCTTTTATAGTAGTGATTTGCTCATCTTTCGTCCGTGGATGTAGGTCAAGGTTAATTGACCGAACCACGTAAATTTGATGTTCTTATCTCGTTTATTCTTTCCGCTTTATTGTTTTTGTCGGATTGTCAAATTATCTTTTGATAAATTTCTTGGGACTAGCTCTAACAAGCATAACTATAAGATGGAGGACACGCATCCTCGAACATCTTGGAGTAGCTGGTGGGCTTGCATGTGTCCGGGCGACCGTACTGGCCCATGCAGCAGTACTCCAAGATACCGGCACGTTGAAGCCGTTGACGCAGCTCACGTCGTAGAAATCCTTGCCTCCGTCGCCCTGCAGGGTGAACTCGACGAGCGTGGTCGGCGACGCTCCTCCAGCCCCATTGCACGCCACATGCCCAGTGCCGCAGTCCCCGGAGAGGCACGAGAATCTACCGGACGAGTCGGTGGAACATTTGTGCCGAGCCCACAGCCGGCCTCCCCATGCGGGTGGCGCATCCAGCGAAAACGAGGCGCCACTGTCCAGCTGGAATCCGGTCTGGGAAAGAGCACCTTTGCCGGAATTGTTCAGCGAGGCAGGCCAAACAGGGTCGGAGCAGTTGTTCTTGAAGTTAAAGGTGGTGGAGTGGGCGCCTGAAGAAGCACCGACAGGTGTCGTGCAAGAACACACGACGTAACAATGGCAAAGGAAGGCATGCATAGAACCAGTGATGATAACAGACCTGAGATCAGGACGGCGACGAAGAAGGCGAGAGAGACGAGTCGTGGCTGCGCCATAGAGGAAGGCTCCGGAGAACTAAGAGGAGTTGGGGTGAGACGAAACGTCAGAGTGAGGGGGCACTATATATAGAGCCAAGTTGTCGTGTGCATGAACTGTGTACATGAGATCTGAGATAGGTGTACCGACCCAAAGGTGGCACCGTATGCAGAATGCCGAATCTGGGATCGACTTCCAGCATAGGAAGGTGAATAAGATGGTCCATATGCTTAGCTCAACCAGTATGAAGACATAATGTTCGATTTTACGACCACTGTGGGCTGAGGCCCTATGAGCAGTCGGTTTCGATTTCTTTCTACTGGATTCCAACTACTACTCTCTGTTCTTTCTCGTCACGATCAACAAATCTCCCTTTCGACTATCTCTCTCTCTCTCTTCTCTTTCTATTCCATCTCTCATTGTCTACATTATTCAATAGTGCGGTCGATCGTTTTCTCCTTTTTTTTTTTCTTTTTTTTTCTTTCTGTCGTCCGTCTCCATCATTTAAGTGAGAAAAGAAAGAACAGACTAAATTGAAGAACAAAGACATGTTTGAAGCAAATAAGATCACAAAGTATAGAAGCTCCTCCTCATCCCAATCTTGTTGTTATGTTCTTGTCAGATTATAATTTTCTACTTTATTTTTCCTTCTTATATGGCTTGGTCGTGTTGGGCAGACAGCCCATTGTGGGCTTTAACAGCCTATAGCTCACTTCCCTTATTAACCTAAACCTAAATCTAATAAAGGGGGTGTGAGGGCTATGAAAAAAATGGATAGAAAACTACAGCAACAACATGATTCAAAATCAGAAAAAAAAAAGGACATAAAAATATGAGAAGAGAAAAAAAAAAAAGAAGACAAGGATAACGTCGAGACTGTTCTCAATCATCCAATCTACTGTTCTCAATCATCCAATCTAAGCAGTATTCTCATCTATATTTCCTTGCTTTATGAACTATGATCATATTTATAGGACTAGTGGTAACTACCCATATCACCATGTCACCCAAGATAAAGATAGTTATAGAAACTACCCTATACCTTCTAGATCATGATTAAGATAGTTATTGAAGCCACTCTCTATATTTCCTTGCTTTATGAACTATGATCATATTTATAGGACTAGTGGTAACTACCCATATCACCATGTCACCCAAGATAAAGGTGGTTATAGAAACTACCCTATAACTTCTAGATCATGATTAAGGTAATTATTGAAGCCACTCTCTATATTTCCTTGCTTTATGAACTATGATCATATTTATAGAACTAGTGGTAACTACCCATATCACCATGTCACCCAAGATAAAGGTAGTTATTGAAACTACCCTATAACTTCTAGATAACGATTGAGGTAGTTATTGAAGTCACCGTATAACTACTAGATCACGATAACTACCTAGACAACTATGAATCAAATCTCAACATGAACTCGATTAGCATTGTCGGCGACGCTCCTCCCGCCCCATTGCACGCCACCTGCCCAATGCTGCAGTCCCCGGTGAAGCATGAGAATTTGCCCACCGAGTCCGTGGAACACGTTTGCCGAGACCACAGCTGGCCTCCCCAGGTGTGTGGCGCATCCAGTGAAAAGGAGGCGCGACTGCCAGCAGGAATCCGGTCTGGGAAAGAGCACCTATGTCGAAATTGGCCAACGAGGCAGGCCAAATAGTGAAGGAGCAGTTGTTCTTGAAGCTAAAGGTGGCGGAGTGTGCGCCTGAAGAAGCATCAACAAGTATCATGCATGAATGTCAAGGGAAGGCATACATAGAACCAATGATCACGGACCTGAGATCAGGATGGCGACGAAGAAGGAGAGAGAGACAGTGCTGCGACTAAAGTTCTACTTCGCCTATGGGCATCAAAGGGCAGAGGGGAAAGGCCAGTTTGAGCAAGTCATGTCGCAGCCAAATCATAACTTTGGTATGTAGCTGGTCCAGATTAGAGCCAGCTCGTAGGTTTTCTTCTTTTGTTGTGTGTTACTCGAGTCGTGGGTCCAACCTAATTATCAGAATATTACAGTGTTAGATTAATTAATCATATTTTTTTCTTTGAGAACATAACTCTAATTAAAATCAAATTATTTTTTGACCTGCAATGACACTTTTTTAACTCTTCACACCACAACCTTAAGATCAATGCATCGGCTCAACCGGTATGAAGACATAACGTTAGATTCTACGACCACAGTGGGCTGAGGCCTGCGGAGCTGCGGCCATGTGGGCAGTGGGTTTCGGTTTCTTTCCGCTGCATTTTTTTTATTTGCGACCACTACTCTCTGTTTTTTTATCGTACCATTATCAAATCTCCCTTTCCTCTCTCTCCCACTCTCTCTTCTCTTCTCTTCCTTTTCGATCTCTTTTTGCCTATACTATTCAATAGTGCGGTCGTTCGTTTTCTCATTCTTTTAGTGCGGTCGTTCGTTTTCTCATTCTTTCTATCGTCGCCTCCATCCTTTAGGTGCCAAAAAAAAAAAAGAATAGACTACATTCAATAACAAAGACATGTTTGAAGCATATAAGGTCACAAAGCATAGAAGCTCCTCCTCGTCCTAATCTTGGCGTCAATGTATCCACCAAAGGTGAGTCAGCCATCTTGTTGTTCTGTTCTTGTCAATTATAAATTTTTATTTATTTAACCTTCTTGTATAGTTTGACAATGTTGGACAGACGACCCATTGGTTCAGTTCATAATAGGTTTTAACAGCCCATATTCCATTATTAACATAAATCTAGATATAATAAATGAGGTATGGTGGCTATGAAAAAAGATGCAGAAAACTTAAGAAAATGATATAAAAATAAGATAAAAGAAAAGGAAAGAAGACAAGGACAATATAGAGGGTGTTCTCAATCATCCAATATAGGCAGTATTCTCATATTGGGTTAGATCAGATCTACAATAGATTCTTATTGTAATTACTTAGGGAGAATTTGGATATTATATATAGTAACGTAATCCTTGCATCCCAGTTATTCTTTTGTGATTGTTATTTTGGTTTTCGACAAGAGATTCTGATATTTGTATATTCATTATTCTTATAGTGAATTTTCTATTGTTTACCCCATGATTTTTATCACATAAATCTTAATATCCTATTTGATTATAATTTTCATTTAATTCTGTTGTGTGTTACGATCGATTTATATTTGTTCGTATATAAAGTTTGTTCCTTTGTTTATCTCATGAGGCAGCGTGTTGTATGCATTTTGTTCCCTAGAAATGAATGATCGATGTCCAAAGCAAGAAAAATGAAAGTCAAATGACACGAATAGAACTTTGAAACTCTTCTTTTATTTATGCTCTCTCGAGAGCCAAAGCGAGATAAGAAGAAGCTTGTGATAGATGTACGTTGGTTTCAAGGGCAGTAGGTGATATCGTAATTAGCCCCCACGCAGGTGAAGGTGCTGCTCTTGTCATCATAAGCATAACTATAAGCTTGAGGACACGCATCCTTGAACATCTTGGAGTAGCTGGTGGGCTTGCATGTGTCCGGGCTATCGTACTGGCCCTTGCAGCAGTACTCGTACGTGTCGAAGGCTAAGCATGCGCTCTTGCACCCCACCACGCTCCCGTCCGGCGCCAGCATCTGCAACTCCGCAGTGAGGGGCACTTTATATAGAGCCAAGTTGTCGTGTGCATGGACTGACTGTGTACATGAGATCTGAGATAGGTGTACCGACCCAAAGGTGGCACCGTATGCAGAATGCCGAATCTGGGATCGACATCCAGCATAGGAAGGTGAATAATATGATATGGTCCATATGCATTAATTTATTTCCATCTATTCTAAATGGAATACACTTATCAAGATTTTGATACTTAATGACCAAGTCATTAAAATTAGAAATGAGATAAAGAGCGTTAATGGTTGGTTGTCTTCACAGTTTAATTACTACGCGTAGCTATCAACTGTTGTTGCTATCCCAGATAGAATTAGCTACGTAGGCAAAGATACTAACCCAAAAAAATACATATAGGATGTCTTGTGTCTCTGGTGAAGCAGCCGTCCGTCCGTCCGTGTTGGATGGCAAAGCGAATGTTAGGTGCTTTTGATGTTTGTTTTTTTTTTTTTTCTAAATCTTGAATGAATGAATAAATGCACGATGAAAATTAAATTCTTTACTAGAAACTATAATGACTTGGAACTAATCAATTTAATGACTTGTACCTAATGACTATAATGCCTTGGACCTAATGACTTGGAACTATAATGCCTGATAAACATAATGACTTGGACCTAATCAATTTAATGACTTGGACTAATATAATACACGATGTTAAATTCATTACGTAATATAATGACTTGGACCTAATCAATATTCAAAGTGAATGATCAATAATAAGATAACATACTAGAAAATCAACATAAGATTTACTATGGTTCAACCTAAATCCATGATGAAAATCAAATTCATTACCATGTGAGATCAATTACAAGGTCATTAAGTTATCCTCACTCAAGCCTAATCCTCTTTTATAGCTAATCATATCAATTTTAAAGAATTTACATCTTTTATTTCATCATCTCTAAAAACCCCGGAGAATACCCTCTCTATGCACCTTAGAAAAAATAAAAAACCTAAAAGTACTCGAAGTATTCATCTTATCTTATTGTTTGACCATCAAAACTATAACATATTTATAGAAAAGTCAAACCCTAAATCATAATATTATTTTCAAGATGATTTCTCCTCGTACTAAGATTTCTTGTTCTTTTTAAACATTGGTTCTAAAGATTTTAAAATATTTATTAATCCTAACACGTAAGATATATTTTTTCTAGAAGGATCAATTGGGCATAAGAGACATGGATTACATTAGGTACTTTCGATGGATTTAAAGACGAATGCATCGTGACCAAATAATAATAATAATAATGGTCACGTTAGATATAGTATTTTTAACCTGAATAAATAAATCAAGTGCAAGAGAAATGCTTTGGGCTTGGTGAATCACAGATGGACATAATGACTCGGACCTAATCAACATAATGACTTGGACATAATATAATGCATGATGTTAAATTCATTACTTAATATAATGACTTGGACCTAATCAATATTCAAAGTGAATGATCAATAATAATATAATATACTAGAAAATCAATATAAGATTTACTATGGTTCAACTTAAATCCACTATGAAAACCAAATTCTTTAGTACGTGAGATCAATTACAAGATCATTGTTATCCTCACTCAAGCCTAATCCTCTTTTATACCCAATCATATAGATTTTACAAAATTTCATCATCTCTATAAACCTCAGAGAACACCCTCTTTGTGCACCCTAGAAAAGAAAAAAAACCTAAGAGTACTCAAAGCATTCATCGTATCTTACTGTTTCCCCACCAAAACTATAATATATTTATAGAAAAGTCAAATCCTAAATCATAATTGTTTTTCTCACAAAGATTTCTTGTTCTTTTTAAACATTGGTTCTAAAAATCTTAAAATATTTATTAATCCTAACACTTTAGATATATATTTTTTCTAGAGGGATCAATTGGGCATAAGAGACATGGTTTGTATTAGGTGGTTCGGATGGATTTATGTCCATGACAAATATACCATGAGCATATATATATATATATATATTGGTCACGTTAGATACGTTATTTTTATCCTGAATAAATAAATCGAGTGCATAAGGAATGCTTTGGGCTTGGTCAATCATGGATGGTTCAGATATTTTGATGTCTTAAGCAAATGTGAATGTATCATATGCTAAAACAACATATTAGTCACATCCGATAGATATATTTTCTGACGACACATCATATGGTGCAAATATGTACTATCTATACATTTGCTCTCACTACTGTATCATACGCAGATGCTTGCCGGAGTGGTAAAGTGTTTCGCTCTCAACTTTTCGTTCTAATAAGAGTATAATGTTGGGCTCACAAGTAAATTGCTTGGATTATAAAGCTGGGTTTGAGTGTCGAGAGAGAGAAGCTAGATTCTAATGTATCGGTTTCTTCTCTTCCGACCTATCGAGATCGAGAATCTCGATCCTCCTTCACTTGTGAGTGCGATCGACATGAGCAAATAAGCAACTTAAAGGTGTAATCGAATTGAAAGCATGATTATGTATGACTGACTCGATGGTACAATCATTTTGAGAGTGAGGTCGATTTGATTGATGGTGATTATTTTAAGAGTAATCCTCTTAAAAATATAATTATTGTAAAAGATATAATCATTTTAAAGATACAATCAACTTAAAAAACGATGATTTATCATTATTTTGGAAGATGTATTGATGATGGCCCTAAGAGATTAGGTTGTCGTATCAATTTAGTCGTACAGCGACGTTGATGTTTTTTTTATTTTGGAATTATACAATATCTCCCATATGACTTGATTTCACAAGATGAGAGGCCAAAGTCATCAAGATTATTGATCTCTATACATTTTAATTTTGTTGTTCTTCCTTCTCACTAATAGAGGGCTTTAGCTCTTATAATTGGTTGTAGGTTAGAGAACATCATCTTGCTACATTTATTTAACTCTTAGAAAATACTCAGACTTTTATAATATAACTCATCTAGCTCAAAGCTAACCGTATTTTTGCAACCCATTGCCCTTCAGTCTTGTAGGAAAGCCAACTAAGATCCTCTATCCCTAGTGAAATATTTAATTGTTGTTTAAGTAGATTTGATGATATGTTGATCTAAAAAAGAGTTTTAAATATAAATCAATTATTTTATGTTATGAAACAAATAATATTTAATTAATTATGAAATTATCGTATTAGACTCTTCTATCTCTCCTACATATGGATAGGATGCGTAGAACTCTCCATGTTCATCCGAGTACAGTGAGGTTATGATATGAGCAAAGAGACATGAGACAATTGTCGGAGAGATAGATTACCTGACTTTCCATATTTCATCATATGTGAATTTATATTTTTATAATTAAAATTCTGCATAATTCTGATTTATTATATTTAGAAATCATTCTATAAATTTATTATTTATTATTTTATTTTGATTTAATACATAAAAAAATCAGATTTATTATTATTATTATTTAATTTTATTTTGATCTCTTTATCTTCTAAATGTTTCATAATATTTTATCTGGAACTTCTATGTATTACAGGATTTTTAATTAATTAAATAATTTTATTCATAGAAATAGTTTTTAAACTAGTCTTATAAGGATTGTATGTTAGTTTAATAAAATTCTGATTTAATTAAGTCTGATTCAAATTAATTAGATTGATTCAACTAGGGTTCATATAAATTAAAAACTAATTAGGGTATGATTCATGATGTCAATAGATTATTTATGAGTTTAAAGATATCGAGATTGATCTACCAGTTTGATTATGATTGCTTGACGAATAAGTGATCTACTAAGAATAGTATAAATTTGACATCTCTTGTGCCTTACATGATATGAGCTTCATGCCCATTATATAGCGCATAATTTGGAATTGTTGGAATTATGGACTTGAATGCTGTTTTTGATTCATAAAGATATATTTTGAATATTTTTAATTACGTTTCTGTTTTGGATAAACTACTCTGCATGTTTAGAATTTTATTTCTTTAGTCAGAAATTTTCAAGTATTTTTAGGCATTAATTTGGAAACAAATAGATTTTGAATCTTGTTGGTTATCTATCTACTCTGAATAATTTAGGATATGTTTTCTCTACCCTGAAATATGTTCATATGATATTATCTGAATTATTCATGATTTATTGAACTTATAATTTTAAAAACACTAGTTATTGATATTTAATTCATGAAAAACAGTTTTGTAATATAATAAATTATGTTTTTGATTTTAGTTAAATAACTCTGATGTTTGGAATTTTTATTTATTTTTATATGGAATTTTAAAGCTATTATATGATTTGTTTTGAAAATTTAAAATTTTATGAAAACAAAAGGGGATTAATCTTATTTGTTTTGATCTACGAGTTTGATTATGATTGCTTTATGAATAAGTGATCTACTAAGATCAGTATGAACGTGACATCTATTAGTAGATCAGTATAAGTGATTTACTAAGTTCACATGTATTATGTGTTGTTGGTGGGTTGGATCAAAGCTTAACCCGATGCCTAAACACGGGTTGAGCCCAAATCCGAGCCTACAAAAACCTTTGTAGCCCAAGTTTTCACTGTTCCTATTCCGATGTATTTTAACTTATTTTATGAGTTTGGCCCTAATTGATTCCTAAATTAGATCCGAACCGAACCAATTTAGTTGATTTTGATCAGTTTAAAGTGCTTCTGAATTTTTCTCGACCAATTTAAACTCATTTGACCCATATTAGACCTAATCAATTCTTCTAAGTTAGACGAAGTTACGATACATTCAAAACTAATCTTATGAGGATTATTAGTTGGTTAAATTAAATTTATTTTAATTAAGCCCGATTTGAATCGGTTGGACCAATTCAACTATGATTTAGGCCGATCAAGAGTGAATTGGGGGTATGATTCTAGATGTTTATAATGTTGATAGATCATTTATAAGTTTTGAGGTCTTCGATTTACAAGTTTGATTATGATTTCTTGATAAATGAATGATCAACTTTGGTATGGATGTGAGATATTCATTGGTAATGCCTCGTATGGTAAGAACTTTAGGACCATCATGTGGTGGATCCAATCTAATCCTTTTATTATGATTTTTTTAATATATATATATATATGTGCTAGCACCAACTTGAGACTAACATAAGATATAAGGTTGATGTAATAAAAAGACTTGAATAATCCCTCTTAATTATAAGAGAGCCAATATACTGGATAGCGATTCCTTTCAGGGTTTAGCAGGCTGTCATATGGATTCTTCCATCTACTATTGATAGATCTATGTTTTTATTTTGGTGGATAAGAAATAGTATTTTATCTATTATCGAGAGTATCATATGAATTTTATCTACCGTTGGGAGAGAATATAGCTAAGAGTATTATATTCCCTCTCACATAAATGTTAAAAGGTACATACTTACATCCTCTTTAGATCCCTAGAGGATAATCTTCTCTAGAATCGAATATATTCTCATTTGTTGTTAAGATTATATTCTATCATATACATACCCTCTCACATAAACGCTGAAAAATACATACTTGCATCCTCTCTAGATTCCTAGAGGATAACCTTCTCTATAATATAACCTATTCTCATTTGTTATTAGGAATATATTCTATCTCATACATACCCTCTCGTATAAATGCTGAAAAGTATGTATTCTCTCTAGATCCTATAACTTTTTATGGATGATAACCTTTAGACTCTAGATCCAATAGCAGCTAAGGTATTTCTCATATTTTGCTCTCACCTCTTATCATACTCTACATATACTTGAGAAATAAGAAAAAATAAACGTTAATTTTTAAGATTTTTTACTTTTACGAAAAAAAAATTCTCAAATCAAGATCTCTTGTTCTCCTAGGATATTAACTCCAAAAATTTTAAATTATTTTAGGATCCCAACATGGTATAATTTCATAGTTGTGTTGCATGCATTTTGTTCTCTAGATCGATGATGAACAAAAAAAGAAAAAAAAGGTACAAGTCAAACAACATTTAGGTAGGAATTCAAAAACTCTTTTAATGTTCTTCTTCTGTCAACGAAACAAGACTAAGCGCGTCTTTAACTTACATCCGTTTCAAGGGCAGAAGGTGATATCGTAGTTAGCCCCCACACAGGTGAAGGTGCTGGTCCTATCATCATAAGCATAACTATATGCTTGAGGACATGCATTCTTGAAGATCTGGGAGTAGTAGGAGGGCTTGCAAGTGTCCGGGCTACCGTACTGGCCCCTGCAGCAGTACTCGTCCGTGTTGAAGGCTAAGCATGCGCTCTTGCACCCCACCACGCCCCCGTCCGGCGCTGTTATCCGCAACTCCTGGGGGCACAGCGCGTTGACGTTCACCGGGCACGACGTGCTGTTGCAATTCGACCCCCCGCTGGGAACGACCAACACCGGCAAGTTGAAGCCGTCGACGCAGCTCACGTCGTAGAAATCCTTGCCTCCGTAGCCCTGCAGGGTGAACTCGATGAACGTGGTCGGCGGCGCTCCTCCCGCCCCATTGCACGCCACCTGCCCAGTGCCGCAGTCCCCGGTGATGCACGAGAATTTGCCCGCCGAGTCGGTGGAACACGTTTGCCGAGCCCACAGCCGGCCTCCCCAGGCGGGTGGCGCGTCCAGTGAAAAGGAGGCGCCACTGTCCAGCTGGAATCCGGTCTGGGAAAGAGCACCTTTGTCGGAATTGGCCAACGAGGCAGGCCAAATAGTGAAGGAGCAGTTGTTCTTGAAGCTAAAGGTGGCGGAGCGTGCGCCTGAAGAAGCATCAACAAGTATCATGCATGAACGAATGACATAACAATGTCAAGGGAAGGCATACATAGAACCAATGATCACGGACCTGAGATCAGGATGGCGACGAAGAAGGCGACAGAGACAGTGCTGCGACTAAAGTTCTACTTCGCCTGTGGGCGTCAAAGGGCAGAGGGGAAAGGCCAGTTTGAGCAAGTCATGTCGCAGCCAAAGCACAACTTTGGTATGTAGCTGGTCCAGATCAGAGCCAGCTCGTAGGTTTTCTTCTTTCGTTGTGTGTTACTCGAGTCGTGGGTCCAACCTAATTATCAGAATATTACAGTGTTAGATTAATTAATCATATTTTTTTCTTTGAGAACATAACTCTAATTAAAATCAAATTGTTTTTTGACCTGCAATGGCACTTTGTTTGACTCTTCACACCACAACCTTAAGATCAATGCATCGGCTCAACCGGTATGAAGACATAACGTTCGATTCTACGACCACAGTGGGCTGAGGCCTGCGGAGCTGCGGCCATGTGGCCAGTGGGTTTTGGTTTCTTTCTGCTGTATTTTTTTATTTGCGACCACTACTCTCTGTTTTTTTATCGTCCCATTGTCAAATCTCCCTTTCCTCTCTCTCCCTCTCTCTCTTCTCTTCTCTTCCTTTTCGATCTCTCTTTGCCTACACTATTCAATAGTGCGGTCATTCGTTTTCTCATTCTTTCTATCGTCACCTCCATCCTTTAGGTGCCAAAAAAAAAAAGAATAGGCTACATTCAAGAACAAAGACATGTTTGAATCATATAAGGTAACAAAGCATAGAAGCTCCTCCTCGTCCCAATCTTGACGTCAATGTATCCACCAAAGGTGAGTCAGCCATCTTGTTGTTCTGTTCTTGTCAATTATAAATTTTTATCTATTTATCCTTCTTGTATAGTTTGAGAATGTTCGACAGACGACCCATTGGTTCAGCTCATAATGGGTTTTAACAGCTCATTTTCCATTATTAACATAAATCTAGATCTAATAAATGGTGTATGGTGGCTATGAAAAAAGATGCAAAAACTTAAGAAAATGATATAAAAATAATAGAAAATAAAAGAAAAGAAGACAAGGACAATATAGAGGCTATACTCAATCATCCAATCTAAGCAGTATTCTCATATTGGGTAAGATCAGATCTATAATAGATTCTTGTTTTAATTACTTAAAACGAATTTGGATATTGTATACAGTAACGTAATCCTTGCATCCTAGTTATTCTTTTGTAATTATTGTTTTGGTTTTTGGCAAGAGATTCTGATATTTGTATATTCATTATTCTTATAGTGAATTTTCTTTTGTTTACCAATGATTTTTATCACGTAAATCTTAATGTCCTATTTGATTGTGATTTTTATTTAATTCTGTTGTGTGTTACGATCGATTTATATTTGTTCGTATATAAAGTTTGTTCCTTTGTTTATCTCATCAGGCAACATGTTGTATGCATTTTGTTCCCTAGAAATGAATGATCGATGTCCAAAGCAAGAAAGATGGAAGTCAAATGATACGAATAGAACTTTGAAACTCTTCTTTTATTTATGCTCTCTCGGAGCCAAAGCGAGATAAGAAGAAGCTTGTGATAGATGTACGTTGGTTTCAAGGGCAGTAGGTGATATCGTAATTAGCCCCCACGCAGGTGAAGGTGCTACTCTTGTCCTCATAAGCATAACTATAAGCTTGAGGACACGCATCCTTGAACATCTTGGAGTAGCTGGTGGGCTTCCATGTGTCCAGGATACCGTACTGACCCCTGCAGCAATACTCGTCCGTGTCGAAGGCTAAGCATGCGCTCTTGCACCCCACCACGCTCTCGTCCGACGCCAGCATCTACAACTCCGTGGGGCACCGCGCATTGATGTTCGTCCGGCACGTCGTGCTGTTGCAGTTCGACCCCCCGCTGGGAATGACCGACACCGGCACGTTGAAGCCATCGCCACAGCTCATGTCGTAGAAATCCTTGCCTCCGTCGCCCTGCAGGGTGAACTCGACGAGTGTGGTCGGCAGCGCTCCTCCTGCCCCATTGCACGCCACCTACCCAGTGCCACAGTCCCTGGAGAGGCACGAGAATCTACCAGACTGTTGGGCTGGCAGCCCACAGATTCAGCCCATAGTGGGCTTGGGCAGCCCACAGCCCCTCTTAACCTAACCCTAATTAATATTAGGAGGGCTATGGTGGCTGCGTTTTAGAGGAAGAAAAATGCATAAATAGGGCAGCAACGTGGGAGAAGAAAATAGCCATGGGATTCCAAAGAAAAGGAAGAAAATAAGGCAGAAAAGGAAGAGAAAGAAAGGGAAGAAGATAAGGACAACGCAGAGAGGCTGTTCTCAATCATCTAACAGTGTTCTCATCTCAGGTTAGATCAAATCTACAGTAGACTTTTGCTGTGATTACTTGGGTAGGTTTTAGATATTGTAGGCAGTGACATGATCCTTGTATCCCAGTTATTTTCTTAAGATTGTTGCTAGGGTTTAGAGCAAGAGATTGAGATTTGTATATTCATTATTATAATAGTGGATTATCCCTAGTTTGCCCCATGGTTTTTACCCTTCACATTGAACTGGTTTTCCATATATATCTTGGTGTTCTATTTTATTGTGGTTCCATTTAATTCCGCTGCGTATTATGGTTTTCTAGTATTTGTTCATATACAAAGGTTATTCCTATTTATATCCCCATCAACTAGTATCAGAGCAAGGGGTTTTGGTGATTTAATTTTGTATTTGAACATGGAGGCCAGTAATGTTTCTCGCATGATTAGTTTAAATGGAAACAATTTGATGATATGGAAACTAAGAATGGAAGATCTCTTGCAAATATTTGTATGGACTTTTGTAGGGGGATAGTGCAAAATCCATAACTATGACAAATGATGAGTGGAAGAGGTTAGATCGAAAAACAATTGGATTTATTCGACGGTGGCTTGATGATAGTGTCTTTCACCATGTTTTTACTGAAATTTTTGCATATTCTCTTTAGAAAAAGTTGGAAAGTCTCCATGAAAGAAAAACAACTGGCAACAAAGCTTTTTTGATCAGAAAACTTGTGAACCTAAAATATAGAAAGGGTGCTTCTATTGTTGAACATTTGAATAAAATATAAAGTATTACTAACAAGTTATCCTCTATGAAAATATCTTTTGATGATGAGTTGCAAGCATTGTTACTTCTCAGTTCATTACCAAAAAGTTTGGAGACACTGGTGGTTTCCCTCTGTAATTCTGCGTCAGATGGTGTTGTCACTATGAGTCAAGTAACAAGCAATTTGTTGAATGAGGAGTTGAGAAGAAAGAGTTCGACAACATTTCAGAATGATTCACAAGCACTTATCTCAAAGAATAGAGGAAGGTCAAAGTCTAGAAGTAGTTCACGCATGGGTAAAAGTAAGTCAAGATCAAGAAAAGATATTATTTGCTATAATTATGGTGAGAAAGGATATTACAAGAACCAATGTAAGCAACCTAAGAAAAGTAAGAAAAAGGGAAAAGAAGTGGAGTCTATAGAGTCAAAAGATAATATCACAACTACAATGCAGGGTGGTGATTATTTGATTTTGTCTCCTTCTGATGATATTTTTTCTTGTGTGTGTCAGGATCTTGAGTGGGTGATTGACACAGATGCTTCTTATCATGCTACACCACAGAGGGAGTTTTTTGCTACATACAGGTCTGGAAATTTTGGTATTGTCAAGATGGGCAACTATGGCACAGCAAACATTATAAGCATGGGTGATATCCATTTAAAGACCAACCTAGGCTGTAAATTGGTACTTAAGGATGTGAGACATGTGGTTGACTTGAGGCTGAATTTAATTTCAGTTGGAAGGCTAGATGATGAAAACTATTATAGCAGATTTCACAAAGGGCAATGAAAGCTCAATAAGGATTCTCTTGTTATAGCTAATGGAAAGAAATGTCATACTTTGTATATGTTGCAGGCTAAAGCTTATGGTGAGCAGTTAAATGCCACAGAAAAAGACTTCAGCATAGAGTTGTGGTATAGGCGACTGCGACACATGAGCAAGAAGGGGCTGTAAGCTCTTTCCAAGAGAGAGGTATTACTAGACCTTAGAGGTATACATCTGAACTCTTGTATTGATTGTTTGGCAGATAAACAACATAGAGTTTCATTTGCTAGTCCTGCTTTGTCTAGAAAAATGCATGCCTTATACCGTGTTTATACAGATGTATGTGGTCCTTTGAGGACAAAAACTCCTGGTGGATCTGTTGATGTTCTTGGTATAAGTGGTGCACTTTATTTTGTCATTTTTATAGATGATTTTTCCAAGAAAGTTTGGGCCTATGCTTTGAAGACTAAAAGATCATGTTATTAATGTCTTTAAAGAGTTTCATGCCAAGGTTGAAAGGGAGACGGAAAGAAAATTGAAACGCATAAGATCAGATAATAGTGGTGAGTATATAGGATTGTTTAATGACTATTGCAGGTCACATGGGATCCAACATGAGATGACAGTTCCTGGTACACCTCAGCATAATACAATTGTAGAGAGGATGAATCGCACCATCATGGAAAAGATCAGATGTATGCTTTCACAGGCCAAGCTACCCAAAAGGTTTTGAGATGAGGCTTTGAGGAATGCGGTTGATGTGATCAATTTATCACCATGTACAGCCTTAGATGGTGATGTTGCAGAGCATGTATGGTCAGGGAAAGATGTTTCCTACAAGCATTTGAGAGTGTTTGGTTATCGTGCATTTGCACATGTTCCAGATAATGAGAGGTCCAAGCTGGATAGTAAGACTAAAGAATGTATTTTTCTTGGTTACTCATATGATCATTTTGGTTACAGGCTTTGGGATCCAGAAAAGCAAAAGGTGTTTAGAAGCAGAGATGTAGTCTTCTTTGAGGATCAAACTTTTGAAGATTTGAAGAAGAAGGCACTAGCCAATACTTCTGCAGAAGGATTAGCAGATTGTGACGCAATTATTCCTCCAGTATATCAGGGTGATGGGGGAGATATGCAAGAAGATGGTGTAGAGCCTAATGTTGATCTACCTGCAGGACATGTTGAGCAAGAAGAAGCAGGAGAGCAAGTTCCAACAGAACCTCAATTGAGAAGATCTTCTAAACAACTTCAACCTTCCAGAAGATATTCTACAGATGAGTATGTGATGCTTACTGATGCAGGTGAACCAGAGAGTTACCAGGAAGTAGTTGAAACTGAGCAGAAAGAGAAGTGGTTAGTTGCTATGCAGGAAGAGATGGATGCTATTCAGAAGAACCACACTTATGATTTGGTACTGCTACCAAATGGAATAAAGACCTTACCAAAAGAAAGGCAGGAGATATGCCGACAACTGGTCGGCATGGCTTCACATTGAGGAGTCATGGGACAGCCTCTCTTATGGGCTGAAGGGGGAGGTTGTTGGGTTGGCAGCCCACAAATTCATCCCATAGTGGGCTTGGGCAGCCCACAACCCTCACCCCCTCTTAACCTAACCATAATTAACATTATAAGGGGTGTGGTGGCTACGTTTTAGAGGCAGAAAAAGGCATAAATTGGGCAGCAACGTGGGAGAAGAAAATAGCCACGGGATTCTAAAGAAAAGGAAGAAAACAAGACAAAAAAGGAAGAGAAAGAAAGGGAAGAAGACAAGGACAACGCAGAGAGGCTGTTCTCAATCATCTAGTAGTGTTCTCATCTCAGGTTAGATCAAATCTACAGTAGACTCTTGCTGTGATTACTTGGGGAGGTTTTAGATATTATAGGCAGTGACATGATCCTTGTATCCCAGTTATTCTCTTTAGATTGTTACTAGGGTTTAGGGCAAGAGATTGAGATTTGTATATTCATTACTCTCATAGTGGATTATTTCTAGTTTGCCACGTAATTTTTACCCTTCACATTGAATGGGTTTTCTACGTATATCTTGGTGTTTTATTTGATTGTGGTTCCATTTAATTCTGTTGTGTATTATGGTCTTCTAGTATTTGTTAATATACAAAGGTTATTCTTGTTTATATCCCCATCACAGACGAGTCGGTGGAACATTTGTGCCGAGCCCACAGCCGGCCTCCCTAGGCGGGTGGCGCATCCAGCGAAAAGGATGCGCCACTGTCCAGTTGGAATCTGGTCTAGGAAAGAGCAACTTTGTCGGAATTGGCCAGCGAGGCAAGCCAAACAGGGTCGGGGCAATTGTTCTTGAAGTTAAAGGTGGTGGAGTGCACGCTTGAAGAAGCACCGACAGGTGTCGTGCATGAACACACGACATAACAATGGCAAAGGAAGGCATGCATAGAACCAGTGATGATAACAGACCTGAGATCAGGACGGCAACGAAGAAGGCGAGAGAGATGAGTCGTGGCTGCGCCATAGAGGAAGGCTCTGGAGAACTAAGAGGAGTTGGGGTGAGACGAAACATCGTAGTGAGGGGCACTTTATATAGAGCCAAGTTGTCGTGTGCATGGACTGTGTACATGAGATCTGAGTTACGTGAACCGACCCAAAGGTGGCACCGTATGCAGAATGCCGAATCTGGGATTGACATCCAGTATAGGAAGGTGAATAATATGGTCCATATGCATTAGCTCAACCAGTATGAAGACATAATGTTCGTTTCTAAGACCACTGTGGGCTGAGGCCCTATCGGCAGTTGGTTTCGATTTCTTCTTACTGCATTCTTTCATTTGCAACCACTACTCTCTGTTCTTTCTCATCACGATCATCAAATCTCCCTTTCCTCTATCTCTCTCTCTCTCTTCTCTTCCTTTTCGATCTCTCCTTGCCTACATTATTCAATAGTGTGGTCGCTCGTTTTCTCCTTTTTTTTTTCTTTCTATCGTCCGTCTCCATCCTTTAGGTGAGAAAAGAAAGAACAAACTACATTGAAGAACAAAGACATTTACATCCACTACTCTTTGTTCTTTCTTGTCCGATCATCAAATCTCCCTTTCCTCTATCTCTCTCTCTCTTCTCTTCCTTTTCAATCTCTACTTGCCTACATTATTCAAAAGTGTGGTCGCTCGTTTTCTCCTTTTTTTTCTTTCTGTCGTCTGTCTCCATCCTTTAGGTGAGAAAAGAAAGAATAGACTACATTGAAGAACAAAGACATGTTTGAAGCATATAAGATCACAAAGCATAGAAGCTCCTCCTCGTCCCAATCTTGTTGTTATGTTCTTGTCAGATTATAATTTTCTACTTTATTTTTCCTTCTTGTATGGCTTGGTCGTGTTGGGCAGACAGCCCATTGTGGGCTTTAACAGCCTATAGCCCACTTCCCTTATTAACCTAAACCTAGATCTAATAAAGGGGGTGTGAGTGCTATGAAAAAAAGGGATAGAAAACTACAGCAGCAACGTGATTCAAAATCAGGAAAAAAGGACATAAAAATAAGAGAAAAGAAAAAAAGGAAGAAGACAAGGATAATGGCGAGACTGTTCTCAATCATCCAATCTAAGCAGTATTCTCATCTAATATTAGATTAGATCTACAGTAGATTTTTGTTGTGATTACTTGGGGAGATTTTGAATATTGTGTACAGTGATGTAATCAGTGATGTAATCCTTGTATCTTTGTTATTCTTTTGTAATTATTACTTGAGTTTTGAGCAAGAGACTCTGCGATTTATATATTCATTATTCTTATAGTGAATTTTCTTTTGTTTGCCCCGTGATTTTTATAACGTAAATCTTAATGTCCTATTTGATTGTGATTTTCATTTAATTCTGTTGTGTGTTATGATTGATTTATATTTATTCGTATACAAAGTTTGTTCCTTTGTTTATCTCATGAGGCAGCATGTTGTATGCATTTTGTTCCCTAGAAATGAATGATCATTGTCCAAAGCAAGAAAGATGGAAGTCAAATGACACGAATAGAACTTTGAAACTCTTCTTTTATTTATGCTCTCTCAAGAGCCAAAGCGAGATAAGAAGAAGCTTGTGATAGATGTACGTTGGTTTCAAGGGCAGTAGGTGATATCGTAATTAGCCCCCACGCAGGTGAAGGTGCTGCTCTTGTCCTCATAAGCATTGTTAGTTTGGCAAGTCCCATAGTCCCACATCGGAAAAATCAGGCTTGTTATCTCCTATTGGAACTATAAATAAGGGCCTGAGCTTTGAAGTCAGATGCACCACAAGTGGCACCACAAGAAAAACTAAGTGTCTGCTTTGGGTTTAAGTCCATACTCAGTTAAATAGTTTGGGCTTATAGTTGTGGTTTTTCTTGTTTAGTATTTTCGGGTGTTTTATGGCTTAGGAACATCTTCCTAAGGCATTTGTAATAGTCTCTTTTATAGTAGTGATTTGCTCCTCTTTCGTCCATGGATGTAGGTCAAGGTTAATTGACCGAACCACGTAAATCTGGTGTTCTTGTCACTTTTATTCTTTCCGCTTTATTGTCCTTGTCGGGTTGCCAAAATTACCTTTTGTTAAATTTTCTAGGGCTAGCTCTAACAAACTGGTATCAGAGCCTGGTTTCGGGATCTTTTGGCAACGATAACAATAACAAAGATTGTTGTCGAGAAATTCGACAGAAATGTCAACTTCGACATGTGGCAACTTAAGGTGGAGGTCATTCTGATTCAAGACGGAGTTGATTTAGCATTATAGGGAGCTGAGAACATTCCAGATGGTACGTCAAAGGAAGATCTTGCGGGTATGGATAAGAAGGCCCGATCCAACATTATTCTAAATCTCTCTGACGAGGTTTTACGGGAGGTAGCTATGGAGACTACGGCTAAGAGCTTATGGGACAAGCTTAAAACCTTGTATATGAAGAGGACAGTAGAGAATCGCCTCTAGTTAAAGCAGAGTTTATATATGCTTCGGATGACTGAAGGTATATCTATACTCTCACATCTTGATAAATTTGATTCTTTGGTTAAGGATTTGGAGAATATAGATGCAAAAATTGATGATGAGGATAAGGCCTTGTTACTTTTGTGTTCTCTTCCCCAATCTTTTAAGCATTTTCGTGATACTATGATTTATGGAAAAGAAACAATTTCGTATCAGGAAATTAAATCAGCACTAAAATCTAAGGAGCAGATAGACAGAGATATCACTGGTGAAAGTAGAGAGAATTAGGTTGAAGGTCTGGTTGTTAGAGGGAGAACAAATAAAAGGGAATTTGACAGAAGTAGATCTAAATCTATATCTAAATCCAGACATAGAAATTTGGAGTGCAGATATTATCATAAAATAGGGCACATTAAATCTGATTGCTTTAAATTGAAAAATAAATTAAAGCAAAAGAAAAAATTTGTTGAGAAAACTATTGAATCCGCTGAAGCTAGTGTAGCAACTGATGAGAATGTTGGAAATATTTTCTCTGCTATTGATGACAGGACGAGGTCTAAAAATGAATGAATTTTAGATTCTGGTTGTTCTTATCACATGTGTCATAATAGAGATTTGTTTTCCACATATGAATCTGGTAATGGTGGAATTGTTTTGATGGGAAATAATGTAGCATGTGATGTTGGTAGAGGAACAATCCGAATTAAAATGCATGATGGTATTGTGAGGACACTCACTAATGTTAGATATGTTCCTGATTTAAAAAAGAATCTCATCTCTTTAGGCACCCTAGAGGCCCTTGGGTGTAAATACACAACTGAAGGTGGAGTTATGAAAGTTTCTAGAAGTGCTCTTGTTGTTATGAAAGCTTGTAGGTCTGGTAGTTTATATATTCTGCAGGGAACTACTGTCACAGGCTCGGTTGCAGTCTAGTCATCATCATTGTCTGATTTTGACATCACCAAATTATAGCATATGCGTTTGGGTCATATGAGCAAAAAAGGTTTGAGTATATTGAGCAAAAGGGGTCTACTTTACGGACAGAGTACTGGGCCACTGGATTTTTGTGAACACCGCATTTTTGGAAAATAGAAAAGAGTCGGCTTCAATTCTCCGGCAGTTCATAAAACAAAAGGTACTCTTGACTATATTCATTCAGACCTTTGGGGTCCAACTCATGTTCAGTCTAAAGGTGGTGCCAGGTATATGTTGACTTTCATTGATGATTATTCCAGGAAAGTTTGGGTTTATTTTTTGAAGCATAAAAATGATGTTTTTCTAACCTTTAAATAATGGAAGGCTTTGATTGAGAAGCAAATAGGTAAACAGATTAAGCGGCTTCGAATAGATAATGGCATGAAATTTTGTGAAGGTGACTTTAATGAATTTTGCAAAAGTGAAGGAATCGTTCGGCATCGCACTGTTAGGATGACGCCTCACTAAAATGGTGTGGCCGAACGTATGAACAGAACACCTTTTGGAGAGAGCAAGGTGTATGATCTCAAATGCATGGTTGACAAAGGACTTTTGGGCAGAGGCGATTAATATGGCCTGTTACGTTGTCAACCGCGCTCCTTCTACAGCACTTAACTTTAAAACTCCGGAGGAAGTTTGGTAAGGTACTCCTGCTGATTACTCTGATTTAAAAATTTTTGGGTGTCCAGCATACATGCATATAAATGAAGAAAAATTAGAGCCTCGAGCTAAAAAATACATTTTCCTTGGGTATGCTTCTGGGGTGAAAGGATATAGATTATGGTGTTCTGATCCCAAATCCCCAAAATTTGTAATCAGTAAAGATGTTACTTTTGATGAATTATCTATGTTATCTTCTAAAGAGGAATCTACTAGTTGTACAAATGATAGTGCACAGAAGCAGGTGGAGCTTGAGATTGGTAGGTCTGATTCTTTTCAATCGAACTCTTCTACTCAAAGAATGCCAGTAGATGATCCCGAGTCTATTGACACAGATGATCCAAAGGAAGAGCAATATTCCATAGCCAATGATAGACCACGGAGAGATATTTGACCATCACAAAGATATGCAAATTTGGTTACATATGCTTTGTCTGTTGCAGAAGAAACAAGTGAAGTTGGAGAGCCTACTTCCTACTCAGATGCAGTTTCTTGTGATAATTCCGCTAAGTGGTTGATCGCGATGAATGAAGAAATTGAATCTCTCCATTCGAATAGAACTTGGGATCTTGTGAAGCCGCCTTCGGGTACTAAAATTATTGGATGCAAATGGGATACTATTGCAGAGAGAAAGGTCTTTGTTCAGAAAATTCATACGAATGACAATCCAACTGATATGCTTACGAAGCCTATTCCAGTTTACAAGTTCAAACAGTGCTTGGACTTGGTTGGTGTTCATTGTTGGTGATTGCCCGTTGGGGCTTTTATGAATAAGGTGGAGCAAGTTTTGTTGGGACATGCCAAGGTGGAGATTTGTTAGTTTGGCAAGTCCCATAGTCCCACATCGAAAAAATCAGGTTTGTTATCTTCTATTGGAACTATAAATAAGGGTCTGAGCTTTGAAGTCAGATACACCACAAGTGGCACAATAAGAAAAACCTAAGTGTCTGCTTTGGGTTTAAGTTCATACTTAGTTAAATAAATAGTTTGGGCTTATAGTTGAGGTTTTTCTAGTTTAGTATTTTCGGGTGTTTTATGGCATAGGAACATCTTCCTAAGATATTTGTAAAAGTCTCTTTTATAGTAGTGATTTGCTCATCTTTCGTCCGTGGATGTAGGTCAAGGTTAATTGACCGAACCACGTAAATTTGATGTTCTTATCTCGTTTATTCTTTCCGCTTTATTGTTTTTGTCGGGTTGCCAAAATTATCTTTTGATAAATTTCTTGGGGTTAGCTCTAACAAGCATAACTATAAGCTGGAGGACACGCATCCTCGAACATCTTGGAGTAGCTGGTGGGCTTGCATGTGTCCGGGCGACCGTACTGGCCCATGCAGCAGTACTCGTTCGTGTCGAAGGCTAAGCATGCGCTCTTGCACCCCACCAAGCTCCTGTCCGGGCGCCAGCATCTGCAACTCCGTGGGGCACCGCGCGTTGATGTTCGTCCGGCACGACGTGCTGTCGCAGTTTGACCCCCCGCTGGGAACGACCGATACCGGCACGTTGAAGCCGTTGACGCAGCTCACGTCGTAGAAATCCTTGCCTCCGTCGCCCTGCAGGGTGAACTCGACGAGCGTGGTCGGCGACGCTCCTCCAGCCCCATTGCACGCCACATGCCCAGTGCCGCAGTCCCCGGAGAGGCACGAGAATCTACCGGACGAGTCGGTGGAACATTTGTGCCGAGCCCACAGCCGGCCTCCCCATGCGGGTGGCGCATCCAGCGAAAACGAGGCGCCACTGTCCAGCTGGAATCCGGTCTGGGAAAGAGCACCTTTGTCGGAATCGTTCAGCGAGGCAGGCCAAACAGGGTCGGGGCAGTTGTTCTTGAAGTTAAAGGTGGTGGAGTGGGCGCCTGAAGAAGCACCGACAGGTGTCGTGCATGAACACACGACGTAACAATGGCAAAGGAAGGCATGCATAGAACCAGTGATGATAACAGACCTGAGATCAGGACGGCGACGAAGAAGGCGAGAGAGACGAGTCGTGGCTGCGCCATAGAGGAAGGCTCCGGAGAACTAAGAGGAGTTGGGGTGAGACGAAACGTCGCAGTGAGGGGGCACTATATATAGAGCCAAGTTGTCGTGTGCATGAACTGTGTACATGAGATCTGAGATAGGTGTACCGACCCAAAGGTGGCACCGTATGCAGAATGCCGAATCTGGGATCGACTTCCAGCATAGGAAGGTGAATAAGATGGTCCATATGCTTAGCTCAACCAGTATGAAGACATAATGTTCGATTCTACGACCACTGTGGGCTGAGGCCCTATGGGCGGTCGGTTTCGATTTCTTTCTACTGGATTCCAACTACTACTCTCTGTTCTTTCTCGTCACGATCAACAAATCTCCCTTTCGACTATCTCTCTCTCTCTCTTCTCTTTCTATTCCATCTCTCATTGTCTACATTATTCAATAGTGCGGTCGATCGTTTTCTCCTTTTTTTTTTTTTTTCTTTTTTTATCTTTCTGTCGTCCGTCTCCATCATTTAAGTGAGAAAAGAAAGAACAGACTAAATTGAAGAACAAAGACATGTTTGAAGCAAATAAGATCACAAAGTATAGAAGCTCCTCCTCATCCTGTTGTTATGTTCTTGTCAGATTATAATTTCCTACTTTATTTTTCCTTCTTTTACGGCTTGGTCGTGTTGGGCAGACAGCCCATTGTGGGCTTTAATAGCAGCCCACTTCCCTTATTAACCTAAACCTAGATCTAATAAAGAGGGTGTGAGAGCTATGAAAAAAATGGATAGAAAACTACAGCAGCAACATGATTCAAAATCAGAAAAAAAAGGACATAAAAATAAGAGAAGAGAAAAAAAAGAAGAAGACAAGGATAACGCCGAGACTGTTCTCAATCATCCAATCTAAGCAGTATTCTCATCTAATATTAGATTAGATCTACAATAAATTTTTTTTATGATTATTTGGGGAGATTTTGAATATTGTGTACAGTGATGTAATCATTGTATCATAGTTATTCTTTTGTAATTATTACTTTAGTTTTGAGCAAAAGACTCTGAGATTTATATATTCATTATTCTTATAGTGAATTTTCTTTTGTTTGCCCTATGATTTTTATAACGTAAATCTTAATTTCCTATTTGATTATGATTTTCATTTAATTCTATTGTGTGTTACGATCAATTTATATTTATTCGTATACAAAGTTGGTTCCTTTGTTTATCTCATCAGGCAGCGTGTTGTATGCATTTTGTTCCCTAGAAATGAATGATCGAAGTCAAATGACACGAATAGAACTTTGAAACTCTTCTTTTATTTATGCTCTCTCGAGAGCCAAAGCGAGATAAGAAGAAGCTTGTGATAGATGTACGTTGGTTTCAAGGGCAGTAGGTGATATCGTAATTAGCCCCCACGCAGGTGAAGGTGCTGCTCTTGTCATCATAAGCATAACTATAAGCTTGAGGACACGCATCCTTGAACATCTTGGAGTAGCTGGTGGGCTTGCATGTGTCCGTGCTATTGTACTGGCCCCGGCAGCAGTACTCGTCCGTGTCGAAGGCTACGCATGCGCTCTTGCACCCCACCACGCTCCCGTCCGGTGCCAGCATCTGCAACTCCGTGGGGCACCGCGCGTTGATGTTCGTCCGGCACGACGTGCTGTCGCAGTTCGATCCCCCGCTGGGAACGACCGACACCGGCACGTTGAAGCCGTCGATGCAGCTCACGTCGTAGAAATCCTTGCCTCCGTCGCCCTGCAGGGTGAACTCGACGAGCGTGGTCGGCCGCGCTCCTCCCGCCCCATTGCACGCCACCTGCCCAGTGCCGCAGTCCCCGGAGAGGCACGAGAATCTACCGGACGAGTCGGTGGAACATTTGTGCCGAGCCCACAGCCGGCCTCCCCAGGCGGGTGGCGCATCCAGCGAAAAGGAGGCGCCACTGTCCAGCTGGAATCCGGTCTGGGAAAGAGCACCTTTGCCGGAATTGTTCAGCGAGGCAGGCCAAACAGGGTCGGAGCAGTTGTTCTTGAAGTTAAAGGTGGTGGAGTGGGCGCCTGAAGAAGCACCGACAGGTGTCGTGCAAGAACACACGACGTAACAATGGCAAAGGAAGGCATGCATAGAACCAGTGATGATAACAGACCTGAGATCAGGACGGCGACGAAGAAGGCGAGAGAGACGAGTCGTGGCTGCGCCATAGAGGAAGGCTCCGGAGAACTAAGAGGAGTTGGGGTGAGACGAAACGTCAGAGTGAGGGGGCACTATATATAGAGCCAAGTTGTCGTGTGCATGAACTGTGTACATGAGATCTGAGATAGGTGTACCGACCCAAAGGTGGCACCGTATGCAGAATGCCGAATCTGGGATCGACTTCCAGCATAGGAAGGTGAATAAGATGGTCCATATGCTTAGCTCAACCAGTATGAAGACATAATGTTCGATTTTACGACCACTGTGGGCTGAGGCCCTATGGGCAGTCGGTTTCGATTTCTTTCTACTGGATTCCAACTACTACTCTCTGTTCTTTCTCGTCACGATCAACAAATCTCCCTTTCGACTATCTCTCTCTCTCTCTTCTCTTTCTATTCCATCTCTCATTGTCTACATTATTCAATAGTGCGGTCGATCGTTTTCTCCTTTTTTTTTTTCTTTTTTTTTCTTTCTGTCGTCCGTCTCCATCATTTAAGTGAGAAAAGAAAGAACAGACTAAATTGAAGAACAAAGACATGTTTGAAGCAAATAAGATCACAAAGTATAGAAGCTCCTCCTCATCCCAATCTTGTTGTTATGTTCTTGTCAGATTATAATTTTCTACTTTATTTTTCCTTCTTATATGGCTTGGTCGTGTTGGGCAGACAGCCCATTGTGGGCTTTAACAGCCTATAGCTCACTTCCCTTATTAACCTAAACCTAAATCTAATAAAGGGGGTGTGAGGGCTATGAAAAAAATGGATAGAAAACTACAGCAACAACATGATTCAAAATCAGAAAAAAAAAAGGACATAAAAATATGAGAAGAGAAAAAAAAATAAGAAGACAAGGATAACGTCGAGACTGTTCTCAATCATCCAATCTACTGTTCTCAATCATCCAATCTAAGCAGTATTCTCATCTATATTTCCTTGCTTTATGAACTATGATCATATTTATAGGACTAGTGGTAACTACCCATATCACCATGTCACCCAAGATAAAGATAGTTATAGAAACTACCCTATACCTTCTAGATCATGATTAAGATAGTTATTGAAGCCACTCTCTATATTTCCTTGCTTTATGAACTATGATCATATTTATAGGACTAGTGGTAACTACCCATATCACCATGTCACCCAAGATAAAGGTGGTTATAGAAACTACCCTATAACTTCTAGATCATGATTAAGGTAGTTATTGAAGCCACTCTCTATATTTCCTTGCTTTATGAACTATGATCATATTTATAGAACTAGTGGTAACTACCCATATCACCATGTCACCCAAGATAAAGGTAGTTATTGAAACTACCCTATAACTTCTAGATAACGATTGAGGTAGTTATTGAAGTCACCGTATAACTACTAGATCACGATAACTACCTAGACAACTATGAATCAAATCTCAACATGAACTCGATTAGCATTGTCGGCGACGCTCCTCCCGCCCCATTGCACGCCACCTGCCCAATGCTGCAGTCCCCGGTGAAGCATGAGAATTTGCCCACCGAGTCCGTGGAACACGTTTGCCGAGACCACAGCTGGCCTCCCCAGGTGTGTGGCGCATCCAGTGAAAAGGAGGCGCGACTGCCAGCAGGAATCCGGTCTGGGAAAGAGCACCTATGTCGAAATTGGCCAACGAGGCAGGCCAAATAGTGAAGGAGCAGTTGTTCTTGAAGCTAAAGGTGGCGGAGTGTGCGCCTGAAGAAGCATCAACAAGTATCATGCATGAATGAATGACATAACAATGTCAAGGGAAGGCATACATAGAACCAATGATCACGGACCTGAGATCAGGATGGCGACGAAGAAGGAGAGAGAGACAGTGCTGCGACTAAAGTTCTACTTCGCCTATGGGCATCAAAGGGCAGAGGGGAAAGGCCAGTTTGAGCAAGTCATGTCGCAGCCAAATCATAACTTTGGTATGTAGCTGGTCCAGATTAGAGCCAGCTCGTAGGTTTTCTTCTTTTGTTGTGTGTTACTCGAGTCGTGGGTCCAACCTAATTATCAGAATATTACAGTGTTAGATTAATTAATCATATTTTTTTCTTTGAGAACATAACTCTAATTAAAATCAAATTATTTTTTGACCTGCAATGACACTTTTTTAACTCTTCACACCACAACCTTAAGATCAATGCATCGGCTCAACCGGTATGAAGACATAACGTTAGATTCTACGACCACAGTGGGCTGAGGCCTGCGGAGCTGCGGCCATGTGGGCAGTGGGTTTCGGTTTCTTTCCGCTGCATTTTTTTATTTGCGACCACTACTCTCTGTTTTTTTATCGTACCATTATCAAATCTCCCTTTCCTCTCTCTCCCACTCTCTCTTCTCTTCTCTTCCTTTTCGATCTCTTTTTGCCTATACTATTCAATAGTGCGGTCGTTCGTTTTCTCATTCTTTTAGTGCGGTCGTTCGTTTTCTCATTCTTTCTATCGTCGCCTCCATCCTTTAGGTGCCAAAAAAAAAAAAGAATAGACTACATTCAATAACAAAGACATGTTTGAAGCATATAAGGTCACAAAGCATAGAAGCTCCTCCTCGTCCTAATCTTGGCGTCAATGTATCCACCAAAGGTGAGTCAGCCATCTTGTTGTTCTGTTCTTGTCAATTATAAATTTTTATTTATTTAACCTTCTTGTATAGTTTGACAATGTTGGACAGACGACCCATTGGTTCAGTTCATAATAGGTTTTAACAGCCCATATTCCATTATTAACATAAATCTAGATATAATAAATGAGGTATGGTGGCTATGAAAAAAGATGCAGAAAACTTAAGAAAATGATATAAAAATAAGATAAAAGAAAAGGAAAGAAGACAAGGACAATACAGAGGGTGTTCTCAATCATCCAATATAGGCAGTATTCTCATATTGGGTTAGATCATATCTACAATAGATTCTTATTGTAATTACTTAGGGAGAATTTGGATATTATATATAGTAACGTAATCCTTGCATCCCAGTTATTCTTTTGTGATTGTTATTTTGGTTTTCGGCAAGAGATTCTGATATTTGTATATTCATTATTCTTATAGTGAATTTTCTATTGTTTACCCCATGATTTTTATCACATAAATCTTAATATCCTATTTGATTATAATTTTCATTTAATTCTGTTGTGTGTTACGATCGATTTATATTTGTTCGTATATAAAGTTTGTTCCTTTGTTTATCTCATGAGGCAGCGTGTTGTATGCATTTTGTTCCCTAGAAATGAATGATCGATGTCCAAAGCAAGAAAAATGAAAGTCAAATGACACGAATAGAACTTTGAAACTCTTCTTTTATTTATGCTCTCTCGAGAGCCAAAGCGAGATAAGAAGAAGCTTGTGATAGATGTACGTTGGTTTCAAGGGCAGTAGGTGATATCGTAATTAGCCCCCACGCAGGTGAAGGTGCTGCTCTTGTCATCATAAGCATAACTATAAGCTTGAGGACACGCATCCTTGAACATCTTGGAGTAGCTGGTGGGCTTGCATGTGTCCGGGCTATCGTACTGGCCCTTGCAGCAGTACTCGTACGTGTCGAAGGCTAAGCATGCGCTCTTGCACCCCACCACGCTCCCGTCCGGCGCCAGCATCTGCAACTCCGCAGTGAGGGGCACTTTATATAGAGCCAAGTTGTCGTGTGCATGGACTGACTGTGTACATGAGATCTGAGATAGGTGTACCGACCCAAAGGTGGCACCGTATGCAGAATGCCGAATCTGGGATCGACATCCAGCATAGGAAGGTGAATAATATGATATGGTCCATATGCATTAATTTATTTCCATCTATTCTAAATGGAATACACTTATCAAGATTTTGATACTTAATGACCAAGTCATTAAAATTAGAAATGAGATAAAGAGCGTTAATGGTTGGTTGTCTTCACAGTTTAATTACTACGCGTAGCTATCAACTGTTGTTGCTATCCCAGATAGAATTAGCTACGTAGGCAAAGATACTAACCCAAAAAAATACATATAGGATGTCTTGTGTCTCTGGTGAAGCAGCCGTCCGTCCGTCCGTGTTGGATGGCAAAGCGAATGTTAGGTGCTTTTGATGTTTGTTTTTTTTTTTTTTCTAAATCTTGAATGAATGAATAAATGCACGATGAAAATTAAATTCTTTACTAGAAACTATAATGACTTGGAACTAATCAATTTAATGACTTGTACCTAATGACTATAATGCCTTGGACCTAATGACTTGGAACTATAATGCCTGATAAACATAATGACTTGGACCTAATCAATTTAATGACTTGGACTAATATAATACACGATGTTAAATTCATTACGTAATATAATGACTTGGACCTAATCAATATTCAAAGTGAATGATCAATAATAAGATAACATACTAGAAAATCAACATAAGATTTACTATGGTTCAACCTAAATCCATGATGAAAATCAAATTCATTACCATGTGAGATCAATTACAAGGTCATTAAGTTATCCTCACTCAAGCCTAATCCTCTTTTATAGCTAATCATATCAATTTTAAAGAATTTACATCTTTTATTTCATCATCTCTAAAAACCCCGGAGAATACCCTCTCTATGCACCTTAGAAAAAATAAAAAACCTAAAAGTACTCGAAGTATTCATCTTATCTTATTGTTTGACCATCAAAACTATAACATATTTATAGAAAAGTCAAACCCTAAATCATAATATTATTTTCAAGATGATTTCTCCTCGTACTAAGATTTCTTGTTCTTTTTAAACATTGGTTCTAAAGATTTTAAAATATTTATTAATCCTAACACGTAAGATATATTTTTTCTAGAAGGATCAATTGGGCATAAGAGACATGGATTACATTAGGTACTTTCGATGGATTTAAAGACGAATGCATCGTGACCAAATAATAATAATAATAATGGTCACGTTAGATATAGTATTTTTAACCTGAATAAATAAATCAAGTGCAAGAGAAATGCTTTGGGCTTGGTGAATCACAGATGGACATAATGACTCGGACCTAATCAACATAATGACTTGGACATAATATAATGCATGATGTTAAATTCATTACTTAATATAATGACTTGGACCTAATCAATATTCAAAGTGAATGATCAATAATAATATAATATACTAGAAAATCAATATAAGATTTACTATGGTTCAACTTAAATCCACTATGAAAACCAAATTCTTTAGTACGTGAGATCAATTACAAGATCATTGTTATCCTCACTCAAGCCTAATCCTCTTTTATACCCAATCATATAGATTTTACAAAATTTCATCATCTCTATAAACCTCAGAGAACACCCTCTTTGTGCACCCTAGAAAAGAAAAAAAACCTAAGAGTACTCAAAGCATTCATCGTATCTTACTGTTTCCCCACCAAAACTATAATATATTTATAGAAAAGTCAAATCCTAAATCATAATTGTTTTTCTCACAAAGATTTCTTGTTCTTTTTAAACATTGGTTCTAAAAATCTTAAAATATTTATTAATCCTAACACTTTAGATATATATTTTTTCTAGAGGGATCAATTGGGCATAAGAGACATGGTTTGTATTAGGTGGTTCGGATGGATTTATGTCCATGACAAATATACCATGAGCATATATATATATATATATATATTGGTCACGTTAGATACGTTATTTTTATCCTGAATAAATAAATCGAGTGCATAAGGAATGCTTTGGGCTTGGTCAATCATGGATGGTTCAGATATTTTGATGTCTTAAGCAAATGTGAATGTATCATATGCTAAAACAACATATTAGTCACATCCGATAGATATATTTTCTGACGACACATCATATGGTGCAAATATGTACTATCTATACATTTGCTCTCACTACTGTATCATACGCAGATGCTTGCCGGAGTGGTAAAGTGTTTCGCTCTCAACTTTTCGTTCTAATAAGAGTATAATGTTGGGCTCACAAGTAAATTGCTTGGATTATAAAGCTGGGTTTGAGTGTCGAGAGAGAGAAGCTAGATTCTAATGTATCGGTTTCTTCTCTTCCGACCTATCGAGATCGAGAATCTCGATCCTCCTTCACTTGTGAGTGCGATCGACATGAGCAAATAAGCAACTTAAAGGTGTAATCGAATTGAAAGCATGATTATGTATGACTGACTCGATGGTACAATCATTTTGAGAGTGAGGTCGATTTGATTGATGGTGATTATTTTAAGAGTAATCCTCTTAAAAATATAATTATTGTAAAAGATATAATCATTTTAAAGATACAATCAACTTAAAAAATGATGATTTATCATTATTTTGGAAGATGTATTGATGATGGCCCTAAGAGATTAGGTTGTCGTATCAATTTAGTCGTACAGCGACGTTGATGTTTTTTTTATTTTGGAATTATACAATATCTCCCATATGACTTGATTTCACAAGATGAGAGGCCAAAGTCATCAAGATTATTGATCTCTATACATTTTAATTTTGTTGTTCTTCCTTCTCACTAATAGAGGGCTTTAGCTCTTATAATTGGTTGTAGGTTAGAGAACATCATCTTGCTACATTTATTTAACTCTTAGAAAATACTCAGACTTTTATAATATAACTCATCTAGCTCAAAGCTAACCGTATTTTTGCAACCCATTGCCCTTCAGTCTTGTAGGAAAGCCAACTAAGATCCTCTATCCCTAGTGAAATATTTAATTGTTGTTTAAGTAGATTTGATGATATGTTGATCTAAAAAAGAGTTTTAAATATAAATCAATTATTTTATGTTATGAAACAAATAATATTTAATTAATTATGAAATTATCGTATTAGACTCTTCTATCTCTCCTACATATGGATAGGATGCGTAGAACTCTCCATGTTCATCCGAGTACAGTGAGGTTATGATATGAGCAAAGAGACATGAGACAATTGTCGGAGAGATAGATTACCTGACTTTCCATATTTCATCATATGTGAATTTATATTTTTATAATTAAAATTCTGCATAATTCTGATTTATTATATTTAGAAATCATTCTATAAATTTATTATTTATTATTTTATTTTGATTTAATACATAAAAAAATCAGATTTATTATTATTATTATTTAATTTTATTTTGATCTCTTTATCTTCTAAATGTTTCATAATATTTTATCTGGAACTTCTATGTATTACAGGATTTTTAATTAATTAAATAATTTTATTCATAGAAATAGATTTTAAACTAGTCTTATAAGGATTGTATGTTAGTTTAATAAAATTCTGATTTAATTAAGTCTGATTCAAATTAATTAGATTGATTCAACTAGGGTTCATATAAATTAAAAACTAATTAGGGTATGATTCATGATGTCAATAGATTATTTATGAGTTTAAAGATATCGAGATTGATCTACCAGTTTGATTATGATTGCTTGACGAATAAGTGATCTACTAAGAATAGTATAAATTTGACATCTCTTGTGCCTTACATGATATGAGCTTCATGCCCATTATATAGCGCATAATTTGGAATTGTTGGAATTATGGACTTGAATGCTGTTTTTGATTCATAAAGATATATTTTGAATATTTTTAATTACGTTTCTGTTTTGGATAAACTACTCTGCATGTTTAGAATTTTATTTCTTTAGTCAGAAATTTTCAAGTATTTTTAGGCATTAATTTGGAAACAAATAGATTTTGAATCTTGTTGGTTATCTATCTACTCTGAATAATTTAGGATATGTTTTCTCTACCCTGAAATATGTTCATATGATATTATCTGAATTATTCATGATTTATTGAACTTATAATTTTAAAAACACTAGTTATTGATATTTAATTCATGAAAAACAGTTTTGTAATATAATAAATTATGTTTTTGATTTTAGTTAAATAACTCTGATGTTTGGAATTTTTATTTATTTTTATATGGAATTTTAAAGCTATTATATGATTTGTTTTGAAAATTTAAAATTTTATGAAAACAAAAGGGGATTAATCTTATTTGTTTTGATCTACGAGTTTGATTATGATTGCTTTATGAATAAGTGATCTACTAAGATCAGTATGAACGTGACATCTATTAGTAGATCAGTATAAGTGATCTACTAAGTTCACATGTATTATGTGTTGTTGGTGGGTTGGATCAAAGCTTAACCCGATGCCTAAACACGGGTTGAGCCCAAATCCGAGCCTACAAAAACCTTTGTAGCCCAAGTTTTCACTGTTCCTATTCCGATGTTTTTTAACTTATTTTATGAGTTTGGCCCTAATTGATTCCTAAATTAGATCCGAACCGAACCAATTTAGTTGATTTTGATCAGTTTAAAGTGCTTCTGAATTTTTCTCGACCAATTTAAACTCATTTGACCCATATTAGACCTAATCAATTCTTCTAAGTTAGACGAAGTTACGATACATTCAAAACTAATCTTATGAGGATTATTAGTTGGTTAAATTAAATTTATTTTAATTAAGCCCGATTTGAATCGGTTGGACCAATTCAACTATGATTTAGGCCGATCAAGAGTGAATTGGGGGTATGATTCTAGATGTTTATAATGTTGATAGATCATTTATAAGTTTTGAGGTCTTCGATTTACAAGTTTGATTATGATTTCTTGATAAATGAATGATCAACTTTGGTATGGATGTGAGATATTCATTGGTAATGCCTCGTATGGTAAGAACTTTAGGACCATCATGTGGTGGATCCAATCTAATCCTTTTATTATGATTTTTTTAATATATATATATATATATGTGCTAGCACCAACTTGAGACTAACATAAGATATAAGGTTGATGTAATAAAAAGACTTGAATAATCCCTCTTAATTATAAGAGAGCCAATATACTGGATAGCGATTCCTTTCAGGGTTTAGCAGGCTGTCATATGGATTCTTCCATCTACTATTGATAGATCTATGTTTTTATTTTGGTGGATAAGAAATAGTATTTTATCTATTATCGAGAGTATCATATGAATTTTATCTACCGTTGGGAGAGAATATAGCTAAGAGTATTATATTCCCTCTCACATAAATGTTAAAAGGTACATACTTACATCCTCTTTAGATCCCTAGAGGATAATCTTCTCTAGAATCGAATATATTCTCATTTGTTGTTAAGATTATATTCTATCATATACATACCCTCTCACATAAACGCTGAAAAATACATACTTGCATCCTCTCTAGATTCCTAGAGGATAACCTTCTCTATAATATAACCTATTCTCATTTGTTATTAGGAATATATTCTATCTCATACATACCCTCTCGTATAAATGCTGAAAAGTATGTATTCTCTCTAGATCCTATAACTTTTTATGGATGATAACCTTTAGACTCTAGATCCAATAGCAGCTAAGGTATTTCTCATATTTTGCTCTCACCTCTTATCATACTCTACATATACTTGAGAAATAAGAAAAAATAAACGTTAATTTTTAAGATTTTTTACTTTTACGAAAAAAAAATTCTCAAATCAAGATCTCTTGTTCTCCTAGGATATTAACTCCAAAAATTTTAAATTATTTTAGGATCCCAACATGGTATAATTTCATAGTTGTGTTGCATGCATTTTGTTCTCTAGATCGATGATGAACAAAAAAAGAAAAAAAAGGTACAAGTCAAACAACATTTAGGTAGGAATTCAAAAACTCTTTTAATGTTCTTCTTCTGTCAACGAAACAAGACTAAGCGCGTCTTTAACTTACATCCGTTTCAAGGGCAGAAGGTGATATCGTAGTTAGCCCCCACACAGGTGAAGGTGCTGGTCCTATCATCATAAGCATAACTATATGCTTGAGGACATGCATTCTTGAAGATCTGGGAGTAGTAGGAGGGCTTGCAAGTGTCCGGGCTACCGTACTGGCCCCTGCAGCAGTACTCGTCCGTGTTGAAGGCTAAGCATGCGCTCTTGCACCCCACCACGCCCCCGTCCGGCGCTGTTATCCGCAACTCCTGGGGGCACAGCGCGTTGACGTTCACCGGGCACGACGTGCTGTTGCAATTCGACCCCCCGCTGGGAACGACCAACACCGGCAAGTTGAAGCCGTCGACGCAGCTCACGTCGTAGAAATCCTTGCCTCCGTAGCCCTGCAGGGTGAACTCGATGAGCGTGGTCGGCGGCGCTCCTCCCGCCCCATTGCACGCCACCTGCCCAGTGCCGCAGTCCCCGGTGATGCACGAGAATTTGCCCGCCGAGTCGGTGGAACACGTTTGCCGAGCCCACAGCCGGCCTCCCCAGGCGGGTGGCGCGTCCAGTGAAAAGGAGGCGCCACTGTCCAGCTGGAATCCGGTCTGGGAAAGAGCACCTTTGTCGGAATTGGCCAACGAGGCAGGCCAAATAGTGAAGGAGCAGTTGTTCTTGAAGCTAAAGGTGGCGGAGCGTGCGCCTGAAGAAGCATCAACAAGTATCATGCATGAACGAATGACATAACAATGTCAAGGGAAGGCATACATAGAACCAATGATCACGGACCTGAGATCAGGATGGCGACGAAGAAGGCGACAGAGACAGTGCTGCGACTAAAGTTCTACTTCGCCTGTGGGCGTCAAAGGGCAGAGGGGAAAGGCCAGTTTGAGCAAGTCATGTCGCAGCCAAAGCACAACTTTGGTATGTAGCTGGTCCAGATCAGAGCCAGCTCGTAGGTTTTCTTCTTTCGTTGTGTGTTACTCGAGTCGTGGGTCCAACCTAATTATCAGAATATTACAGTGTTAGATTAATTAATCATATTTTTTTCTTTGAGAACATAACTCTAATTAAAATCAAATTGTTTTTTGACCTGCAATGGCACTTTGTTTGACTCTTCACACCACAACCTTAAGATCAATGCATCGGCTCAACCGGTATGAAGACATAACGTTCGATTCTACGACCACAGTGGGCTGAGGCCTGCGGAGCTGCGGCCATGTGGCCAGTGGGTTTTGGTTTCTTTCTGCTGTATTTTTTTATTTGCGACCACTACTCTCTGTTTTTTTATCGTCCCATTGTCAAATCTCCCTTTCCTCTCTCTCCCTCTCTCTCTTCTCTTCTCTTCCTTTTCGATCTCTCTTTGCCTACACTATTCAATAGTGCGGTCATTCGTGCGGTCATTCGTTTTCTCATTCTTTCTATCGTCACCTCCATCCTTTAGGTGCCAAAAAAAAAAAAGAATAGGCTACATTCAAGAACAAAGACATGTTTGAATCATATAAGGTAACAAAGCATAGAAGCTCCTCCTCGTCCCAATCTTGACGTCAATGTATCCACCAAAGGTGAGTCAGCCATCTTGTTGTTATGTTCTTGTCAATTATAAATTTTTATCTATTTATCCTTCTTGTATAGTTTGAGAATGTTCGACAGACGACCCATTGGTTCAGCTCATAATGGGTTTTAACAGCTCATTTTCCATTATTAACATAAATCTAGATCTAATAAATGGTGTATGGTGGCTATGAAAAAAGATGCAAAAACTTAAGAAAATGATATAAAAATAATAGAAAATAAAAGAAAAGAAGACAAGGACAATATAGAGGCTATACTCAATCATCCAATCTAAGCAGTATTCTCATATTGGGTAAGATCAGATCTATAATAGATTCTTGTTTTAATTACTTAAAACGAATTTGGATATTGTATACAGTAACGTAATCCTTGCATCCTAGTTATTCTTTTGTAATTATTGTTTTGGTTTTTGGCAAGAGATTCTGATATTTGTATATTCATTATTCTTATAGTGAATTTTCTTTTGTTTACCAATGATTTTTATCACGTAAATCTTAATGTCCTATTTGATTGTGATTTTTATTTAATTCTGTTGTGTGTTACGATCGATTTATATTTGTTCGTATATAAAGTTTGTTCCTTTGTTTATCTCATCAGGCAACATGTTGTATGCATTTTGTTCCCTAGAAATGAATGATCGATGTCCAAAGCAAGAAAGATGGAAGTCAAATGATACGAATAGAACTTTGAAACTCTTCTTTTATTTATGCTCTCTCGAGAGCCAAAGCGAGATAAGAAGAAGCTTGTGATAGATGTACGTTGGTTTCAAGGGCAGTAGGTGATATCGTAATTAGCCCCCACGCAGGTGAAGGTGCTACTCTTGTCCTCATAAGCATAACTATAAGCTTGAGGACACGCATCCTTGAACATCTTGGAGTAGCTGGTGGGCTTCCATGTGTCCAGGATACCGTACTGACCCCTGCAGCAATACTCGTCCGTGTCGAAGGCTAAGCATGCGCTCTTGCACCCCACCACGCTCTCGTCCGACGCCAGCATCTGCAACTCCGTGGGGCACCGCGCATTGATGTTCGTCCGGCACGTCGTGCTGTTGCAGTTCGACCCCCCGCTGGGAATGACCGACACCGGCACGTTGAAGCCATCGCCACAGCTCATGTCGTAGAAATCCTTGCCTCCGTCGCCCTGCAGGGTGAACTCGACGAGTGTGGTCGGCAGCGCTCCTCCTGCCCCATTGCACGCCACCTACCCAGTGCCACAGTCCCTGGAGAGGCACGAGAATCTACCAGACTGTTGGGCTGGCAGCCCACAGATTCAGCCCATAGTGGGCTTGGGCAGCCCACAGCCCCTCTTAACCTAACCCTAATTAATATTAGGAGGGCTATGGTGGCTGCGTTTTAGAGAAAGAAAAATGCATAAATAGGGCAGCAACGTGGGAGAAGAAAATAGCCATGGGATTCCAAAGAAAAGGAAGAAAATAAGGCAGAAAAGGAAGAGAAAGAAAGGGAAGAAGATAAGGACAACGCAGAGAGGCTGTTCTCAATCATCTAACAGTGTTCTCATCTCAGGTTAGATCAAATCTACAGTAGACTTTTGCTGTGATTACTTGGGTAGGTTTTAGATATTGTAGGCAGTGACATGATCCTTGTATCCCAGTTATTTTCTTAAGATTGTTGTTAGGGTTTAGAGCAAGAGATTGAGATTTGTATATTCATTATTATAATAGTGGATTATCCCTAGTTTGCCCCATGGTTTTTACCCTTCACATTGAACTGGTTTTCCATATATATCTTGGTGTTCTATTTTATTATGGTTCCATTTAATTCCGCTGCGTATTATGGTTTTCTAGTATTTGTTCATATACAAAGGTTATTCCTATTTATATCCCCATCAACTAGTATCAGAGCAAGGGGTTTTGGTGATTTAATTTTGTATTTGAACATGGAGGCCAGTAATGTTTCTCGCATGATTAGTTTAAATGGAAACAATTTGATGATATGGAAACTAAGAATGGAAGATCTCTTGCAAATATTTGTATGGACTTTTGTAGGGGGATAGTGCAAAATCCATAACTATGACAAATGATGAGTGGAAGAGGTTAGATCGAAAAACAATTGGATTTATTCGACGGTGGCTTGATGATAGTGTCTTTCACCATGTTTTTACTGAAATTTTTGCATATTCTCTTTAGAAAAAGTTGGAAAGTCTCCATGAAAGAAAAACAACTGGCAACAAAGCTTTTTTGATCAGAAAACTTGTGAACCTAAAATATAGAAAGGGTGCTTCTATTGTTGAACATTTGAATAAAATATAAAGTATTACTAACAAGTTATCCTCTATGAAAATATCTTTTGATGATGAGTTGCAAGCATTGTTACTTCTCAGTTCATTACCAAAAAGTTTGGAGACACTGGTGGTTTCCCTCTGTAATTCTGCGTCAGATGGTGTTGTCACTATGAGTCAAGTAACAAGCAATTTGTTGAATGAGGAGTTGAGAAGAAAGAGTTCGACAACATTTCAGAATGATTCACAAGCACTTATCTCAAAGAATAGAGGAAGGTCAAAGTCTAGAAGTAGTTCACGCATGGGTAAAAGTAAGTCAAGATCAAGAAAAGATATTATTTGCTATAATTATGGTGAGAAAGGATATTACAAGAACCAATGTAAGCAACCTAAGAAAAGTAAGAAAAAGGGAAAAGAAGTGGAGTCTATAGAGTCAAAAGATAATATCACAACTACAATGCAGGGTGGTGATTATTTGATTTTGTCTCCTTCTGATGATATTTTTTCTTGTGTGTGTCAGGATCTTGAGTGGGTGATTGACACAGATGCTTCTTATCATGCTACACCACAGAGGGAGTTTTTTACTACATACAGGTCTGGAAATTTTGGTATTGTCAAGATGGGCAACTATGGCACAGCAAACATTATAAGCATGGGTGATATCCATTTAAAGACCAACCTAGGCTGTAAATTGGTACTTAAGGATGTGAGACATGTGGTTGACTTGAGGCTGAATTTAATTTCAGTTGGAAGGCTAGATGATGAAAACTATTATAGCAGATTTCACAAAGGGCAATGAAAGCTCAGTAAGGATTCTCTTGTTATAGCTAATGGAAAGAAATGTCATACTTTGTATATGTTGCAGGCTAAAGCTTATGGTGAGCAGTTAAATGCCACAGAAAAAGACTTCAGCATAGAGTTGTGGTATAGGCGACTGCGACACATGAGCAAGAAGGGGCTGTAAGCTCTTTCCAAGAGAGAGGTATTACTAGACCTTAGAGGTATACATCTGAACTCTTGTATTGATTGTTTGGCAGATAAACAACATAGAGTTTCATTTGCTAGTCCTGCTTTGTCTAGAAAAATGCATGCCTTATACCGTGTTTATACAGATGTATGTGGTCCTTTGAGGATAAAAACTCCTGGTGGATCTGTTGATGTTCTTGGTATAAGTGGTGCACTTTATTTTGTCATTTTTATAGATGATTTTTCCAAGAAAGTTTGGGCCTATGCTTTGAAGACTAAAAGATAATGTTATTAATGTCTTTAAAGAGTTTCATGCCAAGGTTGAAAGGGAGACGGAAAGAAAATTGAAACGCATAAGATCAGATAATAGTGGTGAGTATATAGGATTGTTTAATGACTATTGCAGGTCACATGGGATCCAACATGAGATGACAGTTCCTGGTACACCTCAGCATAATACAATTGTAGAGAGGATGAATCGCACCATCATGGAAAAGATCAGATGTATGCTTTCACAGGCCAAGCTACCCAAAAGGTTTTGAGATGAGGCTTTGAGGAATGCGGTTGATGTGATCAATTTATCACCATGTACAGCCTTAGATGGTGATGTTGCAGAGCATGTATGGTCAGGGAAAGATGTTTCCTACAAGCATTTGAGAGTGTTTGGTTATCGTGCATTTGCACATGTTCCAGATAATGAGAGGTCCAAGCTGGATAGTAAGACTAAAGAATGTATTTTTCTTGGTTACTCATATGATCATTTTGGTTACAGGCTTTGGGATCCAGAAAAGCAAAAGGTGTTTAGAAGCAGAGATGTAGTCTTCTTTGAGGATCAAACTTTTGAAGATTTGAAGAAGAAGGCACTAGCCAATACTTCTGCAGAAGGATTAGCAGATTGTGACGCAATTATTCCTCCAGTATATCAGGGTGATGGGGGAGATATGCAAGAAGATGGTGTAGAGCCTAATGTTGATCTACCTGCAGGACATGTTGAGCAAGAAGAAGCAGGAGAGCAAGTTCCAACAGAACCTCAATTGAGAAGATCTTCTAAACAACTTCAACCTTCCAGAAGATATTCTACAGATGAGTATGTGATGCTTACTGATGCAGGTGAACCAGAGAGTTACCAGGAAGTAGTTGAAACTGAGCAGAAAGAGAAGTGGTTAGTTGCTATGCAGGAAGAGATGGATGCTATTCAGAAGAACCACACTTATGATTTGGTACTGCTACCAAATGGAATAAAGACCTTACCAAAAGAAAGGCAGGAGATATGCCGACAACTGGTCGGCATGGCTTCACATTGAGGAGTCATGGGACAGCCTCTCTTATGGGCTGAAGGGGGAGGTTGTTGGGTTGGCAGCCCACAAATTCATCCCATAGTGGGCTTGGGCAGCCCACAACCCTCACCCCCTCTTAACCTAACCATAATTAACATTATAAGGGGTGTGGTGGCTACGTTTTAGAGGCAGAAAAAGGCATAAATTGGGCAGCAACGTGGGAGAAGAAAATAGCCACGGGATTCTAAAGAAAGGAAGAAAACAAGACAAAAAAGGAAGAGAAAGAAAGGGAAGAAGACAAGGACAACGCAGAGAGGCTGTTCTCAATCATCTAGTAGTGTTCTCATCTCAGGTTAGATCAAATCTACAGTAGACTCTTGCTGTGATTACTTGGGGAGGTTTTAGATATTATAGGCAGTGACATGATCCTTGTATCCCAGTTATTCTCTTTAGATTGTTACTAGGGTTTAGGGCAAGAGATTGAGATTTGTATATTCATTACTCTCATAGTGGATTATTTCTAGTTTGCCACGTAATTTTTACCCTTCACATTGAATGAGTTTTCTACGTATATCTTGGTGTTTTATTTGATTGTGGTTCCATTTAATTCTGTTGTGTATTATGGTCTTCTAGTATTTGTTAATATACAAAGGTTATTCTTGTTTATATCCCCATCACAGACGAGTCGGTGGAACATTTGTGCCGAGCCCACAGCCGGCCTCCCTAGGCGGGTGGCGCATCCAGCGAAAAGGATGCGCCACTGTCCAGTTGGAATCTGGTCTAGGAAAGAGCACCTTTGTCGGAATTGGCCAGCGAGGCAAGCCAAACAGGGTCGGGGCAATTATTCTTGAAGTTAAAGGTGGTGGAGTGCACGCTTGAAGAAGCACCGACAGGTGTCGTGCATGAACACACGACATAACAATGGCAAAGGAAGGCATGCATAGAACCAGTGATGATAACAGACCTGAGATCAGGACGGCGACGAAGAAGGCGAGAGAGATGAGTCGTGGCTGCGCCATAGAGGAAGGCTCTGGAGAACTAAGAGGAGTTGGGGTGAGACGAAACATCGTATTGAGGGGCACTTTATATAGAGCCAAGTTGTCGTGTGCATGGACTGTGTACATGAGATCTGAGTTACGTGAACCGACCCAAAGGTGGCACCGTATGCAGAATGCCGAATCTGGGATTGACATCCAGTATAGGAAGGTGAATAATATGGTCCATATGCATTAGCTCAACCAGTATGAAGACATAATGTTCGTTTCTAAGACCACTGTGGGCTGAGGCCCTATGGGCAGTTGGTTTCGATTTCTTCTTACTGCATTCTTTCATTTGCAACCACTACTCTCTGTTCTTTCTCATCACGATCATCAAATCTCCCTTTCCTCTATCTCTCTCTCTCTCTTCTCTTCCTTTTCGATCTCTCCTTGCCTACATTATTCAATAGTGCGGTCGCTCGTTTTCTCCTTTTTTTTTTCTTTCTATCGTCCGTCTCCATCCTTTAGGTGAGAAAAGAAAGAACAAACTACATTGAAGAACAAAGACATTTACATCCACTACTCTTTGTTCTTTCTTGTCCGATCATCAAATCTCCCTTTCCTCTATCTCTCTCTCTCTTCTCTTCCTTTTCAATCTCTACTTGCCTACATTATTCAAAAGTGTGGTCGCTCGTTTTCTCCTTTTTTTTCTTTCTGTCGTCTGTCTCCATCCTTTAGGTGAGAAAAGAAAGAATAGACTACATTGAAGAACAAAGACATGTTTGAAGCATATAAGATCACAAAGCATAGAAGCTCCTCCTCGTCCCAATCTTGTTGTTATGTTCTTGTCAGATTATAATTTTCTACTTTATTTTTCCTTCTTGTATGGCTTGGTCGTGTTGGGCAGACAGCCCATTGTGGGCTTTAACAGCCTATAGCCCACTTCCCTTATTAACCTAAACCTAGATCTAATAAAGGGGGTGTGAGTGCTATGAAAAAAAGGGATAGAAAACTACAGCAGCAACGTGATTCAAAATCAGGAAAAAAGGACATAAAAATAAGAGAAAAGAAAAAAAGGAAGAAGACAAGGATAATGGCGAGACTGTTCTCAATCATCCAATCTAAGCAGTATTCTCATCTAATATTAGATTAGATCTACAGTAGATTTTTGTTGTGATTACTTGGGGAGATTTTGAATATTGTGTACAGTGATGTAATCCTTGTATCTTTGTTATTCTTTTGTAATTATTACTTGAGTTTTGAGCAAGAGACTCTGAGATTTATATATTCATTATTCTTATAGTGAATTTTCTTTTGTTTGCCCCGTGATTTTTATAACGTAAATCTTAATGTCCTATTTGATTGTGATTTTCATTTAATTCTGTTGTGTGTTATGATTGATTTATATTTATTCGTATACAAAGTTTGTTCCTTTGTTTATCTCATGAGGCAGCATGTTGTATGCATTTTGTTCCCTAGAAATGAATGATCATTGTCCAAAGCAAGAAAGATGGAAGTCAAATGACACGAATAGAACTTTGAAACTCTTCTTTTATTTATGCTCTCTCAAGAGCCAAAGCGAGATAAGAAGAAGCTTGTGATAGATGTACGTTGGTTTCAAGGGCAGTAGGTGATATCGTAATTAGCCCCCACGCAGGTGAAGGTGCTGCTCTTGTCCTCATAAGCATTGTTAGTTTGGCAAGTCCCATAGTCCCACATCGGAAAAATCAGGCTTGTTATCTCCTATTGGAACTATAAATAAGGGCCTGAGCTTTGAAGTCAGATGCACCACAAGTGGCACCACAAGAAAAACTAAGTGTCTGCTTTGGGTTTAAGTCCATACTCAGTTAAATAGTTTGGGCTTATAGTTGTGGTTTTTCTTGTTTAGTATTTTCGGGTGTTTTATGGCTTAGGAACATCTTCCTAAGGCATTTGTAATAGTCTCTTTTATAGTAGTGATTTGCTCCTCTTTCGTCCATGGATGTAGGTCAAGGTTAATTGACCGAACCACGTAAATCTGGTGTTCTTGTCACTTTTATTCTTTCCGCTTTATTGTCCTTGTCGGGTTGCCAAAATTACCTTTTGTTAAATTTTCTAGGGCTAGCTCTAACAAACTGGTATCAGAGCCTGGTTTCGGGATCTTTTGGCAACGATAACAATAACAAAGATTGTTGTCGAGAAATTCGACAGAAATGTCAACTTCGACATGTGGCAACTTAAGGTGGAGGTCATTCTGATTCAAGACGGAGTTGATTTAGCATTATAGGGAGCTGAGAACATTCCAGATGGTACGTCAAAGGAAGATCTTGCGGGTATGGATAAGAAGGCCCGATCCAACATTATTCTAAATCTCTCTGACGAGGTTTTACGGGAGGTAGCTATGGAAACTACGGCTAAGAGCTTGTGGGACAAGCTTAAAACCTTGTATATGAAGAGGACAGTAGAGAATCGCCTCTAGTTAAAGCAGAGTTTATATATGCTTCGGATGACTGAAGGTATATCTATACTCTCACATCTTGATAAATTTGATTCTTTGGTTAAGGATTTGGAGAATATAGATGCAAAAATTGATGATGAGGATAAGGCCTTGTTACTTTTGTGTTCTCTTCCCCAATCTTTTAAGCATTTTCGTGATACTATGATTTATGGAAAAGAAACAATTTCATATCAGGAAATTAAATCAGCACTAAAATCTAAGGAGCAGATAGACAGAGATATCACTGGTGAAAGTAGAGAGAATTAGGTTGAAGGTCTGGTTGTTAGAGGGAGAACAAATAAAAGGGAATTTGACAGAAGTAGATCTAAATCTATATCTAAATCCAGACATAGAAATTTGGAGTGCAGATATTATCATAAAATAGGGCACATTAAATCTGATTGCTTTAAATTGAAAAATAAATTAAAGCAAAAGAAAAAATTTGTTGAGAAAACTATTGAATCCGCTGAAGCTAGTGTAGCAACTGATGAGAATGTTGGAAATATTTTCTCTGCTATTGATGACAGGACGAGGTCTAAAAATGAATGAATTTTAGATTCTGGTTGTTCTTATCACATGTGTCATAATAGAGATTTGTTTTCCACATATGAATCTGGTAATGGTGGAATTGTTTTGATGGGAAATAATGTAGCATGTGATGTTGGTAGAGGAACAATCCGAATTAAAATGCATGATGGTATTGTGAGGACACTCACTAATGTTAGATATGTTCCTGATTTAAAAAAGAATCTCATCTCTTTAGGCACCCTAGAGGCCCTTGGGTGTAAATACACAACTGAAGGTGGAGTTATGAAAGTTTCTAGAAGTGCTCTTGTTGTTATGAAAGCTTGTAGGTCTGGTAGTTTATATATTCTGCAGGGAACTACTGTCACAGGCTCGGTTGCAGTCTAGTCATCATCATTGTCTGATTTTGACATCACCAAATTATAGCATATGCGTTTGGGTCATATGAGCAAAAAAGGTTTGAGTATATTGAGCAAAAGGGGTCTACTTTACGGACAGAGTACTGGGCCACTGGATTTTTGTGAACACCGCATTTTTGGAAAATAGAAAAGAGTCGGCTTCAATTCTCCGGCAGTTCATAAAACAAAAGGTACTCTTGACTATATTCATTCAGACCTTTGGGGTCCAACTCATGTTCAGTCTAAAGGTGGTGCCAGGTATATGTTGACTTTCATTGATGATTATTCCAGGAAAGTTTGGGTTTATTTTTTGAAGCATAAAAATGATGTTTTTCTAACCTTTAAATAATGGAAGGCTTTGATTGAGAAGCAAATAGGTAAACAGATTAAGCGGCTTCGAATAGATAATGGCATGAAATTTTGTGAAGGTGACTTTAATGAATTTTGCAAAAGTGAAGGAATCGTTCGGCATCGCACTGTTAGGATGACGCCTCAGTAAAATGGTGTGGCCGAACGTATGAACAGAACACCTTTTGGAGAGAGCAAGGTGTATGATCTCAAATGCATGGTTGACAAAGGACTTTTGGGCAGAGGCGATTAATATGGCCTGTTACGTTGTCAACCGCGCTCCTTCTACAGCACTTAACTTTAAAACTCCGGAGGAAGTTTGGTAAGGTACTCCTGCTGATTACTCTGATTTAAAAATTTTTGGGTGTCCAGCATACATGCATATAAATGAAGAAAAATTAGAGCCTCGAGCTAAAAAATACATTTTCCTTGGGTATGCTTCTGGGGTGAAAGGATATAGATTATGGTGTTCTGATCCCAAATCCCCAAAATTTGTAATCAGTAAAGATGTTACTTTTGATGAATTATCTATGTTATCTTCTAAAGAGGAATCTACTAGTTGTACAAATGATAGTGCACAGAAGCAGGTGGAGCTTGAGATTGGTAGGTTTGATTCTTTTCAATCGAACTCTTCTACTCAAAGAATGCCAGTAGATGATCCCGAGTCTATTGACGCAGATGATCCAAAGGAAGAGCAATATTCCATAGCCAATGATAGACCACGGAGAGATATTTGACCATCACAAAGATATGCAAATTTGGTTACATATGCTTTGTCTGTTGCAGAAGAAACAAGTGAAGTTGGAGAGCCTACTTCCTACTCAGATGCAGTTTCTTGTGATAATTCCGCTAAGTGGTTGATCGCGATGAATGAAGAAATTGAATCTCTCCATTCGAATAGAACTTGGGATCTTGTGAAGCCGCCTTCGGGTACTAAAATTATTGGATGCAAATGGGATACTATTGCAGAGAGAAAGGTCTTTGTTCAGAAAATTCATACGAATGACAATCCAACTGATATGCTTACGAAGCCTATTCCAGTTTACAAGTTCAAACAGTGCTTGGACTTGGTTGGTGTTCATTGTTGGTGATTGCCCGTTGGGGCTTTTATGAATAAGGTGGAGCAAGTTTTGTTGGGACATGCCAAGGTGGAGATTTGTTAGTTTGGCAAGTCCCATAGTCCCACATCGAAAAAATCAGGTTTGTTATCTTCTATTGGAACTATAAATAAGGGTCTGAGCTTTGAAGTCAGATACACCACAAGTGGCACAATAAGAAAAACCTAAGTGTCTGCTTTGGGTTTAAGTTCATACTTAGTTAAATAAATAGTTTGGGCTTATAGTTGAGGTTTTTCTAGTTTAGTATTTTCGGGTGTTTTATGGCATAGGAACATCTTCCTAAGATATTTGTAAAAGTCTCTTTTATAGTAGTGATTTGCTCATCTTTCGTCCGTGGATGTAGGTCAAGGTTAATTGACCGAACCACGTAAATTTGATGTTCTTATCTCGTTTATTCTTTCCGCTTTATTGTTTTTGTCGGGTTGCCAAAATTATCTTTTGATAAATTTCTTGGGGTTAGCTCTAACAAGCATAACTATAAGCTGGAGGACACGCATCCTCGAACATCTTGGAGTAGCTGGTGGGCTTGCATGTGTCCGGGCGACCGTACTGGCCCATGCAGCAGTACTCGTTCGTGTCGAAGGCTAAGCATGCGCTCTTGCACCCCACCAAGCTCCTGTCCGGGCGCCAGCATCTGCAACTCCGTGGGGCACCGCGCGTTGATGTTCGTCCGGCACGACGTGCTGTCGCAGTTTGACCCCCCGCTGGGAACGACCGATACCGGCACGTTGAAGCCGTTGACGCAGCTCACGTCGTAGAAATCCTTGCCTCCGTCGCCCTGCAGGGTGAACTCGACGAGCGTGGTCGGCGACGCTCCTCCAGCCCCATTGCACGCCACATGCCCAGTGCCGCAGTCCCCGGAGAGGCACGAGAATCTACCGGACGAGTCGGTGGAACATTTGTGCCGAGCCCACAGCCGGCCTCCCCATGCGGGTGGCGCATCCAGCGAAAACGAGGCGCCACTGTCCAGCTGGAATCCGGTCTGGGAAAGAGCACCTTTGTCGGAATCGTTCAGCGAGGCAGGCCAAACAGGGTCGGGGCAGTTGTTCTTGAAGTTAAAGGTGGTGGAGTGGGCGCCTGAAGAAGCACCGACAGGTGTCGTGCATGAACACACGACGTAACAATGGCAAAGGAAGGCATGCATAGAACCAGTGATGATAACAGACCTGAGATCAGGACGGCGACGAAGAAGGCGAGAGAGACGAGTCGTGGCTGCGCCATAGAGGAAGGCTCCGGAGAACTAAGAGGAGTTGGGGTGAGACGAAACGTCGCAGTGAGGGGGCACTATATATAGAGCCAAGTTGTCGTGTGCATGAACTGTGTACATGAGATCTGAGATAGGTGTACCGACCCAAAGGTGGCACCGTATGCAGAATGCCGAATCTGGGATCGACTTCCAGCATAGGAAGGTGAATAAGATGGTCCATATGCTTAGCTCAACCAGTATGAAGACATAATGTTCGATTCTACGACCACTGTGGGCTGAGGCCCTATGGGCGGTCGGTTTCGATTTCTTTCTACTGGATTCCAACTACTACTCTCTGTTCTTTCTCGTCACGATCAACAAATCTCCCTTTCGACTATCTCTCTCTCTCTCTTCTCTTTCTATTCCATCTCTCATTGTCTACATTATTCAATAGTGCGGTCGATCGTTTTCTCCTTTTTTTTTTTTTTTTCTTTTTTTATCTTTCTGTCGTCCGTCTCCATCATTTAAGTGAGAAAAGAAAGAACAGACTAAATTGAAGAACAAAGACATGTTTGAAGCAAATAAGATCACAAAGTATAGAAGCTCCTCCTCATCCTGTTGTTATGTTCTTGTCAGATTATAATTTCCTACTTTATTTTTCCTTCTTTTACGGCTTGGTCGTGTTGGGCAGACAGCCCATTGTGGGCTTTAATAGCAGCCCACTTCCCTTATTAACCTAAACCTAGATCTAATAAAGAGGGTGTGAGAGCTATGAAAAAAATGGATAGAAAACTACAGCAGCAACATGATTCAAAATCAGAAAAAAAAGGACATAAAAATAAGAGAAGAGAAAAAAAAGAAGAAGACAAGGATAACGCCGAGACTGTTCTCAATCATCCAATCTAAGCAGTATTCTCATCTAATATTAGATTAGATCTACAATAAATTTTTTTTATGATTATTTGGGGAGATTTTGAATATTGTGTACAGTGATGTAATCATTGTATCATAGTTATTCTTTTGTAATTATTACTTTAGTTTTGAGCAAAAGACTCTGAGATTTATATATTCATTATTCTTATAGTGAATTTTCTTTTGTTTGCCCTATGATTTTTATAACGTAAATCTTAATTTCCTATTTGATTATGATTTTCATTTAATTCTATTGTGTGTTACGATCAATTTATATTTATTCGTATACAAAGTTGGTTCCTTTGTTTATCTCATCAGGCAGCGTGTTGTATGCATTTTGTTCCCTAGAAATGAATGATCGAAGTCAAATGACACGAATAGAACTTTGAAACTCTTCTTTTATTTATGCTCTCTCGAGAGCCAAAGCGAGATAAGAAGAAGCTTGTGATAGATGTACGTTGGTTTCAAGGGCAGTAGGTGATATCGTAATTAGCCCCCACGCAGGTGAAGGTGCTGCTCTTGTCATCATAAGCATAACTATAAGCTTGAGGACACGCATCCTTGAACATCTTGGAGTAGCTGGTGGGCTTGCATGTGTCCGTGCTATTGTACTGGCCCCGGCAGCAGTACTCGTCCGTGTCGAAGGCTACGCATGCGCTCTTGCACCCCACCACGCTCCCGTCCGGTGCCAGCATCTGCAACTCCGTGGGGCACCGCGCGTTGATGTTCGTCCGGCACGACGTGCTGTCGCAGTTCGATCCCCCGCTGGGAACGACCGACACCGGCACGTTGAAGCCGTCGATGCAGCTCACGTCGTAGAAATCCTTGCCTCCGTCGCCCTGCAGGGTGAACTCGACGAGCGTGGTCGGCCGCGCTCCTCCCGCCCCATTGCACGCCACCTGCCCAGTGCCGCAGTCCCCGGAGAGGCACGAGAATCTACCGGACGAGTCGGTGGAACATTTGTGCCGAGCCCACAGCCGGCCTCCCCAGGCGGGTGGCGCATCCAGCGAAAAGGAGGCGCCACTGTCCAGCTGGAATCCGGTCTGGGAAAGAGCACCTTTGCCGGAATTGTTCAGCGAGGCAGGCCAAACAGGGTCGGAGCAGTTGTTCTTGAAGTTAAAGGTGGTGGAGTGGGCGCCTGAAGAAGCACCGACAGGTGTCGTGCAAGAACACACGACGTAACAATGGCAAAGGAAGGCATGCATAGAACCAGTGATGATAACAGACCTGAGATCAGGACGGCGACGAAGAAGGCGAGAGAGACGAGTCGTGGCTGCGCCATAGAGGAAGGCTCCGGAGAACTAAGAGGAGTTGGGGTGAGACGAAACGTCAGAGTGAGGGGGCACTATATATAGAGCCAAGTTGTCGTGTGCATGAACTGTGTACATGAGATCTGAGATAGGTGTACCGACCCAAAGGTGGCACCGTATGCAGAATGCCGAATCTGGGATCGACTTCCAGCATAGGAAGGTGAATAAGATGGTCCATATGCTTAGCTCAACCAGTATGAAGACATAATGTTCGATTTTACGACCACTGTGGGCTGAGGCCCTATGGGCAGTCGGTTTCGATTTCTTTCTACTGGATTCCAACTACTACTCTCTGTTCTTTCTCGTCACGATCAACAAATCTCCCTTTCGACTATCTCTCTCTCTCTCTTCTCTTTCTATTCCATCTCTCATTGTCTACATTATTCAATAGTGCGGTCGATCGTTTTCTCCTTTTTTTTTTTCTTTTTTTTTCTTTCTGTCGTCCGTCTCCATCATTTAAGTGAGAAAAGAAAGAACAGACTAAATTGAAGAACAAAGACATGTTTGAAGCAAATAAGATCACAAAGTATAGAAGCTCCTCCTCATCCCAATCTTGTTGTTATGTTCTTGTCAGATTATAATTTTCTACTTTATTTTTCCTTCTTATATGGCTTGGTCGTGTTGGGCAGACAGCCCATTGTGGGCTTTAACAGCCTATAGCTCACTTCCCTTATTAACCTAAACCTAAATCTAATAAAGGGGGTGTGAGGGCTATGAAAAAAATGGATAGAAAACTACAGCAACAACATGATTCAAAATCAGAAAAAAAAAAGGACATAAAAATATGAGAAGAGAAAAAAAAAAAAGAAGACAAGGATAACGTCGAGACTGTTCTCAATCATCCAATCTACTGTTCTCAATCATCCAATCTAAGCAGTATTCTCATCTATATTTCCTTGCTTTATGAACTATGATCATATTTATAGGACTAGTGGTAACTACCCATATCACCATGTCACCCAAGATAAAGATAGTTATAGAAACTACCCTATACCTTCTAGATCATGATTAAGATAGTTATTGAAGCCACTCTCTATATTTCCTTGCTTTATGAACTATGATCATATTTATAGGACTAGTGGTAACTACCCATATCACCATGTCACCCAAGATAAAGGTGGTTATAGAAACTACCCTATAACTTCTAGATCATGATTAAGGTAGTTATTGAAGCCACTCTCTATATTTCCTTGCTTTATGAACTATGATCATATTTATAGAACTAGTGGTAACTACCCATATCACCATGTCACCCAAGATAAAGGTAGTTATTGAAACTACCCTATAACTTCTAGATAACGATTGAGGTAGTTATTGAAGTCACCGTATAACTACTAGATCACGATAACTACCTAGACAACTATGAATCATGAACTCGATTAGCATTGTCGGCGACGCTCCTCCCGCCCCATTGCACGCCACCTGCCCAATGCTGCAGTCCCCGGTGAAGCATGAGAATTTGCCCACCGAGTCCGTGGAACACGTTTGCCGAGACCACAGCTGGCCTCCCCAGGTGTGTGGCGCATCCAGTGAAAAGGAGGCGCGACTGCCAGCAGGAATCCGGTCTGGGAAAGAGCACCTATGTCGAAATTGGCCAACGAGGCAGGCCAAATAGTGAAGGAGCAGTTGTTCTTGAAGCTAAAGGTGGCGGAGTGTGCGCCTGAAGAAGCATCAACAAGTATCATGCATGAATGAATGACATAACAATGTCAAGGGAAGGCATACATAGAACCAATGATCACGGACCTGAGATCAGGATGGCGACGAAGAAGGAGAGAGAGACAGTGCTGCGACTAAAGTTCTACTTCGCCTATGGGCATCAAAGGGCAGAGGGGAAAGGCCAGTTTGAGCAAGTCATGTCGCAGCCAAATCATAACTTTGGTATGTAGCTGGTCCAGATTAGAGCCAGCTCGTAGGTTTTCTTCTTTTGTTGTGTGTTACTCGAGTCGTGGGTCCAACCTAATTATCAGAATATTACAGTGTTAGATTAATTAATCATATTTTTTTCTTTGAGAACATAACTCTAATTAAAATCAAATTATTTTTTGACCTGCAATGACACTTTTTTAACTCTTCACACCACAACCTTAAGATCAATGCATCGGCTCAACCGGTATGAAGACATAACGTTAGATTCTACGACCACAGTGGGCTGAGGCCTGCGGAGCTGCGGCCATGTGGGCAGTGGGTTTCGGTTTCTTTCCGCTGCATTTTTTTATTTGCGACCACTACTCTCTGTTTTTTTATCGTACCATTATCAAATCTCCCTTTCCTCTCTCTCCCACTCTCTCTTCTCTTCTCTTCCTTTTCGATCTCTTTTTGCCTATACTATTCAATAGTGCGGTCGTTCGTTTTCTCATTCTTTTAGTGCGGTCGTTCGTTTTCTCATTCTTTCTATCGTCGCCTCCATCCTTTAGGTGCCAAAAAAAAAAAAGAATAGACTACATTCAATAACAAAGACATGTTTGAAGCATATAAGGTCACAAAGCATAGAAGCTCCTCCTCGTCCTAATCTTGGCGTCAATGTATCCACCAAAGGTGAGTCAGCCATCTTGTTGTTCTGTTCTTGTCAATTATAAATTTTTATTTATTTAACCTTCTTGTATAGTTTGACAATGTTGGACAGACGACCCATTGGTTCAGTTCATAATAGGTTTTAACAGCCCATATTCCATTATTAACATAAATCTAGATATAATAAATGAGGTATGGTGGCTATGAAAAAAGATGCAGAAAACTTAAGAAAATGATATAAAAATAAGATAAAAGAAAAGGAAAGAAGACAAGGACAATACAGAGGGTGTTCTCAATCATCCAATATAGGCAGTATTCTCATATTGGGTTAGATCATATCTACAATAGATTCTTATTGTAATTACTTAGGGAGAATTTGGATATTATATATAGTAACGTAATCCTTGCATCCCAGTTATTCTTTTGTGATTGTTATTTTGGTTTTCGGCAAGAGATTCTGATATTTGTATATTCATTATTCTTATAGTGAATTTTCTATTGTTTACCCCATGATTTTTATCACATAAATCTTAATATCCTATTTGATTATAATTTTCATTTAATTCTGTTGTGTGTTACGATCGATTTATATTTGTTCGTATATAAAGTTTGTTCCTTTGTTTATCTCATGAGGCAGCGTGTTGTATGCATTTTGTTCCCTAGAAATGAATGATCGATGTCCAAAGCAAGAAAAATGAAAGTCAAATGACACGAATAGAACTTTGAAACTCTTCTTTTATTTATGCTCTCTCGAGAGCCAAAGCGAGATAAGAATAAGCTTATGATAGATGTACGTTGGTTTCAAGGGCAGTAGGTGATATCGTAATTAGCCCCCACGCAGGTGAAGGTGCTGCTCTTGTCATCATAAGCATAACTATAAGCTTGAGGACACGCATCCTTGAACATCTTGGAGTAGCTGGTGGGCTTGCATGTGTCCGGGCTATCGTACTGGCCCTTGCAGCAGTACTCGTACGTGTCGAAGGCTAAGCATGCGCTCTTGCACCCCACCACGCTCCCGTCCGGCGCCAGCATCTGCAACTCCGCAGTGAGGGGCACTTTATATAGAGCCAAGTTGTCGTGTGCATGGACTGACTGTGTACATGAGATCTGAGATAGGTGTACCGACCCAAAGGTGGCACCGTATGCAGAATGCCGAATCTGGGATCGACATCCAGCATAGGAAGGTGAATAATATGATATGGTCCATATGCATTAATTTATTTCCATCTATTCTAAATGGAATACACTTATCAAGATTTTGATACTTAATGACCAAGTCATTAAAATTAGAAATGAGATAAAGAGCGTTAATGGTTGGTTGTCTTCACAGTTTAATTACTACGCGTAGCTATCAACTGTTGTTGCTATCCCAGATAGAATTAGCTACGTAGGCAAAGATACTAACCCAAAAAAATACATATAGGATGTCTTGTGTCTCTGGTGAAGCAGCCGTCCGTCCGTCCGTGTTGGATGGCAAAGCGAATGTTAGGTGCTTTTGATGTTTGTTTTTTTTTTTTTTCTAAATCTTGAATGAATGAATAAATGCACGATGAAAATTAAATTCTTTACTAGAAACTATAATGACTTGGAACTAATCAATTTAATGACTTGTACCTAATGACTATAATGCCTTGGACCTAATGACTTGGAACTATAATGCCTGATAAACATAATGACTTGGACCTAATCAATTTAATGACTTGGACTAATATAATACACGATGTTAAATTCATTACGTAATATAATGACTTGGACCTAATCAATATTCAAAGTGAATGATCAATAATAAGATAACATACTAGAAAATCAACATAAGATTTACTATGGTTCAACCTAAATCCATGATGAAAATCAAATTCATTACCATGTGAGATCAATTACAAGGTCATTAAGTTATCCTCACTCAAGCCTAATCCTCTTTTATAGCTAATCATATCAATTTTAAAGAATTTACATCTTTTATTTCATCATCTCTAAAAACCCCGGAGAATACCCTCTCTATGCACCTTAGAAAAAATAAAAAACCTAAAAGTACTCGAAGTATTCATCTTATCTTATTGTTTGACCATCAAAACTATAACATATTTATAGAAAAGTCAAACCCTAAATCATAATATTATTTTCAAGATGATTTCTCCTCGTACTAAGATTTCTTGTTCTTTTTAAACATTGGTTCTAAAGATTTTAAAATATTTATTAATCCTAACACGTAAGATATATTTTTTCTAGAAGGATCAATTGGGCATAAGAGACATGGATTACATTAGGTACTTTCGATGGATTTAAAGACGAATGCATCGTGACCAAATAATAATAATAATAATGGTCACGTTAGATATAGTATTTTTAACCTGAATAAATAAATCAAGTGCAAGAGAAATGCTTTGGGCTTGGTGAATCACAGATGGACATAATGACTCGGACCTAATCAACATAATGACTTGGACATAATATAATGCATGATGTTAAATTCATTACTTAATATAATGACTTGGACCTAATCAATATTCAAAGTGAATGATCAATAATAATATAATATACTAGAAAATCAATATAAGATTTACTATGGTTCAACTTAAATCCACTATGAAAACCAAATTCTTTAGTACGTGATATCAATTACAAGATCATTGTTATCATCACTCAAGCCTAATCCTCTTTTATACCCAATCATATAGATTTTACAAAATTTCATCATCTCTATAAACCTCAGAGAACACCCTCTTTGTGCACCCTAGAAAAGAAAAAAAACCTAAGAGTACTCAAAGCATTCATCGTATCTTACTGTTTCCCCACCAAAACTATAATATATTTATAGAAAAGTCAAATCCTAAATCATAATTGTTTTTCTCACAATGATTTCTCCTCGTAATAAGATTTCTTGTTCTTTCTAAACATTGGTTCTAAATATTTTAAAATATTTATTAATCCTAACACGTAAGATATATTTTTTCTAGAAGGATCAATTGGGCATAAGAGACATGGATTACATTAGGTACTTTCGATGGATTTAAAGACGAATGCATCATGACCAAATAATAATAATAATAATAATGGTCACGTTAGATATAATATTTTTATCCTTAAAAGATAAATCGAGTGCAAGAGGAATGCTTTGGGCTTGGTGAATCACAGATGGACATAATGACTCGGACCTAATCAACATAATGACTTGGACCTAATCAATATAATGACTTGGACATAATATAATGCATGATGTTAAATTCATTACGTAATATAATGACTTGGACCTAATCAATATTCAAAGTGAATGATCAATAATAATATAATATACTAGAAAATCAGTATAAGATTTACTATGGTTCAACCTAAATTCAATATGAAAACCAAATTCTTTAGTACGTGAGATCAATTACAAGATCATTAAGTTATCCTCACTCAAGCCTAATCCTCTTTTATACCCAATCATATAGATTTTACAAAATTTATATTTTTTATTTCATCATCTCTAAAAACCTCATAGAACACCCTTTTTGTGCACCCTAGAAAAAAAAAAAAAACCTAAGAGTACTCAAAGTATTCATCGTATCTTACTGTTTCCCCACCAAAACTATAATATATTTATAGAAAAGTCAAATCCTAAATCATAATTATTTTTCTCACAATGATTTTGATGGGGATATAAATAGGAATAACCTTTGTATATGAACAAATACTAGAAGACCATAATACGCAGCGGAATTAAATGGAATCACAATCAAATAGAACACCAAGATATATGTGGAAAACCCCTTCAATGTGAAGGGTAAAAACCACGGGGCAAACTAGAGATAATCCACTATGAGAATAATAAATATACAAATCTCAATCTCTTACCCTAAACCCTAACAACAATCACAAGAGAATAACTGGGATACAAGGATCTCGTCACTACCTACAATATCTAAAACCTCCCCAAGTAATCACAGCAAGAGTCTACTATATATTTGATCTAACCTAAGATTAGAACACTGCTAGATGATTGAGAACAGCCTCTCTGCATTGACCTTGTCTTCTTCCCTTTCTTTCTCTTCCTTTTCTGCCTTGTTTTCCTCCTTTTCTTTGGAATCTCGTGGCTGTTTTCTTCTCCCACGTTGCTGCCATATATATTCCTTTTTCTGCCTCTAAAACGCAGCCACCACACCCCTCCTATTGTTAATTAGGGTTAGGTTAAGAGGGGGTGTGGGTTGTGGGCTGCCCAAGCCCACTATAGGCTGAATTTGTGGGCTGCCAGCCCAACAACCTCCCCCTTCAGCCCATAAGGGAGGCTGTCCCATGACTCCTCAATGTGAAGCCATGCCGACCAGCTATCGGCATATCTCCTGTCTTTCTTTTGGTAAAGTTTTTGTCAATATGTCTGCTCCGTTGTCATCTGTGTGAATTTTCTAAAGCTGCAACTGCTTCTCTTCAAATACATTTCGAATCCAGTGGTATCTGACATCTATATGCTTTGACTTGGAATGAAACATTGGGTTCTTACACAATTGGATGACACTCTGGCTGTCACAATGCACCACATAATTTTCTTGTTTCAACCCAAATTCTTGTAAGAATTCTTTCATCCATAACATTTCTTTGCATACCTCTATAGCAGCAATATATTCTGCTTCTGTGGTGGGGAGAGCAATACACCTTTGCAACCTGGATTGCCATGACACAGCTCCCCTTGCAAAAGTAAGTACATAACATGAAGTAGACTTTCTCGTATCTATATCTCTTGCCATATCTGCATCTGTGTAACCTGTCAACACATGTGGTCCACATCCAAAGCTTAAACAAACCTTAGAGCTCCCTCTGAGATATCTAAAAATCCACTTCACTACTGCCTAGTGCTCTTTGCTTGGATTTGCAAGAAATCTGCTAGTAACACCAACTGCATATGCGATGTCTGGCCTTGTACATACAATTTCATACATTAAACTTCTAACTGCTGAACCATAAGGAATCTTTTGCATTTTCTCCTTCTCCTCATCACTTGACGGACTCTGTTCTGAGCACAACTTGAAGTGACCTGCAAGATGAGAACCAACTGGTTTTGCATTGCTCATACTAAATCTTTCCAATATCTTCTCGATGTATTTCTCCTGTGACAACCAAATCTTCTTATTTTTCTTATCACGGGAAATATGCATACCTAGTATTTGTTTTGCTGGCCCAATATCCTTCATTGCAAAAGACTCACTCAGTTCCTTCTTCAACCTGTCAATTTTAGACATATCTTTCCCAAGAATAAGCATGTCATCAACATAAAGTAAGAGAATAATAAAATCCTCACCAAACCATTTGATGTATACACAATGATCTGAAGCCATTCTTTTGTATCTATTTTCTATCATAAATAAATCAAACTTTCTGTACCACTGTCTTGGAGCTTGCTTTAGCCCATACAAGCTCTTCTTCAATTTGCAGACAAAGTTCTCTTTACCTTTAACTTTGAAGCCTTATGATTGCTCCATATAAATTTCCTCATCCAAATCCCCATGAAGGAAAGCTGTCTTCAAATCTAACTGCTCAACCTCCAAGTCCTGGCTAGTAGCAATACTAAGAGCAACACGAATAGAAGACATTTTAACAACAGGAGAAAAAATTTCTTCAAAGTCAATACCTTTCTTTTTACCAAAGCCTTTCACAACCAATCTAGCTTTGTACTTTGGTTGAGAACAATATTCTTGAGTCTTCAACTTGAAAACCCACTTGTTCTTCAAAGCCTTCATTCTATTTGGTAGTAGCACCAAATCATAAGTGTGGTTCTTCTGAAGAGCATCCATCTCTTCCTGCATAGCAACTAACCACTTTTCTTTCTGCTCACTTTCAACTACTTCCTGGTAATTCTCTGGTTCACCTGCATCAGTAAGCATTACATACTCATATGTAGAGTATCTTCTGGAAGGTTGACGTTGTCTAGAAGATTTTCTCAATTGAGGTTCTGCTGGAACTTGCTCTCCTACTTCTTCTCGCTCAACATGTCCTGCAGGTAGATCAACATCAGGCTCTACACCATCTTCCTGCACATCTCCCCCATCACCCTGATATATTGGAGGAATAACTGTTGGGAAATCATAGGGGGGCGACATCATATGCGCAGCGGAAGAACAAGAAAACAAAAATCCCTGATTCCCAAAAAGATGTTCATCGTCGTGCGAAGATTGGTGCGCAAAATCCGCAAAAACACAAAACTGCGTATAGAGATTGTGTTACCTAGGGAGATCGTATATCCCTGTTTCCTTGCAGATCCTTAGGAGAGGGTGAAGGAGGTCAAGCGTCCTCCTCTCTAGCGGTGATCCACACAGCAGGGTTGCGACGACGCTCCTCAAAACTCCAGGCCTACTCTGAGGTGGAGAGGGAGAGGAGAATAGGAAGGGCAAGCAAAGACTCTAGCCTATGAGGCTGTGAATCCCTCCTATTTATAGAGATCCCGTGTCAAAACCCTAATGGGTCCTTTCCCTAGTGGGTATTGGATCTGCATCCAATAAGACAAGGGCTCCGTCGGATATCTCATATCCGAACCTCTACTCATCGCAATGCCTACCATATGTGTGTGACCCTCTAGGCCCAATATCGAGCTGGCCGTGAGTCATACCTGTCAGAACTCTTTCTAACTAAGTGAATTATTATCTCTGTAATAATTCACTCGACTCATCGACTACGGAAGTACTAGGCCACTACGCCGTAGTCCCCAGACGATACAGGGGAATCCAATCCATTGGACCTGTCTGTCCTCAGTTACCATGTACCTATAGTCCCTCATCCATCTAATATCCCAGAGACCGTATATCGAGCATGGTGCTGTCAGACCCATACGGTTTCTACTCGAGTCTCGCTTTAATCGGATTCTCCCGGAGAACTCTTTCTCTCTCAACCCGAATGACCCTGGCCAGGGATTTGTCTGAGCAAGAACACATGGGATATTCCTCTCATGATACCGAGAGTGGATGATCCTCTATCGACACTCAATAGCCCTCGTAAGGTCGACTACCACTCCCAATGACCAGCTGTACTAGATCTGGGAACAGCCAAACCTATAAGTCTGGTATCAAAGAGTGGAGCACTCATACAGGACATCCTTGGTGTCTCAAGTCTAAGAACCAGATACACCACTAGGACTACGGAATTGTTGTCTGACAATAAGGCATCATCAACCATCCAGCATTCCGTAAGCGGATCAATCAGTGAACTCATTCTCCAATGAGCACCTGTACTGTATCCCTAGTGTCCCTACACGAGCAGCTATGAGACCAGCTGCATCCATCATATGGACGGGTATACAGCACACCAGTCTATCCGGTTATCACGATGTCCCTCTCGAGTAACCTATGACCGGGATTATTTAGGATATGTGTTTAAAGGTGAATCGATCTCATTATCGTGATCTCATCACGATCCGATTCCCATTGCACAAATCCAAGGACATCACAATATATATGCATTTATGCAATAGTTATAAAGTGATATACGCCAAAATATAATAAGCAAAAAGATTCTGTATCAAGTCACACGTGCCATCACTCACGTGATTGGCTTGCTGGGCACTTATGACTAGCAATCTCCCACTTGACCTAAAGCCAATCACCTATGTGTCTGATCCCCATCAGACCCCTGTGACGCTCAAAGACAATCTGAGACAATGGCTTTGTTAGTGGATCTGCAATGTTATCTTCGGATGGAACTCTTTCCACTGCTACATCTCCTCGGGTCACGATCTCTCTGATAAGGTGGAACCTCCTCAGAACATGCTTAGATTTCTGATGAGACCTAGGTTCCTTCGCTTGAGCAATTGCCCCGTTGTTGTCGCAATATAGGGAAATCGGCTCCTCACTATCTGGCACGACTCCCAAATCTGTGATGAACTTCTTCAACCAGACTCCCTCCTTTGCTGCATCTGATGCAGCAATGTACTCCGCCTCTGTGGTCGAGTCAGCAGTGGTATCTTGCTTGGAACTCTTCCAGCACACTGCTCCTCCATTCAAGGTGTACACATACCCTGAATTCGACTTGCTATCATCGACATCAGACTGAAAACTTGAGTCAGTGTAGCCTTCAACCTTAAGGCTATTACCTCCATATACTAGTAAAAGATCCTTAGTCCTTCTCAAGTACTTAAGGATACACTTTACTGCTTTCCAGTGCTCCAAGCCTGGATCCGCCTGATACCTGCTCGTGACACTCAGAGCATGCGCTATATCAGGCCTAGTACATAGCATGGCATACATGATAGACCCTATTGCTGAGGCATAAGGTATCATATCCATGTTCGCCCTTTCTTCTGGAGTCTTTGGGGACATACTCGTAGAAAGCGATATCCCATGTCTCATCGGTATGAGACCTCTTTTGGAATTTTCCATGCCAAACCTTTTGACAATAGTTTCTATGTACCTGGACTGGGACAAGCCAAGCATCCTTTTGGATCTATCTCTATAGATTCTAATCCCCAAGATATAAGATGCTTCTCCTAAGTCCTTCATGGAGAAGTGTCTAGATAACCAAGCCTTTATTGTGGATAGCATTCCTATGTCATTCCCAATGATGAGGATGTCATCCACATATAACACCAAAAAGCTAATAGCGCTCCCACTTACCTTTCTGTATACACAAGGCTCATCTTCGTTCTTAACGAAGTCATAAGATCTGATTGCCTCATCAAATCTTATGTTCCAACTTCGGGAAGCTTGCTTTAGTCCATAAATGGATCTAAGCAACCTACACACCTTATCTGGGCAGTTCTTGGACACAAATCCCTCAGGTTGCATCATATACACCTCCTCCTCCAGGTTCCCGTTGAGGAATGCGATTTTCACATCCATCTGTCAGATCTCATAATCATAGTGTGCTGCAATAGCCAATAGAATTCTGATGGATTTTAGCATTGCTATGGGTGAGAAAGTTTCGTCGTAGTCAACACCTTGCCTTTGACGATACCCCTTAGCCACTAGCCTTGCTTTATAGGTCTCTACCTTTCCATCTACTCCGATCTTTTTCTTAAAGATCCACTTGCAACCGATGGGTACAATACCTTCGGGTGCATCAACTAGGTTCCAAACCTTATTGGAGTACATAGAATCCATCTCAGAATTCATGGCTTCTTTCCACTTCCCGGAGTCTATACTCATAATAGCCTCCTCGTAGGTCTGAGGATCAATATCCTCTACATCCTCTGCTCTAATATGTCCCACATATCTCTCAGGAGGATGGGATACTCTATCAGACCTGCGTAAAGTTGAAACTTGTGTATTAGATACCTGAACAGACTCGGGCTGTAGAGTGGTGCTTGAGCTTGGTTCTCCAACCTCGCTCAATTCTATCATTCTCCCACTGTCTCCGTCAAGAATGTGTTCCTTCTCAAGGAACACTGCTCTCTTAGCTACAAAGACCTTTTGGTCCTCGAGATGATAGAAGTAATACCCACAAGTTTCCTTGGGGTATCCCACAAATTTACATCGCCCTGTCCTTGATTCTAACTTATCGGGGTTGTGTCTTTTAACATGGGCAGAGCAGCCCCAAATCTTAACTACTTTAAGATCAGGCTTCTTCCCTTTCCATATCTCATATGGTGTAGACACCACCGACTTAGTTGGAACTCTGTTCAGAAGGTAAGCTGCGGTTTCTAGGGCATATCCCCAGAATGAGATGGGTAGGTCAGCGAAACTCATCATGGACCGTACCATATCTAATAATGTACGATTTCTCCTTTCAGAGACACCATTGAGCTGAGGTGTATAAGGAGGTGTCCATTGGGATAATATCCCATGGTCCTTGAGGAAGTGAGTAAACTCTGTACTTAAGTACTCACCTCCTCGATCTGATCGAAGAGTTTTGATACTCTTTCCAGTCTGGTTCTCCACCTCATTCTTATACTCTCTGAATTTCTCAAAGGCCTCGGACTTGTACTTCATTAAGTACACATATCCATACCTTGAGAAATCATCAGTAAATGTAATGAAGTAGGAGTAACCTCCAATGGCATGAGTTGACATGGGTCCACATACATCACTATGTATGAGTTCCAACAACTCAGTGGCTCTCTCTCCAATTCCACTAAATGGAGAGTTGGTCAGTTTTCCACGAATGCAAGGCTCACAAGTTGCATATGACACATAGTCGAATGGATCTAGATATCCATCATTTAGCAACTTTTGAATCCTTCTTTCATGGATGTGACCTAGTCTACAATGCCACAGGTATGCACTGTTCAACTCATCTCGTTTCCTCTTAGACACATTTACATTCATGATATGTAGAGTAGTGTCTAATATAAATAAACCATTATGCAATGTTCCTTTCGTGATGATCTTATCATCTAATAATATTGAACAACCATTGTTCTCAAAAACAAATTTATATCCACTAACTGTTAAACATGAAATGGAGATAATGTTTTTGATAATAGAAGGAACAAAATAACATGCATCTAATGCAATAAAAGCTCCACTAGGCAGATGTAGGGCGACCTCGCCAACAGCTAATACAGCAACTTTTGCTCCATTACCCATCTTGAGGTCCATCTCGCCTCTCTCTAGTCTCCTAGGCCTTGCCAGAACCTGCAACGAATTGCATATATGATAAGCACTACCGGTATCTAATACCCATGTGTTATCATAAGAGTCTGATAAATGGAGACTGATCATGAATGTACCTGAAGCTTCATCAAGCTTTTGTTTCGCCCTTTCTGCAAGGTACTCTTTGCAGTTTCTCTTCCAGTGCCCATCTTTACCACAGTGGAAGCACTGGCCTTTGTCCTTTGTTGGGTCTTTCTTAGCAACCTTTGCTTTACCTTGTTTGCCCTTGCCCTTTCCCTTCTTAAGGGACCTTTCTGCTTTCCTTTTCTTTCTGGTCTCACCAGTGTAGAGAACTGGCTTCTCTTTCTTAATAGTACTCTCTGCCTCCCTCAACATATTGAGGAGCTCTGGGAGAGTCACCTCAAGCTTGTTCATATTAAAGTTCATTATGAACTGTGAAAAGGAATCTGGTAGGGACTGAAGCACAATGTCCACACACAAGTTATCCTCTAGGACCATTCCTAGACCTGTGAGTTTCTCTATCCACTCAATCATCTTTAGGACATGGTTCTGAACCGGTGTCCCCTCAGTCATCCTAGCGCGGAAAAGGCTCTTGGATATCTCATATCGTTGAGTCCTTCCCTGTTCCTCAAACAATTTGCGGACATGTAGGAGAATGGATCTGGCATCCATCTTTTCATGTTGTCTCTGTAACTCTGGAGTCATAGAGCCCAACATATAGCACTGAGCAAGAGTGGAGTCATCAATGTACTTCACGTAGCGAGCGATCTCATCCTCGCTTGCCCCTTCTTCGGGCGTAGGCATCACTGTATCAAGGACGTACACGATTTTCTCCGCTGTGAGAACAATTCTCAAGTTACGAAGCCAATCCGTATAATTTGGACTAGTGAGGCGGTTGACATCAAGTATGCCACGTAAGGGATTTGAAAGCGACATTTTCTGAAAATAAAGATGTAGCAAAAATGAATAACATGCAGATTTTGCAAGAAATAAACTATCAAGATATGGACTTCTATCTTAATATGCTCCCACTATTTTACTAACGAGTCACGCGACACCCTCAGCACGTGAAACGGAAGTCTCCGGCAGACTTCTAGTGGGGATCAGGATCCAATCAGCGTCTTAGTGCAACCTCGAGGGACTCGACCAATCACACTAAGCCTAAAAGGTAGACAACTCTTGCCGATCACAACTCCTTGTGATTCCCGTCCTGTTCGGCCTCCGAATCACCATGGCCTCAAGGGACTCGACCAACCATGATGCTCGGTTAAGTCAACACCTTCGTTACAAGATGAGTCTGATTTGATGATATACCCTCGAGGGACTCGACCAAGCATATCATGCCCTCAGGTCACCGGTGACATCTCTATGTCGTAAGCAAGATAGCGAATCGCGATATAGGTGAGTCTCGAGGGACTCGACCAACTCAACCTACACCGGGATTCGGTTCCTACTCATAACGATGGAAGGCCACGTGGGTCAATCTAATTGCCTCACGTTTACCAACTTAATATTATCGAGAGATGTTTCTATGATTTGGTCTCCTAATATGACATGTCACACATATACATATTTAATATATATCTACATCGCATGCAAATATATATACATATCTAGTATGTGTATAAGCAATCACACCAGATGATCATGGACCACAACCTAATATGATTAGGCCCGAGCCAGTAGGCCTAATCACTCACATCAAGATCTATGTGTGCAACGGTGCATCTCCATGCCTTGTGATCGTCCATCTCGTCCTCGTCGGTTCCGTCGACATCTTGATGCATCTCCATGCATCACGATCGTCCGTCTCGTGGGTCCCGCTATGGCTTCCACGCTCCCGCTGCGCCTCCTCATGTGATTACAACTTAATCATAGGCACGCAGGCCCGACAATAAACGAGAAATATAATGGAGGTTCGCAGACCTCAATAATAATAATCACAAGTACACACATCACACGGTCCATGATCATCCGTCCACTCATCATACATCACATGTATAAATAATCATCATCATGTAGGACTACTAGATAATAATAAAAATAATAATCAACTAAACCTTTTAATTAATTAATATTTTCTGAAATCAGGGATATATAGGGAATTTTTCAATTCCTAAGGGTATTTTCGTAATTTGGACAAAAGACAGAAACTGGAATTTCTCAAATTCCGAGGGGCAAAACTGTCTTTTGCGCAGAAAACCCTAATACCCTTTCCCCTTTTCGCTGCTGCCGCCGCCGCCACCCTGCCGGCGGCGGCCTGTGCGGCGGGGCGAGGGCACTGCCCTCGCCTGCAGGCGGCACGCCCGCTGGCGGCGATGCCGCTGCGGGTGGGCGCCCTCTTCGGGCGCCGCCGCCTCCGCGGGCGGTGCTGTCCCGCCAGGCGGCCGCCCCTGTGAGGGGGGTTTCGCCCGCGGGAGTAGCGGCGGTAGGCGTCGCTGCAGGTGGGCTCCCCCTTCGGGCGTCGCTGCCTCCGCAGGCGGTGCTGTCCCGCCGGGCGGCCGCCCCTGTGGGGGGGGTTTCGCCCGCGGGAGTAGCGGCGGCAGGCGTCGCGCGTCGCTGCCCTGCGGCGGCAGGCGCCGCTTCCTTTCGGCGGCAGGCGCCGCTGCCCTGCGGCGCCTCTGCCCGTGGGTTGCCAGCCCCGTCGGCAGCAAGCCTGCTGCAAGCAGACCGCCGGCCGGCTGCTGCAGGCATAGCGCCGGCGCTGTGCTGCCTGGCTGCGGCTGCCGCTGCAGGTGGCTGCAGGCAGGCAGATCGAGGGCAGCAACTGTTGCTGCCCTTCCTCGCTTTTGCGTCAACGATTTTGACGTCAATATTCTTCCTAAACACAACACACGCAGTTCAAAAACCAATCATTCGCACGAACAACCTGGCTCTGATACCACTGTTGGGAAATCATAGGGGGGCGACATCATATGCGCAGCGGAAGAACAAGAAAACAAAAATCCCTGATTCCCAAAAAGATGTTCATCGTCGTGCGAAGATTGGTGCGCAAAATCCGCAAAAACACAAAACTGCGTATAGAGATTGTGTTACCTAGGGAGATCGTATATCCCTGTTTCCTTGCAGATCCTTAGGAGAGGGTGAAGGAGGTCAAGCGTCCTCCTCTCTAGCGGTGATCCACACAGCAGGGTTGCGACGACGCTCCTCAAAACTCCAGGCCTACTCTGAGGTGGAGAGGGAGAGGAGAATAGGAAGGGCAAGCAAAGACTCTAGCCTATGAGGCTGTGAATCCCTCCTATTTATAGAGATCCCGTGTCAAAACCCTAATGGGTCCTTTCCCTAGTGGGTATTGGATCTGCATCCAATAAGACAAGGGCTCCGTCGGATATCTCATATCCGAACCTCTACTCATCGCAATGCCTACCATATGTGTGTGACCCTCTAGGCCCAATATCGAGCTGGCCGTGAGTCATACCTGTCAGAACTCTTTCTAACTAAGTGAATTATTATCTCTGTAATAATTCACTCGACTCATCGACTACGGAAGTACTAGGCCACTACGCCGTAATCCCCAGACGATACAGGGGAATCCAATCCATTGGACCTGTCTGTCCTCAGTTACCATGTACCTATAGTCCCTCATCCATCTAATATCCCAGAGACCGTATATCGAGCATGGTGCTGTCAGACCCATACGGTTTCTACTCGAGTCTCGCTCTAATCGGATTCTCTCGGAGAACTCTTTCTCTCTCAACCCGAATGACCCTGGCCAGGGATTTGTCTGAGCAAGAACACATGGGATATTCCTCTCATGATACCGAGAGTGGATGATCCTCTATCGACACTCAATAGCCCTCGTAAGGTCGACTACCACTCCCAATGACCAGCTGTACTAGATCTGGGAACAGCCAAACCTATAAGTCTGGTATCAAAGAGTGGAGCACTCATACAGGACATCCTTGGTGTCTCAAGTCTAAGAACCAGATACACCACTAGGACTACGGAATTGTTGTCTGACAATAAGGCATCATCAACCATCCAGCATTTCGTAAGCGGATCAATCAGTGAACTCATTCTCCAATGAGCACCTGTACTGTATCCCTAGTGTCCCTACACGAGCAGCTATGAGACTAGCTGCATCCATCATATGGACGGGTATACAGCACACCAGTCTATCCGGTTATCACGATGTCCCTCTCGAGTAACCTATGACCGGGATTATTTAGGATATGTGTTTAAAGGTGAATCGATCTCATTATCGTGATCTCATCACGATCCGATTCCCATTGCACAAATCCAAGGACATCACAATATATATGCATTTATGCAATAGTTATAAAGTGATATACGCCAAAATATAATAAGCAAAAAGATTCTGTATCAAGTCACACGTGCCATCACTCACGTGATTGGCTTGCTGGGCACTTATGACTAGCAATAACTGGGTCACAATCTGCGAATCCTTCTGCAGAAGTATTGGCTGGTGCCTTCTTCTTCAAATCTTTAAAAGTTTGATCCTCAAAGAAGACTACATCTCTGCTTCTAAACACCTTCTGCTTTTCTGGATCCCAAAGCCTGTAACCAAAATGATCATGTGAGTAACCAAGAAAAATACATTCTTTAGTCTTACCATCCAGCTTGGACCTCTCATTATCTGGAACATATGTAAATGCACAACAACCAAACACTCTCAAATGCCTATAGGAAACATCTTTTCCTGACCATACATGCTCTGCAACATCATCATCTAGGGATGTACATGGTGATAAGTTGATCACATCAACTGCAGTCCTCAAAGCCTCATCCCAAAACCTTTTAGGTAGCTTGGCCTGTGAAAGCATACATCTGATCTTTTCCATGATTGTGCGGTTCATCCTCTCTGCAATTGCATTATGCTGAGGTGTACCAGGAACTGTCATCTCATGTTGGATCCCATATGACCTGCAATAGTCATTAAACAATCCTGTATAGTCACTACTATTATCTAATCTTATGCATTTCAATTTCCTTTCTGTCTCCCTTTCAACCCTGGCATAAAACTTTTTGAAGACATTAATCACCTGATCTTTAGTCTTAAAAGAATAGGCCCAAACTTTCCTAGAAAAATCATCTATAAAAGTGACAAAATAAAATGCACCACTTATACCAAGAACATCAACAGATCCACCAGGAGTTTTTGTCCTCAAAGGACCACATACATTTGTATAAACACGGTCTAAGGCATGCATTTTTCTAGACATAGCAGGACTAGCAAATGAAACTCTATGTTGTTTACCTGCCAAACAATCAATACAAGGGTTCAGATGTATACCTCTAAGGTCTGGTAATACCTCTCTCTTGGAAAGAGCTTGCAGCCCCTTCTCGCTCATGTGTCCCAATCGCCTATGCCACAACTCTATGCTAAAGTCTTTTTCTGTAGCATTTAACTGCTCACCATAAACTTTAGCCTGCAACCTGTACAAAGTATGACATTTTTTTTCATTAGCTATAACAAGAGAATCCTTACTAAGCTTTCATTACCCTTTGTGAAATCTGCTATCATAGTCTTCATCATCTAGCCTTCCAATTGAAATTAGATTCAGTCTCAAGTCAACCACATGCCTCACATCCTTAAGCACCAACTTGCAACCAAGGTTGGTCTTTAAATGAATATCACCCATGCCTATGATGTCTACTGTGCCATAATTGCTCATCTTGACAACACTAAAATTTTCAGACCTGTATGTAGCAAAAAACTCCATCCGTGATGTAGCATGATAAGAAGCATCTATGTCAATCACCCACTCAATATCCTGACACGCACAAGAAAAAATATCATCAGAAGGAGACAAAATAAAATAATCACCACCCTGCATTGTAGCTGTGATATTATCTTTTGACTCTATAGACTCCACTTATTTTCTTTTTTTCTTGCTCTTCTTAGGTTGCTTACATTGGTTCTTGTAATGTCCTTTCTCACCACAATTATAGCAAACAATATCTTTTCTTGATCTTGACTTGCTTCAACCCATGCGTGAACTGCTTCTAGACTTTGACCTTCCTCTGTTCTTTGAGATAAGTACCTGTGAATCATTCTGAGATGTTGCCGAACTCTTTCTTCTCAACTCCTCATTCAACAAACTGCTTGTTACTTGACTCATAGTGATAACACCATCTGGCGTAGAATTACTGAGGGAAACCACCAGTGTCTCCCAACTTTCTAGTAATAAACTGAGAAGTAACAATGCCTGCAACTCATCATCAAGAGACATTTTCATAGAGGATAACTGGTTAGTAATACTTTGCATTTCATTCAAATGTTCAGCAATAGAAGCACCCTCTCTATATTTAGGTTCACAAGTTTTCTGATCAAAAAAGCTTTGTTGCCAGTTGTTTTTCTTTCATAGAGACTTTCCAACTTTTTCCAAAGAGAATATGCAGAAATTTCAGTAGAAACATGGTGAAAGACACTATCATCAAGCCACTGTCAAATAAATCCAATTGTTTTTCGATCTAACCTCCTCCGCTCATCATTTTTCATAGTTATAGGTTTTGCACTATCCCCCTGCAAAGGTCCATACAAATCTTTGCAATACAAGAGATCTTTCATTCTTGGTTTCCATATCATCCAATTGTTTCCATTTAAACTAATCATGCGAGAAACATTACTGGCCTCCATGTTCAAAAACAAAATTAAATCACCAAAACCCCTTGCTCTGATACCAGTTGATGGGGATATAAACAGGAATAACCTTTGTATATGAACAAATACTAGAAGACCATAATACGCAGCGGAATTAAATGAAACCATAATCAAATAGAACACCAAGATATATGTGGAAAACCCCTTCAATGTGATGGGTAAAAACCACGGGGCAAACTAGAGATAATCCACTATGAGAATAATAAATATACAAATCTCAATCTCTTGCCCTAAACCCCCAGCAACAATCACAAGAGAATAACTGGGATACAAGGATTACGTCACTGCCTACAATATCTAAAACCTCCCCAAGTAATCACAGCAAGAGTCTACTGTAGATTTGATCTAACCTGAGATGAGAACACTGCTAGATGATTGAGAACGGCCTCTCTACATTGTCCTTGTCTTCTTCCCTTTCTTTCTCTTCCTTTTCTACCTTGTTTTCCTCCTTTTCTTTGGAATCCAGTGGCTGTTTTCTTCTCCCACGTTGCTGCCCTATTTATGCCTTTTTCTACCTCTAAAACGCAGCCACCACACCCCTCCTAATTTAATTAGGGTTAGGTTAAAAGGGGGTGTGGGCTGTGGGCTGCCCAAGCCCACAATGGGCTGAATTTGTGGGCTGCCAGTCCAACAGATTTCTCCTCGTAATAAGATTCCTTATTCTTTTTAAACATTGGTTTAAAAATCTTAAAATATTTATTAATCCTAACATTGTTGATATTTTTTTTTTTCTAGAGAGATCAATTGGGCATAAGAGACATGGTTTGTATTAGGTGGTTCGGATGGATTTTATGTCCATGATAAATACACCATGAGCATATATATATATATATATATATATTGGTCACGTTAGATACGTTATTTTTATCCTGAATAAATAAATCGAGTGCAGAAGGAATGCTTTGGGCTTGGTCAATCACGGATGGTTAAGATATTTTGATGTCTTAATCAAATGTGAATGCATCATATGCTAAAACAACATATTAGTCACATCCGATAGATATATTTTCTGACGACACATCATATGGTGCAAATATGTACTATCTATACATTTGCTCTCACTACTGTATCATATGCAGATGCTTGCCGGAGTGGTGAAGTGTTTCGCTCTCAATTTTTCGTTCTAATAAGAGTATAATGTTGGGCTCACAGGTAAATTGCTTGGATTATAAGGCTGGGTTTGAGTGTCGATAGAGAGAAGCTAGATTCTAATGTATGGGTTTCTTCTCTTCCGACCTATCGAGATCGAGAATCTCGATCCGAGCCATGCCTCCTTCACTTGTGAGTGCGATCGACATGAGCAAATAATCAACTTAAAGGTGTAATCGAATTGAAAGCATGATTATGTATGACTGACTCGATGGTATAATCATTTTGAGAGTGAGGTCGATTTGATTGATGGTGATTATTTTAAGAGTAATCCTCTTAAAAATATAATTATTGTAAAAGATATAATCATTTTAAAGATACAATCAACTTAAAAAACGATGGTGTATCATTATTTTGGAAGATGTATTGATGATGGCCCGAAGAGATTAGGTTGTCGTATCAATTTAGTCGTACAGCGACGTTGATGTTTTTTTATTTTGGAATTATACAATATCTCCCATATGACTTGATTTCACAAGATGAGAGGCCAAAGTCATCAAGATTATTGATCTCTATACATTTTAATTTTGTTGTTCTTCCTTCTCACTAATAGAGGCCAGTTGTAGGTTAGAGAACATCATCTTGCTACATTTATTTAACTCTTAGAAAATACTCGATAGACTTTTATAATATAACTCATCTGGCCCAAAGCTAACTATATTTTTGCAACCCATTGCCCTTCGGTCTTGTAGGAAAGCCAACTAAGATCCTCTATCCCTAGTGAAATATTTAATTGTTGTTTAAGTAGATTTGATGATATATTGATCTAAAAAGGAGTTTTAAATATAAATCAATTATTTTATGTTATGAAACAAATAATATTTAATTAATTATGAAATTATCGTATTAGACTCCTCTATCTCTCCTACATAAGGATAGGATACGTAGAACTCTCCATGTTCATACGAGTGGAGCAAGGTTATGATATGAATAAAGAGACATGAGACAATTGTCGGAGAGATAGATTACCTGACTTTCCATATTTCATCATATGTGAATTTATATTTTGATAATTAAAATTCTGCATAATTCTGATTTATTATATTTAAAAATTATTCTATAATTTTATTATTTATTATTTTATTTTGATTTAATACATAAAAATTTCAGATTTATTATTTAATTTTATTTTGATCTCTTTATCTTCTGAATGTTTCATAATATTTTATTTGGAACTTTTATGTTTTACAGGATTTTTATATTAATTAAATAATTTTATTCATAGAAATAGTTTTTAAACTAGTCTTATAAGGATTGTATGTTAGTTTAATTAAATTATGATTGAATTGAGTCTGATTCAAATTAATTAGATTGATTCAACTAGGGTTCATATAAATTAAAAACTAATTAGGGTATGATTCATGATGTCAATAGATCATTTATGAGTTTAAAGATATGGAGATTGATCTACGAGTTTGATTATGATTGCTTGACAAACAAGTGATCTACTAAGATTAGTATAAATTTGACATCTCTTGTGCCTTACATGATATGAGCTTCATGCCCATTATATAGCGTAAAATTTGGAATTGTTGGAATTATGGACTTGAATGCTGTTTTTGATTCATAAAGATATATTTTGAATATTTTTAATTACGTTTCTGTTTTGAATAAACTACTCTGAATGTTTAGAATTTTATTTCTTTAGTCAGAAATTTTCAAGTATTTTTAGGCATTAATTTGGAAACAAATAGATTTTGAATCTTGTTGGTTATCTATCTACTCTGAATAATATAGGATATGTTTTCTCTACCCTGAAATATATTCATATGATATTATCTGAATTATTCATGATTTATTGAACTTATAATTTTAAAAACACTAGTTATTGATATTTAATTCATGAAAAACAGTTTTGTAATATAATAAATTATGTTTTTGCTTTTAGTTAAATAACTCTGATGTTTGGAATTTTTATTTATTTTTTTATGGAATTTTAAAGCTATTATATGATTTGTTTTGAAAATTTAAAATTTTAAAATTTTATGAAAACAAAAGGGGATTAATCTTATTTGTTTTGATCTACGAGTTTGATTATGATTGCTTTATGAATAAGTGATCTACTAAGATCAGTATGAACGTGACATCTATTAGTAGATCAGTATAAGTGATCTACTAAGTTCACATGTATTATGTGTTGTTGGTGGGTTGGATCAAAGCTTAACCCGATGCCTAAACACGGGTTGAGCCCAAATCCGAGCCTACAATAACCTTTGTAGCCCAAGTTTTCACTGTTCCTATTCCGATGTATTTTAACTTATTTTATGAGTTTGGCCCTAATTGATTCCTAAATTAGATCCGAACCGAACCAATTTAGTTGATTTTGATCGGTTTAAAGTGCTTCTGAATTTATCTCGACCAATTTAAACTCATTTGACCCATGTTAGACCTAATCAATTCTTCTAAGTTAGACGAAGTTACGATAGATTCAAAACTAATCTTATGAGGATTATTAGTTGGTTAAATTAAATTTATTTTAATTAAGTCTGATTTGAATCAGTTGGACCAATTCAACTATGATTTAGGCCGATCAAGAGTGAATTGGGGTATGATTCTAGATGTTTATAATGTTGATAGATCGTTTATAAGTTTTGAGGTCTTCGATTGACAAGTTTGATTATGATTTCTTGATAAATGAATGATCAACTCAGATTGGTATGGATGTGAGATATTCATTGGTAATGCCTCGTATGGTAGGAACTTTAGGACCATCATGTGGTGGATCCAATCTAATCCTTTTATTATGATTTTTTTATTATATATATGTGCTAGCACCAACTTGAGACTACCATAAGATATAAGGTTGATGTAATAAAGAGACTTGAATAATCCCTCTTAATTATAAGAGAGCCAATATACTGGATAGCGATTCGGTTTAGCAAGCTGTCATATGGATTCTTTCATCTACTATTGGTAGATCTATGTTTTTACTTTGTTGGATAAGAAATAATATTTTATCTATTATTGAGAGTATCATATGAATTTTATCTACAGGTTGGGAGAAAATATAGCTAAGAGCATCTTCATTTGCTATTAATAGTATATTCCCTCTCACATAGACGTTGAAAGGTATATACTTGCATCCTCTTTAGATCGCTAGAGAATAACTTTCTCTAGAATCGAATATATTCTCATTTGCTGTTAAGAGTATATTCTATCATATACATACCCTCTCACATAAACGCTGAAAAGTACATACTTGCATCCTCTCTAGATCGCTAGAGGATAACCTTCTCTATAATATAACCTATTCTCATTTGCTATTAGGAATATATTCTTTCAGATACATACCCTCTTATATAAACGTTGAAAATTATACATTCTCTCTAGATCATATAACTTTTTCAAGAGCACCTTCTCTAGAGACTCTAGATTCAAGAGCACCCAAGGTATTTCTCATATTTTGCTTTTAAAAAATAAGAAAAAGTAAACATTAATTTTTAGGATTTTTTACTTTTATGAAAAAAAATTCTCAAGATCTCTTAGTTCTCCTAGGATATTAACTACAAAAATTTTAAATTAATTTAGGATCTCAACATCATATAATTTCATAGTTGCATTGCATGCATTTTGTATTAGAAAAGAAATAGAAAAGTAATTACTAAAGAAGCTTGATTGTATTCACATGTCACTCTTATATTTATATAAGTTACGAGGGAAGATTTCCCTCAACAGATTAGAGGATTTCTCTCATAGTTGAGAAAATCTTATATGCAATCATGCTCCCGCAAGATGGTATTCCTGACGTCAATCTTGGACCGATGTAATGCAAAAAGGTGGCGAGTGAGAGGCTTCGTGAGTGAGTCGACTAACTGATCAGCTGAATGGACATGAGAAACTCGTAGTTGATGGTGGACAACTTGATCTCGTACAAAATGGAAGTCGATAGCAATATGTTTCATGCGGAAGTATTCATATTATAGGAGTAGAGTTGATGTTGAGTTCTTTGAGCAGATTTGCGACCCAATTGAGCTCTATAGTAGCAGTGATGATGGCATGGTATTCAGCTTCAGTTGTAGACTATGCAATTGTCTTTTGCTTCTTAGAACTCCAACTGATTAGATTAGCGCCAAGGAAGATAATATACCCCGATATGGATGTTTGATCATCAAAATTGCCTACCCAATTAACATCAGTAAAGGCATGAAGCTGAAGTGGAGAGTATTTACGAAGAAAGACACCATGATTGAGAGTCCCCTTAAGATATCGTAGAACTCGTTTGACCACAGACCAATGCATAGTAGATGGTCTCTACAGAAACTGTGATAATTTGTTAACTGCAAATGAGATGTCGAGATGGGTAAGAGCTAAGTACTGTAGGGAACTAATGACTTATCGATATTGAGTGGGTTCCGTAGCAGGACTTCCATCAGATAATTTGAAAGAGCCACTAGCAGATAGAGGAGTTGTAACCACATTTATGTCCTACATGTTTGTTTTGGATAATAAATCTTAAATATACTTTCTTTGTGACATAAAGAGACCGGAAGATGTGAATGTAGCCTCTATACCCAGAAAGTAGTTCAGGGGTCCTAGATCTTTGAGCGAGAATCGATCTGCCAACTATTTGATGAATGCTTGGATTTCTATGGGATTGTTGCTTGTGACAATGATGTCATCCACATAGACCAAAATATATATTGTGTCGCTATGATGGTGTCTAAAAAATAACGAGGAATCAGATTTAGTGTTGAGAAAGCCAACTAAAGCTAGAAAAGAGCCAAGTTCAGTGTACTAAGCTTTTGGAGCCTGTCGAAGTCCATAAATAGCTTTTTGAAGTTTGTAGACATGTCTTGGATACTGAGGATAAGTGAAACCAAGAGGTTGTTGCATAAAAACATCTTCAGTTAAAGTCCATTGTAAAAAGGCATTATTAACATCCAATTGGCGTAATTGTCAATCCTTAGTTGTAGCGAGACTCAGTATAAGTCTGATTGTAGTGGACTTAACAACGAGACTGAATGTCTCAGTGAAATCAACTCCAGGTATTTGATGAAACCCTTTGGCGATGAGGTGTGCTTTATATCGGGCAATAGAGCCATCGGGGTTTCGCTTAACTCGAAAAACTCACTTACACTCGATGATGTTTTGTGTATGATGAAAGGGTACTAGATCCCATGTTGAGTTATGGAGGAGGGCATTATATTCCTGACACATGGCGGTACACCAATGCCTCTTTGGTGGGTTCAACGGTAGTGGATAAGGAATCCACGATAGCATGAAGATTAAGGACTTGACACGGTTTGAAAATACCACTTTTAGAGTGTGTGGTCATAGGATGATTGGAGACTACGGGACCGTGAGGCGGTGTTATTGGAAGAAGGGGTTGAGAGTCATTGACACAGGACGGGTCAGGTGGAGGTACGTCAGGGTCACTTGGCTGAGTATGAGGTAAAGATAACGATTATGATCATGAATTAAGTACCCCAATAGTCAGAGAAGAGAGAAGTGGAGTAGGAGTGAGCAATTGCTGAACCAAAGGAGTGGAATAGTGTGGATCATGAGAGGAGGAACTGGACGATGTTATGGGAGGCTCATCTGGTTGGATCAGAGGTATACCCCAATGAGAAATAGTTAATGAGGTGGTTTGCATGGTAGAAGATATATGGTTGTGAAAAGGAAAGACAAACTCAACAAAAATAACATAACGCGATATAAAAATTTTGTGAGTGTGGAGATTATAGCAGCGGAAAGCTTTAAGTTCAAGAGAATAACCTATAAAAACATGATTATATCATGATGTTAACTTGTGAGAGGCATAGAGACGCAACCATGGATAACATAGATAACCAAATACTCTGAGTTTACGAAGGTTTGGGGGTTTGTGAAATAGTGTGTCAAAGGGGGATTGGTATTGTAGGACTGGCGTATGTATTCTATTAATAAGGTAGACGCCAGTTTGAAAGGCTGCGGTCCAAAAGTTTGAAGGCATGGAAGCCTGATGGAGAAGTGTGAGCCCAGTTTCCACTATATGCCGATGTTTGCGTTCGGCGGAGCCAACAAGTTGAGGAGTATGCGGGGGAGACTTGAGGTGTTGGATATCACAAGCTGAGAGATAGGACGCTATGGCTTGATATTCACCGCCACCATCAGAGTAAACCATTTTGATGGTAGACTGAAAGTGATTTTCAATCAACTTTCAAAAAGTGGGAAAGATGATTTAAACATCATATTTATGATGAAGAGGATATAACCATGTGTACTTAGTGAAGTGATCTACAAAAATGACATAAAATCTGAATTTATCAAAAGATAGGATAGGGGCAGGGCCCCAAACATCAGTATAAATAATTTCAAATTGTTTAAAGGTGGAAATAGAAGATGAGCCAAATGATTGTCGATGACTTTTATTACTGAGACAAGCATCACAATGCGGTATAGAACTATGCGATTTAAAAATAGGAAGAGAGAAACAAGAGAGTAATTTTTGCTGAATAAGGGATAAGGGATGACCAAGACGACGATGCCACACATCAACTAGAGCCGCAACGAAAGAATGAACAATGGGCTAGGTTATTTGTGGAGCTGACGATCATTCATAAATATTGTCTCTATTCGGGCCCTAAACTAAGGATGCTCCCGTGCTCAAGTTCTTAACAAGAAAGGAATTAGGAAACAAATTAATTGAAGTATTGTTATTTTTACAAAATTGAGAAACAGAAATGAGGTTGCGTTTAATATTAGGGGTGCATAAGATATCATCGAGTGTAAATGTGGTAGTATTAGAAGTAAGCATTGTGGAACCAGTAGTATGAGTTATAGGAAGGCTTTTACCATCACCGATGATGATATCTTCATCGCCACTATAGGGATTGTGGAGAGACAAATTCTGAAGATCATAGGTGATATGATAGGAGGCTCCAGAGTCCACAATCCAATTGGGCTGGCTAGTTATCGGAGAAGTGAGGAGATTTGCTTTAGGCCAGTATGACGGAGCAGGAAGATGGGGTCGAGACCGATAAACTTTAGCGGAGTATCCAACTTTATCACACAGTTGGCAAATGACCCGTTGTTATTGGCTTAAAGGGGCAGGATGCCAAGGCGGACGAGTATTAGAGTTGCCACTTTACGAGAAGTTATGATTAAGGGGATAAGAGGGGTGTTGCATGAGACTCATAGGATCAAGAATACCTTTCGTGATGTTCGGAGGGTACCGGGTGTTCTTTCTCTTAGACTTATAACTGACTTGAGCTGTGATAGACGGTCCGGGCAGTTTATCCGCATGCTTCAAATACATCTTATAGTTAGTCAACTTGTTATAAAGTTATTCAAAAGAGATTGGTGAGTCGCGTGCCCGAATTGCAGCCGGCAATTCCTTGTAGTCGTCTCCAAGACCATTTAGGGTATGGATGATGATCTTCTCATCACATAGGGAATGACCTATCAAAGCTAAGTCATCAATGATAACTTTGATATTTTATAGATAATCAGTGATAGTACATTCCTCTTGTTTGGTCACCATTAACTTGGATAGAAGACTGAGCTTACGAGTATGCGAATGATTCGCCAAGGTTGTTTGCAGTTTAGACCATGCATTGATAGCAGTCACATATATAGAAATCAATGGAGCAACGGATCCAACAACTAAGGCTTGAATAGCTTGGAGGATGAGACGATTCTGATGGAGCCATAGTTTGTGAGCCGGATTTGGTACAGGACTGGGTTCTCCGGGATGTTGATCATGGTTGGCGGACAACTGAAGGAGCCATTAATGTAGCCGAGCAAATCGTATCCAAATAAGAGATTAGAAAATTGTGCTTGCTAGGATGCATAGTTGCCACCCTTTGATAACTCGAAAGGGATTAGCGTGGCAGCATTGATGGAGATAAACCCTGTAGGAGAAGTGCTCAGAGTGCCTGCAGAAACAGTAACAGGAATATCGAAAGAGGAAAATGAAGACATCCCAGACATTTTGTGGCGGTTTAAGTGATATTTACAGAAGATGTAAAGATATAGGAGGGAGGGAGGAGGAGAAAAGCATATCGATGCGTTGTAGAGAAAGCTGCAACGATGAGCTGCAGAGGAGGTTACAGCGATGAACTGTAGAGGAGGCTGCAGCGATGCACTACAGAGGAGGCTACAGCAATGCATGGCAAAGGAGGTTACAGCGATAAACTATAGAGGATGCTGCAGCGATGAACTGTAAAGGGATATGGTAAATGGCAAGCTTCAATGGTCGTGGAGCCTCGTTTATCTCAACTGCTCTGATACCATGTTAGAAAAGAGATAGAAAAGTAATTACTGAAGAAGCTTGATTGTATTCACATATCCCTCTTCCTTAATAAAGTAGAGAGATATCCACATATAGTTGAGGAAATCTTATCTGCTATCATTTTATTCTAAAAAAAAAAGTCAAATGACATTTAAATAAGAATTCAAAAACTCTTTCAAGGGCAGAAGGTGATATCGTAGTTAGCCCCCACACAGGTGAAGGTGCTGGTCCTATCATCATAAGCATAACTATATGCTTGAGGACATGCATTCTTGAAGATCTGGGAGTAGTAGGAGGGCTTGCAAGTGTCCGGGCTACCGTACTGGCCCCTGCAGCAGTACTCGTCCGTGTTGAAGGCTAAGCATGCGCTCTTGCACCCCACCACGCCCCCGTCCGGCGCTGTTATCCGCAACTCCTGGGGGCACAGCGCGTTGACGTTCACCGGGCACGACGTGCTGTTGCAATTCGACCCCCCGCTGGGAACGACCAACACCGGCAAGTTGAAGCCGTCGACGCAGCTCACGTCGTAGAAATCCTTGCCTCCGTAGCCCTGCAGGGTGAACTCGATGAGCGTGGTCGGCGGCACTCCTCCCGCCCCATTGCACGCCACCTGCCCAGTGCCGCAGTCCCCGGTGATGCACGAGAATTTGCCCGCCGAGTCGGTGGAACACGTTTGCCGAGCCCACAGCCGGCCTCCCCAGGCGGGTGGCGCGTCCAGTGAAAAGGAGGCGCCACTGTCCAGCTGGAATCCGGTCTGGGAAAGAGCACCTTTGTCGGAATTGGCCAACGAGGCAGGCCAAATAGTGAAGGAGCAGTTGTTCTTGAAGCTAAAGGTGGCGGAGCGTGCGCCTGAAGAAGCATCAACAAGTATCATGCATGAACGAATGACATAACAATGTCAAGGGAAGGCATACATAGAACCAATGATCACCGACCTGAAATCAGGATGGCGACGAAGAAGGCGAGAGAGACGAGTCGTGGTTGCGCCATAGACGAAGGCTGCGAAGAATTGAGAGGAGTTGGGATGAGATGAAATGTCGAAGTCAGGGGTGATTTATAGCGGAGCCAACGTTGTGCGCATGGATTGTTATTATTCATGATGTCTAAGTTAGGTCCGCCAAATCTTGGATTTGGATTGGCATCCAAAATGGGAAGGTGGATAATATGGTTTCCATTTATTCTAACCTCCCAAAAAAAACTCTATAATACTTTTTGCCGCGCGTGAAACACAATGTTACAATATTAGATGCTTTATATGATTTTGTTTCTTAGATAGATACATCATATATAATAGAAATGCATTAGTCGCATAGTCAGAATATTCTTTTTTATCGTGAGTGAATGCATCATACACAAAGAGGAGCACCTTGGTCACTCAATCACTTTGGACACTTTTTTTCATGTTTTTCTTCTAGATAGATTTAGACGAATCCAACATGCCTTTGTTTGACCTGCTAAGATTTGGCAAATCTTACGAAACTAGTAGTGTTGATGTGAGCAACAAATTATTATCATCTTGGTGTTGAGACTCTCTTATGTTTAAAAAAAGATTAAGCCTAAAAAATTAATTAACCCCTTGTTGTACCTTCGATTAACCCCTCTCGACTTGAGTCGTATTATCGTCTTATCGATTTGAGCATGTCATGTGCATGACTTCACTAAGTCAAGTGATCATCTTGATTATGGTCATGAGGGACTTTGAGGTGCAGAGCAAATAGAGAAAGTTTCGAAGATCCAACTTGAAAGATGCAATCATCTTGAAGTTATTTTAAAGGCACATCCAACATAACATTATGGTCAACTTGATGACGACCATCTCGAGGACATGACTAACTTGAAGAAAAAATCAACTAAAAGTTATAATTGACTTGAAAGCATGGTTGTCTTGAGGACATAAGCGACTCGATCGTGCAACCATTTTGAGTGTGAGGTCTGATGAAAATAATAGAAGATAAGAATAATTATTGAAAAAACTTTATTGAAGAAGTTTTAGCTTGAATACATTAACATATCCCTCTCCTATTTAGACAGATTAAGAGGAGAGAGATTTCCTTAGATGAGAAATCTTATCTTCTATGCCCCTATAAGATGGTGGTGCTCTTGTCAAGGATATCAATCTTGGATCGATGCAAAGAATAGTTGTGAGTAGAGCAAGAGCATATTGCTGCTGCTACTACAATTGCTATTGCTATGAGGGCGAAGCTTCGCTTTTCTCATTGCTCTGATACCATGATGAAAATAATAGAATATAAGAATAATTATTGAAGAAGTTTTAGCTTAAATATATTAACATGTCCCTCTCCTATTTATACAGATTAAGATAGAGGAATTTCCTCAATAGAATAGAGGATTTCCCTCAATAGAGTAAAGAGATTTCCTCGTATAGTTGAGGAAATCTTATCTATTATCAAAGTCAACTTGGCGGTGATTGTTTTGAGAGTAGCTATGAGAATACAATTGTCGTGAAGGATATGCAATCATTTTGACCATGTCGACTTAAGAAAGTGATGATATATCATTATTTTCAAACTTGTGATGATGATGCCAAGAGATTGGGTTGTCGTCAACTTAAACGAACAAAGGTGTGAATGCCATTTGATTTTGTAATGAGATATAGCTAATACTATATGTCGTCCCCTAAACGTCCCCTAAACGACTCGCTTGACAATGACAGAGCTAAACTCATGAAAATTGTTAATCTCTACATTATTTATTGGTGTTTTTTTTTCTTTTTTCTGACGAGAGGGATTTGATTATTTATAGGTAAGAGAACATCATCTTATGATGTTTTAACTCTTATTCGAAAATACTCAATAGGCTTCTACAATGCAATGCTACCCATCTCGCCTAAAGCTAACGATGCATTCATGCAACCCACCACCCTCCTGTCTTGTAAGAAAGACAACAGTTAACTCCTTTGGGCACAATCAATCGTGTTCACCCCGATCGACATCCTGCCGAATTCTAACGAAATCTACAAGATTATAGATAACCCTCGATATGGTTCAGATCATAGATAACCCTTTCCTTGTGGCTCCATAGGTTTAGTTTAGTGATGATCATGGTGTTTGCCAACTGCCGAAGTCACCATAGAGATGGTGTCACGTCATTGGTCTTTTACTTATGTTGGGCTTTATATATATTGATTTTATTCTTTCGATTGAGGCATCAACGACATGAGACCACCAAATTCGATCTATAATTTAGTCGGAGAAAACATCTGTGTTAATGGTGGCGAGCGCAACTGATCATACATCATCGAGGCAAAGCATCACATTATTATATGGAAAGACTTATGTATATTATATATCAATGAAATATATGAACGTAGGAATGTTAGAAAGATGGTGTAGAAGCAAAGAATGATTGATTATCCTTGCAAAATGGTACATACCTAATGATATACTGGAAGTTGATAATGGTGGGAATGGTCGGATCAAGTCAGGTCATCATGTGTAATAGATGGTGATGAGAGATATGATGTCCGAATCAACTCGATTTAAGTTAAACCCAAGTGCATAAAAAGTCCTCTAATGTGACTGATGGGGTTGGAGGCTCGCTTGATGCTCGATTTGTATGAAGATCAAAATTGGATGGGTTTCACTACATGGCCTCTTTGATACTTAAGTTAATTTATAAATGAAAAGTAAAAATAATAATTTGTATTAGGCTAATGTCAACGTGGCTCAATTGTTAACTAGGGCCTTGTCCTTCTCGTGTTGACTATATTGTTATATGTCGAGTCATGATTAGGTAAATATTTTTTTCTATTATTTGTCTCTCCCTAAGATATACTTTGAAAGTTCTCTCGAAGAGGTTCGAAAGTGTGGCCATATGTTGGCTCAACATATGGGTAACTAGTGTATCGAGTGATCACTGTTGATGCTTGACCTGAAGAGAATACATCGGACAACCTTCGATGCTTTACCTGAGGATTACACATCAGATAACTTTTGAAGTTTTGCCTGAAGAAGGCACATCAAGCAACCTCCTATGTCTTGCCAGAGAAGGATACATCAAGCATATTTTGGTACTTAGCCTGAGAAGGACATATCAAGAATATTTTAATGCTTAGCCCAAGAATATTTTAATGCTTAGCTCGAGAATAACATATAGGGTGCATTTGGATACTTAGCTCGAGAAGAATAGATCAAACGCATTTGAATGCTTAGCCCAAGGAGGGTACATCAGGTTCACTTTGATGCTTAGCCTCAAAAGAATGTATCGACAATAGAGCAGATGATATCACCCAAACCACTTCGATAGGTTATATTGAGTAGACAAGAGATGACACTACTCGAACTATTAGTACTGTTAAGAAACTTAAGTTGGGAGGTAGAGTATCTTGGTTGATTAGTCTATCTATCCGCTTCGGATGATGAAGGGTGGATGTGCCTAACTAGTTGATCACTATCTTTTAGTACCTGAGTTTAAAAGCTTCTAGTGTAACTCCATCCAAGCTTCTACTAGTAATTCTTGGTGTCATCATCATTAGACTCTCATACCACGTCTTCAATTCCCCATTGATGATCTCTATGATGCTAACTACCTAGGGTAGGGGTGTCATGTAGGTCTCCATCTTGGTATTGCTAGTTACAAGTGTTATGCTAACCAATCATATGAGTGATGATATGTGTAATACATTGAATAATTTTTATTGTTATTATTATGATAGAATTTTCTCACTTTATATTGGATGATGAATATATTATGATATCCTTAAATTTGTGCAATGAGAATTGGATCATAATGAAATCATGATAATGAAACCAATTCATCTTTAAACATAAACCTTGAATATTTCCAGTCATAGGTTATTCAAGACGGACATTGAGATAATTGGATAGACCAATGTGTTATATACCCATTCATATAATGGAGATAGCTGATCTCATAGTTATTTATGTGGGGATACTAGGAATATAGTGTAGGTGCTTATTAGAGAATGAGTTCACTCAATGATCTACTTACGGAATATTGGATAGTTAATAATACTTCATCGTCAGATAGCGATTCCATAATCCTAATTGTGTATTTAGTCATTAGACTTAAGACATCAAGGATGCATTGTTTGAGTACTTCATTTTTTAATACCAAACCTATTGATCTGAAAGTTCCGGATCTAGTATAGACGGTCATTAGGAATGATAGCCAACCTTACGAAGGCAATTGGGTGTTAATAGAGAATCATCCACTCTTGGTATTATGAGAGAAATATCTCATATGTTCTCACTCTTATGGATATGGTCAGAAGTATAATAAATTATTCTTTTATACCTTAGTCAATGTGGGGTGAAGCTCTTGGGATAGTTATGTATATCTTAAATAAGATTTCTAGTAAATCAGTTCCATCGATTCCATTTGTATTATAGAATGATTAAAATTTTAATTTGAGAAATCTACATATTTAGGATTATCCTATAAAGATAAGTCTTCAATCTACATGAAAGAAAATTAGATCCAATAACTATTTTTATATATTTTATTAGTTATCTAAAAAAAATTAAAGAGTTATAAATTATATTGTCCTAATCATAGTACATGAATAGTATAATATAGTAATGTAAGGTTCTTAGAAAATGATAAAATTAGTACGAGTAAAAAAACTTTAAAGATGTTAATGTGACTGCTAATGATCTTATAAAACAATCATAACTTGTAGTTTTGAAAAGATTTCAAAGGGTAAGATATGTAATTTTTTATGATTATGTGATATATCTACATGAATCAAATTATGATATAAGAATAAAAAATGACCCTTTATCATTTTTATAAGTCATAGAAAATAATGATTCTGATGATATGATACAATAAAAGAATAGTTGAAATTGATGGACTAGAATGGTGTTTGGAAACTTATTAAATTATCTAATAAATATAAACTAGTAAGTTGCAAATGGGTCTTGAAAATAAAATGTGATGGGTCTTGAAAATAAAATGTAATGCAAGGGATAATATCGAATGATAAAGTTATATTTCTGACCAAAGGTTTTCCTCGTAAAGAAGTCATCGATTACATTAAGATATTTTCTTTAGTTTTTAAAAAGGACTCATTAAGGATCATTATAACATTAGTAGCTTATTATAATTGTAAGCTTCACTATATAATATGAAAATAATATTTCTTAATCGGGATCCAAATGAGAAAATCTACATTAAACAACTTAAAGGATTTGTAGAAAATGGAAAGAAAAAATTGGGTTTGTAAACTTAGAAAATATATTTATGATCTTAAATAAGCTTCCAAACAATAATATACAAAGTTTTATAATACTATTACTTTCTTCATATTTAAAAAAAAACTATTGATATATATATATATATATATATATATATATATATATATATATATATATATATATATATATGAAAGTCAATAGGAGTAAGTTTGTTATATCAGTCTTATATATAGATAATATTTTGCTTGGTAATAGTAATTTTGGTTTATTATATGAAACTAAGATGTTTCACACTAAAAATTTTTAATATCGTTGATATGAATGAGATAGCTTATATTATTACTATTAAGATATTCAAGTATAGATTTTAATGATTGCTAAGACTACATAAGAAAGGATATATTGATCAAATCTTTGAGATATTTGATATATAGTCAAAACCAGTGTAAAAAAATGACATAAAAATGAATCAAATGAAGGATATTTTTCTACACGTGTAGTTGGAAGTCGATTATATACTTAAGCTTATACAAAATCATATATCAGTTTTGCAGTAAGAATGATAGATAGATACCAAAACAACCCAAGAATGTAACATTAAAAAGATATAAAGAAAATAATGAGATATATATAGAGAACGAAAGACTATAATGCTCAATAAAAAAGATCAAATCAACTTGAAGTAATGGGATATTTAGATATTGATTTTATAAATTACCATGACAGTAGGAAGTCCACTTTATAATTCTTATTCATGTTAGTTGGAGGGATAATTTCTTGAAAAAAGTACAAAGCAATTGCTTGTTGCATCATTAATAATGAAAGCTGAATTTATAATATGCTTTGATATTATAAATCAAGCTTTATAATTTTAAAATTTTATCTTAAGACTCGGTATGGTTAACTCAATTATCAAGTCGTTAAAGTTATTTTGTGATAACATTGAAATAGTTTTCTTTTCTATAATGTTAAGTACTCTAGTAGTTTTGAGTATATTAAAATAAAGCATATAGTGATTAGAGAGAGAGTCCAGATATAATAATTATTAATTGAGAACCTAAACGTTACTTTGATGATTGTTGATCTATTTGCTAAAGTTTTACAATCTAAAATATTTAAAAAGAATATTCTTGTTGAATCTCATATTTTGATGATGAAACCAATTGATAATTGTGTTTATATTTTAATTTATATTTTAAGTGACGCAGGATGCTTCAATCAGGATGAGATAGTTAAAGCAGGAAAAATCATATTAGGCCGGAAGAACATGTTAGAAGATTGGACGTCGGGTCGGTGGATCGGTGGATCGGTCGACGTATCGATAGAAGGCTTTGAGCCGTGGATTCGAGCATCGAGCCAAGAAGAGCGGGTATTGCGCCAAGGATATTAGAGTTGCAGAGTCAACCGACCGATTGGGCAATAGGCCATAGGAGAGGACGATGCACCGAAGAATCAAACAAAGTGTCGAGGGACTAATGACATGCAAGACAACTTGATTAATGCTTAGTATTAATTGTCTAGATCGAAATTTGTTTTACATGTGCAGGATTAACTATGATGGCAGTAAGACATGCAACAGGAGTTGTGCCAGAGTCAAGACCATGATCACGTTGGGGGTTTGAGAGTTCGACGGAAGTCTGGACGGTCGTTAGAGGTTCTACGGGAACAAATCCGAGAAGTCCAAGAGCTTGCCAAAGAAGCTCGTCGGAACTCGCCAAGTGGATCGTTGCAAGTCCAGAAGTTTACCGGAAGTCGGTCGGAGCATCGCTGAGGGTTCATCGGATGTTCGCCGGAAGTTCACCGGAAGCTCGACGGAAGAAGCGATTGACACACCAGAGCAAGTTGTAGTATTAATGTCTTAAATATCGTAGTTAGCATGTAGATTAAGTTAGGAATGAGAGATGATCTCATTAATTTAATCTGGGGGTAATTGGGCCCTTGAAAGACCCAAATTGGGCCGAATGGATCAGCCCATTCGGACCCAAAATTCCTAGCCGACGGTGGCACCGCCTGAGCTCGGTCTCCAAGCAGTGTTTGGCGGTAGTACCCCCCAGTTCTGGCGATAGTACCGCCAAGACCTTGGAAATCCGGGAGATGACATTTTTGAGTTCCAAATTTGAACCGGTTGGGGCCTATATAAACCCCATCCTTTCTTATATGAAAGGGCACTGAAAGCTTGCATTTATTCTGAGAATTTAAGAGCTTAAAAGTGTTGTAAAAGGTTAGAAGTTCTTCTCCCTCTTTCCTTCTAAGTTTTGATCATTCAAGAGAGGAGTGAAAATCTATAAGGGTTGTCTCCTAAGCCCGTCAAAAGGAGTAAAGCTGTAAAAGGGTGGTTGGCCTTCGCCTATTGAAGGAAGGCCTCTAGTGGACGTAGGTGACCTCATCAAAGGAGGAAGCCAAAAGTGGATGTAGGTCAAGATTGACCGAACCACTCTAAATCTCGGTTTGCATTTACATTCTGCTATTTATCTTAACTGCAAACTGCCTACGTTGCTTTACATCATCTATACTTTTGTTTGCTCTCAAGTTAAAGTTCTTTCCGAAACGGTTTTCATACGAAAGTCTTTTTAACCGACGAAACTTTTCCGCTGCACTAATTCACACCCCCCCCCCCCCTCTCTCTTAGTGCTCTTGATCCAAACAATTGGTATCAGAGCCTCTTATTTCTCAGTTGGATTAACACCCAAGAGAAATAGCTCTTTTCGGCAACCAAGAGGGTCACTCTCTCATTTGTCCTCCCTTCTTCAATGGGATGGATTACACTTATTAGAAAACTCGAATGAGAGTTTTCTTGCTTTCATTGAATCTTAATTTATGGCACATAGTCGAAAACAGATTTGAAATGCCTTCTCTTCCAATGAACCATTGGAATGATTTGGAGAAGAAGATATTTTCTCTAAATACAAAGGCTATGAATACCTTGTTTTGCACCTTAGATAAAAATGAATTCAATCGGGTTTTTTTACGTGAAATGGCTTTTGACATATGGCACATTCTTGAAATCACACACGAAGGCACTTCTAGAGTTAAAGATTCGAAAATCAACTTTTTAATGCATGATTTTGAGCTTTTTCGAATGAAGCCAAATGAAACCATTGTTAACATGTACACCTGTTTTACGGATGTCGTCAATGGTTTAAGATCTCTTGGCAAATGTTTTTCGGATTTTGAACTCGTAAATAAGATTTTACGTTTTCTTAATAAAACTTATGACTCTAAAGTAAAGGTCATACAAGAGGTCAATGATATAAACCATTTTCCACTCGAAGAACTAATGAGGTCTTTAATGACCTACGAAATGAACAATGTGGCAAAAAGGGAACTCAAGAACAACCTTCCAAAGAACAAGAAGGATTTGGGATATAGAACATTTGAAGACCACTCAAGCATAAGCTCAAGTGATACTGAACATGAATAACTCACTAAGAAATTTAAAAAGTTAATGAAACAAAAATTAAAGAATAAAAAGAATGAAACTACTTGCTTTGAACGCAAGAAGAAAAACATAAATTGGGACGAATCGAGCTCCTCCGAAGATGAGGAGAAAATCAACAAAGGCGAGATGGCTAACTACGCCTTAACGGCATTCGACGATAAGGTAATCGAAATCCCCTTAATTTACTTTGAAATTACTTAATACTTTCCGTGATGCATTTTTTTTTAATTTAGTTTAGAATTAATTTTTCCTGAAAATTGCATGTTTAAAAATGAAAATACAAAAATTAGGATCATGCTAGTAATTTCGAAAATGATAATAAAAATTACATGTTTAATAATAAAATGATTTTGGTTGAAAATGCCTTATGCTCAATAAAACCATGATTGATGAATATAATTTATGTTTAATGATTTCTTTGGCTTGTATGCCTTATCATAATGAATGTTTGTATCATGCTTGATGATTTTTATGCATGAGGACTTGAAGTAATAATTTGAAATCTTATGTCATGGAATTGTGTTACACTTTTTGATCTTGATGATTTTTTATCTTTCCATTTTAAACGTTGATGCATGGTTTTAACATAAGAACAAATATTTGAGCATGCTAATATAAAATCTATTACACAAATTGAAACTAAAGAAATTTAGATATCTTTAAGAATCATTCAACATTATATTCAATGAAACCAAGCTTGATGTCTTAATGAAAACGTAATGATGATTTGAAAGCATGCTTAACGAGTTTATATTTCGAACATATGCATGATAGTTTTTGCGATCTTTGAAAGTTCTTTTTGTTTGGTGTTAATAAATGATGCATGGATTTGAAAGAAAAGAACATGCTTATATAAAATCAATCACTTAAAATATATCACATAAAAAGGAAAATATATTATTGGATTTAAAATCATGAATCTAGTTATGTTATGAATATTGTGAACCTTGAAATTGATTTTGATGGTTTGAATTTAATGGGTTTTATCGAAATCACGATCTTGATTTCTCGAGATTTATAACTTGAAATCTTTAATGAATCAAGATTTCTTACTCTTTATTCTCTTGCATTTTGAGAAAATTTTCAATATGAATCATAAGAGTTCTTATGCATGAATTAAAATCTTTTTCTCCCACGTTTCCTTTTACGATTTACTAAAGAGAATATCTTTTTCAAAATTCATGACTTAAAATTTTATTTGAATATCTTTTATTATTTGATCTCCTAAGATCTCTCTTTGAATATTTAAAGAGGAGAATTTTTTAGATGAATCATGATTTTGATGATTGAAGATTTGATATGCATGAATTGAGATCTTGCTCTCCTACTATTCATTTTGCTATTCACTAAAAAGAAGACTAATTCTAATAAATCATGATATGTTATTTGACATCTTTTAAGGTTTATGATTTGAATTTTATTATATAAAATTCCTTGTATTCATGAAGTAATATCTCATCACCAAGTTCTTCTTGATATTCTTCATGTGATGATATGAATGCATGCAATACTTATGCTTTTTATAATGATGTATGTGATGTATTGCATATACTGTATCATTAATGCTCTAAATGATAAATGTTTGGTATCATGATCAAAATGTTGATAAATACTTAAAAAGTTTAATATTTTTAGTATCATGTATGATATGCTCATAATGATGAATGATTTATTTTTCGGTATCCTACATGAAAAATGAAATGTAAGGTTTTGAAATTGTGCATGTTCTAATTTAAAAATATAATGATGCACAAATAAGAACAATTACTTACCTTTGTCATAATTTGAAAATTGATATAATGGGTCTTCCCTTCTTTTTGACAATGACAAAGGGGGAGCAAGAATTTCTAGTCTGCACATCACGAAAAGAGGCAAACTTGCTAGCTTGCTAATATAAAAAAGGAAGCAAGAAGTGCTATCTTGCAAATCTCAAGAGAAGCAATGTTTGCCAAGTTACACATTTCAAAAAGAGGCAAAATAGTCCATCTTGCACATCTCAAAAGTTATAAAATTTTGTTAACTTTTTTATGTGTAAAAGTTGATAGCTTGCATACTATAAATTTGTATACCAATAGTGCTATCTTGCCTATATCAAAATGCAAAATATACTAGAAAGTAAAAATTTGCTAGCTAGCACAATTCAAGAAGAAAGCAAAAATTGCACTTCTTAAAAGAGAAGAAATTGCTATCTTGAACATCATCAAGAATTACTTGCTTGAAATCTCAAGAAGATACAAAAATATGCTATCTTGCACATCGCAAAGAAAAGCAAATATGCCAACTTGCATATCTTTAAATTTGCTAGCTTGCATAATGTAGAACTCCCTATCTTGAACACTATAAAGAAGTGTTATCTTACCTATCTCAAGAAGCAAAAATGCTAAACTTGCACATCTAGCAAAACTTATATTTCAAGAAGCAAGAGTTGCTTTCTTGAATATCTCAAAATTGCTAGCTTGTATGTTTTAAAATATTGAAATTTTTTTTTTGTTAGCTTGTATTTTGATGATAGCAAACTTGTATGATAGTAAAAATGGATATTATGTTTTTCATGCAATGAGTTGAACCTATAACACAAACACTTGATTGTAGATGACAAAGGGGGAGAAGTATGTTGATGACATGCATGATTTGATTATGACATGTTGCTTGGATTTTTTAATCCAAGAGTTTCTATCAATAAACCATATTGATAGGGAGAGTTTGTTTAAACTCTGGGAGTTAAGTTTAACTCCGTCATCAATTGGTTGTCATCGTAAAAAAGGGAAAGATTATTGAATCTCGTATTTTGATGATGAAACTAATTGATAATTATGTTTATATTTTAATCTGTGTTTTAAGTGATGCATGATGCTTCAATCAGGATAAAATAATTAAAGTAGGAAAAATCATGTTGTGCCGGAGGAACATGTCAGAAGATTGGATGTCGAGCTGGTGGATTGGTCGACGTATCAATAGAAGGCTTCGGGCCATGGATTCGGGCATCGGGCCAAGAAAAGCGGGTATTGTGCCAAGGATATCGGAGTTGCAGAGTCAATTGGCCGATTAGGCAATAGACCGTAGGAGAGGACGATGAGTCGAAGAATCAGACGAAGCGTCGAGGGACCAATAACATGCTGGACAACTTGATTAATGCTTAGTATTAATTGTCTAAATCGAAGTTTGTTTTACATATGCAAGATTAACTATGATGGTAGTAAGACATATAGTAGGAGTTACGTCGGAGTCAAGACCATGATCACATTGGGGGTTCGAGAGTTCGACGGAAGTCCAGACGGTCGTCGGAGGTTCTACGGGAACAAATCCAAGAAGTCCATGAGATTTCCAGAGAAGCTCATCGGAACTCACTAAGTGGATTGTCGCAAGTCCAACAGTTTACCGGAAATCCGCCGGAGCATAGCTGAGGGTTTGTCGGAAGTTCGTCGGAATAAGCGATTGATGCACCGGAGCAAGTTGCAGTATTAATATCTTAAATATCGTAGTTAGCATATAGATTAAGTTAGGAATGGGAGGTGATCTCATTAACTTAATCAGGGGGTAATTGGGCCCTTGATAGATCAAAATTGGGCCGAATGGATCAGCCCATTCGGACCCAGAATTCTTGGCCGACGGTGGCACCATCTAGGAGCTCAATCTCCTAGGAATGTCAGGTAGTGGTACCGCCCCTGTCAGGCTATGGTACCGCCTGAGCTCGGTCTCCGAGCGAAGCCAGGCGATGGTACCACCCCTATCAGGCGATGGTACCGCTTGAGCTCGGTCTCCGAGCAGTATCAGGCGGTAGTACCACCCAATTCTGGTGGTAGTACCGCTAAGACCCCGAAAATCTGGGAGATGATATTTTTGAGCTCTAAATTCGAACTAGTTGGGGCCTATATAAACCCCACCCTTTCCTACATGAAAGGGCACCGAAAGCTTGCATTTATTCTGAGAATTTGAGAGCTTGAAAGTTTTGTAAAAGGCTATAAGTTCTTCTCCCTCTTTCCTTCTAAGGTTTGATCATTCAAGAGATGAGTGAAAATCTGTAAGGGTTATCTCCTAAGCCCGTTAAAAGGAGTAAAGCTGTAAAAGGGTGGTTGGCCTTCGCCTATTGAAGGAAGGCCTTTAGTGGACGTCGGTGATCTCGTCGGAGGAGGAAGCCAAAAGTGGATGTAGGTCAAGATTGATCGAACCACTCTAAATCTCGGTTTGCATTTACATTCTGCTCTTTATCTTAACTACAAACAGCCTCTGTTGCTTTACATCATCTATACTTCTGTTTGCTCTCAAGTTAAAGTTCTTTCCGAAATGATTTTCATACGAAAGTCTTTTTAACCGAAAAAAGTTTTTCGCTGCACTAATTCACCCCCCACCCCACCCCCCCCTCTTAGTGCTTTTGATCCCAACAATTCTTAGAATAAAGCTTATGAATAAGTTATAAATTATATGACGATACATATTTAAATGAATATTATTATTAATATTTTATTTTTAAATTAAAGTTATTTATTTTTACTATCCTGTTTATATTTATATTTATATTATAGTTGAATGTAATGACAATATTATCTTAACAATATAAATTATATGGGCCATTATAGACTATATTAGAAAAAATTATGAATGTTATGATAAGGGACGATGACATTAATGACATAAAAGGGACTTTGTATAGTTAGTTGGATTTAATGAAGCATTATTGTGTATATTAAACTTATTGACTTATTTTAAAATTAATAGCCATGTATAATATATTTTTTAAAATTTTTAAAATCTGATTAAGTAAAATTATTTTTAAAATAAACTTATTTTATTTATTTTAATTTTAAATTTCTTTTATATCCTACCAATTAATATGCTAAGTTGAAGAATGTTAGATTATGAGGTCCTATTTAATTAAGTAAGATGTATCATAAACCTGATTAGATTTTGATTATGGTTATTAAATAATAAAAAGAAAGTCCATGGTAAGATTCCTTAGGAGATTAAATTGATGGGAGAGATTCTCATACTTCTTTATTCTAGACCCCTTTGCTCTTATATATCGATAGACATGACCTCTCATGGATTATATACAAAACGAGATTTATTCTCAATCTCCATCAATCCTTATTATATTGTTTATAGTAGTTTTGTGAATGATAAAAAGTAGAAAGATGGTAAGTCTAGTTCTTTTTATAGATCGGTATCGTTATAATTTTTGAATCCGATGATGATACATTTGCATATCATGTAAATATTTTTTGAATGATATGTAAACCTAATCTCGATCTATTGTTATTTGATTTTTATTATGATATTAACTTTTTTTACATAATAATAACATGATTATAGTTTTTATACTTTAAAAAAATACATTATCGCTTAATTTGAGGTGAAGATGCCAAGAAATCCTCGTCGAGCAACGAGACTCCGTCGTTGCCCGATCTAGCCCATGTTGGACGATGGAAACCCATCATCGATCTATTGTAGGGTGTCAAGATGCCCATGTCTAAGTGGTGGAACAAGTTGAGGCATGAAACGTTGCAATTGCAAGCTTGTGGAGTACTCCTTGGCCATGCTTTGTCTCTCATCGATGGATGGCAGGTTATGTGGATTAGGCATCTCTCTACCTACGATATGGGTCAAACACCCCGAGTCCCCAACACCTTTGTGAATGGCTAGTTGGTGATGCGAGCCCAACACGTGGCTTGCGTATAAGTAGTTGATGATGTGGGTCAGACATAAGCACATAGTGCTTCACTTTCTAAAGCTCAATTGATGCAGATGGTCTTTGATGATGTTGTCGTGTTGTATCTCATCGAGATCTGGAATACCATGACTCGTAAGCTCTTGTGGTTGTATTGCAATGTTGAGATGCTGATGCTCTTTATCGGCATTATCATTCCAAATCACACCTGCATCTTTTTTATGCGTGTTGTTGTCTGTCCGGAGCATGTCGAAGTTTTGATGCATCTTGTTGACTCCATCGAGTTCATTTACTACAAGGCTGTCGAAGTGCCCATATCGAGTGACAAAGATTGGTTCAGTCAATTTGGCATGGTGTTGCCGAGATGCTCATGCTTATTTCGGGCGATAGAGGTTAGGTCTCAACTAATTTAGTATTGTGTCACATAGATGTCCACTTCGAGAGAAGGTTGGGTCTTGATCGATATGGCATACCGTTGGGAAGGTGCCACTTTCTTGAATGGTCAAGCTACTACTATATGTGAAAGATTTTTTAGATCTCTTGTTTGTTAAGGATTATCTGCGAGGGACACAATAGACACTTCAGATGCATCACATGTTAGATACACTTATGTTCACAAAGGATGTATTGGATGCTTTAGACGTTTAGAATGCTTTTGTTTGCAAATGACTCATCATACATTGGAGACACTGATGTTTATAAATGACATGTTGGAAGTCAATATACTTTCATCATCAAAAGATGCATCATGAGTTAGAGATGCTTATGCCCGTGAAGGATACTTAGATATTAGCATACTTTTATTTGTGAGTGATGCATCAAATACTTTTGTCCATGAAAGAGGCATCAAATGTTTTGGATGCTTTTGTTCGTAAAGGATAGATCATGTGTCGAAGATACTTATATCCACAAAGAACACATTGGATGTTGACATGTTTTCATTTTCAAAGAACATATCAGACACTTTGGATGTTTTTGTTCATGAAAAATGCATTACACGTGGAAGATTCTTATGTCCATAAAAGAAGTATTGAGCGTTGGGACAATGATATTCATGAATGACGCATCAAATGTTTTGAATGTTTTTGTTTACAAAAGATGCATCGTGTGTCGAAGATGTTTGTGTCCACAAAGGACACATCAAACATTGTGATGCTTTTGCTTATGAAAGATGCATCAAAGTATTGTGGGTCAGGGAGGAGTGTCGTCGCTAGAGCACTTATTGAGCAAATCGATGGGATGATGTTCTTGTGACACGAGCTCTTATTTAGCGCTTAAATGATGTCAGAGATGTCAACAATATCATGATCAATCCGGTTTCATTTAAGCCCAAATGTGTTAAAAATTCCTTGACGGTGATCTCAATGATGTGGTCAAAATATTACTTGATAGTCAACTTACATAAATATCAAAGTCATGTGAGTTATCCAACGTGGTTCCTCTAATACTCAAGTTAATTTTATAATAAAAAAATAAAAATTTTAAATAAATATTAATTGATCTCGTGGCTTAATAAAATATTTATAATGGATTTAATTAGAATGGATATTTTACTATATGAACAAAAATATATTTTTGATATTTAACTAGAAAGAATATTATGTGGCATGACCTCGATTTCGTGAGTCTATCATTTTTTTTAATCTGATGGCTGGCTAAGCATGTCCATGGATTCACGTGGGACTTCAAAGCCAGGAAAAGAAAGCAGACCCCCCTGGCTTTGAAAGAGACAAGACCTGAGGGAGTGACCCGACCGCCTTTCACGTCAGCCCCACAGCACGAAGAAGAAAGCGATTCGGTGCTCATTCCATAAGCTCACCGCTGTCCTCCGAGACCCCATAAACCTAATAATACGAAGACCGGCATGACTAGACCCGAAGATATGCGGCCTATTGGAGAGAGGAGGCGAGGACGAGAGGGTGAAGACAATTCATTGAGTCAATGATGAGCACGAAAGGGCTGTTGGGACAGCTCGGCTTGACATTAAGTAAAGTCGCGGAACAAGGACACCCACAGACAATGATGCAACGTTGAAGTCGTGGAGGGGATAAGCCAGCGCCAGCGCCAACGCTTCTCTTGCCTTGTGTGCCTCTCTATAAAGTGATAATAGCAACGTATTTATATAAGAATTGAGTGATTACGTCCAATTATGCAGCATGTCGGTGTCTGAACTACTTGAAGTAAGGTTACATCCAAGAAATTGGATAAATCGACACAAATTAACATATAAACGAAAAGAGTTGCAATATACATACACAGTTCCGTGTTTGGTCGGTCATAAATGTGTTTTTGTCAACACAAAGTCTTCGTCTTCTGGTTTTATAGTAGCTAAATATTTTTTTGTTCTCTAGTAAATATGACTTGTTTGTTCATCGTATGATTTTTTCTGATCGCGTTCATTGATGAGGCTAATTTCTCTCGCTAATTCTACACGTTTGTCAGTTCCATCAAGTCGATTTCTGAGGTATCTTTGTCTTGGCCACATTTACGCATAAAGTTGGACTCCATCACCGCGAGAAATCAGAAGAAACACTGACCACCATCACGATCATGATCGACCAGAGATTACACACGAAGGAGGACACCACCATCTCGTGATCTTGGATGTATGGAGATGGAGTCAGAGATGGATCGAGGACTTGAATCAAGGAACAGGAGCAGAGAGAAATAAGGATAAACAACAAGGTGCATGATCGAAGGAAGCAAAGTGCACGGACTTTTCGAAACAAGTACGTAGGAGCGCCGACGACTTCGACAGCCGCCTCAGTAGTCGGTGGTGGGGAGCTGCTCGTGGGAGTGGCTGATGAAGAAGAACTCGTAGACGATCCCGGCGAGGCCGCCGCCGATGAGTGGACCGAGCCAGTAGATCCACTGGTGGGTCCAGGACCAGCTGACGAGGGCCGGGCCGAAGGACACGGCGGGGTTCATGGAGGCGCCGCTGAAGGGCCCGCCCACGAGGATGTTGGCGCCCACGATGAAGCCGATGGCGATGGGGGCGATGGTGCCGAGGCTGCCCTTCTTGGGGTCCACGGCGGTGGCGTAGACGGTGTACACGAGGCCGAAGGTCATGACGATCTCCAGCACCAGCGCCTCCCACGCGCTCACCCCGGACAGCCCGAAGGTGCCGGTCTCGAGCCCGCCGGTGGAGAAGCGGAGCAGGAGGCAGGCCACGGTGGAGCCCAGCAGCTGCGCGATCCAGTAGAGGATGCCCCGCAGCAGCGTGATGTTCCCGCCCACGAACGCTCCGAAGGTCACCGCCGGGTTCACGTGCCCGCCGGAGATGTTAGCCCCCACCGACACCGCCACGAACAAGGCGAAGCCGTGCGCCAGCGCCGCCGCGATCAGTCCCGCGGGCGTCGCCGCCCCGTCGCTCGTCAACTTGTCTGCACCCACACGAACGATCATCAGGGGTCCGGCAAAGACCACGCAGGATAAGCGACAGAAAGACACAAAGAGAAGAACGTACTGTAGGCCATGCCGGAGCCTTGGCCGGCGAAGACGAAGATGAGGGTGCATATAAACTCAGCGAGCGCGGCCTTGAGTGCACTCGGGTGAGTTGCCTCCTCCGGACGTCCAATGGCGATCTGAGAGAACGGCATCGTTACTCCTCTGCTGTCTGAACCCTCTCAAAGGAGCACTTGTTCCGCTTCGATTATGGTGTGGAGAAGGATGAAAGCTTCCCGCCCTATATATACTGCCAAGAAGCGACAACGATGACCGGGATAGCCGGTAGCCGGTAAGCACATGCCCAACCAAAACCATTCATGACAATATTATATTAATTCATTCCTCTTTCGAGAGGCGCAATGGATAAGATCCACGTGATCCGGTCCACCCCAGTTTTGTATTCAGTACAGCTCAGATTCGTCCGCCGCGGAGCTACGCTAGCGCCACGTGTCGGGTCGGTCCGGACACCGGAGCCGTCCAACGTGGATTAGGAAAGGACCACACGCGCACTGATGTGACTGGTTCCCTCCGTCTCGGGGATCAGCTGTTCCGCGTGCCGGTGCTTTCACCCGCGGAGCAGCGAAACGTTGGGTGGAAAGAGTGTTTCCTGTTCGGTGATGTGTTCCGCTTCCGGGAAGAGTCGACGTCGATGACGGGATTAGAGCTAAGCATACGATCTTAAACTATGGGGATAACCTTATCCCCCAAATGAACGGTGGACCGTAGTGGAACTTAAATTTTCTTTTGGGGTCACCCTCTCTCGAAATAAATAATCCTATCAATTTTATTTGGGTATAAATTTTGTTTTCCTCAAGTAAGCTGTCCACTTCTAATGGTGGCACAAACAAGGAATAGACAGACGCCACAGGCGATTAATATAAACGACGTGACGTGGCCGCCAAATGCCTTACCAACTCTTTCATCATTTTTTTTAGATTTAAAGAAAGTTATATGAAAAGACGGAGTATGGATAAACGAGAAGTGACATCACTCTATTTAATGCTTTGAACCATTTGGATGAGGATGGCTGTCTCATAGAGGGAGGGATCTTTGCAATTAATTTCAGGAACTCATTTTGCAGCTTGAGATCGCTTTGGTGCTCTCACAAATGTCAATTTGTTACCGTTCAATTATTTAGACCGACACCTTTGTTCTCTTGTTGTCGTGTTGTATGTCTCGCATGCAACGTTTTGGCGAGCATGAAGTGAAATGGTACGTATGATTATGATTACCGAGTATTTTAGCTTTTTATGAGGATTTTATGTACTTTAATCATAATTAACACATGCGGCTAGCAATAATCCGGTTCACTATCAACGACCAAGTCAATTATCTATCTCCTTACATCAAGCTGCAGAAATTGATGGCATTTCCTCTCAAACAAATGTGAATGATTAGTGGCTGACACCATCCATTTTATGAAACGATGGAGTCAAATTCTAGAAGACAACCAATGTGCTCTCTCTGCAAATGGTACAACAAATATAAGTGTACCTGCCCTCATCATTCGGCAAGCAAACAAAAGTCCAGCCTTGACAACAACTCCCATGGCTAACTTGTGGGGAGCCCTATACATGGAAGGAATCATTTGTCCCAGAGAAGATGGCCGTGGACATGTGCCAAAGCACATGCCACCCTGTCTGTCCCATAGTGCGTGGATGCAGACGCTCTACCTGAGACGAGTTGTTTACCATGGTGGTTCTAATCCTCTCACTAGATAGATAGATGGATAGATAGATAGGGAGACAGAGGTGATGGTGATTCACGAGATATCCAAAGGTAATCGGAACAACCATGATGTGTGCGTCGGAGCGACTGATTCTTAAATGGCAGACCTGTCCTCACAATCGAGTCTCGTGCAATATTGTCTTGACGGATTACACATGCTGAGATCCGAGTGGGAGTCTATGGACTCACCAAAGCAGGCAAGTCACGTCCCAACATCTGCTTCACGGACGGGTCGCGGCGTTATGACAGCCGGTGATGCCAATCGATGGACTCCCGTCCTTCTCCTGCCAGCAGTAGCAGCGATGGACGAGTCATATTTGCTGCTTGGATAGGAAAGAGCACACGTGATGTGCGGCTCAGGCGCCGATCTAATAATCATCGGTCTCATCCGTCTCCCCGCGGCAGAGCTGGGGGACACGTGACCAGGCTGGCACGTTCACTGGTCAGCAGTGCTGGTCCCGTTGTGGGTCCCTTAGCCACATGGGGTTGCCAATTTATGTGCGCGACGACGGAGGCCTTCAAAGCTGGGAATGAATACAAACGCAGGCGTGTCCCCAAACAATGAAGCCTGTAATCGAATTTTGACTCCTTCCCTTTTGCTTCCGCCGCTGCCCATAAAGATGACTCATCTTAACTGTGATTGTCCTTTTTGTCTCAATAGTCCTTCTTTTTTTAGTAAATATCATACGAATATAATTAAAAATATATATTCACTCTAATTTATACTTTATACATGACAGTTCAATCAAAGTTTAACCCACTATAAAAAGCCTATCGGATTATAAAAATCAAGATTAGTGACTACTCACACCTTTGTTAACTACTAAGTGTCGAAAGAAATATCAAGAAATCATCTGACATAGATTTTCATAAAAATCAATCGCGAAACACACATCTAAGTCCACCTCAACTCCCGAACAAATGTTCAAGTCTCTTTTCCAACTATATCATACTTCTTACACACGTTGTCTTATTTTTTCTAATAAATATCACACGTATATAATTACATAGAAAATATTTGCTCTAATATGTTTTTGATATGTGACATTTCAATCAAAGTTTAATCCATTATAAAAAGTTTATTGGATCATAGAAATCGAGGTCAATAACTATTCATACCTTTATCAACTACTCTCTTGATCATCGAAAGAATCATATTAGAAATTCCATTTGATCTCGATCTTCAATCAATCGCAAAGTATACATCTGAGTTCACCTCGACTCCTGAGTGAGTGTTCAAGTTTCTCTTACGATCATATCAAACTTTTTGTACACATGGTCCGAATCAAATTGATATTTTACTCTAACATATATTATATATTTATTAAATTTATGATTCGATCTACAAACCCATCAATAGGAGGAGTGATGTGAATTTTAAGATTGTATTATAGGGGAGATATATCCCTCACCTATCACCACACTCGATGGGCAATGTTGTAAATATAGATTATATCACGTCTCCTCTGTTAAGCTTTTGGTTGTAATGGTATTGATAACAAATTTAATAATGACAAATATTTTGATTAGATTACCATAAATCTCAAAAAATTTGAAGTTTTCTGGAACACATGACCATGATAAATAATTTACATCTCATCACCATTAGTCATAGCTTAAGGCATTATGAGAGAGTCCAAAATTACTTGCAAGCTTTAATTGGAGAGCTAGGATTGTTGCCAACATCGGCTTGTACCCTAAAGCTCAAAAAGTTAGATAATGGGCCCTTTAGCAATTTATTATAAGCTCATATATTATTACGAAGGTATCAGGTAGCTTGATCGATAAAAACTTTGACGTACTAGCATAAAGTCATAAGTTCAAATCTCATTTTCATCACTGGGCAACATTTTGACGCAGACAAATGGGTATAAAAATGAATTTGCACCACAACATAATAAAGAACACTCATATATTCCAGAGAAAATCTAACCTTTATGTGAGTCATGTGAAATTATTATGGGAAGAGATGGAATGCCAGTTTCACCATCTTGTGCACATGGTGTACAACACCCTTCCACATGGAATAATGCACTACGGATACAGTCTCACAGCCTAAGCAACAGATACAACAAAAGGCATCATGTCTATCAAGATAGAGAAGCAGCTTATATTACGGCCCCGAACTGATCGCAAAAGAGCTACAACAAACTAATTCACCATAGAAATTAGTCGCCGGGAGAGCTTACTTGATACATCGACAGATAACCTTTTATTCCTCAGCATCTGATGACTGAAGGAAGACGTACAAACACAGAAGAATATGTACACCGATCTGCGGTGCCAACCTTTCCCTTGTTCCAAACCTTATCGTCCAGAGCAGAGGTGAGTTCATCTCTGAGATGTTCTCCGACCATGAATCACCATCATCGAGTTGACACCCTCAGACTGTTACACATGTGGACGGACCATCTCTTGTTTGTCTGGTATTGTAAGAGCTGCAGCCTGGACACTTGTGAGCCAGGACATGATATCGGACACTAGACTTCTTTCCACAGTCATTGCAGAGTATTGGGACCTAATTAAGAACCAATCTTGTCAAACCATAAACCTAAATGATATCATTGCTACACTAATATAGGGCTTACCATCTTGTTATGATATATTTCCGGCATTGGTATGGAAGCAACCTGAACATGTTTGAGCGACAGAATTTAGCATATGAAAAAAAAAATTAAAAGCAGCCAATAAATCAGCAATTGTTTTCAGAAAATTATAGGATACCTCTTGGTCAAGCTTCTTCCAGACACTGGACATATCACAAACTGATCTTGAGCAGACAGGGCAGGAGTACCTACAGCACAGCAGAGCATTCAAATCGATTATATGAAAGCTTCTATGTTTGCTGAAGCTAATGACCTTTTCTGATCACTTACTGGGAATGCTGCCTCATCTCCTTCACACACTCCAAATGTATCGTGTGACCGCAAGGCAGAACGCTGATATCCTTCGTCGAGTCAAACAGGTACTAGCCAAATGGAACAATGATATCAGATCACGAACAAATCAGTATTGCAGTTCAAATTTATTTGATTGATCAAACATGTCTACCTCGAAGCAAACTGGACAGTTGTGGTGCATTGCTCTTTCAACACACCGATGTGAATCCATCAGCGAGTTACTATAACAACAACCTGAAACATTCATCCCAGGTGTAAAAATAACTTCAATTTACTCGATCAAGAAATAGGCATCAGCAATACCAAACCACAGAGGAAAAAAAAAAAAGTGTACCACATCGATCACAGTGGAAAAAATTCTCCTCACCCCCGGTTCTGTACATTTAAACAAGTGAACAGATGTAAGAAAACCGAGTCTCATACTAAAACAAAGTAGGTGACATCAAACATCATTCAACAAATCTAACCTGCAGATGCCACATCCATCACAGTGATACTGCTTCTTAGAGACCTGGCACAAAAAGGGCAAATCTCTTAAGCAGCAAGAGAGACAAAATTTGCCGCAAAGTTAAGATGAGATAGAGAATATGCTGTCTACATTTATTTCCTACACAGACCGCACTACAATTTTCCCAAAGGCCATACTGAGACTCCAAGACTTACATTGTCATCAAAGAACTTGCACTTAGCACAGAAGTATTTTCCCATGCAACCCCCGCACTCTGTGCAATATTGTTGGACCTGATAGAGCTCCAATTCAGTAACTGATCACATCAGAATTATATTGAGAAATAAACTATGAGATTAAAGTGGTTCAGATTTTGAACTCACATCTTGCTCTGTGTTGCACAGAGAGCATATAACCTGAGAAATCCAGCAAACCCAAGAAAAATAACAATCAGTGATGAATATTAAGCAATGAGAAAATGATGAATATTAGGGAAAACAAAAAAGAAAAACTATTGTAAATAAAGTTGAGAGGGACATAAAAGGATGTGGGGAGTCTACAAAAGTATCAACCTTATCCACAAACAACCACAAGCCAACAATATCCACATTTCATCATCACAGGTAATCTCCAACATTCAAATTATTTCAGCATTAACTATTATAATTCTCATCTAAGCTAAACAAAGAGTAGAATTGAATCATAAAATCTACACAAAAAACCAAAACATCTGTGAAATGAAAACAAAAGCCAATTCCTCTCTCATCCACGAAGTAACATCACACAAACGAAAATTTTCAGAAAGGAAATGAGATATCAAAGAGGTGAAAAAAGAAGAGGATAACCAGAAACAAACTATCAACAGACCGATTAGAGTTCCAACCTTTTGTACTTGATGGCGAGGAATCTCATGCCGATCACGCAGGTCGACCTTAAGCAAATTCTGCACAAAAACCATCAAAACTGAGACTTTTATTTGGGTCGTTCCTAATAAAATCTCGTAATACCCCGAAAGAGCATCGGTCAGGAAATCAAGAAGGCTCACTTTGGCGTCATTGTGGCAATGCCGGCAATCAAACACCTCGCCGCAGCACGGCGCCCTAATCTTGCATCTCCTCCTGTAGTGCGAGCAGCTGTTCCACCAAACAATGACATTGCAGCCACAAATCAGAACCTGGCATTACCTGTTCAGAACCAAGAAGAGGGATCGGGACGAAAGAAACCCACCCGTACTGCCCGGCTCCCAATTCCATCTTTTCCGCGATTGCTCAAAGATTGCTATCCTTACTTGCGTCACAACCTGAAACAAACAAAAAGAGAAAGGACTCAGAAACGGAAGCAGAAGAAACGAGATTCGACCCACGAAACAGATCCGAGATCGCAAATTTCGTTTACAGCTCCCTCTTTTCGGTCACCTATTAATCCACGCCCATCAATTGACGATAGAGAGAAACGAGCAAGGGAGGTTCTATTATGATCATTTCGGGGGAAAGGAGAAGGTAAAGAAAGCAAAGACAGAATCGAGGTAGGGAACAATTACCAGTCCGGTGCAATGAAGCTATACTATCGGGGAGGAACTAAGAAAGGGAAGAGAACAGAGCTGTTGACATTGATTTCGGAGGTGGCACGATATATAAACGCTACATAGAAAAGATACATATCTGTGGGCGGGTGGGCGCGTGGGTCGTGGTGAGATTCGAGGAGCGAGAGGATAATGACGGGGGAGGCAGAGCCACGTTGGTTACGTGCAGGCGGATGTAGCGAAGGCGGCCGCCACCCCGTGTCCCGTAGCAGCAATCATGGCCTGGTTCGGACGAAAGGATTGAACCCCCAAAAGCATATCTAAAAGGATCAAACGAGTCGGTAATTATCTTTTATTAGAAATTATCTAAAATTTTTATTACATCAATAGACGTACAATAATACACGAATTAATTTAAATATCTTTAAAAAAATTATTTTAGAATATACGCGCAACAAAGTCAAATTAGGGGCTTTGAAAGGGGCAGGTGATGGGGTAGTGGGGACATAGAGAGAGAGAGAGAGATGGAAGATGCCTCCTCATCCCAAGTTGCGGGGGCCACCAACATTCCACAGATTAGTAACATCGTCAGCACCTTATTCCCAAACTCCCGATTGTGATCCGTCGAGGATGACGTCGGTCGAAGCGGTTGCTTCGCATAGATGCCTTGGACGGCTTCCGAGACTGAATGATCGCATGTCGACTTGATTTTTCTACTATTAACGTAGATCCGACCCGTTAAGTCGACGAGCCTGTGCGCAACAGGTGCTCGTGACTGACGGATGGATCTCCAGCACCCAAGTGTGCGTCACGATCAGTGCAATTTCGTCAGAAATCGTGTCCACCATCATCCTATCTTCGTGGGCCAAGTGAGGCCCAACTATCCGTCTTCTACGGATTGGGCCGCGAACAGCTTTGTTCTCGTGACCCCTAAACCGGTCGGCCGAAGTATGCCCAATCGCCCTCCTCGGCTAATTCTCACGCATCACAAAGCAACGTACTCACGAAGACGCTGTTCACTTATCGGCGAGTCCAAAGAATAAGCTTCCTCAAACGTTGGATGTACAAGTGACACAAAGATAGAGAGAGAGAGAGAGAGAGAGAGAGAGAGAGAGTAGGTACGAGGTCTTTGGCTTTGGAAGATGCGTTCAGACCCCACTTGTCCATTCTAATACATCACATGCCATCCGACACTAATGAACTCATCTTCAGATCCAAGTGGTAGAGAACAATTAAGTTCAACAAAGCTACCTGCTCCTCCTTACTTCCACTCCAAGACATCTATCCCAGTGATTTAGGATCTCACCACAAGTTATATTTCTGATGAACGAGTGAGATATATGTATGTATGGATTTTAAACACTGTGATGTCATAACATGCATGTCTTTGGCACAAAAACACCCACCGGCTTAATGTCCAAGACAGAGAGCAACAACTGTGGCCACTATACGCCTCTTCTGGCTCTCTTGGAAGGGAAGCATCGAGGTTGGATAATTAGGAGAGGGAAGAACGCATGTGATCATGCAAGAGAGGTGGTGATCGGTACCCATCAACTTAGGAACTGGTCTTATAATAAAGAGGGGAGAGGTGAGAGGTGTCATTGACTTCGCTGCTCAGGTTGATGCCAACAAAGAGGAACAACATCTTTACTAACGAAACCAGCAAACATCTCACCTATTTAGAATGCAATCTCTCTATGATATTACAATTATCAACCCAAACCTACATAGTTTCCAATAATAACATCGGGTTCAGGAAAATACATGGCACATCGATCATCCGAGCACGTCGATCGCACACCGCAAAGTGCAGCGGCATGACGCTACAAACTGGATCTCACCCCAGATATAATAGCATGCTTGCTCCCTTAATTACAGTAAGGTAGTAAGAGTTTAGTATCTTCCACATTGGGCGATGTCTGCCAACAACCAGTACAGGAGAGTCTCTGTCATTAAATATCGCTTAGGTGGGGATCGAGTGAGATCACTGGTTGCAAGTTGAGAGGAGAGGAGAGAGAGGGATCCATCAACTGATGTCTTTGCTGGCAAAATAATGTTACTGAAACTTTCATGCCTCACACAAAGAACAAAACATTAATCTGCTTAGCTTTGCTCATCACCTCCGCCTCACAGTAGGAACATGCATCACACATCTAACCAGCTATATAAATTATGTGTCCGTCATCGTTACCAACAAACCGTCCAGTTGTTTGAAGCCATGAATCCTGTGGCAAGCTATTCTAAAGTCATGGAGTCCTCCTTCCCGATCCAATCATGGAAGAGAGAGACGTGGGTGTGTGTGTGTGTGTTCGAGTGCAGTTGAGGGGCAAGTAATACTAACCAACACCTTATGGTGCTTTTCTTTATGCGTGGCTTCCATAAAGATAGTTTAAATCTCTGCTAGAAATCAAGAGTCAACTACTAATTCTAAGTGATATTTGAGACTGTGATATACTTTTGAGAGTGCTAATTGGTCCTTTAGTTGATCAACCACTGCAAGCAATCCAACAGCTGCAGGAACCACCTGCTACCAGTCCCCGTCATCGTTAGCTCTGTTGGCTTCGAGAGGCGTGCATCGCCCATTGTATTTGCTCTGTTTACCTCAGATATATTAGATGGCTGGAAACTAAAACAAGGTAAGCTTTTAGCTAAACAAGCCCAATTGGAACTCAGCTGCGAGCAAGCAAAGGGAGGAGGAGCGTAGTTTCCGTGTGAGCGTAGGTTCTTCACAGAGGGCATCGTCAGGTACTCCCCATCATCTCCTTTGTTGTTCTCGTTTCCTCCTCACGTTGTTACTGACCTCCACCCCATGACTTTTATGGTGCATGCCAACCTTTTGCGAGTCTCGATGTCACCCATCCTTGGGTCCTGTGACAGTTTGTGTGGCCAACTCCTTCCTCCACAAAACATAGCTAAGTGAGAAGGAGAGCAAACAAGCTCCAGGATTAGGCATTTTGGTTGGTGTTGTGCAGTCCGTCCCCTCTGTCCTTTGCTATTGTTCCTCTCTTCACTCCACACCTCTCCTGTGTCCACCTAATTTTCCCTATGTTTAGTGCTGAAGGCCATGTATGTGAGCAAGTGAGGCCAAGTCATGGTTATCCTCTCACAATAATAGCAAGGGGCGGCATTTGACTCCCATCTGTGGATGTATAAATATATACATAAAGACAGGTCTTGCAATAAGCCTTCTTATTGTTTTAGCACCTCCACTCACTCTCTCTAGTTTCCTCCACCTCTTCCTCTCGTTCTAAGGGAGATGGAAACTCCGGAGGAAGCCATGGCTTATTCCAACAGCAGCGACAGCGCATCCAATGATGAATTCGTTCATGCAGTAGTTAAAGGCAAGCGCACCAAGCGCCAGAGGACACAGCCGCCGCCTGTGCTGTCCATGGCTGTCGCCGACTCGCTATCGGCCTCCTCGGCCGAGGCCGCCTCCGGGACCGTCACCGAGGAGGAGGAGGACATGGCCAACTGCCTCATCCTTCTTGCCCAGGGCCGAACGTTGGACGCCGGGCCCAATCTAGAAGAGCAGAAGGGCGATGCCGGCGGTGTTGTCGCCGGCGGCAGCGGGTCCGAGAGGTTTACCAGCCGAAGACTCGCGGAGGGGGCCACGACGACCAACGGCAAGGCTGGAATTTACGTGTATGAGTGCAAGACATGCAATAAATGCTTCCCGTCGTTCCAGGCGCTCGGCGGACATCGGACCAGCCACAGGAAGACCAAGCTAGCCGCCGGGACGACCGCGGAGGAGAAGAAGCTGGCGGCCGGCGACGATATCCTTCAAATCAGTATGAATTCCTTCTCAAAGCCGATCGCGGGCAGTGGGCAGACGAACACGAAGCCGAAGGTCCACGAGTGCTCGATATGCGGATCAGAGTTCAGCTCCGGTCAGGCGCTCGGAGGCCACATGAGGCGGCACAAGCCGCTGGGCGCCGCAGACAGCCAAGAAGCCAAGAAGGACAAGAGCTTTCTTTCGTTGGATCTGAACCTCCCCGCTCCCGCAGACGACGGGCTCCAGAGGCCGCCTTCGCCGACGCTCTCATTGGCCAGCAAGCGCCCGCTCATCTTCCGGGCGTCGGCATCGGCCTTGGTGGTCGACTGCCATTACTAACGCCACCGCGTTGACCAACGAAAGGCAAAATATGTCCATTATCACAATTCTTTCTTTACTTTTGACTGATTACAATTTGGGTTGTTGTGGCTTCTGTGAACAATTCATCCTTGTTTCTTCACGACTTCATACCGATTAATGGTTCTCTGAATTCTTTTCTTTGATGTACATGGCACTAATTAAGAAGAGATATGCTTGACATCTGTGGATTGAGAGACGGATGACATTGCGGTGACGTAAAGGTGAACAGTCTCTTGTTTTCTTCTCTCCCTTTCGAAGAGTCGCTGAGTAGTTCACCCTACCTTGAGCTTGTCTCGTTTGTAAGACAATTAATCCCTGTCGAGAGATGCCGAGGGCAGACGTGAGTTAGATAACCAGTGAGGCCAGGCCAATGTGTCACACACTGCTTTCGTTCCAGGAAAGTCCAAGAACTGCACCCAGGAGCTGAGTTGATCAAGCCAGAAATGAATGAGATGTGTCTTCCAGGTTTAGATGGTGAGGGGGAGGAGGTGTTTGACAATGGAACATGCTCGGTTGGGCTGCTGCCGTTTATAATCCATCTACACCTATGATCGACAGCTATAATAGTGTGCACTGCCCTCTAGTTTATCTCAAAAGGTCCTTCGAGTGGTGGCACCAAAAGTGCAGCTAAGCAACCAGTTGTGGCGGCGTAAAGCTTTTGTGTGCTTCGCACTCTCACCAAAGGCGAACACTAATCTATTAGGTTTTCTTGGCAGATACGGAACAGCTGCGAGTGCAACCGTTGGAAATCGTTGGGCGCTATATGTTGCCCTTTGCGTTTACTTTTAGTGACGGCAATAAAGAAACGAAAATAAATATGCGTATGCTTAATAAACGCAAATAAATTTCTTGGATAGAATATCTCATATATTTATATAGGAAAACTTTGCATTCATAATAGCATAAAAGTCTGAATTCGCTTCTAATTCTACATCAAATAGACGATTAAAATTTATTCCAAAATTAAAAATCATAAATGCGTTAAGAGTAGACAAAGAGAACCCAGTTTTCATCCAACTCGAAACCCAAGAAAGATAAAACGTTTTGACTTTGACTTAACGGGGCCCACCCTAAAAAGAGTGGGATACCCTCCAAAAATTGGCGTATGCTGCTTAAGGTGGCGAGCACACGGTATTCTTTAGTAAAAGGCGAAAGAATAGTTCGCTTTGTGCTCACCACGCAGCTGCGTGAGTTGCGTCTGGAAGAAGCCCATGTTATAGACACACCATTGGCCCGTGCACCAGCTTGGTTAATCGATATGGGACTAAAGCTCCGAGCCGGCCTCACTTATCCCACTTCCCTCTTCTTCCCCAACCTACTAATCATTTGAGCATCGAATCACAATCTCATGCGTTGAGTATAAATTTCTGTATTCGTTCCGCTTTGTTGCTCTGTTATTTGCCGATGATGAGATTAAATCGTCAGGATTAGAAGTTCCCTTCGCCGTATGACTCTCAAAGTTTGCCCATTGTGTATTCGTACAACGTAGCAAGTCACTGTTGGTGGTTTTACCTAATTTCAATGTCATAACCCCATTCGATACGCTCTCTCCGACGCACATTGGATGGGGTTGGTGGCTGAATGGTTCACTGTCACGATTTGGTCTTGTTGGTGTTCAAAGAGTTCCGAAACGAACCAATTGGCCACTTAATCTGACTAAACATAAGAGAGTACAAAAAGATTGACATTGACTTATTGGGGCTCAAATCTTAACCGAAAAGGAACCCTTCAAAAATTAGCGTACACTGCTTTATGTGGCAAGCACACGGTATTCTTTAGTAAAAGGCGAAAGAATAGCTCACTCTGTGCTCACCACGAAGCTGCGTAACTGTTCCTGGCCTGAAGCCCATGTTTATATACAACCATTGAGCCTTCCACCTGCTTGCTTAAGCGATGTGGGACTACAGCCCAAAGCGGTCCCAACCGACTTATCTCATGCATTATTGCTCGAATATCAATTTCGCCTTTCCTGTTTGGTTTTCTTCTGTTCACTCCGCTTTATTGCTCCGTTATGCTTTTGTTGCCAATGAATCAATGCACGAAGTCATTGGAGATCTTTCTACTCCGAATACTCGTGTCACTCATGATCATACTGAATCGAAAGGATTACAGGTTTTTCTACAGTTTAGTGTCTACTTCTGCAACACAGCAAGTCACTGTTGGTGGTCATTTTTATAATAAGTTCTCTCCAATTCAGACTGGCTGCGGGTTGTCGTCAACTTAGACGAACAAAGGTGTGAATGTCATTTGATTTTGTAATGAGATATAGCTAATACTATATGTCGTCCCCTAAACGACTCGCTTCAGACAATGACAGAGCTAAACTCATGAAAATTGTTGATCTCTACATTATTTATTAGTGTTTTTTTTCTTTTTTCTGACGAGAGGGATTTGGTTATTTATAGGTATGAGAACATCATCTTATCATGATTTAACTCTTATTCGAAAATACTCAATAGGCTTCTACAATGCAATGCTACCCATCTCGCCTAAAGCTAACGATGCATTCATGCAACCCACCACCCTCCTGTCTTGTAAGAAAGACAACAGTTAACTCCTTTGGGCACAATCAATCATGTTCACGCCGATCGACATCCTGCTGAATTCTAACGAAATCTACAAGATTATAGATAACCCTCGATGTGGCTCAGATCATAGATAACACTTTCCTTGTGGCTCCATAGGTTTAGTTAAATGATCATGGTGTTTGCCAACTGCCGAAGTCATCGTAGAGATGGTGTCACGTCATTGGTCTTTTACTTATGTTGGGCTTTATAGATTTTATTCTTTCGATCGAGGCATTCAACGACATGAGACCGCCAAATTGGATCTATAATTTAGTCAGAGAAAACTTCTGTGTTAATGGTGGCGAGCGCAACTGATCATACATCATCGAGGCAAAGAATCACGTTATTATATGGAAAGACATATGTATATTATATATCAATGAAATATATGAACGTAGGAATGTTAGAAAGATGGTGTAGAAGCAAAGAATGATTGATTATCCTTGCAAAATGGTACGTACCTAATGATATATTGGAAGTTGAAAATGGTGGGAATGGTTGGATCAAGTCAGGTCATCATGTGTAATAGATGGTGATGAGAGATATGATGTCCTAATCAACCCGATTTGATTCAAACCCAAGTACATAAAAAGTACTCTAACTTGACTGATGGAGCTTGGAGGCTCGCTTATTATTTGTATGAAGACCAAAATTGGATGGGTTTCATGGCCTCTTTGATACTTAAGTTAATTTATAAATAAAAAATAAAAATAATAATTTGTATTAAGCTAATGTTCACGTGGCTCAATTGTTAACTAGGGCCTTGTCCTTCTCGTGTTAACTATATTGTTATATGTCGAGCCATGATTAGGTAAGTATTTTTTTCTATTATTTGTCTCTCCCTAAGACTTACTTTGAAAGTTCTCTCGAAGAGGTTCGGAAGTGTTGCCATATGTTGGCTCAACATATGGGTAACTAGTGTATCGAGTGACCAATGTTGATGCTTGACCTGAAGAGAATGCATCGAGCAACCTTCGATGCTTTACCTGAGAATGACACATCAGACAACTTTTGAAGCTTTGCCTGAAAAAGGCACATCAAGCAACCTCTTATGTCTTGCTAGAGAAGGATATATCAAGCATATTTTGGTGCTTAGCCTAAGAAGAGTATATCAAGAATATTTTAATGCTTAGCCCGAGAATAATATATCGGGTGCATTTGGATACTTAGCTCGAGAAGAATAGATCAAACGCATTTGAATGCTTAGCCTGAGGGTACATCAAGTTCACTTTGATGCTTAGCCTCAAAAGAATATACTGGGCAATAGAGGAGATGATATCACCCAAACCACTTTGATAGGTTATATTGAGTAGTCAAGAGATGACACTACTCGAACTATTAATACTATTAAGAAACTTATGTTGGGAGGTAGAGTATCTTGGTTGATTAGTCTATCTATTCGCTTCGGATGATGAAGGGTGGATGTGCCTTATTAGTTGATCACTATCTTTTAGTACCTGAGTTTAAAAGTTTCTAGTGTAACTCTATCCAAGTTTCTACTAGTAATTCTTGGTGTCATCATCATTAGACTCTCATACCACATCTTCAATTCCCCATTGACGATCTATGTGATGCCAACTACCTAGGGTAGGGGTGTCATGTAGGTCTCCATCTTGGTATTACTAGTTACAAGTGTCATGCTAGCCAATCATATGAGTGATGATACCTGTAATATACTGAATAATTTTTGTTGTTATTATTATTATAGAATTTTTTCACTTTATATTGGATGATGAATATATTATGATGTCCTTAGATCTGTGCAATGAGAATTGGATCATAATGAGATCATGATAATGAAACCAATTCGTCTTTAAACATAAACCTTAAATATTTCCGGTCATAAGTTACTCGAGAGGGATATCAAGATAACTAAATAGACCGATGTATTATATACCCATTCATATGATGGAGATAGTTGGTCTCATAGCTACTTGTATGGGGATACTAGGAATATAGTGCAGATGCTTATTAGAGAATTAGTTCACTAAATGATCTACTTACGGAATATTAGATAGTTAATAATACTTCATCGTCAGATATTGATTCTGTAATCCTAATTGTGTATTTAGTCCTTAGACTTCAGACGCCAAGGATGTGTTGTTTGAGTACTTCATTTTTTGATACCAAACCTATAGATCTGGAAGTTCCGGATCTAGTACAAACGGTCATTATGAATGATAGCCAACCTTACAAAGGTAATTGGGTGTCAATAGAGAATCATCAACTCTCGATATCATGAGAGAAATATCTCATATGTTCTCACTCTTATGGACATGGTCATAAGTATAATAAATTATTATTCTATACCTTAGTCAATATGGGGTGAAGCGCTTTGGATAGTTATGTATATCTTAAATAAGATTTCTAGTAAATCAATTCTATCGATTCTATTTATATTATAAAATGATTAAAAATTTAATTTGAGAAATCTACATATTTAGGATTATCCTACAAAGATAAATCTTCAATTCACATGAAAGAAAATTAAATCCAATAACTATTTTTATGTATTTTATTAGTTATCTAAAAAAAATTAAAGAGTTATAAATTATATTGTCCTAATCATAGTACATGAATAGTAGAATATAGTAATATAAAGATTCTTAGAAAATGATAAAATTAGTGCGAGTAAAAAATTTTTAAAAATTAATTTTGATATAGAGGATATACTTGATACTCCTTTATCATTTTTTATTCGAGATGTTATTGTTTCTCAAATCACTGAATGAAATATTGAGTGTGAATAATAAAATAATATTAATAAATTCACACATGATGTTGATGTCACTACTAATGATCTTATAAAACAATCACAACTTGTAGTTTTGAAAAGATTTCAAAGGGGAAGATATGTAATTTTTTATGATTATGTGATGTATCTACGTGAATCAAATTATGATATAGGAATAAAAAATGATTCTAATATAATGATTCTGAAAGATGATATGATACAATAAAAAAAGAGTTGAAATTGATGGGTGTTTGGAAACTTATTAAATTATCTAATAAATATAAACTAGTAAGTTGCAAATGGGTCTTGAAAATAAAATGTGATGGGTCTTGAAAATAAAATATGACTTAAGAGATAATATCGAATGATAAAGTTATATTTCTGACCAAAGGTTTTTAAGTCATCAATTACATTGAGATATTTTCTTTAGTTTTCAAAAAGGACTCATTAAGGATCGTTATAACATTAGTAGCTTATTATAATTATAAGTTTCACTATATAATATGAAAATAATATTTCTTAATCGGGATCCAAATGAGATAATCTAAATTAAACAACTTAAAGGATTCATAGAAAATGGAAAGAAAAATTAGGTTTGTAAATTTAGAAAATGTATTTATGATCTTAAATAAGCTTCCAAACAATAATATACAAAGTTTTATAATACTATTACTTTTTTCATATTTAAAAAATACTATTGATATATATATATATATATATGAAAGTCAATAGGAGTAAGTTTATTATATCAGTCTTATATGTAGATAATATTTTGCTTGGTAATAGGAATTTTAGTTTATTACATAAAAATAAGATGTTTCACATTAGAAATTTTTAATATCATTGATATGAATGAGATAGCTTATATTATTGCTATTAAGATATTCAAGTATAGATTTTAATGATTATATAAGAAAGGATATATTGATCAAATCTTTGATATATTTGATATACAATCAAAACCAATGTAAAAAAATTGACATAAAAATGAATCAAATGAAGGATATTTTTTTGCACATGCAGTTGGAAGTTGATTATATACTCAAGCTTGTATAAAATCATATATCAGTTTTGTAGTGAAAATGATGGGTAGATACCAAAACAACCTAAGACTATAACATTGAAAAGAAGAGTTGAAATTGATGGATTAGAATGGTGTTTGGAAACTTATTAAATTATCTAATAAATATAAACTAGTAAGTTACAAATGGGTCTTGAAAATAAAATGTGATGGGACTTGAAAATAAAATATGACTTAAAGGATAATATCGAATGATAAAGTTATATTTCTGACCAAAGGTTTTTCTCAAAAAGAAGTTATCGATTATATTGAGATATTTTCTTTAGTTTTTAAAAGAGACTTATTGAGGATCGTTATAACATTAGTAGCTTATTATAATTATAAGTTTCACTATATAATATGAAAATAATATTTCTTAATCGAGATCCAAATGAGAAAATCTATATTAAATAACTTAAAGGATTAGTAGAAAATGGAAAGAAAAATTGGGTTTGCAAACTTAGAAAATATATTTATGGTCTTAAATAAGCTTCCAAACAATAATATACAAAGTTTTATAACACTATTACTTTCTTCATATTTTAAAAAATACTATTGATATATATATATATATATATATATATATATATATATATATATATATATATATATATATATATATATATATGAAAGTCAATAGGAGTAAGTTTATTATATCAATCTTATATGTGGATAATATTTTGCTTGGTAATAGTAATTTTTAATATCGTTGATATGAATGAGATAGCTTATATTATTATTATTAAGATATTCAAGTATAGATTTTAATGATTATTAGGACTGTATAAGAAAAATATAAGATATTTGATATACAGTCAAAACTAGTGTACAAAAAATGACATGAAAATAAATCAAATGAAAGATATTTTTCTACATGTGCAGTTGAAAGTCGATTATATACTCAAGCTTGTACAAAATCATATATCAGTTTTGCAGTAAGAATGATTGGTAGATACCAAAACAATCCAAGAATGTAACATTGAAAAGATATGAAGAAAATGATGAAATATATATAGAGAACGAAAGACTATAATGCTTAATAAAGAAGATCAAATCAACTTAAAGTAATAGGATATTTAGATATTGATTTTATAAATTATCATGACAGTAGGAAGTCCACTTCATAATTTTTATTAATGTTAGTTGGAGGGGTAATTTTTTGAAAAAAATATAAAGTAATTCTTTATTGCATCATCAATAATGAAAGCTGAATTTATAATATGCTTTGATGTTATAAATCAAACTTTATAGTTTTAAAATTTTATCTTAAGACTCGGTGTGGTTGACTCAATTATTAGGTCGCTAAAGATATTTTATGATAACATTGTAATAGTTTTCTTTTCTATAATGTTAAGTACTATAGTAGTTCTGAGCATATCAAAATAAAATATTTGGTGATTAGAGAAAGAATCCAGATAAAATAATTATTAATTGAGAACCTAAACTCTACTTTGATGATTGTTGATACATTTGCTAAAGTTTTACAATCTAAAATATTTAAAAAGCATATTCTTAGAATAAAGCTTATGAATAAGTTATAAATTATATGACGATACATATTTAAATGAATATTATTATTAATATTTTATTTTTAAATTAAAGTTATTTATTTTTACTATCCTGTTTATATTTATATTTATGCATATTATAGTTGAATGTAATGACAAGATTGTCTTAACAATATAAATTATAGGGGTCATTATAAACTATATTAGAAAAAATTATCAATGTTGTGATACATAAAAGGGACTATGACATTAATGACATAAAAGGGACTTTGTATAGTTAGTTGGATTTAATGAAGCATTATTGTTTATACTGAACTTGTTGACTTGTTTTAAAATTAATAGCCATGTATAATATATTTTTTAAAATTTTTAAAATCTGACTAAGTAAAATTATTTTTAAAATAAACTTTTATTTTATTTATTTTAATTTTAAATTTTTTTTATATCTTACCAATTAATGTGCTAAGTTGTAGAATGTTAGATTATGAGGTACTATTTAATTAGGTTAGATATATCATAAATCTGATTAGATTATGATTATGATTATTAAATAATAAAAAGGAAGTCCATGATAGGATTCCTCATGAGATTAAATTGATGGAAGAGACTCTCATACTTCTTTATTCTAGATCCTTTGCTCTTATATATGGATAGACATGACCTCTTATAGATTACATACAATACGAGATTTATTCTCAATCTCCATCAATTCTTATTATATCGCTTATAGTGATTTTTTGAATGGTAAAAAGTAGGAAGATAGTAAGTCTAGTTCTTTTTGTAGATCGGTATCGTTATAACTTTTGAATCCGATGATGATGCATTTGCATATCATATAAATATTTTTTGAATGATATGTAAACCTAATCTCGATCTATTGTTATTTAATTTTTATTCTGATATTAATTTTTTTTACATAATAATAACATGGTTATAGTTTTTATACTTAAAAAAAACACATTATCGCTTAATTTGAGGTGAAGATGCCAAGAAATCCTCGTCGAGCAACGAGACTCCATCGTTGCCCGATCTAGCCCATGTTGGACGATGGAAACCCATCATCGATCTGTTGTAGGGTGTCAAGATGCCCATGTCTAAGTGGTGGAACAAGTTGAGGCATGAAACGTTGCAATTGCAAGCTTGTGGAGTACTCCTTGGCCATGCTTCGTCTCTCATCGATGGATGACAGGTTATGTGGATCAGACATCTCTCTACCTACGATATGGGTCAAACACCCCGAGTCCCCAACACCTTTGTGAATGGCTAGTTGGTGATGCGAGCCCAACACGTGGCTTGCGTATAAGTAGTTGATGATGTGGGTCAGACATAACCACATAGTGCTTCACTTTCTAAAGCTCAATTGATGCAGATGGTCTTTGATGATGTTGTCGTGTTGTATCTCATCGAGATCTGGAATACCATGACTCGTAAGCTCTTGTGGTTGTATTGCAACGTTGAGATGCTGATGCTCTTTATCGGCATTATCATTCCAAATCACCCCTACATCTTTTTTATGCGTGCTGTTGTCTATCCAGAACATGTCGAAGTGTTGATGCATCTTGTTGACTCCATCGAGTTCATTTACTACAAGGCTGTCGAAGTGCCCACATCGAGTGTCAAAGATTGGTTCAGTCAATTTGGCATGGTGTTGCCGAGATGCTCATGCTCATTTCGGGCGATAGAGGTTAGGTCTCAACTAATTTAGTATAGTGTCACATAGATGTCCACTTCGAGAGAAGGTTGAGTCTTGATCGATATGGCATACTGTTGGGAAGGTGCCACTTTCTTGAATGGTCAAGCTACTACTGTATGTGAAAGATTTTTTAGATCTCTTGTGTGTCAAGCATTTTCTGTGAGGGACACAATAGACACTTCAGATGTGTCACATGTTAGATATACTTATGTTTACAAAGGATGTATTAGATGTTAGGATGTTTTTTTGACCATGAAGGACACATTAGAAGTTTAGAATGCTTTTGTTTGCAAAGGACTCATCGTGCATGGGAGACACTGATGTTTATAAATGACATGTTGGAAGTCAATATACTTTCATCATCAAAAGATGCATCATGTGTTAGAGATGCTTATGCCCGCAAAGGATACTTAGATATTAGCATGCTTTTATTTGTAAGTGATGCATCAAATACTTTTGTCCATGAAAGAAGCATCAAATGTTTTGGATGCTTTTGTTCGTAAAGGATAGATCATGTGTCGAATATACTTATACCCACGAAGAACACATTGGATGTTGACATATTTTCATTTGCAAAGGACATATCAAACACTTTGGATATTTTTGTTCATGAAAAATATATTATGCTAAGGTGTATCAGGAACTGTCATCTCATGTTGGATCCCATATGACCTATAATAATCATTAAATAATCCTGTATACTCACCACCATTATATGATCTTATGTATTTCAATTGTCTTTCTGTCTCCCTTTCAACCCTAGCATAAGACTCTTTGAAGACATTAATAATTTGATCTTTGTTCTTCAAAGCATAGGCCTAAACTTTCCTGGAAAAATCATATATAAAAGTGACAAAATAAAGTGCACCACTTATACCAAGAACATCAACAGATCCACCAGGAGTTTTTGTCCTCCAAGGACAACATACATATGTATAAACATGGTCTAAGACATGCATTTTTCTAGACAAAGCAGAACTAGCAAATGAAACTCTATGTTGTTTACCTGTCAAACAATCAATACAAGGGTTCAGATGTATACCTCTGAAGTATGGTAATACCTCTCTCTTAGAAAGAGCTTTCAACCCCTTCTCGCTCATGTGTCCCAGTCGCCTATACCACAACTCCATGCTGAAGTCTTTTTCTATAGCATTTAACTGCTCACAATAAGCTTTAGCCTGCAACCTGTATAAAATAGGACATTTCTTTCCATTAACTATCACAAGAGAACCCTTACTGAGCTTCCATTGCCCTCTGTGAAATCTGCTATCATAGTCTTCATCATCTAGCTTTCCAACTGAAATTAAATTCAGCCTCAAGTCAACCACATGCCTCACATCCTTAAGTACCAACTTGCAGCCAAGGTTGGTCTTTAAATGGATATCACCCATGCCTATGATGTCTATTGTGTCATAGTTGCCCATCTTGACAACATCAAAATTTCCAGACCTGTATGTAGCAAAAAACTCTCTTCGTGGTGTAGCATGATAAGAAACACCTGTGTCAATCACCCACTCAAGATCCTGACACACACAAGAAAAAATATCATCAGAATGAGACAAAATCAAATAATCACCACCCTACACTATAGCTGTGATATTATCTTTTGACCCTATAGACTCTACTTATTTTCCCTTTTTCTTGCTCTTCTTAGGTTGCTTACATTGGTTCTTGAAATGTCCTTTCTCACCACAGTTATAGTAAACAATATCTTTTCTTGATCTTGACTTGCTCCTACTCATGCGTGAACTGCTTCTAGACTTTGACATTAATCTGTTCTCTGAGATAAGTGCCTGTGAATCATTCTGAGATGTTGCTGAACTCTTTCTTCTCAACTCCTCATTCAACAAACTGCTTGTTACTTGACTCATTGTAACAATACCATCTGGCGCAGAATTACTAAGGGAAACCACTAGTGTCTCCTATTTTTTTGGTAATAAACTAAGAAGTAACATCTGATCGATATGGCATACTGTTGGGAAGGTGCCACTTTCTTGAATGGTCAAGCTACTACTATATGTGAAAGATTTTTTAGATCTGTTGTGTCAAGGATTATCTGTGAGGGACACAACAGACACTTCAGATGCATCACATGTTAGATATATGCGTCACATGTTATATATACTTATCATATTAGATACACTTATGTTCACAAAGGATGCATTGGATGCTAGGATGCTTTTTTATCATGAAAGATATGTTAGACGCTTAGAATGCTTTTGTTTGCAAAGGACTCATCGTGCATCGGAGACACTGATGTTTAAAAACGACATGTTAGAAGTCAATATGCTTTTATCATCAAAAATCATATGTTAGAGATACTATGCCCGTGAAGGATACTTAGATATTAGCATACTTTTATTTGTGAGTGATTATGCTTCATAAACACAAATAAATTTCTTGGATAGAATATCTCATATATTTATATAGGAAAACTTTGCATTCATAATCGCATAAAAGTCAATTGAATTCGCTTCTAATTCTACATCAAATAGACGATTACAATTTATTCCAAAATTAAAAATCGTAAATGCGTTAAGAGTAGACAAAGAGAACCCAGTTTTCATCCAACTCGAAACCCAAGGAGGATAAAACGTTTTGACTTTGACTTAACAGGGCCCGCCCTAAAAAGAGTGGGATACCCTCCAAAAATTGGCGTATGCTGCTTAAGGTGGCGAGCACACGGTATTCTTTAGTAAAAGGCGAAAGAATAGTTCGCTTTGTGCTCACCACGCAGCTGCGTGAGTTGCGTCTGGAAGAAGCCCATGTTATAGACACACCAATGGCCCGTGCACCAGCTTGGTTAAGCGATATGGGACTAAAGCTCCGAGCCGGCCTCACTTTTCCCACTTCCCTCTTCTTCCCCAACCTACTAATCATTTGAGAATCGAATCACAATCTCATGCGTTGAGTATAAATTTCTGTATTCGTTCCGCTTTGTTGCTCTGTTATTTGCCGATGATGAGATTAAATCGTCAGGATTAGAAGTTCTCTTCGCCGTATGACTCTCAAAGTTTGCCCATTGTGTATTCGTACAACGTAGCAAGTCACTGTTGGTGGTTTTACCTAATTTCAATGTCATAACCCCATTCGATACGCTCTCTCGGACGCACATTGGATGGGGTTGGTGGCTGAATGGTTCACTGTCACGATTTGGTCTTGTTGGTGTTCAAAGTGTTTCGAAAGGAACCAATTAGCCACTTAATCTGACTAAACATAAGAAAGTACAAAAAGATTGACATTGACTTATTGGGGCTCGAATTTCAACTGAAAAGGACCCCTTCAAAAATTAGCGTACACTGCTTTATGTGGCGAGCACACGGTATTCTTTAGTAAAAGGCGAAAGAATAGTTCGCTTTGTTCTCACCACGCAGCTGCGTGATTGTTCCCGGCCTGAAGCCCATGTTTATATACAACCATTGAGCCTTCCACCTGCTTGCTTAAGCGATGTGGGACTACAGCCCCAAGCGGTCCCACTTTTCCTTCTCCCTCGTCTTCCTCAACCGATTATCTAATGCATTATTGCTCGAATATCAATTTCACCTTTCCTGTTTGGTTTTCTTCTGTTCACTCCGCTTTATTGCTCCGTTATGCTTTTGTTGCCAATGAATCAATGCACGAAGTCATTGGAGATCTTTCTACTCCGAATACTCGTGTCACTCATGATCATACTGAATCGAAAGGATTACAAGTTTTTCTACAGTTTAGTGTCTACTTCTCTCCAATTCAGAATTGCTGTGGGTTGGAGAGCGAAGGCTTCGAAGTCGCAAATTGGTCGTGGTTTCTGTCTATTAGAGTGCACGATCAAGAGGTAGAAAAGCACAAGGCTTGAGCTACAAATCTACAAGAAACAACAAAAACCTGTGAGAAGTATCATTCTGGATGCGATCCACTCCTGATCAGGTACCCGCGTATCTGCTATTAGATTGGAACTTCTGAACAATGACAGTGCTGTTAATGCATCAAAGCACTTGTAGTCACGTTCTTGGAGTAATCTGATCATGCAATGTGTTCTTGTCTTCTTTGAAAAGCACAGCCCAGAAAGTGTCACTTAACTCGTCACGAGCCCTACTGGCTGCTGCAGTAGCACCTCTCCACCACGCTTCATCGCTATGAAACTATGTCAGACGCACAGGCTTTTGCCCGCAGTGCGGTAAGCAGCGGCGGGAGCTGTTTCCGTCCCTCCTACGGCCGCGCTCGACGGTACACCGAGCGACTGAACCCAATCGCTCGCACACTGTTTGTTCGTCGATCACGGAGCCTTCCCTTCGTCATCATCAATCACAATTGAATCACTCCCTCCCATGTGCCTCCCTCTCATCATTATCCCATTACAGGAGTCAATCACTGGTCCTCTCGGGATTCACGCACGCCCCCATGCCAACGAAAAAGCTCATGAGAGCGACGGCACGTCCGTGCGCACCATAAAATGTACTCGAATCATGCGCGAGAATTTGTTCCCCAATTGATCCGAGTCATGTAGTCCGCATTCACCCACGCGAGACCATTATCGGGTACCGACATCCGCTTTTGATCCAAATTGGATCCTTATGTTTGAATCGTTTGCTCTCTCTCCTTTATGTCAAATCGAAGTGGTGGTTGCATTGACTCCGTCGGACGTCAAGTTTGGGATGACCTATTGAAGTAACGAGGGTCGCTTCGTGTCCCGATTCAAGTTCTGGCGTAGATCGTACCGTAAGTCGGCCAAACTTGCCAGGTGGGCCACGGTTGGACGGACAATACTTTAATATAAGATTCGACATGAGATCAACGGTTGTTTATCCGAATCTTAATGGATCATCCAACGTGTCGTCGTCGCTCGTTGGAGGTTGGACAACCGAATGGCTCCAACGAGCGTTGGGGCTCCCGAGGCCTTTTGCTTCGTCCCCCCCCGCTCCCCATGAGCAATCAATGCTCCGCTGCTCCAACGCAACCGCTTTCTTTCTCGTTCGCCCTCTCCGCGAACGCCACCAAGCTTGGCTGGGAACGCAGGGCAGGAGCAACGCCTCATCATCTCGCTTTATTGCTCGCCTTCACAGTCCCTATCCATACGCATTTCAAAATCCCACATTTATCGAGTCCCTTTCTCCACTACCGTTGAGAGTGATAGGAAGCAAGTGATGGAGGAGCGAGCGAGGAAGTACGGCGGCCTTGCCAGTCCGGAGAGCGCCCGCGATTGGGCGGAGCCGCCATCACCGCCGCCGCCGCCGCTGCCCCAGGGGAGGAAGATCCCCGTGGTGTATTACCTCTGTCGGAACCGCCACCTCGAGCACCCTCATTTCATCGAAGTCCCCCTCTCTTCCCCCGACGGGCTGTACCTGAGAGGTCGGCTGTACTAATCAAACCCAATCCAGTGGAAAAGTTTTGATTTATCGTGATCATCATTGCGCTGAATGGGGTTACATCCTGTCTTGTTCTGCAGATGTGATCGATCGGCTCAACGTGTTGAGAGGAAAGGGAATGCCCGCCATGTATTCGTGGTCTTGCAAGAGGTAGTTGGGTGGTAAAAATCGTTTCTTTTTTTGCTTCAGTTTATAATAATGTCTACGGGGATGATGATTCAGGAGCTACAAGAATGGATTCGTGTGGCATGACCTCGCCGAGGATGATCTCGTGCTCCCGGCTAATGGCAACGAGTACGTTCTCAAGGGCTCCGAGCTCTTAGATCAGTCTCCTTCAGGTACCTAAAAACGTAGTATCATTTTTCCCAACATGAAACTTGTTTCGGAATTGTACTTGTAATAGAAAGCCAAGGAAGTGTAATCACAAATGTTGTCTCGTATTTCTGCTCATCTAGATCGGATTCATCAAAACAATGGCAACAGCAGGTTGCTGAACTTGAAGCCCCAGCAGCAAGAGAACCCCGCGATTTCAAGAACTCAAGAAGCCACCGGTTCTTCCTCCTCTTCCCCTGCCTCGTCTGCAATCGAACAGCCAAAGCCACCGCCGTCACCGCCTTCCCCTCGCGACGATGAGCATTCCCCTTTGCTTCATTGTCCAGGTCTCGGACCCCCAAGGCCTCCAGCATGGGAGAAGAGTTTGGTGGGTCCAACAGAGTCCCGAGCTTATAAGTCCGTCAATGCTGCAGATGCTTCGACTCAGACGGATGACGATGGAGAGATGAATGCCCGTGGAGGTCGTGCCATCTTCACCCGAGGAATTTCAACTGATGACAGCTCGGTGGATCTTGAATTCGATAAGAGGCTGCGGAGCCATGACCAGCGATCCAAAGAGCGCTTAGAGACTGGTGGGGATGCAATTTCACCGGCACCAACTTCGTGGAGCAATTCATCCTCTAGTGGGAAGATGGAGACCTTGGAATCTTTAATTAGAGCTGATACTAGTAAGATAAAGAGCTTTCGGATGCATAAGGAGGAGGAGGAGGAAGAGGAGGCCCTCTTTCATGCAAAGCCAAAGTTAAGGCCAACAAATGTGTTGATGCAATTAATTACATGTGGATCAATCTCTGTGAAGGATCACCACAGCTTTGGTCTGGTGCCGACCTACAGGCCGAGACTCTCCCATGTAAATTTATCTTCGCCAATGTTTGGTGGATCCATGATGCTTGGAGAGATTGACTACCTGTCGGAGCATCCGAGGCTAATGGGATCGAGAGTAGAAAACAAGGAATATTTCAGTGGGAGCTTGATTGAGCTGAAGAAGCACAAGAATATAGTAAGAGAAATGATGCTGCCCACTCTAAAACGCTCTTCTTCATACAATGCGGATAGGTACTTCTGGGCTTTTTCTTGTGTCCAAATGCATATTTAAGTTTAACTGCCATATTTATTTATTTTTATTATTATAGGTATTATTCAAGGAGAAGTTTAATGTTACATCTTAGTCCACTCTGAATTAGATAACTAGAGAATCTTGGTCGATCTAAATCTTGGTCGATTTAGATGGTAGTATTGATTACTCCTTGAGCAAGTTTTAAACTGTTTTTTTTTTTCTGACATGAGCTGTGTTGGTTATCAAAATGAAGAAAGAAAAATTACTTACATCCATTTGAAATCATCTAATCTTTGTGTCCACAGTGGCAAATGTCAATTGTGTTATGAGATTGTTTTTTTTTTATAATGAACAACGCCCTTGGATTTTGATATTTGAAGCTTGTAGTGGGCAAGTGATAAGCTGAAAAGTGATGATCTTGATGATGTCCAAATCAGCTCGATTTGATTTTGGATCGCATGTGTAAGAAATATGATGTGATCAAAAGGGAGGCTCGGATACTCACTCGCAGGGCTAAGGTAGACTTTGGTGCGTGCTCCATAGCTAACTTGTACGAAGACCAAGGTCGTAGAGGTTTCTTAATTACTTCCCTTTGAAGTTCAAATCAATAACTAATGAGGGTGGGGTAAATTTAGCAAATAGTAACGAACTCGAATTCTATGGCCTGATAGACTTTTAATAGTATTACTTGGGGAATATTCTAAAGCATAGGTAGAATATTCCTTAATCATTTGTCTTTTGTCTTTCTCCTATTGATTAGGCTACCACATCTAGAGCTCATTATTGGTGTAAATATTTCTCATATCATTTGTACTTCGAGAACTCTCTTTAAGAGATCCCATATCATTTGTCTACCACATGTCAAACCCTTATAATTGTCTCTGATTGATCTAGTTGCATCGGACATCGGCCAACCTAGTCATGTTGAACATGATCGACCTAAACACCTCGAGCATCAGCCAACCTAGCCATCTCGGGCACTGGCCAACCTAGTTGCCTCAAGCGTTCGACCGAGTTGGCCACCTCGGGTGTTGACTAATCTAGCCATCTCGAGCATCAATCGACCAAGGCACCTATCAACCTGGTTGCCTTGGGCACTCGCCGAGTTATGCACCTTGATCATTTGGTCGAAATTGTCAGTGTTTTGGGCCATGTTGGTCATACTGTCATCATAGGGAGCACTTTGGACCATTTTGGTTTGTGTTATTATCATAGTGGAGCGCTTCGAGCCATTTCGGTTACATTGACATCATAGAGGAGTGCTTCAAGCCGTGTTGGTCACGTTGTCATTGTAGGGAGTACTTCAGGTCATTTTGGTTGCACTGTTATCATAGAGGAGCGCTTTGAATCGTGTTAGCCATGCTGTCATCGTATGGAGCATTTCATACTATTTTGGTTGCACTGTCATCACAGGAGAGTGCTTTAGATCGTGTCGATTGTGCTATTGTCATATAGTAGTGCTTTAGGCCATATCAGTTGTGCTGTCATCACAGGGAGCACTTTAGGCCATTTCGGTCGTGCTATCATCGTAGAGGAGCGCTTGGGCCATGTTGGCCACAGTGTAATCATAGAGAGTGCTTCGGGTCATTTCGACTAAGTTGTCATTTTAGGGAGTGCTTTGGGTTGTGTCAGTCATGTTGTTTTTGTATATGAGCACTTCAGGTCGTGTCAATCGTGTTGCTTTCATAGAGGAGCAATTTGGGTTGTGTTGATCATATTATTGTCATAGGAGCACTTCAGGCCATTTTAGTTGTGCTGTCATTGTAGGGGAGTGCTTCGGGTTGTGTTGATTGAGCTATCGTCATACAGAATGCTTCGAGCCATGTTATCATCATAAGTAGCACTTTGGGTCATTTCGGCCACGTTGTGGGTGAGGGGTGGGAGGACCCTTGTTAGAGCGACCATTGAGTGGGTTAACTAAATGATGTTCTTATGGCATGAGCCCTTCTTCTAACACCAAATTAATGGTAGTGATGTTGGTGATGTCCAAATTAGCCCGACTCGATTTCGGTCGCGTGCGCAAAAAGTCTAATGCAGTCAAAAGGGAGACTTGGACTCTGGCTCGGGGGCTAAGGTGGTCTCGGGTGTGTGCACACTCCTAATCTATATGAAGACCGGGGTTGGGTGGGTTTCTTGACTGTCCTTTCGATATTCAAGTTAGTAATCAATGAGGTGAAGTAAATTTAGTAAACAATTTCTATGGCCTGATCCGTTTTACCTGAAAAATATTCTGAGATATAAGCAAAATATTCCCTTAGTATTTGTCTCTTAATCTCCTCATGTTGACTAGGTTACCACATGTCAAGCACTTATTGGTGCGAGTATTTCCATTATCATCTAAATGTAGGGTATTTACTGCATACTATAAATTTTCTTGACTTGATGAACTAAAATCATTATAAGTTGAGTCCAAAGAAGCAAATGCTGTCAGTAATATGGCAGGATAAGCTGGGATTTGACAAGAAGTCATATTCTTATATGAATACGGTTGAAAATTTTTACTTGTGTATTTGATTCTTATTCTTACATTCTTATCCAAGTGTTTAGTCTCCGTAGTAGCTTGCACTGTGCTTCTTATTCTTTCGATGATGCTGCTAAATTAGCGCTTCATATATATAACTCGATAATTCAAAGGAATTGCAAGACACCAGACTCAGAGCAGGGCACAGCTAAGCTAATGAATTCATCACCCTCGAAGTGTCTCCCTCGTACGATTAACAAGCAGCCTAAAAGTGAAGCAAGTATGTCATCTATCTCAGATGGCTCGAGGAAATCTTCTGCTGGACTAGATTGCAGGGAAGTATCTCAAAGTGAAAACCAAAGGATCACCTTGTCAGTCAATGAATCATCCACTGGTGTAGAATCTACAAAAGAAAGAAAGGAGAAGGTGATCATGATCGAGGAAAGTTATGTTTCTCCTTGCCCTTAATCAACCATTATTGTGATCGAGTGCTGCTTCTTCACTTGATAGATTGTACTTGCTTCTTGCAGACTTACATCGGGAGCTCGTGTAACCATTCAGTCCAGAGCCCCATGTTATGATAGCGAGGAGGGTTCTGATTCTTGAGTAGAGCTTTACAAGTTCAGTCCATCTTTGTCGAACTGTTGAGTGGTGAGCATGAAAGGTTGATATGTGATTTGCAATGGTCTCATTCAGGTTATGTTATTATGTTTCGAATTCGATTCCGATTCCGCAAATCTAGCTTTTTCTGCAATGGTCTCACTTGTGAAACACCGGAGGTTGCATTTCATCTGCTCTGTGTCTTCAGCAAACTTTCACTTCCATCATTTGTCTAGGTTTTTTGTATGCCCATAGGAAGCTCTGGTTGCATGAGCATCATCAACAATCGAAAAAGCTAGATCTTTACTTCGGTCAACCGGCTTACAAATTGTTGCCGATGGAAATTGGCCACCAACTTCACTGATTACATGATAGCAGTATCAGAAAATTCTGTCGCCTTCCTCTGGAGTGCCATTTTGAAGAACTGTTGGTGAGCCCTGAACAAGCTCTCTATTGGCAAGCAATACGTGAACCTTGATAAAGGGAGAGGAGCAATAGAGAGAGTCAGGAGCTACTGAATCGGGAGAGAGTGTGGATCCTGAGAAGAATGATCGAGTGGTGTTGTGGGAGACTCGTTTGACGAGATCGACAATATACTCTAGTGATGTATAGTTGTCGGAGAAGGGCGCACAGCAGGAGACTCAAGATTTTGAAACGGAAAGATAGACTCCATAAAAAGAACATGATGTGATATAAAGACTTTTTAAGTTTGGAGTTCGTAACAATCAAAAGCGTTATGTTCAAGAGAATATCTAATAAAAATGTAAGGTTTAGATCATGATGTTAGCTTATGCGAGGCATAAGGACGTAGCCATGGATAACACAAACATTCAAATATTTTTAGTTTTTGAAGGTTTGAAGATTTGTGAAACAATTTTTCAAATGGTGACTGGTATTGAAGGACTGGAGTGAGTATACGATTGATGAGGTAGACGACAGTTTGAAAAGCCACAGACCAAAAGATGATTGGCATAGAAGCTTGATGGAGTGTGAGGTCGATTTCAACTATATATCGATGTTTGCGTTCAGCAAAACTAACTAGTTGAGGAGTATGTGAGGGCGGTTTAAGATGTTGTATACTACAAGCTAAAAGATAGGGTGTGAGGGATTGATTTTCACTGTCTCAATAAACTGTTTTGATTGTAGACTGAAAAAAGTTCTCGACTAATCGTCTAAAGTTGAAAAAAATTATTGAAAACAGTTCTTGACTAACCATCTAAAGTTGAAAAAAATTATTGAAACTTTAAATTTATGATGGAGAGGGTATAGCCATATATACTTTGATAAAGTAGTATACGAAAATGACATAAAATCTAAACTTATCAAAAGAAGTAATTAGGGCAAGACCATAAACATTAGTATAAATAATTTCAAAAGGTCTAGAGCATGATATGGAGGAGATTCCAAAAAAACTCTATGACTTTTATTGCTTAAACAAGTATCACAATCATATACAATGCTACTGTTTTAAATAGTAGGAAAAGAAAAATGGGAAAATAATTTTTACTGGATAGAGGATGAGGGATGATCAAGACGACGATGCCACACATCAATTGGAGCTGCAACGGAAGAGTATGCAATGGGCGGTCACTCGTAAATATTGTCCTTACTCTGGCCTCGGACCAAAGATGCCCCCGTGCTCAATTCCTTGACAAGAAATGAGTTAGGAAAGAATTCAATAGAGGTATTATTTTAGTTACAAAATTGAGAAACGAAAATGAGATTACGTTTGATGTCAGCACACAAAACATCGTGTAAATGTTGTGTTATGTGAACTAAGCGATGTGCAACCAGTATGGGTAATGAAAATTCCTTTACCATCACTAATGATGATATCTTCATTGTTGTCATAGTTGTTGTAGATGGACAAGTTTTGAAAATCAGAGGTGATGTGATGAGAGGCGTCAGAGTCTACAATCCAATTAGATTGGTGAGTAGTTGGAGTAGTCATGAGATTCGCCTGACGCCATCGTGAATGAGCAGGTCGAGACCGACAGACCTTCGCAGAATGTCCAACTTTGTCACACAGTTGGCAGATGACTCTTTGTTGGCTAGTGAGATTAGGACTCCAGGGCTGATGATTATGAAAGTTTCCATCTTGATAGTGATGATTGAAGTGTTGATGATGTGGATGAAGGGGGTTTGGTTTGTGACCCATAGAGTCAGGAGGCAACATAACCAAACCTTTGTGCTGCTGCTGCCAGTTCTTTGTACGAGAGTGATTTACTATAGTGGTTTGCAACTTGTACCATGCTTCTGCAGCAGTCGTACATGAAGATATCAGTGGAGCAACGGACCCAGCGACGGAAGCTTGAATAGCTTGAAGGATAAGGCGATCTTGACGTAACCATAATTTATGGTTTGGATTTGGTACTGGACTTGGTTCTCTTGGGATATTAACCATTGCAGATGGACATTATTGGAGAGAGCCATCAACGTAACCTAGGAGATCATATCCAAATAGAAGATTAGAAAGTTGTGCCCGCCAAGATGCATAGTTTCCGCTTTTGGATAATTTGAATGGAATGAGTGCTGCTACATTGATAGTGATAAGATCTGTAGATTGAAAAGTGCTATGGTTCCCTACAGGGATAACAACTGGGATATCAGAGGTAGACGATGAAGACATTTGAAGATACGTATACGAGCGAGTAGTCAGCTGTAGGTTCGCTGCATTTGGAGGCTAAGTTGCTACAATTTTGTAGATCAGGACTGCGATACGGTTTGCAATGCTGAAGAGAGATATAGCAATGCTCAAGAGAGCTGCAGCAATGCTGATCTCCAATGTTCTATGCTACCGAGATTGGGGCGGCTGATGAAGATAACAGCTTTGGTGTTGTTCACAGGCTGTCACTGTTAGAGAGAAAAACTCCGAGGTAGCAGTTCGAAGTCGCCGGATTGAGTAGATCTGGTACTATGCGGTGATGGCTGCAGATCTGGGAGCAATGTGAGAGATCGACAGCATCAAGATGTGTCCGATGGCCAACTGCAGAGTCAGGGAGAAGAACGGCTCCGTGGACGTCGCCCCACACACGTCCACCGCCTATCTCGATCCCTACTGCTGGGATACGAGGTTATCTGCTGAGGTAGAGAACGCTCGGAGCAGTGAGGAAGAAGAGGAAGCTATGGTGGCGCAAGAAGAGGAATCGATGAGTTGCCTTGTCCGGGAAGCAGTGGCGGTGGTGGAGCAGGGGAACCAGCGGTGGAAGCGTCGCTGCGGTGGAAGAAGACAGTGTGGCCAGCGCCTTTGTTTCCGAGGCGGACGACACGTACGACGCCCGCGAAGTCCGGCGTCGTGAGCAGCGAGTTGCCTTGCTGCGACAGCTGCTGTGACGATGAACTGCAGCGATGAACTGTCCTCCGTTGAGTCGGAACGTTAGCTCGGTGTGGGCGGCGTTGGCGGATAGCAGGCAGAGAGGATTTTCCTCAACTGCTCAGAGATTTCCTCGTGCAGTTGAGGAAATCTTATCTGCTATTTCCTCTCCTTGCACGAATACAGCTCTGAGCTTAATAATATTACAATATATTGAAGCTGTGATCCAACCATGGCCAATTCTGCACCCTGTCACTCACTGTTGGCCACCCAATCATGCCCTTTTGCGTGATCAATGACCATGTTTGGTTGCCTCCCAATTACTAATAAGCATTAAGGAGCCTGATACAGAACAGGAGTATGCATTCGTTGACTCGAAGTAGTCATATATGTGAGTGCAAAGGAGATAAACAACCAAATTGTTATCTGTGCGTGCGAGAACGGAAACAATCATTCATCATTCGATCAATACTTTATGCCTGCTCTGTTTTTGATTGCAATATAGGAAACCTTTTTGTCCCTAAGCCTCGTTCTCAGCAGACTCTACTCGCTAGGCTGGCGAGACTCGACATTGACCCATGGAATTTGGTGGGTCTTCTTCCTCCACCATCCGATGGACTCGAACCCGATCGAATGCTATTATTGGGTCAAGCGAGTTGGGAGTAGTTCATGCACCATGTCACGGACCACCACCAACCGCTACCGAGTTGCTTCAGCGGCAAGACTGGCGATGAAGCAGCATCACATCAGCCATGGTGGTCAAGGAAAGCACAAGTGATCCACCATGTGCCTTGCTGCTTTTGCTGGCTAATAATAACACCCTCTCTCCGGCTTGCAGCTCCAGTCCATGCTTCCTTTGCTTTAGCCCGGGATACTTGGACCAAGATCGGGTTTGTTCTCCCTACTCACACCTTCCCCCATGGCTTATAGCTATCGAAAAGGACCATCCTCTGTTTTCTTTTAGCTTATCCTATCTTCTTTTTGTATGCTTTTAAGTAGATGGATCGCTTGTTTAAGTCTCGGTCACGTGAGACTCTTTATATGCATGGATCCTCCTATTCCCACACCAGTATCCTGCGAGGAACCCCATTCTTTCAATATGCCTACTGAGGTCCCAATAGATTCGAGTAGGGAGTGTGTGGCCCGAGGCGGAAGGACCCTTAAAACAAGGGCGTCACCGGAAACCGCCGCTTAGCTTTATGTTGTATGGGCAAAGGAACTGTAGCTGAAGTTGACCCCCCTTTGCATTGCATCCACTAACCTCACTGCTTCTTGCGTTGCGGTATCGACGAGGTTAGGGCAGAGAGGGAGGATGGGAAACGGTGGAATCTACCACCATGTGGTTTAGGCCTTGGGATGTGGGTAAATGCACTGGTAACTTCGAACATGGGGTGTGAGCTCAACATGGATGACTATGGAGAGTTTGGACATCAGGTATTCTATTTTATCTCTCTTCTCTCGCATTGGCCCTTGTAATTGTGGGTAATATCAGTGTGTAGCACGTGCAGTGCATGTGAAGCCACAGACCAATCAGCCTGTTCTTATCAGTAGACAAACATAATAAAGACAGTGTGTAGTTACTATGAGTGTTTACTCTGTATGCATCGTAAGAAGGAAGTCAGAGTTCATGGAGTCCTAAGGCTATAGGCCAAACCTTATTCTGTACAATATGATCTATCTGTATGGGACACATCATGACCCACTTTGACCAGAAAAGGACACACCCACGCGAACATGACCGGCCTCTAAAAAGTATAGCGACACGCTTCACCGTCACAAGCACTGCATATTTATTAGGCTTTGGAGCTTCGAACGAGGGAGCTCAGAGACTATCCCAACAAGCCATCTAAGCCACAGCCACAAGAAAGGGAGAGTAGAGCTCAGCACTGTCTCGCTGTGGAAGAGACAATAGCAAAAACCGGAAGGAGCAAGATCGAAGAATCATATCAGTAACTCTCACAAGTTACGTTTTGTTCGTGTCGTTACTGTGTTTATCTTTCTTTATCTATCCCACACGAAACACTGCCGTTGAGATGCTCCGTGTCTTCCGAAACGACACTCGCCACCGGGGGGAGAGAGAGAGAGAGCATCCCGTTTCAACACACCGCGCGAATCCATATAACTTGTTTAGGGAGTGCAACAGTAGCCACCTGCACAACAGCTCCTCCCACCAAGGCACGTCGTCACTTTGCCGCTGCCCCGCGCGTCATGCGATCCGACGTCGCAAGCAACCCAGTGCGCCGGACTCGCGTCCCACCCTTCCGAATAATTGAACTCGGTGGATCGTACCCAAATGAAAAAGGCTTTGAGGTGCTCAGGGAATAGAGATTTAAAAGAGGGGAAGCGGAGGGAGGGAGAGCAAACAAAGAGGGGATACCCAATGCAAAACAAGAAGTGAGAGAGCACCGGGGGAGGAGAGCGAGTTGGGATTTGAAGCCGAGGAGGGGCTTTGATGATGCCGAGGTCGAGGTCGAGGTCGAGGCAGGCTGGCCACCCTCCATCATTCCCATGCCACAACTGCCTCCTCCTCCCTCTCTTCCGCTTCTGTTTCCTCCTGCCGCTGCTATTCTTACTGCCGTCTTTCTCCTCCTCTTCGCTAGCTTCTGCCAGCCAAGAAGTCACTGCGCTCTACCGGTGGATCAACTCCTCTTCCTCCTCCCCCTTATCCAGAGCGCTCTCTGACTGGAACCCGGCGCACGCGACGCCGTGCAAGTGGAGCCACATCACCTGCAACGCCGCCGGCTTCGTGTCCACCATCACCATCCAATCCGTTCCCCTGACCGTCCCCCTCCCCGTCGGGCTGTGCAGCGCCCTACCCTCCCTCACCACCCTCGTCGTCTCCGATGCCAACCTCACCGGTCCCATCCCGACCGACTTCGCCGCCTGCTCCCTCCTCACCCTCCTCGACCTCAGCTCCAACTCCCTCTCCGGTGCCATACCCCCCGCCCTCTCCCGCCTCCCATACCTCGCCTCCCTCATAATCAACTCAAACCAGCTCTCCGGCCCCATCCCGGAGGAGCTCAGCGCCGCCGCCAGCCTCCGCCACCTCATCATCTTCGACAACCGTCTCTCCGGCCCCATCCCGGACTCCCTCGGAGACCTCTCCCTCCTCGAGACCCTCCGTGCCGGCGGCAATCGCGACCTCTCCGGATCCATACCCGACTCCCTCTCCCGCTGCGCCAACCTATCTGTCCTCGGCCTTGCCGATACTAAGATATCCGGCCCCATTCCGGCGTCGCTTGGCCGGCTGTCCAATCTCCAAACGTTGTCCATCTACACCACCATGCTGTCCGGGTCGATCCCGCCGGAGCTCGGCAACTGCTCGTCGCTCGTCAACCTCTACCTCTACGAGAATTCGCTTTCCGGTCCGCTGCCACCGTCGCTCGGGCGGCTGCCGAAGCTCGAGAGGCTTCTCCTGTGGCAGAATGTGCTCTCCGGCCCCATCCCGGACGAGTTCGGTGGCCTTTCTTCCCTCCGATCCATGGACCTCTCCATCAACTCCATCTCCGGCGCCATCCCGCCATCTTTGGGCGCGCTCTCGAACCTCCAAGATCTCATGCTAAGTGACAACAACATCTCCGGATCCTTACCACCTTCTCTTGCCAACCTCACGTCGCTCTTCCAGCTCCAGATAGACACTAACCAGATCTCCGGCCTCATCCCCGCGGAGTTCGCGGCGCTCAAGTCGCTTGCCGTCCTCTTCGCGTGGCAGAACCTGCTCGAAGGCGCTATACCTCTCTCCCTCGCCTCGCTGTCGAACCTCCAGGCGCTCGACCTTTCCCACAACCACCTCACTGGCCCCATGCCCCCCGGCCTCTTCCTCCTTCCCAACCTCACCAAGCTCTTGCTGCTCTCCAACGACATCTCCGGCCCGATACCCGCCGAGATTGGCAAGTGCACTTCCCTCATTCGACTCCGCCTCGCCAACAACCGCATTGCCGGCCCCATCCCGGTCGAGATCGGCGGGCTTAAGAGCCTCGACTTCCTCGACCTCTCCGCCAACCGGCTCACCGGCCCTGTTCCTGTTTCCATCGGCAACTGCTCCCAGCTCCAAATGGTCAACCTCAGTAACAACACGCTCTCCGGTGCCGTACCCGATTCCTTATCTTGGATCACCAGACTGGAGGTACTCGATCTGTCGCTCAACCAGCTTACGGGGCCGATCCCCGGTAGCTTTGGCAAGTTGGCTTCCATAAACAAGCTGGTGCTTAGTGGGAATTCACTCACCGGCCCGATACCACCTTCGCTTGGCCGGTGCTCGAACCTCGAATTGCTTGACCTTAGTAGCAACCAACTCACTGGCGGGATCCCCGTTGACCTCTGCCTCATCGAGGGGCTCGACATTGCTCTAAATCTCAGCAGGAATGCACTCACCGGACCGATCCCGGAGAAGATCTCTATCCTCAGTAAACTATCGGTTCTCGACGTATCGTACAACCTGCTCGACGGTAGTCTCGCACCTCTTTCTGAACTAGAAAACCTGGTCACACTAAACGTCTCCAACAACAACTTCACCGGCTACCTCCCCGACACCAAGCTCTTTCGCCAGCTCTCGGCCTCCGATCTTGCCGGCAACCAGGGGCTCTGCACCCACGGTGGAGACGTGTGCTTCGTCACCTTGGACGCCAACGGGCGGCCAATCATGACGGCAGAGGCGGAGAGCAGAAGAGTGCACAGGTTGAAGTTAGCCATAGCACTGCTGATCACTTCGACGGTCGCGATGCTTCTCGGGTTGATCGCAACTATAAGGGCGAAAAGAATGGCAGCAGGGAATGGCAGCGAAGACGATGACTCCGAGATGGGCAGCGGGATGTCTTGGCCATGGCAGTTCACTCCCTTCCAGAAGCTGAGCTTTTCGGTGGACCAGGTTGTGCGTAGCCTGGTGGATGCCAACGTTATCGGGAAAGGCTGCTCCGGAGTGGTCTACCGCGTCCAAATGGATAACGGGGAAGCCATCGCCGTGAAGAAGCTATGGCCAACGAGTGCATCGGCCGGGAAAATGGCGGCCAAAGAGGACTGCAACAGCAGCAGAGTCAGAGACTCGTTCTCGGCTGAGGTGCGGACGCTCGGTTCCATCCGGCACAAGAACATCGTGAGGTTCCTCGGGTGCTGCTGGAACAAGAACACCCGGCTGCTGATGTACGATTACATGGCCAACGGCAGCCTGGGGGGGCTGCTCCACGAGCGCACCGGGTTCTCACTGGAGTGGGACTTGCGGTATCAGATCGTCCTGGGGGCCGCCGAGGGTCTTGCCTACCTCCACCATGATTGTGTTCCGCCGATAGTTCACAGAGATATCAAGGCCAACAACATTCTCATCGGCCTCGACTTCGAGGCCTACCTGGCCGACTTCGGGCTTGCGAAGCTCGTGGAGGACGGGGATCTTGCTCGGTCCTCGAACACCGTCGCGGGTTCCTACGGCTACATTGCTCCTGGTTGGTATCTGTTTCGAATTTTGCTGTCTCGTTGCTGCAGGGAATACCTACCAATGCCTGATTGCGGTGAATCGTTTGCAGAGTATGGATACATGATGAAGATCACGGAGAAGAGCGACGTATACAGCTACGGCGTGGTGATGCTGGAAGTGCTAACTGGGAAGCAGCCGATCGACCCCACGATCCCCGAGGGGCTGCATGTGGTGGACTGGGTGCAGCGGCAGAGGGGGAGCCTGGAGGTGCTCGATCCGAGCCTCAAAGGTCGGCCGGAGACGGACGTGCAGGAGATGCTGCAGGTGCTCGGCGTGGCACTCCTGTGCGTGAGCGCCACTCCGGACGAGCGGCCGACCATGAAGGACGTGGCCGCAATGCTCAAAGAGATCCGCCATGAAAGGGAGGAGTATGCGAAGGTGGATTTCCTCCTCAAGAAGGCAGAACCAAGTGCGGCAGTTGATGCTACGACGTCGGCGTCAAGCAGTGCGTTGGGTGTGCCAATAGGATCATAGTGCAAGTAACAAGTCCGGCTTATCTGCTTCCAGCATCCGCTCTTCCACCAAGTCCAAATCACCTTCGGCCTATCCTTCCTAACAACAATTTGTACCTCTTCGTTCTGCTCCTTTTTCTTTTTTACCTTTGTAATTTGCTCTACTTCTTTTGTTATGCTCTTCTACTAAGCATTGCCTTGCATCTGCAAGACACGATGTGAAGAAGAGCTCCTTGATTGAGCTACAGAGGTGACTACCAAACCAACAAAGAAGGGCTCGACGAATAAATATGATTATAAATTTTACTGTCATTTATTTACCGGTCTCTATCCTTCCCCTGAGTCCTTGTTTCACTTCAGAACGCAAAAGAAACAATGCAGTCTTCCAACACCATGCCGGCCGGAACAGCATTGTGGCGATGCTACCGCTGAAGCTCCCGGCCGTCGGCTGACAATTTACAGAATGCCATCAACATTAGCTAGCTATGATTCTGCTTTTAAGTAGAGAGCGGCTTAAATATGAATTATTCCTCTAGAAACATAAAAGGCCAGCCAAGGAAGTATACCCAAACAGCATATGCCACTCTGGGCGAGTTTCGTTGCTTATGAAAGCAGCCGACCAAGTGAAAATGTAAAATAATTTTGCAAGGCAACCAATTTAATGGACATGCTCGTTATATAATTTGGGCCTTGAAGCTACCCAGCACCAGCAGCATCAGCATCCACTGAGTCTATGACTAGTAGTTATCAGAACAATTAACCACAAGGTTCATGATTGGCTATCTATCCTTGTGATACAGTACTCAATAAAAAAAAACTGCAGCTCATCCAATGAAGAAAACTTGGACCATTGTCTTCATGTTTTTGTCCCTTCACGAGGTCTTTGTTAAGCTTCCCCTAAACAACTCTAGATGCTCTACAACAATACAATATTGTATAATTTATCACAAGACATATAGAGTTCTCATAAAACAAGCCTGAAATTAAGCACTGCCCTCAGACCACATCAATTAATATAAAGATCTTAGATCAGACGATACAACCTCATGGCTAAACCAACAATGCAAGAGAGAAAAAACAGGGCACACATAACAATATAATCACTACTTCAAAGTATGGAGACTTAAGTGGATGGAGCCAAAATGCTTAGTTTCTGGATTTTCTTAAATGTATGTCGGTTTCGATTAATGCTGCACTTTAGTTTAGCTTTCAATGACAGCAAAAGGACCCACATACAAAGGGTTTGTCCTAAGCATCAGATAACAATACCAATTGAAAGAACAGTTGTAGGACAGTGGGAAATAGCATGGTAAGCTTTACAAAATTATGACCTAATAACCACAACCACAATAGATAGTTTCATCACAGTAAATAACAGCATCACAACCCACGAGTCGGAGCCATATAGTATTCTAATCATCTCCTTGACTTTATTCCTCATAAACATAACAGAAGGGCACGCTCAAAGGACGGACTATACCTCCTATGTTTCGAGCACTTGGAATATGTCGGTTCGGGTAACCATTCCTGGTTTAAGAAAATTCAAATTACTTAATTAGAATCAGGTACGTCATTGAAAATCTCAAAGAAAATTACATGTTACTTCTCTTAATTTGAAGCTCTTACCTACAACTTTCTGTTCCTCATTTACGATCGGTATCCTGTGGATCTTCTTCTTAAGCATTAAAGCCGCAGCATCTGCACAATTATGAACGTAGGAAACATTTTGATCCAAATCTGACCATAGAAATGCATGCAAAGAACCATGCTTGGTAAAGAAGGTTACCCAAAACTGTCTTCTCAGGCGATAGCATGATTGCCGGAGAAGACATGACTTCACCAACTTTGGATTTCAACTGCTTAAACAATAATTGGAAGTTAGCACAAAATATAGCTGAGAAGAGTCTGAGGAGAATGAAAAAACAAAATCATGTTAATATCCTCACCACCAGTAAGCTATACATTCAAGTTGGCACCCGCTGTCACCCGCTCCGGTAATGAACAAGTATCAAATATGCTCACAACAAAATTTTATCCTAAAAATTGAGTATCCGATGACTATTTAGAACAAATAAATGCTTCTTCATACAGAGTCATATATGAATGATGACTGAACCAAGGTTACCAATGCTGCAGTTCTCTGGACAAACTTGTTCAAGCCATGTAATCCTAGAAACATTATTATCAACGTCCAGGGAAATATCTTCAGACAAGTGTGGAGATAAGATGTTGATGGCAAGAAAGTTATATGAACCATATAGAATAATTTTTTCCTTTCTTTCTGCTCAAAAAACATGACATCAATCCTACATTTTCAAGAAGAGAAGTTATGAGTTCCTCGTTGTAAGTCTCAGATGCTCAGTCTCAGTCTTAAATGCCTTCCCCAACCAAATGAAGTTCAATTAAGTACAAGAAATTAACTATGCTCGACAAACGTGATTGATCCTCAAATTTATGAGTTAAATGTTAGCTTCTTGGAATGCCTTGGTGTAAGGGATATGAACGTCAGACTGTCTTTCCATGGATGAGAAACGATCTCCAATGGTGACAATTGTTGACTCCTCCTAGGGTTAGCCAGAACATGATAGGATTGAGGCAGATCAATTTCACTCGATTAGCACAAAGCAAACCCTATTTTTGGACTATAGAAAGAAAAAAGGGCGGGATAAGAACAGGGAAGAAACAAACCCCATTGGATGCTCTGGCTTTGTCCTTTTTGGAGACGACACCGATGCACCTCAGGTCATCATCGACGACAGGAAGACCGGACACGACCTCGAACTTGTGGTTGATTTCTTCCAGCGTCTGCTCCGGCCTCGCCGTCCGGATCTCTGTCGACATCACCGTCCCCAATTTAGCCGACGGCTTCGTCTGCGTCGACACCAAAGGAAAACAAGTCGAAGGAAGTCATCGACATCAACCAAACGAAGAAACGAGGAGGAGAGAAGAAAGAAAAACAGAGACCTTATGGCTGATGATCTGGGTCTCCAGGTAGGCGCGGAGATCGTCGTAGTTGATGAGGGACATATTATCCGGCCACTCCCCGGAGATGATGCCCTCGGGATTCTCGCCGAGGTCCGGGCGGATGTCGTCCGCGAAGGATGCGGAGGCTGAGAGAAATCGATCGTTCCTGGATAGAACAGAGGAGGAGGAGGAGCGGAAAAGAGGCTTCCAAGAAGTACTTGTGGTTAAAGCGGAGGAGGAGAAGAGAGATCTGAGGGAGGGTTTGAGGGGGACGCGGAGGAAGAGGGTTCCCTGGGAAGGGATGCTGCAAGCCATGATCGACCTCCGAACTACCCAAGGGAAGAGGCAGGACGCTTCTACTAAGGGGACGTGATTTAGATCGATGCACCCGTGATCGCAGGAAAGCAACGGTTCAGGTGAACAGGTGGCGTGTGCGCTGGCCGGTCGAGATCGTCGGAAGCACTTCCGAGTAAGCAGCAGTGGCAACCGCGAACGACGACGAGCCTCGTCCGCCAATTACACGTCGCCATCGCGTGATGAGGAGATGGGCCGCAGTCTCCGTCCCTCACCTGCGCCCGTGGCCCGTTTATGTGGGCCAGAAAGGTGTTTGGGTTTGCATCGAGCTAAAGATTTAGATGAGTCAATACGTGTTAGTTTGGGTTAAGCAGATCGACCTAATTAATTCAATTGCCAAATGGATCATGTTGGATCGAACCGGTTGGACTAATCGAGCCAAATTAGCCGAAACCAAACCATAGGCTTTTGTCAGGTTCATACGTAGCATCATAATTTGGGTTAGCACTCAGAAGGATATGAAGTATGAAAGCCATGGATCAGCTGATGATCCATTGCACCCAGCAGCTGCTCTGACTCAAATTGTATTTCCAGCTCTGAAACTACCGGTGGAAGATGCTCATCATGTTAGTCATACGAACTGTGTTCTTGTGAGCAAATGGATCCGTATGGCTCGCCTTGCCCACAAGACTCGCGACACGATGTGAAAGATTGAACGCAGGAGGCAGTAGTAGAAGCACTCTCTAAGGAGTGACCTTCTCAAAAGCTCTACCTTTGACCCTGGGATAAGATCGACTGTGTGCACAAGATTACCAGCAAAAACGTGAGAACTTGTTCCATTTCCAGCAATCATGCTTTCCTTTTGGTCGTGGAAGATGGTTTCGTAAGGACAAACCTGAATCTTTGGCAGCTTTTTTTGATATCTTTTCTGCGTACATTTTTCTCAAAGGAAGAAAGATGGAAGAAAAGCTGGTCACCCTCCAAAAGTAGCTAATCCGATCATGTTACTGGTTATCTTCGAAGCATTCGTTACTCCAAATCTAACCAAAGCTCGTGCGCTTTTGTAATGTTTTCCGTATATGTTAGGTCGATCTAATCCTCTACGTGCCTAAATGGAGTGAGTGAACTCTCTCTGTTCTCAAATTAGGTGACTCTCTCCCACACACTTTCTTTTCTTTTAGGATCCCACTGATCTCTTGCTTGTTGGTGGACTCGTTCAGGCGTAAGCATCCTGTATGTCGCATTCCAATCTTCGTGTTTCATTCCCACATGAAGCTACGACTCATGACAACCAGTGTGAATCAACATTAAATTAAGAGAGAGAGAGAGAGAGAGAGAGAGAGAGAGAGAGAGAGCTAAACAGCGCTATGCAATTAAATGCAGACTTACACATTCTTCTTCTTCTTCTTCTTTTAAGAAAGTCTACAGTCCCATCGATCATACACAGTGCTGTCACTGATGCTGTAGCATACAGGAGAAGGAAGAGATGACAGGATAAGACGGACGGTTTGATGTCGCTAGCAGCACGGTTTAGGTAGCATGGCATCGGAAAGGTTTTCCGTACCATGTGGTGCTCAAAAACAGAGAAAGAGACTCGGCAGTGACCGTCAGATTCTCTGAACAAAGTCTACTAAATCTACAGACTTCCCATGAGCGAAAAGGAAAGGATGAAGAAAGGAGGAGGTCACCAGCTCTGGGGCGTCAATCCAGCCTTAATGCTCGCTACTTGCCATGTGAGCATGCATCCATCTAATTCTTTCTGTGGGCTCCAAGCTTTCGGTGGGCATCATTGCATAGACTAGAGTAGGCTTCACCGAACACCTTCTACTCCAATCTTCCCTCTTCAATTGGCTCCCCGGTAATCAAGCTCGGCCCCGTCATTAATGGCGGGAGTCGGTCAGAACTACAACTAAAACCTTTTGACTTGGGGTTGGAGCAATAACTCAATCTGAAACAAAGCTCGACGAACCAATTACTACTGCTTGTGCCATCTCTTCATCGATGTTTGGTGCGACGTTGATTTTTGTGTGCCATCGTGAACCGAAGCGATCATCACAGCACTGACAGTAGCTCCACCTGCTTATCGAACAAGCAAAGGTTCATCAACTTCCTTTTCATTGTCGCCATGCTCCCCTTTCATTTGCTCGTGTGTCCCCATAAAGGACTACTGGGGTTCCATCAGGATGCCGCAAGAACAAGTTACAGAACTTGACGTTCTCAGATCTCTCACCCATCAGAAGACATGGACGCAAGAATTATTTGAGGCGCCGATCCGAGTCATGGGTCTGTGCAGATTGTGTTGTTTCTTTCACGGATTCACATGCTTCCTGCGACTTACAGTCTTACAATGCACTCGAGAATGCTTGCGCCGAGTTGTCACAAACAAATCATTGCTCAATGACGTCGACACAAATTGAGGTACATGAGTCCTGGAACTATCGGGTAATAAGTAATAAAAACGATGTAGATCGAGCTGTTTTCGCTTTTTACTGTTGACGGAGTCTCGAGACAGACGTTGATATGTTCCGGGAAGAGAACGGTCGACATCGAATTGAATGACCGACACTCCACGTCTGAGACGCGACTCACAAGCAGATGGGATGGTGATCGAGTTGATCCAAGGCGACACCATGACGGTGGAGCGTTGCATGGTTCCGGCCACCGCACCTACGGGCAAAAAGCCCCTTTATTTCCCCCACTTTGGTTGATCATTTAAAAGTATAATTCGAGACGTTAAATAACGGAAGCGAGGAAAAGTATAACGGAGTCGGTCAGATTCGCACGTGACCAACCGACACCGCTCGCACATGTCGCGTGCGGACGCCACCCCGTCGGTGCCCTTCCTGACGATTCCGTTAGCGGCAGTTAGAATAGTTCGTGCTGGTAATTACCGAACCATTGTGACTGTGGTTAAGTTAGGAGTGGCGGTGATGGCAAGTAGCGGAACGCCCGACTTCTCTATAAGACGGCGGTTCCTCTGCTCTCTTAATAGTCTTCCTCTCTCTTCTCTTCCCTCGCCCGTCTTCTTTCCCCGACTAGATCTAGGAGATTCTAACAGAGGAATGGCGGTGGGATCAATGCGGTGTTCCCTATTGCTAGTTCTTGGGCATTTGGTGATCATTGCCGGAGGCATGGGGTGGTTCGGAGGCGACACCGTGTCCGCTTCGAGGTAGATTCCCTTCTTGTCTTCCTTCATTTGCTGGAAGAGCTTCTTGTTCCAAGTAATCTCACGATATTTGTGCTCTGAGAGGAATCAAATCGAGAAGTTCTGGTTTTGGCTTTATTAGAAGGTTTAATGATAGGATTTTAGGCGAAACGAAAGCAACGTACATGGAACAGAGGATTTCCCACGGCCCTTTCCAGCATGAATTCCACGTTCTTTACTTTCTCGAGGAAATTGGGAGGTGTTGCCACCAGTACAGGGCAAAAGAAAAGAAAGAGCAGAGAAGATACTTCACCTTCCAGAAAAGAGATTCTGATATAATGATCTAGAAGAGTAAAATCCCGTAGCGATTCATCTCCGATTAATCATGTCGCTATTAATTGTTGTAATGGGATCAGGCAAAGCTTCAAGATTCGCCTTTCTCCATTCATCCTCCACATTCTTTTCTGCAGTAACTAAGATCGACTGTAGCTAAATATAAAGCTTTAATGTACCACCTTTTCCTCTTCTAGAATTGGAGCAGCGGCGACGGCCGTGGCGAGAAAGAGCTCGAGAGCGAAGGCGGCTAACGAGTCATTCCTTGCGGCCAGGAGGTCAGTACTGGAATCAACATCACCTTCATCTTGTTTCAATTAAACTGGACCGTCGATGTCGCCGGAGAAGAGATCTGGACCGCCATTGTCGCTAGAGGTGGTGTCATTCGTAAAGCCAAAACCGTTTGAATCCCTTGATCAAATCCCCTGTTTTCGCTTTCTTTGGGAGGAAAGTTAGGACATCAATTTATCGAGAACAAAAAGTCGCAGCGAAGTCGAATCTACCCTCCTCCAAGATCTCGATCCACCACCAGAACTCAGAATTCTTTTGGTCCATTTCTTGGAATCCACAACGCAATTTCTATATCCGTCGTTCTCATTCTCGTTAGAATTCGGAACGACGGACACCATCCCGAGCGGTTTAATTCTTTGTTTTCTCCCAAATCGGACGCATTACTTTTGTCGATCGTATAGAAACATCAACTTAATCATTTGGATTCATTTTCTTGAACAGTACCGCTGGGCGAGAAGCGGGGGTGGGCGCCGTAGACGATCCAGAACTGGTCGCATCCGAAGTGGACATGTAAGTCCTCTCGTTTCCACCTTCCTTCGAATTCACTCTTTTTCCCAGTAATTTACAAGTTTAGCCATGATTATGATTAATCGGACTTTCTTTATTCCGTATTGAATCTCGAGCCGAAACTCTCTTGAAATTTAGGTCACATTTTTTCCACGTTAAGTAATCCACATTTATTATTATTATTATTATTATTATTATTATTATTATTATTATTATTTTTACTATTAAATAAAAAGATACAATAATTAAAATAAATAAATAAATAAATAAATCCAGGTTTTGGGGTTTGTACGGGCCATTAAATGGAAGGCTAATATGGACATCTGTTATGTCGACTACCAGATACTAGTCCCATTTCTAGTTCGCCAATCGCCAATCTAAGTGTTACCGCACCTCCCCAGTTGGTTAACCTCTTGCCCGTACCTCGACCATGTGGTGGTACCATGGATGGATCCCGTCACCCCCACACAACCTTGTCAGCGGAACATGGCCTGCTTCCCGCACTCTCCCCCGAGCGAGAAGTAATGTTGCAGTTAACCCCCCCTACGGCCTCCCATCCATCAACACCCCCTCTGTATTCACCATGGATGAACACTAGCATTAAGAAATCAAAATCATGATTTTGTTGGGACAGGATGATACGCAACAGCACGTCCCGTCGGGCCCTCGGATACTTGTCGTGCGGAACCGGGAACCCCATCGACGACTGCTGGCGCTGCGACCCCGAGTGGCACCGCCACCGCAAGCGGCTGGCCGACTGCGGTATCGGGTTCGGCCGCAACGCGATCGGCGGCCGCGACGGCCGCTTCTATGTGGTGACCGACCCCGGGGACGACGACCCCGTCAACCCACGCCACGGCACACTCCGCTACGCGGTTATCCAGGAGGAGCCCCTCTGGATCGTGTTCAAGCGCAGCATGGTCATCACCCTCAAGCAGGAGCTCATCATGAACAGCTTCAAGACCATCGACGGCCGCGGCGTCGACGTCCACATCGCTAACGGCGCCTGCATCACCATCCAGTTCGTCACCAACATCATCATCCACGGCCTTCACATCCACGACTGCAAGCCCACCGGGAACGCCATGGTCCGCAGCTCCCCCTCCCACTATGGTTGGAGGACGATGGCCGACGGGGACGCGGTGTCCATGTTTGGGGCGAGCCATGTCTGGGTCGACCACAACTCTCTGTCCAACTGCGCCGACGGCCTCGTCGATGCAATTATGGGATCCACCGCCATCACCATCTCCAACAATTACTTCACCCACCACAACGAGGTACCCTCCTCGATCCCTCCCTTTTGTATTCGCAAAATGCAAAGCTGCTCCGGGGGTGGTTCTAATTTCAGCCAACTCTGTTCGCCTGATGCAGGTGATGCTTTTGGGCCACAGTGACTCTTATGTCAGGGACAAGGCCATGCAAGTTACCATCGCCTACAACCACTTCGGCGAAGGTCTCATTCAAAGAATGCCAAGGTAAAACCTTCTTAGCCAAGACATACCTTTCAGCTTTACCCACAAGTCTGCAAGTTTTACTAGAGTTCCCAAGTTAATTACAGGTGCAGGCATGGCTACTTCCATGTGGTGAACAACGACTACACCCACTGGGAGATGTACGCCATCGGTGGAAGTGCCGACCCGACCATCAACAGCCAAGGCAATAGATACCTTGCCCCCGTCGACCAGTCTGCCAAGGAGGTAGACAACATCGATGTCTTACACTCCTCGAGTCGATCCGTATGTTACATGGGTTTCTTGCGTTGAACAGGTCACCAAGAGGGTGGACACGGATGAAAGTGAGTGGAAGGGTTGGAATTGGAGATCAGAGGGTGACCTGTTGCTGAACGGTGCCTACTTCACCCCCTCCGGAGCTGGAGCCTCTGCGAGTTATGCCAAGGCCTCCAGCCTGGGAGCCAAGTCCTCGTCCATGGTCGGCTCCATCACTTCTGATGCGGGCGCTCTAAACTGCCGCAGGGGCTCCCATTGCTGATGCAATACCTTTGATGATGATGATGATGATGATTTAAGGTTTCTATTTCAAAACAGAGGATAAAGAAACCCGTCATATTAGAGCTGCACCAAACCCTTCACCCATTCTCAACCTCCCCTGCTTCCGCTATAACATAGTCCGTGGATCAGGTGGCAGCGTTGCTGATTGTTTTGTTTTCTTCTTCCTTTCTTCCTTTTTTATTTGTTTTCCCCCACTGCAACTCCTTTGTCTCTATAGTGCATTTTACTTACTACGCAATATCATGCACTACTAATTTGTCATCTTTTAATATCTATGGTTAGCTCCGGTAGCTTGTTGTAATAGATACTAGAAATATTGATGATGTCTCGATCAATCTGATTGGTTCGAACTCGCGTTAGCAAAAAAATCAGTAGAATTGAAAAGATCTCACAGAAGAAGTGTTAATGAGCTACCATGGGTGATGAATGCATACTGAAGAGAATATTTATTATTGACATGCCACATGTTCATATGTACATTTTAATTTATAATTTCAGTAGAAGAAGTTGGGGATCGAAGATGGTTGAAAGAGCCAACTCGGTGCAGTCTGTACTCGACTCGAAACATGAGGAATGACGGCCTTAGTGTTCGACTTAAATCCACCCGATGCACAGAGCCAAGAGTTTACTCGGATCATCCTCTAGAATTACTCCACCAAGAACAAGAAATTAACCTACAAAAATGGAAGGTCTTTGTCTGCAGGACTGACTTCTTTCTCCTCTTTCATGTTTATCGCATTAGTTAAAAAGCTCGAAAGCTCGAGTCAACTCAACCACCACCTCCTATGGTTAAATTCTTTATTTGCTTGCAAATGTACGTCAAAGATCCTTTTTCTAACCGCATGTCGATAGAAACTTCATGCATTCCATTGCCAGTTAGATAACTGATGATACAACACAGGTGTAGCATGAAGATTAATGAGGAATTTTCTGTTTTTAGTGAGCATATATAATTTTATCCTTTTAGGTGAGCTCTAAAAGATATGTATGATAGGAGAGGATAATTTTAGTACTTATGAGGCATTAGTTTTCATTCTCAATACAAGAACTGAGGTTTTACAACTCTCATTTTACAGCCAAATTGTTAAGTCAAAATTTGATTATCTGAATTGAATACTGACTTGAAACCAATTGAGTTTTCTAAAATTATTAAGTTAGAATTTGATTGTAAGAATTGAATGCTGATTTAGAGCTAATCTAGTCTCAAATCAATTTTAGTTGATACTGTACTTGTCCGACTTCAATAATATCGAACACAGTAAAAATTATGTCGAAGGCATCCTCAAAAAAATCCCATCGATATTTAAGTTAATTTTTAAAATTAAATAGTTCAATTTATGCTTTGAGTCGTATTGGAAGTAATATAAAGGGATATACTCGGGGAACCATTTGATATGAGGCTCTTAATACTGTTACTCCCATGATTAACATTGATAATAGAGAGGGTTTCACACTTCTTCCGAGCTTAATCATGATTATGATACATTAAATTTGGTATATAATAATATTTAATTAATTTAGTTTAGTACTAAGATATCAATCATGTTCCGTCTCTATTACATTGGTCATGTACTTACCACATGATGTTAATGTATCGATCATATTACGTTAAGATATCATTCATAAGTATCTATATATCGATCATATGATATTGAGATATTAATCGACTTGATATTAAACATGTTAAAATATGGGTCATAAATTACTAAAATATCGACGGTATTTTTATCCCTACATCAAGTGCTTGTCTTAATCAGGAAATCCATGCGGCCTCGAGTGATGATCAGCTCGTAAATGGCCGGTTGATGTACACCGTTCATCTCGTCTTTCTTTAGTGCAGGGCTACGCGTGATTCGTAGTCCCCTGCACCTGCACGACAACTTTCCAAGGCGTTGACGCTGGAGTCAAAGTCTTTCCCTCTTCTTCTTCGTCTTCTTCTTCTACGTTCACGAGTTCCACGAGATTGCGAGCGAAGAACCATCAAGATTCCATGGAAATTTTGGTCGAGTTAAATTCTTTGTGGGAAGTGCCGATCTACATATATCATTGCTTGCCACAATTACCCGTCCGACTAATTTTACTTCGCCCGCGGAATGTGTTGAGCATGAATCTTCCTTCTCCTTCGGCACGAGAATAAAGGGCCAATAGTACTGAGATACAAGTGTGAATCCACAAGACTTCCTCTTTCCCTCTGTGGACCGTTTTCTTACTGCCGGTAGGTGTTGAAATGGATCTGAAACTTCCCCCTCATCGCCTCTGCAGCTCTGCGCTGCTCGTGCATTTAAGACAGGGTTCTCCACCTCCTCCAGCCGCACCCACAGCGGCCAGACACCACTGAGATCGGGGAGGAAGAGAGATCGAGGAAATGGAGAAGGCGATCGAGAGGCAGCGCGTCCTCCTCCACCACCTGCAACCCTCGCCCCCCCTCCGTTCTCCTATCCTCTCGGTATCCTCTCTTAACTTCTGATTTTGGCTAGCCTTCGGAAAGTTAGGGTTTCGTTGGTCTCGAGTTTTCTTGCAATGTTAGATCTTGGTTTCAGCGTAGAGTAGATTGGTTCGATACCTACGTCAGAGATTTCCCTTACTAATTCTTTCTTGCTTGTTTTCGTCATCTTCGCAGGCTGAGGTTTGCGCTGCCGGTGATAGCGCAAAATACCAGAGGAGTTCTTGCTTCGGTGACGATGTGGTTATCGTGGCGTAAGGCTTCCTACTCTCTGGATTTCGCTTTGGTTATGCCCTAAAAATCCCTCTTTTTCTCTGTTTTGCTCAAGGGGCAATGTGAATTTGTGTTGTCCTTGTTGGATAAAGAAGAATCTTTCATGGGTCATTCATCATAATACACGAGAAAGGTTAATTAGAAACTGCATCATGATTGACAAAAAGTCTCATCTTTTTTACTGATCACCTTTGCATATTTTCTTTTACCACCTAGTGTTTTGAACCCAATGTAGTCTGAAGATTCCTTTGTGTGTGTGAGCGCGCGCGCATGCTTCCCTTTAACGTCTTCTGAAACAAAGTTCAAGCATGGGCTTTAATGTGTGCCTTAAGATGCCCTGTTATTCTTCCAGTATGTTCATGCCTTTATGATGGTAACAACAACACAATTTAGTCAAGCTGACTTTTCATTAATGTTTACTCTTACAAAAGTTTTTTCTGTGACCTCAATTTCTGAGAGAGGTAACGTGTGTGAATCATAGTAAGAAATCCAATATTATTTTGATATGCAACAAGGTGAAGATATTTGACTCAAATAATTCTACTATACATCTGGGAAAATTTGGAAGCTAAATGTCCATAGCAGACTATTATAAATCACTGGCTCGGTGGTTCAATGTTGGCGTATCCCTATACCGATCAATTGATCCAGATCTGGGTTGATAGAATTTTCTATACCATGATGTGCAGCAAACATAATATCTGTATAGGGAGAGAAGACTCAACCTTGTTCTACATCATTTGGCTCTTCATCACAATTTTTTCAATTATCTTGCTTATTCCTTTTTTTTTGTATTTTTCATGCAAGATAGTGCTTGCCGAACTGCTATTTGCAAGTCCAAAAGAGGGGGCTTCAAGGATACACACCCGGAGGACCTGCTAGCACCTGTTCTTAAGGTCTGATGCATTGTTTTTTTCCCTGCCATGCTAATTGCTGATGTGAAATGACTTAGTTAAAATAGAAAATGCTTCATTTAGATGTCATTGAAAGCATTGCTTTTAGTTAGATATGAATTTTCTTGATGAGAGTTCCACATTTTGTACTCTAGGCATTGTTGGATAAGACTCAACTAAACCCAAGCGAAGTTGGTGATATTGTTGTTGGCACTGTACTGGCACCAGGATCTCAAAGGGCAATTGAGTGCAGGATGGCAGCATTTTATGCTGGATTTCCTGGTTGTTTGATTTCCATGGGCTTTACATTTGTCATGGCTTCACCAAATTTTCCTGTCTTACAATATTCTTTCCTGAAAAGCAGATACCGTCCCACTCAGAACTGTGAACAGGCAATGTTCGTCTGGCCTTCAGGCTGTTGCTGATGTTGCTGCTGCTATAAAAGCCGGTTTTTATGATATCGGTAAGTCTTCCTGTGGTTTTCACGATTCTGAAAATTTCTGGATGATCTTTTAGTTTTATTGACTCTTTATTACTTATGCAGGCATTGGTGCAGGGTTGGAATCAATGACCGTAAATTCAGTTGGTCTGAATGGGCCTGTTAACCCCAAAGTATAACTTGCACTAAATTGCAATTGCTTCTTGTATTTATGTTCTAGCAGCACTTCAAAAAAATAGACTTTGTGAAGATCCTTTTGCATCAAACATCTACTTCATATGCTTCAGGTGGAGATGTTTCCACAAGCCCGAGACTGCCTACTTCCAATGGGCATTACATCAGAGAATGTTGCAGACCGTTATGGCATAACAAGGCAGGAGCAAGATTATGCTGCTGTGAGTTTTGTGGCTATTGTTTTACTATCCATCTAAGAGATTCCATATGTCAAGTTTTGTTCTTATAATTTTGTTCTATGTTTAGGTTGAATCTCATAGGCGGGCAGCTGCAGCAACTGCTGCTGGGAAATTTAAAGAGGAAATCATTCCTGTAGTTACAAAGGTACCCAAAACCGAATATATTTCTGTTATAAGTAGTTTAACACCATATGGAAAAAAAAAGGAATAAGAAGTCGAGAATAAAAAAGATTTTGCAGGAAAAAGGGCCAATTATTCAAATGGATTTTGCTGAAACATAGGATGCCACGATAGCATTTGACCTTTAACATGAATAATAGGGAAAAATAATTGTACATGTTATAGAAACAATGAAGTACTGAATTTGTCACGTCTATTTCAGGTTCCATAACCATTTTCTCCTTATGTTATCACTAGTCTTAATTTTGATTCCACATTATTTCCTTCGGAAGATCGTAGACCCAAAAACTGGAGAGCACAAGCGAGTAACAATTTCTGTAGATGACGGAATTCGTCTGGATACATCGATGTCAGTCCTTGCAAAACTTAAACCAGCATTCAAGAAGGATGGAAGCACTACTGCTGGTATTATTAGCATATATTCCGTGTATACTGTTTCCTTAACCTACTCTTTCCCTGTGCATATTAAAATTGATGCATATGTGCAGGCAATGCTAGTCAAGTGAGTGATGGTGCCGGAGCAGTCCTTCTCATGAGAAGGGATGTAGCAATGCAAAAGGGGCTCCCAATACTGGGTGTATTTAGGTTTGTTCTTTGATACTGCATGCAGTGTCACCATGTGCTAAATTTTTTGTTTGTCCGAGTTATTAAATTGCCATAGAAAAATTTAGTCCCCGACCATATATAGTTCAATATATAGATGTTCTGTTTATGTGTGTGTGATCTAGTGAGGGTGTTGTCTAATATTGATTCTGTTTCTGTTTGATTCCATAATTTTCCATTACCAAATATTGATCATATAGCAACCTTATAAGGAACATAATGGTTGGCCTGTTTCAAATATTGTAACAGATCACATGGTACTTTAAGAATCAATTGTTTCCTTAGCATCAGTTGATTTCATGTAAAATCGAAATTTTCATTGTAAGTTAAATTCTTGTTGTATCTAGCTTATCATTTTGACATTTAACTCGGTACACTAATTCAAGTGATTCAACCTTTTAATAAGCGATGGAATTTGTGTAAGCAGGAGTTTTGCAGCAGTTGGAGTGGAACCTGGTGTAATGGGCATTGGTCCTGCTGTTGCAATTCCTGCTGCAGTGAGGGCTGCTGGCCTTCAGCCTGATGACATCGACATCTTTGAAATAAATGAGGTAATAGTCTAGGGCTTAAATCTAAACGCATTGTAAAAATTTACGAGGCAAAAAACTCTTTTTTTTTTTTTCTAGGCTTTTGCTTCTCAATTTGTGTATTGCTGCAAAAAACTGGAGTTGGATCCTGAGAAAGTAAATGTCAATGGAGGTGCTATTGCTCTCGGACATCCCTTGGGTGCTACAGGTACTTAATGCATATATGCCCACATCATTAGCGATGCTCTTAACTCCTTTTTCTTTCATGGAGATTGAACGCATCTTTTCTCTACTTTCTTGTCCCATGTTGAAGGTGCCCGATGTGTGAGCACACTTCTAAATGAGATGAAACGAAGAGGCAAGGATTGCCGGTTTGGAGTCATTTCAATGTGCATAGGTGAGGCTAACACATTGTACCTATGCCCCTAATCTCTTTGTGCTCCTAAAGCAATGTATCTAATTCCTTCATAAACCATGGCAGGTTCTGGTATGGGAGCTGCAGCTGTGTTTGAGCGTGGAGACGTCGTGGATCAGCTCACCAATGCCAGGCAGGTCGAGGCCAACAGTTTCTTGTCCAAGGATGCTATGTAGCCATTTATAAACAGTATCATTAGCAATCCTAGTTCTACATAAGTGCGTTCGGGTTGTACTTTAAATTTAGCTGCATATTTTTGTGATTAGGTCATCTATAGTTTACCTTATCACTTCACTTATTGCCTTTGGGAACAAGTGACGTTTGGATAAAGATGATTTGATGCAATGTTGCAGTATTGCATTTTTATAAATTTGATGTATCTGCCCTCTTGTGAGTAATGATACATGTGATAATATAATATTTATTATTATTATGTTATTTTTTTATTTTATATTGATTGATGAATATATATATTGTGATATCTTTGTATCTATACAATAAGAATTAGATTATCATAATATTATAATAATAAGATTAATTTATTTTTAAATACATATCATAAATATTCTTAATCATAAGTTACTTGACATCGAGATAATCGGACAGATCGATGTGTTATATACTTGTCCATATGTTAAAGGTAGTTAGTCTCATAGTTTTTCATGTGGGAACACTAGGGATATAAGACATGTGTTCATTAGAGAATAAGTTCATTAAATTATCCACTTTTGTGATGCTAGATGGTTAATGATATCTTATTATCAAACAACGATTCTGTAGTCTCAATTGTATATCTGGTCCTTAGACTTGAGATACCAAGAATGCTTTGTTTAAGTACTCCGTTCTTTGATATTGAACTTATAGGTCTAGAGGTTTCGGATCTAGTATAAATAGTTATTATGAATAACAGTTAACAACAATTGAGTGTCAATAGAGGATCATCCACTCTCAATATCATGAGAGAAATATCTCGTATATTCTCACTTAAGCAAATCCCTTGCTATGGTCAATCGAATCATGATGAATATAATAAGCATGAGACTTGGATTGAGAAATGAACTTTTTAGGAGAATCCGATTAAGAGTGAGACTCGAATATATTTCGTATGGGTTTGATAGCACCATATCTAGTATATGATCTATAAGATATTAGATAGATGAGAGACTATAGATATACGATAACTGAGGGTAGATAAGTCCAATGGATTAGATCTCTCTATGTCATCTAGGGACTATAACGTAGTGGCCTAATACATCCATAGTAAATGAGTTTAGTAAATTATTATGGGAATAATAATTCATTGATTTAGATGAAGTTCTAACAAGTATAACTAGAGGGTCACACACATATGGTGTACAACTCGATGTGTAAAGGATTAGATATGAGATATCCAATAAGTCATTATTTTATTGGATCTATTAGGTGAGACCCAATAGAGCTTAGAATTGTTATTAGATGAGGATCCAATATCCATTAAACTAGGATAATTTGATAGAGATCTAATACTCTATATATAGGAGTTGGGGCTTAAAGAGATTATAGGTTAGACCCCTATTATAGCCACCTCTTTCATCTCCTCCCTACCCCTTCCTCTAGGCAACTATCCCCTATTTAGTACGAGAGGATAGTAAGAGGGATCAATTCCTCTTTAGTTGTTGTGTTGTAGTGCTTCGCGAATGCGAGGAAAGAATGTTATGTGAGAGGAGGTACGTCATCGCTACATCTATTTTGTGGATCACTGCTAAAGAGGAGTTTGTGAGAGCTCCTTCATCCATAGATTGAAATCTATATATTTGAAGATATACAATCTCCCATATGTGAGAATATCTCAACTATTTTATGTAGTTACACGGTTTTATCGCTTTTGAGTTTTACGCTCTCGATATTTGTACGATGATTCGATAAAATTGATTTAGGAAATCAGTTTTTGTTTTTACTTTTCACTACGCATATGATGCTCGCTACGATTTCTCAACATTTTAGTCAACCATTATTTAGATGCTTGAAACCCCAAGAGGCTAAGAGGGTGCTCATCGAGGTACATGAGGTTATTTGCGGGGAACATATTGGTGAACGGACTCTCACATTCAAAGTACTTCGGCAAGGGTTCTACTAGCCAATACTATATAATGATGTAATTGCTTATGCCTAAAGATGCCCCAAGTGGTAGAGGTTTGCATAGATAAAACATCAACTAGCAGTTTCTTTAACATTGATCGATTACATATAATCCTTTGCCCAATGGGGAATGGACATCCTTGAGCCTTTTTTGCCAACCTTGAGCCAACGGAGGTTCCTTATTATTGAAGTTGACTATTTTACAAAATAGGTAGAGGTCGAGCCATTAGTGTGAATCATCAAGAAGCAAGTTGCAAGCTAAAGAAAGAAAGTTTCATTGTCTTAAAAAGGATTGTATCGACTACGTTGAGCTTTTACATCCCAAAATGAGACCCCGACTTACCAAGATAATAGACTAATCGAACAAACAATCTCAAAGATACCACAAATAGAAGAAATAAGTAGGGTAGACAAACTTGGCGACTTAGACCACCATATTATGAGGTAGTAGGCTAGGCATCGTGATGAGGTGGCAAGTTAGGACTATCGTTAAAAGACATTTCGAGCACTATCAGGATGTGCTGATCCTTAGGGTTATTTGTGAACAGATTCTCCTCGAGCTCCATTTCAAGATATCTCGTCTTGAAATAGGATAAGGCGATATGATACCCGTATTAATATGAGACTACCCTCAAGCTCCCCAAGCCCCTCTTGGACCAGGCAAAGGTCTTATAGTTGATAATCCTCTCTTCCCAATATCTTGATATCATATATTGCTCAGTCTCTAATGCCTCCTTTAGGCCCCAAACCTGGTCAGTGATGCTCATGACTTGCTCATGACCTATGACAATTTACTTGATGAGCTCCAAGTTATAGGCCCTCATCAAATCCAACTCTCAAGTAAGTCCCAACAACTTATTCTTCATGTTTCGATTGCTGCTCCAAACCCCTCTCAACTACTGTAATCAGTAAGGTATCGCTCAACCTTATTTAGCTTCCTCGCCAACTTGACTTCTCGAGTCTTTGTCTCGATAAGGAATGCAAGGTCTCCTCTCTTTTTCAGCCGTCCATTTTTTCTTCTTGAAGATTATCGATTATGAAGGATTACTGATAGAATTAGACGTCCTATACGCGATCAATGAGAGTCGTGACATAATGATGATGCTGCAAACCAAAGATAATGAGATAAACAATGAGAAAATAAATTACTAACCACAGCTTAATTTATCATTTATTTATTATGGTAATACATATCGATCAAGACCTCTCAAAAACAATGATAAATATGTTTTATGACCCCTAAGCATAATGACGCTCCGGTAATACTGTTTTGCAGTTGTGCTATCACCTCATATTATCTACCTCTTTTATAAATCATCTCATTTGACCAGTGGTGCATTCGGAGCCGGATTCGGTGGTCTTATTCATTGCTATGCGTTCTCAAGCGCATCAGTCATCTGACGAGGATCACCACCGATAGCAAGCAAGTCTTGTGATATCCATCTCTCTACTATGCTGATGGAACGATGTTATCCCAACCTATAAGCATTTCTTTCTGAGATCACCGGCCAGAAAGACATATGTATGCTGCTCGCTGCATGGTATCAGAGAGAGTGTGCTTCATCATGCTACATATAACAAACTACAATTCGTACGGAGAGCAGCATTATTAGTTGGTGGCGTGTCATTGTCTTCGGATATTCTCATAGATTCACCACGGGAGCCGAAAGGGATGCGAGCTCCAACTTATATAATTGGCACACACCACATTTGATCGTCTTGTGTAACCTTTTAGTTCTTTCTTCGATGATTCTGATGAGGATAGTAATTACGATAAGACTCAGCTGACGTCAGCCGATGCCTCATGCCTCGATCGACGTGACTGCACTCGGTCAATCGAACCGGAACACCAGTCGAGGCGCATTAACGCCTACTCAGGGGCGGTTCTTCACGCCACGCCAGCGCCCATGTTAGACGTTATCAGCCTGCCTCCTGCAGGCGGGCACATCAAACAGCAGTAAGCTTCCCTATAAATACCCTCTCATTCATTAGAAAGGGGGGGAGAGGACACTTCTTCACTAAAAAATCCTTCCACATCATCTAACTTGATCGTCGGAGGGGTCGGGCCGAGCTTCCGACCCGACCTGTGTGCAGGTACAAGGGCGAGGATGCATCTCCCCAGCGCCGCGGAAAAGCCTCACTCCCCACGCAACGTCCCGCCCGGACCATCATAACCGGCCACCCCAGCTGTCCCGAGGAACGCTGCGTAAGATCCCTGCGCATTTGGACCCGAACCAAGTCGCGTCAGCCTCGAGGCCACGGCATAAAGTTGTTTACACCAACATTTTGGCACTAGAAGGAGGGCCCGGAATGTCGGGTGATAACCCGAGCGGCTCAGATGAGCCCATGGCTGAGAGGTCACACCCGACCGAAGCCTCGGGGGAACATCCCTCGCACGGAGACCATCGTGACGAACACCTCGCCATGACCTCCGAACGATATTGGCGAATATTCAACGACCCGGGCTTATCGCCGCCCGACGGCGCCCCAGCCGAATCAACGCCCGTGTCACCCGAGGCCTTTCAGGACCTCGCCTGTCAAGTCCAAGCTCTGATGGAAATGGTGCAAACCATTATCCCGCTTGTTTCTCATCCGGCGCACCCGCCCATGATCGAACCACTACGACAACGCAAGGCGCCCGTTCGGGCCCACATGACACTACCGGAGCCCCCCATTTCTCCTCGGGTCCGACCGGCCCCACTCGGGGATCTAGTGATGGCAAACCCGAGCGGTCGCCCGAAACTCGAGGCACTCTCTTCGGACTCCCTACGGGCCCAGTTGCGCTTCGTCAGCCAGCGACTCGACGAAGTGCAGGAAGAGGTTCGCAGGTTCAAGGGAGAGCTTAGGGAGGACCCACACCAAGGGTCTCCCTTCTCACCAGAGATACGGGATCTGACAGTCCCCCCGGACTTCCAGCTCCCCTCTCTGGACGCTTACCATGGTTCCACTGACCTAGCGGACCATATAGCTGCTTTTCGTGCCCAAATGGCGCTATACGGAACCTTTGATGCCCTGATGTGCAGAGCGTTTCCTACCACTCTAAGAGGGCCAGCCCACGCGTGGTATGGCGGCTTGAAGACCGGAACGATCACTTCTTTCGGCCAGCTCGCCAATGACTTCGAGCTCCACTTCGTAGCCTATGCACGACCAAAGCCCTCTGCGGCACTGCTCCTCGGACTCAAACAAAGGGAGGATGAACCCCTCTCACATTTTGTGGATCGCTTTGCCACGCAAATTCGGGGCTTGCCGGACACTCACCCCTCTCTGTTAGTGCAGGCGTTTGTGACAGGCTTGCAACCTTCCAGATTCCTCTGGTCCCTCGCGAAGCGACCTCTCACTACGGTGCCAGAGATGCTCCAGCGGGCTAACCGGTACATCGCAGTCGAGGCCTGGGCGACCATGAGGAGAAGGGACGACCTCCGACCGCGGGCTCCATAAGAGAGGCCAAGCACCCGCGGTGGCTACCCGATGTAGTCCTCATGAAAAGAAATCTAAACCCTGCCTCAGTCTCTTCTGAGCGAAGGTTCAGTATCTACCTGACCCCCTCTCGGCTCGCGGTTGGCCCCAACTTAAACCCCTATGACTTTACATGGCTCGACCGTAGACTACTTAAGTCTACCTCAGCGCGGCCTACCCGCCTAAGCCGTGTCCCTCGGTCGCTGCCCGCCTATGTCGTTATACTCGACCGCATGGTGCCCGAAACCACGCCTGCGCGGTCTGCCCGCGTGCGTCGTGCTACTCGGCCGCATGACCCTCAAGACCACGCCTGCGCGGTCTGCCTGCCTGCGTCGTGATCCTCGGCCGCATGATGCCCGAGACCACACCTGCGCAGCCTGCCCGCCTGCGTCGTGCTCCTCGGCCCCATGCTCCCCGAGACACACCTGCGTGGCCAGCCCGCCTGCGTCGTGCTCCTTGGCTCCATGTTCCCGAGACACACCTGCGCGGCCAGCCCGCCTGCGTCGTGCTCCTCGGCTCCATGCTTTCCGAGATCATGCCTACGCGGCCAGCACGCCTGTGTCGAGCTCCTCGGCCATAGTCGGCCCGAGTCCACCTCAGCGCGGTCTGCCCGCCTGAGCCGTGTCTCTCGGCCGCAGCCTGCCTGCGCCGAGCTCCTCGGCCACAGACCGCCGAGTCTACCTCAGCGCGGCATGCCTGCCCGAGCCGTTTCCCTCGGCCGCAGCCTGCTTGCACCGAGCCCCTCGGCCACAGACCGTCGAGTCCACCTCAGCGCGGCATGCCCGCCTGAGCCGTGTCCCTCGGCCGCAGCCTGCCTGCGCTGAGCTCCTCGGCCACAGACCGCAGAGTCTACCTCAGCGCGGCCTGCCCGCCTGAGCCGTGTCCCTCGGCCGCAGCCTGCCTGCGCCGAGCCCCTCGGCCACAGACTGTCGAGTCCACCTCAGCGCGGCCTGCCCGCCTGAGCAGTGTCCCTCGACCGCAGCCTGCCTGCGCCGAGCTCCTCGGCCACAAACCGCCGAGTCCACCTCAGCGCGGCCTGCCCGCCTGAGCCGTGTCCCTCGATCGCAACCTGCCTGCGCCGAGCTTCTCGGCCATGCACTACCGAGCCCCCCTCAGAGCGGCCTGCCCGCCTGAGCTGTGTCCCTCGGCCGCAACCTACCTGCGCCAAGCTTCTCGGACATGCACTGCCGAGCCCCCTTCAAAGCGGCTTGCCCGTCTGAGCGGTGTCCCTCGGCCACAGCTTGCCTGCGCTGAGCCCCTTAGCCATATACTGCAGAGCCCCCTCAGAGCGGCCTGCCCGCCTGAGCGGTGTCCCTTGGCCGCAACTTGCATGCGCTGAGCCCCTCGACCATATACTACCGAGCCCCCCTTAGAGCGGCCTACCCGCCTGAGCGGTGTCCCTCGGCCGCAACCTGCCTGCGCCGAGCTTCTCGGCCATGCACTGCCGGGCCCCCCTTAGAGCGGCCTGCCCGCCTGAGCGGTGTCCCTCGGCCGCAACCTGCCTACGCTGAGCTTCTCGGCCATACACTGCTGAGCCCCCCTCAGAGCGGCCTACCCGCCTGAGCGGTGTCCCTCGACCGCAACCTGCCTGCGCCGAGCTTCTCGGCCATACACTGCCGAGCCCCCCTCAGAGCGGCCTGCCCGCATGAGCGATGTCCCTCGGCCGCAGCTTGCCTGCGCCGAGCCCCTCGGCCATATATTGCCGAGCCCCTCTCATAGCGGCCTGCCCGCCTAAGCGGTTTCCCTCCTCCGCAGCTTGCCTACGCCAAGCCCCTCGGCCATATACTACCGAGCCCCCCTCAGAGCGGCATACCTGCCTGAGCGGTTTCCCTCGGTCGCAGCTTGCCTGCGCCGAGCTTCTCGGCCATACACTGCCGAGTCCACCTCAGCGCGGCTTGCCCGCCTGAGTTATGTCTCTCGACCCGAGCCACTTCGCTTGGCCATGCACTGCCCGAGTCCACCTCAGCGTGGCCTACCCGCCTGAGTTGTGTCCCTCGGCCCCATGCTTTCACGGACACACTTGCGTGGCCTGCCCGCCTGCGTCGTGCTTCTCGGCCGAATGATGCCAGAGACCATACCTGCGCGGCCAGCCCGCATGCGTCGTGCTCCTCGGCCGCATGATGCCCGAGACCACACCTGCGCGGCCTGCCCGCCTACGTCGTGCTCCTCGACCCCATGCTCCCCGAGACACACCTGCGCGGCCAGCCCGCCTGCGTCGTGCTCGTTGGCTCCATGCTTTCCGAGATCATGCCTATGCGGCCAGCCCGCCTGCGCCGAGCTCCTCGGCCATAGTTGGCCCGAGTCCACCTCAGCGCGATCTGCCCGCCTGAGCCGTGTCCCTCGGCCGCAGCCTGCCTGAGCCGTGTCCCTTGGCCGCAGCCTGCCTGCGCCGAGCTCCTCGGCCATAGATCGCCGAGTCTACCTCAGCACGGCCTGCCCGCCTGAGCCGTGTCCCTCGGCCACAGACCGTCGAGTCCACCTCAACGCGGCCTGCCCGCCTAAGTCGTGTCCCTTGGCCGCAGCCTGATTGCGCCGAGCTCCTCGACCATAGACCGTCGAGTCTACCTCAGCGCGGCCTGCCCGCCTGAGCCGTGTCCCTCGAGCGCAGCCTGCCTGCGCTGAGCCCCTCGGCCATAGACCGCCGAGTCCACCTCAGCGCGGCATGCCCGCCTAAGCCGTGTCCCTCGGCCGTAGCCTGCCTGCGCCGAGCTCCTCGACCACAGGCTGCCGAGTCCACCTCAACATGGCCGGCCCGCCTGAGCCGTGTCCCTCGGCCGTAGCCTGCCTGCATCGAGCTCCTCGGCCACAATCTGCCTGCGCCGAGTTTCTCGGCCATGCACTGCCGAGCCCCCTTTAGAGCGGCCTACCCGCTTGAGCGGTGTCCCTCGGCCGCAACCTGCCTGTGCCGAGCTTCTCGGCCATGCATTGCCGAGCCCCCCTCATAGCGGCATGCCCGCCTGAGCGATGTCCCTCGGTCGCAGCTTGCCTGCGCCGAGCCCCTCGGCCATATACTGCCGAGCCCCTCTCATAGTGGCCTGCCCGCCTGAGCGGTGTCCCTCGGTCGCAGCTTGCCTGCTCCGAGCCCCTCAGCCATATACTACCGATCCCCCCTCAGAGCTGCCTACCCGCCTGAGCGGTGTCCCTCGACCGTAGCCTGCCTGCGCCGAGCTTCTCGGCCATACACTGCTAAGTCCACCTCAGCGCGGCCTGCCCGCCTGAGTTATGTCTCTCGACCTGAGCCACTTCCCTTGGCCATGCACTGCCCGAGTCCACCTCAGCGCGGCCTACCCGCCTGAGTTGTGTCCCTCGGCCCCATGCTTTCCGGGACACACCTGCGCGGCCTGCCCGCCTGCGTCGTGCTCCTCGACCGCATGATGCCCGAGACCACACCTGCGCGCCCAGCCCGCCTGCGTCGTGCTCTTCGGCCGCATGATGCCCGAGACCACACCTGCGTGGCCTGCCCGCCTGCGTCGTGCTCCTCAACCCCATGCTCCCCGAGATACACCTGCGCGGTCAGCCCGCCTGCGTCGTGCTCCTCGGCTCCATGCTCCCCGAGACACACCTGTGCGGCCAGCCCGCCTGCGTCGTGCTCCTCGGCTCCATGCCTCCCGAGACACACCTGCGTGGCCTGCCCGCCTGCGTCGTGCTCCTCGACCCCATGCTCCCCGAGACACACCTGCGCGGCTAGCCCGCCTGTGTCGTGCTCCTCGGCACCTCGGCACTTCGAACCCATGCTCCCCGAGACACGCCTACGCGATTAGCCCGCCTATGTCGTGCTCCTCGGCACCTCGGCCCTGGCCCCGAGACACACCTGCGCGGCCAACCCGCCTGCATCGTGCTCCGAGACACACCTGCGCGGCCAACCCGCCTGCATCGTGCTCCGAGACACACCTGCCGAGCTTCCGACCTGACCTGTGTGTAGGTACAAGGGCGAGGATGCATCTCCCCAGCACCGCGGAAAAGTCTCACTCCCCATGTAACGTCCCGCCCCGACCATCGTAACTGGCCACCCCAGCTGTCCCGAGGAACGCCGCGCAAAATCGTTGCGCATTCGGACCCGAACCAAGCCGCGTTGACCCCGAGGCCACGGCATAAAGTTGTTTACACCAACAACAGATTCCTTTGTCGGGAAGAAGTGGATACGTATGTTTTGCCAAGTTGTAGTTGGTGCCATGCTCTGCTGTATTACTTTTATAAGTATAAAATTATAATTATATTATTATCATATAATTATATATATATATATATATATATATATATATATATATATACGTCCAATCAACGTATTTTTATGAGGAAAATTGATGTTCTTCAATCGAAACTCTCTACTTGATGACAGGTGTGTATATGCAAAGGCAACGATCCACTAGATGACGGATGTGTACATGTGGCGAGGAACAGAAACGAGAAGGCTAGAGAGAAGAGCACTTGCAGTCCGGTCGATCACCATATCCCGATCGAAGAGCAAGCTCAAAACTGAGGGACGAACGGAACACTACTGCTGTTGCCAACGGAGATCATCGGACCTTACGAACGTGCCGTGGAATCCATACGGTACCCTCAACGGTAACCTCACCGTCGCCTCCAAGTCCATGCTCCGCCCGTTCACGATCAGAAGCTGCGACATGCCTCGACTCTCATCGTGCACGAATTCCACCACGAACCCCTCGTCTTCCTCCCCGCTTCCGTCGGCGCGGAGGGGAACAAACATCGGCTCGCCACCGAACCGGTCATCCCCGTAGTCAAACCGCCTGACCTCCCCGGTTTCCAGGTCCACCTTCGCCACCCCGCCGCACCTGGGCCACGGCTCCGCGATCGCCAGATACGCAAACCGAGTCTTCCTGCCGAGACGAGCCCGGTTAATCTGACCTGCCTCCAGGTTCAGCCCGGGTGCAATCTCCCTCCGGCTCGATTCCTCCGTCTCCAAGTCGAGCCGGATCTCCGATAGCACCGTCCGGATGGGCGCCGCCGCGTCCTCCACATCGGAGAATATGGCATCGGGCGGTGACATGCACGACCCGATGATCACCACCGTCCGCCCCTTCCCTTCGCGGCACGTCTCCTCCCACGCGTTCCACAGGTGGAAGCAGAAGCAGCCGGGCACGTCGATCCATCGGATCCTGGATTCGTCGGAGTCGTACCTAGGCAGCACCCCGAACCGGGGGGTCTTGCTGCGGTCGCACCGCACGGGCGAGCCGCCATGCAACATCCTTGAGAGCTCGAAGACCACTTGTTGGTCGGGGATGATGGCGTAGTTCTCGGTGATGGCAAAGTCGTGGATCATGGTGGGCTGGCGGAGGGTGATGGCGACGTCGGCTGACTTCTTCCCTGTCATCGGGTGCACGTAAAAGTACTTCAAGTAGGGCTTGCAGATCACGTCATAGCTCAGCGCGAACAGCTCGCCGCTCACCGGATCGATCTTCGGATGCGCTATCATCGAAGTAACCTGCTGCCCAGCGAAGCCATGCCGTCCCACCGTCTCGAGATCTCCGTCGGCGGTGACGCGCACGTGGTACGGGAGGTCATCTTCTGACATGGCCAAAAGACGGCCGCCGAAGTACACAAGTCCGGCATTCGCCACGCCCGTGCCATTCGCGGGATTTATGATCCCGGCCGCGGTTCGAAGGTAGAATAAAGCAAGTCGAGCGATTCCCGAGTGACCGTGAAGCTCGCCGATAGCCTTGGGGAACAGGGTCCGGCCGAGAGCTGCCTCCTGCAAGAGGCGGCTCGTGCGGGTGTACCGGCAAGAATAGGAAGCATCTGCAGGGCCAGAGAGCGAGACGGCATGGATCATGCCGTCGCCGTCAAAGAGGTGGTGCCCGCCAGCTGGTGGAAACATCGGGTTGGCACCATTGCGCACGTAAACGCCGAACAGCGCTGGCGGAATGCGACCGGTGACTTCCAGCCCGTGGACCGGCGGCGACTCAGGAACGGGCGTGAAGTTGCCAGAGATCTGCACGGCTGGGTCGACAGAGCGAGGGAGAGGACGTTTACCCTCCAACCCTGCAACGATACCGCTCTCCACGGCGTCGAGAATGGAAGCTAGCACTTTCTGTACAGGGTTCAGTGGAGGGGCACTACTAACTAGTGGCTGAGATAGCGGTGTGCGGAAACGAGGGATGAGGAGGTCCCTTCTAGAGGGAGAAACGAGGGGTTTCTGAGGAGGAGCACTCTCGGTGTGCGGAAAGTGGAGCGAGGGACTGACGCGAAGGGAGGCCTGAGCCATAGCTACTGCTTCTGTGCGGATGAACCCTAGGGGTTAGGGCTTTAAAACCTCTCCAGGTTTATGGTTCTTGCGATGACGACATAGCAGATGGGGTGGATACTACGGGATGCCGTACATAAAAATGGCCAACGAAAATCGAGGATGTGGTGGGGTCAAGAGCCGAGTGACTCACACAACTGCCTCCGTTTGGGGGGTTTCGGTGTATTGCATTATTCCGAACGTGGCAACACAGTTCGCCTTTCGAGCATGCATAAACGGACCTCCGACTTGCATGATATACATAGACGAACACGTGGAACGACCACGATCGGTTACAGTTGGTCCGAAGGAAAGGCTGCCATGAGACGGGGCTACCACCTGCAGGTTGAGCCAGGCGGGACGAACTGCTCGGGCTATCGAAGTGCACGTGCCATCCGAGTCGGTACTACGGTTTAAAAGGAGGAAGCGCGGATCAGCTGCATCCCCGGAGCAGCGTACTCAACCTCGGAGTCCCAGATCGACTGTGCACATGCCACGTTAGGCATCTGTCGCGGCGGGCCCGCGTCGCCCGCGAGCGGCAGATTGCCACGTGGATTTCTTAGTTCGCACACCGTTGGACGAGAGGAGCATCTAACCCGCGCTCGTACACAGGTTTCACGTCGGCGGCGTTGGGGAGTGGGTCCCGTCAGCGCATCCACCCAGCGGAGTCTTCGGTCGCCTTTCGACAATAAAGGCCCGGAGTCTTCGGTCGTCGGTGGTTTGACCGCCCTGACGTAGGCGCACGTCGATTGGCCTCTATTCGGGACCCACACCACTCTAGTCGACGTGGCCGTATAAAAGACAAAGATGCAACAAAGCGGTAGAACAGTGAAAAGGTTGTTAGTAAGATTCTTTTGTGACTGGTGACGGAGACTGCATCCACTCATACGGTCAATACTGCCCATTCTTCGCGCTCGTTCGTTGCATCCACCTCACATGTACTACTGTCTTCCTCCCCCCGGTCTAATCTTGTCGTCGACTGCAAATTTCCAGGGCGATTCGGCAAGATGACAATTCTAATGGTACACGTCCGGAGGAAACATGGTAAGCTTGCGGATAAGAACTAATCATTTTTTACAGGAACCTAATCGACAGAAGGGGTGGATAGATCGAAGCTGTTCATTAAACGGATAGATCATAACTGGAGCCAAATCGGGTTCGTCGCATTCCATTGTTCCGAAACAAAAACCAGCAGTATGTGAGGAATGCTTCAAGAACAGCAGCACACCAGTAAGCCCGAAACGTCCAAGTAATCCATTGTAAATGAGGTCACTCGCAGTAGCAGTGAGATTGACAGTAAGGAATGCTTTGAAAACAGCACAATGAGTGCAAGCAATCCAGAGCAAGTGATGACACTCATAGTAGCAGTGAGATAAGTATGGGCTTTCGTCCTCCTTGCGTCCGCTTGGTGGTGCAGCGTTCTCGAAACGGCACACGACAGTTCACCTTCCACCATCGGATGTGGTATCGACTAACTACCCAAGTTGATGATCGAGTATTTGACCAAATGTTTTAGGGGATAAGCATTCGGATCTACAGATTTGAAACCATTTTAAGCTCCTTTTAAAAGAGCCGACGCGGTGGAACAGCAATCTACATGCAAGCCAGCTGAAATCCATCGATCACCGATGGTTTCGCGCGGTGGTCCCACGAAATCTGGACTTCCCATTGGTCCGCTAAGTGCGCTGAACGCCGGACAAAGTTTGCATGCAATGCGTCGAACACGTGCAACCACAAGCGTCGATCACGGTGTTGGCCGAGGCAGTGGGTCACACGCTACGAAGCTACGTGGGTAGATCCGAGAAGGGCGGGACCCGTCGAGTACGCGGCGACGCGGAGTCCACGTGGGGTGGAGGGAGTATTGGCCCGCGGAGACGGGCTCTGCTGCACCCCTCTCCACGCGACGCATCCAACTGCTGGAGCCAAACACCTCTGTCCTCATCGGGACCCATCTTATTCCACTAATAGTCGACGCAAAAAGTCGATTGTTCTGAACGACACCAAACAGCGGATCAGGGATGGCGAGTGAGTCCACGTGACCGGGGGCCGAGAGCGCGTGCCTGCGTTGCACCACAGCGTGGTTTCTGAGTTGGATTATCCCACCACGAGTACAGCATCGACTCTAGATATGATCCAAACTTCATAAATCTAATTTGGTAAGATTTAATATCTTTTTTTATATAAATTATTAATTTTATGAAGATATTTTAGGAATAATGCAACTTAAAGTTTTTCTTGGGAATTTCAGGTGTTTATAGGAAAATATATTTTTAATACATAATTTTTATAATAATGTTATATATAATATGGTTTATATAAATTTCAAAGATACATTTTGATTGTTTGGGCCTAAGAAAACGTATGTTACTGAATATATGATCTACCAAAATCGTGACTTAGATCGCCACATTATACGAAGTGCTAAAACCCTAAAAGGCCCAAAACGAGCATCGTTGTGTGGATGCATAGACTTCATGGTCTTGAGGAATTAATTGGGACTTGATCGGGTTCTTCATTAATTGAATCATGGCAAATGTATTAGAAATCTTGAATCTGAAGTATTAATTCGACGATCAAAGCTAGTGCATTAACCTAATCAAAGAGTTGAGGTTCTCAAAGTTTTTGGATCCCCATCCTCATCCATCCGGATGGTAGAATGTGAGTAAAATCTAGATCAATCAGATTTGGTGTAAGAATGTTTGCCCGGTGGCTAAGGGATATTCGGATGCTTGTTTGATGATCGATCTATATAAAAATCAAGATTGAGAGGATTTTTCATCATGATCATTATGACGCTCAAGTCAATGACCGAATAAAATTATTTTATAGGGAATTAATCAAAAGACATATAAAAAAATATGTTAGAAATTAGGTACTAGAGTTGCTATTATTCTTGAGATTAGTAGTGCTATGGAGCAAGCGACCCGACAAAGTAAGCAACCAATGAGACATGACAGCCTTATGAGAGTAAGAATCGGTGACGATAGAAATTGATAGAAGGGAAGAGAAAACAAGGGTTAGGGTTATTATATATTGGCAATCTTGTGATTTAGAGAATATCGTAGGGTACCTTGAAAATAAAAAAAATTCATTAACATTATGTAAATACTAAAATACTAATATTATCCTAAGATAATATCAATATTTAAGTATTTATAATGTAGCATCCAAGTCAAATAATTTTATTTTAAATCTTATTAAACATCAATTTATATTTGAAATATGGATCGCGCCTCATAGCACATTTCAGATGTAGTAAAGACTCGATCACCAAAATAACAATCATGATTGGGAATCTCAAAGAGATGAGGGGTATTCTTTGATCATCTAATTAAATGTACCGGAATGAGCAACAATGAAGTCCAAAATAATAGGATCCGTTTGAAAACAAAGACTAAACTATTAGCTTAGCACAAACCCAATCACGAAGTATGAGATTTTGATACCACACTACCAGCTTAGCACAAACCTCCAAGCACATTACATTTGGTTTCCTAGGGAATCATGTCACAGGATAGGTGAATCAAATCCTTTTACGTGTCATTCCCCAAATCCATGCAACTATTCCAAGACAGTGCAACGTAGCATCAACACCATGCCCTCGAAACATTAGGGCACACATAACAATGGAGGACTGCTGCCCTAAACATCTGTCCTCCTCATGCGTGGAGCAAGATGCTCCACGAGAGGAAGAGGAAGCTCTGGTGAAACCCCACGAAGCCTTGTAGAAACCGGTGCAAGCAGCTTTCCAATGTGCTTTACTCTTAAGCGTATCAGTATCATATACTCACTTACCATGTGATGATGCACTTTGGAAACTGGTTTTAGACTAATCGAAAGCACCGCAAGAAAGGGAACTCAGTAGAGCGTAAGCCATGAAGTCATCCTCATTCATATGTCAGTATGTCACTATAATTTTTATCATCTCGATCTATATATTAAGAAGACGAAGTACGTTAACTTTATCGAGCATGATTAGTGGCCATCTAATTTAACTCGATCATCATTTATATTGGATTATTTATAATCACATGGACCCATCAAACTTCGTGTGGGAGCAACTAATCCATTTAGAATCGATCAGAAAAGGTTCTCGATGAGTTAGCATAACCTAACCTCTCACAGAGATCTTGTGCACGGGTCCTCTCTAATCATCAACGACGATCAAGAACTATATCTCAGCACCATTGTAATCTCCTTTGTTCTACTACTAGGCCTCTTTTGAAGAGGGAGAAACTATTTTTGCTACTACATTGCGATGATCAAAGAAGATGATCGAGATTGGATGCTAAATCTTGTATGCTGTCCTTGCTACAAGCATACATCACATTCCTAGGAAGCCACAAAAATGAGTCGCGTGCGTATGTTTTGCCGGAAAAGTTGTGTCATCGAGCTTTGGTGAGCTGATAAACGCTTAAACAAAGGCATTAAGATACGTGGCCATGGCGCTCTTCCTCCATTTGTCTAGCGCAGAACTAATGCACATCGACGAACGGTGGTGGTGACCAATATTCTCATGCTCATTTCGAGGCAGATGGAGTGAGAACTTAGTTAAGGGCGGCGAGTTCTTCGTCTCCTCATGACATGCCTGAAAAGAAGAGCTGCTCACGAAACCTCGAGGTTTCGTGCACATGCCTTCACCATTAATGAAAGAATTCCTACTCCATCATTCCCAACCGAAGCTGGCAGGCACTACGCGAGCGATCCAAATTGCTTTGTGAATCGGCCACCGCTTAAATTAACTTTGGAATAGAGAGAGGTTTTCTTTTATTTTCTTCGAAGAAAATTGTGGATAATTGCGCATCCAACCGGAGTTAATATTGTGTGTGGTGAGGAAGCGCCGACTACATCCAGGGCGGATGACCAATGAGGCCGTGTGGGTCCCGTCCGCCGTCAGATTTCCCCAGTGGGATCCACACCGCATCCCCGGATCTAATTGATATGGTTCGGGCGTTGACCGCCCGGGGGAGGAAGCGTAGACTGTAGCAGATCATTGCATCAGAGCCATTCGCGTCGAGATGATGACGACGACGACGACGATGAGGGACAAAGCTGTACCATTATCCTCGCTATCGGGCAATAATAATGATCTCGACCACCGCTTGACTAAACGACGCCAAGAAGCAATTTTGGCCAACAAGCAAGGCATGAAAAGTGTATTTGTGGCTCTCGGGCGGAACACTGCGGATGAGGCGAAGAACACTGTCGATCGACATTAATGCAGCATGAAATCACAACGATAACCCCTATCGATCTCACCAATGATGGATCAGACAGCTACTGCTTCCCAATGAGTGCTCGAAATGGATCCTCCGTCAAGACTCGAGTGTGGTGCTGTACAGTGGATAAACATTAAAAAAGGAGGAAGGGGGGTGGGGGGGTCGATCCCACCATTTCTGTACACCGACAAATCACTTCATTCGATTCTCATTAACAGAATAGAAGAAAGAAAACTTGCATCTTGCTGGGAACCTCGTCTTGGATATTGAAGAGATCAGCATGCTGCAGGGTCATCATTTGAGAACCTCCCCTATTTAAACCCCTCGCCATCATCCCACCCTTCCCCACTTCAGCACGTCTCCATTGCCTCATTCTCTTCTAATTCCCACTCACTATCACCTTCGCTATCCGAAATCCCATTGGTACTCCGACGACTATTCCAATCACAACTTCCAAACCTTCTCCAGCTCTGTCCTGTTTCCTGTAAACAGCCAAGAATGGCCGGCATGACCGATCGAGTACAGTGCTTTCCCCCAAGATGTGTGTGGGTGAACGGTCCGATCATCGTCGGAGCTGGCCCGTCCGGCTTAGCCGTCGCAGCGTGCCTGAAGGAGCACGGCGTGCCCTTCGTCGTCCTCGAGCGGTCCGACTGCATTGCCTCCCTCTGGCAAAAGCGTACCTACGACCGCTTGAAGCTCCACCTCCCCAAGCAGTTCTGCCAGCTTCCCAAGTTCCCCTTCCCCGATGATTTCCCCGAGTATCCTACCAAGAAGCAGTTCATAGATTACTTGGAGTCGTACGCTCAGCACTTCCAGATCCGCCCGCGGTTCAACCAGTCCGTGCAGTCGGCGAGGTTCGATGAAACGTGCGGATTGTGGATGGTGAGGACTGTAGGGTCCGGCACCGCGGCAGCAAGCCGGAGCCACGAGGTAGAGTACATTAGCAGGTGGCTGGTGGTGGCGACCGGAGAGAATGCAGAGAAGGTAGTCCCCGAGCTGGTGGGCCTGGGGGAGTTCGGCGGCGACGTGATGCATGTCTGCGACTACAAGTCTGGCGAGGCCTACCGCGGGAAGCGCGCGTTGGTGGTCGGCTGTGGCAACTCCGGCATGGAGATCTGCCTCGATCTCTGCGACTACGGTGCCTTCCCGGCTATGGTGGTCCGCGATTCGGTAAGTGGCCATTGTCGTACGACCCCAAACATATACCTAGCGTGGATCGAGCTTGTTCATGAAACGTGATTACAGGTTCATGTTCTGCCGCGGGAGGTTCTCGGGAAATCGACATTCGAGTTGGCCGCTCTCCTGATGAATTGGCTGCCGCTGTGGCTGGTGGACAAGACTTTGCTGGTGTTGGCGCGGCTTGTGCTGGGCAACGTAGAGAAGTACGGCCTGAGGAGGCCTTCAACCGGTCCTGTGGAGCTCAAGAACACAGAGGGGAGGACCCCTGTTCTGGACGTAGGAGCTCTTGGTAAGATAAGATCCGGTGACATCAAAGTGGTCCCCGGAATCAGGAGGTTCTCCCCGGGAAAAGTCGAGCTTGTCGACGGCCGAATCCTCCACATTGACTCCGTCATCTTGGCGACGGGATACCGCAGCAACGTCCCTCAGTGGCTTCAGGTACTAGCAAAGATTCTCTTCTCTTTCAATTCGACAGTGAGTGCACGAACATGACGACACACCTCGATGTCAGCTTGAGAAGAAGAATGGGAGATTGACCTGCATTTCTTTGTTTGGGTTTGCAGGGATGTGATTTCTTCTCCAAAGATGGGTTTCCCAAGACGCCATTCCCAAACGGGTGGAAAGGACAGTGTGGACTCTACACTGTCGGTTTCACGAGGAGAGGCCTCTCTGGCGTTTCCTCGGATGCAGTGAGGATAGCCGACGACATCGGCAGTATGTGGAAAGAGGAACTGAAGTTGGCGAGGAGACCCATCGCCTGCCATGGGAGATGCATCTCGCAGATCTAATATGTGACTCGGATTGTAGACCAGTGTAAAATAGATCGGCAAGAGTGCACAGAGCTCATGTTTTGGATTAGAAACGAGCCTAATGAACAGAGAACAGTTGATGATGATCATGAGGCTTTTCTCACGTTGACACCATTGCATATCACTAAACCTCCCTCTCTCTTCTCCCTCAAACTCAAGGACAAACAAGACCAGCTGTGTGTAATCTTTACAGAACAGTAATGGCTAGATGCTTGTGCATGTAAGCTTGGCTTGAAGGATGATAACATGATATATGAGGACGACATCCTATAAATTCTTGTGTAGTTGGAGATATTATCATACGAATGAATCATTCTATTAAATGCAATCCGAATGTCTCCATCCATATATTTGTCTTCTCTTGTTTTTTCTTCTATAGTTCTCTTCTTCCTTCTTTCCTTTGAATGTGTTTACGCTATTGGAGATTTGACTGAATGGCCAAACATTCAAGGCTTAGGAAGAGATCCTTTATAAACTCAGCATCTACTTCAATGCTACAGCTAAGGTAGAGGTCCACTGTGATTAGACTCATCCGAGAACCACTTGGCCTTCCTTTGAACTATGTATATATTAAGCTGAAATCATAAGATTTCCTTTGGTCAAAAAGACAACATAGTGTTTTTTAAGATAAATTAACTGAGATGATAATCATATTTTGCTAAGGATTAACAAGCTCAAGTCATATATATATACATATATATATAGTTTCACCCGTAATCTAGATGTTTAACCTTTTGGATTTAATTGGTCTTATCTTTTTTATATATTAACTCTAATGAATTTGATTTAGGCTCATCGTTCTTAATTATCGATATAATATCTGAACTAGGTGGATAAAAAGAAATGAGCTAGTTAAATTATGATTTTACTAAACGAAGTTGAATCATACCGTAACGAATAGATAAAAAGGAGTGAAACATCTCGTAATATTAGAAAGATATAGACTAAGTTTGAATCTTTAAAAATAATGAAAGAGATGAGCTCAGAGGATGTGCTCATTTTGCTAGGGATTGAAATAGAATATTAAGTATAAATTTTTAGGTTGAATTATTGTTTGATTTGATATATATTAACTATGTTTTTATCACTACTAGATTTCTGATCATATCAAATACCAATCTACAAGTTTTTTCATGTATATATTGCAAAGTTTGGAAATATTATATATGGCTAATACCAATATATCCCATAAAAAAAATATTATTTACTATTTAAAATCAACAAAAACACCTAAGAAATATAAAAAACATCCGAAACAGACTTGAATTTTTTTGGCCATCATATTGAAGTTTCTATAGGATATTATAATATCAAGTACAATTTCAAGTTCTCTACTATGATAGTCAAACAACGTTCAACTAACAGCGATTTAGAATTGGGAATAGAATTATATCAAACATGTATAAAAATCACTTACGTTTGAGGGAGATAAATGCAATTTTGCCTGAATTAATAAGGTGATTGTTCAAATAAAAATAGAAGCACAAGAAACGCTCCGTTTGGGCCTATGTTGGACCGATTTGTTCCTTGTTATCGCTTTACTAGCCTTTTTCCTCCAAATATATGTTATATTTGAAGAAGTTGTTATAAAAGCTTAATGATTTTTCAATCGTGTGTTCAAATCATGCATATATATGTATATATCGAGAATTAGAATAGGTAAAGAATGTAAAATTATCATATCATATTTATCTTATTATGATATTCAATATTATCTTTTGATTCTGCTAATTAAGCTTTCCAATAACAAGCCGACGAGAGGAGCAAAGCTGACGACTCGCACAAGAGTTGCCATTTATTATGAGCTGAGCCTGCCCTTACGAGCTACTGCAGAAGACACTCACGTTTCCTTCTCACTGTCGTGCATCTGACGCACTCCGAAGTCGTTGATGGTCATGTGAGCCTTTGTGGCTTGGGTGACCGGCGGCCAGCAGCGGTACTGGGGATACTGCTTGCCGGCCTTGCAGCACTCGGCGCCGTTCTTTTGGTAGCATTTGCCATGACTTCTCGATCCAAATGAACAAAGGTTTCACTTAAAATTCGAAGTCATCGTGGAACAAATATGCAGTCGAAGCTAACATCAATTCTCAGCGGGGAATCACCTTTCAAAGTCAATGGTGGGTTGCCTTGCCATGACTTCTGAGCTCAAATGAACAAGGTTTTGACTTAGAATTCTAAGTCACTGTAGAAAAATTATGTAGTAGCTGCTAACACCAATTCTGAAGGCGGGGGGGAATGAGATGTCGAAGTCGATGATGGGTTTCTTTGCCATGACAAGTTTTTGACTTAGAATTCTAAGTCACTGTGGAAAAAAAAAAAAACATGTAGTAGCTGCTAATACCAATTCTAAGGGGGCAATGAGATGTCAAAGTGGGTCAATTTTCATGACTTTTCTGCTCAAACGTAAAAAGATTTTTTGGCTGAGAATTGCAAGTCGTTGTCGAAAAAATATATAGTAGTTGCTATACAGGGATCAACTATATATAAATATATATATATATATAATCATAGTTATTGATGTTAGACCCTATTTTATTTTTATTTTTTTAATTTTACTTTACGTCTTATACAGGGATCAACTATACAGGGATCACGTCAGGAAACTCACTCGATATTGGTTTTAATATATATCGACTCTCGGAAGACTACTCTAAAGGTAATTTGAACTATAATAGGATCATATCAAATTAGTTATGTTTATCTTATTCTCACAAGAAATTACTTGAATAAGAGAGGAAATAAATGTCCTACTAGCAAGAACATAGTAGGATGGATATATCATCGAAATAGATTAAGTTGCTCGAGCCAACACTGTGTACATGTCTTCCACATCGCTCCTGCGATGTACCGCCGAGTGCCAGAAGACTACTACTGTTCAAGGTTGAATGATTGGGGAGATGTGGGGACGACGACGCATCTGTTTGCGTGAAGTGCGCCCACTCGCTGCCCATGGAGAGAACAACGATGGCTCCATAAATGTAGCAGGAAGCACTGTACTCGACGACAATGGCTGCGATAGAGATAGATGCTCATCGGATCTTTGCAAGTTGTGGAGGCGATGCTACGTAGAGGTTGCATACGTCTACTGTTCTCCTCCTGTTTCGTCCACTAAGAATGCATGCAATAAAAATTTAGATGGATTTACTGTTGTCTTTCGACTAGTGATGTGACTGGGGCAGATAGATTATAATGAAGAAAAAGAATGATTGGTGTGGGGAGGAGTCTCCAGATCCAACTGCTGAGAAGAGGAGTGAGTGTTGGCATGCCATCTCATGTACTTGCAATTGGAACAGCAGTTCAAGAAAAGAAAGAAGAGGAAGAAAACACTAAGCTTTTTTGTGCCTTCTGGCCGTTTTAACTCTGATCACAACTCACAGCTGAAACAAGCTGGATGATAGTGATCGCCAATCATAGGCGACTGGGCTTCAACAATGAGTCAGAATTGCTTTAGGCTTCTGCTTCTCGCAATGGCTTTTGAACACAGCTTTCACTGCCTGCACAAAGTGAAAGTAAGGAGAATGGAGAAGAAGAAGAAGAAGAAGAAGAAGAAGAAGAAGAAGAAGATGCCGTCTCCATCAAGTCTAATCCTTTATATATAGTCTCCCTCCAATAAGATTCACCTTTAGAAGAAATATTTACAAGCATCAGTACTACATGCATGTACCTCATATAATTTCTTGTTCAGAATCCAAAGCGTTGTTTACTAGAAGAAATACCATCACAAGTGATAGATTGGTAGGTTTTATATCTTTGTTATCAAAAGAGTAAAGAGTAATGCCCACAGTAGCTGGAAATTCTCAATGCTGCATATCAATAGACTGTAGCAACTGAAGAATGGTGTAGGTAGCTATTCACCCCTCACTAGGAGAATCAAAATAAACTATATAGTGTGGCATATGCTATGCACATGAGCAAGAGGTGTACTCTCTCTCTCTCTCTCTCTCTCTCTCAAAAAGACAGAAACATTGTTTGATGAGCAATTAAAATTATTGATGATGACAAAAATCTAATACAAGTCAGTACATAAGTAAGATAAACTGTGAAATTGATGTTAAAATATGGTATTAGTGGTGTAAGAAGAGTATAAGAAGATCTAAGAAACAGATCCATATAATGGATCTTGAATAGTTAAAATATTATGATTTATCATTGTTATTGTTGTAATCACATTAGGATGTAATTATTGGGTTACAGTCAAATTTGCTTCTTTTATGGTGTAAAATAATGACAAAAGAAACAGCAGCACTAATTACAAACTTATTTTTTTTTTATGATTCAATTGTATAGAATAAAATAAATAACCAATCACAAGACTTGCTTGGATAGCTGTGCCTGCACCATAATCCATGCTACCTTTAGCATAAACTACTGTGTGATCCTTTGCACTCTCTCACCTCATCTTAGAGATCCAAATCGTTGGATCTACTTGGCTCCTCTAAAATATGAGCACTGTCCATGATATTTAATCTCAAGGTACATGAATAGTGCCAATCTGTGACTCCTCCCCGAGGTTAGCTGGTGGATGCACCAACCCCATTGCCTCACCTTTCACCACCCAACTCCACTGGAAGCAAGAGGAAGCCATGGTGATGCTGATGCTGATGCCTTGGATTCATTTTCTTTCTTATCCTGACTTGATGGGTGAAGAGGGAAGAACAGACAAATCAGATTTGTTCTTTGTTCTTCCACTTAAAGCTCAGTAGATCCCTTAGAATCAATGGATAGCTAAAGATGGAAGAACAATTAAATCAGATTATTTCCGCCTCCAAATTTACTGATTTCCTAAATGAGAGATTTTCTTTTTTCTCCTTGAGGGATATTAGGGAGTTCAATGTGTGGTAATAAAAACCAGAAAAATTATGAGCTACTCTGTCACTAATCACACAAACTAAATAAACAAGAGAAAATGATTCACTAAAATAAATGAACAAATGAGCACAAAGTTGACATTTTTTTTTGTCTTTCTCCCTAAAATCAACGAAAGCGTGGAGGAGAGTACTCTAATGGAGGAAAGAGTTCGCTAAGGGGGAAGGATTTTGCTTTAACGAGAGGGTGGGCGGTGGCGCCCTGGTGTTGCTCCGCAGCTCCCGGGCAGCTTTCTGGCGGCGCAACTCCAGGATCCGGCGGTGGGAGTTGGAGTGGATGGCGGCGGAAAACGTGGGGCTGCTCGCCGGCCGGTACTCCGGCACGAGGCGACCGGACTTGTACCTGACGCCGCACGCGTTGCACAGCGTCTTCGGCCCCTCCGGCCCCGCCCGCCACTGCGGCGTCTCTTCCGCCCCGCAGTGCCCGCAGCAGCGCCTCTCCACCGCCGTCGCTCTCCTCGCTGCGGTTATGCAGGCCGGCTCCGGGGAGAGGCCGGCCAGCACCCTCCGCCGCCGCCTCCGTCCCTTGCTCCTCGGTCTGACCGGCGCGGAGAAGGAAGCCGCGGCCGACAGGACCGAAACAGGGCTCGGCCGCTCCCCCACCGCGCCCGCAGCGGCGCCGCTGCTGCTGCTGCTGCGCGACTGGGACGGCATGGGTATCTCGAACGACGTCTCCAGCGCCGGGAACGCGTCCTTGTTCGCGAGCCACTCGAGCTCCTCTTCCTCCTCCTCTCCTCCGCCTTCCCCTTCCGCCGGCAGCCCCTACAAAATCCCCCCCACCCCCACCCCGAGCCCCACAAACCACAAGAAAAATCAGATTTTGTTCATTCCCCGAAGACAAAAATCGGATTTTGACGAGGATGGAGCAGAACCGGGAGGCCATCGACGGACGGCTCGAAGAAGTCGTGGAGGAGGAGCGCCTGGTGCTGCAACTCCCCCGCTCCGGCGGCAGGCACGGACGTCGCGGCGGCGAGGGACGGGTGGTACGCGTTGGAGGTGAAGTCGAGGAGGAGTAGCTCGTCGGCGAAGCAGGCCTCCCCAGCGGCCGCCGCCGCCGCCTCTTCCAATGTCTCCACCATCGCTTTCTCCGAGAGCGCCAGACCAGTTGTCTTCGTTTGCTACCACTCAGCAACAGCGGAGACAAACGAGAGGATAAAGCGGAGGACGATTTATTCTAATTTTCCTCTCTTATTATTTTCGGGTTTGCTTTAACCCTTCTTCACCTCCCTTCCTTTCCCTTCTCTGCTTTCTCTCGCCCTTCTCACCAACCCCCCACCCCCCCAATCATTCTTCGGCTCCGTTTTGGGCCACTTCGTAGTTTTCGCCTCTAATTGTTTTACCATAGTAAACGTTCCCAAGGCACCCTATTATCGGTTACAATCGACGCCCGCTCTCAACACTACAAACTGTTACATCTAATCCGAATCCGATATATCATACCATATGCGTTCGATAGGTTGCCGAAATCATTATAAGATTATGCGAGGCAAGAAATAGTGAATATTTACTCTTATAAATCTGCTACATTGTATACATCTGTATTCACCATATTTAAATTGAAATGATGAGAATGTAAATAATAATATTAAAAAAATATATAGGAAAATGGATCTTGACAGACATCTGTATCAACCACGCAGATGCATAGACTGGATCGACAATAAGTCTTCTGTCAATGGATGTACGAACGGTGAGGACACATTGAAGTCTTTCTTTATTCTGAACATTACAGACACAAACTTAATGTTCTTATTACAAAATAATAAACCTCTCATATTATTGATCATATAAGTGATTCCTTTTTAAAGCAAAGGAGGAATCGTATTGCACTACTGAATAATATGTCATATACGACTATGTTGTTGAGTTTTTTTAGTATGGTAGAGAAGATGTGATCTTCGAGTTAGTGTGTGATTAACGGTTCAAAATCTTTGGAGACCAAAACCCGATGGATCTAAGCGTTGAACATAAAGGTTTAACGCAAATGTAAAGAGACATACCACTATCATGAGATGTTAATTTGACTCTTCCGAAGCTTTGTTTTGTGGCCGACTGCAATCTCTGTGTTTCCGCTTGCTGCGACCGACCCATTTGGTCGGCCAATTATTATTTACCTCATTAGTATTATAATTTTTATACTTAAAAAATTTATATAAAATTTTATAATTTTAAAAATAAAATAAATAATCGTGTTTGTCTTAACACCGTCGGTTACATTGACGAAAAATACAACACGTTATATTTGATGTAAAAATAATGAACAAAATTATTTTTATTTTTTTTATAAAATCATTGGAAAGAAAATGATGTTGAATTATTTGTTTACTCGTTATTTTCACGTTAATCTAATACATAGTGTCACGTGTTATGTTTTGTGTCAATACAACTGATAATATTAGAACCAATGGAGTTATTTATTTTATTTTTAAAATTATATAGAATTTAATATCATTGTTTAAGTAGAAAAATCACGATGATAATAGAGCCCAAATGCATAGGGTAATAAATAATTTACCTATAAACTTAAATTTGATTAGCTACTTAGCTATTAAGATCCGATTGATTGCTTTGTATGCACCAATTTGCTCCAAAGATACTCATATCTGATTTAGAAGAGTTTATTAGAAGATTGGAGCATTTGAATTCTTATAAACTTTATTTTACCTAAATCCATTGTTTATTTGGTTTATTAAACCCACCTTCTATGGATGCATATTTTTTTTACTGGAAATCAATCGAAATCCGAGTAAAGTAAATTTGACCTCGTGTATCCAAAACCTGATTTATATGCATCTAATAAACTCAAGTTCCTTGTTAGCAAATAAAATTTTATATTATTTCGAAAAAAATATAACTCTAATTACTATCGACTAAGAGTATTATAGGGTTAGTTTTGCAGGAGCTCTATAATATCCTAAATTGCAAAGGGTCAACCTTGTTAGTGAACCTTTACGCCGTGATCGAGGTATCAGTATGGCTCGGTTAGATCCCGGATGTGCAAGGTCGCCCACGCGGATGCTCAGGTCGTGAGGGTGAGTGTCGGGTTGAGTCGGGTTTGAGCCTCGTCCCCCGAGCGCGGTCTTCTCTCTTGGCGAGTGGCCTGCTTCTCCGTCATTGAGCTCCTACACATAGGTCGAGGTCGGGAGGGAGATTTCCTGACTCGACCCTCCGAAGCTTAAGTTAACTTTTGGTGGAATGAGAGAGAGTTCAATGTTCGAAGTGCCTCTTCCCCCTGAGTAAGGAGGGTCAGCTTTTATACCTCCGAGGATGAGTTGGTCGTATAGGGTCAATTCACTAAGGTCGGCTCCTCGAGCGGTGGTCGACTTAAGCTTCTATACGAGCATCGACCGACCTGAAGGGATCAGCACCATGCGACGCCACCACGAGCTTTCCTAGATGACTGTACCATGATGATGTCGTTTGTACGGAGGGGGTGAGAAGCGGTTGGGGTGGGTGGTGTAGGGCATGGCTTAGTGCCTTTTCTTGGCTGGGTTGGTTGTCATGCTAGGAGTGGTGGTTCGGTCATCGGTTGATCGTGAGCTTCTATTCGGGAGATGGACTGGTCGAGCAACACTACTCGGGCGTTGGACTTGCCAAGATGCAACTCGGACATTGGACTGGCCACGAGGCATGGCTCGAGCATTTGACTAGTAGCGAAGCGTGGCTCGTGCGTTGGATTTGGTCGAGATGCAACTCGGGCATTAGACTGGCTGCGAGGCGTGGCTTAGGCATTAGACTGGCCGAGATGTGACTCGTGCATTATACTATCCACGAGGCGTGGCTCGGGCATTGGATTGGTCAAGATGCATCTCGGGCATTAAACTGGTCGCGAGGTGTGGCTCGGGCATTGGACTGGCTAAGATGCAACTCGGGCATTAGACTGGCCGCGAGGCGTGGCTTGGGTGTTGGATTGGCCGAGATGCGACTCGGGCATTAGATTGGCCGCGAGGCATGGCTCGGGCGTTGGACTGGCCGAGATGCATCTCGGGCATTTAGACTGGCCGCGAGGCATGGCTCGGGCATTGGATTGGTCGAGATGTGACTCGGGCATTAGACTGGCCGCGAGGCATGACTCGAGAGTTGGACTGGCCGAGATGCGACTCGGGCCTTAGACTGGCCGCGAGGTGTGGCTCGGGTGTTGGATTGGTTGAGATGCACAATTGAGACACTATTTACCCGAGGTGCACCAATGAGGCATTGTTTGAGTGAGGTGCACCATTAAGGCACTGTTTGACCGAGGTGCACGACTCGGGCACTGTTTGGCCGAGGTGCACAACTCGGGCACTTTTAGGCCGAGGTGCACCAATAAGGTACTATTTGGTTGAGGTATACAACTCGGACACTGTTTGGCCGAGGTGCATCATTGAGGTATTGTTTGGCCGAGGTGCACCATTGAGGCACTGTTTGGCCGAGGTGCACTAATGAGGTACTATTTGGTCGAGGTGCACCATTAAGATACTGTTCGGTCGAGGTGCACAACTCGGGCACTGTTTGATCGAGGTGCACAACTCGGGTACTATTTGGTCGAGGTGCACCATTGAGGCACTGTTTGGCTGAGGTACACAACTTGGGCACTGTTTGACCGAGGTGCACAACTCGGACACTGTTTGGCTAAGGTGCACCATTGAGGCATTGTTTGGCCGAGGTGCACCATTGAGGCACTATTTGGCTGAGGTGCACAACTCGAGCACTGTTTGGCCGAGGTGCACAACTCGGGTACTTTTGAGCCGAGGTGCACCACTGAGGCATCCAAAGTGTCGTATAGAGTCATCTGGGCCTGAAATGCAGCGACATGCTTTGCTAGGTTGAAGCTACCTTCGTAAGGCTTGAGCACAGGAAGGCAGAAGTTTTGTAGGGTCAGCTTTTCCTGAATCTCTTGCATAAATTAGGTTCATGTTGGGGGAGCCTCATCGAGCTCTAACTTGGATTTGTGAAACTCCTTTTAGACCTTATCAAGATGTCGATTGACCGAGTGTAGCTGAGCCTAGAAAGAGTTTGCCGAATTAGATGATAGTGTGTCAGGCTCGGGGGTGCTCGAGTAGGATCATCGAAGGTCTTGAGCGTTGTGCTCGGGTGGTGGCCTTGGATTCCTCGATAGCTCTTCGGGCGATGGGGTAACGTTTGTCATGGCAGGTTGTTGAGGGGCCATCGGTGGCATGGGGACAAGAGCTGACGGATCTCGTTGCGACGATTGAGGTAACGTTGACTACCGGGCAAGCTAAGGAACAAGGGGGATGATGGTCTGCATCATTTTTGCCTGGGCTTGAACTTGATGCATGATGCTAAGGAACGCCTCGGTAGAGACAAGAAGTTGTCCCATGGTGGCCCTGGGGGGTGACAACTTGGGGTCGATGAACAGTCGCCAATAGCGGCTCGGGGTTACAATAGGGGCATTTTCTTCTAGGCTCGGAGGAGGTGGGAGTCGTCCTCCGAATCCGAAGGTTGAGTGCGTTGGGAATGACTCCTCTCCAATGCGTTCGGTTGGATTGCTTGGCTGGGGATGATCTTATGGTATCGGGGCCCTTCTTCTAGTGCCAAAATGTTAGTGAACCATTACGCCATAGCCGAGGTGTCAGCACAGATCGGTTCGGTCTCGAATGCGCAAGGTTGCCCATGCGAATGCTCGGATGGTGAGGACGAGTGTCGAGTTGGGTCGGGTTTGAGCCTCGTCCCCTAAGCGCGGTCTTCTCTCTTGGTGAGTGACCTGCTTCTCCATCGTTGAGCTCCTACACACAGGTCGAGGTCGGGAGGGGGATTTTCCGACTCGACCCCTCCGAAGCTTAAGTTAGCTTTTGGTGGAATGAGAGAGAGTTCAGTGTTCGAAGTGCCTCTCCCCCCTGGTTAAGGAGGGTTAGCTTTTATACATGCAGGGATGAGTTGGTCGTACGAGATCAATTTACTGTGGTCGGCTCCTCGGGCAGCGGCCGACTTAAGCTTTTATTCATGCGCAGACTGACCTGCACGGATCAGCGCTGCGCAGTGCTGCCTCGACCTTTTCGAGATGACTGTACCGTGATGATGTCGTTCGTACGGAGGGGGCGGCAAGCGACTGCCCGCCACGTGTGTGTTGTGCGCCACATCGTACTTGAGGTTCCACATCTACATTATCGTGTCTGCTTACCTGATTCCACGTGGGTGATGCCAAAATATGCCTTATCAAACCTCTCCAAAATTTCATACGAAAGTGAGGTAATAAACAATCGAACATTGGGAAAACTACCACCGTGACTTTGTCAAAACTCGAAACGTAACGCAGGATCATGTAAGCATAATTCAACATAATTTTTTATTAGCTAATCGAATCGGACATATTTTACTCGTTTTAAATGATCGTGCAATAATGAAAAGATTGGGACTTAAGTCTACTCCTCCATCATGCACAAAGTCCCCACGCTCAAATGTCCATACGACACCGACGATAAGACCATGTGACGATCCAATCCTACCCGTCCATCTTCTACCATTAAGCTAGTTGGAAGCCCATGATGCCCGATCCCGCACAAACACAACTTCCGGCAATGCGACAACAACAAGTCAAGTAATTATAATTGCCATCTCACGACATGTACAGCCATCTCTTGGAAGTTCATAAATATCACTTTAATGAGTTCATTTATTGTTCATGTCAAATATTTTTGGGCTCTGATGGCATACTATTTAAAGCAAAGCCATCGAGTATTCTGTACAAATACTATGAGGAGCTGAAGGTTATTATCTACTCTTCCACCAACACCAGTGTCTATCTTAAAACCCTTGAATTTGAAGGATAAGTTATAAACTGATTGAAAATTACACAGACTAAAAAACATTATTTTAACTACAAATATAATTTCTTTACATATCTCAATAATATCAAAAGATCGAGTAAAGCTTAAATAATTAAGACTTTACAGCTTTATTATTATTGTCGTAGTACAAAATCATCCATTTCACTTGGATTCACATGCCAAGCTTGATCCCTTAACCTAGCATAAAAAAAACATAATATAATCAAAATTAATATTTTATTTCTTCTAAATTATCAATCATGTTTGAGGAATAAAAATTATCCAAATGCATAAGCTCATACACCAAAAAGAGCTGAATGAAGAAACCCGTAAACTCTCACGGTCAATTTTATCGAAACATAAGCATCGGAATTACGTAGCCGAACAAAACACTTCATCGTGAACGTACCGATAGAGATCCTAAACAAGTGTGGCTGGCTTTAAGATTGACATTAAAATGGTTGTCCCCATTTGATAGCCCAAAATGTTCCCTCTTCTTTGATTGCTTCAATCTACGCCCTCCTAGTCACAGAAGGAAAGGCTGCTCCTTACGATACAGCAGGATGCCTTGCAAGAAAATTTGGCATCTGCTCATCCACCGGTGGCCAAGATGCTTCTTACCATCTCCCTGCCTATTCAAAAGTAGATTCCAAATAAAGGAAAAGCAAGCACACAATCAATGTTGATTACCATATCATGAATAACATATTATGTAAGCAATTAAAAAGCATCTATTAAAGTTCTGTGGTGGCCATCACGCACTTTAAGACCACCAAACAGTGCGGACTACTACTACTACATAAAATAACACACGGTAACCATGACAAATTGATGAAAGCTGAGAGAGATCAATCATTCAATCAAGCACCATGAATGAAGAAAATGAAAAAAATGTCCCTTACTAATATGCATGCATCATCCACAAGAAGGCAAAAAATAAAACTTACAGAGCTTGGTCATGTTGGTTGCTTCAAAAGTCTTGGAGCAAGTGACATTGTGTGTCAAATTCTTGAATGGATTGGCGACTCATATCCTGCATGAACAAGCCCGTACAAGCATTTTGTAGTTCCAAAAACATGCATTATTCTACTTCATGCATCCCCCTCAGAACCATAGCAACTGGTGCTCACATCAACAATAACTACAGGAACCTAAACATCTTGAAACATGTATAACATAGAACCAAACACAAAAGGATTTTCAAAGCTACTGGCTGCATATGTAGTATATAGCACCTTACCGTACTGACAGACGTCTTATATTATTAGGTTCTGTATTCAAAATTCAACTATTGTTAGGAAAGATATATACAAATAGGAAATTGATAAATGGAAAGCACATCTTACCTAATGCAAACATCACAAGAGATCAAACCCCTCCTATGGTTCATCTGTAACAGAATACAAAGCCAAGAAGAATAATGTCATACTCCACGATATGATGATCCATACTCCATAATATCAAATAATCAATCCATTTTATAAAATAATGTCATGCTGATGTGTCACAAACGTACCTTGCACTTTAGGGAAATAATCTCGTTCCAATGATGAGAATAATAATAAGATGACTACCATCTAGATGCCAAAATTCCTCATACACCAGATACTGGTGTCAACTCTAGGAAGCACATTTATATAAAATCACAACAAAAAATTGAAGTTGCTCAAAGGTTAGGTTTGAAGGACATTTCAGAGATCATACCACTATCATGTGTATGCAGTTGATCAGCATCAAATTGGCAACATTCATCTGTTTCGTGTCCTTTCTTTATGTCAGGAAATTATACACTCAGTAAGACACTAGGTAATCACATTGCCATGGCCCATGATAGTCTATTTTTCTCGCAGAAGGATTTTCATTAATTAACAAGATAAAATAATTACATTATATATTTCTCATCTGGTCTGAGTAAATCAGAACAACACAATTACATAAAATTTCTTATTCTAATCTTTGTGAAATATGTAATGGAAGAGTTACAGATTTGCTTACAGACAATGTGCTAAAATAAAAAACTATAAAAATTTAATATGTAGGGAAGACAATATCTGCTACCTACCTTTGAAGTTCTAATTATTGTTGTAGACACATTCTCACAATTTGCAGAAAAACTCAACTGATATACACTCAACAATGATGATCAAGGCTCACTCATCCACATATCTGTAATTTGATGATTTACTTGCATTCAAGTAGCTTCAGATTGTACCAATGTGATTATAAATCATCATAATCAATTAGCCCTGCCTTCTCATCACTCCAGAATACAAGTCAAGCCTGACTCCTTTGTTCATTCTTCCAAGATTTCTTAGCAGCTTCAGCAGATATAGTGCCAGACTCTCCATTACCATCCTTCGGCTTAGAAAAGAAAGGATCCCACTCATGTGGCCCAACTGTTTGCTGGCCATCCTCTAACAAAGCATATTTCCAGCTGTTCTCTTCGATGAAGTCCTTATCTTCACGGCCTTCAATTACATCCCTTCTTAGTTTTGTAACTTTGTTGATGACTGCCTGAACTGCCACATCAAACGCATCCTTAAGAGTCTCCAGTTTAGACCTAGGGTCTGCATATATTAGCTTTGGTATAAGGCTTATGACTCTCTCTCTCATTATTTCCACAACATCTGGAGGAATTTGCTTTAACCTCTCCTCAATGCTGACATTCTGCTTTCGAATATCATCCTCCGGGATAAACACCGAATATGTCGAGTAGTTCCTCGGGAGATGCCATGTGTACTGTATATAAGCAGAACCAGGATGGAAGAAAACAGGTATGCAACCAGCCAACATGGAGTCAAAAGCTGATCTCCTTGTATATGAATCTCCCTGAGGTTGTAAGCAAAACAAGGAACTCTGGAACATCTGCATTATGCTGCTTGGGGAGTGACACTTGCTCTCTCCAAAATCACACTCCAACAACTTACATACCTTGGACTTTTTGCACTGATCTATTATCTGCCCTCTGATTGATATTGGATTATCAGGCCGTGGCGCACCTGCAAATGAGAATAGATACTTCCGCTCCAACTTCCTCATCCGGTCCTGCCAAAGGAAAACATCACCATCCTTTGCTGGATGAAAGTAAGTAGGATATGGTACCCCAAAATCATTAGCATTCCATGGGCTTGCCTCCACAACCAGCATGGACATATTTCTTGCAGCTGGCAAGAACAGAAGCTTATTCCCCCAATCCGTTTCAGAATCTGTCAATCTCCTGAAATCCCAAGTGATCCTCCCAGCCACCAAGAAATGGTCCCTTCCCCCCATCACGTTCCACTCAGGCCTCTTCATGAGCCAATCAACCAAATCGAGAGATGCAGCATCCCTGACTGAGATATTGTATCCCCAAAGATATCGAGCTATGTCAAAACCAGCATAGAAGGGCACGAAAATAGCTGCGGCAATGGATGAATCCTTGGTCAGGCACTCGTACTGCTTCATCCGGTTGTTGAAGATCACATCCACCGCGAATTGATTGGTGGCATACCATCCGGTGTTTGAGAAGACCCCTTCAGCATTCTCAAGCGGAGGCCCCAGACCAGCATTGCTTGTGAATTTGCACATGTTGGTCCAAAGGCTCAAGTTCTTGCAATCTCGGAGCATGTCGGCATTGAACCGCGAGGGGAGGTCATGGACGTAGATGTACCTCCCACCGCACGGATCGCTCTTATTCTCGATGGTCCGGAGGGCCCGGGTGAAGGGGAATGCCTCTGGTGCTTGACGAGTATCCGATGGCTTTGATCTCGGCGGTGCCTTCATTTTGGGCAGTTCAAACGCTTCATATGCTTCCGAAATCCGCTGGGGTTGGGCCGAAACGGAGAAGGGAACGGGTTGCTCCGGTTTGCCGATAGGGTTGCTGCTGAGAACAGTGAAATGGAAGTAGAAGATCATGATCCAGAACATGGCCGATAGGGTGGCCAAGAAGCAGAGCCGAGATGGTGGAGGCTTGCCGTTGGCCTTCTCCATCTCCTCGTGATGGTTGGACTCTAACGACCGCCGTCTCATCAAATTCCAGCCCAAATTCAGCTTAATTGATCGATCTCTATCGAATAAACTCTCATCAAATTGAGAAGTGCAGACCCAGTTATCTGTGCCCTCCCCCAAATCCAAAATGCGAGAAGAGGAACTATCACCCACCAGTCTCTAGAGCCGTCAACAACAAATCTCCGCTAAAAAAACTCAAAATTTGCGCATTGGGTAAAGCACATATCGATTTCAGAACACTAAAATTACAAAACCTAGATCGGGATTGTCATGAAATTTGAGTCCCATGTGACGCTCCCAAATCCCAATAGGAAGGGAAAAAAGAAAACAACCGCTCAATTTAATTTACACCAACAAGCATTGAGAGAGAGCTGGAGAACACAGATTTCGATGGAGGTATGGAAGAGCATCTTGTAATCGAAGAGGAGGAAATGAGGAGAGATAGGGTGCGGGGAACTCACAGAGATATATATGCCGCGACGAGAGGGAAGGAGAGGGCTTTATTCTTGCCCACCCACAACCGGAATCTCGGGAAGGCGACAACCGGAGTTGGCCTCACGAAGTCGCCCGTGGAAAAGGGCCGGCATCGGCGCATTCTAGAACGCTGCGCCGGTCCGTCTCAGTCGGTGGCCGGTTGCTCCCCAGCCACGTCGGACGCACCGAGCTACGTGTCGGTTTCCCCTCGCCACGTTTCCAGCACAATTTCCGACTCACGGGCCCGGACGTATGGAAATTTTACGCCGTTACGCCATCGACTCCGTGACCGAAGCGGGACACGTGGCGAGGAACCACCCGATGGCTGACGTATCGCGCTTACCGAAGCATCACCGCTGCCGACCTTCCACACGGCATGGATGCTTTATGCGCCGGGGGAACTTTTGGCTGGGGTACTAGCCGTACGATTGGACGACATGGTGGGCCAATTGCTGAGTCCAAATCACGAGGTCGGTGGGTCCGTCAGGTAGTTCGTCGCGGGTACCGAAACCACTGCCCGTCTTGAAACCACAATATTCGAACTACCCGTTCTCGGCACCCGTTTAACGTACCAACGACCGAGTGTGTGGAGACCACAAAGGCCACCGACGAGTGAGACGGTAAGTTAGGGACGCGTTCTCTACATCAGAAAATGTTGCCGTGGTACCTTCTGGAATAGGACGGTGGCATCCAGCTATCTCGTTAAGGTTACCACGTCGGTGACCTACTAATCAGAAAGACGTCGACAAGTCAAAGTCAAAGCTCATAAAACGACAAAAGATATTACATTGTTCTCCGCCAATTAGTTGTTGGCGTCGCCGTGACCGAAGCCGCGGGAACAAAGACCATGTTTCTGTCATGCTTACCGCGTACCTGCCGGTGGGTGGACACCATCGATGGAGACCGGTGGACGTGGCCGTGCATTGGTGAGATCAACGTGGCTTGATCACTGGAACACGTTGAATTATTGCATCAATAGCATGTCTATATGTTATTTAGAAAATAGATAGTTAGAAGCTCATTCTTATTGATTTATACATCTGCAGCGTCAAGAAGCTTCAGGCAATGTTAATATTAGCAAATACGTTGATCGATGTGCATGTAATTTGCATTGTAGTACCAAAGACATTTCTACAACCAAATGATAGATGTGGAAGGTGAGCAACTTACCATATCACGAGCGCGAGGGTAAGTGTTCATAGTGATCCAATATTCCTAGTTTAAGTCGACACGGTGGGATTAGCTTTCTCTGTTCATAGTAACCTAATCTAACTTGATCTGATTAAGTTTAACTTGTTCAAAGAGAGAGCCACCACAACCATCAAATTACACTTGGAATGACTTTGTAGTTGAAGTCTAAACTCAGTATGACAACTCATGATGCCACTGTATTAATTTCCTGGTAAAATACTGCAGAGCACACAATTCATACATTTCATGAATATAATGGCTAAATGGAGTTCCACTCAAAATCAAGACACCATCAGAAAAACAATGAAATTTCTCTGAATGTAAACCAAGAGGTAAGTTTCGTTGTCGAGTTCATTTGCTCGAATAACAAACAAGTCGAAGTGCCGAAAACTGTATTCGATAGATACAAGTTTAATGGCACATCAAAGTTCTCTGCAAGATCATAAGCAACAAGCAAAAGGTACAAAACTTGTTCAAACAACACTAGAAGAAATAATTTCTGGTTTACAAACTAAATCACCTTGAAGTATCATGGTTTCGAAAAAAAGAAAAGACGAAACTAGGTACAGACTAAATAAACTTAATTACAATGTTTACGCTGAAGTATCATCAAAGAAGTATACGTTTGGCTTTAGCTTTAGCAGCTCTTTTCATCCGTTTGGCTTCCAAAATCACGCTAACTGGCAAACAAGACGATCTGGATCATACTAAGTTTCACCTTCGGATTTTGTGAGTAAAAATTTTGAGATGTAATGAGTAGTTATTGCATACAAGATGGGAACTGAGGAGGGCTATTTAAAAAGTATATATCAGAGTGAACATATAATTTTGATGAATGTAAAATATAAATACACTATGACTGGTCTTTCTTCACAGAGTGATCAGAATCTGTGGAGGATGGAAGGCCCCTAGCTTTCTCTTTAGACTCCATTAACATCAGTACAACTTCTCGCATAGATGGCCTATTCAATGGTGATGAACTTGTACATAATAAAGCAATTTTCAAAACCATGATCATGTGGCTGATAGCATTCTTGTCTTCCAAGTTCAAATGACTGTCAAATATTCCAGAAGTCAAAGAATTATCCTTAATATATGCTCTTACCCATGTAACAAGGTCACCTCCTTGGTCAAGTGGTTGCACTGGTGTTCTTCCAGTCAGCAATTCCAGTAGGACAACTCCATAGCTATATATATCACATTTTTCTGTAACCTTCATAGTATATGCATATTCTGGCAGAAAAAGGTTGATATATAGGATATAATTAAATATGCTAATAAGGCAAATATAGTCAAAGTGATTTCAATTAGATGCGGAAGAGATTTTAAGTTGCAACAATCCACTAAAAGAATTCAAAACTACATATGGTGATAGAGAAACATGGTAAAGAAGAAAAATTACCAGCACACATCACCGGGAAAGCTAGAAATACAGCAGTTTGACCTTATCAAGATTATTAAACTCGATTTAACTAATCATGCAACAAAACACCTGAACTATCTAACAAGATATTCCTTTAAAACCTGGAAAATCATTATAAGCAAACCATTAATGGTAAACTCATCATCATGACTAGAACAATGAACTTTCTTCATCTAGTTCATTTTTCGCAAACATATAAATTGTAGTTCTTGCAAAATCAGTACCTCAAACGTGCATGATTACACAGTATAATAAGAAACTAAAGCATGCGGCTCAACAATTTTCTTCTGGAGACACTGTTAAACATAATTTTTGTTTTGCCATCAAGTGTTTGATTTGCACTTTTAAAATGTTTCTTTATAGTCTCACAAATTTTGGATGCAATGTGCATAAGACAACCAGAGAGATATATCACTTGTGTGGGGGACTTGGTTCCACATTACTATGACAACAAGTCTTGCACTTGCTTATTAGTAGTCTTTTTCGCTACCTCGAATAAGTTCTCAAGTATTTTGTCATATATGTCTTGCCGCTTCACATCATGTAACGCCACATCCATATCCATGGAATGTTGGCATGGTGGGGCTCCACAATTTACAGACGCTCATTATCTTAATGGCTTTACTGAGATGGGGCCGCTTCCTTTTATTGTGGCTGTGAGCCTGTCTCTTAAAATGCTCTCTCTCAAAAACTAACAAAGAGCACTTCTTCATCCTGTGACATTGTTTTTCTTTTCTGGGTGATTGCTACACAAACATGGAAGGTTTGAGTAGCTCCTTTTACATGCAAAAATTAATCCTAAAACTTGTGCAGTTCATGGGGCAAATACAATACAATATTTGAGTACCTCCTGCATGCATATGTAGGGAGAGAACCATCAAATACCCGTGCAATTCAGAGGGGTCTATTTCTCTCTATGTTAGCATGCTCCAATCGACCAAATGCTTCTTTCTCGCAAGGATTATCATTTGATGGCATAGGGGTATGCCATCATTACCTTGCTAGCATGGCATGAAATCAGTTGTGCAGAATAGCACACTGCCACGTGACCAACTTGTGCCACCATGGCGCATCCCAATACCTTTCTGATTATTCACACTGAAAACATATCCACAATCCTTATTCACAAAGTCAGTATATCTATCACGATAAATAGGTTGGATCAACCCATTTTTTTGCAATGGGTTGAACAAAGAACCAATTTTCACGAGTTCCCGAAATTTACCACTTCAACAAAATTATACAGCAGGATGTGACAAGAATATTTAGATGATCATTTTTGTTATCATTTGACAATTGGTAGGATCTCTGAAATTTTAACTTTTAAGAGAAACAGACTAATAGAACAGCAGCAACATTCAAGCGTATAATCACCATCAAACACAATGCAACTATTACACAGCTAGTTCCTCAGGATATCAATATGGGATTAGCAAAATGCAAATGCAATCAAATGCAGGGAAACAGCTTTCTTTGAAAAGGCAAATAAAAGCAATAAACCACAAGCAGAAAAGGACAGGAATAGCCCGAGCTGTAATATTAGAAGTCTTACCAGGTGCTATATACCCATATGACCCAGCAATTGCAGACATTGATTTTAACTGTGGCACGTCAATCAACTTCGCTAATCCAAAATCTCCAACATGAGCTTCAAAATTTTCATCAAGCAAAATGTTGCTGGACTTTATATCTCGGTGAATGATGTGGGGCTTGCAATCGTGGTGTAAGTATGAAAGCCCCTCAGCAGTCCCAACGGCAATCATAAAACGAGTATCCCAGTCAAGTGGAAAAGAAGATTCTCCATGAAGAAGATCAGCCAGGCTTCCACTTGACATGTACTCATAGAGAAGAAATTTGGAACCATTGTGATAGGTGAAACCATATAGCTTTACAATATTTCGATGTCGAATCTTTCCAAGAGTAGAAATCTCTGCACGGAAGCTGTTCTCAATGTTACTTCCTTCTCTACTAGATGCTAATTTCTTTACGGCAACTGTCCGTCCAGACTGGGTAATAGCTCTGTAAACTGTGCCACAAGCACCCCTTCCAATAACAAAACTCTCATCAAAATTATCTGTAGCAGCAACCAGATCATGGAATGTGAATCCTTCTCTTGGGGAGATATGTGTGCCTGATGCTGAACAATATAGTTGTTTCTCTTTCAATGGAGCCATTGTCTCGACTGGCCGTCTCATAAAATATAAAACAACAGCGATCAGAACAAGTGAAATGCTTCCAACAGCAGCAGCAATAATGACAATGATCCTACTGAAGGGGGTGCTTTTTTCTCTCAATGATGGTGATGTAGAAGAAGATGGCGATACACCACATTCGCCAAGTGGTCCACCGCATAGCCCTTTATTTCCAATAAAGCTGCTTTGGGCCATACTTTGAATCAATGGAATGGGAGGAAGAGATCCAGTTAGATCATTATAAGAGACATTCAGTCCACGTAAACTAGATAAATTTGCAAATGTGGCTGGGATTACACCAGTTAAGTAGTTATTATTTAACAAAAGGAATTCTAGCAGCGCAAGATTGCCAATCTCTGGTGGAATATTTCCAGAAAAATTATTATAGCTGAGATTCATTGCAATTTGTAAACTTGAAAGCCCACCCAATTCATTTGGTATCGTGCCAAAAAATTGATTACCACCCATCTGCAGTTCTGTCAAATGAGAGAGCTTTCCTATGATGGAAGGTATGGTTCCAGAAAACATATTATCAGAAAGTATAAGCAGTTCCAGCTGCAGAAGTTTTCCAATTTCATTAGGCAATTTTCCTTCAAAGTGATTATGGCTGAGATCAAGTCGTTGAAGCATCGTACAGTTAAATATTTCTGGAGGCATTCTTCCTCCAAATTCATTGGAGGAGATGTTAAAGACGACAAGCTGTGACAGATTTCCAATTTCACCTGGCAACTCATGTCTGAAGAAGTTGTTTGCCAGGTCCAGTCTCTGCAGAGCTTTGCACTGTCCTATCTCCGGAGGGATAGGACAACTGAACCTGTTCTCATCTAACTCAATGGTGGTAAGGTTTTCCAGTCCACAGAGATCAGAGGGGAAGCCTCCTGTGAGGCTATTCCCACCTAGACGAAGCTGCACCAAGGATTTGCAATTTGTAACCCCAGGGGGGATGCTACCACTTAGTTTATTGGACCAGAGATTCAACAAAATAAGATTTGAATGTCGGCATAGATGACTTGGGATTTGACCAGTGAGGTTATTGTTTGAGAAATCAACCACCCAAAGTGGACTATACAATCCAAGCTTCTGAGGAATGTTACCAAAGAGCATGTTGTTGAAGAGTTGCAACTGGATCAGATCAGGCAGATATTGCAATCCGGGAGGAATGGATCCAGTGAGATAATTGATTGAGAGGTCGAGCTTACTTAAGTTCTTCAGCACACACAGCTCGGGGGGTATGATGCCTGCAAGCTGGTTCTCAAAGAGGTAGAGCAGGCGCAAGCCATTTATGTTACTCAACTCTGCTGGTATTTTCCCCGTCAACATATTCTCCGAGAAATCTATTTCTGTTGCCAGAGTAAGATTCCCAATTTCTTTAGGTATTGTCCCATTGAAACTATTCCTGTAAAGATATAGCTTCTCTAGATTCTTCAGGTTTCCGAGCTCAACAGTTATATCACCCACTAGATAATTCTGGTAAAGTGCAAGTGTCACAAGGTCTGTACAGTTTCCGAGCTCTTTAGGAATAACTCCAGATAATTGATTGTCCCAAAGGATCAGTTCAGCTAGGTACCTTAGTTTCCCTATTTCTTTAGGAATCGCTCCTCCTAGCTGATTTTGGGCAAGACCAAGCAATTCGAGGTTGTGGCATTCACTGATCTCCACCGGAATGCTTCCAGAGATCAGATTCTGCCCTACTCGAAAGATGGCCAAGTTCTTGAGCTTGCCTATGGTACGAGGCAATGGACCAATAAGGTCGTTGGTGTATGCCACAAATTCCATGAGCGATGAGAGATTTCCGATCTCCTCAGGAAACGAACCAGAAAGTTTGTTATTGCACAAATTGCACTTGAACAAAGAGACAAGGTTCCCCAGTTGTGGTGGGATGCTGCCCTCAAAGTTGTTATTGTTCAGGTACAGCATCTCTAACTTGGAGCAATTTCCAATCTCCCCGGGGATCGTCCCAGAGAACTGATTGAAGGAAAGGTCAAGATAAGTCAAGTGAATCAATCCCCCAATGCTTGGAGAAACAGACCCAGAAAGATTCATGGAGTTCAGATCAAGTGAGAAAACCACTGGATCATAGTCAGAAGTGCAATTAACACCATTCCACTGGCAGGGCGTAAGATCATCAGGGCTCCAGTTATCAAGGTTGTGGAGAACGTCTCTTATTTCACTCTTAAGTTGCAAGAGGTACTTGCCTTCCATGTTTATCCCATCAGAACTAGATACAAATAGAGCAGCAAACAAAGCTATGAACTTGAGATCAATGGAAGCAGATACTCTTCCAGGTCCCAAGATCTCCAATAATTTAGCCATCGGTAGTAATAAGACCAAGGCGTAATGCACATACAATATATACAAGAGAAGAGTTAGATCACCAAGAACATAACCAACCACTTCGTCAGCTAAACACCCTCATTCTCCTGAATTGAAGGGAACAAAAATCAAAGACCACCCTAACAGTTAAAAAGCAGTTACATACACAAAGAGGCAGAAGATACGAACAGGATTAAGGAATCTTGGTATCAGAAAAGTGGCATACCTCTGTCATCCCGAAGCCTCCAAAAGTTCATGGACAACCAAATGAATCCTTGAGTTCTTCTTGGATGTGACAAACTGAATCTTTTATCTTAGAAGAAAGTTCATGAGCATAAATAATTCCTTGGGGCATATAGGAAAACCAAGACTTCACATTATTACCTTCTCCCCATTTATTGAACCCAAAAAGCAGCCAAATCCAGAGTCCCAGAACCTAACTTTGAAAACCCTTTCTGTTCATCACTCTACACTTCCTAACATGTCCAACATATTCTCACAAACCAAACCAGAAAGAAAAGTAAAAAGGAATCCAAAGACGACCACAGAGATCCACGAAACGAAGCCTCCCAGCCACAAGTTTCAAGCAAACGTCACCTTTTCACCAAATTCTACTAAAAGATGCATACTAACCAGTCTCACAAGCCTACAATATCAAAACCTACATCTTTCTTCTCCCAAAAAGAGCCCTCCGCATCAAGAACTCACCTTTCTGCTTACGGAACGCACAACAATACAATTCTACCAAAACCCTTCGAATAAATCAAATTGCTTGAAGAAGATACACCCACCAGCAATCAAATAAGTCAGAAATCAAGAACCCGAGAAACTCCAGCGACACAGGTATGGCCAATTAAAAACCTCAACTTTCAAGAATCCCCCCCCCGAGGAAAGTGCTCTCTCGCCTTCGCCGGCCCACCAACGAACACAACCTATCTCGTTTTTAGCTCCTCTGTTATCCGGGTTTCTGCCCATGCGTCCCGTGGATCTGCTCCTCGTTCGGCCTCATCAACACCTCGCAACAATTCCAGAAACGAGCAATCTGAGAGAGATCAGAACAGGATCTCCTAAATGGAGTGCAGAGAGAAGCAATGGCAGGCAAGAAAGCGTTCAAGTCTCATCTTTCCATCTCTTCCACTCTTCCCCTTCTTAATCTAATGTAGTTACCAAACGACTCGGTTTTCTCTCTGATGTGTCAGCGACTACAACAACGCTATTGGGCTATCAGACAGTAGTAGAACAGCATTGCGGGCTTTGAAGATCCTCCAAGAGAGGATGTGATCCAATCTAGATTTCTTGATGTGCATGCATGTAATGAAGGAATTATATCAAACATTTGATTTAATTTTTTGTCCATGGCTTTATGTTTGGTGCTGGAAATGGAGTCAGGGATCTAATTAAAGGGTCAATGCCCGGTAGCTTTTAATTAGGCAGGATTCTAGATAGATCTGATACCTATCCAATGTGATCATAAGTTGGATCATCTGGGATCAGATTAGATTAGATCGGATGGTAGCTAAAAAGGACCTTTTTAGTTTTCTGATTTTTAAACTTCAAAAATATAAAAATGAAATATTTAATTTCATCTATCCGTCGCTGGCTTTTACCGACTAAAGATATAACAAGTAACAATACTTATGAAATTATGGATTTTATCAATAATAAAATAATTATTTTAGATATTAATTAAAAGATGAAAAAAGGGCATTGGTGCCATTGGTTTCTTCCCTAATCTCTTAGGATTTAGGGCAAAACCCTTCTTCAACATAATAATATTAAGTTTGTCCTAAACCCTAAGGGATCAATTTGGGAAAGAAACTAATAGCATGATCGTCTATGCCAATAACCTCTTTCTTCTACTTTTTAATTAATATTTAAAAATAATTATTTTATTATTAATAAAAATTGATAATTTATCAATATATATTTTTAAAGTTTAGAAATCGAAATACTAAAAAGATCTAACTATAAAAGATAATTTATAATTAGCTCACCATCCATGGTGAATTTATGTATACGAAGATATAAATAGTCAACCTAAAGATTCATCAAAAGATTGTGATCATGATTCTATCTTTTAGATGCTCAATGATGTCAAATCTTCAAAAAAAAAATTTAAAAATTAAAACATCGTAAAATATGCAAAAGAACAATATTGATTGTCATAGAGTATAATTTGATTTGATAGATAATATAAATATATTTTAAAAAAATATTTTTTAATATTTTCATCTAACAACTTTTATGCCTAGGTAAATTATTTTCATGATCAATTATAGGTAATTATCTTTCTAGATAATATTTTTATTTCATCTTTATAATAAAATATATATTTTTAATATATTTAATAGTGATAAGAACTTTTAGTCCCATCGAATGCAAGAATCGATGTCTTGTGAGCATCAGCAACATTCTCTACCATAAAAATGGCTCATTCCAAAAGGGTATGATCGTACTAATTTTAAATGGATAAAAATGACTCTGTTGATTTTGATACCCATCAAACTAACAAATTAATCTCTTAATCATCATCTTAATTAGAATGCATCATTCTCATTATAAACATTTGGTTACATCTTGATATAAAGCATTATTTTCATCATACGCAAGATGAACAGAAAACATTTGGTTAATGGAGAAGGCGATAAGAACAAATGATTTGCTGTCGGGGCCATAAATGGAGTTTGATAGCTACAACACCTGCACGCGCCCAACAATGGAGGGAGGGTAAAGATGTATAGCATCAACGAGCTACCCACCAAAACCCTCAGCCTTTGGTTGCTCTCCTTCCCTTTGGCCACCATCCACCCATCCTCCTCATTTCTTTTCTCAGGGAGAGTAGCCTTCCATCTTGATCTGTGCGAGCGACATTGGATAGTAGGAGTTTGGTGGGGATGCAAGTGGCAAAGGCTTGTGGTCTTTATAGATCATGATAAGGACAACAACATTAGAAGAAGAAGAAGAACACACAGGCATGCCTATTTGCCACTAGCTGTCTCTTTATCCACTGCTTTGTTATGTCAATCATGTCACTTCACTGCAACAATGGTGACGGTAGATGTGATACCACTCTTCGAAAGAAGGTTATATAGCAGAATATTTTAGGTTAGTACAACATGCTACCTTAAGCTCAAGTGTTTGTAGTTGACACCTCAAAAGTCTTCTCAGTAGTTTCAGTTCATCAGAAATATCAGCAAATTAATGGCTATTTTTGCACCCTTGTTTAATCACATTTGACCAAGTCTGAAGTGTTCTTCATCCAGCTTGCAATTATATATACTAACCAGGCTGTAGTCTTTGAATTCTTGCTCTCAAGATTACTCGTGAAAGTATATTATTGAAGCATCAACTCTCACCACCCAACCATTTGATGTGACACACTGCATCACCAACTAGTTTCTATGAACTTGTCTATGTTGCGTTTAACATCTGCCACCATGATTCATGCTATGGGAAAATTGAAGCACGAAGACACCGACACAGATTGGCGTGTCAACATGAATGCAGACGTGCTTGCCTCACTGTTTGGTATGTGAGACGCCGTAAGTTTGAAGGCTGTTCAAACAATTGACAGAGATGATGACCTCAACTAAATGAAGAATAGCCATGACTTGATTAGTGATGTAGGAACTCCCCATGTGATGCACAAACCAAAGTGTTTAACCAGGTCAAGGATCTTACGCTCTGTCTCCTCTTGAACTTGCCACCACTTAATGTTGGCGATCTCAAAGCATCTACTGGTCAAACTTAGGGTTGGTGACCTAAAGTTTCAAAGCTCTTTCCTATTGATCATGAGTTAGGCCGGAGTACCAATTGGGAGTAGGAAAGATATATGTATGTCTTTTAGAATCATATAAAAGTTGTGATTCATGAACGACTACTCCTGGCTCTATCTTAATGGTGTTATATCATCTCACATTTCCCTCATTAGCTCAATGATGTTGAGTTATGGTCACATTGTCTCCTTCCTAATCATAACTAGAATACTGTGAGACATACAGATTGAAGATGAACACTTTTAGTTACAGCCCTTTCTTTTAGAATTTGGAAGACTTTTTTAGAGTCAACTGTTTGGAACAAGAACTTTTAGTTCTCACTTTTAGAGCTGTTATGCAATAATGTTTGCTAGTGAAGTTTATGCTGTAGTTAAAGAATATTTTCAGCTGATTTATCACACTAAAGTGTAAAAACCTTTTCCTTTTCCTATTTTGTGAGTTTAATTTTTTTGTCAAGTGATCTATTGCAATGGTTTAATATAATTAAATAACTTAACTACAATTCCTGCAGCTTTCAACTTTATTTTTGTGATAGTTTGCTGTTTAACAGTTCTTATGGATGGAAGAAATAAGCTGCAGTGTTAGAAATCATTAGTATTCTATTCTTTTAGCTCTGCTCATCATCCCTTGTCTTGTTTTAGAGATTGGGCAGAACATATTGCAAAGCTTTGCAGTGTATAAAACCTATTGGATAAAACATTCCTCTTCTTCTTCTTCTTCTTCTTCTTTCTCTCTCCTTGAAGCCCATCAAACTCAATTAAAGTGTCTGAATTCAACCTCACAATATCTCATCGAAGTTTATTGGGCAAGCAAATGTAGCTTTCCACCGAAAGGTAGATTAATTTCGTCTCACGCTTTATAATTATGGTGCAGAACACCACACACATCTGCACCACTTAGATCCATAATTTAATGAAGTCGGTGAGGAACCACAAACACGCATCCATGACAGATCAATACCACTACCATGTGAACATTAACAAGATGCCAGGTTCAGATTGGCATCTTACAGTCGGACCTGCACATTAATTTAGAACAATTATAATCAAACTTAACCAGAACTTATCCCAAGAATGTCCAGGAGATTTCACTGTTCATTGTTTTAGTCAACCTGACATCAACTGGAGTTGGTCAGATTGGTAGAAAAAGAATGTATTAAGTATACAAACTCTCTACTTGACAGCCACTTACCATTGTATGCTTTTTGTTCTCCGAGAAGAGATCACATGGCCTCGTCCAGGCTACTGTGAAACCATTCCCTCTTGCCGCTGTTTCAGATCAGGTGGATTTCCTCTTGACCTTCAGCAGCAATGCACATTAAATCCACCGACTGATGATGCCAGTTCAATTCTTCATATAAGTTACAGAGATGAAGCATGCAATAAACATAGGAGATCCATGTAATATAAGCAAATGCCACATATCAGATAGTTTACGTACATCATCACTAGTGGAAGCATAGAAATCTAAACATTGTAGCAGCCTCTTCCACAGCAAAAACAACAAATCCAAGTAACAGAAGCTGAGGGACAAAAGGGGTCAGCAGATACATGCAGTAGGAAGGTCAGCCAAAGCCTCTACAACCAAATCCTTCAGGACCTCCCCACTGATTTCTCCAGTGATCTCCTCTACTTCTATCCTGATCGATTCAACCCACTTGTTTCCTTCCACCTCCCTCCTCAATGCTCTATCCACCCCCAGGCTATTGTTGTCGGTCTCAGCAAACACCGATATCCCGTTGCCGGAATACCAATCCCTCATTAGACTCCACACAGCCTCTGACAATGTAGAACTTGCACCAGCATTTATCCGTGATCCACAGGATGCCCCATTCCATAGGTAGAGACTCGTTAAAGTGGTCCGACTGACTTCTTCAAGGGCTGAGTTGACACAGTCAAATAGGAGCCTCAGGGTCGAACTTTTCTCCGTGCATTTTGGTTCCTCTTCTTTCCAACCCAAGAACTTGTCGAGTAGCATCGGATCCAATGGGCTATCAAGAGAGTGCCATCCAGTGAATATCATATCAGAATTCTCTAAGCCAGCAAAATATAGCAAATTCTGAACAAATACAAAGTAGTCTTGGTCGGTGTGATCTGCCTTGGACGAAGCTTTATAGAGATTTGAGGGCCTCGGGGACAATGTTCCCAAATGGGCATCATCCCACGACAAAGAACGTGCGACTGACTCTATAGGTGAAGCCCTGGAAAGTACTGAATGGGAGATAAAAGAAACAATCAGCAAATAGAAATCTCTAGTGTTTTCATGGATGCCAGAGAAAACTTACATTGTTGTCCAGCATTAGCTTCAGATAGCTGGCACAAATTTTCATTCATATTATCTTCAAATGTTGCATCCAAAATCGAAGTAGGGCTGGGTTGGTCCAGGTTGTTAATGAAATTTTGACATGGACTGAGTTTCTCCTTTTCTCTAGACTTGTCACATGTTCCGGGTTCCTCAAGTGATGGCATGACCTGCAGTGTATAAGATTTTAATCACTGAATAAATTCAAGTGTGAAATATAACATTGAAATATATGTGAGTGAAGTAGAAGATGGAAGTGATCATACCAATAAGAACAGCAAGCACCAGTCAATATCTACATATAGGGCAAATTCAAACAGATTGAGAAAACTAATAAGAAAAGATTGGGAGAGAACCAACCTTTTCGGCGACATTTGTGGCTGATATTGGAGAAGGTACATCGGCAGATTGTTCCTCATCCTTTACTTGACTGTCCACTGACAAACTGTTGTCAGCTGATTTTTGTATCTCATCACTTCTACTTACTACCTCACGGGAGTCCACCAGGGTTGAAGAAACAGGTCCTTCTCTATTAGTTTTCTTGCTCCTCGAGAAAAAAAAGCTCGACACTTTTCCTCTGAAAGATGATTTCCCATGTTTGGTCTTCGACACCTCTGACACAGTGGATCTACTAATCTGAGACTCCGAACCTTTAAATTTCAGGCTAATGACCTCATAAGCTGTGGATGACACTGGGACAGACTTTGACCTTGATAAATTCCCAGGGGAAAGGTCTCCTGAATCTTTCGTCCTACCCACTGATGAGCAAAATGCTGGTGACCTCAGTTCATCTTCTCCATCAGATGGTTTATTGCTTGAGACAGTAAACCCATCAACAAATTCTTCTCTCTTTACCTCAGGAATGGCAAGCATTTCACCTAAAGTGCTTGAGCTCCTAGGCAACTGTAATTGTTCTTCACTTATCCCATTTGATGTCACTAAAGCCCATCGTTCAGAAAGCCGTTTCTTTGCCTCTCTAATCACTGATGACTCAGGTGAATATGAGACCCGGCTAAAAGACGAGGCTGAGTAAGGACTGCCAAGACTGCCAAATTTATCCCAGGAATGGCGTGATGTTGGAGTCACTATCCCAGAATCACTAAAGCCACCATCTTCTACATTGTAATCAGTTTCTGATTGATTGAATGAACTCGCATCTCCACCATACCCATTAGAGTACATGGAAGATAGCAACGATTCATCCCTCCTATGGCCAGTTAGACTTTTTTGCATCTGCTCAGCTCTTTCCTTGTCCAAGGACCTTGATTCAAAGGCTTCACTAACTCCTAGGTGACCATAAACTTCAGTCCGTGCTAGATACTCAGGTGACATGGTTGAAGTTGGTAGTTTGGTAGGATTTCCTGTGCTAGGCTTCAGGACCACTATCCTGGTTGGCCGAAAGAAGCTTTCGGAATTTAAATGATTGAAATTAGGCTCCCAATGGTGATTGTTTGTTTCCAATCCACTCTCATCAATCTCTGAATTTTCGTGTTTCTTCACTACCTTTTCAAACTTTGTTTCAACCTTTTTTGATGGCTTCAATACGGTAATGCGCTTTGTCTGAGGTGGTGGAGGAATAGAGTGAAGATCGCTTGTTTGCTTTGAGAGTAGGGAATTTGGCTCCTCAAGAAATTTGAGAAATAAATCTCTATTTGAACTCAGAATCTCAAGGGCATCCTGAAATTCCTTGGTGTGAAGAAGATTTTCATGAGCGGCCAGACGCTTTGCTTCCATGAATTTTTGACGGACAAGGGCCATTCTTAGCTCGGTCTGATTCTCACCACATCTTCCATTCCTGCTCCAAGATGGTTGCTGCCACACTTTGCGTACATCTCTGTGTTCCATCTTCTCATAGTCATGTCTATGGTGCTGATATGGAACCGCCTTGTTGAAAACATCTTGCCGTTGACGGTGATCTCTATTAACACCTGCTGTGGCTCTTTGAGGGTATCCCTCTAGCAACTTTCTTTGACTAGACATTGGAAATGGATGACCTGTAAGATCATCATCAAGGCCCATAAGTCGAGCAACGACACTAGGTGGTTTCCGTATAGACTCTGTTTCTTTTGACATCTCCTGAGCTATTAGCATCTTCATTGGTGTTCCACTAGCTTTCTTGCTTGATAAATTCTGCTTCAGGTCATTGGCTATCTGAAAACAAATATGAAAATTAGTACACAAGATCATCCAAAGGAGTCACGCTTCATGATTGATAACAAAGTATCAGGTGCTTACTTGTTTGTCATCTGCTTTAGTTCCACTTGGTGTGGTGGCTTTTCTAGCATCATGTTTGTTTCTATTAACTGGAAAACCTGCTCAACAACAAGCACAACTGAACACAAGCAGATAAATGCTTTCACAAAATAAGCATTTTGACATTTATTTAAAGCAAACAACGTCGGTTAGACTAATTTAGAGAAACCAACAAATGGACCATCTGCATATTCCTTCGAGTGGTTGTTATTGGAACTGACATTATCATGAAAAGAATGATACAAACGTACTAGGTTAAGAAGAAAGCATGATAGCAATGTTGGCTTGAAGTACTAATTTGAGTGGCAGAAGAACGGAATGTTAACGGAACTAGAACGGACAGATCTTCACTACAAAAACAACGCATCAACTTGAAAAAAGCTAAAATTCCAGAAGACAACCAATTAGCCATCCACAATCGGCAAACTATGCTTCATGACTCTAGCTTCCAAGAAGTCTAAAACACTAACAAAGTAATCACTTACAATGAAGACTAACTTAAAAAGTGAAAACTCTACCATAAATGATCCAAAGAGCTCAAACTAACAATAAATCTGGAAAAAGAATATTCATGATGGACTCATCAGAGTAAATGAACAGAAAGCCTAAAGATGTACCATCTCTGTGAGCTCTTTCTGTCAGCATCTTGTTCCCAGCCACACCGGCACTAAAGTCAAATATGTTGATCATCCTTCCTATACATCCGGGAAATGGCTTTTTCAGATCCTGTGCTTTCCTATTATGAAACCCACTCACCTAAATGCCTGGAAGCATGCAATGGAGAAAGGGGAGGCATGAATCAGGAAAGGTTTCCGGTCACGACCTATTTCTCAAGCAAAATACCTTGAAATCACTCACCAGGGTTAACAAGCAGAACATCTCCACAGGTACAAAGAAACTGAGTTACACTTTAGGCTTGCAGCTACAAGAAAACAAAGAAATATATTTAGGAAATGCTGATAACAGCGCAAATGTACAGCATGTGTTTTCCGAGCTTTCGTTCTTAAAGTTACTGCAGCGAATAGGACTCTTCACGTTAGATTTACTCGACAGATGGTGAGAACCCGGTATTCTAGCCTCGACCTCCGCTCGTTCAAATTGTACAAAAAAGACGGCTTTCCAAGTTTCTCTGTCAGGGAGACGACGAAAAGGTGAAAAAAGAAAAAAAGCTGACAAATGACGATAGAAAGATGCGATTTTGAACTTCTATCAGACAGAAGGGCAGACTGTAGCACATGAAACAGAGCCAGGACTTCGATGGGTCTGGGCTAAAGCAAGCAAGAAAGTCAATGACAAGGGGGAAAAGAGTCCCCATACATAGAAAAGAACAGAAACAGGGAGGGGGAAAGCATAGAGACATAGCATTTATAGGAATTTCCGGGAAAAAAGGCACGATCAAAGAGAATAACACAATTTCCTAAGGAATCTCTGCAAGAAAAAAAAAGCTGCAATTTTTCCTGGAATATGACGAATGTTAACAGGAAAGAAGGGGGGAAAAGCTCAACTTTTTCCCATAAAAGCTCTTGAAATGAACACCAACACCAACACCACCATCAGCACACCAACAACAATCTATAATGTCCAATTAAAACCACCTAAAATATAACACCATAACCCTCAAACCCAAGCCAAGATTTCAGACATCCTCACGAGGAGGAGCAGATAAATCAAAAGCAGATTGATCTAATCCGAAACCTCGGTCTACGGGACAACTGAAGCAGGGATGCCCAAAGCCCTGTATTGAAGCGAAAGAGAAAGGAAAGAACCTAGCACTACACCCAACCCAACAAAGCTGCATCCAAGCATCGAAAGCGATCGACCGAGCTCCGGGAGGAGAGATCGGGCGACAGACGACAGTTCGAAGCGAAGGGCAAGAACAAAGCAGCTGAGGACAAAGCATTGGAATCTAAAGGGCCAGAAAAAACGTGATCGCTTTACTGCATCCAATCGATCGATCCCCCCAATCCCCCCACCTTTTATTTCCACCAAAAACGCAGCGCCGCCGCTCCGACATCGGAATCAGACATCTCCGGCCGCCGCTCCGGTGTGTCCGCAGATCTCACCGGCCGTGGTTACGGTGGTAACCGAGAGGGATGAGGAAGGGGCAAAAAGGCTTCAACTTTCGTTGGGGCAGTTCGGGAACCAACTGTTGGCGGAAGTGCGAAGGTGGGTGGATATATCCGATTTGCCTCGGTTTACAGATATTATATAAATCATATTTACGATACTTAAATTTGAGTGGTTGATGAAATACTATACTCATTTATCATAAAGAAAGGTTTAAAATATATATATATATATATATATATATATATTATATATAGTTGATAAAAACTTTAATTAATGCCATATTTGAGTTCACGTATGAAATCAAAATATTTTGATTGTTTATTATAAGGTTCTAGGCATAAATTTTGATTAAAAAAATCATATTTATGAACCATTAACATAACTATTGTTTTTATTTAAAAAAAATAAAAAAAATTAAAAAATAATAATTTTAATTTATCATAATAAATCAAACATCTAAATTAGATAATGTGTAACTGATAAATGTTATGTTCGAGTTCACATATATGAGTATCATATACGTTTGATGTAATAATTTTTTTTTTAATTATCTTATGTTTTTAATTACTTCCTTGATAAGTAAAAAATCTTTATTAACACATATATATATATATACTTTTTTTTATTGAATTTATGTTCATAAAAGACCTTAATATATTTAAATTATGAGATTAATTTGAGACTATAATCTATCATTTACTGTAGCAAATTTCTTCCACGGTCATCTTCAAAATCTATTTATTTATGACTAGTTTTAAGGAGTTCATAATTAATGTTTATACGTACCTGTATTTTCTTAAAGAGGATGATCGTATGCCTTGTTAATATATGTATTTGAAATATATATTACTTTTGCTTCTTATTTATAGACTTGAATATAAAACATATTAATTTAAAAAGGTATCTACATGCGATATTTTTAAGTGACATTCACATCAAATAAAATTTAAATATTATTATATTAACAATCAATTAATAAAAATTAATTTTAAATTCTATGATGATGAGGGAGCATTATTATACTATCATTAGATATCTTTGAGATTAAAAAAAATTATACGATAATTTTAAGATAAATAATATTTTTATAAAATTAAGTGTTTGATAATTAAAAATATATATTTTTATGAATAGGTATCATATATATTCGATAATTTAATAATAGTCAGAAATGAAATAAGTAATATTAGTAGCAAGGTTCATCTTATTAGTGTGTCAACCAACTATAAGTACATATCGAGACGTACCGTATGCTATTACGATGGGCAAACTGATGATATTATAAAATTATTAAAAATAGTTCCAAATTTGTTTGTAAATAAAAAATAGATTATGATTTTTAAGTTAAAAATAAATATAAATTTAGTATAATTTTAATAAAAAAATTTAAAATAAAGAAATATCATTTTGAAGAATAGCTTTGTGGTATATTTTGAATTATCCTTTTGTTAATATTAAATTATTTTATAAAAAAAAATAATTTGAATTGTTAGTTATTTGTTAAACTATTTAAATTTTAAGATTAAAATGAATCAAGTAATTAATCAATGGATATATCTAGTTCTATCATCAAAAAGAATGACAGGACTCCACGGGTAATAAATTATAGTCAATTTAATATGTTTTGTCAAATCTAGTTCTGAAATTTATTTCATGATATAGTATACTAATACATTATATATCATTGATGTGCAATGATGATTACAGTCTGACCATCGTGAACTATATATATCGGAAGTAACTCCTAAGACAAGGATGATTCCGGTATATATTGGTGTGAAATATGACAAATATCAAAAGTTTTATTTTTATAATTAATTTATTACTCTATATTATAAGATTGATCATTCTATTATTGCTTAGAAAAGAATAATAAATTATTATTATTATTATATTATTATTATTATTGATTGTAAGATTCTTAATAATACAAAAACTATAAATACGAGCTCTGTCAACATCATGTAGTCGTATATGTTCAAAATTATTTAATATATATTTTTTTCTTTCATTATTAGTGTTATAATGAAAAAAATAAAAGAATATCTAAATTTTTTTTGATAAAAATTATTAATAAAATATATCTAGATGTATAATTTTTTATGGATCTTAAAGATGATAAAAATTCATATAGTCAATCTTAAATAAATAACGTTTTCATGATTTATTATTATTATTATTATAGTATTCTGAATAGTTAAATTTAGATGGTGAGTGGGATCACGTGAACATAAAGAAAGAAGTTCTTTAATATCACAAAAGAAACATGGTGTTCTTATGTAAGAAAAGAAAAGAAAAGAAAAGAAATAGGAAGGTGGTTCCCATCAAGTGTCTTAAGCCATAAGTTCCACACCACCAACGTCTCATCCACCGGTCGTTCCTTCAATCATTCACACACACTGTGCCGCCCATCACACTTGATTAAATATCAACCCCGCTACATAGCAATTCAACTGCTCCTACTAAAATTTAAGACATTATTATTCATTCCGTATTCGTTCAACTCAACTCTTATTATTAACTCATGCTTATTTCCAAATCATACGTAAACTAAATCAGGAGACGATCGCAGAAGCTTCCCTCCCTCAACATCTGACGCTATACAAATTATTAACACCCTGATACATGACATCATGGACAGACCACCACAACTACACAGGCGAAATATCTTTTCAACCTTGTTCCATCTCTCCATGTACACAGTTCATACTCATTAAGTTTAGGCCTCCAACAGTTCAACCAAACTTATCATGCTCTTAAATAATGATACTTTTAATCGGAATTATGCATGCAGACTGTTCCAACTCGTGGACCAAGCGATACTAACTGCGTCGACAAGAGCAAAGACCTCCTCGCCGACTTCTTCTGATCTCTATTAATCCATCCATCACTGGTTCGATGCAACAAAGATCTCATTAATATACGAAGGCACAGCTTTCTCCAGGCTACTATAGACAAAACTGTGCGTTCGTGTTTTGCCGTGTACGCTACCCCCTTTTTGCCACCACCTTCCTCTCCAACCTTTGCCGTCTCTGTGCCTCGTCGCCACTGGCAGAACAGGAAACCACGGCCTCCGAGATCTTCTCTCTCCCTCCTTCCTTCGCACCCCTAACCTGTCGTACCAACGCCCCGCAACATGGGGCATCGCATTAGCTCATCCCCCATGTGCGGGTGGGCCGGCCTTTCTTCCTTTTCCTCGCCACAATCATTCCTCGCGTAGACTCCAACTCCGGGCTGCCCTTTCGTGCATGCGTTTTGGTTGAAGGGTTGCGTCATGAAAGCTCCTCCTGTTTGGTTGACGAACGAGGCTGCAGGCGGTCGGGTCCTTCATCGAAGCCGACAGTCATAATAAACAGCACAAGCATCGTTTCCTTCTTCCTATGGGGATGATGATCTCCCATGGACCCGATAGATGACTTGTGTAAACTTTTCTGAAACCCATCTCGCTTGATATCAACAGAGTCCATCGTAACAAAGACAGTGATAACGCAGCTTTCTTACAAGATCTGACCCAGACAGTGCACCGTCGTTTCACTGTAGATGACATGAATGATAACATAAAAGAAGTCAACCATATTGCCTGTTCGTTCTCAACATTCACTAAATGGAAGTTGGAAGACTCGTGATTGAAGGCATACTCGGCCACGAGACTCGTTAAGTACAACAGGCCACATTTGCAACTAAGATCACCGTATCAGGAAGAAGTGAATTAATTCAGATATTTATTCGAGAAAGAAACATAAAAATTATAATTATATTATTATTATATAAAATTTTATTATTAAAATTAAAATTAAATAAATCAAGATCGAAATTATGTATCATTCGATATCATTTAGAAAAACACACAATCATTAGATTCAAAATCAAGATCACCGTTCTCAACATTCACATAATATCGATCATTCATAGTACTATTATATGTGATGGAATAGAAATATAAAGATATTAAGAATAGATTTATAATCTTAATTTCTAATATTTTATCTTTAAGAGGTTTTATGTTTTTATAAACAAGAATAAATGATGTAGGATTATAATTACAAGAGTCATTTCTATCAAGTTCATCTCCAATCCTATCATAAATGAACTTTTAATCATTGCCCAATAATTTTAATCAAAATCTAATCAGATCTATAATACATTACTTAATTGGATAGGAAAACATAATTTAATATTCTTCTCCCATTAATTGGTAAGATATATAAGAAATTTAAAATAAAAATAAATAAAATAAAATTTTACTTAATTAGATTCAAAAATACTTAAAAATATTTTGTACATGACCATAATTTTTTAGATAATTCAATAAATTCAATAAGTATAATAATACTATATTAAGTCTAACTACTAATGTAAATCATAACTATTACATGTTATCAATTTCATACTTCCTTCTATATACCATAATACTAATAGTCTTTTCTAATGTGGCTCCATAATGATCTATATAATTTATCTTATCAAGATAATTCTATTATCGTATTCAACTATAATATGCATTGATATAAATATAAATAAAATAATAAAAATAAATAACCTTTGTTAAATAAGAGAAATATCAATAATAGTATTTATCTAAATATATATTATCATATCTTTTATTGCTTGCTTACAAATCACATTCTAAGAGCATGTTCATTAGATACTTAATGTTTTGATAAAGTATCTAACATGAATACCAAGCATGCCACAAATTCAACTTTTAGTTTTGATAATGCAATAAATGATTGCTTTATATTTTTCCAAGAAATTATCGCTAATATGAATATTGAAGTAGACTTCCTACTATTAAGGTAATTTATAAAATTAGCATATGAATATCCTATTACTTCAAGCTGACTTAATCTCTTAGATGTGAGCACATAGTCTTTCATCCCCTATCGATATTTCATCAGTTTTTTTTATATTTTTTAATATTCTATTTCTAAGTTGCTTTGACACATACTCAGCATTCAAACTACAAAACTAATATTTAGTCTCGCATAAGTTTGAGCATATATTATACTTTTAAATACACATGTAAGAAATATCTTTCATTTGATTTCTTTCTATGTCATTCTTAGGACACTTGCTTTAATTGAATCTTTCACCTAGGTGTATCAACAAAATTGAATACTAAATATTTCCAAGATCAATATATTCTTTTTTAGAGAAGCATAGTAATCTTTGAGATTTATTTTTGAATATCTCAATATCAATTACAAAAGCTATCTTTGAAAATTCTTCTTGTTTGATAAAATTGTTATTGGAAAGATGTTAACTTGAAAAATACAAAACCGTAGTAAGATTAAGAAATCAATTTGAAATATAAAGAAAAAGTACGAAGGAAATATAAATCTAGTTTTATAGTAGTTCGATCATCGTGACCTACGTCTACTCCTGATTCCTCTTCCGTCGAGACCACCGGCATCCACTAATGGTCTTCCTTCAATAGGTGAAGACCAACTACCCTTATAACACTATTTTCCTTTTGATAGGCTCAGGAAAGAACCTTTACAACCCCACTCACTCCTCTCTTAAATAGAAATCAACACTTAAGACTAGAGGAGGGTAACTGTCACAAGATTACAATAAAATTTTCCCTTGTTTTTGTTTTCAATTATTGTGTAATCTGAGCAGGGATGAGAGGAGTATTTATAGGGCCCAAATAGATTCAGACTTAGAGCCTAAAAGTATCTCATCTCGGTTTTTGGGGTACTTGCGGTACCATCGCCTGTGCTAGGTGGTGCCACCACTTACAGCACTAACATTGGGCGGTACCATCGCTTGGAGATTGTGTCTAGGCAGTAACACCGCCCAGACTAATAGTACCATCGCCTAACACAGTCTTGAAAATTATATCTCGGAGATTGAGCCTCTAGCGGTACCTTCGCTTGGACTGACGATGTCATCGCTTGACCCAACTTTTGGGTCAGTGAATGGGCCTCCCACTTGGCCTAAAATAACCCCACTTTAGGCCCAATTGCCCCTAATTGAGTTGGCCTAATTACATTCTAAGCCAACCCAATTACGACATAAACTAACTCGATCTAGACAAATTATTACAAAGCATGAATCATATATTATCCGGCATATCATTGGTTCTTCCGGCGCTTCTGTTAGAACCCTTGCAGATTCTAAACTTAGGGTTGATCTCTTTAGGGGATCGGCCTCCTTGGAACTCTATAGGGGTTCCTTCCTCCAAGTTGCTGCTCAAAGGCTGCAGAAAAGATTCATCTATTGCTTATGAAAAGAGAAGGAATACATGGCTATTTATAGGGCTTCTAAACCCTAACTCCTAATAGGACTCCTACTTAAGACTCTTACTTCTAACCAACTCCTAATAAGATTCCTACTCAAGACTCCTATTCCCTTACAACTCCTAATTCTTCTCTAAGAAAAAACCTCCTACATGAATGCCCCTCTCAATTAGGACTCTCCTAGCTAGAGTCCTAACAGAATGTCTCTTTCAATTAGGACTCTCCTAGCTAGAGTCCTAACATTTTTACATGAATGTCCCTCTCAATTAGGACTCTCCAAGCTAGAGTCCTAACAGACCCGCCCTCTTCAAATCAGCCTTGTCCTCGAGGCTGATGATTCGTGAATTCTGGGAATTTGATCTTCAAGTCGTCATAGTTCTCCCAAGTGGCATCTTCTATTGGTAGGTTCGGCCACTGTATTAGCACTTCATTAGTGGGTCGTCGTCGTCGAGTCACGATCCGTCGATCAATAATGGCACTTGGCTGGGTCTGGAGTTCTCTTTGGGTAGTCATATTTGGTGGGTGACTTTGGGTTGTCTCCAAGCACCTGTTTAAAACTTCCGGCTGGTTGTTGGTTTATGGGTGATATGTCGTACTCCTTTTCAATTTAGTACCCTGCATATGGAATAACTTTGTCCAAAATCTACTCTTGAAGATGCAAGTAGAATTTGTCACAAGCACAATGCGTCCCTTATAGTGTAATTCTTTTGAGTTCTAATTGTAATGAGCCATAGGGCTTGGTGCTTCCTCCAATTTTTTTATAATCTTACTAGTATCTGAATCTTCCTATCATTCCATCTTAATATCCTCAAGGAAGTCACTGGTCGGAAGTGAAATGGCCGAAACTTCAACTTGCTCGGGTAGTTGCGAAAGCGCATATGCAAGAACATTCTTTTTCCCCTTTTTGTAAGTTATTTCAAAATCAAATCCAAAAAGTTTTGTTACCCATTTTTGCTGCTTAGGGGATGATATCTTTCGCTCCAAAAAGTACTTGAGGCTTTTATGGTCGGTTTTATTTTGAAATCGTCGGTTTTATTTCAATTGCGAGCATCTCCTTATCATATGTTGACTTATTTTGATGGGAGGGAGATAATGCCTTGCTAGTGTATGCGAGTGGTCGACCATCTTGCATGAGAATGACTCCAATTCTGACTCCAGATGCGTCGGCCTCAATAATGAAGGGTCGGTTAAAATCTAGTAGTGTTAGCACCGGCGTCGTCGTCATGGCTGCCTTAAGTTTATCGAAGGCAGCGGAGGCTCTGTCCGACCATTGGAAGACATCTTTTTTCAGTAAGGAAGTAAGTGGTGCATTGATCTCACCATAGTTTTTCACGAACTTGCAGTAGTAGCCTATTAAACCCAGAAAGTCATGTAGTAATTTTACGTTCCTCGGTGTAGGCCAGTTTTGCATTGCTTCAATTTTGAAGGGGTCCACTATCACACCTTCCTCTGATATGGTATGCCTAAGATATTCCACCTTCTGTTGAAGAAAGCAAAAATTCATAATGGTTGTCGTGTGTTCAAAAGGTGGTTTTCGGTATGTCTTCTTCGCACACTCATATTTGATGATACCCGGATCAAAGGTCCAGCTTTGTAAAGATTTGTGCTCCCTTTCATCTAGTAATTCATCTGCTATTGGAATAAGGTATTTGTCCTTAATGGTTATGCCATTGAGAGCTCAGTAATCAACGCATATTCGCCATGTTCCGTCCTTCTTGCGTACAAGTAGCACCGGTGAAGAATAGAGGTTGTAACTTGGCCGAATAACTCCTGTTTTGAGCATTTCTTTTACAATACTTTCTATTTCATCCTTCCGAAGATATAGATATTGATATGGCCGAGTATTTGCTGGAGGTTTGCCTGAAAGAATCATTATATAATGATCATGCCGACGGGTAAGAGGTAGGTTGTACGGTTCATCAAATATATCTGAAAATTCAGCAAGCAAAGGAAGTAGGTTTGGATCTTCAAATTGTATTGGCTCTCCCTTAGTTTGTTGCTCAAGTTGTATAAAAAATCTGCTGCATGCTTTATGCAAAACCTTCTCTATTTGCTGTGTGCAAATCGTCGTTATGTCGCCCCCACGTTTCCCGTTCAGTATCACCTGTTTCTCCTTATTGTAAAATTTCATAATTAGTTGCATAAAATTCCAAGAAATATCACCTAATGTCGTCAACCATTTAATTATGAACATGGCCTTATGATCATCAGGAGGGAGAAGGAAGAAATCTGCAATTATCTCTTGGTCCTGCAGCAATAGTTTCTCCTGCGGGCGCCTGCTATCATAATTCAAAATCTGTCCGTCGATGACCTTAACGTCAAACCTGCTGCAATTATCAATAAGTAAGGCCATCTGGATAGTAACCTTACTATTTATAAAGTTATTAGAACTGCCCGTGTCGATGAGAACAGTGATCGGTTGTTGTTTGAGAAGGCCTCCAACTTTCATCGTTTCCGGGTTTGAGTAGCCGGCTAGTGCATGTACCGTAACTTCAATCGGTTGTGGCTCTTCTTCTGCATCTTCTTGTTCATGTTCAAGGCTCTCTTCTGGATGTTCAATGACCTCTTCTTCTATTAGTTCAATCATAAGAAGTCTCCCTTTACTACAGCGATACTCACGGCTCTACGGTTCGCCACAATGCCAACATAACCCCTTCGCATATCGCTCCCGAAGCTCTTCTCTTGTTAACCTCTTTGGTGTAAGGACTTGGTCAATAGTAGGGGGGGCTGAGGGCTTCAATATTACTGGTTGAGGAGCGACCCTAGTCCTCTGAGCTTCATGGTTCAATTGCTCCTCTTGATGTCGTGCGAAAGAGATGGCTGCCATAAGCGTATACGGTTGTCGCGCTTTAACTTCTCTTTGGATCTCCGGCTTCAAGCTCTCAATGAAGGTCCTCAATAGTTGTTTTTGAGACCAATCATGAGTTTGATTAGATAATCTTTCAAACCTGGTTTGGTACTCCTGAATGGTGGAAGTTTGTCGGATCTCTGCTAGTTGTCCATCAATATTCTCGTAATCGGTTGGTCTAAAGCGGATCAGCAGTCTTTATTTGAATTGTTGCCATGAAAGGACTCCATAAGTATATTCAAACCAGTCAAACCACTGTATAGCATCCCCTTCAAGATGTATAGCTGCAATTTTCACCATAGATGCATCCACGGTTTTGTGGTACTGAAAATATCGCTCCGCGCGCGAGATCCAACCAATCGGGTCTCCTTCTTCCCATCTAGGGAAGTCCACTCTCATGCATGGATAGTTGGGTTCAGTCATAGAGCCTCCCCTCTATTGGAACTCATCTCTTCGAGCCTGGTGCGATTGGGCAAAGCTCTCTCCGTGATATGATTTTTTCGGGCTTAGTGGTCGGCCCAATCTGAGTTCGGTAAAGAGCGTCCGAATCTTATCCTCCATTCGCGCCTCCAAGGCTTCGAATTTAGCATTGATTGCCTCCTTAGATACCATAGTATATGCCTCCAAATCTATGATATTAAGATCTCTCTTTTGTTGTCAGGTTAAAGGCATGTATAGTTGAGAGAAGTGATGGTCGAAAGGATTGATGGATCGATGGATGTAGGCTACGAATTAGGCTTGTTTTGTGGCTGTTTTGGGTGTAGTTTGAGAGTGTGGTTTAGTGGAGTTTTAGGGCTATGGATGAATGTTTTGGATCTGTGGTAGATGGTAGCAAAGGTTTGATAGAAATCAATGGAAGTTGCAGCAAGTATGTGCTATCTTGTAAGAGTAGAATTGTCATCGAAGAAACAACGGTTTCTCGACGTAATTTCCACCAAAAACTTGAGATAATTGAGGAGGGAATTGATAGCAAAATCATAGTTTATATGACAGTAAGGATATCTAATTTAATTAAGAAAATTTTGGCAGTATAACAGCAAGGAAATTGGTGCAAGTTGAGATTGCAGAATTCTCATCGAAAAATTTCAACGGGTTACGACGAAAATTTGCAGCAACATAAAATCGTTTTTAGAGATGAATTTCTTAATAGATCAATCTTAAATAGAAACCAAGATGATATATGAAGTGTATAAGAAATTTCATTCAAAAAAGATTGCAAATAGATGGGTTAAGGCAACAATATGCGGCTGAAATTTTCTGCAGCACAGATTTTTAGGTATAGCAGATTGGACGTAAAAGATCAGTGGTTTATATTGAGAATTTTTTGATGAAACCAAAGGGAAATCTACTGTTAGGAAGTGTCAAAACTATCATAAAAATTTCGTAGAGATTTGGATAAAAACAATGTAGTATCAAGATCAAACAAAAAGTGCTATGCGGTTGAAATTTTACAATGCAGATTTTCAAGTATAGCAGATTTGACATAAAAGATCAATGGTTTATATTGAGAATATTTTGAAAAGACCAAAGAGAAATCTGCTGTTAGGAAGTGTCAAAGATGTCATAAAAATTTCATAGAAATTTGGATAGAAAAAGCATAGTAGCAAGATCAAACAGATGGTACTATACGCCTAGAATTCTGCAATGTATCTTTCGTCGTAGAGATGAAAACTTTGTGACGAAAGGTTTATGCAGCAATATAGGAACAATTTTTTTTTTTGAATTTTCGAATAAGGATAACTAAATTGCAGCAATAGTAAGGTAGGAAACCAGAACCTGTTGCAATTCACGGGGAGATCAAAGGATGATCCGCGGTGGTGGAGATGATGGCGGAATTCGGCGACGACCTTTTAAGCAATTGTGAGAATTGCTTTGAGCGGTTGTGGAGGGCTGATGGGTGGCAGTGGAAGGGCAGTGAGATGCCAAGAACGTTGCTTTGATACCAGGTGTTAGAACCCTTACAGATTCTAAACTTGGGGTTGATCTCTTTAGGGGATCGGCCTCCTTAGAACTCTATAGGGATTCCTCCCTCCAAGTTGCTGCTCAAAGGCTGTAGAAAAGATTCATCTATTGCTTATGAAAAGAGAAGGAATACATGGCTATTTATAGGGCTTCTAAACCCTAACTCCTAATAGGACTCCTACTTAAGACTCTTACTTCTAACCAACTCCTAATAAAACTCCTACTTAAGACTCCTATTCCCTTACAACTCCTAATTCTTCTCTAAGAAAAAACCTCCTACATGAATGCCCCTCTCAATTAGGACTCTCCTAGCTAGAGTCCTAACAGAATGTCTCTCTCAATTAGGACTCTCCTAGCTAGAGTCCTAACATTTTTACATGAATGTCCCTCTCAATTAGGACTCTCCAAGCTAGAGTCCTAACAGCTTCGTCCAATCTTTTGACATTTTGCCCAATCGGCATGTTGACACCCATAACTTTCGATCTCCTTGGCGTAATGTCCAATCATTTGGCCCGATGCACGAACTCATGGCACAAAGCCTTCTACCGATACGTCGACTGATCCTTCGGCCCAACGTCCAATCTCCTGACATGTTCAACTCTAGCCCAACATCATATTCTTCATACTTTAATCAATTTGCCTCTCTTGATTGAAGCTAGTCTTACGTCACTCAAAACGTAGATTAGATCATAACATTATCAATTGGTTTCATCATTAAAATATGGGATTCAATAATCTCTCTCTTTTTTATGATAATAACCAATTGATGATGGAGTTAACCTTAACTCCCTTTATCAATATATCGTATTGATAGAAACTTTGAATTTAGAGAATTATAAGTATTTTACCATTGCATGCAATATAAATATTGAAGGAACCAATCATATCATTGCATGCAACATAAAATCATGCATAATCAAAACATATGAGTACATCATCCTATGCATGATTATCATCATAACTTATACATCATCATCATATCTTCTCCTCATTTGTCATCAATAAAAAGGAGAAGTGCAACTATCAATTTTGAGATATGCAAGCTAGTAATTTAGCAAAATTTTTATCACTTTACAACATGCAAGCTAGCAAATTTTAGAGATATGCATGTTTAGCAATATTTGCTTTTCTTTTGCAATATGCAAGTTAGTAATTTTTGTTATTCTTGAAATGTACAAGCTAGTAATTTTTCTCCCCCTTTGTCATTGCAAAAAAAAAAGAGAAAAGAATACAATGTTATAATTCTTTTCCCTTTACATCAATTTCCAAATCATGACAAAGATAAAGTATCAATCTTATTTCAATATGACATATTAAAATAAGGTATCATTTTAGAAAATGATAGTTGTTGACTTTCACATAATTTCATCAAAAAAATCATAAGTATTGTATACATCATTTCAAATCATAAATATTTCAAATCATGTTGGTATCAAAATGTCAAATTACATTATATCATGCCATGCATGATCATAATTTCTCATTTATATACATCAACATAATATCATGAGTATTTCATGCATAATTTCATATCGAAGAATACCAAGAAAATTTAATTGGATGATGAGATATACACTTCATGAATACAAGGGAGTCATGAACCAAATTTTAAATTATGCATATCAAAAAATCAAGAGAAAAATTATGATTCTTTTTGGATGACTCAAATAATGAAAAAAAGAATCATAGTAAATGATCTTGATTCATAAAAAATCTCATGTTATAATTCAAAAAATTCATAAGAAAAATCATGATTCATTTAAATAATTCTCCTTTTTAGTAAATAGCAAAAAGAACCATGAGAGTTCAAAAATAAGATCTTATTCATAGAAAGATCTCAAGTATTAAATATCGAGAAATTAAGATCATGATTTGGATAAAAAAATAAATCTCAATCTATAAAATTTTCTTGTAAAAAATGCCAAGCCATCATCATTATCACTTTGGGCATGATACCAAATCGATAAATTTTTAAATCATCATTACTTGGGTATGCATGATACCAAAACATGGTTTTAAGTCTTCAACGTATAACATGCACAATTCCAAATCATTACAAACTATTATCAAGGTCATAGTTTGTTTGCATAAGTCTCTTCTTTAGTAAATGGTAAGAAGGAATCATCAAAGATAAAAAATATTTTGATTCTCATAAAAGATAGTTCAAATAGAGAAATCAAAAGAAAGTTCATGATTTGGTTGGAAAATTTTCATTCAAATTCAATTTGTCAACTCCAAATTTATCATCAAAATTACTTTTCTTAATTCAAGAGATAACATAAAATAGATTAATCAATAAGAATTACTTATTAAAAATTAAAAAGCGTTAGAGATATTTTTAAGAAATATGCATTCTCCCCTTTTTGTTTCAATTTAAGTTATTTGATTTCATATAAGCATGCCTTTTTTTTTTTTACACCAAATCAAAATATGCATCATTGTTTAAAATCGAAAGAGAAAATTTCATCATAGAAATCATCAAGATCAATAAACCGTAAATCACAAAAATCATTATGACTTCAAATCATCATGCATGATTTCATTAAATCATCAAGCATGATTTCATTAAACATAAAGTATTTTCAATCAAAATTATTTTATTTTATTTTTGTAGTAATACATTTTTAATCAAAATGATTAAGTGAATCTAACTCTCCATACTTAGTCTTCCATACAAAAGCCATGTATCATCATTTATAATCGAAAAGCAATATAGAAATTATCAAGATATACATTATTGCTTCTTAAAACATACATAGAATTAATCTTATTTGGTATACAAGCATTATATTTAATTTTAATATTTTTATTCCTTTATCATAAAACATGTAATTGTCATGATAAAATATATATATATTTAAAACTAATTCATCAAAGCATTACAGCACTAAGTAATTTCATGGTAAAGTAAATACATTTCAGGTGGGTTACATACCTCATTGTGAAAGGCCACCTCATCTTTATTGGTTTGCTCATCATCTTCGGATGCGCTTGATTTATCCTTGAGTGCTTCCTTCTTCTTTGACAACTTATTCTTTAGTTTTATATACTCATCTTTAGAGTGACTTGACTTTTTACGTTCATAGCAAGTAGTTGTATTCTTTTTAAATTTATTTCTATTCTTTGATTCTTGTTTCATGAACTTTTTAAGCTTTATTGTTAAGAGTTCAAAGTCATCATCACTTGAACTTTCGCTCGAGTGGTCTTCTTGAGTTCTAAGTGTCAAATTTTTTCTATTCTTTGAAAGGTTATTTTCATGTTCATCAAGTTTATTATATGTATTGCACGTCATTTCATTAGTCATCAAAGATCCAATAAGTTCTTCAATCGAAAAATGGTTTTAGTATTTTGATTCTTGAATAGCCATTACTTTAGGATCCCAACTTTTAGGAAGAGATCACAAACTTTTGTTCACAAGTTCAAGGTTAGAAAAACCTTTACCAAATGCTTTTAAACTATTGAAGACATCTGTAAAACAAGTGTACATGTCAACAACAGTTTCACTTGCTTCATTTGAAACATCTCAAAATCATGCATCAAAAGATTTATTTTAGAATCTTTAACCCTACTTGTGCCTTCATGTGTGACTTCAAGAGTATGTCAAATCTCATAAGTCATTTCGTAAATAGAAACTCGATTGAATTCATTTTTATCCAAAGCATAAAACAAAGTACTCAAAGAGAAAGTCTTCTTCTCCAAATCATTCCATTCGTTCATTGGAAGAGAAACTTTTGAAATTCATTTTCAATGATATTATATAACTCGAAATTCATAGAAAGCAAGAAAACTCTCATTCGAGTTTTCCAGTATGTGTAGCCATCCCATTGAACATAGGAGGACGAATGATAGAATGACTCTTTTGAAATCCGATAAAAGCCATTTCTCTTGGGTATTAAACCAAACGAGAAAAACGTGGCTCTGATACCAATTGTTAGGATCAATATGACACTAAGAGGAGTGGAGGTGGGTGAATTAGTACTTTCGTAAAACGTCAGCGATTCAAAAATTCTTCTTATTTGATAAAATCATCATTAGAAAGATGTTAACTTGAAAGAGTACGAAAGCGTAGTGAGGTTTGGTCGTCGTGAATATAAAGAAAAAGCATGAAGGAAACGAAAACCAAGTTTTATAGTGGTTCGGTCGTCGTGACCTATGTCCACTCTCGATTCCTCTTTCGTCGAGGTCATCGGCATCCACTAACGGTCTTCCTTCAATGGACGAAGACCAACTATCCTTACAACTATATTCTCTTTTTAACAAGCTCAGGAGAGAAACTTTACACCCCCACTCACTCATCTCTTAAATAGAAATCAACATTTAAACCAGAGGAGGGGAACTCTCATAAGATTACAATAGAATTTTCCCTTGTTTTTGTTTTTAGTTCTTATGTAATATAAGTAGGGATGATAGGGGTATTTATAGGCCCTAAATAGATTCAAACTTTGAGCTTAAAGGTGCCTCATCCTCAATTTTCGAGCTACTAGTGGTACCATAACTCACAACACTAACACTGGATGGTACCACCGCTTGACACTAGGCAGTACCATTGTCCAATTTGGCGGTACCGGAGACTGAGCCTCTGGCAGTACCATTGCTTGGACCGATGGTGTCATCGTCTGACCCAACTTTTATGTCACTGAATGAGCCTTCCACTTGGCCCAAAATAGCCTCACTTTAGGCCCAATTGACCCTTAATTGAGTTGGCCTAATTACATTCTAAGCCAACCCAATTATGATCTAAACTAACTCGATCTAGATAAATTATTACAAAGAACAAATCATCTATTATCCAACATGTCATCGGTTCTTTCGATATATCGTCTGATACTTTGACGCATCGTCCTATCTTTCAGTGTTTTGCCCAATCAGTATGTTGACACCCACAACTTCTGATCTCCTTAGCGCAATGTCCGATCCTTCAGCCTGATACCTCAACTCACGGCACGAAGCCTTTTACCGACACATCAACCGATCCTCCGGCCCGACGTCCAATCTCCTAACATGTTCAACTCCGGCCCAACATCCTATTCTTTCTGCTTTAATCAATTTGCCTCTCCTGATCGAAGTTAGTCTTGTGTCACTCAAAACACAGATTAGATCATAACATTATTAATTGGTTTCATCATCAAAATCCGAGATTCAACAGATCGTATATCTTGAAATTTTCATATCCAAAAGAGAAGATGAAGGAGGTCAGTTGTTATCCTCTCTAGCAGTGATCCATACGGTGGATGTGGTTGCGATGATGCTTCTCCAATCGCAGCATGATCTTCCTCTCTATGCGCACCACAAGGTTGCACTATCTTCAAGAAGGGGCCCTTCTTGCTGTCTACATACCCTAAACAGAGGCTGTCAGTTGAGGAGAAGAGGAGAGAGAGGATATTAGGAGGGGTGACTAAGAGGAGACTAGCTTATGCCACATTTTAGTTCCTTTTATTTATAAAAGTTTCTATCACTTAACCATAATGGATCCTATCCTACTGGGTACTGAATCTCTATCAAATTACCCAAGCCCCTTATATTAGTGGATCTATATTCAATAATCTCTTATTGAATCTCATCCACAAGATCCAATAATATATGAGCTTATTAGATATCTAATAAAATAGGGGCTCTAGCAGATATCTTATATCCAAGCCTTTACTCGTTGCAATACATGTTGGGAAATTTAAGGGCAACATCATATGCGTAGCGGAAGAACATTAAAAACAAAATCTCTAATTTCCCAAAGATGTGTTCATCATCGTGCGAATATTGATGTGTAAAATCTACAAAACTTAAAACTACATATATGAAAGATTGTGTTACTTAGGGAGATCATATATCCCTGAATCTCTACAGATCTTAAGGAGAGGGTAAAGGAGGTCAAACGTCCTCCCCTTTAGTAGTGATCCACACAGTAGAGCTGAAATGATGCTCCTCAATTCTCCAGGCTTGTTATCTGAGGAGAAGGGGAGGAGAATAGGAGAGGCAATCCAAGCTCTAGCCTATTAACTATTGGTTCACTCCTATTTATAAAGGTTTCATGTCAACTTAACCCTAATGTATCCTACCCATTGGGTATTAGATCTCCATCCAACTACCAAAGCCTATTAGATTAGTGGATCTCTATCCAATAATCTCTCATTGACACTTATTGGATCTCGTCCATGGGATCCAATAATTCAAAAGCTTATTGTATATCAAATAAGATAGGGGCTCCGACGAATATCTCATATTTGAACCTCTACTCATCGTAACCCCTACCATATGTGTATGACCCTCTAGGCCCAATATTGAGCTGGCCATGAGTAATATCTATCAGAACTCCTTCTGACTTAGTGAATTATTATCTCCATAATAATTCACTTGACTCATCGACTATGGATATACTTAGGCCACTACGTTGTAGTCCCCAAACGATACAAGGGAATCTAATCTATTGGACTTGCCTATCCTCAGTTATCGTATACTTATAGTCCCTCATCCATTTAATATTCCAAAGACCGTATATCAGATATAGTGCTGTCAGACCCATACGGTTTCTGCTAGAGTCTCGCTCTAATCGGATTCTCCGAGAGAACTCTTTCTCTCTCAATTTGAATGACCATAACTAAGGATTTGTCTGAGCAAGAATACATGTGATTTTTCTCTCATGACACTACAAGTGGATGATCCATTATCGACACTCAATAGTCCTTGTAAAGTTGGCAACCACTTCCGATAACCGGCTGTGCTAGATCTGGAATCTTTAGACATGTAAGTCCAATATCAAAGAGTGGAGTACTTATACAAGATATCCTTGGTATCTCAAGTCTAAGGACCAGATACATCACTGGGACTACGGAATCACTGTTTGACAATAAGGCATCATCAACCATCTAGCATTCCGTAAGCGGATCAATTAGTAAACTCATTCTCCAATAAGCATATGTATTGTATCCCTAGTATTCCCACACGAGCAACTATGAGACCAGATACATCCATCACATAGATGGATATATAGCACACTAGTATGTCTGGTTATCTCGATATCCCTCTCGAGTAACCTATGACCGAGATTACTTAGGATTTGAGTTTAAAGGCGAATCGGTCTCATTATCGTGATCTCATCACGATCCGATTCCCATTGCACAGATCAATGGACATCACAATATATTCAAGCAACAGATAATACAAAGTGATAAAATATCAAATAATAATAATAAGTAAAAAGATTACGTATCAAGTCATACGTGTCATCACTCACGTGATTGACTTGCAATATACTTATGACTAGCAATAGTCAAAATATTACGAGTCTTTTCTTACCTTAACGTTAATTTTTCATGAGTACATATACTAGTCGACCCATACAAGAAATGACACTGTTGCATTATCAATTGCCTACTTATGACCAAGGTAGGCCGGCCAATCGCTACAGTAATACTTGGGTTGCTTATGTGCTAGTATGTACGGTATCGCACTTGCTAGTATCTATAGTAGTTGCTATACGTGATTGGGTTGGTGACGATTAGATACTGTCAACCTCAATAATGTTAACTTTGACAGCAAGATGTCAATAATAGTTCATTAATCAAACATGAGGAATCTTGCATTGTTCACAAACAAGTGAAAGGATGGATAAGATAGAAAAGCAAATCAATAACAAAAATTAATCATTCAAACATCGTAAAATCAAAATTGAATAACACATTTTGAGAAACGAATGATGCTAATAAATAAATATAAATATAAAATAAATTTGATATACTTTTACAATATATTTGATTTCAAAATATAACTCTCAATTATAAACATAAAACATATAATTATGATATCATTATAAAAAATTTAATATCAAAATCAAACAATGATAAATTAAGATCACAATTAAACATTTAGCAACTCTTTATCAAATATGCAAACACATCGTCCTCAAATCTATTAGTTACAATGATACCGATTTATAAGAAAAACTATATTCATCTTTTTCTTTCTTAGGATCACAAGCAATGATATAGAGATTTAAATTGATTAAAAATAAATCTATAATCCTAATTTTTAAAATGATACTTAAAAAAATCTCTTCCCTCAAAATTGTCTTAAAAAATTTTATTAACAAACTTTCTTTCTATTAATCGATAACCATAATAAAAATATAATTAATTTTATAATATATATTACTAAATTAGATAAAACCACATAAAAAATCTATGATATAATTATTTTTTCATCATTAATCACCGTACCTTATGGCACGCCGCCTGGAAGATGCCAAACATCACATTCATGAGAAGATGCATTATAGAAATCAGAAAGGACATGACCCAGCAGGGTAATAGTCCAGGCGATAAGCGTATAAGAATTTAAATATCGGCTTTATAATATAAAGAGAAACTCAAAAAATATTCATATAAAACAAATCCAGAAAGGCAACAACGACAGGAAGAATCGTTAGGTAATCTCAATATGACTTGAACATTCCATCATGTTTCTCAAGGAAAACACGATACGATAACATTCTGCTTCTATCATAATGACCATTTGTTCATCACCTGATGCATAATCTTTCTGCAGAATTGCCTTTTTACTAAATCATAGCTCATATGGATGATCAAGCCATAGGACATTGTACACTACATCCTTCACTTGTTACTAAATGGCAAATTGTTGCCACCCATCGCAAAATTGAGCTATCACCATAGCAGGCGCAAGAATCATGACATTCCCCTTGTACAACAAGAAAAGGGAAAAACAAGAATGAACAAAATTTAAAGACATTCTTGCAACTACCCCTACAAAACTTTGGCATAGGTTGGTTTCAGAAACAACACAGACTAGTCTTGCTGACGCACAGTAAGAGCTTCCATAATGAGGCCAGCGACTCCAAAATTTCGGTGCCTTCCATCAGCTTTGTTTACAAGTCTAAATCCACTTATAGGAAGTTGATTAATGAGAAGAGTCTCCAGTTGGTTTGCAACACTCTTTCCTGGGACAATGACATAAATGATTGGTGCATTTTGCATGTCTTCCTTGGAACGATGTGCACGAAGCCGACCAACCAGGTCATCAGTCTGCAATTAAAGTTGCTCTCATTTAGACAAATACATATTGTACATAATCTAAATGAAGGACGAGAACGAAAATGTAACCTGCCCAATGTACAGTGTCCTATCAGGTCTTATGAGGACATAAATACTGGACGTTCCTACAGTTGATGGAGGAGGCTGCTCCCTAGCACCAACAGAAAAACATCTCACTTCAGCAAGCTCAGGTATGCTCTTCTTTTTGAAAAGGTCTAATAACTTTCTCTGGCAGACTATTGTTACAGCACTCTTGACTTCCTCAACTAGCTGCTGATCCGATACACTGGAAGTACATTCAAAAGTAGTCTTTGAAATGCAAACTTCAGCAGGATTGTTTAAGTAGCCCTTGGGATTAGAAAACTCCATCACAGCACAAACAGCTGCTTGTGCATCAGTTGCATTTACGGAAAGGTAGAGTTCTTGAGCTCTTTTAATAATCATTTCAGGAATACCTTCTTTCTCAGCAGTCTCAAATGCAAGACTCTCTCTACATATACCATCTATCAACTTCCATGTTGGCTTTGTGCATCCATCTACAACCTCTGTTCCCATTGCTTTGTATACAGTACTCCTTGTCGCTAAAGGCAAGTCAAAAATACCATGCAAATGGGTGGACACAATACCCAAGCAACCAATATGATCAAGTGTTTCGACAATACTACCAGCAATACAGGTTCCCTTTGCAGTTTCAGTGCCTCGACAAATCTCATCCACAAGAACTAGACTCCTTGCAGTAGATCCGTTAACAATTGAACGTATCTCCGACATTTCAATCTGAAATGAAATAATTATGTCAGGAAGATGATTCAATAGTTTGGGATCATGATTGAGTAAAAGTTTGAAAGCTAAATACTTCTGTACATTGATGGTAGTTATGCAAAGTTTCGCAAAGCAGAGAAAGATATCAAAGCAAATGGATTATCATTTTTCTAGGCATCTCATACATGTTCCAAAATATAACCAGCAACTTCAATTTTTAAAACACCAGTAAATTTTGATAAAAGTACAACCAGCAGCTGAAGAGTCAGTTATGAGTATTATGATTATCAGCAATCTAAGTTCTGAAGGACTATAATAATATTTAAAACATTTGGCTTCAATAGCAGAACTTGGTAGCCACACTGAAAATCTATTAGTTGACAGCAAACACACTGAACTATGAAATATGGTCGTTCCATATAAAGTAGGTCCCATATGGAATGAAAACCAAATCGAGCATCATAAATTTAAATAAAGATTAAAGTCATAAAACCAGTAATAGAACTTAAGCATTATATTCAACACCTGAAATGAGCTTTTTCCATCAGCAGGACTGTCATAAGCTTTCATGTGCAGCATAATAGAGTCAAAATTAGGAATTAAGGCTGATTCAGCAGGCACCATAAGCCCGCATATTCCAAGTAATGCCGCAGCACAGATTGACCGTAGCAAACTAGATTTACCACCTCCATTTGGTCCAGTAAGAAGGAAAAGTGAATTCAAGTTGACTGTGTTCTTTGTTGCATTTCCATGTGCAACATCAAACCAATAAGGAGATAAGCCTGATAACTCCATTTTACTGTTTACTTCTGCCAAAAAATTTTCCTGCAACCACGGAAGTGATGATGATCATAGCAGGAAGCTATTTTAACTGAAACTGTCAAAAACAGAATCTGCAAGGACATAAGCTCTTCACTGAATTATGAAATCAGACTTAAAATATCCAGTAGTTTTCCATTATGGCAGACCGACCAAAACCAAAGGCAGTTCACAATCAACTACAGTCAAACCTACCAAATTCAGCTACTAAGTGAGATGCTTATATATATATATATATATATATATATATATATATATATATATATATATATATATATATATATAATTTTTTTTTTTTTTTTTTTGTGAATGTAACAGAAGCACAAATGTCGTGCAAACACGGTTTGCAGACAGTAGTGAGAACTTGACACATGGTAGCCAACTTTGTGATAAAATTTGGAAAGAATACCATCCACTACCTAACATATTTTTCCCTTGTGCATAAATATGCATATCCACTCACTGTACACTCCAGCCATGCTGAAAGCACTGTGCCAGCTTGGGACAGATGTACCGAACAAACTAGTTTTTACTGACATAATAAAAATAATAATTTTGTAATGTATAACATACCATAAGAGTCAACATATACTAATCCAATAAGATATTGATGTGATGCAATAGACATACTGATTGTAGAAAAAAAGATATACCCAATGCATGAGGCTCCCAACAATGTGGGGTTTGGGGAGAGTCAATGTATATAACCTTACCTTTAAATATTTAAAGATGTTTCCTCGACTCTATTTCCACGACTCGAACCTTGATCTCTCATGTCATAAAAAAACAACCTTACCATTGTACCAAGACCCACCCTCAACATACTAATTGTATTGGAATATTAAAAAAATACCTAGTGTATTGAGGTAAACCATATTATGAATTGACATATTCCAATCCAATAAGGTCTCGCTATGAATGCAGATATCAGTATGTAAATCATTGTACATAACAAGCACATTAATAGGCATACTTGTGTCATTTGTAATTGATAAATTTGAACATAGATTGCCTTAAAAACGTTATACATTAAGTTATGGAATATTTAAGACCTTGTACATAACAAGTACATCCCTAGACATACTAATGCAATTTGGTCTATAAATTTATTACATAACAAGTGTTCTTCTAAGCATGGTTTGCAGTACCGGTCTGTACCGCACGGTACGGGCAGTATATACCGGTCCGACAGACTTTCGGTACACGGACCATAGGTTACCGTACCGGTACCGAGCCCAGGTCGAAATTCCGGTACGGTACGGTATTGCGAACCTTGCTTCTAAGACTAACAACCCCAAATTTAGTTCTTCATTGCATGTGGGAGAAGACTTGGATTGGTTTATAAGAATTAAATGAGTGTACCACCACTACCTAGAGCTTAAAGAATTTTGGATTAACTATTTAGATTCATCAAATTCATGGATTGAGTATTCCATAAGCTCAAGTAGTGACAAATAATATTAGCACAGACCTAGTAGCTACGGACATGGCGGGGGACACAAGTAGGAAATGATTACCGGTCGAGGCTCGAGACGCATTACAACATATTCCATTGGGTTATGATGTGATTATTCTATTTCATAAAATAGAATTGACATTAATATGGAAAGTTTCGTAGCACAAGAATATTCTCTAAAGAATATTTAAAATTCATATTAAAGTTATTGACTGTTTAAACCAAAATTAAGCATTTAATATTCCTCATTAGAGGTTCAACACACTTCAAGATGTCACGAATCACTTTAGCATTATCAATCCTTCAAAATCAATGCAAAGAGATTTGTTTATCCTTCAAACTAAACACAAGGGGTTCTCAAGTGTTATCAAGCTTAGTTCGTCACACTTCAATGCTCCCCAGTCCTAGGTGTACAGTTAAAGATAAGCACCTTTCCTAGGGTTGGTGAAGAACAAATAAAATTTTGAATTTTTAATATCAACATAGTTTCTCTAGTTCCATTCCATCTATAATGATATTTAAGTAACAGATACAACTAAAAACTATTCAACATGAAACAAATGCCAATTACAACAAACATAATACTAAGCTGTATTCAGAAGGGGTTCTCAACTGTTATCAAGCTTAGTTCGTCACACTTCAATGCTCCCCAGTCCTAGGTGTCAAGTTAAAGATAAACACCTTTCCTAGGGTTGGTGCAGAATAAATATAATTTTTAATTTTTAATATCAACATAGTTTCTCTAGTTCCATTCCATATATAATGATGTTTAAGTAACAGATACAACTAAAAACTATTCAACATAAAACATATGCCAATTACAACAAACATAACACTGAGCTGTATACAGAAAATTAATGCTACAGAATCCTCACTAACAAAATATCACCAACGCTGTCCTCATATAAATACCTTGGAATCAAAGAAATCATATATCTCAGGGAAAACCCATTCTCTTCTCCGGCCCTCACTGCATAACAACAAATTACCCTTTGAAGTGAGCATGTATTAGCTAAGGTATCAAATGATCAGTTTTAAGCATACTACCATGCTAAAGCACACAAACATCTTTAACCAAAGAATTAGCAGCAGCATCTCATTGGAATGAAACATGAATCTCACAAGACCATACGTAACGAGCAAACATGATTGGAAGACCAGCAAATCATGAAGATTATTATGCATAATAACAGCAACAAGAAGCGAAAATGTCCCACCTATTTGGATCAGCTATATGAATCTTGTCTCCTGCCATTAAACTCTGTGTAGGGCCCTAATTAAATCAAGATAATTTAAATTTTGATTTATTGCTTTAAGACAAGTTTTCTTAGGAAGGAGTTCAACTATCTAAATGCGGCATACAATAACAAAATGTTATAGACTAATGCCAACGTGATGGGTGTTTTAAGCAAGGTTCTTAATCTCATACCGTACCGATGTATCAAGCTTTTGCTCGATACATTACGGTACGGCATACTAAGCGGTACGCTAGGGCAGACCAAGTGGTATGCCTAAAATAGGCATAAAAAATTCTCTGAAAATACCTGAAAAATAAAAAAAAATATGATAGAGTTTTTAAGTTAGAAATAAATATGCATTTAGTATAGTTATAGCAAAACTAATATAAATTAGGTAAGAATAGTGCCACATTTTTTTTTCAAGCTTTGAAGAGTAGCTTTGTGCAAGGTTCGCAATTTCGATCCGTTCCAGATCGTCCTTCGTTAATATTGAATTATCTATAGAAAAATTATTCGAATTGTTAAATTATTTTGTATACAACTTAGACTTTATGATACAAATGAATTAAGTAATCACATGTATAGATATACCTAATTCTACCATCAAAACAATCGATAGGCCTCCACGAGTGGTGGATCAGAATCCTCGATCATATGTATCTGTATATCAATATGATATGTTTGTTGGACCCGATCGTAGAATTGATCCCACGACATAATGTATTGATACATCATATGTCAATGGTGAATCAATCCACAAATCATTGTTTTGTTGAGTTTAGGAGAGTGAAAATGTAAGAATCAAACAGAGAATATGAGAAAAAATGAGTTTGAGAGAACTTAAGAGAGTGTAAGAGTGAAATAGATTGAAATAGAGAGGAGGAAAGGGTTTAAAAACCCTTGAGGAGGCCTCCAATAGTTAAATTGACCGTTGGAGCATTGTTATATTCGATAACGATCGGTTTCGACTGTTACTGCCCAGTACAGGTCGGTAATGATCGAAATTTCAACCGTTACTACCCAATACGAGGCCAATAGCCTGATACCACCCAGTAGCCAGATCGGTATGTACCACTCGTACCAAGCAGTACGGTACAGTATAACAAACATTAGTTTTAAGTCTTCCTAATGAAAAGTTACTGATTATGTCAAACATGATTCATGACTCATGTCAACATTTTCTAAGCATCCAACATGGATGCTCATCTCCAAGAAAACGGTGCTTGTTGCTACAATTTGTTGCAAATAAATTGTCAGAATTATATGACAAGATGGTGGAGGCGAATACAATATTAAATTCTCTCCACTAAATCTCAGCTAGTCCTCAAAAAAAAAAAAATGGTAGCCCAGTGTTCAAGCTCCCACCAATGGAGAATCTTTTTAACAGCACAAATTTCCATTAAATTTTCACCAGTAATTCATAACTATTAAAACCAATTATTTAAATGTCCTAGAAAAAGTTGAGTAGCCTAGGTGAAAGACACAAACTTATCGGGCAAGAAATACTCCAAAAGAAACATGAAACTTTAAATACATTATCAGATGCAACAAAGTGAATGCTGAACCATAGGTCCAATAGTTGTACATACGACAGTTGCTTCAGTCAAAATACAGCCCAAGAAGATTTCTAGTTCTTAGTCCTTCAATTTAGCCATAACTGCTAGATTCATGAAAATCTAAGAGATAATTGCTTAACTGCTAATTTGATATTTCTCTGACTACTAGTGTAATATGTCTATGTTATTCTACATGCAAGTAGACTTTAAATTGAGGCTCCAGGCAAGTTTTGAGGACAAAAGTTTGAAACATCTCATACTTAATTGGCATTGGAAGGAGTACAATCAAAAGTGACTTAAACAAACAATGTACATTATGTTATCAACAACTTTGTGCTAAACAGTCATTCCACAATCTTAAATTAGTACATTCATTTTTTGTTAAGTCTATTGCAAGGTTTAAAATCTCGGTCTAAGACCACTTTTTGCTAATCTGTCGGACTGGTAACATTAACTGAGCAGTATACAGACTTGTACCATCCAGCATCAGCCAAAAGATATTAAAATGTTAAATATCCACCAGTACTAAATCATATGGTCTGACACCTGTCCTTGCTCAGATTAGTAAAAACAATGGTTTGGTGTTTAATGCCTAGTCAATGATAAGGTTGTATACAAAGTTAAGGCCAAGTGCTTTGCTTGCTTGAATTGTTTGAGGCAAAACTTTATCCCACTAGATTTTATACATACAAGGGTACTTGTTACATGGAATAACAAGAAACAATAACTGGTTGCTCTGATGAAGCAAAGCTACACGACGACAAAGGTAATTTTGCAACTCAGAATCCCTTGAAGACAGAAATTCTTTATTCATGAGTATTCATTTAACGGGCTAACTCAAATATGTCCAAGGAATCCATTTGCACTGGATCTAATTGATGAATTTCAGCACAATAGTGCACTAATTAGTCCGTTCAAGAGCCACAAGTGTCCCAACCTTTTTGAGATGTACAATATCCCAATCCTTTTTGAGATGTACAGCATCGCCTGGGAAAACATACCTAGATAAAATTAATGGTCTGAAGCCTCAATTCAGATATTGTTTAGCTTTTCAAAACATTCATAGCAGTCCAATCTAGACAATAAATTTATGAATACCAACTCTCAGTATACTACTACACCAAAATGTTACACGGATTACATATCCTATATGCCATTTCAGTCACACATACAGTCATCTATTTTAGTTTAAAAAGACATAGAATGCTCAAAGAATATACAAAGGAAAAACCCAAATAAAAAATCAAATATAGACAAAATATTATTCTCTACTAGAATGAAAAAGGGCTTCACCTAACGTGACTGAAAAGTGCCTTCGCAATGACAAGCAAGATGGACGAAAAAACTAAAATGTTCATTTTGGTCTGCAAATCACTGGACAATCCTCTTAGTAAATTCAGAACTTTAGCTCTAGCATTATCACTTGCTTCATGGTACCTAAAATTTGAACACAACAAATTAAGAAGTCAAACCAGAGAACATATTTGAACAGCTTTAAAGAAAAAGTATTCAGTCTCATGCTGGGAAAACAAGCTCATTTATGTTCAAGTAGCCAAATTAGAAAAAAAGAACCTGTTTAATGCTTCCTCAACCTTGCTAGTTGTAAACCATTCCTCTCCAACCTTTCTACCTTTTGAATCTGTAGCAGGTCTGAGTTGTTTAATTTGTTCTTCCCCGGTAGTGTTAGCCCATACAGCTGGAACAAACCGTCTCCCCTTGAACCAAACTGCTCCATGCTCTCTTGCATAACATATTTCACCCTTTGGACCTCCGAAAGGATTCATGAGAGATTTCACTCTTAAAACAATTGGAGAAAAATCTTCCATCACCTAGAAAAACAATTTAAAAAATCTAATAACAGAAGATAGAAAGCATTATGATGTTTAAAATGAAAAGCATATAATACTAAATAAGAACAATGATATGTCTATCCCGCAAGGTTTGATATTTAAGAACTGCTGACATTGCAATGCAGAGTAACCTAAAATGAGAAGGCATGAAGCATTAGAATTTAGAAGTTTTGACTATATAACACGAAAAATATTCTACAGAACTTCCAAGTCTAGTTCACATTACTGAGGAATTCTATGATAAAAAATATGAAAGGCCCTGAACCACAAATGGTGAAATTGCTAAACATCAGAGTTTCCATAGAGCTTATGACTTATTATAAAATATGTTGGAATTGTTAATTAACCATTGTACACAAAAGAGGTGGGTCCTATAAAACATTTTGAAATTGAAGCTATTAAATTCACAGGTTGTACAAATTTGAGAAGAAAAAAATTTATGGAGACAAACTGCAACCAGAACAACTCATAAGTTTTATCACATAATAGTATATATGCTGCATCATCACTCTTCAGTTATTGTCATATAAAACCTGCACAGTTTTATTTAGAAATTGATTCTCCCTTCTTAGATTATTTACAAAGAAATGATATTGAATTATCTATAAAAAACGATTCGAATTATTAGATTATTTGATATACAATTTAAGCTTTAAGATTCAAATGAATTAAGTAATCGATTAATGAATATACCTAGTTCTATTACCAAGAAGAACGAGAGGATTTCACGAGCGATGGATTGGGATCCTCGATTCTATATATCTGTACATCAATTTGATATATTTATCGGACCAAATCCTAAAATTGATCTCTTGACATAGTATTCTGATACACAGCATGCCATTGGTGCATCAATATGGTAACGTCGTAGTTTAATCATCATGAACTACACATGTCCGAGGTGGCTCTTGAGGCAAGTACGATTGTAGCATACATTAGTGCGGAGGTTAGAGAATGCCGAAACTTCTATTTTTGCCACTGATCTATTGTTTTGTATCCTAAGATCAATCATCATACTGCTGCTCGAAGAAGAACCAACTATCACCGTACTACTGTTGCCCGTAAGATTCTCCATAATACGATGACTGTGAATACGACGAGCTTCACTCTATGCCTACATGACGTAGTGTCACGAACAGTCGTCGCGCACTCGAAACAACTTCGTTCAACGAACCGTTCGTCGCTTTTGCATGCTTGAACAGAGACATGACAACCTGTTTTGCCATGGTTTTGTGTGTTTTTGCTTGTAAAAATACATGTTCGAACATGTTGCAGTGCACAGTGCGACCGCTCACCACGTCGGGCCAAAAAGCCCCAAAATGGCTCCGTTTTCGCGTGTCGCGAGCTGTTTTCTACAACCCACTACAATGCGCGAAATGTCAGCCATCTCAGCACCCTGGAACCCCCCGGGTGGCAGAGGGCTGGATGAGACTTTGGTATATTGTCAGGCGTTGAACAATCTTCACAAGTTTGCACGTTTTCTTCACGGGAACTTGCCTTCGCTCCCGACACCCGGTGAACAGTTGTTTGTGGACTTGCAGATGTTCGTTCAACCTTCTAAAGTCCTTGTTTTCCTCATTTCTCTGTTTTCTCTCATGCACACAAGGTGGTCGCTGAATTGCTTGTAAAGCTTCCCTCTTCGCGAGACGTCAAGACTTGTCCGTCGCTCGTTCTTCGAACTAATCAACTTTCTATTTTACAGGTCCTTCGGGACCTGAGTGAGGTTGCAAATTGGCTGACCTTTGCGAACGCATATCGCAAGGGTGCATCAAGACTTAGGCATCCCAGCTAAGTCCGAGAATTTGGCTCAAGGGTGCTTCGCGACTTAGGCAACTCAAGCTAAGTTCGCGTCTTGACCGCAAGGGTGCCTCACGACTTAGGCAATTCTAGCTAAGTCTGTGACAGTAGGCTCTGTCGCATCAAATCAAAATCATCCATTATCTTCCCCTTCCCCTTGTTTAAACTTGACAAATACATCGTCGAACAACATGATCTAATACTTGGGTAGCATGCGTAAAATACTGCTCTTCAGTTCATGCACCACCCTAAAACTTTATAGACGGGATCATTGACTCCCCAACATCACTGTCATCATTGGTCGAGACACTAATGTCCACGTCGCTACCATGTTTTCGGACCGAGCAGGTTGCTGAATGCGATTGAGGTGTCTTGTCGCCCAACTTGCTTCCTTCTAATGGTGCAACAGATGCTACTACCTTCTCCTTTGGCTTTGCCTTTGCACGCTAGGTGAACAACTGTGACGATTGGGTGTCAATAGTTCCTCAAGTAGTATGGCTTGATGTGAATGAGACTACTCGAGCTTGGTGGAGTTCAAGAGAGTACAAATGAGAGAATAAGAGAAATATGTGAGTGAGAAAGTGATTGAGATAATAGATGAGTTAGAGAGAGTGAAAGGGGAGAGAATGAGGGGCTAGAAAGGGTTTAAAAACTCTTAAGTCTGGTTCAAATGGTCAAATGGAACATTTGGATTCAGCAAATCCCAGCAACGGATCAGTATTGATCGAAATCCGACCATTACTGACCGATATAGGTCGATAACAATTGGATTTCGATTGTTCTGACCGGTACAGACCCCGTATCGAGCGACACGGGGTCCCCTGTTATGGACCGCCCGATACAGGGCAATCCACGTGTCGATCCCCTATTGAACTATAGTGCGTACAGCCAAGTACAGGTCAACACGGTGAACCTTGTTTTGAACCATGTGCACAAGAAAGAATCACATACTAAATATAGCATCTCATTATGAGGTTTAAAAAGAAGTATCAGATGCAATCCAATTACTACAAAAAAATGTAAATCAGATAAAATCAATACCAGAACAGAATGTGCAGGTATTTTTGGATGCACAACAGCTCATCAATGTTTTGAAGGAAGATGCTGTTGTCCCATAGGCTTTACAAGCAATTGAGTCTAACATCCAACCAACGCGCAGAATTTTGTCTGAGAGGTCTTAGATATGTGCCAATTGCTCATAGAGTTGCAAACTTTTGTAGAGCCAATTGCTACAACCTACATTGTAGTGCAGCTGATGTTCTTGCTAGAAAGTTTTTGAATATATAGTAATACTACATCTCCTTTTTGTCTCAAAAAAAAAAAACCACATCAAAATGAAAATGACAATAGCACATGAACTCAGCTAATTTTGTGCTGAAGGTGCAAATGTTTTTTGAAAGCAGTAATATTGCCAAAGTAAAACGATGGTTTAGTAACTTACTGCAATTGATAAGGCCATAGCTGCGCTATCAACCTCTGCAAATGCTTCTTCAGCATGACACCTCTTGACACGTCCTTTCCATGAAGACTCCATATTCTCAAAGAACTCATCAGGAATAAACTCTAATGAACTTGTTTCCTGACCACTTTCACCACGCATAAAAAGTATATCACCTATTTTTTGGGATATGCAAATACACTCATTCACCTGCCAAGAATATATAAAGTAAATACTCAAATAGAAAATTCTATGATATTTAATTGATTAAACTATTGAAACAGTAAATGAACAAACTAAACATCAGCCAATCAACAACAAAATCATCACACCATAATACCCTAAACTAAAAAAGCCAACCACCACATTAAATACATAGAGACTTCAATGCAGCTTGAATAATGGAAATTCATTTGTAACAGATTAATACATAGTTCATCTAGTTTCTTTTTAATTACTTATAGGCCAAGCTACATAGGAGTTGAAAAAGAGCCATAACTATAAGTTACACTAGCTGTTGAATATTAATTAAAAAAAGTTGATTTCCACATTATGCAGGTAGTTAAAATAACTATTTATTTAAATGCTGTCCACTCCAAATACTATGACATTGCACAAATTGTCAAACATTTTTATGTTAAGTTTCCTTGTGTAACTTCTCCACTGAATTAAATGCACTTCTCTGAAATTCCTCTACATTTAATCTACATCAGAACTTTCTATACTTTATTGAATATAATCCTTTGGAAAAATAACAAGTTAAATAGTTTATTGAAGTATCAAATGAAGCATCTAAATTGGTCCACAATGTAATACATCAATTTCCAAGGAGCTTGCAAAGAGTTTGGAGAAAAAACAAAGAAACAAATTATTGCAGATCCAGGAACCTTGTGAACAACTAAAGATTCTCAAACTGATGGATGATGCCGAGATGGACTACAATGTTATTTCTCAAACCTATGAGTGTATCATTAGTTTGACTCATGGATTTCTAACTTGTTAATATAAAATATTTTTTTAAGTAATATCATGACTCATGAGTATCATTAGTTTAAGCATGTATTAACACCAAACTGTTGGAGTGTACACAAACGTGGTCAGCATGATAACAAAGTTCCTGCCATCTACTATATTATATGAAGTTCCAAATATAGATATGATCATCCAAAGGAATTTTTGGCATATTTTTCAAGGCAATACAATCTACACAAGGATCTTGGCAAATTGATAATTTTTCTGGAACCCATATACCATAAGAAACTGATGCCTATGAACCCATCACAATCCCTGACTAGGTAGCATCATCATCAGACATAAAATTTCCTCTTCTAAAATAGGTTATAAATTCTAGAATTTTTTACTATAACAAAAAGAAGAAACCAATTATGCTCACAAAATTGTAACCCAACCACCAACAAAATGCTTAAATCCCACACATGAAACATGAAAAATTTCTTGGAAGAAATAAATAATACGAAGTTAAATATTCCCACGCATGTGATCTAACGCATCCAGAATGAACTTGTATCTAACAAGGAACTGTTTCAGAGTTTACATATAAATTTTCTGTACATCCATAATTTTATAGTACAAGTCCAGATTAAAGTTTTAGACCATTTTGTACAAGCTTGTGTTGGCAAGGGATTGTGAAGGACTATGATGACATGTACAGATGCAAATCAATGGCATGGCACCAGCACATAGATGGAATCCTTGGCTCATGTAGTGAAAATGCTTATACCACATGAAAATATATACACATACTATAAAGAGAGGAGACATAAACTCCAAAGTTCAAGCATTGCAGGTGTACATACACGCAAGCAAACCTAGATGTAGTTGCCTCCATAATATTTAAATTAATGCTTGCAATGTTTAACATAGTGCTTCCATGTTTAAATACTAAGTAATTTGGTATAACACAGAAGTTAATAAATAATAGCTATGGCAATGATGACAACCACATACCAATACATCATATTCAACTTTTAGTCCAGTAGCTACCCATGTTGGTTGCAATAATATATGTAAAATAGCAGAAAGCTCAGGGTTCCTACTCATATGGATAATCTCATCAACTACATTCTTTATTCTACAAAGCTCAATGTGATTAGCCTCCTTTGACTCGAGCAATTTTACAAGCTGCAAAATAAGACAAAGTCAGACTAGACAATGAAAGAGTATATATTTGACATGCAAAATAAAAATAGAACATCCTATAGGAAACAAGAAGGCTTGCATGAATTATGCAAAGAAAATAGCAAGAGAGTTAATTTACGAAAGGAAAAATCTTGCCCACCATTGTTCCATAAGACATTAGCAAAAGAACACAGTTTTACAGATACTTGAACTGCAAAACTAATGTGAGGTCTGACGAAGTTCACCTTATGCAGCCTCTATCCTAAGAGAGGCCAAATCACCAACTAATCAACATAAAGCATGGACATTGTCAAACTACTCTATAAATGATGAGATATTACTGATAAATCTGTACAACCCAGAAATTCTTAATGGAATAGCAACCACAGCAACACCATAAGTGCAAAATGATCTCAGAAACAGATCACATAGTTTAATCAGAAACCTGAATTTGCACACTACATTCAAAAGAAAGTAAAAGATTACAAAGCTAACAAAGCCACCATGCTTTTGGACATGCACACAGAAACTAAGAAAGATGAAAGTGCCGAAATTCAAGACAAAGAGAAAGCGCAAGAACATTAATATGTCTCAGGTGTGACACAGAAATATCCATAACTTTCTTTTTGCAAAATTACAACAGAACTGATAAGGTCCAAGACACGTATTCAATAATCAATCTAGTTATTGTATACTTGTACAAGCCGTTTTCCATAAGTTTAGAAAGAGGCTTGTACAAGTATTACAATAGAACAAGCTACACAAGATATGTGATAACACATCCATAAACAGCTTAAGAAAGACCCAAATATCCAACATCAAATAGTATCATCGAAAAAAAAGCACTAGACCAACCATAATACAATAAATAACAATAAATGACACTTAGACCAAAAAAAGTATACACTTATAAAGGAACATGTAAAATATTACCTTTGCAGCTGATACACAAGTGAACTCAGGAATAGAACAAGTCACACTGCTCATAAGCCTGCACGCCTCTGTCAGGAAATGCTCCAACTTATAATGGTTCCAACAAAGAAAACATATCCAACAAAATCGATATATAATAGATCAAATCTTACAGTGCCAAAGTTAAAGCATAATGTTTGACGTGGTATAGTCATAAAACAAAAGAATGAGAACACGAGCCTCGTGTATGCACTATACGGTCCACTATTCTCATGCATACAACAAGAATTATCAAAAACAGCAATAAGAACTACACTAATAAATGTCCTTCAGCACCAGCATTCAGGCTGGCCACGTGAAACATTTTCCCCAGGGTTTCATTCAAGTAAATGCTTTCTTTAGAACAGCAGTATGACTCTTCTTGCTACATCTATCCAAGTTTTCGTAGCTATCCTTTCTCCCTAATTTTATCACCTTAAACCAAGTAATACTTTACTATTATGCCATATGTTCACTGTCAGATGTCCAAAGAAAAATTTCCACAATAAATACTTCTTAGTTCTACGTCCAACTTATTTTGAATGCAGTCATTTAACATGGTACATCTTTCAAGGTGATATTTCTCGCCCATCTCATTTACATTCATTTAAATAAATGTTGTTTCCGAACAACCTGATATTTTAACCTATAGAAAAGAACAATTTTAGGTGCATTCAGCAAAGACAAAACAAGCAAGAAGAACTCAACTTTATATCTTGTTCCGAAAACTTGATGAACTTTACAACATTAAATAGCCTAACCAACTAAAAAACAGGGAAAACTGCAATTTCCCAAGGCCATACCACGACCTGTGTTTCTTTACCTTTTTTGACAGTATGGTATAATCAAGTGATCATCTCCTCTTTTAGTCTAAACCTTTAGGTCCTAATGTTCTCTGTTGTTCCTCATTCCCATCCAAAGGATGTGGTGATTCAAGGCCCCTCATCATAAGCATGCATGTTATTCCAATGCCAAGTCATTTCCTTAATTAGATTCCTTTATTCTCAAATGACTTATTTGAAGAGTAGTCTCCTTGATGTGTTACTTAAACCACCATTTTCACCAAGATTTTTTTTTTACAAGACCAACTGTGTCATAACTTTATGGAATCTACTACACGCTTCTGCAAGCAATCAAATTTCATGTGAAAGGACTTCACAACAAGCACTCCAATGCATGGAATTTGACAATATTTCAAGACTTAAACCTCGCTCAATCATGGAATTTCCACAAGGCCCTCAACAGCATCATGTAGTGTCAATCCTTAACTAGATTGGCATGTCAACGACATAAGATGAAGCAAGAAGCATAATACAGAACAGAAGAATATCAAAGTAATGACCACAAATAAAACTCTTATCCCAAGCAAAGGACAATATGCTGGACCATTATTTGGGGGAAATAACAGTGCGCTGGACTTACCCTGAATAGAGGATGCAATCTCATAACATGGAGGGTTAAGCAGGAGATCTCTTATGAACCTAAAAAAAGGCCCAACATTAGTTAGACAGTTGAAACATGGTGGTAGTGATCTATTCATGAAAATGTATGTATGTAAGTAATTAAATATAAATAACATGGTATATCCTGGATATCTTTCCAATGGATATATATATACAAAGAACATCACACCTTAATGCAAGTTCTAGAAATTGTTGGACTGACCATTATATATCAGTCCAACAATTTCTGAAAACCAGCACTAGACTGATATTTTTAGAACTTGCATTAAGGTGTGATGCTACCATTAAAACAGGTAAGAATGTAATTGCAGAAGATAAATCCACTTACAGAAGAAATTTTCCTAATTGTCACATAAGATTCATTGCTGCATCTAACATTTAGCTTTGACCAGAATGGCTCACAGCATGTAGAGGTTCTTAACTAGATGAAGTTAATATATAACCAAGCAACCAGGCTGACAAAGGACGGGGTCAGATCATATGATCTGGTACTGATAGGTATTTTTTATTATTTTTCAGGCTTGTACAGTTCAGCTTCATTGGTATCATTCCAGTCTGGTAGACTACCAAAAATGAAATCAGATCAAAATTTAAAACTTTGATACTGAATTACTAGCTTGCAAAACATCATCATCTGATTGGCAGAACTCTTAACTTTTACATGCTACTAATTAGCTCAAGAATTTCAGATCAAGTTTGGTAAGAGTCATGAAGTGATTGATAAGACCCTAGGGGCTTATCACTCGACCATCCCTCCTCGCAATAATCAAAACAAGGCAACCACGACCGCCGCAACCACTGCCATTTCCTCAACCGCACGCGATCCCTCAGCATCACCTGCGCCTCCTTCCGCAGTGCGACGGAGACAGAGCAACGCTGCCTTCCATCCGCGCCGTCATAGCCACCACAGTGGCGAGCCCTTGGCGGCGCTGCCCCCAGCCGCACCACCATTGCTGCCTCCTAGCCCTCAGCAGCAGCGATCCCTCCACGCAGCGACCGCAACAAGCATCGCTGCCTCCCACGCAGCGACCGTAGCTACATCCCCGCATCGTCGTAGCAACCCTTCACTCCCACAGTGCTGCCACCGACTGCCTCACAACAGCAGCACCGAATAGGGCAGTGATTGATGCCCTAGTCTCGACACCAGAAACAGGAGTTGAGATTACAGATTTGCAGTCTTACGCAATGGCCACCGATAACTCAGTGAAAGCACAAATAGAAGCATTGGAAATCAGAATTGAGAACCGACTGCAAGAAATACTTAATGATTTCAAAAAGAGCCTATTGGAGAGCCTTAGCAAATTTCAACAAGATAGGGGCTCAAGTTCTACGTTGCACAGATATGAAAATACCGAAAATGGGCCCCAAGATTATCACACAAACTACTCATACATGAAGGTAGAATTTCCGAGAGGGGAAGATGAAGATCCAATCAGTTGGATCTCCAAGGCGGAAAAAATTTTTCGTTTTCACAGGACCCCAGAAGAATCCAAGGTAGAAATTGTCTCAATCTAGCTGGATGGAGATGCAATCCAATGGTACGATTGGTATGAAACTTGCCACGGAGTTCCTTCATGGGAACAGTTCAAAAGAGGGCTTCTTGTTCGCTTCGGCCCATCGGAATATGAGAATGTTGATGGACAGCTCACCAAAATTTGTCATACTTATACAGTGTTGGAATATCAGAGCAGGTTTGAAAGATTGTTAAATCAAGCTAGAGATTGGTCGGAACGATAACTTCTGGGTACATTTATTGAAGGGCTTAATCCAGAGATTCGGTGTGAAGTTAAGGCTCGTCAACCCCGCACCATGATAGCTGCGATTTCATTTGCATGCCTGCATGAGGAAAAAATCAGCATGGAATATCATCGAAACAGATGTGTCAATAAACAGGCGATCAGCAAGCAGCCCATCCCATCTACTCCTAGTCGAAATCCTATTACTTGCAGACTAACCTGAAAAGAACTCAAAGAAAGATCAACGAAGGGTTTGTGCTGGCATTACGATGAAAAGTGGAGGAAGGAGCATTGATGCAAACAGGGAAAACTTCTGATGATTGAGCCGATCGAGGAGGAACCAGAAGTAGAAGAGTTGGACTCCGATCATAAAGGTGTGGAAACTGATGAAGATATTGAAATCATCACACACATACAATGCATGCATTGGCTGGCTACGCTAACCCACAAATTATGAAAATCGGAGGAACTTTGAAGCATCAACCTGTCACTGTTTTGATTGATATGGGTAGCACTAATAATTTTATAGACAGGAAAGTTGCAGCCCGATTAGCTTATCACATTGAAGGCTGTGATAAATTCAAAGTAAAGATCGCTAATGGACGGATTTTAACTTGTGATAGTAAATGTTCAAAGCAAGGTTCGCAATACCGTACCGTACCGGTATTTCGACCTGGGCTCGGTACCGGTACGGTACGATATACCGAGTTGTCACGACCTTAGCTGGTTTTGCCTAAGGCGTGCGGCACCCTCGCGCATCCGTCCGCAAAGGTCAGCCTCCCCGAAGCCTCCCATTGTCCCTTAGGACCAACAAAAGAGAGAACGGGTTAAAGAGAACGCCTCAATCGGGATCCACAAGCAAACATGTCCGAAAAACACTTTATAGACAATGCAAATTACAAACAGACTTTACAAGCTCTGAACAGTGGCACTACAAAGGGTAAAATGGTCCATTACAGACCGAAAAGCTCTCGAACGTGTCCACATGACACAACCTTTATTTACAAGCCTAAAGAGGCCACCAACCCAACTAAAATGGGACTATTAAGCCTTCGGCCGCCCCTTTACATTCTGTACAAGGCATGAACATGCCAAAAGACAACGGACAGACATAAGCATTACATCCAACATCTTGTTTAGAAGTTTGTCCGTTACATTCTCCCCCACTTATCCCTTCGACGTCCTCGTCGAAGCCTTTGTGAACACTGCAACTCTTCGCCTTTGCTGAGTCTTCAATCTTCCGCTCCAGCTGCAATGCGCCTCCTGGCTCCCAGCTGCTCTCCGCTGCTGTTTCTGAGTAGTCGAACCTTTGATCCGCCATGCTGCTTCAACTCGCCAATGACTCTGACTCTGGTGTGGGGTTGGCTGAGTTGTATTGATCCTCGTTGATTCCTGCGGATCCACCAAATGAAGGAAAAGACCATCCTTAGTGCGCCAGTCTCTCAAAATTTCCACATGCTGCTTGAACTGGGTGGATGCTTGTTGGAGCTTTAACGAGCATCGCCTCGCAAACTTCTGAAGTTTTGGGTCCTTCCTCCACAAAATCTGCTCATTGACTCTTCTTTCAGTTAGTTGTCACATCCAAGTAGGTTCGCATCACTTCCGCTTTCGATTGGCATTTCGTTGGGAAATGAGGCGGACAATCTACTCTCAGTAGCACTGATCACCGTTGGTGAGGATTTGACAACTATTGTCTTCCATTATCTTCGAAGGGTCTTTGAACTTGTGCAGCGCTCCTCTGCTGGATAGATAAGAGAATTGGGGTACTCGGTTTCGCCCATTCTCTTAAGAGTTGAGAAGGCAAAGGTTACTTGACTTCGCCCGCCTCCTCGAGATTGTACTTCATGCATCGAGCTGGTTACTGGCCTTCGCCTGCTCTTTGCTCACACTTCTGAAGTACTTGAAGTGTTTGCACTCCTTGCGTTGAGTTAGTTACTGTGATTCACCTTCTCAATGCCATTGAACTTCTGGAATGCAGGAAGTTTTCACCCCAACTTGGAGTAATTCTCTGATAGATGAGGTCGCCTCTCGGATTGTACCGTCTTCTCCATCAACCCTGCCGCCTACTCCACTGAGTAGCAAAGGTACAGCACCGCGTACTGCCTGCTTCGTTCCTTGGTCGTGCACTCTTGCATGACCCGAAGTCCTTCACTTACGGCTATCTTGATGAGAAACTTGTTGACACCGGTCTTACGAAGTTTCTTGGCCTCTGCCCTTCAGCCTTGTCTCGGTACTTGGAGATTGCCTCTGCATGCTCCACCTCCTCGGCCCCTTTCACGACCAAGCGCTCTCCCTCCGTGAGAGCAAGGGATCAATGACTTGCACGGAAGTCCCGCCTCTGCGGTACCATGGCGCTGCCATGCCCATGGCCCTACTATCCGTCGCCTCGCCTCTGTATCCCTTTTCTGCATGATCAGTAGAAATGTCTCTGTGGCACTCCTCTGAGTCCACCTCCATTCTGACTGATGCTTGATTTTGGGTAGCTAAGTCCCTCTGGACTCGTCGTCGCTTCCTCGCCCCTTTCGACCCCCTGCTTCAACACCACTGTGTTCTCCAAGCAGTCTGTTTGGTCGATGGAAAGACAGACTGCAACTCCCAAGCATGGCCTCTGCCATCACGTTGTAGAGTTAGCACCGATTCTGTTCTCCTTAGCTTCCTTGGTAGCAATGTTCGCTTACTCGACCTTGTCCTCTGACTTGTCGGGCTCCCTTAAGCGAATATGAGCTCTGGAGCAGTCCAACTCTCCAACTGCTTCGATCATACCTCTGCATGATCAAGTCCCTCTCATGGGACTCACTGGTCCTTGCATTCGAACTTTTCCCTTGGTGGAACCCAGCCCCCATATGCTGATGACCAAGGTTTTCATCCGATGCAAAATTCGGTGCACGCCCGGAAGACCCGCCTCTGCGGTACCATGGCCTTCACTCCTTGAATCCATAGCCCTTCTTGCCGTCGTGTTGTTCACCAAAGCGGAGCTCCCAGTAGCTCCCGATCATACCTCCATATGATCTCATCCCTCACGGGACTATGTCGTGTGTGTCGCATTGCCACGAACTGTTCCACCACGATCCGCTGCACCATGTCGCCTCCTGGTGACATCTCCATTGCATTCTGATCCTTGTGGAATAAACTCGAATTGTGAACCCTCCATGTGTGGCCTCTGCCAATACATCGCAGGGTCTCCTCCACCTTCGATTTTGTTCGCTCCTTTGGCAATCGACCTTCATCCACCCACTCTTGGGTCACACCTAGATGAAGCACCGCTCTAGGACAGTCCGTCGCCTAGTAGCTCCCGAAGTCCACCGACTTCACTGTAATTGTGCACCATTGTCTGGATCCTGGGCCTCTGCCCCTACCAGCACAATCTCCGCTGCGCACTGCTTCCTTCATGGCAACTTGAATGGCAACACTGTGGCATATTCTTCAAGAGTACCCGCCTCTGCGTCCTCTTGCCCCGTGCTAAGGCCTTCTGTACCCAACTTCGCCTCCGCAAATTGAGTCGCCTTAGTTCCTCCATCGAATGCTCCTCCGAGATAAGGTGCATGTGCCCCGAAGCTCCCTTCGTCTTTGGCACCATGCAAGATGAGTCCGCTCTGTCAGAATGAAGGACCCAAGGAACAGCATGATTCTACTCCTGCCTCTGCAAGAGTTCATGTCCTTGACCTCTGTCTAGGGAAAGCGCTGTGCCTCTGCTCCATGTTCCAACTTCTATGCTGGCTCCCTTCATGCGGCTTGGGTACTTCGCCAAGTTACACCCAAGTTGCTCCGCTCCTCGTTTTTGCATTGAGTCGATGGTGGCCCTCGCGCCCACCATTCCACGGGTCAGCCCTCCCTTGAGTCCGATCTCCATATCGACTCTAAGTGTGCCTCCATTTGAGTTGCTTCAGGTCGCTCCCCCACTTGATCTCGCAATGCATCCACCAATGCATTCTCTCGAGCGAGATCATGCGGCAACTCCTCGCTGCTTGCTCGGTCCATTGAGCTTCGTGGAGTTGTTGTTTGTGAGGTACTCCTCCTCCTCAACATGTGAAGTCCGTCTCACATGATTCTCCTTCTGGAGAGCTGAGACTTATCCCTCCTGGATAACTGTCCCGTTGGAGCAACATCTCTCTTCGTTTCGGAGACCACCATCCCCTTGGACTACTCCGATCTGCTGAACAAACTGTGCATTGTTCTGCCTCTTGCAAACGCACTTGCTAGATTGCGCCTCCACGTCAATACAGCCACCGCTGCACCCCTCAAGGCCTAGCAACATGCTGAACTTGTTGCACACTTCAGCCTCCTCCGGACGTATCCTTCGCATGTCGAAGAGAAAGTTTCAATGCTCCATGGCGCCGAGTCTCGACCGCCTTGGGATGGCCACGAACAATCCATCGTCCGCATACAAGCCCATGCATGAGTACCGAATTCTTCGAGTTAGCAATTCCCCTCACCTCTGTGAGCTTTGCACAACTCTTTCGGTCGCTGAGCAACTCATTCCACTTTGCATGGTCTCGTCCTTTGCCAAGCGCCTCGCTTGCCTTGAGCACCATCAAGTAAAGTTGTCAACGTTGAGCCGTAGCTCAAACTCAGCCATCCCAACCTTTGTGCGCTCCAAATTCTTCCAAGCTTGCCTGTTCTCGTGGTGCCTCTTGCGCGAAGGGTTGGCCATTCCTCTGAATGCCAATCTCAGATGCCCGCTCCTCTGAGCGACTCTTTTCCCTACATCTCCATGCCCGTTTTCCCTCAAACGGTCGCGCGTGTGCTGACTGCCCTCAACGCAGCCCCGCTAGGTCCCCCACGTTTGCATGTCAAATGTTTCTATGAGTGCTTGTCCCGCTCTGATACCACAATGTCACGACCTTAGCTGGTTTTGCCTAAGGCGTGCGGCACCCTCGCGCATCCGTCCGCAAAGGTCAGCCTCCCCGAAGCCTCCCATTGTCCCTTAGGACCAACAAAAGAGAGAACGGGTTAAAGAGAACGCCTCAATCGGGATCCACAAGCAAACATGTCCGAAAAACACTTCATAGACAATGCAAATTACAAACAGACTTTACAAGCTCTGAACAGTGGCACTACAAAGGGTAAAATGGTCCATTACAGACCGAAAAGCTCTCGAACGTGTCCACATGACACAACCTTTATTTACAAGCCTAAAGAGGCCACCAACCCAACTAAAATGGGACTATTAAGCCTTCGGCCGCCCCTTTACATTCTGTACAAGGCATGAACATGCCAAAAGACAACGGACAGACATAAGCATTACATCCAACATCTTGTTTAGAAGTTTGTCCGTTACAGAGTGGTACATTCAGGTGTGTCGAGTACTGTAGCACTGCTACAGTGCTACGGTGCACTGCTACAGTGCTACGGTGCACTGCTACAGTGCTACAGTGCACTCAGACCGGTAAGAGGTGGTCCACGTACCGACAACCTGTCGGACCGGTATGTACCGCCCGTACCGGGCGGTACAGTTCGGTACGGCAAACATTGGTTCAAAGATAAAATTGATTATACAAGGCCAGGAGTTTCTTGCAACGATTACTATACTAAAAGACCGACCTATAGCTTACACTATCAAAAAGTGGAGACCATACTTGATCAATTGGTTGTGATGCGTTGCAGATAGCCTATGACTGAAGTGTTGAAAGAGAAGCTCCCCGAGTTTGATGTTGCTCAGTCTTGAGGACAAGGCTGATTTGAAGATGAAGGAATTGTTAGGACCTTTTTTCTGAGCTTTTGAATAATGTTTATTGAGTCTGTTTAGTTCAGTTGTTTATTGTCTGTTTAGTTCAGTTAGAGTTAGGTAGAGGTTTATTTAATATTTATTTATTATTAGAGTCCAAGTCCCGGTGGACTCTGGGTGGAACTCTATAAATAGTGATGTAACAGTTTCTCTTGAAGACAATGAAATATTATTCAGTCTTTCGATAAACCCTAGGAGATCGATCCCCTCGAAGTGATCAAGGAGGTCGATCCCCTCGAAGTGATCATTCCCTTTTCTCCTCTTTCTTCCATGATAAAACCCTAGGGTCTTATCAATGATCAACTAGCTAAGAGAAAACATGCTAACCTACTATGTCGCAGGTCATAATCTTTGGTTGCAAGAGAACCAACAGAATTTAGAAACTTTCTAAGCAAAACCAAGGATCAGTTAACCATTTAAATTTTCATAGGCTATGAGTTCTAACAGCAGAGAAGTTTGACGAAGGGACCATCTTGCCATATAAATTATGATTTTAGCCAAAATCCAAAACCACCAATATAAATTATAATGCTTTAGCCAAAATTCAAAACCAATAGCCACAACTAACAAGCAAAATAACATAGTTTTAGCCAAAATTCAAAACAACCAGGCACAAATCTTCAATGACCACAATTACACAATAAGTTCAATTCAGATGAATGTCTAATTTGACAGTATTCACATCACATATCAGAAATAAATTATTAGTCTAAGATTCCTTTAACTGAAGCAACATATAACAATATGGAATCGTACCTTTCCATGTTCAAATTTTGAAAACAAAAATACTATATATTAACTTACAATGCTGGAAGACCAACACAATTTGAAGGAAGCAATACTTTCAACAAGCTGGGTATTCCCTCAGTTGGTAAGACTCCTGACAAAAGTATACATATATAATATGATTAAGCTTCAAACAAATGGGTGAATAATAGGATGGAAATACCAATAACCTAATAGAAAGCCTCTCTGACCTATTTGAGTAGCTGTTCCAAGATACAGAGGTTGAGGCCTTTTATTTGAAGAAACAGTGACATTTCTGAATGTAGTTTCTTGATCAAGACCATAAATTCCCCTTACCTTCAAGAAATTAAGAAGTCATCAACAGAAAACACAAATTTTCTCAATACAAGACCAATAAGTCTAAACTCCACAAGCAATAACAAGTTGGTAACGATCACACAATTAGTTGATACCACGATAAACATGAACAAGAAAAGAACAGCCTAAGTCTTAGGCTGCATGGTATAATGAGCAGCTGAACACTACTTCCAACAAGAAATATGGTTTAAACAAAGAAGAGAAGCGAACACAAGCAACAGAAAATCAATGGCCAATAAGAACTATTTTGACAATAAAACAAGGTCGTCAAGAGCAAGGTTTGTAATTTCGTACCGTATCGAAGTTTCGAACTTAGTTCGGTATGATACAGTATAAGCATATCGAGTGGTACATTTCAATGTACCGCTCAATATATATATATATATATATATATATATATATATATATATATATATATATATATATATATATATATATATATATATATATATATATAAACGACAGGTCTACCCACATGAGGAGGAGGCGTCGTCACTTGGTTTCCCCGCACACAAAAAAAGAAAGGGAAAGGCGACGTCACCTCGATTTCCCCATGCAAAAAAAAAAAAAAAAAGAAAGGGAAAGGCGACGTCACCTCGGTTTCCCCGTGCAAAAAAGAAAAGGGAAAGGCGACGTCGCCCGGTTTCCCCGCACGAAAAAAAAAAGGAAAGGCGATGTCACTTGGTTTCCACATGCGAAAAAAAAAAAAAAGGCCGCCTCACTCGATTTCTTCTGCTGGGGAGAAGAAATTGCTTCTCCCCGCGACGTTGCTGCGTCGGATCTCTAGGTTTTCTTTTTTCTTCTCCCTTTCTTTCTTCTCCGTCACCAACCACTTTCTTCTCCCTCTCCTTTCTTCTCCATCACTGACCGATTTAGGAACGAAAACAGTCGCAATCGATGCTACCGCCCGGTAGCGGACAGTCTGTGTACCGATCTGTCGACGGATCGATATGTACCGCTCAGTATGGGCAGTATTATTCGAAATTAAAATCCTTGGTCAAGAGAACTTGATCATTAAGCTGCATATGTCCAATTTATGGCCACTCACTTATAGGATCTAAATCATTAGTAGAACATGAGATGTTTTCTTTAACCTTAACTCCTCGAAGAGGATTACCCAGAAACTGATGGTTTTGACATGGAGTCCAATTCTTGGATCAAGGTACCATGGAAGTCAGGCTTCAACTGTGCCACTTTACTTTCGAGGAAATCTCAAGCCACTACACTAGAGAAGCAAATTTGTCCGTCAAACAGTAAATACTAACAGGAGGATATGTAAAGTGATGGAAACTTTATTCCAAAAGAGGTTCGGAAACTCAGAAGTTAACCCTAATTACAAATAAGAAGAACAGCCTTGAGCAAATTTAAGGAGATCAGATCCCAACTGGTGTGGGAGCAGCAAAGAAATAAATTACCTATTAGTGTAGGCCAAGAGTTTTGAATCCACTCGAACTGGTTTACAAGTCCATGAGTGAACCCACATGCAGACCACCCCCCTCAGGTGCTCCAATCCGTTTTTGTTTTTTATTAAGTCTTACGGTCTGCCACATGCAAGTCACAAGTGCCCACAACTAGTGACACTGCCCACCCACCCGCTTGACACTCGCCACCTGCTACAGTCCCTCAACTCACAAGTGCCCAGGTGCTCTCTCTCTCTCTCTCTCTCTCTACCATGGTATATGCCAATGTACCATGTGTCAGAGACTCAGAATGACACCATGACCTAGACGGGCACTAGTCCAATACTCAAAACAACATTACTTGGTGGACTGTAGGCATCAACAATCATGAAGATATAGTGCATACTGAATTCTGTTGCAACAGATTGTTCATTTGGCATTAATGTCTGGAAAAGATGGGCATCATTGAGAATCTTAATGTAGATTAAAAAACATCCTAAATCTGAACTAGAATCGCTATGGAAAATAAATACTAATGGAATATAACCAAAAATGACAAATTTTCATGTTATAACTACTAAAATTTGAAAACCTTGCATAAAAGTTCTTCAATAGGGTTGCCGCCAAACCATTCAAAAGTTTTTCCATTACATTCTCCCCATAGAAGTCCACCCTCACCAAATTCTCCCCACCGACAAGTACCTGCAGAAAAGAGAATTAAAGCCATTAGAAAATGCAGCTACCTTAACAATAGAATATTATGTATTCCTAGAATCACTTCTAACTTATTTGAGCCGCTCCACCAATTCGAGGAATTGGTAAATGGTTGTTTAATATGGTTTAGAACTTTAAACAAGAAAATAAAAAGCCAGATATCACCAAAGTCGAAGTAAATAGATGTGGCTCAAACAATCGTAAAATAGACACTGATGCAGTTAATTTGTGTTATCTCAAGGCTAATGAGAAAGTGAAGTGAGTAATACACACACAAGTAATGATGCACAACATTGCATCCACCTGCCCCCTTTAAAGAATGGAAGAAGGTAGCATGACAAATTAGCATACACAAGATGAAAGTACTGGTACTCTGAAGCTCAACATGGATAATACTCATCTAAACATAAGCAAATGTCCACACATAGATACACATACATCATCTCAATATGAAACATACACAACTGAGAACCCTCATCTTCTCACCACATATATAAGTACAAGAGATGGGCATTAATCAACTGTCAACATAATTCAGTTAACATATCAAACAGAAGTGAGATTTTCATGGCTTGTAAGATATGTTAGTACAAGAGATGGGCATTAATCAACTGTCAACATAATTCAGTTAACATATCAAACAGAAGCAAGATTTTCATGGCTTGTAAGATATGTTAGGGACGTTGTAATCACATCCTCCATCCTGGACAATTGACGTAGGCTGCTGTATGTGATGGAAAAAGGATATGTAAAGAGACTGAAGGATCAGTTTTCATTAGGAATCTAAAATTCCCTTAAATGAAGATGGTAATAATCAAGAATCAACTTTTCAAAAATGAAGAAGAAAATTCAATCAAAAGAGATGCCTATTTCCGTGCAGCCTAGGTTTAGGTAGGACAGTGACAGTCAAATTAGGTCAATCTTATTTTTTGCTTTCCCAGATAATTTATGCTGCTTAGCATATAAATTTAATAGACTCAAATTTATATGCTTGACTGGCAATCAGTTGAAAGAATCAACTGCTTGGAGAAACAATGGAATATCTGGTTGTATATGCTTTTAACCAGTGGCAATGGCCTCGTATAAGATATGTTAGGGATGTTGTAATCACATCCTCCATCCTGGACAATTGACGTAGGCTGCTGTATGTGATGGAAAAAGGATATGTAAAGAGAATGAAGGATCAGTTTTCATTAGTAATCTAAATTTTCCTTAAATGAAGATGGTAATAATCAAGAATCAACTTTTTAAAAATGAAGAAAATTCAATCAAAAGAGATGCATATTTCCGTGCAGCCTAGGTTTAGGTAGGACAGTGACAGTCAAATTAGGTCAATCTTATTTTTTGCTTTCCCAGATCATTCATGCTGCTTTACATATAAATTTAATAGACTCAAATTTATATGCTTGACTGGCGATCAGTTGAAAGAATCAACCGCTTGGAGAAACAATGGAATATCTGGTTGTATATGTTTTAACCAGTGGCAATGGCCTCGTGTAAGATATGTTAGGGACGTTGCAATCACATCCTCCATCCTGGACAATTGACGTAGGCTGCTGTATGTGATGGAAAAAGGATATGTAAAGAGACTGAAGGATCAGTTTTCATTAGTAATCTAAATTTTCCTTAAATGAAGATGGTAATAATCAAGAATCAACTTTTCAAAAATGAAGAAAAAAATTCAATCAAAAGAGATGCCTATTTCCGTGCAGCCTAGGTTTAGGTAGGACAGTGACAGTCAAATTAGGTCAATCTTATTTTTTGCTTTCCCAGATCATTCATGCTGCTTTACATATAAATCTAATACTCTCAAATTTATATGCTTGACTGGCGATCAGTTGAAAGAATCAACTGCTTGGAGAAACAATGGAATATCTGGTTGTATATGCTTTTAACCAGTGGCAATGGCCTTGTGCAAGTATTTCATGGTTTTGCAACTTGGCAACCAAATCTACCTAAAAAATCAAAAAAGTTGAGGATGTTTGACTACTATCCCTACTGTCTGTTATTATAGGCAAAAAAGTAGAACAGCTCATGAAACAAACATCCTGTATGCCCAGTGGGCACAGACCTACCTTTCCACTCTCTTTCGAAGATTGGCGGCTTGCCATTCCAATCGCTTATGACTCGGTAAATAAATCTCCGTGTGGTGGCCTCCCTTTCCAATGGTACAGGGGCATTTTCAAATGTGTTCCAATTGTGACTATCCAGTAGGGTCAGTACATCATACAGAATGCCTTGGCTATTAGCACCATGTTCACAGAGTTCATCAAATCACCATTGAACCAACTAATCCAGGCAGATATGACTATAATCACAAATAATACTTTTACAGTTTACTTCCACAAGCTTGGCAACTCTCAAATTGATGCATATTGAAAACATGGTTATTACAAGTCAAGCATGGAAACAGATAGATGTGGCACATGGTATTCAATCAAATAGGAAGTTGCGCAAATTAATAAAAAATAATAATACATTCTAACTTAAAACATAATAAAATGGATGATAACACCTGAAGAATTATGTCTCAAAGAAGTATGCAGATATAGATGGTGATAGTGACAAGTACGAAGCTTCGTAACTATTGCTTCCTCTGTAAGACCATCTTCTGCTGAAAATGTTTTCATCGTTTCAAGTACCGAGATCATGCAATAGCCTTTTGCCGATCGTGAAATCCCTAAATCACAGCATGTTATAATATTAGAAAACATGTAAATCTCAATCTTCACATTTGCATTTGAAGGATGTATACTATTATTTAAAATGAGAACAAAATTCATAGCAAACTACTAAAGACCCCTGAATATTAGTAATCAGTAGGGTTATCTGCAAGACAATTAGAAACCCAAACAAGACAGCAAACAAAAACAATAAGACAAAAAAAAGAAAAAGAAGGTTAACTGTTGGCATCACAATATTCTCCATAGCTGGATAGAATTTTTCCAACTGCTTCACGTTCAGTTAGTCAAGGTGCTTTATCAATTATCAGTACATACATAGAGGCCTTCTCCCACGACAATCTCATGATGATAATTCTAAGCAAGTTCCACTAGTAATTTTTAAAAGATGATCCATCATATCACATCATAAGATACGAGACAATTCATGTTTCTCTGAGAAACAAAAACTTCAAACAAGGCTCCTATAGCTAACACAGATATGCAGTCTTGAAAAAGAGGTGCCAACAAAATCTTCAGCGAAACCCAGTCTCACATGAACCCTTCAGGACTAGCACACAATCCAAGTGGCACAAAATCAACTCCAGTAATTATATGATGAGAACTGAGACCATGGTGGGGTATGGTACTTCAAAATCACTAACAGTGGAATCACCATCATTGTAGGTGAAGTATGTCACCTTACATGTTGAACCTGTTGCTTACAGGGAAGCACTCATGGCAGAGTGTGAGAAGGGGCTAACTGAGAGTATACATGAAGTGACTTCAGATCCACATTAATTTCATAAACAAGCTGAAAGAAAGGTGGTGTAGGATCAAAACCTTGCAACACAATTGAATTTGTTGACGCATTTTCTGGAAGATGTCATTTTGTGCATACTTACAGAGGCAAATGAGTTGTCGACTGATTGATGAATACAACTAGATGGTCCAATATGATATTTTGTTTCAATTTTCCACTAAAGACTCTTCACATATCTATAACAAATACCTCTCATCAGGTGCTTGCCAAAGTCATCAAATATAATTAGCCCCTGGCTCTTATGTTAAGGGAAAAATTTTCTTGCTAGCATATTAAACCAGCGCATGCCATAGCAGTGTTGTAGGCACTGGCATTGACAAGCTAGAATAACATTGCTTGGACAACTTTGAATAATACGAGGACATGTATACCATGAAATCTACATTAGCACTTATGCTCAAGACAACAAAATCTTATTACCTAAATCAAGAAGCCTGTAAACCCAAAAACTAATATGAGGCTTTCCAATGGAAGCTAAGAAAACAAGCATAACATGTTTGGTTGTTATTTCACAGTCTCTTGGATATACAATAACTTTATTGAGCTTGAAGCCTAATTCTGGATATGGCAATAAATCCTTTGGAACCATAGGTGATCCTTTGAAACCTTTAATTAACAAGGTTCAAAGTTTGAAATCTATATAGTAAATCTGATTATATTGAAAATTCAGAATTCTCAACACTTTAGTTCCCCTTACAAAGCAAATTGAATTGTCAAAAGAAAAGAATTTACTACACAAATTACATCAGCATATGTAAATGTAAAAAAAATTGAAACAGGTCTGATACCAAATGTCACAACCCTGATCTGATAAGCTAATTGACCTATCAATTTCGCTTGACTCAAACCACTAGCCAAAATGCTTAAGCTGATGTTGATAGTAATATACTCATCAAATTCTTACAAGTCAATCTTATTTTTTTCCATTTCCAATGTGAGACTAATCAAGGTGTTAAAACCTTCCACACTCAAGAGTTTGACGTCCTCGTCAAGGCCTAGTATAGTCCAAAGCAAACCCTAGCATGGTGCACGTGAGGCATAGCCCAATGGTGGCTCCATGCCATGACGAGTCATCTGACTCCATCCATAGGTAGTTCTTTCCTACTCGAGCCCCTCACCATACACCAATACTAAGTCGGGTCATGACATTTGGTATCAAAGCCGATTTAGAATTAGGGCATGGTGAGGGGCTCAAGTAGGAAAGGACTACCCGTGAATGAAGTCAGAGGATTCGTCACGACGTAGAGCCACCACTAGGCTACGCCTTACATGTACGATGCTAGCGTTTGATTTGGACTATGTTGGACCTTGACGAGGACGTCAAACTCTTGAGTGCAGGAGATTGTAACACCCAAATTAGTCCCACATCGGAAGTGGGCATAATTAAGATTGACTTATAAGGGTCTGATAAGTATACTACTATCAACTTCAACCTAAGCATTTTGGTCAGTAATTTGGGCCAAACAAAATTGATAAGCTAGTTAGCCCATCAAACCCGGGTCGTGACAATAAGCCTAGTGTATAACATATCAAATCGCAGTTTGATTACTGTCAAGCTCACGTTACTCCACTTCTCATGTATGTTCAAGCTCCACAATATCCAATCCTGATGTAGAATTCTTTTCAAACTAACATCATAGTGATTTTAGATCACAAATTTCTTTTGATTTTTATCTTGAAAAATACTTCCCTCAAATTGAAAAGGTAAAGAAATGAGAAGAGAAATTGACTAAAATAGAGAGTACAAATTGTGGATGGACTTGATCAAAGACTCATCTCAAATCAGATCAGTTACTTTTTTGACAAAAGCAGTAAGGCTACAATTTTGTTTCATTAAAATATGAAGTTAAGTACACAGGGAAATTTAAAAAAAAAAAAATTCAAGCTTAAACGAGTCCTGTCTCTTCTTGTAAATCTCTACCTCAAGATAACATCAGGTGATAAAAATTTAAAGATTTTATAACATATACAAGGCTTCCTGTTGCTACACACAAAACTTTGCAATGAAACCACATTATCAATCCACCCAAAACTGTAATTCTGATGTTCAATACATTGAAGCATTTCTAAACCATACAAAGACATGCTGAAACCTCAACCAACTTGAAAACTTTTGGAGCATTCAAAACCGTTTCCTGAATAGTATATAATTTTAAAGAAACTATAGAAGTGTCATAATCAGTTTGAAAATACCAACTACAGGCATTGGATCGGGAAACTCGACATCATGGTCAACTCCAGCAAGCCCAAAAACATAAGGATTACCAGGATGTGCATGGCTGCAACATCAAGAATCAGTCACAAGTCACAACAGTAATATTAAATGAATATGAAGGAAAAAAGAAAGAAACAGTTTTGCCTCAGAAATTTAAAAAAGAAATGAAATATCAACAAATTCCTCTATGAAGTCTCCAATGAAAATATTTCTAGAAATAGGATACCTGGCATATATGACAAATATAACATTACTGTAATAAAGTACCACAGAAATAAAATGATCGGTACTTGGATAAGCTCAACATGATTCAAAAGTGACTTGGAAGAAAACTAAGGAGAGCATTTACACAAGCAAGAGTGAAGAAGAAATGAGGTTTATCTCAAATGAATTCTTGATGAGAGAACAAGGACTAACATGAGATACATCATAAATGCAATTAATGTCATTAACAATCTTGTATGTTCCGAAAGTTGCGTACGTGAGAATAGAAAATATGTCAATTCAACATCACATGCTAACATCATGAAAATATTACATAGAAGTTTTATTCCTTTCTTTCTATTTTATTGTTTTTCATGCTTGCTTATAGTTCCAATTATAAGAACCTAACAGCAACAACATACTGAAAGAACTCTAAAACATCAGAAAATACAACATCCCTTAAAAATTTGCCTCTTAAATGCTTTGAGCTTTACATAAAAAGTTTATACTCTATGGTTGATTTCCTCTGCATAAAATAAGGTGATTCTGAAAAATACATGTTTGAATCTTAATATTTAATAACCATTCATTCTCTCTCCACATGTTTATTACATGGCTACTAAGTAAACACAGGAAATATCTTACAACGTCCTTCAGAACAAATGTAAGAAAATAAAATCTACCGAAGAAACATGGAATAGAGAAAGAAGATGGAGTAAGAGCATTTCATAACATTTGAACAACAAAAGTAATGTCATCAATTGCACATGCATTTCATGGAATTCAACTAGGCAGCAATGCACAGAATTATGACTGTAAAATCCCGAACAAGTTTTTCCTTTGTGGAAACATGGTGCTAACTAAAATAACAAGTGTAGATTTTTAAAATAATAAGTTTGAAAATGAAATAAATTTTGTTGCAAATTAATTACCCAGATATAAATCGACCTTTACGAGTACGAGCCTGAGTTGGTCCTTGAATCTCCTCAACTATGCACTGTCAGAACCCAAAAGAAAATGTTCAGCATTACACCTTATGCATGCACCATTAGCATCATTTTGTACACATTGAATCTGAAAAACTCATTTAAGTGATATATCAGCAAAGTCAGAAAGCATATTGAAGTGACTAAAGTGTTTCAAACTGAAAAGGGCAGTAAACAAGAGTTAAGGTCAAGACAAAGATGTTCCAAGTATCATCTCATTTCACTACGACTCCATTTCATAAAGGAATTCATAAAAATTTCCAGTGAAATCCCGGGATTTTAACCAAACACCCCCAAAATCCTTGCCTGACCCTAAAAATCCAAGGATTCAAATTCCAAGGACCCTCAAAATTCAAAGATTCGTACTCCAAAGACCCTCAAAAATCCAAAGAATCGAACTTCAAGGACCCATTGAGTAAAAGGGTTTCATTGGGTTTTGAGTCAAACACCCTCAAAGACCCTCTCTAAAAATCCTAGGATTCAGATTCCAAGAGCACCCTATGGAACTTCGAAATCCCAAAGATAATATTCAAAATTCCCATCAACATATTCCATCCGCATATATCAAGCTTTGGATCCCCCAACAAAACACAAAATCTTGTCCTGCCTTGGAACTTATAAAAACTACTTAGATTTTGGATAAGAGCTTTACAAAAAATTGCAGCCAAACAGAATGATGAAAGAGAAGAAGAAAGAAGAGAAAAAGAATAAGAAAGTGTTTAAGCAAAAGGTCTACCATCAAATTATAAATAATGTAGCTATTCTCTTATGGAAATAGATAAAAATGAAATAAATGGCTAGTGTACAATAGCTTCCAGCTGAAGAAGTCTCCAAAAAGTTCTCTTGACAGTGCCTCAGACATGTGAAAAAGAACAAGCCATCCCGGTCATAACCACAGTAGGATAGAAAGTAACTCCCATCAACTGAATTACTGAAAGCCCTGTGCCAAACTTGCAAGAGCAAGCTGGAGCCTGTGACCCAATCCAGTCTGATTGCTTGATGAATTGCACTTTGCATGATCCTTCTTTCTTTTACCAGCACATGGTCCAAACAAATTCCATCCTTTTTGTACCAACCACACAAAGATATTAGCTTTATTGGAGATTGAAACCAAAACTTCTCAGGGTCTCAATAGAGAAGACCTCAAAGTTAAAGAATTTATATTAGTGTGCTACTTTAAAAGATTTAGTAGAAACACCAATTCAAACTAAAGAACACTGTCATAGTCAATTTGGCATCTCTGATCTCCTTCAAATCTTAGGTGCTCCTCCATCTTCGAATGATAGAGCAGACACTCAAAAGAACTAATATCACAGAGGACGATGACCCTTTGTCCTGGGACAGGATGGCCTAAAGAGGTGTCGGAAAGTGTAGTTATCCCCACCAAGTGAGGTAATAGTCAAAGGCCAAACATCATTTAAGTACCCTCAAAAAACCTAATCTTCTCCCCATTGGCCCCAATAACTTTTGAACCCTAATCATGGAGATCTGTCCACACCAAAAGGCATCGTTCAAAGTAGCAAGGGAACATACATATCTAGCCAATTAGATGCATAATGGTTCCCACTAAAAATTTATGTTTGCCATGCATGTTTGTTCCAAGGAGGATCTCATTCATTGAATACTTTCTACCATCAGTTTCAAAAATGGTAATTGTAAGCCCTCCCTACTATTTGCTTTTGCATACCGCCATCCACTAAAAATCAACTCCCTGCACCCCTTTAAACTTTTTCCAAAGGAAGCTCTTTATTCTATCAGTCATTCAAAAAGCTTGAAATTAACCAAGAATACGCTCCTTAGTGAAGATAAAACCCAAACTCATTTCATAGCAAAAACATGTTCACAAATCTTTTTATTTTACTTTTCTTCAACATTTTTAAAGTCGCATGTACTGACTCCCCTTTCTCCCCCCTCCCTAATATGAACTCGAGTTCAAGATACAAGATACAACCAGCCATTGCTTTTTATCCTCCCAGCAACCCTCCTCTTCAATCCCACCTGCTTGAGAAGCTACATATCTCATGCACTGCATCCTTGTTAGATATTGACCACCTATACCTCATCATCATAGCCCCACCAAGAAGTGGTGGACAACTGATAAAAGTTTCCCCTATTTTTAATTTAGTCTCTTGGTGCTTATGACTCAGGTGCCCTTCTTTTTTTTTTTTAACAAAAGAAGGATAGAGGCATGGAGGGGAAAATGGGCCATCCAGACATGTCAAAACATGGTTTCGAGGTAAGGATTGCTACTAATAGGAACATTAATACAGTGATTTAAAAAGCGCTATGCGCCAAAGTCCCAAAACCCCCGAGGCACTAGGCGCTCGCCCGAGCAAAGCAAGGCGCTCTAAAATATTAAAATATAAAAAAATATATATAATATTATTAATCTAATAAATAAAGATTATTTTGTACAATAATTAATAATCTATTGTTAACAGTAGATTATTTAGATCCATCTGTAGCTTTAGATCCTGCCCCTTATTCTTCTCCTGAGATGAGCTCATAGACGGAGTTCTGTTCTTATGCTATAAATGCACTAGAATATTTACTGTTAACAGCAGTTAGAAGGGAAGAGTAGAAACTGCGAGTGAGAAGTCGCGGCAGCAGACAGCAACAGCCACAGCAGAGTCGCGGACAGTAGGAGGCAGCAGACAGCAACGGAAGCTGCAGAGTCACGGACAGCAAGAGGCAGCAGACAACAGCAGCTGCAGCAGTAGCGTTGCGGACAGCAGGAGGCAGCAGACAACAGCAGCTGCAGCAGTAGAGTCGCGGACAGCAGGAGGCAGCAGCGGACAGCAGCAGCAGACAACGAACAGCAGCGGAAGCTAAGGAGACTCGGTCGGCGACAAAGGAAGACTCAGAGGCAACAGGAGAAATCGTCAACGGCGGAGAAAGAGGGAGAAATCGTCGGTGACGAACGCAGAGGGAGAAATCCTCGGTGGCGAACACAAAGGGAGGAAGCGTAGGGTTGGAAGTCGGGGTCACGTGCAGGTTTTAATATAACTGTGTGTGTTAGTTGGTTCAATCGAACCAACTAACGCAAATTTAACCAAACCAGACTTAAAAAGTCTGATTCAGTCGCCTTATATCAACCGGGTGCTCGCCCAAAGCGCCCAACGCCTCATTTAAGCGTGTTGCCTGACCCTTAGGCGAGGCCCAAGCATCTTTTTAAATCACTGCATTAACATACCATAGTATTCGCAAAACTTTAAGTTTATACATGGCAACTTGATTGTAAGATTAGTATTAAATAATTCGTCCCCCTTTCTCCTTCCACAAGATCTTAATGCAACAGAAAATGAGTAGCATCAGAAATTAGAAAAAGTAAAAGAATTTCAGATATTGAAAGTGACTCACAACAGAAAATCCATTACGAGTCAAGTCATCCAAAGTCTGGCGCAAGTTCTGCAAATAAAATAAAATAATTATTTTAGAGAGCAATGAGCAGAAATTATCTTTCAATACAAACACATAATTCAGAATGTGGCATGACTAAACAGGTTAGTTATAAAACTAAACTAACCAAGTATTACATCCTCAAAATAGGAATGACAAGGAGAACAATTGAACACCAGAATCATTAGAATTAAAGAAACAAAAATCCTCTATCTTGTTGTTTCTTGAGTTGATTCAACGAAATAGCACAAAAGACAAGCTACAACAATAACACAATGTATAAAATTCCTTTAGTACAGTCCTGTGCCAAAAGAAATCTTGGACTTGAAGACATGACTACCAAAATTCTTCTAGAAACATGCCATGACACTTACCAAAGACAGTTATCAACTGTTGGACACCAATTTTATCCACTTACAACAACACAATAGCAGAAACAACCCATGCCGCACTAAACATGGTGTGCATTTTTTGCTCACAAAGAACAGCTGTATAAAAACTACCAACCAGAGTTTACTAAAAAAATGATAAAAGATAAAAACTGATAACAGTGAATATACTCTTCTTTAAGCATTAAATACTCTGTAAGAAGCAACCATAATCAAGAAATAATATATATAGGGTGCAGAAAATCAACCATAACAGGGCACCCAGCTCTCGGAATACTATCTGTACGCAAACCCCCAAAAGGATTCAAACCAGCATACTCAACGAGAACACAAGCATCAAATCCAATAGCCTCATAAAAATCACCAACCTGAGGAAAAATAAAGCCATCAGTTGCAGTCACTAATTGTGTCATAATCAGTAGAAAAAATGTATCTTGATTAGAGTCATAAAGAGCATCCTGTCTTAAATTTGGTATCATAATCAAACCAGCTATCTAATCTACAGAAGATTTTGTTTCAGTCCATTAGCATCAAAAATTGATTTGCAAGTCATAATCAGTAGAAAAAATGTATCTTGATCGGAGTCATAAAGAGCATCCTCTCTTAAATTTGGTACCATAATCAAACCAGCTATCTAATCTACAGAAGATTTTGTTTCAGTCCATTAGCATCAAAAATTGATTTGCAATTCATTTCAGCCGTCCAATAAAATGGTAAAGATAATATCTTCTACAAGCATGGCACTTTTCATATTTGGTTCCAGTGTTTCTCGGCAGAGAGGATAGTATTTATCAAGGCCAGCATATTTTTCATGATGTCATGTTGGCATCCGCTTTCTGGTTATAAAGTTTAAGTCCATGCAAATGCATAAAACTGTTGAAAGCATGCAATCAGTCATCAAGGACCAATGTGTTGCCTGCATGTCAGAACAGCTGATGGTACACAAGTCAAACAGAGAATCATAATACAGAAGTTTGCAATGCAACTGCATTAGATCAATGCCAATGACTGGGACATACATAAATAGAGCTGTATAAGCTGTAGAACATATGTTGCCACAAGCTGAGCCACAAATGAGAAGCACCTTAATATATAGCAAATCTTAACATGCAATGATGGCAGGAAAGAAGATGGATAGCATTGCCCATAAGCCGCAATGATGTAAGAACTATTTCACATTGAGAAAAAAATGCTTAAGTATTAAGCTACAAATCAAATTGTCTGGCAAAGGACAAAAATGAACTATCATGCTAAGAAAACACAGAAAGATGCAAACTCTGTATTTTGATGAATAATTATCTAGAAATATAATTACAACTGTAGATAAATGATACAGAAAACACAAGTTCTTGGAGTTCCAAACTGAATATATTTTCTCTTCAACAGTTGATGCATCATCTTTTTCAAATAAATTACATTACAAAGAGGATTAATCTAGGTAGTCTGAAATTTGTGTATATTATGTATACAAGACAAAGAAGATGAATCTAGCTAGCCTTTTCAAATTCATACTTAAGAGTACTCCAGGATCTTATGTAAAATTGCCAGCAGAAATTTTTATTTGTCTTCACTGTGCACCATAAACTTAATCAATACTTTTCCTGCACATCTAATATGGGACTGACAAATCTTAATGTAAAATTCATAATGGCCAAGAACTTATTTCAAAGACTAACTAAAAGTTATTGCTCAGAACTTCAAATTTCCAAGTCCTGCATGCACATCCAAATCCTTTGCATACACATAGAATGTGGAGCTAGAGTGAGTTGTCACATATGTCCCTCTTCCAAGCTTTGGAATCCAAGACAAGCCAAGGTCTCATACACAACCAACCCATGATCATCCCAGTAATCCTTTGTGCTGCAGTCTCAGTCACATAAGATAAATTTCATCCTCGACAGTTGACACAACCTGTAGTCATCCAAAACCTAGCTCAAGAAGAGCTAGCCAAGATTTACTGTTTCGGTTCAGTTGCGTGGTTAGAGGGCTGTTTTGACACTTAAACTGCTTGTAAGATATAGGACAATAGAAACTTAAAGCAATATGCTAATCAACTGCTACAGTGAGGATCATATGCAACACCACCACAACAATGATGACAAATTTTCAATTTACCAATTTGCACTTTTTGCTACATAATTATAGCCATCAAGAGAAGCATTTTTCTCAACATGCAGAATCATAATCAATCAAAGGTTATAAAAGATAAAATCAAAAGGAGAACTAATTGATGCTCAAGAAACTTGCCATTCTCCAACAAGGTAATTCTCACATTTATTTCATTATAAAACAAAGCAACAACAAGTAGAACATGACAAACCAAATATCATAAGAGATCAGTGGCATACTCGACAAAGCAACACTTCTCGAGGAAACCTCGACTTAAATTGCAACAACTCCATGTTGAGTGTTCCTTCTTTCAAACTGCAAGAAGCAAGATAAAGGAACAATCATTCTAGGAAAAAATATCATTAAGAAAAATATCAGCAGTATATATATATATATATATATATATATATTAAAGAGCAAAGAAAAATTGCATGCTAAACTTATAGTGCAGCAAATCCAAAGATACTAATTTGAGTATGTAGGAAATCTCATGAGCCAGGATTACCAGAAGTCAGAAAATACCCCAATTAAATTCAAAAACCTCTGGTCATCAACAAAAGACTTGACCCAGTTTCAACCACAAGTTTTTATATGTACGAGTATGAGAATTGCTTAGAAAAACTAGGAGCTTATAATACTTAAATGACTTGTTCTTGGTAAAAGTATAAATCTATATCATATCAAAGTCAGTATTAGTGCAATGGCTAGTAACGACACGATAACTAGAACAAATGTTACTATTTTATCATAATACAATAATCAAGGTTACGGATTTAATTTTTGGCCGGCACAGAAAGCTTAATTCAAAATTGTGCTAAGTTATGCTGGATCACACCACACTAATGCCTGATTCAATAATATATCTAGAACAGCTTTTAGCATAAGACACACTGCCCATAAGTGTCTCCGGCCAAATTATGTTAGCCCATACCAAAACCTCCATTCTGCTGATATCAAAATTCATTGCAGTGTAAGCATCAAATGCCCTAGAAACAAAAAATATAATGCCTCTGCAACCATAAGGCACCTAAGAAAGCCATAGATGAATAGGTTTAATTTTGTTAAATGTCATAATAAATCATGAAATGAAAACAATCGTTAATGAATCATAGCAATTGATGCTTAAATGTAATTTATACAAATGGACAAGCTAGTACACTTGGGCAAAGACAAGGTGCTATTCTTGTCAAGAGTTGGAAGTCTGGAAATCTCAGATATTTTAGGGCTCTGCCAATAAAGTCAAAAAAAAAAAAGAGAAAGATCAAGTTTACAGTAGCTGCAATTCTATAAGGCTACTGCAAAGAAACAACAAATTTAGATAAAATCTACTGAAGGACCTTAAATATCAACTATGCACATTAAAGCTGTTAGTTGCAGGAATAAACAACCATTAGGGATGTAAAATAACTCGAACGATCGAGAATAACATACATTACCTGTGAAACAAGAAGCCTAATGAAATTAAAAGATAATGATCATCACAATAGCATGGTAACTATTAGTAGCAATAATCTATATAGCATTCTCCTGAAACAAACCTCATACTGGTTGTTAGTTACGGACACTAACAATGTCCAAAATTGTGTTAAAATTTAAAAAATTGAGAGATAGCAGCTTCTGATAAGGATTTATATATTTGTGGTGACAACAATAATAATCCCTCAAGTTAGTTGGGACATATTAACAATAATTTGCTAACATCAACATGGTAAACTTTTAAAAGGATACAATTTGGTACCCTAACCCTGTGTAGTCAAGCTGTCGATTTTAAAAGGATACAAGAACCAAGGTTTTTGATTCTGCTGGATTTGGTATGGTTTGACCAGTATTTATCAGTCCAACTTCCAAACAGGACCCAACTGATGAACAGGATGTCGGACTAAGAAAATTGGATGGTCTGGTCCGGTGTGCTTACAACCAGTTTTTTCTCTTTTATGTAGCAAAATAACATGTTTCAGATGGGTCACCAACCCAAAAAGGCAAATTTTTCAGCATAATCTCTACCACCTAAAACATGAGCATATAAATATCATATTTTGCAGAAGAACATTGCAATCAAGTTTTTTTTTCTCCTTGCCTTTTCTTGCTTTCTGTGGGAAACCAAAAGTAATTCTTAGCAATTACCGCTATCCAAATGCATTTGACAGATTAATACAAGAATCATATATTATTACCACTACATTGACTGAGAAATATCAAAGGCATGAGAGGTAGGAGATAAAAATACACAGAACAGATTGTGCAGCAAATTAAGAGTGATTGTTCGTCAGAATGCAGTAGTATCAATTAAAGTCCTTGTTCACACAAGGGGCAACTTTGTATGGTTGACAAAACAATAGGAACTCAAAGTGCACTATTATAACATGCAAGTTTCATGGAACAAGATCATGCACTGTCAAGGGGAAGAAATGAGAGTAAACCTTTTATACAGTGAGATAAGGAACTCTGCTTACCTTCCATTTTTTAAGTTGACATCTAATCCTAACAAATTTGAATAAGTAAGCCTTTTGACCAGTAGAACAGTAGAATGCTTTTTGCAAAGTTGGATCTTCTGAGGAATTCAAATCATTAATTCATGGTTAGATAAACAACCCAAGATTCACAATATAGGGAAAAAAAGTCTAAAGGCAGGTTGTCATAGAAACCTCTTTCCACCACATGATATGAGAGTGGACCTCTTCCACATAAAAATCCTTTTGCTTACTCAATCTCTTACTTGCCATTGGAATTCCTTTAAATACTTTGTTAGGCCTGACATATTTCCTCACAAGCAACCTGCAAGGTGTTCAAGCGGCGAACATTAGTTGATATACTAGAAACCCTCATGGAAAAAGTGTGAATGTATCATTTCAGGCTATCAAATTTCATTAACTAAGGAATCAAATTTTAAAACATGGATGTGGTAAAAGCTTATATATTTCGTCATCTCATTGCATGAGCAAACTTATGAACTTATAAATCTAAAATCTAGAAAAAGCAAAACACCAGTTTGCAACAAAAGATAAATCAGGATGAGGGTGGGCAACAGAAAATGGATCAACCAAAGAGACAAAAGGGTACTTGCTCTATTACAGGTGTGGTTACTGCAATCTTGATCCCTTGTACAGAAGAAATTTCTATTTTCTTCAAAACAACTGCTCTAAGGGCTTGTCGTAACAGCATTTCACCGGTCAAGAGACACTTTAAATTTCATCAGGTAGTTTGAAGGGAAGAAACTAGGGCATCAAGGTTTACCTTGGGAGTGGCGATTTGTTGAACCTATGGATGACGGAGGGGCGTAGTAGTCCCACGAGAAAAAGGCGAGGCGAGGAAGCCATTAGAGCGGTCAATACGACGCGACGCATTACAAGTGGAGACGGGAACAATGGAGAAGCGAAATGGTTGAACGGAGTTTAGGGTTTGCTCCGGCACCCTTGTATGGACGTATCGTTCTCGACGCCCAAACGATTGAGAGGTCACAGCGGTTATTAATGTGAAGAATGGTGTATTAATGTTGTCTTTCATGCTCTTGTTTCGCAAAGTTGTAGTTATATCCCTCCGTAAGTTAATATCCTAAACAAACCCGATTTAAGAGCATAGTCTTCAGTTTGGCCAAAATTACATATATAACCCTACCTAATTTTATATTATACATATGTACCTCTAAAAATAAAAAATTGAGGACTATAATATATCGTATGTCAATATATTCGATACAATTCGATATGCTGATAATTAATACCTATCTGATATTATTATCTTTGTCGACTAAATGAAAAAAAAATCAAAGGTTTTTTTTTAGGTTCAAATTTATGGGTTTCGTCGATGATGTTAATGATAGGATTACGTGTAAAGGATCTCAGGGACGGATACGCTTGACTAATTCTACATGGACAATATGCTATTTATGGGCATGTTTGTAGTGGGTTGTGAGTTTCTCACGGGGATGGCAACAGGTGTAATTTGCAAGTACCTATTAAAATGAGTACATACTAAACAAGCAAATGCCATATACGGACGGGTTTGGAGCGGGTTTGCTACTCTCACTTTAATGATGGTCAAACAGGTCGTTGACATCAACATTCGGTCGTACTAAGGAATCTGAGAGGATCAAATTGGGATAAGACAATATCCGAGCATGGGTTAGCTTCATCTGAAACCTGCCAAACGATTAAAAATCAAAATCAAAAGAATGGAAGTACATATTTTCTTTCACGTGAAGCAAATTTTCAGTTTTATATTCCGATAGATTCTTCCGTCTTACTCTTCTGCCAAGAGACTGCATGAAGCAAGAGCAACACCTAAAAGCTGAGACTGTTTTACTGACATCAAAGCAGGAAAAAAAAAAGAGTAAAATCACCAAAAAAGGACAGCCCTGATTGATTATTAAGCATTCTAAAACTCAAAGAAAGAACAAGCTCTCATAATTAATTATTAAGCCAAGATTGAATTCGGCTAGGCCACATTTTTTAGGATTCTTACACCCTTGCAAATGTGGTCCGGACTTGTCATCGTAATTCCTAGTAATTTTACATCCCAGCTCAAATAGAATCATTTAAAGTCAATGGATGTTCTACTCTATAATCCTTCAAGAAGCGTTTACAAAAACACTATACAGTAAAGGAAAAGGCTTCGGAGCAATTAGGTATCCTACCATCACTGTCATTAGTTGAATAATTAATTACCAAGACTAGTATATTTTGTCTTACGAAACATACTTAATAAATATTTTCAATATGTACGAAGGCCGATAATAATGAACCAACTAATTCTATCTTGAATGTTGATAACAACTAAAATTTTTTATAATCCTTAATTATACTAGGAAATATCATTACTGTGTTGAGAAAAATCCTTCTCTTTATGTGCATAAATAGAGAACATCATATCAAACAAACACATATATCATTTTCGTTTAATTTCTAACACATATAACAAGATCTGTAATTATTGTTCTGAACTCGGGGTATTCCCGAGGGTAAAGCATATTCAGCGTGACTAAATATTATCAACATTAACTTATTTATAAGTCAAAATGCACTTTAAACTAAATGTACTAACCTCAATACATGGAGTAGCATCTCCTCTACCACACTGGTTAGAGTCTGTCAGCAACTGCAAAACCTGCAAAAAATAAAAAATAAAAAATAAAAAAGAAGGAAAGAAACATTTTGTGGGGTAAATCTACCACCCAAAACTCCACATGAAACACAGAACAACAAAGCAAGGCTTGCAAGATCAAAAAGCTACTCATACGGAACTAAGAAGAACTCGCTAGAGTGGGAGCTCAGTTGAAGCAAATAGTTCAAGAGATGTTGTCACTGTCCGTGCAAACTCTTCCTGCACTCTCCAACTTTTCTGTCTCCATGAACAACCACCAGCTCTTTCAACAGTAGTTGTTTGAGAGGACACCTAACTTACATGTGAACCTCAATTTGTCAATCATATCATCCCATACAAAGGCAGCATCACCCACACACCGTTGGATAAAAAAACTTATTTTAAGATTGAAAAGTGTTTTAGAATTTTTGAAGTCAATGTCCCTAAGGAATTCTAATACAAGCAAGAGTTTTCATGAAGGAAAAAAACTCCAAAAATTAGGATTTAATTCTTCTATAAATATCTCATGTATCCTTGGATTTTAGTAGGACTAGAACAAGATTTAAAGTGTCTCTTTATAGTTTCTATAAAAGGTATTCTCTATAGTTTAAAAATATATATATAAATTCTTCGATGTTTATATGAAAGAATTTGTAAAAAATTATGCTTGAGTAGGAATAATTCAAGGTCTTATAATTGATCTCACGTAGTGAAGAATTTAATTTTATCTGTAAATGTGAATGTAAGTAGGGACTTACCAAACCACGTTAATCTTAAATCAATTTTTTGATACATTCTTCATTATTGATCTTTGCGTGATTCATTTTTTGTTTTTAATTTTTTCCTCCCCCTCTCCAACACTTATTTAACATCAATATTAGAGTATTAAGATATTGATAGCATGAACAAGAAAATGTGATCTCTAAAAATTTTAACCTAAAAAATCTAAGATATATGCCTTAATAGGTTAATCATGTAATCAACAATGATTGATGAGAACAACTAGATTTGAACGGTTATGTGATCTCTAAGCTTCAATTACTAAGAGCTTCCATAAAAATCATCATGGAAAGACTGCCACTACAAAGTCATAACTTCTAGATTATGTAGAACATAAAATAATGATACAGATCAACAAATTTATTTGATTTTGTCCCAAAAAGAAGAATATCTTACAATGGAGAACCAACCGACACAAGAATGCACTTCATAGACACCCAGAAATATTGCACGACTGAGGCAATGCATTCCCAGATTGTAAGTGCTCAAGACCCAAACGAACGAAGAGAACTCCAAATTCAGACCAGAGCAATGATAAAGAAGAGAATAAGTCCGACCTCCATGAGAGTGATAAGAAGCTACCTTCCGATGTCCCTTACGGGCTGCTTTCCATCTTCAAGCCTTTGGACGACGACCGGCACGACGCCGTTGAAAGGAAGCTTGAGGTGATCCCCGTAGAGCAGCGTCGGACAGCGCCTGGAGCGCTAGGGGGAATTCAATTCTTCATAGCGCGAAGAAAGACGGTGAATAATTTGTACTTCCATATTTACCCTCAATCACCGAAGATTTACCATTCCACCACCGGTTGGTTCTATTGTTTGATCGAACAGAAGTGTCTGTTTAATCCATTAGAAGTGTCTGTTTAATACATATATATAAATATATATATATATGTATATATGTGTATATATATATGTATATATGTGTATATATATACACACACATATATACATATATATATATATATATATACATACATATATGTGTATGTATGTATATGCATATATATATATGAATATATCTATATCTATATCTATATATATATATATATATATATATATATATATATATATATATATATATATAATTTTTATTTTTTATATGATTAACCAACCACTAAAATTAACCAACCAAAAGTGCTGATCCAAAAACAGAGTCAATAAAGAATTCTTGACATTTTCTATCATTGCAAGCATATGAATGAGAAATGGAGAAATATATGTTTGGTTGCAGTGCACAGATACAATAGAATCCATAATTTCTTTTCTTAAATTTGTTTCTCAGAAGCAAAAATTTTCTCACACACATACTGGAATTAAGCAAAAATGTTCCTAAACATGCCTCATGCCTCAATTTAAAGGTTTGTAATCTTTCAGAAGCAATAGCACACCAAAATCCAGACAACCACAATATCACAATAATAGAGTTGAAGGCTGAATTGTCTTATGGAATACAATCCTTTCAGTGGATTAGTGGAGCATGTTCACTAAAGATGGCCTGTAAGCTTAAAAGTACAGCAGGCAACATCATCGGCCGAGAACAATTATTCCTTCATTTTGATTGTTCTCGATTTGATCGTACACAAAGGAGTTGACATTACAGATTCTAGCCTTATATGAAAGGAAAATGAGAAAATAGTCCAAACATGATTTCAAAAATGCCTTATTGTTCTACCTCAACAGAAAATTGTGGCTGATATTTTGATCTCCATTATTTTGCATTAACACATATTTATACAGGATGTATTCCAACTCTGAGTTCACAATTCGAGGAGATCTGTATCGGGGCTGCCGATATTATTCCACCATTTTCCTGTTGTGTTGGTTAGGAAACTACCTGTGATGTTCATCTACACTGATGCAGTGGAACAGGGTCACCAGTCAGAACATGCCACCTAGCCTTTTCCTACCTTTGGTCCACTGTTCATATGTACTCAAGCATCTTGCACACTGCTAGATCTTGTAGAGTACTCAGAAACCAGCCTAAGAAACATGGATGATTTGTCTTCCAACAACTGGTGTGGACTGTCAAACTCGGCAACTCTACCTGACAAGCATAAAAAATGTCAAAGAAAAATCAGTGATGTTGTATACATAGAAAAAATGTTGATAAAATAGATCATGACCTTCACAAAGTCAATTAGTCGCCTAGTTCTCGGTTATCAAATTTGAATATGGAAACTATTTACCACATGCAATGGGAGTCAATTTAATGGAAAATCTTTTAACTGTTACGTCATTAATGAGTAGTATGAAGGAGATGGCCGGTAGAACATATGTTATATGATAATTTAACATGAACTACATTTTTCTTCTTAACAACACACAACATCAACAAAATGACCACACGTGGACGGTTCAAAATGATGCAATAGTAGTTTCTAAGAGGACTCAACTATGAAAATAATGGCAATATATTTAAGAGAAATTTTAAGTAGTGGATGTATCTTTATTTTTTCCTTTTTTGTTGAAGAACCAATTAGAGAAAGAGAATCAGCCTCATATAACAACACAAGAAAATCAATTCTAAACTTTTCAATTGGCTCTTTGGGTTGACAAACAACTTACCGTCGCTAAGGACCAAAACCAGATCACTGTCAATAACAGTAGGGATACGGTGTGCAATGGTGCAGACTGTACAATCCTTAAATTCTCTTCGAATGATCTTCTGGATAAGGTTATCTGTAGCTGTGTCAACTGAGGCTGTTGCCTCATCAAGCACCAATATTCGTGCCTGCTTCAGCAATGCCCTGCCCAGTGAAACAAGTTGTCGCTGTCCAACACTCCAGTTGTCTCCATTCTCCAAAACTGAAGAGGTCAGAAGTGACAATTACAAATGAAAGTTAAGCAACAGGACGATGCTAGTATGCAAGGTAGCAAATGAGCTCTCTTTTCAGAAATGCAAATTTTGCACATTGCAGTAGCAAGAAACCCTGACAAAATTCCTAAAGAGATCGCCTTTCCTTGGACAATTTTAATCCAAAATTTGGACGCAAAGGAGCACATGTATTTTAAGAAAAAGCAGGGATATGATGAGTTCAAGATAATCTACACTAACAGAGACCTTTTCTTAAATCTACATATGTGTTACAGTCTATGACATTGTAAATTCACTGGGGTCAAGTACCATAAAGAAGCCTCACACATAAGAAAACCGATATGTGTTACAGTCTATGACATTGTAAATTCACTGGGGTCAAGTACCATAAAGAAGCCTCACACATAAGAAAACCGATAAAATTTTTACATTTAAGAAGAAATACCATAATAGAGTATATTAAAAACATGCTAAGCAGCAATCTTTCATCTCCATCTGAGCTGACAAATCAGAATTTTTTGCAACTGTAGATCTAAAAGTAGAACAAAAAGCAACAGTCTTTTGCCACATCAACAGGCAACATACCTGGAGCATCAAGCTTTTGGGGCTTATGGCGGATCACCTCTCCAAGTTGACACTTTTCAAGTGCCTGAGGAAGGAAACTACTTTTACAACAACGTAAAAAATGATGCAGAATTAAAGGTTTCTTCATTAATATTACCTGCCAGATTTCATGATCAGAATGCTCTTCGAGAGGATCAAGATTACCCCTTATTGTACCCTCAAACAAAGTGGGATCTTGAGGAATGATGCTAAGCCGAGAACGAAGGTCATGGAGACCAATGGTAGAAATGTCTATGTTGTCAATGATAATTTTCCCTTCTGCAGGTTCAATTAAACGGAACAGTGCCTGTATAAGAGTGGATTTACCGCTCCCAGTGCGCCCAACAATGCCAACCTTTTTCCCACCAGGAAATGTGCAGGTTACACCATGTAGGACCAGAGGTAATGTGTCTTTATAACGGACCTTTGTTGTAACAAAAAGAAAACTAAAGTCAATTGCTGCCTTATCTGCTAATGAAAATCACTGTATATTTAATATGTTAAGCATGAGGAAAAAGGATGTGCTGGACTTCAACATCTTTGACCAAAGGATGTGCAGGACTTCAGAAATCTTTTGATAAACAATAGAGTATAAAAATATAGATAAAGTATGAGTATGACAAATTTTCACTAATCAACAAGTATCTTCCAGAAGAAATATTGTGTAACTATGAATATTTTGGCAAGAAATAAAAGTTACTGAAAGAATGTTAACAGGGAAAATGTATGATCTTTGTTGTTTTGTGTATCATCTACATTAAGTATAAAAATTATTTCAGCTGGCAAGTCAGCTTGGATCTATGGCTTAACTGTAACCAGCAAGTTCAAGGGGGATAATCCGATTGCAAGATCTTCAAAATGCATCGATGACACTAAATATGATGCATCATCCCCATGTGTGTTTCTTCTTCTTTCATAAACCAGCAACAATTACATATTCACAAGCAACAAATTCCCGATTGAACATATGCCAGTGATGATAAAATTCTTTCAAACTTGGCCATTACCTCTAAATAATGCCTATTTTCCTTAAATAATCCACTAAAAGATGCTTTATAAAACAAACTTGAATAATTTGAGATCCTTATCAAGTTTTAAGCTGTTGCACTTCAAATCTATCACAATATCTTGGCAACAAACATCGGCCGATAACTACAAAGAGTATATTAAATAAAAATGATTCATGCTCTACTGAAGATAACCTCCAATGAAGATGACAACAAAGGGAATCAAAAGATATGATAGAAGGGGAAAAGGAGTGAATATAATAGTGACAAAGTAGATCATTAAGTTACCATGACAAACTTGCTTTAAATATAGCAAACAACAGAAACAGAACAAGATCCAAAAGGACAAAAATTATACAATATTACAAATCAAATAGCCCTATTATGGTCTGCAGTTTGTACATGTGTTATTGCATAAGATCGTATTGCAGTATAAGTTTGAGTGCACCTTTTGAAGTACAGCACTATGAGAAAGTTTGTACAGCAAATTCGTCGATTTAATATTGGATGACTGGTTGCATTTCCCTACCTAAGAAATTCCAACAGACAACCAAGTGACCTACATTACCATATCTAATTGTAATTCTTCTCAAACCTTAGACGTAAAGAATAGCAGAAATTCATCAATTATCATTTTGTCGAAACACTTATTAATCACTGTCAGATAATTGTGTTTATCATAAGGGCCTCCACCGTCAACGTCAAATTCAGCCAAGTGGAAGTTAAGGCAGAACAAAGGGCCGTCAAACCATTCCTATGCTTGGTGTGGTTGAACAATAGGTCAGGTATGGAGCTTGGATAGCTAGAAGAAGAGCCCATGATGCTATATCAACAACTTTGTTACACATGGATGCCTATGTATGCGCTCGTTCTACCTTGTATAGGAGTCTGACCAGGCTTGGTCAATATTTGACTAGCCAACCAGAACGACTCCTACTTGTATAAGATTGGGACTATACTGATCCAACTTGATTGTCCTGTTTTGGGGGATTCCAGTTCAGTTTAAAGTCACTGAGAACTCTCAATCACAAAGACAGAGGGGAAAATCAGGGGATACAAACTCTCAATCAAAAGAGAGGGCAGTCAGCCAAGATCACCCAATAAACAAAGGAGCTGGCTAGTCCTTACATAGGGTGTCTTTTGTTATGGATGACAAATTATGCCCATAACACACTAGATGATGATCAGCATAGGAGTGTTTCAGTGGTCGAATGTATATGCAACTAGTCTATGATTTCTTGAATCCTAACTAGCGTATACAAGTCTGTAATTCAGATTGTCTATATATATACAGCATAGTTATAACCCCTTGGGCAAGTCTTGGACCTTATTCCAACAATACATCTCCACTATTCCTTTCCAATGTCTCCTCTATAATTTATCCCTCTTTCTCTCACACTCACTTATAATTGGAGGTCACTATCTTCCAAGTAAGGTGGCATTTAATACAAGGTGGCAATCCAATTACATATATTGATCGTAAATAAGGAAAAGAGAAACTGTTGAAAGAAGAAGAAAATTTTAGTTAAAGTTATCAAAAGACTAGCTATTTCTCCACAAAAAAGATTCTGCATTTCTTATGTGTAGCAATTGTACATGATAATGATATATAAAATTTCTTACAGACAAATACCTCATCATACCCTATACACTCTCCTAGTTAGAAGTGACCAAGAAAAAGATAATTATTATAAAAAAAAGAACTTGAGGTGGATTACTATGCGCAGAACTAAAACAACAATGTGGAAATCCACATTGGAAGTCTAGTTATTATTCATAATAAATGTTCTAGGAACAGATTATGACTGACAAGGTAACACTTGTAGAAGGTCTAAACAACAATATTAACTAAGAATGAGTCTCCTAAGTCCTAATAATGTTTAATGCAACAATCAAAATGAACCTTGAATCCGCACCTTAAGATCAACCAGTTCAATTTTTCCAGTCTCTGGCCACCAAGAAGTAGGGCGACAATCCTCAACAACAGCTGGTGCTTCACTTGGGATTTGGCAATACTGATGTATGCGCTCAATAGAAATAATTTTATTCTCAAGCTTACAAAAGCTCAATATCCACCGTGATAAACGAGCATTTAGATTTAAGCCATATGTTACAGCTAGACCCGCCATACCTACAACATCAAAACAAGCTTCATGTAAATAAAACTTTTCACTGAGGAGCGTAAGAAGATATTAAAGGTCATCCCTCCTTAAATATACTGATTTATGAATGGAAAAGAAATTAGCACAAAAAAATGTGGAAATCATCAGGATTGGACATGTATAAAGAATAATTACAAGTTATCAAAACGCTTAGAAAATCAATAGAGGCATACTAGGATCAATAGAACCGTGTGGGAAGCTAACAAGGAGAGCCATGCAGACAGCAAATGCAAAAGTCGAGAGCAATTCCATCCGCAAGCAAAGCCATTCAATTGCGGCAATACTGCAGAAGAATGGACGGGTAAAGCAATCAAGCAGGTATAGGTTCCTCTTCATAAAACGTTTCTCTTGACGGAAACCTCTAATAGTAGCAGCTCCAGAAATTGATTCCCCAAATAGATGGATTACTGGGGATTTTTGTATACTGACAATCCGGACTAGTTCCCTCGATGAAGCCATGTAATATTTCTGCACAAAAACAAGTGAGATTTCAAAGTCATGTAAAATTATTAGTATCTAAAAAATCATTAAAACCTCCTATTCTTCTTTCCAATTTCTCAAGCATCGGCATTCAATTTAGCCATAATAGAAGGTTTTCCAGAAGCAAGCAGGTACAAACAAACATTCTCACCAAGCAACAAGCAAGATAAGAAGATTGTTCTCTTTTCCCAAGCTTGAGTTATTTAGTGCCTCAAAAACCATACGGGATGACACCATGAATTACACAATCACACCATTTCCTGCAACTTTTTCCTAAGCACTTCTTAACTTCACAAAAATTCTATAATTGCAAGAGAACTGATTATATCATAGTGAGTTCAAGAATTTCATTATGGCCAACAACCATCCAAACTAAGTAACTAAAGAATACACTACGTTCCTCTCCTAACCTCTCAAAAATGAAAATATATGATCCAATCATGGTAACAAACATAAGATATGGGGATAATTATTGCTTCATTTTCTCAGACAATTGCCAATGATGTTGTAAGATGATAAACCTTATCGCTGTAATCAATACCTGCATCCATAAGCAAGCCATCGCCATGGGGAGAAACAGAAGCAAAACTTGCCATGTAACTTTGGTCATTACACCAACTATACCAAGAAGTTGTATTGTTGTTGAAGCAAAACCACCGAGTCTGAAAGGTATATCAAGATCCACAACACTTTGATCCACAGAAACCTGATGACTCGTAATTCAAGATAATAAGCAGTATTGAAAAAATATATCATACCATATGATAAAACCAGTTCAATATTAACCAAGAACACCAAAGTTGATTGCTTACTCGATTCAGTATCCGCCCAGCTGGAGTAGAATCAAAAAATGACATTGGTGCTCGAAAGACAGTTCTAAGCATTCTTAGAAACAACTTTTGTGCAGCTGCTAGGCCAAAAGTAGCTACAAGAACAGCTCTGATAAAAACAAACAGTGAACTCCCAAAAGCAAGGGTCATATAAACAACTAAGAGAACAATGCTACTTGTCTTCGGGCTGTCACCTCTAGTTTGAGGATTTGCCCATGCCATCCACCAGTTGCTGGCTATTTGGAGCACCTGAAATGTAATCTGAGCAAGTATAATCAATGGTATTAATGTTCCCTTATATGCTGCAGCCATATATGATAAGTACACTTTCAAGCTAACTCTTCCTCTCTCACGCTCCTCTTCTTGAGCCAGCTGTTTCTTCCTTGTTCGTTTCACTTTCTTTTTCTCTTTTATTGCTTTTTCTTCAGATGGTGGTTCATTTTCTGGTGTTTCACTTTTCATTTTATCTGTGCTGCTTGGACTTGATGTTAACCTTTTACCAAATACAGGAGGAGCACCAGAATGAATAGTTATGCTAGAATCTTCCAAAATATCCATTGTTTCAATTGCTTCATGGTGAGCTGAAACTAATGCATTGAAGTCGGTTCCAGCTTGCAAAAGATCTTCATATTTTCCAGCCTGTATAATATGGCCATCTTTCAGGACCTGCAGCAATTAATGAGAAAGCTGAGTAAAGATTACTGTGATAAAAAAATTATATATAGACCTATATAACTTCTAGAACGCTATCCGTTTTCGGCTTGGGTTTAAGGTAAAAAAAACGTTCAAACAAACTACAGCAGCAGTAACATTTTCAGCATAGAGTTTTTCTTGCTAATATGAATAATTCCTCGTCAGGTATGGCAGACACATCTTAACCTTTATACAAGAAATAGGGTAAAATAAAACAACATAACCAGTTGTTCTTGACAACATACCTAGCTGAGAAATTTGGGAGGAAGAAAAATAATTGATGCCAGGATGTAAGCACTGAGAATTGTCTGGAAGCAAATTGGCAATAATGTCAAGATTTGGCTGTTGATTGCAATCAGGACAAATGGGAGGTCTTGACGATTGATGATAAGCAGGAGAAGAAGGTCAAGAACAGATGGGATATTATAAATCTATTCAACACATAGATGCCAAAATGTACGTGAATTTGTTAAAAAATAAATACGGACATTTTTGCCATAGTATTCATCCAAATATTAAAACATTAGTTATTATAACACATCTAAAGCTTGCTGTACCAGTATTTTGTCGGCAGCTGGTAGAAACTCAACTTGATGAGTGACATAGATTACAGTCTTTCCAGCTAATGCCGTTAGTATGTATTCCTGCAGAAAAACACAAGAGCTGTGAAAGTCAGGTTGAAAGATGGGACAGGACAAGGGAGAGCTGTGTATCCTAACCTTAAATAGTTCGCTTCCTGTGTGAGCATCAAGTGCACTGAAAGGATCATCAAGCAAATAAATATCAGCATCTTGATAAAGTGCCCTAGCAAGCTGCACCCTTTGTTTCTGGCCACCACTCAGGTTAATACCTCTATCACCAATGATGGTTTGATCTCCATGCAATAACAATTCCAAATCTTTCTTCAGACAACAAGCATGAAGAACACTTTTGTACCTTGGCTTATCCATTGGGCTACCAAACAGAATGTTCTCCTCTATATTTCCAGACTGAATCCAAGCTGACTGAGGGACATAAGCCGCAGACCCACTTATACTAACCTGGAAAATAAGATAAAGATTGAACTTGAGAATATAAAACAGAGTTACATGACAGAGAATTGATTGTAGGAGTATTACTTACTTCCCCAGAAGTTTTTGGTATTTCGCCCAGTATGCAAGATAGAAAACTAGATTTACCAGAGCCAACTATACCACAGACTGCTACACGCATGCCTCTTTCAACTTTAAGCTGTATCCCAGAGAGTGTAGGTATTGCAGAGGAAGGGTCCCAGCAAAATTCTCCATCATTAATTTCAATAGAATTGCCCGTAAGGCCCCGAGGAACAACAATGGTGGCATCTTCTTGTAGCTCTTCCTCCTGTAAGAAACCAGATATCCGGTCCAGAGAAACCTTTGTCTGAGCAATCATGGATATCAAGTCTGGAAAATTCCTAAGAGGCTCTTGAAGAATCCTGAAAGTGGCTAAAGCTGAAAGCACACCACCAGCTGTAAGCTGACCACCCAGCAATATAGAAGTAGCAAAGGTTGCAACTGACACAAATATCGGAGATCCCCAGAAAATAAAGGTTATAACAGACTGTGCATATAGAGCTCTCTGAAGCCACTTGAACTCGACATTTCTCATCTCCTCTAATATCAAGCGGTACCGATCTTCCCAAGCCTGCAGCTTCAAAATTCTCATGTTCCTCAAACATTCAGAGGTCTTCCTCATTCTTTCATCCTTGGCAGACATTAAATTATCCTGATACTCCTCTTGCACCTTGGCCAGCGGAATTGTGACAATGATGGAGATAATGGTAGCTACCAGTGTTGCAATTGTTGCAATGCCCACATTTTTATACAAGATTGCCAAAGCAAGTACTATTTGTAGTGGAAGCATCCATATATCATGGAGATACCATGAATAATCACCGACTCTCTGCACGTCGACTGCCATGTAGTTTACTATCTCACCACTTGTATGACTTTGTCGAGCTGTACTTGATAGCCTAAGCCCTTTTCTGTACACCATTGCTGTTAAGGCTGATTTAACATGCATGCCCAATATGTCTACTCCTAAATACCATTGCCGAGTAGAAAGCGTCTCTATCAACTTAGCAGTGAAAAATATTGAGGCCAAAATGTAACCCTCATGAGGAAATGCTATGTTGCCACTCAAGTAATCAACAAAATAACTAATCAAATATGGACCCACATAAGAAACTAAGGTGTTCAACCCGGCAAAGACTGCATTCAAAGCAGCTTCTTTCCAAAATGACCGGCAAATAGCCATTGCCAGTGATGGCTGATTCTCAGGGTCCTCAGCTTTCAACCTCTCCCAATTTAAATTCAGTATCTTGTAACAAGTCTTCGAACGATCTTTTGTGGCTAGCAAAGGTATGTCCCGCAGCTCTAAGGGCCTTTTTGCACCCACTGACAAGAGCGGATCAAGCCACGACAAAGTTGCAAGGCTAAACAGACCTGCCTCGCTGTAGGGGGTGACTCTAAGACATCCATCTTCGTCTTCTCCAGCAAGCAATGGTTCCCTGAGGTCTCCATGTTCCCTATAAAGTTCTATAGATGTGATACCTCGAACTGAGGCAAGGAAAAGGAAAGCAAGGGCAGGCAACGCAGCATAATTTGAAAGCGTATGTGAATTTAGGCTGATCGACTTGGTTATCAATCCCTTGGTATCAAGGTAGCCAATGTAGAGAGAGAAGATGAATGAAATAAACCACCATACCCTAATCAAGCATGGAAATTTAACCAATGCCTTCAATTTACAATGAAATACCGATAAGCCCAAGACAAGCCACGCGGATGCTTGCACGGAAGGCAGGTAAAGAAGCGTAAAATCTCTGGATTCGACCTCTCCTGTAACCAAGTTCACGGTTTCATACCCCAAGACCACCGCTTGAAGGAAGAAAACAAAGAAGCAGCAGAAAGTTGTGACCTTGAACCAATAACCGACTTCTACAAGCCGATCGCAACCAGGATCGCGGCGAACGGGGAGAGGGCTCCGGCCATCATCCTTGAGAGCCGGAACCCGGCGGATGGCGCAGGCGAAAACTCGCCGTGCGGAGGCAAAGAACAGGAAGAAGAGAAGCAACGATGCATGGGTGGCGGCCGCGACCCGTTCGGGAAAAGGGAGGTCGCCGAACGAGCTGATGATGGAAAAGGAAACCATAGCCCTGCCAAGGGTCGGATATCGATGAGAGATCTCGAATGGTAGCGGGCCGAGGCGAAGATTTCCGCTACGAGCATTTCACCATCAAGGGTATGAATAGGATTAAAAGCGAGGAGGAGAACTAACAAACGGCAACAGGCTGCAGAGCGATTGATGTCTGTTCTATAGCAGCTGATGACACACTGCACATGGAAACAAAAGCGCCTTCCTGATCATCTACCTAATAAAAATAAAAGGAAATTTTTCGCAAAGAGACAAGCCAAAACCAGAGGAAAATTCTCGAGAGAAACAAAAAATCCAATCTTTACCGACCTTGTCTGTGGGGCTCCCTCCCTCGTTCCACCTCCTCCCTTCTTTCTCTTCCCCGTCCGATGATTCCAAAGCTGGGATTTTGAGAGGTGTGAGTGACCGATAGAGGGGTAGGGAGGCAGAGCAGGGGAATGGGTTGTGGTTATACGCTCTAAAATCCAAAGCCTTCTCCTCCCTCCGTCTCCTCTCTCTACTGCTCTCTCTCCCACAGCAAGCTGATGGGATGATGTTGCGAGCCTATTCCGGAGATGAAGAGCAGGGGAAGAGGGTGCTTGGTGTTACTGACTTTGCCGAGGGGGTTGCGTCGGATCAAGTGGCGATTGCTTTGTCTACGGCTGATGATGCCACAGTTCCAGGATTTACTCTTATATAGGAGGGTGGAGAAGGGATCAGTGTGGATGTGTGGTTTTGCATGCAAATAAAGTAGGATTAGGATATAAGGATATTACAATAGGATATTTGCCAGGAATAATATAAGATGTTTTATCCTATAATTATATAAATGTATTTATATGTAGTATTTTATGGATTTATTACTAATTTTAGTTCACTATTTTCTGATAATGTAATTCTATATTTGTCAACTTATACATGATTCTGAATTATCTCTTGAAAGAATAAATTTATCATTATATAGATTGTAAAAGAATAATTTATCAATATTAGTTTTAATTTTGAAGTATGAGATGACTTTCATAGAAATTTTATTTTTTTAATTTTTTAAATTATATCTTATTTTTACCTTTTTGATGCTGTTATTTTTCTATAATTTCTCTCTACACCTTTCCTCCTTTTTCATCTAATCGTTTTGATTCCATCGTGATTTTTTTTTTTTCCTTCATCATATTTGAAGATGAAATCACGAACAATGATACGATTAAAACGATGGACATTAAAGGTGAATTAAAAAAGGAAGATGATCATAATAAAATAAAAAAGTATTTATAATATTATAAAAAAAAACTAAATAAATAATTTAAATTAGGGAACATCATTCAGAAAAATCTAAAAGAAAATTTTAAGGAGAGTTCTCGTACAGACTTATCCAATCAGCTTAATGATATTTTTATCAAGAAATAGTGCTTATTATGGAAGTAAGCTCTTAAAGAATTTAGGAAGACAAGCGAACAACCTCTTCCATTGTGACGATAGCCTTATGTACCGATAATAGGTGGATTAGTTCATTCAGATAAAGTTTCAGGAAGATGATTAATGCTTTAAGTAATGGTTTAGGCCCCTAACTAACAAAAGGGAGGAGAAAACCATTTTGCCTACATTAAATGTGAGCCACACCACCTTCCTTTTATGAGCTTAAACCTTCGAAAAAAGATAAGGACTGAGGTGTCATTTGACTGAAGGTACATTGTGATTGCTGCAAGCATCGCTCTTTATGCGTCAGACCGGCTTCTCGATATAGGATGACACGATACGTGATAAGCTCCACTGAAGTGACATCGACGACGGGGAGGTCGAGTATGGGCTCATTCTTTGTCTCATTGGCTTTAAGTTGATGAGATGATGGTGGCGGTGACTCATGCTGCAAAACATGGAGCGTGACTGTGAGAGCATGTTGTGCTTCCGCACCAGTTTAAGATGATGCAATCCGTTTACCTGACAATATGTTAAGCACGGTGTAAAGGATGGAAAGGATTCGATGGGTTGGTTGGACCAGAGAGCGCCTTTTACTGTGGATTGGGTCTAATTATTTTGGATTATCGCTTTCTGGTGACTCCACCTTCCGCTATCGATATATTAATTTATGGAGAATAGCTTTTGTTGCCTGCTTGCAAGTGATATCAACCCCAACCCCACTGAAAGGCAACGAAATGGCCAATACATGAATCAAATTAGTGTATATGGTCTTCCCCGTACTGGGACGACGAAGACGGATGCCAGAAGCAAGCCTGGCAAAGAAGAGCCGACGCGTCACGCGCGACACTGGTGAGAACGGGTGTTGGCGGACCGCCCTCCGTGTGACTTAATGGCGGACAGCTGCACATTTGTTCGGTGGCGCTACGATGCACGTGTTGCGTTGGCGCCTGTGGCTGACGTCTCTCCAGCTCCGGTGGCCGTATTGGATCGTGATGGCTCGAGACTCATTCACTGAATTCAGTTTACGTACTTTTCCTTTTTTTGTTTCTTTCCCAAGGCAATCCATTTAGGAAGTGCAGGACTGCATGCATTCAACTGTCTCTGCGCGTAACCAGTAAGCACGCTAGCCGAAAGAGAGACAGGATATTCGATCGTTCCTCGTCTGATCTCGAGGCAGAGGAGGAGTACGCAAGAACCTATGAAACAAGCGATGATGCTGCGGACATCTCCCGCATCTGCACCATTAGAGGTTGTCAAGAGTGCTTTGGTACCGTATTCCCCACCAGGTTTATCCATGAGAGGATTAGTCTCGGACATGATTCGATCCTCCTTCCAAGCTGCCAGTTGTTCCAAGGATTCAGAGCTGGCCATTTGGCCTTTGGATGTATCACTTCAGTCCCATTGTAGCTCGGATATCCAATACAGGCATTCAAGTACGTGGGGAATATTGCAAGTGATGATCAGATTGTTTCTGAATGCATGCATATGCGTCGGAAAGTGCCAATGTTTGGTTCCTCGAGTATCTTCCGAGAGGAAGATCCCTGGAGTGGCATCTATTATTGAAGGACCCAGTGGGGTTGTGGCCCCAGAAGCTCCTTCGATGGAGAGGAGCATTGATCCCATGGAAGTGGGAGGAGGGAATCCTCCAAAGAACTCCATAAGAATAAAGGAAAGAGGTGGGGCTGCGGTACATCAGAAAGCGAAGCATTCTTCGGCTAAAGGTATGATACACATGGGGAAATCATCGTCAGCACCGTTGCAGAGGATAGAGACATGAGAACAGAAGCAATCGAGGGAGACAGGACACCGAGTGCTGCCACACCGGCACGGTAGATAGTACAGACATGCATTGATGCGCCGGTCTCGTACATGTGGCTTCACATAGCATACGGGCATGATTTTTCAAACTTAATTACGTGCAGTGTTAGCGTGCAACTGAGAAGAGACCAATAGCTGGGCTTCAAATCGACCTAAATAGAGATGGACTCGAGCTATAATTATGACAAACAAACACTTGGCTGCATCCTTTATTGAACCTCGAATTATCTCTGGTTAGATGATAAGCAATAGTAGGGTGGCTCTCATGAATTCCGTTTTAACTATAGGAAGAGGTCACTTGCTTCGTTGCAGTCACGTCCTTGGCAACATATTTGACCGGCAGTAAGAGTTGATGATTTGGTAATGGATTTTGATCGATGGATTTGACGATGGACATGCAGGACATCGTTTCGTACTCATAGTCGCCCCTGCTTTTAAGATTTAATCTTCCGAAATGACCACTTTTAATGATCCTTTCACTATTTGCCCAATCAAATTAATATCCAAAAAAAATAAGACCTTCAGTACTCTTGCTTCACATGAAACACATGCATGAAACATATTTTCTTCTTTAGCAAGCCTTGAGGATGGTTTTGCAGTATCATTTTGATATGAAGATCCTTCGTGGCTTGTCCTGCAGATGGCGCAATTTCTATAAATTGGATACTGTTCAATATTTATTAAAATACTTCCCTATATATATGCGTATGTGATAATGAATTAAGCCACGAAGTCAAAGGTGATGCAGCCCCTTAGATAAGTATTGCTACAACTAGTCAAAGATCCACTATACAAGATCGTGATAAATATTTCTGGCGACTGGAGTACGAGGATAAACGCAGAACAGTTGAGCCAAAAACTTCAACGTTGAGACGACCCATTCCTTGATCACATTATTGGGAGTTTTTGATAGGCCCTAGATTCTGGTTCCTTTCACTTCTCCAGGTCCACCACCCACCACATAGTCCGGATCTCGATACCCAGGTCCATATTTGCTGCTGAACATCCCGGCATGGAGCAGCAATACGTAGAGCAGCTGTGTGAAGGCCAGGATTATGATGAAGGCCTCGAGGACTCTCAGCCTCCACCCTCGGTGGCCTCCGATGGCGATCTCCTTGCACGCCACTCTGCATCAAGGTTAACGCACGCCGGTAGCAGCTCAAATCAAACTGAACTGAGAATAAAATATGGGAAAACTGTGCGTGTACCCGAAGGCTAAGGCGGTGATCGCCCATGCGACGATGGACGAAGAGGCCGCAGCTGCAAGGCTATCATTCGTCCATGATCTTATGTGGTTTGCTCCCACGAGCTTGGACGCTGCTCCCACCACTCCGGCCAGAATGGCGAAGACTAGGAAGTAGAAGGTTGCACCATTGCCCGCCACACCTGACACAAGTTCATTCGACAACATCGACTAATGAATCCATATCTTTTTCTCATACGTAGTTGGGTTTCTTTGACTAAAGAAAACGTTCAAAGCCGGCAAAATCTGCTACATACTTGTCTGATCTATATCAAGTTAGCTCGATGCGAGGCCAACCTGACTACGAAACAAAGAAGAAAGGGAAAACAATACCAGGGTAATTAGTCTGGCCATTGATGAAGTGGTTGAGGTTCCAGCTCGCGAAGCCGATCACTATTATGTACATTATGAAGTTGAGGAACAGCAGCGGTGCTGCCAAGTTCCGTCCCACCGTCTGAGCCATCTCGAGGGAGTGAAACACTCGACCACCTCTGCTAGGCTCCCAAAGCGCAGAATGTAGCTGCAAGACGAGCTTATCTTCGGTCCGTCACTATCCCTCGCTGGTTCTCAGCTTCGCTGGCAGGGTGGGGATGAGCATGGGAAAATAAATAGCGAGGTGGTGTCGGAATACGGGCGACGCGTGTGGGAGGTGTAGTGAGGCTCGGTAGCTCTCAGTACTGTTGTCTGCCATCTCTTGCGAACATGTGTCCGATCGGTATGCTCACGTCTCCACCGCCTATGGGTTCGGCCTTTCTTTAAGCGATAAATGGTTACCCTCACCTTCCCTTCGGTCACCTCCAAAATCCTCTCGCACTTTAACTCGTTCGGATGGTTGCTGCAGAAGCTTGGTTTTGTCGATTCGTCAAGTCCAGCACGCGAGCAACGGGAGAAACGCTCACGTGAGCGGCCATGGCCATCTCTCGATCGTCGTGCTTTGTGGTGTGAGCCTGGATGACGATGCTTTTCGTGTCTCGGCCAGTTCGTTCTTTTCGTAGCGTAAGTCGTCATCGTTTCGATGGTTTTGGCTTTTAAGTTAGACCCGAGTGGCTGATGCTACATTATCATTATGAGGCTGCGTGCTAAAATCGTGACACGGACCTCAACTTGTCCGGCCCAAAGGGATTACAGACACAAACAAAGTTCATTCACGAGTACGAACTCGTTTTCTCTCGTGGATTTGAAGCAAATGGTGATCGATTAAATCTTTCCAAGAAATGATACCACCGTATTTAATTATTTGAAGTCTCAGATTCGTTGACATCGCAGTGCACGCAGCGTCAACAACATTATCCCTTACATGGCATTCATCGACGCTCTCCATACAGTGCTGTCACTGCACATAGGTCATCTGGCACGTCACCAAGATTCCACAGGCTTCCCCAGGAGCCATCCCCGGTGGACCCATCGCTCGAGTAGCCACTAAAGCCGCCACCTTGCAGCATACAAGATACGGAATACATGTACGTCGTCTCTTCCATGTCTTCCGCTAGCGCGGCTTCCTCCGCCCGTTTCAAGGCGGCTCTCATGTCCGCTTGTTGCTGCTGGGCACCCTGGTGCAGGTGCTGTTGTTCCTCCTGCCCTTGCTCCTCCTGTCGCTGCCTGATGACGAATCTCGCTCTCGCCTTCTCTACGTTCTTCGAGGGCTTGCTCTTCTTGAAATGGGTCCTCCAGTAGTTCTTGATCTCGTTGTCGGTCCTCCCCGGGAGGCTTCGAGCTATGTTAGACCACCTACATGTGCGAAAATTGAGCTTCTACAGAATCATAGAGTTCAGCAATGAAAAATGAAGACAAGAACACATGATCCGATTTATTCCGACTGTGAATACCTGTTTCCCCACAAGGCATGCAGCTCTTGGATGATGATCTCCTCCTGTGGAGTGATATTCCCTCTCTTAAGGTCAGGCCTCAGGTAGTTCACCCACCTAAGCCTACAACTCTTCCCATTCCTCCTCAGACCTACAGCACAAAACCACCGCCATCAGCAGATGAGCTCATACCACAAGTGACAAGCAGCAGTTAGAGATTAAGTACCTGTTAACTTGGAGACTGAGTTCCATTTTCCGTCACCATGGAGACTGACATGCTCCGTGAGGAGCTTATCCTCTTGGGCAGTCCAAGGCCCCTTTCTCCACTCACCATTGTCGAGAGTTCCCCAGCCAAGTTGCCCATCCATGCCTCAACAAAGAACTTTTAGTCGACTAGGAGCAAGATAGATTCTGATCATAAGCTGTCTCGCTGCCAGTGGGAAAATATGCAGCACAAGCGTGGCAACATATTTATACCGTATACTTGAAAGTGATCAGCGACATGACCTCCTCAAAAGCACGCCACTACTGCTTGTTAGGTGAACTCAACTCCTAAATTGTCTAAATCTTTTACACAGATCCTTGGATCCACAATAGATATCCCTCTATTAACCCTGTGTTGTTGTGCTACTCTTATTAACTGGCTAGCGACTTCCATCACAGATCCTTTCTCACACCTGAAGTGGTTTCTAGCAAGAAGCTAAAATTCAGATGGATTTTATCTTCCGACCAGTGAACTCTCGGCAAATTCGTAAGATCAAGAAGAGAAGAAATCCTGGTGATGATTGGACTCTTTGACGATTATTTAAAGTTCAACCACGTCTTAGTTGAGGTAGAGGGCAAGATTGGAAGTATAAGCATGATAACTACTCTAAGAATCAAATTAAGGGCCTGCTAAATTGCACCATTAATCTTTGATGCAATTCCATAGCTCGAGTACGGACTCCCCGCATTGCATCCACGTATCTGATATGCTTTAAATGAGGGCAGCCATGATCACAAAGAAAAAGGAAGAGGCGAAGTGCCATATTAGCTTACAGTAGTGGGAGGTGGCTGTTTCCTTGATGGAGGCTGCACCACCAACTACTACTTACCACATGGTGCAGCTAAGTAGCCTAAATCCTTACTTTGTGCTTAATGTGATGCCTAATGATCGTTGTTTATTGGCTTGAGTTAGCTTGTGGGACGTCTATTAGGGTAAGCGTGGCATAAACTAATGGAGTTATGCTCTTTATGCGTGCGGGGACAAACTCGACACGTCGTTCTATCAACACCTGAATTCCTGGATTACAGTCATAGAAATATAACAAGACACCAAAATGGAGGGGACTAAGAGACTCTGATCAAATCATTGCAGTGAATTTTCTTTCGAGGGTGATCAACAGGTGGCCATCCAAGTCAAGAGTGCATACGATAAGATAAGAAGATGTCACAATCTTCTTTTTCTTTTTTTATTAAACAATGAATATTTTTTATTATAAATACAATCTTTCTTCTTGTGGAATAAAACTGTACATGTTGACCTCTCACTAGCTACTCACTTTTGGTAAAATACTTGAGCAAGTTTAGCTGAGCTACAAGTGCAAGTGGAAAGGTTTGCTCTAAGAACACTTGAACTTGAGAAATTAAAAGAAGCTAATCATTTCTCCTGGCATACGCCATGTTAAACTAATACCAAAGTGAAAAGGACTTTTTGAGAGGATCACCTTTTGTCTTATAATAATCCACCGCAATACTTCTGGTAGAGAAAAGCTACAAGTTCTAGTGATTCAAGGAATCAATGCAACTTCATCCAATACTACAGCCATGGTGCCAATGGAACTCATATGCCTAGTTTATTGTAGGTTATTTTCTTTGAAAGGAGGAGCAAAAGTACTTCCGTACTTCTATTAGTGGTGTAATTAAGAGATCTGGATTTAAACCTGCTCTTAGAGTTCAGATACATACTATTTTGAAACTGTGATTGAACTCTATCTTTCTTATTGGAGATCAAACTGAGCATCAGCTCCTTTGAGCATGATAGTTAAAAAGTTGTCAAAATCCATATCATTTAAAGTTTCCTAAATTTTACATCGAGAACAAGGAAAAAAAAAAAGAAAATTGTGATAGATTTAAAATTAATTTTATCCCCTAATGGGAAGTTTACTTGGAAATTTGCAAGAAAAAATAAACATTTTGGGCTTCCTTCTGCCTCAGCTTGGATGCAGAGGAACCAGAATAAAGTAGCCCAGACAGCACTACTGTCTCTCTTCTTTTAGTTCTTTATGTCTCCATCAATAACTTAGTTGCATCTTGGCATATAATACAGAAGAAAGAATAATAATCTACAAAAGTTGTGGACGTATCTAATGTCAGTGAAGCCCTTCAGCGGCCTCTGATCTCACGGCTGCACAGAGAAAAGAGCACTTCTATCATATCAGAGCTCATGAAGATTAATGAAACAGATCACGACTGTCTTAGAAAAGGAATGACACAAAACACTGAGAAGATAGTCACAAGTGCATGCAAGCAAGTGATAAGGACAGGCCAACAATACCTGAACATTATAAGGTTCACACATCGGTCTGAAGGCCGCAGGAAAGCAGTGACTGCAGGTGATGCAAGCCTTTCATATTACAGATCATATCAGCAAGAGAGAATTTGGCTGGAGTACATATACGAGACGGTGGTGTCTGCCAAGGTTCGTTGCACCATCCTCTTCGAGGAAACCTTCTCCTGTAACTGGGCCGGCTTTGTCAGGTTTCGGTAAACACAGCAGGGCAGAGTTGACTCGAACTGGAGCTCCTAATCTGACCCACTTACAACCATGGCTTAAACATCGCAGATAAGATCACGTTTTCTTTGCGCTGAGCAGAACCAGCGGGAGCGGTGCCGCCACGTCGGTTGCGATGGAGGTCAACTGGCTGACCCGATCGGTATGGACTGCGTTGAACTACACAGGATGTGGTTCGGGTGCTTCGAGTCGACTCGGTTGTGAAGGCACCACGATGCATAGACAAACGAACCATATCTTATTGATTTACCGATTTGGATTCACTGGAGACTAATATTTATTTCGTCGCTGACTCAAATCACGTTAGGATAAAACCGAGTCCCGAGTCAACTCGCTCCGTCATATCTTTGACCAAGCAAATGGATTCCCAGCATACGTGAAATCCTTAGGTTCAACCAAATTTTTCCAGTTCATCGCACAAGTGGATTGATATTAGCAATCAAGTTGATTGTCGTATTTGCTCCTTAATAAATATGCACAATCAAGAAGTGTATCTCTTCAGTAACGACAACTAAAAGATCGTCCTTCATAGCTGCAACTCGATAGCTTTCAGGGGACTGCTCCACGGTTGCTCTGCCACCAGAAACGATACAGTGCTCATTAACCTTCAATTCACCTATATATATCTCGATCGAGTGCTTGTGGTCACATACATGTCAGAGTCCGAATAAAATATTAGATCACAGCTCTCGTAATGCATTCGTGGAGATTCCCTCTACCATCTCTCGCAATATAAAAAGCAGCATCGTCCTCTTCCTCCTTGTCCTCTCGTCCTTGTTGATCCTCCATGGCCTCAAGCTCAAACCCAGGCGCCACGGGGACTGACGCCCCCTCCATTTCCATCACCGTGGAGAGGAACCCTCCTCAGTCACGCCTGCTGGAACTTGGCATCAAGTCATGGCCCAAGTGAGCTTACATACAGACTCTCTTCTCACCTTTTCCTTCTCTTGGATTATGATCACACACAACTGTTTATGATGGCCGAAGATTAATCTGTGCGTCCTTGCGCTATTAAGTCTGCTACCGTGCAGTTGTTTTCTCTTATGTATATACAAATCTACTGCTACTGTTCTTCAGGTGGGGTTGCCCTCCGGGGAGGTTCCCTCTAAAGTTTGATGCAGAAGAGATGTGCTATTTGGTGAAGGGGAAGGTGACGGCTTACATCAAGGGTTCCTCCGAGTCCGTGGAGTTCGGCGCTGGTGACCTTGTGATCTTCCCCAAGGGACTTAGTTGCACCTGGGATGTCTCAGCACCGGTCGATAAGTACTACAAGTTTGCTTCGTCCTCCTCTTAACGCTCCTCCCGTTTGGTCCACCTTAGAGCTTTTCTTGTCCTTCTGAGACATCATTGTAGCTTCCTCTTCTGATGATCTATAGGTTTATAGCTGATATATTGGCGCTTATGAAGCGCTTAGGGTTGCGATTCCAGTCAAACACCTGTTATCAGTCAATGCAGGTCGCGTTCCAAGAAATCTTATTTATTCCCATGACTGGGCCTTAAATGCTCTTTTGACAACCACCACCCACCACCACCACAGCCCTCTCAGCCTTCTGTGCCATGCAATCTATTATATCAATGATGGTTTATTTTCTCTTGCGTTCATGTGTTCTTGTATACATGTTCATGTTTTCTTCTGCTCGGTGAGACAGGGTAGTTGTCAAATGGGAATCCAATGCGGGGAAGTAAAGATAGATCCAAGGAGAATATACCAAATTCCTAGGGTTTATAGCTCGGTATGAAGGTTGGAGATGATGGAGATGTTTACACTGATGTTGTGGCTTGGCACTGGGTCATGCATCATGCATGGCTCAATTTGTTTGTAGTGTTCTCCTGGATGGATGCCTGAATTGACATACTTGAGCGTCATGCTTTAGATCAGCATGAGGCTGTTTGGAATCTGACTAGGACTTTCTCTTTGCATTCAGAAGAAAATTAGATTTGCAGCTCATGACTTTCTCCTACAGCAACAAACAATGTATACAAGAAATATGAACCAACAGGACGAGAAAGAACGGACTATAATCTATATCATCAACTCAGGGAGAATAAAGGAACAGCAAAACAGAGGACGAAGCCCTTGTTTTCAGGTTTAATAAAGAAGTAGACCACATATGAATCCCCCTAAACCAAAAAATCTTGCTTTATTTTCCAAGTTAAACCAAGTAATATTAAACAAAGCTGATTATTAGATGTTCCAAGAGCCAAAGAGTTTCTTTTTTGTGCAATTTGATTAGGAGCAAGACAACAAGTGAATAAAGCAGTGCTAAGAAGAAGGGTAGCGAGAGAAAGGGAAATGTAAGACTTACTTCAAGGAGGTTTCAGTTGCTCCGCAAAGACCTTGGACTCCTATAGGCTATTTCCGTAATCTAGAGTACTTTCTCCTACTGACAGTGGTCCATGAGCCAAGGCTACCTCTGTGCCAATGAACAATCCTAGTCTGCCTCAGGTGCTACTATTTTCTTGGGTGCTAAAGATCAATGGATGCAGTCATATAAATTGGAAAACAGCAGTCTTACCGTCACACCGAAATCTACCCTTTGAACACAAATTTGGTGTTGATTTTGACTTCCAAATTTCTCTCGTATCCCTCTTCTTGGCAAGTAGTTTTCAAGACCAACCCTTGTTTCAACTATGAGAAGGCCATTCCCCTAACATAAATCCTAGATGATAGAGATGAACTTTGCTTTGTGGGAATGAAGATTATAGAGAAGAATTAAAGTTTACATAGTCATGAGAGAGATGTTGATGAGTAGACGAAAAAAATCAAACATCAAAAAATACAAAACAAACATAAAGAAACCCCAAAAAATTTACCCAAATAAAATTAATATTGGAAGTAAAAGAAAATTAAGTAATTATCCATGCTAACCAAAAGTTGATCTATTGACCATGATCGAAGTTGACTAAAGTCAACTTTCTTCCTCTTTTCTCTATGGTTGTTAAGCAAGGATGAGGCATTACTTGTACGTATAAAAAACTATAATCATGTTATTATTATATAGAAAACTTTATGCTAATAACTAAAATCAAATAATCATAGCTCAACGATTAGAATGCATGTGTCTTTCGATGTCATTTAGAAAATCTCTTTTGATCTAAGAATGTAATATGTAATTCGATCCGTAAGAAGCAATAACATAAATCTACAAGATGAATTCTACTTTTATTCTCCTCTCTTCATATCTTTCACATGATCATTATAAGCCATGAAATAAGACTAGAGGAAGATGAGAAAAGATCTATAATCACGTGTATGATGTGTCGTCACATGTGTATTTTTAAGACTTTATGAGGTCCTATTTATTTATAAGTGAGAGCAAAGAATTTAAGTCTCTATGAGATCCGGTCTATTTACAGCAGAAACAAAGAGTATAGGAAAAATAATTAGGAGAATCGCTCTCATCAAGATTATCTCATATAAATTTTTACCAGAAGTTGACTTCCTTATTATTGACTGACATCCGTAATTAGAATATAATCATATCTATAATATATTTTATCTAATTAAATAGATCTACATAATCTAATATTCTTTCACTTATTTAAAAATAATTTTACCTAATTAAATTTAAAAATATTTTAAAAATATTTTATCCATGACCATTATTTTTTAAAATAAATCAATAAGTCCAATAAGTACAATAATATTTTATTAAGTTAGACTAACAATATGATTCATAGCAATTATATATCATAAATATCATACTTTTTTTCTATGTACAACAATACTATTAGTCTTTTCTAATATAGTTTATAATTACTCTTGTAATTTATCTTATCAAGATAACTTTGTTATCATATTTAACTATATTATCTATATACATACATATAAATAAGATAACAAAAAAATAAATAACTTTAATTAAGTAAAAAAAAACTATAATAATATTCACTTAAATACGTATCATCATATCTTTTATGAGTTGCTCACCAACAAATGAATCAGTGATCATAAAGGTTATGTTTAGGTTCTTAATCAATACTTATTATTTTTAGACTCGTTTTCTAGCTATAAAGTACTTTATCTTGATATTGATATGTTTGAAACTACCATGGTATTTGTTATTCCTAAAAAAAAAAAATTATTATGTTGTTATTATAAAATATCTTCAGTAGTCTAGTAATTAAATTAATCATACCAAGTCATGAGATAAAATTTCATAACCATGATCATTGATTTGTATAAATAATTATATAAAATTTTAAAATAAAATTATTAATTATAAAATATATAGAGTCTACCATTATTAAAAAAATTCTAACTTATCAATTTAAGCTAGAGAAACTAAATTTTTAAAAATAGCATGAACATAGCAAGTATCGTAAGATCCATAAGATGATCCGACTTTAGGCATAGATGATAAGTTCATACTATTATCACTCTTTCTTTGAAATGATTCTTTGTCACAATGAATTTTTTATATTCTTTAGCTTTTAGATTATAAAAGATCTTTATATAATATTAGTAACATGAGTTAAGGTACTGTAACTAATCAAACAAATATTAGAATGAACCTTTATAATATTTAATTTAAAATATACGAATGTCAAGTTTATATATTTATTTTTCAATCAAACGTTACGTTTCACATAATCTTATTTCATATATTCCTTATTAGTATGTATTTTACTATGAAGATTTTTTTTTCATTAGTCTAATTAATATTTTTAAACTTAATAAATATTTTTTTATCAATTCATTAAATAGTAGTCAAAATATTATAAGACCTTTCCTATCTTAATTTGAATTAGTTTGGAATATCCATATTAATCATCTTATTTATTTTTATTTATATTATAATAAATCTAATTAAATTGATAAAAAAATTAAAAATGAGTAACTATATATGAAAATATTATCTTCCAAGTTTTCCTCACTTGTTCCTCCACGAAAGGAAGTTGGGCCGACGGCTCTTGGTCTTCCTCGTCTGTTCCTCGTCGCCGTCCGTACGCCCGCGAGATGAGTGATGGTCGACGGTTTCCAAATCGCTGCAGCTCCAGACTCGACCGTAGTGTGAAACGGTCGAGGGAGGCAGCGAGGACTTCGGCCGCGGGCGGCGGTGCGAGCCGCAGTGAAGACTGCGAGCAGCGGCGCAGGCGGGGTTCGCGGGCGATGCAGGTGAGGACGTCGGGCGGCGGGCGCTGGCGGGGGCCGCGGAAGTTGCTGGCGCGCGGGTAGCGGCGAGCGCCGCGGGCGATGGCGACGCTGGTGAGGGCGCGGGCGCAGGCACACGCGGCTGCACGCATTCCTTGCGTGAGGGTTTCTGACGCGAACCCAAGAAACCGGTCCGGTTCAGCCCTTGACTTGAGCCGAGGCCCGACTCCAATCGAGTCAGTTCCACAAAGACGATGTTCTTCAAGATAGGCAAACCCTATGAAATGCTACTCCTTTCTCAGCATTCTTTTTGTGCAGACTCATCTTAATTTCCTTCCTGCATAAGGAGGTACTGCATTTGTGAAATAGAAGTTTAAATATACAAGAAAATTCTATATGACTCTGTTCTTTATAGTTGTGATCAGAAAACCGTACGTTCAAACGTAATCTGACCGCCATGAAATAAGAAAACGCAGTACTTGTTGAAGATGCAGCAATCCTCGAAGGGTTTGACTTTGATTCTGAGCTCCACTTGGCAGAAGTAGGTGACAAAACGATAAGGAGGTCAAAGCCTCTTTTTGTGTGTGTGTGTGTGTGTTTGACTTTTTGCAGTCGCTTTTGATTGCACAAGCTCGTAGTCCCATTCTTCCCCAATGCAAACCTTACGTTGGTCAACGGGACAGTTCGGTCCAAATACAGCTTTGTCAAATGAACAATTGAGTCCAGATGTAACTTCTTCTAAGGAACACAATATTTTGATGTTCTTCTAAGTGAGAAGTAGCTTTCTCAAGTACACTGAATAGATAAGATAAGATAAATCCTTGATGAACACTGCTTCGTATGAATGTTTCTGGTCATTGTGGATCCATCAACTCGAGGTAGAAGCATCACACTACCTTGACTAAAGGCCAATAAACTGATACAAGCAGATTACATCTGGTGACACTGTCTGTCATATGAGACCCTTTCTTCTTCTGGCCTTCCCAACATTAGAATTACACGGTGGAGAATGAACTGAAAGAATATTTGCTTGCTGAGATTACAACAATATTCTAATAGCTTCAAGTATGATGGAATCATGCTTTGGAGAAGTCAGTCATATTGGAATAACATGCAAGAATAATTAGTGAAAGGAAAAGTTCTTGAATCATTTGATCGAGTAGCTTCGATGGTAATATTTAGTTTGGTATGAGATTCTACCAATGCCACAAGCTATCAAGTGGGCTGTCTATTCCGACAAAGAGATCCAAATGGCAATCTCGAACCACCACAGGCTGCAGGACTTGTGCATTCACTACAATAATCTCTATTTCTTGTCATCAAACTTTCACGTTATGTACAAGTAGGAAAAATCCTTGATACCAAGATAATAATCTCATTAATCAATAATGAAGCGTAAACTCACGATAACAAATATAAGATATGGGTAATTCGGCATTTCCTACATTTACGAAGAAAAATTAAATTTTAATCATACGAGAAGAACTTATAAATTAGTGTGCTTTTTTTTTTTTTTTTGTATATCTCTCACACGTAAACTCCAAAAAATTTTACTCATATATTCTCTCATCATCTCCAAAAATTACTAAAGATAAACCCTAAAAATCCTTCAAATGTTTTCTCATGTTCTCCCTCACCAAAGCTAGATATATACACATATCATAATTTATTGAAATATCAAGAATTTTATATGTGATATTTATAGGAAATCTTCCCATTAGCATTAAGAATTTTAAGATACTATTAAGAAAAGGTAAAAGAATTGGTTTATCTCTTGTCATATTATATGCAAATAAAAATATCACTAGCTTACAAGAATCATTGACTTCTGCATGATTTTTTTTCCTTGAAGCAACAGCCAACTTAACACAAAATATCATGAAACTGAGAGCCATGAAAACAGAGATTCCCTTTGTCTGGTCCTCATGATGACATGCTTTAAATATAACTGTTCTATAGGTATAATATAAGCTGCAGCAATTCCTATCGAGAAATCAGTGGCTGGCTGGAATTCCTGCATAAACAAGTAATCTAAAATATAATTAGCACAGCTCACATGATGGATACACAAGAATGAACCAATGGTTTCGAAGAACACACTGCAAGATCTATGCTAAGAACTTGCATTTGCATGATCTTCCAGGTTGCAAAGTTAGACTTTGTTGATTGAGACCTGGGCCTAAGATGAAGACCTAAGAATCAGATTAGGTTGTAGATGCAATATTGAAAGATACATTTCATCCATAAACATAGATTGCATCGCATGCAAAGGTTAATAGTTGAAAGAAAATATATTAGACTAGTAATGTGTGAAAGGTTAATGCTATACATCTTTGGTCAACCTTCTTCTTCTTCCTCTTTAAATATTGATAAATATTCAGCCTCATATCATATGAAAGAAAACATCAACTTGAATCGAAAGTTGTATCTTCAAATGTTCATATCTCCGCTTCTGAAAGTCTACATCCTCTTTTGATTGGTTCTTCAGTCAAGCCATTCGGATTCCATGGTTAGATTCCCATTTCCAAGTTGGACTTGTTTATTAGGACGGACACTTGTCACCCCACCCAGAGTTGAAACAAGGAGATGCAATCTCTCGAGAGATCACGTCAAGCACACAAGTACTCATCTGTACTTGCATGTAGATCATATATCCTAAGATCTAATTCTGGTCAACCCTTCTGTCACCGATCAAAACTAAGAAATCTTATACTATGAAATGTGGAATCCAGTTTCTGATGATCTTACCAATAGAAGAGTTTACTTGTCTGATCTATGGAATTACTCTCGAGTGGTATCATCATCGAAAGCTATTATCTATAAGATAGCATTCGATATATTGATTAATAATCTTCAATATATGCTATAATATTCAATTGTTTACTTATCTGTCGAAATATAATAGACTTTTGATGGTGAAACCATCAAGCAAGGATTATATTAGTTGGTGACAACAACGGAGAAAACAAGTGTTGTCGATTATATGACTTAAGACACCTCACAAATAATAAAGCATAAGAAAAAAAAAATATATATATATATATATATATATATTATTTTTTATCATAATAGTTTTTTTACTTATAATGTATTAAAAATATTTATATATGAAATAAAGATTAAAAAAAGGACTAAGAATAATACTCTCATATTGCTAAGTATTGAAAGAAATAAGTAACATAGCCTGACAAATTCAAACTTATAAATGGATAATAAATCTAATGTATGTTACCCTTGATTGCTCTGATTCGAATTTATTATCTAATTTATAAATCTCAACAAATGTATGTGCCATAATATATTTATTGATTGGTAATAATATGACAGTATAATCAGATAAAAATATTATGAATCTATTATACAATATAGATAATTCAACGTGGAAAACAATTTGAAGAAGAGATAAGGAAAAGTAAAGTGGGGTGGAGAAAATTGCAATAGGTTATCAGCAGCCAATGCCACAAAATAATAATAATAATAATAATAATAATAATAATAAATAAATAATACAATAGAGCCAATGCCACAAAAAATAAATTAAAAGAGCTATTGCTTCTCCTTGTGCCACCTCTGATCTATTTATTTTTAGTCCACTGTGGATTCTATACCACAAGTGAGAGAAATAATTCCTATGCACTCTCTCAACCATACTCAAATGACATACACTATGACAAGAAAGACAAAGAAGAATCTTAATGAAATAAGAATAGAATATACTCTTGCTTGTATACGAAGCTTCGGTTGTTGTTGTTCTATTGGCACACTGTTTAAAGGTATCTAATCGAAGCCTCTCTTCCCCTACCGTACACGTCTTCTGCGTCTTAGATTCCACACCTACGTATACTCATGCAATTACCTACGTGATTGCTACTTAGAAGTCCCTTTGAGATTCGAGCCCAAAATAAACCCATTTAATGTGATCGATAGGTTATTCCGTCATTAAGTACTTATGAATTCTACGATGTGTATTAACTTCGATCGATTACACACTTTCGACTCGAGCCGAATTCGAATCGATTTCGGTCTTAAGAAAGAGGTCGAACCAAATCGGATCGAGATGGATCAGATCGAATCAAATGGTTGGACTGAATCCCTGTTTGCCACCAAACTGTTCAAGATTCGAGAATCTGACGATGATACGTATGTGTGTCGCGATAGAGCTACGGAATACCCAATTGGTTTCGGCCCCTTTATGTCGCTTTTCTCCGCTCGCGTGGCCTATAAATTCGACTCCAATCCCCGCCCGTCTCCTCCGTTACCCCATCGGGCACGCGGCCGGCCAAGAGAGGACTAGCGGAGATGTCGTCGTGCTCGTCGGATCTGGCGCCGCTCCTGGGCGGCGTCGCCAACTCCTCGGCGGCCGCTAGCTACATCTGCGACCAGTTCACGGACGTCGGATTCGCCATCGACAACACCTACCTCCTCTTCTCGGCCTATCTCGTCTTCTCCATGCAGCTCGGCTTCGCCATGTTGTGCGCCGGCTCCGTGCGCGCCAAGAATACCATGAACATCATGCTCACCAACGTGATCGACGCGGCGGCCGGGGGGCTCTTCTACTACCTCTTCGGTTTCGCCTTCGCCTTCGGCGGCCCCTCGAACGGTTTCATCGGGAAGCACTTCTTCGGCCTCAAGGAGGTGCCGCAGCCCAGCTTCGACTACTCCAACTTCCTCTACCAGTGGGCCTTCGCCATTGCGGCCGCCGGTATCACCTCCGGCTCCATCGCAGAGCGCACCCAGTTCGTTGCCTACCTCATCTATTCCTCCTTCCTCACCGGCTTCGTCTACCCCGTCGTCTCCCACTGGTATTCATCTTTAGGATCTCGAAAGTCTAACGTTAGGATCTCGCTTTTGTCGCCATATGATCGGTCCCATGACGATGGTGATGATGGATGTTAGGTTTTGGTCGGGTGACGGATGGGCTGCCGCGGGGCGGAACGCCGGAGAGTCGCTGCTGTTCAAGTCAGGGGTGATCGACTTCGCGGGGTCGGGCGTGGTGCACATGGTGGGGGGCATCGCGGGGCTGTGGGGCGCCCTCATCGAGGGCCCCCGCATCGGCCGCTTCGACCACGCCGGCCGCTCCGTGGCCCTCCGCGGCCACTCTGCCACCCTGGTGGTGCTCGGCACCTTCCTCCTCTGGTTTGGCTGGTACGGCTTTAACCCTGGTTCCTTCAACACCATCTTCAAGACCTACGGCCCCAGCGGCTCCATCCATGGCCAGTGGTCTGCCGTCGGCCGCACTGCCGTCACCACCACCCTCGCCGGCTGCACCGCGGCGCTCACGACTCTGTTCGGGAAGCGCCTCCAGACGGGCCACTGGAACGTGGTCGACGTCTGCAACGGCCTTCTCGGCGGCTTCGCGGCAATCACCTCCGGCTGCTCGGTGGTGGACCCGTGGGCCGCCCTCATCTGCGGCTTCGTCTCCGCATGGGTGCTCATCGGGTTCAATAAGCTCGCCGCGACGCTCAAGTTCGATGACCCCCTCGAGGCCGCGCAGCTGCACGGCGGCTGCGGCGCCTGGGGGATTATCTTCACGGCCCTCTTCGCCAGGGAGAAGTACGTGAACGAGGTATATCCAGGGCGCCAGGGGCGGCCCTACGGGCTGTTCATGGGTGGCGGCGGGCGGCTGCTGGCCGCCCACATCGTGCAGATCCTGGTGATCACCGGGTGGGTGAGTTGCACCATGGGCCCGTTATTCTTCGCGCTCCACAAGCTCGGGCTCCTCAGGATCTCCTCCGAGGACGAGATGGCCGGGATGGACCTCACCCGGCACGGCGGCTTCGCCTACGTCTACCACGACGAGGATCCCAGCTTGAACGACGGCAGTCCCAGCGGCGGGTTCATGGTCAAATCCTCGGCGGTCCGGGTGGAGCCGAGGACCACTCCAGCTGCCGCCACCAGCCAGGTGTAATCATTGACGGATCGTTTCTTTCTTTTCCGAGGGCGGCGTGGTTGACTAATTCCGCACTGTGCACTGTGCACTGTGCACTGTGGTAGAACGAGACGTGCCTCGTGTTCTTTTCTTTTCCTGCTATGGTCTTATTTCCATGTTCCTTTCCTGGGGGGAGGGGCATATGTACAGGGTGATAGGGTTTATGTGGTGACCGGTGAATCCGGCAGTGTGTGTCGAAAGATTAGGTTATGGGTCTCTCTCTTCTCTCCGTTCGTGCATTGTCTGCTTGTGATGACACAATTCTGGAGTATCAGTAATGCCATCTCTTTTATTCTGTTTCTATATACAGATGAACTCAATTCTTATTCTGCAATTTGGAAGGCTTGTAATCGTTTCAGAAAGATGAGAAAGAATTGAAGTGATGGAGGCTCGGCAACAGTGTCATCTCTTTGATTCTGTTTCTACACACACACACACAATGAACTCGATGCTTATTCTGCAATCTGGAAGGCCAGTGATCCTTTCGGGAAGACAGGAATGAATTCGGTGATGGAGGCTCCAGCAACAGTAGTGGTGGTTATTTAATGTGATATGTTAATGTAAACTCTCTTGTGGTGCGGAGACAAACGCAGAGGGGCTACAAGATCACTTGAATGACTGCATTCAATGGTGGTCCTGAACCCTCAAGCTCGGTCAACCACAAAAAGGAGGTAACGGCGACAGTAAAAACGGTGGGAAGACATCTCTCGAAACTGGTTTGAACGATTCCAGTTCTCTCTCTAATCCTTCCCAACGTAGCAGAGACCATTAAAGTGAGCTGGGAAGAATCTTCAAAGTCCGGTCACTTGTCATCTCCGGGAGCGTAGGGTGTCAGGAATAGGAAGATGAGAGGATCGGAGGATGGTCGGATCCTCAGCTAACTAAAGACAAAGAAACTACAAGAAGCTTAACATGGTTAACGGTGGGAAACAGGTGATAGGAAGTTTCTATCTTCTACACACGCTGCGGCTAATAAATGACATGCATATGCAACGATGAATGCAAACGTTTCAGAAATGGAGAGGGGTCAAAGAAGGCAGCCTACAAACAGGGCAACTAAATGATGTCTGCATGAAAGCAGAATAAATGTTTCTTTAGATTCTAGTGCTTCGCAAGGTTTCTTTCTAAAATGTGAAAGTGGAGCCGCAGTACCGCAACAAATTTGATTTAGACGCATTAAATCATTCATGAAAACTGATGTGTTCATTCATGTGTATGGAATCATCATCTCTCGCATATCTAACATCTAATATGCGGGCCCCAAACAAGAGGTCAACCTATCATGTCCCTGTCGCCTCTACTTTTTCTGAAATGATTTAGTCAAATGTGGGATGGCCAAACTCGATAGTTTAGTACAGACGAACATAAATTTGGTTTTTCTGAACTTGAAACAAAATTAGTTCATAATTAAAATTTATTTCGATTTGGTTGTTTGACTTCCCATCATAAAGATACCCAAAACCTTTCTCATGAAAGAAAGGCGTTAGCTTCACATTAATTCATCTCATTTCTCTAGAATATATCAATAGTATTTGATTTTACATTTCATTATATATTAATGGCAACACTTTAACAGTAAAAAGAACAGCCTCAACATTCTTATCCGAAAAAGATTCACTAATATCTTATCCAAAGCTTAGAAAACACTAACAAGATATCATGTTTTCCTACGGAAGGAAACGACGAAGCACAACTTACAGAAGTGGCAACAATGACTTCATGGAGGCAGACTTTGAAACGCACAGGTAGTCAATGAAACATATTGATGAAGCAAAGTCAAAACCTGCAAATGGCAGCGAAACTTCTCTTCCAGCCAACAGGAGGAACGGAAGTCAAATGTTGGTGGAAATGGACATAACAGCCACGGAGGCAAAACAAAAGAAAAAAGAGATCAATCAGCTTTGGCATACCATTTCTTGCTTAAAGAATCCCACATCTTGTGCATCGTGCAAGTCTCCCGGGCACCGCACATCATTTCACCAAGAGATGACTACAAGATGAGATTGATCATCACAAATAACAGGAGTACAAATAAATTCCCTCTTTCCTGCAAGTAATTAAGCGTAAGTCAAGAGGCTTCAATTTCCATAAATGATAAAAGGAGATTGGGAAAAGAAGTTGAGCAAATAAAATGAAGCATATCTCTGATTTCAGCTATTGCTGAAGCTAATTCCATAGAGGTTAATAAATATAAGTATAGAGTTCTAAATAAGCCAAACAACAGAATCAAGATGAAATGACTTCATGAAGACTGATGCCAATGGATTACGGAGATAAGGTGTAATGCTAACAAGGTATCCTGAAAGTATGGCATCTCATTTATGCATAACAAGACCGGTATTCAGTATATTGCATCCATATCACATCGGACTAACCATACTGATCGAAAGGAAAAGATCGCTACAAGTATCTTACCAGAATCAGTACGTTGACCCTGGTGGATGAGGTTCAGAATGGTCATCACACATAGGAAGAATCTGCTGTTGCTGCTGCTATTGAGAAATAAATAAAGCAAGAAGGCTTGTAAGATTCATAAATAAAAGCATACAGATAAAAATTTGCTGCACAACTTATGGCACTATTACTTGGAAACTGACATCCACATCTTAACTTGGATACTGCAGAATTATGTACCATTGCCCAAGCATGAGTTCTCTAACTTCATTAAATCAACTAGATGTATGGATAGTCTCATAGAAACTGAAAATATAGATAAAACTCAATCCCTGTTAAATTATACAGAGGAGACATTGCAGCCGCTAAAAGACCAAGTAGATCGACAGAATATTGCACAGACAAAGTGCACTGGAGGACAGAGTTGAAATTTAATCAAGTTGGGAGCTGCTAAAGCACCCTATACCTGTGCCACCACATCTTCGCTCCCTGAGACACCAAAATCATATAGCAGATCTGGTATAGCTGATTGACAGGCTATCCAGACATCTCTCCTGAAATTTTGTTGCTTCCGAACACCACAGAGTTGGATGTCCAGAATGTTGAAAGGCGAGGAACTTCTCCTGGACTATGTTCTAAAATCTGAGCCATTGTGTCATTCGACCATCCATGCAGTCAAATCTAATAAACTAAGATTAGTCCGATTGAGTATCTTGACTTGCATTGGTTTCAGAAAATGGCTTATCATGAGGTAGTGATAGAGATGGAACCATAAGCGGCTGTTGAACATTAATGATGTCAGTGTCACTACATACAGCAACTCCTAGTTCAGATGCCACACTTGCCAGGAGATCCTGCCAACTTTTCTGGCTAACATCTGCTGCTGTCAACGGAGGGCACACAGAACTCTGGTTTGTTGGCTTCGAAAATTGAGATGATATAGTTGCTTGCATCTGATCAGCTGAGGAACCTGGTGATGTTCCCAACAGGTCTTGAGATCTCTGTTGTCCTACTCGAGGGCTCCGAGGTCTCCATGATGTCATCGTTGCATAAGTAGAGTTCTCTGACACAGCACTGGGAATATTATTCTTAGTCGAAGCAATGTTGTGAGATCGGTTAGTCTGGCTAGCAAATCCATCTCGCATCGTCCCAACCCTTTTATATCTTGTACGAGAATACACAAGTTGAGTAGTTAATGAACCAGCAACACAGCTCTCTATCTGTACATTAGACTTAAGTGAGCATGATTTGGTTGGCTGCTGGCCAAGTCTCCGGGTATAAGAGAGAATGGTAGGTTGATCTTGGTGCCTCTGGTTGATTGCATTTGAGTTTGAGATGCTAGTGGCAGAACAAGGCCGGAGCAAATTAGGTCTGGAATGGGGAACCAATAGAGGACTTGGATAATGATGGAATGGTGGTACTGGATCTCGAAAAGGTGGGATATTAAAAGGAGAGTCATATGTAACTTTCTGTGGTTGTGTAGGCACCATGTTTTTCTGTTTGAAAGACTGTCTCATTGATTTCCACCTTCCTTCTTTATCAGTAGAATGGCAATGGTTGGAACTTGAATTACCATTGCCCCAGAAATAGCAAGGGGCTGGAGAATCACAGACATAGCAATGGCACTGCATTGAGTAAGCCAGCATCAACCATTTTCATGCACTAAAGCATAAGAGAACAAATTGCCAAAGAAAATCAAATCTTTTAACAGATAAAGCATGGGCACAAACTTTCAACAAATCAGAATATAACCTCAAGACAGTGGACTCACCAAGTCACAATACTCTTCATGTGGTGATGAGTTAAAAGGAAAATTGCCACATAGATGTCGTGGATGTGGGTAATCCCGGCAAGCCAACTGCAATAAAGATATACAAATGGTTCAAAAGATAATCAGATGCTCACTAACAAAGGTAAAGATGCCACTGCATGTAAAATTTTTTAAGAATAATATAGTATGTCTCTTTTGGTGATTAAACAGTGAAGAAGCTGCACATCTCAACATAAGCATTTAGAAAATAAGCTCCAAAAATTTTCTTCAAATATTCAATAATTTAACACAGCAAGTTTTGATCCTGAAAGATCAGCTCACAATCTATAATATGAATCACAAGGATAAAGGATGCCAATCTCATTTGAGTTGTCTGAGGTTCCAAGTTTCATTGCACACGCATCCTCGACCAAGTTTTTCTGGTCTGTGCATGATACATTTTCAAAAGGCTCCATTTCAATACACTCTCAATAAAACAGTCAACAGGCTATTTTCCACATGTATGGATATCGTAAAATTAACTTGTAAGAATGTGCAGGAGACAGCAGCGAATTTGTGCTACCAAATTTCCCAGTCATTTTTTGTATGTAAATAATACATTTTAGAGAGTTAGTTGCTGCATATATTATTCAGTCTACTTCAGTATATTTGCTTGTGTCAATCAAATAAAGTTGAAACAACCATGCATCAAGACTTGGTTGATTGAAACTTATTTTCTCAACTGTTCCCTTGAAAACAAACATACAAACTTAGCAAAATGAGCTGTTTTTTCTACTTTGCTCTCTGCTTCCATGATGTTAATGAACCAAAGAGCTAGAAAGAAAAAATCAGAAGCCCTTTTACATCAACTATAAAAGAAATAATTAAATATAACCATCATTTCATTGCATGTAAATGTAGATTTCACATTATTCGTTGCATGTGTAATTGCATGTAACTTGAAATTAAATAGAAACAAATCTAAAAAGGCTAAATGATCTTTTTGAATAGATTTCATAGAATAACTGATGGATGTTTATTCTTGCTAGTTTAAAGCAGACAAGTTAAATATGCATGACATGACATCATACAAGATAAATAAAATGTAACGAGTTTTATTTGTGAAGAAAATTTAATAACCCAAAGAAAAGGCTGTAATCGCTTTAAAAAAAAAAAACGCAAACTCTTCGTATAAACTTAATGTTAAGTTTGCCTATTTCTGTGGGTCTCATATTTTAGTTGAACTGTTCCAACATATAAATTCTCAAGTAAACAAAATCTTCACACAAACGTACAAAATCTGGTACCCCAATGTGCCTTGAGCCCGTAAACAACTTTGGTTTAGAGATATTGGCAAATTGTAACGATATAGTAACTGAAATTGTAACCATTTTACAATACCACAAAACCAATGCTCAGATCTAGTGCGGCTAAGACTTCAAGAAAATATTCACAATTATTCCTTCTCACGTAGTGAGGTGATCTATTTATTTATCACTTACCCCATCCGGAGCACAAAATACAAAATCAAGACAATCAAAAAGCAACATTGAAATATCTGAGGAAGGAAAAAAAGCTGTGCCTACATAATAATTCACAACTAAAGCTGAAGCAGCAGAAAAAATAAAGATGGCTAGAGGCTTACAGGAAATAGGTATTTTATAAATGCTGTCAACTAAATACATTGCAGCCATGGCATACTCTATTCTCTCACTTATGCAAGTAGAAAAAGCAAAAAAAAAAGCAAGTGACACAATTCAAGCCTACATTCTATAACCGTCATAATTCTCTTGACTTTATATAATTGCAAAGAGGGTCAAAAGCAATTAATAAATTTCATTTAAAGCAATAGTTAGTTGGTTACTATGTCATAGAAAGAGGTCAAAGCCAAAAGAAGAAGCATGCATCCCTATTGAAGAGAAGAATTCCCAGTAAAGTAACTTCTTCATTTTAGAAGAAATAAATGTAATTGAATAATAAGGCAACATCAATCAAAAAAGAGAAGACAAAGGAACCTGAGAACCGAATGACTACAACATAGAATCTATGCTATGTTTGAGGATTTAGAAGCTAAAGCAACAGAAAATGAAGAAGGTAATTAGGTGGAAGGAATTATGTCTACACCACTTTTCAAGGCAGGCCAAAGGAAACACCCAAGTAACGTCTGTATTTATGGCCTCCTTTGTCGCATTTTTTAATTGTTGTCAACAGAAATGCGCTCCCCTTTTCCCATTAAGGTTCTAAAAGGAGGCCTTGTATCTAACTCTATAAATAAAAAGTATCATTATTATTTTTAGTGGATATTGGTTCTATACGATGGACTACAGGATCGCAACTTTATTCAGATCTTTGGCCTGTTCATCTCGAAATTTACCTTCAAGACTAGGAAAATTGTGGTCTAGTTTTCAGGTAAATTCACAACATGATCATGATAGCAACAAATAGCCAAGGTTATCCGAGTCCATTTCAAGAATAAAAATATATAGTTTTGCAGCCTCTTGTTGAATAAACGGAAACCACTTATGGATATGCCATCATGGGAGTGCAGTATATAAAATTAGAAAGTTATGATGAATGAACTACAATGAATTAAAGGAAAACCACAAGTTTTAAACTGCTTGGTAAGCTACTTATTAGATTGTTTTTTTAGATTGTTTTTTCTTAAACCTGTCAAGCATCAAAAGAACAAACATGGGGAACACAAAGGTAATAAACTGCTTGAACATGTTAGCAGTCAGTGTTGAATTGAAATTCACCACAATGTATTTAGAAATGAACATTCAGTTAGAAAGTAGTTTAGAGAAGAAGCTAATCTTAATGAATAAATGGCTATATATAGGTGGAATGTGTTGCCTTGAAGCTAAGTTGAAGAATATGCCCTTTCCATAAAAGAATTCATCCCTATACTTGCACATGATTTGGACAAATGCCTTCCATCAACAGTCAGAAACCGTAAGTTTAACAACTAAAGCATATGAGCAGTACATTACAAGAAATTCAAAACTGCCTGGACTAGTTCATATTGATTGGTATTTACCAGATCGGGCATGAACTAAGACAAGGACTGCCCCTTTTTGAGTGGTCCTGTCCGGACATGTACCGAGACACAAACCGCTACCTTTGAGAGGCCCAATTCAGTTTTTATTTTTAATTTTTTTTTAACACTGTGTTTGGGCCAGAAATCCATTCTCATGTGTCATAACTCCTCAGGAGCCACTCGCCGCACCACCCCTCACCTGCCGCTTTGTCACGAACGGTCGTCGCGCACCCGCAACAACTCCGTTCAACGAACCGTTCGTCGCTCACACCTGCATGTACAGCTGCTTGACAGCATGTTTTCTTTTGGTTTTGGGTCATTTTGCTTGTAAATATGTAAGTTCGAACAAGCTGCAGCGTTGCAAAGCGACCGCTCACCGAACCGAGCAAAACAGCCCCAAAACAGCCCAAAACAGCTCCGTTTTCGCGTGCCGCGGGAGGTGAGCAGAGAGCTGCCTCCGCTCACCAAAATGTCAGCCATCTCAGACCCCAGGAACCCCCCGGGTGGCACAGGGCTGGATGGGGCTTCGGTTATATACCGGGCGTTGAGATCTCTTTCGCAAGTTCGCACGTGACCTTTACGGGAACTTGTCTTTGCGCCCGGGACCAGGTGAGCGGCTGTTTGTGGGCTTGCAGCTGTTCGTTCATCCTTGAAAGCCTTGTTTTTCCCCCTCTCCCTCTTTTCTCTTGTACACACAGGGTGTTCGTCGAATTGCTTGTAAAGCTTCCCTTTTCGCGAGACTTCGGGACTTGTCCGTTGCTCGTTCTTTCGAACTAACTTCTTTCTCTTTTACAGGTCCTTCGGGACCTGCGAGAGGTTACAAAGTGGGCTGATCCTTGCGGAGCAAGATCGCAAGGGCGAAGCGCGACTTAGGCAACGCAAGCTAAGTTCGCGTCTTTGCCACAAGGGTGACCCGCGACTTAGGCGACGCAAGCTAAGTTCGCGTCTTTGGCCGCAAGGGTGCCTCGCGCCTTAGGCAATTCCAGCTAAGGTCGTGACATTGTGGTATCAGAGTGAGCAAGCTCTTCGATCGAACAGCGAACGAACTTCGCAACTTCGCCATGGCAAAGCATCGTGGCGAATCAAGCAAGACGGGGCAAGCCGGACCCTTGCCCCAAGCAGCCGCAGGTGGGCTGCATGTGCACACTCGCTCTCATGCTGTTGGAGCCGCTCAAGAGGAGCGCGGCAGCGAACAGGATGAGCGAGAAGTTGGCAACTCTCCGCGAGAGGAGGAAGCGCAATCTGGTGCGCTAACTGGGAAAAAGAGTCATAAGGAGAGACTCACGACGGCGGAAACCCGCCTGGATGTTCTCGAAGCGAGCATGGAGGAACTCTACCATGGCCAACAAAGACTTGTTGGGGTAGAGAGCTCGCAAGAGGAGGCGGAGTCCAGGATCGACAAGGTCGAGGCCCTAGTCGACCAACTGTCTGATGACACCAAAGACTCCGTGCAACACTTACAGGATGTTGTGGCGGAACTCACTGCAAAGGTGGCCATGCTCACGAGAACACTAAATGCGGGAGGAGGCAACACCCGCGTTGCACCGCCACAAAATTTGAGGGCACCTGAGCCTCATGGATATGGAGGGGCCAGAGATGCCAAGGAGCTCGAGAACTTTCTGTTCGACATGGAGCAATACTTCCGAGCTACGAGGCCCGATTCTGAAGATACCAAAGTTTCTATAGCAACAATGTATCTGAACGAAGATAAGAAACTTTGGTGGCGAACTCGTTGGGAAGAGATCCAACAAGGTCGGTGTCGAGTCGACACATGGGAGGACTTGAAGCGGGAGTTGAGAACTCAGTTCCTACCGGAGAACACAGAGTTCGTCGCAAGAAGGAAGTTGAGACAACTCCGCCAAAGCACCACCATCCGAGACTATGTGAAACAGTTTTCTGCACTAATGCTGGACATACAGGACATGTCCGAGAAGGACAAGTTGTTCAGCTTCCTCGATGGTTTGAAACCATGGGCTCAGCAGGAGCTAAATCGAAGGAATGTTACCGATGTAGTCGGGGCAATTGCTGTTGCAGAAAGGCTCACCGACTTTGTTTCCTCTGAAGACCCAGCGAGAAGGAAACAATCTTCAAGCAATCGCCCTCCAAAACATTCTCGAGGGAAGGAGCTCGGGGGCGAACAAAAGAAGAAGAGCTCCCACAAAGGGCCGAACCCAAAAGGCAAGGCCTCAAAACCTGGAGGATGCTTCTTGTGCGGAGGACCGCACATGGTAAGGGAGTGCCCACAGAAACAGGCACTCAATGCTTTGACGGCTTCCATCCACCCTCCCCGATCGGACAAGGGCAAAGCTGTTGCTCTTAGTTCGAGCAGTTCAGAATCCAGCAGCGACGATGAGGAGTCGCAAGGACCCCGAATGGGAGCAATGCGTCTGTTAAACGCTATGCGGGGTCAAGTGGGGGAGAACATGAAGACGAAGGCACAAAAAGCAGGAAGTAGCGAGCTGATGTATGTGGACATCAAGCTAAATGGCCAAACGACCCGTGCAATGGTGGATACGGGCGCTACCCACAACTTCATAGCCGATCGCGAAGCACAGCGACTTGGGTTGACCTTGGAGAAGAGCCCAAGCCGAATGAAGGCGGTGAACTCGGAGGCCAGGCGAATCTCCGGGTTGGCGAAGGGTGTTCCTATCAAAATCGGGACTTGGAGCGGAAACACCAACATGATGGCCGTGCCACTGGACGACTTCCAAGTGATTCTCGGAATGGAGTTTATGCACGCGGCAAAGTTGGTGCCGATGTCGTTCTTGAACTCCCTATGTATGATGGGAGGCGATGACCCCTGCGTGGTTCCCGTCTCTCGGAGAGGAACTAAAGAGCCCCAACACATTTCGGCATTACAACTGAAGAAAGGGGTGCGAAAAGGCGAATTGACATTTGTGGCTGCTATGAAGCTAGAGCCACTCAATGAGGAGGCCATTCAAGAACCTGCTGTGGTGGCGAACGTCCTAAAAGAGTTCAAAGACGTTATGCCACCGGAGTTGCCGAAGACTCTTCCACCACGCAGAGGTGTGAATTACAACAACGAGCTGGAGCCAGGAGTGAAGCCTCCAGCGAGACCACCCTACCGCATGCCCCCGCCAGAGTTGGCAGAACTCAGGAAGCAGTTAGGTGAACTGCTAAGCGGTGGTCTCATCCGCAGCTCTAAAGCACCTTTCGGAGCTCCAGTTCTCTTCCAGAAGAAACAAGATGGGAGCCTCCGATTATGCGTCGACTACCGAGCCCTCAACAAAGTGACAGTGAAGAACAAGTATCCCATCCCGCTCATTGCGGACTTGTTCGATCAATTGGGCAAGGCAAAGTATTTCTCAAAACTCGACCTTCGGTCGGGGTATTGGCAGGTGCGCATTGCTGAAGGCGACGAAGCAAAGACTACCTGTGTGACCAGGTATGGAGCGTTTGAGTTCTTGGTGATGCCTTTCGGCTTAACCAATGCTCCGGCCACATTCTGTACTCTCATGAACCAGCTATTCAAGGAGTATTTGGATAAGCTCGTGGTTGTCTATTTGGACGATATCGTCGTCTACAGCCAAACGCTCGAGGAGCACGTCAAGCACTTGCGGACGATTTTCAAGGTTCTCAGGGAGAACACTTTATTCGTAAAAAGGGAGAAATGCTACTTTGCTCAAACTGAGATTCTATTCTTGGGGCATCGAATCGGTGATGGCTCCATTCGGATGGATAAGTCGAAGGTGCAAGCAGTTGCGGAATGGCGAACTCCAAAGAAGGTGCCAGAGTTGAGATCTTTCCTTGGTTTCGTCAACTACTATCGACGCTTCATTGCGGGATATTCGAAGCGGGCAACTCCACTGACGGAGTTGCTGAAGAAGGAGCAGCCTTGGAAGTGGTCTAACAAATGTGAGATAGCATTCCAAGATCTAAAGGCTGCTGTTCTAGAAGAACCAGTGCTCAGATTGCCAAACTATGGAGAGCCCTTTGAAGTCGATACAGATGCTTCGGACTTCGCTATTGGAGGAGTACTAATGCAGGAAGGTCATCCGGTAGCCTACGAGAGCCGCAAACTCAACGAGACCGAGAGGCGGTATCCAGTGCATGAGAAGGAGATGACAGCAGTGATCCACTGTCTACGAGTTTGGCGACACTACCTCCTCGGGTCGCGATTTGTGCTGAGAACAGACAACATCGCCCTGAGCTATTTCCAAACTCAGAAGAAGCTCTCCCCAAAGTAGGCACGATGGCAAGACTTCCTGGCTGAATTTGATATGGCAATGGAGTACAAGCCTGGGAAGGCGAATGTCGTGGCCGATGCGCTGAGTCGGAAGGTGGAAGGCGTGAATGCTGCACAACTGGAGGGCAGAGGCCAAGCAAGTCAGTTGCACTCCAACTTCCTTTCCCGAATCAAGGATGGACTGTATAGTGATCCCCAGGCAGTTATCCTGATGCAGCTCATCAAAGAAGGCAAGGCACGACGATTCTGGGTCCAGGAGGGACTTGTTTACACAAAAGGGAATAGGGTCTATGTTCCCCGAGTGGACAATTTAAGGCGTGAACTCTTAAAAGAGTGTCACGATTCCCTTTGGGCTGGACACCCAGGCATTCACAGAACGTTGGCTCTCGTGGAGAGGGTCTTCTACTGGCCGAAGATGGGGATTGATGTGGAGGAATATGTTCGAACATGCCTTACTTGCCAACAAGACAAGGTGGAGCAGCGGAAGCCGGTGGGACTTTTGGAGCCGTTGCCCGTACCAGAAAGGCCGTGGGAGAGCATTTCCTTAGACTTCATATCAAGCTTGCCACCTGTAGGGGGACTTGGATCGATACTCGTGGTGGTCGATCGGTTTTCAAAGTATGCAACTTTCATTGCTGCTCCCCTACACTGTTCAGCTGAAGAGGCGGCCAGACTGATGATGAAGGATGTAGTGAAGTATTGGGGACTCCCACACAATATCATTAGTGATCGAGACGCTCGGTTCCTGGGACGATTCTGGACCGAGCTATTCAAATTGTTGGGGTCAAAGTTATACTTCTCTACAAGCCTCCACCCCCAGACGGATGGTCAGACTAAAAGAATAAATTCGCTCTTGGAGCAGTATCTCCGGCACTACGTGAGTGCCAATCAACGAGATTGGGTGAAGCTGTTGGACATCGCCCAATTCTCCTACAACTTGCAGCGGAGCTCTGCATCCAACAAGAGCCCCTTCGAAATTATCACAGGACAACAACCGTCGACTCCGCACACTATGGCAATTGGGTATACTGGGAGTAGTCCATCAGCCTATCATTTCGCAAAGGAGTGGCATCGAAATGCAGATATTGCGCGGGCTTACTTGGAGAAGGCGGCAAAACGGATGAAGAAGTGGGCAGACTTGGGAAGGCGACCACAAGAGTTCAAAGTTGGCGATTTGGTGTTGGTAAAGCTCCAACCAGCATCACTCCAATTCTTCAGGAACAGAGTCCACAAAGGATTGGTGCGTAAGTATGAAGGGCCCTTCCCAATTATCAGCAGGGTAGGCAATGTCTCTTACAAGTTGCAGCTGCCGGCGTGGTTCAAAATTCACAACGTTCTTCACGCCAGCAACCTAAAAGCCTACCATTCGGATCCGCAAGATGCTTCCTGAAGTGTTCCAACTCGGCTACCTCCAATCACAGCCTCCTACGAGAAGCGAGTGGAAACCATTCTGGCGGATCGGAAGATAAAGCTACCCAACGGAGCGGAGCAGACAGAGTACTTGGTGAAGTGGCGAAAGCTTCCCCGAACTGAAGCCAGTTGGGAGCCTGAAGACGCCCTGCGACATGAAGAAGTCATCAAAAACTACCAACAAGCGTCGACGAGGGCGTCGACAGTTTGAGTGGGGAGAATGTCACGAACGGTCGTCGCGCACCCGCAACAACTCCGTTCAACGAACCGTTCGTCGCTCACACCTGCATGTACAGCTGCTTGACAGCATGTTTTCTCTTGGTTTTGGGTCATTTTGCTTGTAAATATGTAAGTTCGAACAAGCTACAGCGTTGCAAAGCGACCGCTCACCGAACCGAGCAAAACAGCCCCAAAACAGCCCAAAACAACTCCGTTTTCGCGTGCCGCGGGAGGTGAGCGGAGAGCTGCCTCCGCTCACCAAAATGTCAGCCATCTCAAACCCCAGGAACCCCCCGGGTGGCACAGGGCTGGATGGGGCTTCGGTTATATACCGGGCGTTAAGATCTCTTTCGCAAGTTCGCACGTGACCTTTACGGGAACTTGTCTTTGCGCCCGGGACCAGGTGAGCGGCTGTTTGTGGGCTTGCAGCTGTTCGTTCATCCTTGAAAGCCTTGTTTTTCCCCCTCTCCCTCTTTTCTCTTGTGCACACAGGGTGTTCGTCGAATTGCTTGTAAAGCTTCCCTTTTCGCGAGACTTCGAGACTTGTCCGTTGCTCGTTCTTTCGAACTAACTTCTTTCTCTTTTACAGGTCCTTCGGGACCTGCGAGAGGTTACAAAGTGGGCTGATCCTTGCGGAGCAAGATCGCAAGGGCGAAGCGCGACTTAGGCAACGCAAGCTAAGTTCGCGTCTTTGCCACAAGGGTGACCCGCGACTTAGGCGACGCAAGCTAAGTTCGCGTCTTTGGCCGCAAGGGTGCCTCACGCCTTAGGCAATTCCAGCTAAGGTCGTGACAGCTTGGCGCTTGCCTTCAAGCAATTTGGCAATAGAACCATCTTTTCTGTATTTCTGATAGACAGATTCCAGTTACAACAGAAGGAATTAGGACAGGATGGACAACTGGAAATGAATGGGAAGGAAAAATTTATGAACAGGTGAATGAATTTCCATCCCCCTAGAGTCCACTCCTTCCCCATATTATGAGCAGGTGACCTAATGACATTGTCCTGCTGTGAATATTCCAGTGGAAGTATTCAATATTTGGCCTGCTGTGAAAACAAAAAACAGAAGCCACTAGGAAGGCATTCCAAATGTTTAGCATCGTGTAGATTTACGGTAAAATATTGCACAGATAGGGTATAAGGGATTAACTTTCCCATATTTTTGTACGAATGGCAGCATCCTATCACGATTACGCAAGACAATATAAAATATTGTTGTTATAAACACCAACATCATAAGAACATTTTCTGTGCATGTGATGGATGCGCACATAGATGTAGTAACAGAATATGAGAGACAAAATAAGTGAAGTCTGCATTGAAAGGAAAGAAAACAGTGATATCATTAAAAAAAACTAAAAGAACACTTCATATGCTACCAGGACCTTTTGAGGGCAATAGCATCAAGTGCTCCATCCTGATCCAGCATGTTTTTAGTTAACAAGATAAACTCAACAAGAATATAGGACAAACGCTTAGAGGATTTATGATCATCGCAAAAGATCAAGTCTAAAATTAAAGAACATTTGTATATTTTATAATTAAGTCTACATACTATAGGATTTATTTTTCAAGCTCCATATGTATTTCTTCCAATGGACATCCTGATCGTAAATGCATCATGCAACCCAGCCATGATAGATGGCACATGCAAATTACTTCTAGTGACTATAAAGACCAGAAACACAAACCGGACATAAGACTCTTCTCAAAGTGCAAGGCGCATTGCTTTCATCAGTTCATTCAGGCTAATCCAATGCAAAGAAAACCAAGAGAGGAGGCATGTCATTTATAGTGCAGTCATTGAGGAGCCAAGATTGGAATGGGCGAAGCTATTTCAGTAAGCTTTGAGTAGGTTCTCAGGCCTCCCAAGTTGTCAAGTTCAGTGAAGCTAGGCAGGAGGGAGCAAACTTCTAGCAGCTTGGTTCATAATGCACAAAGCACTGGTGCTAAACCTAATGGAGAATCGTTTGCCCTAAACCATAAACAAGAAGGCAAGCAAGCTTCTAAGCAACATTAAAAAAAGTTCAATAGCCACAAAAATTTTCTTTCGAAATTTTAAGCTGTTTATTGTGATAGGTTAAAAGGCAAGACATCAAAAACAGGCACGAAACACAAACCCTACGCGTAGAATACATTAAAGCACGAACAACATCAAAGAAAGATAGAACGATCCCCACCTGCCCCTTCTCGGCAACGATGAGCAAGTCATCTCCCCCGTCCCCACCCCCGCTGCCCTTACCATCAACTACCGACACCAGCTTATCCGGGTCGGAATCCAACACCAAGCAGTCGTCATCGTCGTCAGAGGCTCCGCCCTTCTCCGGCCCAAACGAACCCGAATTCTGCTTCCGCCTCTTCACGGCAGGGGCCGAGAACTCTTCTACGACCACGACATCATCAGATTCCTCCTGTCGCCGCCCGTTCGCGCGAGGTAAGGAGAGGCCATCAAACTCATCCTCATCGGAACTAATATCGACAATATCGGGAGCCATGAATTCCGACGATACGACAACTCGAATCCGCGAGGAGGAGGGTTTGCTGGAGTCGCTTGAAACTACGACCGAGGGTTTGATGCACCTCAGTGCCAAAAGGCCATTCTTGCGAGATCAAATTCCGTCTATCGAAACCTGGGTTGATTATTATGGGACAATTACATAGGGAAAAGTTTTTATAGGTATAAAAAATAAAACTATTTATCATAATATTATCGATTTTATCCATATAAAAATAAAAAATAATAAATAATAAAAAATAAATAAAAAATAATTTTAATATTTTCATTGGTGATGACATGCGACATCGATGGTGATGGACAATAGGGTCACAAGTGACTGCTATAGATAAGGAGAGCAGTGACAAGATGTGAGTATCGCTCTACATTTGACGATGCAATTGTCAAGCGATCCTTTTGCTGCTCTATATTTGTATCGATGTCGATGCAAATGTAGAACGATGTTACTTATATTGGTGACTCTTTCGTCGCTCGACAACTATATCAACGTCAACGCATATGCAAAGCAGTGAAAGGATCGCTTTGGTGGCTATTGTGGATGAGAAGAGCGACAACGAGAGGTGAGGGTCGCTCTACATCTGCGTCGACGCCGATGCAATTGTCAAGTGGCCTTCACCTCTTACCATCACTCTCCTCATTCATAACAGCCACTCAAGCAACCATTATGCCACTTTGCATCTCCTCAACGTCGACGTAGTTGCCGAGCAACGAAAGGGCTGCTGATACAGATGCAGAGTGGCATCGCTCTACATCTGCATCGGTACTGATACAGATGTCGAGGGCCGCTAGGCAAATGTGTCGATGTCGATACGAATGCAAAGTGTCCCTCACTACAACAGCCTCATCGTTTGCCACCATCGACACCGCCCACCATCACTAATGGAAACTTTAAAATTATTTTTTTATTATTTATTTTCGTATTTTTATCGATAAAACTGATAGTGTTATGACATAAGAAGCTAGATGTTTTACTTTCATAAATATAAGGATTTAAATATAAATTTTTAAATATATAAATTTTTAAATCTAAAGATCGAGTGTCTTGAAGGTGGGGTAATATGTAATTAACCCGAATATTATACTGTAGAATGAGATATTCAATTAGGAAAAGATTTTTTTTAAAAAAAAAAATTTAATTATTTTATAAATATTTACATTGTTTTGGATTTTGACAAAAGGGTTAATTGTGAGGAAATACTTGAATTTATGGTATATAAAACAAAACAATTTTTGTTTATTTTTTTATTTTAAAATTTTTGAACTTGATGTTACATGCGTATAAAGGAATTAATGTTTCAAGTTTGATTCAACTTAAAAAGGTTTATAAATCCTGTGTTCCTAATTTTCTCAGGCTGCACTTCATTTGATTATCTGAATTCTTCTTTCTATATCGATCTACTCTCCCCACAGTATATTAACATGCGCTTAAAAGTTACAACAGTCTGAGCGCCGACCTCCGACACCTTTTAACTTTTCTTAGCAATGAGACAAACGTTATTACTAGCAGTAGATATATTACCCTTCGTTGAATCCCACAAAATCTAGGCAGCTAACAGATATAATAAAGATTTGGAGCAAATCCACTTATGATCCAAACCCAACACAAACAAAGAACCATAAAACTTGTATGGGGCTCCATACATCCAGATCATGCGTAAACACCAAAATATTTTCTGATGCAATACATTTTTGACAGAATATTCTCTGATTTAGTACCTCAACGAAAGAAGCTTTGTAATTAGCTGGTATGATCACAATGTTCAACAAACTGAAGCACAGACTATTCAGAATACACACTCCATTAAGGATCACAGTCCCACTAATCCCGCTCTGACAAACCTAACATAAAAGAGCAATATCTAGCAATATGTTCCAGGAGATACGATCAGTGCCTCCCCTAAGTGCAGTCCTATAACCTTACCTACCCTTAAGTGCTTCCCTAAGGATCTCCAAGATTGGAGGACCCACAAGCAGGCTGAATTCAAAACTGAATGTAGCTTGCAAAGAGTCGGCATGAGAGTCGGATCAACTCTTCGGGATTTTGCGCAGCCTTCCTGCCACCAAATATTTGTCATGGCATTAGCATATCACTTGAAAGAAACAAAATGAAACTCAGGAACCTGAGATGATGACAGCCAAGAAAAGGAAACAGGACTAACCTGGCTTATCCAAGAAGCATTGGTTGTCTACAAAGATCAGCTATAGTAACTTCCATAATACTGCTGAGGAGCAGGTGCTGGTTGTGAAGGGAATGCTGGTGCTACTGGTGCTGCTGTGGGCTGGGCATAACTTGGTTGCGGATAAGCCTTCAACAACAATCAACAATCATATTAAGACATGTACTCAATGGAAAAAAACAAGCAAGCAGTGTCATGCGTGAAATTAATCTCTATATAGTTTGGATCCTAATTAAAGTCAAAGATTCTGTTGTTCCTGTTTAGCAGAAAAAACACCTGAGCTTCACAGACAGCTTAAAAGACCTGAATGGTTATTGATAAGAAGGAATAAAGAATCTTTTATTAATAAACAAGCACAAAAATACTGAAGAAATCAACTATTATAAATTAATCCAACATGATCAAAACACGAGGCACTTGTATATTAAATAAGGTTAAGGATACACCCACCAACAGTTGCAGTTAAATACATAAGCTAATCCTTGAGAAATCCGCTACAATAAATTCATCCAGCATGATCCCATTAACAAATCTGGTTGGGCTGATATGTACAATCATGGCCTTCAGGGTGTTTGGCACTTCGACCTCTATATCACAACACAAGGCTCTTCTACACGCACCCTTGCTAAGTGCTTCAAAGAGGCAACCATAAAGTGGAGGCCACTTGGCACCAATGTGTGTGTGTGTGTGTGAGAGAGAGAGAGAGAGAAAGAGAGAAGTAAAACAGGATGAGAAAGGAGGTTCTTCAAAGTAAAATTTAGTTTTCTTCCAGGTTTCACTTTTCTTTTTTCAATATCCTTAATTCCATATTTGAATTTAGATCAGACCAATCTTTCGAAGCTCAATGACAAATACCAATGCCGATCCCAAATAAAACAAACTCATCAGACCAATTAAGCCCCACAAAAAGCCTCACACCAAGTATAATATATAGAAGCACAGCAACAATTCATATAATTATCAAACGATCAAAAATACTTCATATACATACAAAACGTAGAAAAAGTCGGAAGTCCAAAAAAATACAAGCGTATCGTCGACATAGCTTAACATAAATATGCGTGCAAAATGTAAAGCAATTTAACATAAATAAGCACAGTGGTATAAAGAAGTCCTGATATGCTTCGTAACACCTAACGTGTTAGACAGGACATGCCAAGTTTTGATGACTACACAAGTGTCATATAGAGGCAATGCCTAACGGTTCATGCAAGTATATGCCTATAACCATAAAAGGCTGCACACCCTTAAAAATATTTCGACATTAAATGAAGAAGCACCAATAACATGCCACTAGAGTTTAAACTTCTTGCTTGAGAAGATGAAAGGAATGATGGGATACATATCATCCGAAAAATGTAGGCATTCTGTAGAATTGTAAAATGTCTAGTCCAGTTACAGAAATGAGATTCTGCTTGATCACAAGGAGAACAATTACAAAGGTATGCGGAGGTTTTTTTTCCATGGAAAAATAATATTTGATGCTCAGGGTGTTGTAAAAATATCACCCTGGAGAGCTGCAAAGGATCAGATGCAGCTCATATTTTGTGGAAAATTAACCAAAATTCCAGATAAAATGAGGGATGGGAAGCCTTTTATTTCACTGCAAAAAAGAATGGAAGCTAAATTTTTCCAAGAATCCAAGAAATAGCTCCTCCAAATTTAAAAATTTACGAATAAATAAACAAATGTACAAGTTCATCCAAGAATATTGGTTCCGTTTCCACCAATCATAGGGCACATAAAGATTAGATATAAATGTTTAAGAAATAAAAAATATCTGACAGCCATTCTCGATAAAACTGGAAGAACCAAGTACCTCTACCTGGTACGTAGGAGGATAAGCACCATAAGCAGTGCCCTGAGGAGCTGATGTGGCAACTTGTGGCTGACCATAATTATTATAACCTCCATATGCAGCATATCCAACCTGAAAATTTTGAGTTTTGTGAAACCACATAAACATATAGAAGCAACAAACACTAAATAACACAACATAACCAATAAAGCAAAGCACATCAAAGCATCTGTAAGAAGGAACTTCGGAAGTTAACAATTAGAAATATCCTGGGATAACAAGATTGAAGATTAACAGCTCATGATCCATGTATACAAACATGATCGAGAAGAAAAAACAAAAAATTGGTGAATTATCATTTTCAGTAAATTTACTTGAGGCTTTCGGGTGTCATTATCAAATTCAGGAGGCACGTTATGGTCACAAATTGTAAAAATACCAAAAAGCACTTATGCAGCCTCGACTTCCAGAAAGCACAAGAGTCAGAAATTCAAAGGCTGGAAAGACTAGAGAGATGCCATAGCTGCACAACCCATGATACTTAAAAGTGCAGGCACTAAGAACAGTGCACTTGACTTAAGAAACCAGATAAAGCTGATGTAACATACCTGAGATGCATATCCAGGATTCCATTGAACCTGTGGTTGGGTTGTCGTCGGCCATACTGGAGCCTTTTGTCCATAACCAGCTGGCCACTGGCTCTGAGCATTTGGATAGGCTCCCATCACTGACTGACCTGGTTCTGAGAAGTTCTTAGCCATTTTAGCTTTGTCTGAAGAAAGAAAATCTTCAGCATAACGCTTTTTTGATACAAGCATGCTCTTCTGACGTTGAAAAAGCAGAGCATGCCGGTTGTCGGCCTTTTTTATCGACTGTGCATCTCCAAAGTGATCCAAAAACTGATAAAGAAAAGTTCATATAAGGAATGTTCTAAAACAAACTAAAACACTTGTATATTTGACTAAATGTACAAAAGTCAATTTATATGCAACAGATTGACAAGGACGGAAACATGAAATGAAGAAAAGAAAATGTGATCTTGTCATCAAGATGCAGAACTCTCTGCATATGAGCTGTCTGTAATAATAAGAACTATGATGGGATATCCATCATCTTGCAAGAACTATATCACACGAGTCCACCAAGTAGCACCCAAAAATAGTGGCCTAATTATAAGTATATTTAACAACAGCAATATGTCTAACCATAAAGCTGACCATATACTACAGATGGCATATTTAACCCTGTTTTTCTCAGAATGGTTTGTGTTCGGCCAAATGTCAATTTTCCTATTCCCATTTAGCAACTCCAGAATCATAAACGCACATATACAATTACACCAAAACACAATAGCCTCCAGATGAGAGACAAAAGAAACTGGACTATCAAAATATATGAATGTGCAGGTAAAGAATCGTCGGTCAATGGAGTTTAAATTCCATGTGTGAATTGTAACAAGATAAACACATACAACTTCCTGAGTAGCCATCCACACAAGCAATTAACAATATCACAAATGCATTAGAAGCACCAAAACTAGGAAATATACAAATAGTCGGTCTATTTTGATTCATCCAAAAAGCAGTAAATAAAAACCCTTAGATAATCAGAAGTTCAAAACACAACTTTCTATTTGTAATCAACCATACCCATGTGCTAGCTCTCTTTACTACTCAGGCTTCAGCAAAAATAAGTTAACATCAGCTGTACACAATTGAACATGATAAATCATGCTAATAAAATATGTACGGACTAAGGTAAATGAACATGAATTGATTGCCCATGCCTCATCACTCCTGAATATTATAGGACAGCCATATGAAATTTGGGGCTGGATCATTCTTGTTTAAGAATCTGACATCTTCTCTTAATGTAAATTATTTTCTCATCCAAAGCCTCCAAAAATAAATTAAACACCAAAATTATTAAAATAGTGTAGGCTTTTAATAATACAGATCATGTAAAATGGTAGCATCAGAAAATTTTGGATTGATGCCCATTTTTTGATGAGGATGTTACCATACCCATAATGGTTCGCTGCAAGCAGTAAATCCATCAAAGCATGAAAATATGAATAGATGTAACATGTAAGTACCCAAAAAACAACCTAAATGCACCAGAAATTTCATGCCACATAGGAACATTTGCATGTGTTTCAAAAAGATGGTACAAATTAAAAACTAAATTGAACCACACTAGTTAGTATTTCTATTTTACCATGTTACTACTACATTGCTATAATAGAAGAAACTAGCAACCACTTGATCGTGCTTTTAAAGTACTAAATTCACAACAAATACAACCATATTTAAAAGTATTAGCATTTTTCTTATGGAATTAGTATAAAGTTATAAAAATCGACATTCTCCAAATATGCACAACATAAATTTCTAACCATGATGTGCCATGTGACAGAAAAAATCTTGGCCCAAAAAAAATCAGTCAGGAAAGTGAATAAAAGAATATCCCAGCAAATTACTTTCATGCTACTCAAACTGTTTACTGTCCCTTGATTCCGTAAAACCAAGTAACATAATATAATGAGAGAGGTATGTAAAAACTAGTGGTTGAGCAGTGTATGGACCACAAGTGGAAATTTAATCCCTCAAAGTAGCCTATTCATAGACAATCAAGAAGTCAAACTTGTAATTTTGTTAAGATCTCCAAATATTCCTCAAATCAAAGGCATTTCAAATCATCAAGCCAATATGTATTCAGCTGAAACAAACGTATGTCACTACATCAAAACCAAGCACCAGAAAGTATTGGCCACGAATATTCTCAAGAACCACATAATCTAACACTAGTAAAAAGATGAAATTATTGATTATGTAAAATGCATATTTAGGCCTCATAAAGGTAGTGTTCATATAGCAAAAAGCAATCAATTCCTGACATTCCACTAACTCAAGTTACTAAGGTTATACAAAATGATATTTGGGCCAAAAATATTCCATCAGGAGAATAATTAGGTAAATCTTTCAGGGTTACATGGATCATTTGCAGCCTTGCTCATAATACATAGATCCAAAAAATGCAAGCCGCGTTGTTTAATTCCAAATAAAATCCAGGACCGAACCTGTTGAATCCCAAATACAGCAAGACTTCATTGGCCAACATTTGGAACTTGTACCAACTCAAAATATGGGCCACCTCAACCGAGTAAAGCACCACCATCTAATTATTAAAACAAATAAGTGGAAATGTGTGAGCATCATCTAGATACCTGATATTCTATTTTGTACATACTTTTTAGTTTCAGCCACCATGTACAATTGTACATGTGTGTGATATTGATCAATCCAATCCAAGTCTGGCAACAAAAAATTAGAATATGGTCTACAAAAGATTGACAATAAGAAGATTCAGAATTACCCATAACCTAATATGACAAAGGAATGTATAGCATACTTCCAAGATATAGAACTAAATCATGTGCAATATGAGCAGGACACCACCACCAAGTAAAACAAAGTAATAAATAGCCACTAGGAATTAGCATTATCAGATGCAGATCAATCACATAAACAAATAAACTCGTACGAACATGTCAACCGAAATGTTCCATAACAATAAAACTCAGTCTTGCGCAGGTAAACTACTCCTTGGTCAAATGCAAAATCTAATTGTGTTGATATAAAACTATTACCTCCAAGAGTATGCAAGAAATCTCTTCTCTATCAATGGTGCTAGCAAAGTTAGGATTCTCAGGGTTCGGGGTAATAAATTTCTCAACCAGTGAATCCAAATAATCAACACGTTTGGGTAATGGCTGTATCGACTCTAGGTGGATAACAGCCTGCACAGACAACAGGAACAACATTACCACACAACTCTGAGAAACAAGTTTACAATATGCAACCAAATCAAAATCTAACAAATAAACCTCAAGAACTGGTCTTGATAGTTGCATATTCTCAAGATGTCCAGATAACACCTCCCTTGCTTTGTCTGCATCACCAACAACCTAAATAGAAGACACATAAACTTGACAATTAGTAATTTATAGATGTTTAGTTAATGAAAAGGACAATTTTTAAATGGTTCTTGCCAAAAACAAAAAAACAACTTTACACTACAGAGTACAGATAGCTTTCATTATTTAAATTCCAAATGCTACCTATGATGGATGAACAATGATCAATTGCACATCAGTTGATTATCATATAAAAAGTGCACAATCATCCATTAAGAATGAACTGTATAATGCCCACTTTTTCAAAGCACTAAAATACAAAGTTTAGCCAAAAAAAATGATAAACTCATGCGGCACGATATTGAAGCCCAAAAGCTTTACTCATGATTCTTTCGTCATAGGTTATGCCCTTAAATATATTATAGAGAATCCAATACTTGCTTCTCCCTATAAACTCAAGTTTTTTTGAGAAACTTGTAATTTGAGAATGAACAGCTTACCAAATAGAGAAAACGTGAGTATTGAACAAGCAACAATGGCAACAGTTGGGACTGCTCCTTTCCCTGTTCAGTGCTGATAGCTGTCTCATAAACAGAAAAGGCAGCTTCTTTTTCACCCTGTATACCATCAGAAATTCAGTTAAAATTGGGACAAGGTTCAAAAAGTAGAAACTTCAATCTGGATCAATAAATACCAGCCGGTATTCCATGTTTGCATGTCTCACAAAGGCTTCCAACAGACCAGGAGAGACTTCAGAGTAAAGAATCTGATACTGTGTACGAGCACCCACGATATCTCCACTTAATTCCTTGAACCTGGCAGCAAATAGATGAATCTCGGGTTGTTTCTGTCAAAAGAAATTAATGTAGTCAATTAAATTGAGATACAGAACAAATTTACAAACATAACAACACAACATCTTCACCTTAAAGAGAAAATTAACATATTAGTTCATCCTACAGTGAACAGTTTAAGATGTTAGAACTTCTGACCAAAAAAGGCTTTTATTTCCAGCAAACATATTCACATAAAGAAAGTTGCACAAGAAGAGCTTTTACCTTTAAAAAAAGAAATTGTATATTAAACATAGAAACATTATAATTATGACTCGAGAAGTGGTTGTTCGTATATGTTCTTTGTCAAAAAAAGTATGCCATTTATCAAGTTGAGACTTTCAAATTTAATATCATGTTGATCAGTTCTGAGACATAACAACACTGTATACTATTGCTGCCTTAATTAAGAAGATGCAGATAATGCAAATTTTGTGCAATTCAACATATTCAAAAAAATAGAAATAAAGTGTTTCAATACAAAAAAAACAGACATGCAAGACAAATTATACACTTAATTAATTTAACACAACATTCCATGTTTAAAAGATTCCCAATCTTGATATAGAGCAAGGAGCATAAAGATCAAATATGAAGTCTTAAAATGAAGACTTTATGTACAACAGCAAATCCATGACAGATGTTAGCTATTAAGATATTTTTACAAATCATGTCAGCAGAAGTTTGCATGCAGGTATGTTAAAGTCCACAACAGAATGTACTGGTCGTTAAGAAACTGGAGTAAAATGCATTTTGTAAATCAAACAAAAACCAGTTGATGAAAAACATATGATCCACAGAACAAATGCAAATAGATCCATAAAACAGACGCATAAAATGTAGCAAGATTAGTGACAAATACATATATATATATATATTCAAACAGAGGTCTACCTTTACAAAGACTTGTGTTGCCCGAGCAAGGGCATTATTTGCAAGCTCCATGCTTCCACTTGCTTCCATGCATAGGACATAACGGGTCCAAAACTCCGGATAGTTGGCACAAGCAATCAGACATCTTTCATACAACTTAACAACCTGAAATAGCATATATGTAAGATATGAACAAGAAAGGAGAACCTTATTTCAACATTCAAGAAAGAAAGCATGATCACAACAAAGAGAAGAAGTACTCCATTAGCTGATCAGGGAGGCCCCTCTTGAAAGAGGGACCAACCTTGCCTGACAGATAGATGGTTAGGGGGTAAGCAAATAGCAAAGACCTGCATATATGAGATACAAATTTCAAAAACAGATATTTATGCAACACTTGATGAACCCAGAATGTCAACTGACAAATAAGAGTTCAAAGTACTTAGCCTCATAGAAACCAAACAACATGCCACGCTTTATCCTCAGTTCAATACCCCATTTTTAAAAGGTAGCTTCATCGAACATAGTACCCAATAAAGCATACAATGCAGCCAATATGACTGAACTGTAAGTTCATAGTCATTCCAAAAAGAACTGGAAGAATAAAAAACTTTGAAGCAATAGATCAGATAAAAGAAACAAAATTAACTATGTACCTTGTTGAAATCATCCCCTCTCTCAATAAAGTCAAGATAGTTGTGCCAGTTTTCAAGCTCTACATCATCAAGAGGCCTGACATGGAAGTATGGCCTTCTAATAGCTGTTTCAAAACCAATGATCTTAGAATCGAACTCTTTAGCTTTCTTATACATCTCTTCCCTAATTGCAATATACTTCTCCAACTCCTCTGCTTCTGTTAAACCTGCACTTACGGGTTTAGAAGATTGTTCTACCCCATCATCACGAACTTCATCCTCAAGAGCATGTCCACCAGTCTCCAAAGTGGAAGCCACCACAGCAGCTTCCTCTGCAGTTCGTATCTCTGATAAAGGCCGACTGGCTGCCAACTCCTTAAAGCTGAATGTAAAGTTTCAACAATTCACAAATTTAGAAGGCCACATCAGAGCAATATCATAATAATAAATTAATAGCATGGATGGCATCACTAGGTCCTTCAAAACCTGATTCCCTAAAGATCTATCAACATAACATACCACTGTACAGTCAATGTCATGATACACAAACGCCATGTGTTACAAGTGTTAAATAAATATACAATATAAAATTAAGAGATGGTACTCATTTGACCGATATGAGATTGATCATGATGATGAAGCATATGATCTTGTAGTGTCAACTTTTCCAGTCTATATTGACAGTATAGAGATAAGCACTTCCAAGTCTACAACAATGCAAGCAAGATCACGTTGGACAAAACTCTTACAGAACAGCACTATAGGGTCATAGGCATCCTAACAAAAAAAACCAAACAAAAAGTCACCAAAAATTACCAGTTAAAATAGCGATCTAATTGCTGAATGGGATTTTCCAGAATCCTTGTATATATCATGGCTAGATTACTCCAGGCCTGATGTGATTCTTCATATCTGATGTATTCATCCCACAGCTGGTATGACTGATAATCTGTCCCAACATATGCCAATCCTCGCTCAAACAGCCTAAAAGACAAGCAGAGAGGTTAGTGCTTGAATCAGTATGCAAAACTAGTGGTTCTGAACCATAGTTGAAAAGGAAAAGAACTCTCTTTTTGGAAGGGGTAATGCAGAGATGAGACTCTGGAAATTGGCACAAATGCATTGCATTTACCTTCCAGAAACAACCGTATACCATCCTGGGCATGGAGGAAAGTGTAGCGGTCATCTTAGCCCATAACTGAGTGTCATCTTCAGAGCAGCAATTTTGACTAATGTTGCACCCATGATAGCCTCAAAAATGAAGGTTTACGTAGCAGTAATTCATGAACTACCCTATCTACTATATGAACCTTTTAAAAAAAAGAAGGGTAGGAACAGAATGAAAATTAAGAAGCAAGAATATAGTTTAAAAAAAAAATATCTCAAGTGGTCAAACTCAAACAAAGAGCTAGCACAATAGAAAGCATTTCTATGGTGCATCCTTCAGCAAACCTTCCCTCCAAGGCAAGATTGTTCATGCATGCAGAATAAGGTTAGAGGATACAGCTACACTCACTAAAAACCAAAAACAACAAAAGATTATTACTGAATATTTCTATAGCAAACGAATCTTATGACAGTTACCTTCGTATAATATCCGGATCTTCATATGTTGAAATTGCAAAAACTGCATAATGCAACCAAATTTCTACTGAGTAGGTCACTGCAAGAACAGCCCGTTCATAAACCTCCACAACCTTGTCAACACTGTCCAAACGTCCCTCATGATCTGCATATTTCTTCCAGTAGCCATAACATAGAGGAAATTCAGCCAAGAATGCATCATATACTTTCCGAATTTTGACAATGTTGTTCTGCAAATAACATGTAAGAATAGCCATATCAGTTAAAATGAAAATTGTATATATCTCATCCAATATGATTACATTGAATTGACATAGAACAAGTGCAGTATGGTCTCTATGGAACTAGGTCTCCATAAATGAGTTAATAGTGGGTGACTCATTTACTGAAATTCTGATCGCAGACCTGTCTATGAGATTATAATGTGTTGTAAAAATGGAAGTCAGTAAAGCATGTTATCCTAAAACTCAAGTAATATTGTATTAATAAGAGAAGGATTGAGAAGATCGAAAATTCGAGTCATCAAGAGAAATTTAGAGAATGACTTTAGATTAAGTAGGACCAAAATTGAATACAGTATATGTTACATTAGAACACAAAAGAGAGGAATTAACTGAACTACCTTAAATACAGATCAAAGAGAGGTTGGTATAAAAATAATAAGAATGATTTTGGTGGCCCTTGAATCTGCCATGCATTAACCTCATTATCCTAAAAAACATGTCAAAGGCACTTAAAGCCCAATGGAGGGAATAATCCATAAAGGGATCCCAATTAGTTCCAATAAATGGCTTATTTTTTACACTACCTCTATGGATTTTATTTTTTTTTTCTTTTCCTCTAGACAACAAGAAATAAATTTCGAACATAATTGTACATTACCTTTCAACCCACATCTGAAAAAAGAGACTAGTAATTATCGTGCACTGCAAATGCAAGGAAAATACACATGCAAATTTGAAAGGCAAGCAAATAAGTCTTTGGTCTTCCGTATCAGCATGTCCAAAGTCCAAAAGCAATCACCATAATATGAAAAATTTTAAAATCAATTAATTTTCACAAAAAGGACCAGGTAAAGAATAAGGAAAAAAAAGAATAATAGTGCAATCAATTTCCATCCAACAAAATGACTCGTAGTACAACCTCTTACTTTTCTGGGGCTACAAGAGCAAATAAGAGGTTAACTTACAAAACCAATCAAAGCTATTACCAGAAGCAATAAAATGACAACTTGAAAGATAGCACAGTCAACGATAAGTTATACAACATATTATTCCTAATATATCAAAACCTCAGAGCTCAAGAGGTGCATAAAGAGAGAAAAGGAAGAAGAAATTAGATAAATCAGACCATTAGGAGAATACATAAATATGAGTATCATGGTCAAGAAAAATCAACTTTCCACTCAAAAACTGATGCAAAACTAAGATAAAGCAATAACCTTTCTTAAAGTCGCAAGACACACCCAACCTTCACCATAGACATAGGCCACAAACACTCTTCAACTAATCCAGATGATATCCAATTCTACATCAAATGCCCTCTCATTTAAGTGCAATATTAGCTATGAACTGTACAAACAAAATTCAAATTTCCAATAAAACTAATATTAATTTGTGAAAAAATCCATGAGGCAACACAACCTCAAAATAAGCTTAAAATTCAAAAAGACTCAATACTAGAAGAGCTAGTAGTCATTGACACAAATAACAACCACATTTACAGATTCAACATGTGGCTCTATCTTATCAGTCTGAATCTTAGCTTCCCACTCAGTTGCCCTATTTAGGTCCATAAATTAGAGAATCTCAGCATAATTATAATGTTACGTTGGCTATTTATGATTCTCAACAAAGGACTATTAGTTCCTGCTACATGTTTTATCTGTTGCTGTCTGTACCATGGGAACACTGTTTTATTGGTTATCCAATTAAGAATGAGTATATGGCTACATGTTTTATTGCAGTATCTAACAAATTATAGACATCACTTATCTAAAATGAGTCCAAGAAATACTAAATGAACTAGCTCCAGTCAAGTGCATATTTAACAAACAGAAGTATTTTCAGATAACAGAAGAACCACATACTTCAGCGACTTTCTCCGTTTCCTCAATAAGTGCTGTCCAAGAATTGAAGTCTAAGCAATTTGCTCTAACCATATTCCACAACCTATCTTCCTCGGCGGAATACACAGCTGTAACAGGAAAAGGTATAATAAGTTAAATTTTACACTAGATGCAACAAGATAGAAAAGTTAATCAAAAAGTATACCAGTGCAACAACAACAAAAATCTACAAAGTACATTCAAGAAAATGAAAATTTAATCATCAAAATGTAGAAAGGCTCAGTACCATCCTCATATGCTTGCTGAACAATGGCTCCACTGGTGTCAGTAGGCACGCTTCCGTTCTCCATAGCTCCAGTAGATTGGTAATTTGCCATTTCACTAATACTTCCATTAGCAGTATCATACCCAACCACCTGTGTCGAGATACCAGCCATATTTTCATGACTAACTGTTGCAGCACTAGCATTGGGTTCATATACCACACCAGTTGTAGCTTCTTGTGAAACTGGATTTAAATCATGAGAGTAGGTATTCCCATCATCAGTACCAGAACCATCTAGTGAAGAATGAGCTGTAGCACCAGATGATACAGAATGAACAAGGTTGCCATCACTCATAACACTGTCGGAATTGGTTGCCATGTTCTCAGCAGGAACATGATCTGAAGAAGTATATTCAGTGACAACGGATGCTTGATAGAGTAAGGGTTGACTGCCTTCCATCCTACACTGCCAGCTAGCCTATCTAGCTATCAAAGACAAGTCAGTGACACGTGAATGCAAAGTGCACAACAAATACTCGGTATTAGATGTTGGAGAATGTAAACAGAGAAGGGACAATAAATTGACTTAATCCATCACTACTATAGAAAAATAATGCAGATCAAAGACAGATTCTAGGCAAATTAAGTAATGCATCAAGACTAAAATTAGATATACAATCCATCTTAATGGAAACAAAAAAAAATAATGGCATCACACGTTTTAACACAAAAAAAGTCGTTCAAGATGCACCAATAATGACTATACTTTGGCAAAATATCAGATGTCCTGTTTTCCTAAGCAAAAAATACAATATCGTAGCTATATTAGAATCAAATTTTACAGGCTTACAATCCTTCAAACGAAAAGCAACAAGCCAAGAAACCAAGACTACATATAAGGTGAGATATAAAGCGAAAACCTAGCAGCATCCATTTGTTACTCGTTTGCGGTGTTTCCACACACAAGGGAATTGGTGCACATGAGCGCAATTAAGAGAAATAAGACGATCGCGAAGAGTTAAAGCCAAATATAGGTAACACCGACAATGATCTTGCAAAGACGATCGATTCTTTATGCCATACATCCAAGTATTATGTAAATCCTGACAATTTTTCCTAACTACTAAGGATTGCACGATGATAACTTAAAAGAATCACAGATTTAACCCCAAACAAAGAAAAAGTGATAAATGAAGCCAGAGCCTTTCGATATAAATCTTAAACCTACAACATAAATAGGGCTAACCAAGACATTCGCAACAACTGGAACATATCCAGAAGACAGAACCCTAACCCTAGCCTAGCGAAGACATTTGTCGAGAGAGGTAGTACCTGCAGAAGAAACTAGGGTTTGAGGAGTTCGATGTCACGGCGAGACACAGAGGCGCAGCAGCAGCGGCGACACGGCAGCTGCAGCGGCGACAACGAGACAACAGCGCAGCCGAGCGCGCGAGCGGGGGCAGAAGCACTGCAGACCAGTAATCGGTGAGAAGCCAATCGCGATGGATCACAAGGCTTGCCGCATTAGGGCTTCCGTATATATAGACATGTGCACTCGTCACTAACGAACAGATCCGCACGCGCATCGCACGTGCCTAGTGATAAATTGCTGCTTGAACCCAACCTGACCCACGGTCAAGATTTCTCGCGGCGTATGCAGCCCAATGAACAACGGATCGGGTCGGATTGGATTACAACAAACTAGATCCAATTAATTATACCTGTTTTAATACTAAATTGATATATGTGATCGGGTTAACATTGTTGGTCTATATAATAATGTTCATCGTACAATTAGCCTAGTTTGGTTCATGACGATCGGAAAGATAAAAGAAAATAAAATGCGTGAATACATGTATGTATTCATCCATGGTTGTTTCATAAAACATGTTAATCTGAAGATATATATATATATATATATATATATATATATATATATATATATATATTTCAATTCCAAAAGGGGTCTTCGATCGTACCGTTAAAACTTAACTACGAATTTAATTGTATGTGGATATCTTTGCTTGGAACAGAATAGGAATGAATCAATACATGCTCAAATGATAAATCGAGGTTATGCACGGAAAAAAAATAAACTAATAACTAATTTGAAAAACCAACTCGTGAGGTTGAAAGTAGACACCAACTTAGCTATTGGTCACAGTCGAACTGAAATGAAAAAAAAAATGGATATTAAAATTAAATATTTTATATGACCATTAAGTATGTTTCCATAATGACAGTGTACATAATAGTGGCTTCTCCAGACATGGAATGCTTTAGAAGGATCCAGCCCGATACGAGTCACGTGACACTTGAAATGAGCAGTCTTGTATGAACTCCCCGATCGAATCTCGCAATAAGGTGACTTACACACAAATTCCAAACACGTGAGGATTTGGAAAAGCAAACCAAATTAACCATCACCTTCGAATGATGACAAAAACTATGCCAACAGATGTATGCGCAATACGTATACGCGAATGACAGTTAAACCTTAGAGTAAGATCGATGCTTTCGAAAATTTTAAAGTAGCCAAGATGTAATACACGACTAATTATAGATTGGCTAACGTGGTTAGATTTCTTTAGTATTATTGTTTAAAATTTTTATAATTATTAAAATAAATTATTTAATCTCATTTACTATGATGTCATTAGTTTTATCGTTAAAAGATACAACACATATATGAGTGACATAAAAAGTATGAGCAAAAAGATAATTTCAATAATGATGACGGACGACAACACTGTGGGTGGTTATTATAATGATGGTTGACTAGAACGATATAATGGTCCACATTATCGATGTTAATCATAACATCGATGACGAGGAAGAAGAGGGAGGCAGAGTGATGAGGTATTTACATCGGTGTCACAGTGCTTTACCTCCTCTTCTTCCTCTGATGCCACTATGCATCTATATCAATGCTGGAGAAGGAAGAGGAGGTAGGTGAGGCATTTGGGTCGCCGACGATGAGAAGAGAGGAGGAAGAAGAGGCAAGTGAAGCAGAGTGATGCAACATAAATACCTCAATTGCCTCCTTTTCCTCTTCTGATACCACATTGTTTTACCTCACTTGCCTTTTCTTTCTCCTCCGATGCCGACATAAATACATAGCAATGCCGGAGGAGGAAGAAGAGATAGAGCGATGTGACACCAACGTAAATGCTTTACCTGTCTTCTTTTGCTCCTCTAACACCGATGCAGATGCAGAGCAATATTGGAGGAGAAAGAAAAGATAGAGCAGTGCGATGCGACTTAAATGCGTCATCTCTCTCTTATTCATCCTCCGACGCTAACACAAATGCCTCACCACTCTACCTCTTCCTCGTCAATGTTCATATCAACATCGACAAAGTTGACCATTGCATCATTCTCGTCGATCATCACCATAACTGTCACCCATGATGTCATCGTCCATCACCATCATTGAAATTATCTCTTTGCCTATCGTATCTGTGTCATTCATATATATACTATCACATATTATATTTTTTTATCAATAAAACTAATAATAAAATAGAGTTAAATATTTCAATTTGAAAGATCTTAATTAAGAATAGAGATCGAAATACTAAAGAAGCATAACTATAATGGATAATCTATAATTAATAATATATCAAATTAATAAATAGTAGAATCATGCGAATCAAAAAGATAGATTTAAACAAGCTCGCAGATCGAGTCATCTAAAATTTGTTATTTGGGTTCAAATAAAGTATTTCAATCCCATTAAACACTTATAAACTCATTAATTGCTCATATTAAAAATTTAGATTCTTTTTCTATAAATAGCAAGTGGTGATGATAAAATTTAATATTTAAATCTTATTATTAAAGTCAAATCATTCATGCATATTGGCATGGATTGCGGGTTGACCAATATTTAGTAATAAGTGACTATCAATCGAGCAATAAGATTGACACTTTTGACTGCGAAGCAAAATGAATATCAATCCTCAATAAATAAATCATATAATTAGATTCATAATTATGCATTCGATTCTTAAAAACATAAATTAATCCCTATGGCTCTCCACCATATTATTAAAGGCCTAAGTCCGTTACCATGAAAAAGATATGCCACTTATCAATCACCCAAATTACTCATCTTAATATAACTTTTATAAGACTAGACATCATGTGCATTTATTAAATCTTTTTTGTTCATTTAAGCAACGATTGATGTTTGTCGAACATTTTCTCGATATAATTTTTCAAATATTCTAAAAAAAAAATCACAATCATTTTCTAAATCGGATAATCAGATATCTCTAAATTTGATTTTTTAAATATATGATTTGACTATTATTACATAAATGGAAAAAAAATCAACATGACAGCAATATCAATGGCGTGATTCAAAATAAGATCGGTTGCGATTCCAAGATCTGTATCCTGTGAATGATGAATGACCTGAATCCGACCCGAACGATGGGTTTCCGATGATCCACTTGCACAGTTGTCCTTCCTCGATTATTTCGTCCCTTTTCCAAACGATTGTATTGTTCTGGCCGTTCGCAGCTTGGAGGAGCAAACTTTGCAGGACATACTGCCGATGCTCCGTCGAATCATCGCTCAGGTAGTTTCTGACTTCACATAATTCATTATTTGGGTCCAATCCGATGAGATATCTCACCGGGAGTGTTTCACGGATCAATGGTAAAGATCCTTCGGCCTCGAGCGCTCCAGGAAAATCGCGTTCAGGTCGCTCCGCTCGAGACTAGCGAAGCAAACTGAAGGGTCGACGAAGATATTTGAATGAAACCAGAAAGGGTGGCCGGAGAAGATCCCGGAGACGAATCCGAATCTTTCACCGCACTTTCCTGGGTACTTCTATCGAATTTGAACCCGGGTTTCACCCTTTTGACGATCGACCCGAAGAGAGCGGTCGATTCTTGTTCAATCTTTCTTCGATCCGGGGTTTGATTTGAGGGGGCTCATTCGGAGGGTAAGGACGTGGATATCGATACCCTTCGCATGCGCGATGAGGGCGAAAATGGCGTCGTTTTATCAGGGTCACGTTAATGCGACTCAGGTAACCTAATCGAATGCCTCGAAAGAATTTACGCAATTTAGTCTTTTATTTTTTTTGCACCCAATAAGTAATTCGTGAAAATGTTGTGAGTGTTAGCTGTTTGCTGTGTTCTCGATGATACTTTTTGATATCCGGTGATAACGTCAGTTAGGGACGTACTTTGTGTGTCGGAACTATCAGATTCATCAACAGCAATCGGAGTTAGTCGATCAGTTCTACACGAATTTTAGTTCCACGGTGCGATGTGATGGGCGACGGAGTCTGCTCAAGGGATGATGGTAAATTAAATTTAAACTTGAATTTCCTCTGTGGCTAGATTGGATTTTTTTTCCTTTATTTGGTATATTTGATGGCTACAATAGCTTATGTGGGCGGTTTGCTGTTCAGTAGCCTTAGGAAAAAGGGAACAGAACAATGTATATTCCTACTTCATCTTAATTGTTGGTTGCTGATTATTCCCCGAATTATCTCAATGTTAAGGACATATGCAATTCTTATAGTCTTATTTTGTTTACATGTGTGCTTGTGTGTTTTTCATTTTTCTCTAAAAGCAAAATGGTGGAACCTTATTGATTTGTTAACAGTTACTCGAGATATATGTGGCAAATGTTGCAATTGAAAGGTATCATCCCCATAATTTAAGACAAATACAAGACTAGTAGTAGTTTTTGTTAGATTAGTGCTCTTGTGGAAAACTAGGAACAAAATACCACAATGCACTAGCCAACTACTAAGTATATGATCAATTTATATCTTAATTTTTCAAGATATTAGTGATCTCTAATATTGTATTGTTTTTTTGCAAGTTGGTTATTGTTTTGCTTGGTTAGCAAAATAAAAACATAAATCTTTTGTCAATTTCCTTTGGAAGTAATTTATGTAGTACAATCTTAAAATTCTTAATCTACTTTCGAACGAAAGGCTCTTATTACAGTTTTGCTAACTTGAAGAACTGTTGGGCCTTTACAGTGAAGCCTTTTTATTGTCGGAATCCTTTTGATTTAAATAAGGTCATTTAGATCTTGGCTAAGTTCTAAGTAGATATTTGTTATATTTGTTCAATCGATTGTCTTGCCGGACAACTAAGAATTTATGGAGGTAGCTAGGAAATTAATATAGTTTGGCAAGAAGTCTCCTTAACATATATGTATGCTATCTTTAATGACTCTCCCTAATTTAATTCTTTACTAAATATTGTATCATAGGACACCGTGGACGACCATATGACAAATATCATTAGTAATATTTCTTTTCATGAAACAAGAGCTTGTCTTCTCCATTCTCTTGATTGGTTTTCAAATTAGCTAAGCTAATGCAGATGCAGTGGCTAACCAGCAATTTTGGTGCATGGCACAATATTCCTGGCAGTTCAATTGTTTGGTTGTGGTTTATCACCATTTAGCTATGTGTTGCCTCCATTGTGGTGGATATAAGGTTCATTGTAACTTTGTTATGAAACTAAAGATATCCATGGTTTGTGCAGCTAGCTTTAGGTTAAGGCAAATATGGATAGGGTCCTATACTTAGGGTTAGATGTGGCTAAACTCCAGATACTTTTATCAGATTGTTAACTTTTGTTCAAGAGAGCTGGATAAGATTTCATAGACATGCAATTAGAATGTGAAATTACAGTCTTTATATGTGATTCTTTTGCAACGTTTTAAAATGCAGTTATTTCACTTACATATGAATGTGCAGTCATAAATCTATACAACCTCAATAAACAATGTTATCATCCATGTGGAATATATCATACATATAAATATGTATACAATAAAAAAGTGATTGCATAAAGTAATTTACATTTCCTTATTATTTATGCTTCAATTATTACCATAATCTTGATACTATTAGATATGGTCCACTATGGCATTCATTACTTGAACATTTTCTCATTTTATAGAACTTATCACTTAAATTAATTTTTTAAACAGATATTAATCTCATCTTATAAATGATTGATTTGGTCTTAACATTCATATACCTATTAGTAATTTTGACTTGATTGTATAATATTAATGCTTGATCAATATTATTTTGAATAATTTTGGTTGAATCTGTATGTGCTTTCATATGCTTCCGTGTATTGTTTGTGCAGTAAATAGTACCTTGACCTGACACGGCTGCTCTTTAAATTATTGACTCTTTGTGATGATATATATATATATATATATATATATATATATGTATATATACATATATACATATACATACATACACATACACATATATATGTATGTATGTATACATACATACATATATATATATACATATATATATATATGTATTTATATATATGTATATATGTATATATACATATATACATATACATACATACACATATATATGTATGTATGTATACATACATATATATATAAATACATATATAAATGTATATATATGTATGTATAATGGCTGATCTTCCAAAGAAAAGTGGATGAGGTGTTGTTTTCGACACATTTTCTTCACCTTAACATGCCATCATTCTTTTAGTCATATTATGCTTGTCAATAAATTGTTTTATGTCAACAGATTAACCTCCTAAAAGATTGTATGGCATTCTTTTCTTTTATTGATTGGAGGTCAGATGAATTCATCCTTATTTATGTTTGTGCCTGGGCCTGACACATGTAACTCCTTTTGCTCACTGTACAATGGTTTAATATTACTTGTGAATTTTGATTCGGGTTTACTTGTGTAAAATGTTATATACCTTATCTGTTTTCTGATGTCCTTTTGTGCATTCCATGTTGTTGATGAACTCCTATCCTGGACTACTTTCCTGAGATACATATTGGCATGCATGTTTTTTTCCCATTGTCAATACTTTGCTGGCAAAGTCTATACTGTTTCATGAAGGTGATTTTGATCTGCTTTACTGGCAGTTGATTCACCAGCCCCGGTTTCTTTCTATATATTCTTTATAATAGTACTCTTTAGTGAAGTAATACAAGCTGTGTAGCATCATTTTGTGGATTTGCTTAATCCCAAATTTCATGGTCAGTTATGATAATTTCTTTTATTTTCTGGAAACCTATTGCGGCTGGTAAACAATATGCCATTTTTCACCTGATTTGTTTTCTGCAGGAAGGAGCAGAGGAAGAGGTATATCAGCCTGAAATTTCAAGAGACAGTTGAGTGGTGCGGGCATAAGGTTTATAACAGCCGACCAAGAGGAAATGGTAACCTCCAGCAGGTTCCGCACCAGCAAAGGGGCATCTTGGGCAGTCAAGCTCCAAGAAACCTTGTGGAAGCTTAATCATAGATATTTAGTATGTTGGTGCAGGCATATACCATTATCTTTCTTCTCTGTTCATCAAAAGTTTCAGTGAGGTTCTTGATCTCTCCTTTTATAAAAGACTAATTTTGTGGTACCATTTGATTAGATAGTATAGAAGCATCTCAATGTTCCAATGTTTTTGCTTTAACTAACTATCTTCTCTTTCCTTTTTTTTTTTTTGTTTATCAAAAGGTGAGGACTTATGCAGTAAAACCAGTAGATTAAGGGGCACTAAGGAGGTACTCGACTGCATGCTTTATCAACTGTAACATTATTTTGATGCAAAATATGCATCTTTGGCGATTTCCGGTTTCTTATACAACTTATTTAGCTTTTATTTTGTGATGTATAGGCTGGGTGGTCTTTGAGCACTCCCTGATGCCTTACATAATCGAGGCATTCTTGGGTGATTGGCTCATTGAATATTCTGCTGTTCGATGCCAGCAGTGTCGGTGGCTTGATTGGTAGCTACAGATATCTAGACATGCATATAGTTCCTATTCAATTTTTTTCGTGTGAAACTTAATAAGAATAAATGGCAGGATTCGCTTTCATTCTTGTATTGCCTTATTAATGATTGTGCTAGGTGTGACAAAACATCTCCCGGAGTTGTCTTGTTCTGCATGTTCAAAGATGTCCTATATAGCTTGGTTGCATGAGTTGTTGGCTATTGACGGGTTCGGAGCGAGTCTGGGATTTTGGGTGCTTGTGTTTTATTTCGTTTTTAACAGCCTAGTGTCTTTTGTTTTTCTCTTTGCAAAGGATAACAACTCGAGCTCAGGACTTAATTATTTTTACTCGCTTAGTTCTTCTAAACCATTTTTCCAAGTCCTGCTATTTTGGAAAATAAATAAGATGTGTGAATTGATCTCAAATAAATGATCGAGTAATGTTGGTACAGCTTTAAGTTAACACGGAGATATATACGGAAGTCAATTGCTTACACTTTAATCGTATGAAGAGTCTTGGTGAATGCTTGATATGAGCTTTTTGTGCAATTATTTGGTAACTAATCTTTCTCATAGAAACTCGAAAAATCCCTACGGTGATTTGTTTTCTTTTTTTTCTCCTGCAGTTCAACCAAAATTAGCGTCTCCAAACTGATACGCTCCCGGGAGAGGCAGAGGCAGAGGCGCCCGCCGAGGAAGCGGGAGGCGAAAGTTATAGTGGCGATGTCGGGGAAGCAGAAGAGGAGGCGGCGGCGACGGCTTGGCGGTGCTGTAACAGTCTGGACGTCAATCCGGTGATCGGCACCGCCCTTGTTGATGCATAAGGTAAATATGGTTCTGCCCCTGCTGCCGGGATGCTGTTTGATGAATTGACAATGGATTCCTATCTTGTCACGTGAAATGCAACGTCAGGCGCGTACGCCATACAGCGTGACACTTCCAGAGGACGATCGAACTGTGCGACCTCTTTTATTGCGGTGCTGACTACCTGTGGCGATGCTGGATGGGCGGACGAGGCCGATATAATTACGTTGATATGATGGTATGTGCTCACGCTTGGCTGGTACGTTGGCCACTATATATATATATACATATTATTCGTCGGTGTCGAAAAGGGTCGAGTCGCTGAGAAGTCGACAGAGCGGAGGGACCGTGGAGCACAGGAGGGCAGTGGGAAGCGTTGGATGGAAGCCACGAGGAGGAGCATGTCTTTATTGAAGGACACAATAAGCAAGGCAAAGATTTATGTTTCTTCCCATCGTTCACACCCCACATTCACAACACTCCATGTGTCCCAGTTCTCCTACGTCTTTTGACTGGTTTCCAAGGGTATGGTAAAACTAAACTATTATATGAAAAGAAGATGACTGGTATGTATAACTGGCAACTGGCAATTCCCTAGTCAAAAGTTCGACACAGTTCTAGAAAATGTCCCGAGTATCCTCCGCCAAGCACTTATTTCAAAGCGAAAGTTGTTGAAGAGAAAAGGTAACCCACTACATCTTCCTTCGCTTAAAGGTAACTGAGAAGGAGAAGATTAGAATAAGAGCAAAAAGTTGGCGAAAGATGCACCAGAGGGACATTCCTTGACAGAGATCGAGGGAGAAGGAGAGGGAGAGACAGACGAGAGGGAGAGAGTGTGCGAGAGAAGGGAAACCCTGGTAGATGGGCATTTCTGGAGCCCAACTCCAACACCACCGCCACCGCCACTCCCTTTCTCCTCCCCAGATCTCTAAAACCCCATTTCCACTCCTTACAATAACCCTAACACTTCTGTCTCTTCTCTTCCTCTTCCCCGTCGTCGCGGGTGACCTCTACTCCCTGGTCTACAAGGGCTGCGCCAACCAGACCCTCTCGGGTAGTGGCTCCGCATACATGCAGCCCCTCGCCGCACTCTCCTCCGCCCTCACCGCCCGGGCCGCCTCCGCCAAGTTCTACAAAACCACCACCTCCTTGGCCGGCGGCGGCCAGCCCCTCTTCGGCGTCTTCCAATGCCGCGGCGACCTCCCCCCCTCGGACTGCTCCGCCTGCGTCGGCCGAGTCCTCCTCATGTGGGCGTCCCTCTGCGGCACCGCCGCCGCCGCCGCCCGAGTCCAGCTCAACGGGTGCTACGCTCTGTACCAGGCCTCCGGCTTCCCCCAGGTCTCCGGCACCCAGATGCTCTACAAGACCTGCGGTTCCGGGCGGGGCGGTGGCGGCTTCGAGGTGAAGCGCGACACGGCCTTCTCCCAGCTCCAGAGCGGCGTCGCCGGCGGCCAGGGGTTCTTCGCCACCAGCTACGCGTCCGTATACGCCATGGCGCAGTGCGAGGGAGACCTCTCCGCCGGCGACTGCAGCGAGTGCGTCGCCCAGGCGGTTCAGAAGTCGGAGGTGGAGTGCGGCGCCGCCGCCTCCGGCCAGGTGTACCTCGACAAGTGCTACATCAGCTACAGCTATTACGCCAATGGCGTACCTCACGGCGACAACAACAGCGGCGGAGGAGGTGAATGCTCTCTTTATTCCCTTGCACTTCTTTTATATGAGATGCGGTTCGAAGTTTCCTTTATTCATTCCCTTTTGATTTGGTCATTATATAATTCCAGCATCGTCTTTCCATTCCTTTAATTATGCAAAGTGAGGTTTGTAATGCTTCGATGTCGCATTTCATCTGATTACTTATTTGCTTTCTTTTGATATATCATCTTCTACATATTTGCTTCATTTTCTCGGGAATCAGGGCAAACAGAGAAGACAGTGGCCATAGTGGTGGGAGGGGCAGCAGGGGTTGGGTTCTTGGTGATCTGCTTGCTGTTTGCCAGGAGTGTACTGAAGAAGAGAGATGGTGAGGGTCACCATGAAGAAATAAATAGGTTCTTTTACTTGTCATGTTGCCTTCTTTACATGTGTCTAAGGAGTAACTTCTCTTGGTTTTAACAATCAATTGCAGATTATTGAAGGTTGGTGGTGACTGGTAAGTGGCGCGGCAGTAATAGAGGAGTAATTGAAGGGAGATGGAGTTTGGAGAGGGGATTGTGTCCTTGTATAGGGTTGGGCTTCACAGAGGAGGGAATGGATGTTTGTCCATTGGGAATGGATTCGTGGCTGGAGCACAGAGCGGTCCTTTGGCTGTTTCCTTTTATAATGGTTTCATCCATCATGTCAGAGAGGGGGAGGGAATACTGGATGACGGGTCCAATCTGCTCTCACTGTGGGGAGAAGCACCTCTCTTCTTTTTCAATCATCATCACGTATATCTGTCCCTACATAGAGGGATGGAAGTGTATACAGAGATTCAAGGGATTATTTTTGACACAAGACATTCTCGAGTAAATTTTGCAGAATCCCTTTCTACCTGTTTCAGGGCTTTAATATAGTGGGCAAACTTTTGGATCATACCAATCAGCATTGAAAGGTCAGTCACAGGATTATACTCTTTTAGAGCTTAGTATAGCGACAACAGTGGTCATGATAATTTGTTTGAGTAGATTGCTATTACAGCTTGCAGTAAGTTTTCATTGGTTTCTTGTATCAGAACCCTTGATGAGATGTTCTGCTTCCTCCGTTATAATTCTATTATTTGTAAATTTTTGTAGTTCTTTCTCTTCCATTTGATTTTGCTTATGGTAGCAAAATATTTTTAGACAGGTATGAGTTTCCACAGAGACGGAATAGAAGAAGAAATATAATTTGATTATGTTACAAATTCCTCAATATTATTTGTTGAGTCATAAGGAATACATTAATAGTCAATCATCATCCGACACGTAAGCATCATGTGGAAGCTGTCGCGGAAGAAAAGGGATCCGGGTTACTCTCGCCCATCTGCCTATGTGGACAAAAGTTCAAGACAAATCGTTTAGGGCTGTCTCTCCTCTATTGCCCATGTAAATAAAATATCAATGAGAGGATAATGAGGTAATTACGGGTTGTCATCTCTAAGGCGTGGTATATAAGGTAGTCCTCGGCATTATGCTAGAGGGCTATCTTTTCGAGAAAAAAAAAATCAATACCCATTAAGTCTTCGGTGACTAATTTAAACGTCAGAGAGATAAGATAGAGAAACTTCTTCTGATATCGATCTTAGTGTAGGTGATGTCTTGGGAGCTCGATGTCCTATCTTGGAGTCACCTCAAACACTCTTGCACCTTCAAGTTTGGATTATATCGGATTAACTCAGATGTCAACGATGATTTCCCTCAATATTTTGGTGCTAGAAGGGGGGCTTAATATCGCAGGAACGTCCACTTGCCACTCCTCTTTAACGAATGCTCCAATGAGGAGGTCCTGTCTCCAACCCACATCACTTTTACTTAAGGCAGACATCTTCCATCTTTCTCTCACGTGGATGCGTCCACTTCGGTGCAAACATTGATGCGATATTAGCGTCTATTCAGTAATTTAGGCTTTTCACCTTCGGGGGTGACCTTAAGCCACTTGTTCCCACCGAGGTGTTTCTGAACCTCACTTAACAAACAATGCCACTATCTCAACTACGATCAGTACCTCAATCGTCATTGGCTCTAGCGCCTGTTGGGATTCCCTTGCCCGACACGGTGCCAACATCTTAGGATTGCCAAAGGCTTGTGAAATCATTGATCGAGGGAGCGCCCCACTCCCTAATCGTGGAATTCAACGCATCGTCGTACCATCGCTTCGCTTTGTCCAAATCCGAGACTCGGTCAGTAGATTCGATGGATGACTCCCTGAGGGTCCAATTGTGACAAAAATTGACGAACACCTAGAAGAGATGCAGCAAGAGTTCTAGTAATCTCGAGGGGAAAGGCCGGACGACCCCACCTCGAGTTGGTTCCCATTCACCCAAAACATATAGGAGTCAATCCCGATAAACTTTCGCCTCCCATCGCTAGAGGCTTTTGATAGTAATACCGACTCGATAAAGCACATTGTTACCTTTCGCGCCTAGATGTCACTGTATGGTACCTCGGATGCCCTAATGTGTCGTGCCTTCTCGATAATATTAAGAGACTCACACGATAATGATATGCTAGTCATAGGTGCCCTATAAGCTAATCACGTGAGTGATAGCACGTGTGACATGACATGATATCACATGATAGCATCTATTTGGTATTTTTCTCAATTTATATTGTCTGTTATATATATTATGATGTCCATGAATTTATGTAATGAGAATCGGATTGTGATGAGATTATGATAATGAGACAGATTTGTCTTTAAACACGGATCCTAAATAATCGTGGTCATAGGTTACTCGAGAGAGACATCGAGATAACCGGACAGACTAGTGTGTTGTATACCCATCTATATGATGGAGGTAGTTGGTCTCATAACTTTTTGTGTGGGGACACTAGGAATACAGTGCAGGTGCTCATTTGAGAATGAGTTCACTTATTGATCCGCTCATTGAATGCTGAATGGTTGATGATACCTCATTTTCAGATAATGATTTTGTCATCATAGTAGTGTACCTAGTCCTTAAACTTGAGACACCAAGAATGTCCTATATGAGTACTCCACTTTTTAATACCAGACTTATAGGTTTGAAAGTTTCAGATCTAACATAGTCGATTATTGGGAGTGGTAGCCAACTTTACGAGGGCTATTGAGTGTCGATAGAGGATCATCCGCTCTCGATGTCATAAGAGGAATATCTCATATGTTTTTGCCCAAGTAAATCCCTGCCAAAGTCATTCGGATTGAGAAAGAAAGAGTTCTCTAGGAGAATCCGATTAGAGTGAGACTTAAGTAGAAATCGTATGCGCCTGACAGCACCATGCTCGGTATACAATCTCTAGGATATTAGATGGATGAGTGACTATAGGTATACGGTAACTGAGAATATATATGTCCAAATGATTGGATTCCTCTATATCGTCTAGGGACTATGACATAGGTACATAGTACGTTTATAGTCAATAAGTCGAGTGAATTATTATTGAGATAATAATTCATTGAGCCAAAAGAAGTTCCAACATGTATGACTCATGACCAACTCGATATTAGGCCTAAAGGGTCACACATATATGATAGGTGTTGTGACGAATAAATGTTCGGATATGAGATATCTGTTGAAGCTCATATCTTATTGGATCATATGGATGAGATCTAATAAGAGCCATTGAGTGATTATTGGGTAGATATCCACTAATCTAAGAGACTTGGGTAGTTGGATAGAGATATAGTACCTAAATAGGGCAGGATTCATTATGATTAAGTTGATAGGGGACCTCTATAAATAGGAGGGAACCAAAGGGCCATAGGCTAGGCTTTTTTGGCCGTCACCTCCTCTCCCCCTCACCTCCTCAACCAACAGCCCCTTTTTGGGGCATGTGTATAGCAAGAAGGGTCGCCCCCTTCTTGATTGCATGGTGCGCGCGAAGAGGAGATTTTTACAGTGATTTGAAGAATATTTTCGCAACCCTTGCTATGTAGATCACCAGTAAAGAGGAGGATGCTAGACCTCCTTTATGTGGATAGGAAGAAGGGTCGCCCCCTTCTTGATTGCATGGTGCGCGCGAAGAGGAGATTGTTACAGTGATTTGAAGAGTATCTTCGTAGCCCTTGCTATGTGGATCACCAGTAGAAAGGAGGATGCTTGACCTCCTTCATCCTCTCTCATAAATATGTAGGAATTTAGGGATATACGATCTACCTAGGTAACACAACTTTCTTATACGTGTAGTTTTTCGATTTCGCGGGTTTTTGCATATCAATCTTTGTATGATGACAAGAAACCTTTTTTCTGTGGGAAATTTAAGATTTTTATTTTTTTGTTCTTCCGTTACGCATGTGATGTCGACCCAGATTTCCCAACATGACACACTTGCTTGAAGCCCCTCTTGGTCGATTCTTTTATTCAGGTTGCAACGGAGTTGGTGCTTTACTTTCTCGGAAATGTGTGCTTGAGACAATCGGTAGCGATGCATCTCGGACTTAGGCAATAAGACGAAGAAACACTCTCTGACTTTGTTGCTCGATTCGCTAACGAGATTTGAGGTATATAAGAAGCTCATTCGTCTCTCATTATATAGGTCTTTTTGATGGGGCTCAAGCCCTCACACTTTTTATGGTCATTGGTAAAGAGACCACCGGTAATGGTGCTTGAGGTTCTCCATAGGGCCAACTAATATATTGCCACAGAGGCAATGGTCTCCAGTAAGCGCGAGGAGATGCACAAAAGACCAAGACATGAGCGATTACTGTCAGCTCTGAGGTCACCACAACGAAGAAGAAATGATCGACCCGAGTTACCTCGCTTGAGGTCCAAGTTGACTCCTTTAAACATAACTAAAATCAAAGTCTTTTTGCAGATAAACGAAAAAGGGCTCTTGAAAGATCCTCAGCCGATGAAGTGCTAGTCATAGGTGCCCTACAAGCTAATCATGTGATTGATGGCACGTGTGACTTGACACATAGTCTCTTTGCTTGTTATTATTATTTGACATTTTATCACTTTATATTGTCTATTGCTTGAATATATTACGATATCCATGGATCTATGCAATGAGAATCAGATCGTGATGAGATCACGATAATGAGACCGATTACCTTTAAGCACAGATCCTAAATAATCCCGGTCATAGGTTGCTCGAGAGGGATATCGAGATAACCGGACACAGATCCGTTGGAGCTCATATCTTATTAGATATCCAATAACCCATAAATTATTAGATCCTGTGGATGAGATCCAATAAGAGCTAATGAGGGATTATTGGGTAGAGACCCACTAATCTAAGAGGCTTGGGTAGTTGGATGAAGATCGAATACCCAATATGACATGATTCATTAGGGTTTAGTTGATAGGGGACCTCTATAAATAGGAGGAACCAAAGGACCATGAGCTAGGTTTTTTGGCTGCCACCTCATATTCTCCTCTCCCCTTCTCCTCCTCAACCCGCAATCCCTATTTGAGGTGTGTGGACAACAAGAAGGGGCGACCCCTTATTGATTGTGTGGTGCGCACAAAGAAAAGATTTGAGCAGCGATTTAAGGAGCATCTTTGCAGCCCTTGTCATCATCTCTTATAGATCTGTAGGTTTTCAGGGATATACGATCTCCCTAAGTAACACATCTTTCTTATACATATAGTTTTCAATTTCGTGCGTTTTTATGCACTAATCTTTGTACGACGATAAAATATTTTTGTGGAAATCTAAGATTTTTATTTTTGTTCTCCTATTGTGCATGTGATGTCACCCCTAGATTTCTCAACACTGAGAAGCAACCCGAGGGAGTCATGTTAGTGCTCTCTGACGACGATCTCCTTATCGAAGAGGGCTCGGCCCGAGACATAATCTATGGACCCCTAGAATTATGCAAAGTCCCTCTCACATCTGGAGATGATAGAGCCGCTAATTGAAGCACCTCTGGATTAGGTTATAAAGGTCAGGGTGACACTTTTCGAGGAGAAACGAGTGCAACTCATCAACTTTCTCAAGGAGAGCGTCGAAGTGTTTGCATGGTCACCGAGAGACATGCCGTGAATCGACCTAGACGTGGCCCAATACTGCTTGAACATCTCCCTTGAGGCTCGGCCGGTAAAGCAAAAGCCTTACAAGTTTGCTCCTGATTGCTAGCAAGCGATTAGTGATGAAGTAACTAAGTTGCTAGGCGTGGGGTTTATTACCGAGGTGCAATACCCCTAGAGGCTAGCTAATATTGTACTGGTGAAAAAGTCTAACGAAAATTAAAGGATATGTGTTGATTATACCGATCTCAACAAGGCATGTCCGAAGGATAGCTATTCTCTCTCCTGGATCGATTAGCTAGTTGATACTATCTTTGGCCACGAGCTCCTCACCTTTATGGATGCATTCTCGGGATATAATCAAATAAGGATGGCACCACAGGATCGGGAACACCTCTTTTATCACCAACCGAGGCATATATTGCTATTGTGTCATGTCATTTGGGTTGAAAAACACGGACACAACATATCAAAGGATAGTGAACAAGATGTTCAAGTATTAGATCGGGAGAAACATCGAGGTCTATGTGAATGACATGATTGTTAAAAGCAAAATGACATATTTATATCTAACGAACTTGGCCGAGATATTTGAAGTTCTAAAGAGATTCAGCATGCGTCTAAACCCATCCAAATGTGCTTTCAGAGTTAGTTCGAGAAAATTCTTCGGATTGCTGTAGATTCAGCATGCGTCTAAACCCTTCTTCGAAGAATCCAAAAAGACTTTCTATGGACCAATGAATGTCAAGAGGCATTCGAAGAGCTAAAGCACCTCCTCACCCAATTGTTGTAGCTCTCCTCCACATCGGGGGAAACTCTAAGCCTCTTATCTTGCTAACACCGAGTAGGCTATCAGCTTGGTGTTGGTGCATGACGATTCGTGCATGAATAGTGCTGCATCGCTCTGCCTCACATGCCTCCTCTTCGTCCCTCCTCATCATCGACAACGCATATATCTCACTTACCTCCTCTTCCTCATCCGACGCCAATGTAAATGTAGAGCGATGCCGGAGGAGGAAGAAGACGCAAAGCAATGCAACGTCGAGGCAGATGCCTCACCTCCCTTCTCTTCCTCTTTCGACATAGATGTCTCACCGTTCTACCTCCTCTTTGTCCTCGTCATCGATGTTCGAGATCGACTACCTTGTCATTATCATCGACCACCACCACAATAACCTCTCACAACATCACTATCAATCACCACCACTGAAATTATTATTTTATCAATTGTTTTCGTGTCAGATGCAAATACTATCATGTTGTATCTTTAATCAACTTTACCGATAACATTAGGAGAAATGAGTTTAAATATTTTACTCTAATAACTATAAATTTCAATATAAATTTTTTAAATCTAAATATCCTAATGCTAAATAAATCTTACTAAAAAATTATATATAATTAACCCATCACTATTATTAAAATTATCTTTTTTTTCATCGTTTGCGTTCCATTCATATTGTCACGTACTATATATTCTATCAATAAAATCGATATTAGAATAAATATGATTATATATATAAAGTTTAGAAATTAAGATAAAAAGATCTAAACAATTCAAGCACACATCGGCAATGATTCCCAGAATACAACCTGACCCTATAACAAACCAGCAACCCCAGACTTATCAAGTCTCCAAGGAACTTACAGAAAATTGGTCTTTCAGCATCACCAACACCAACCAATTGCCCGGCAAACAGTTCGGGAAATTACGGCATCGGTCATTAAGATCTGACATTGACGTGGGTTACAAGCATCTAACAGAAGACATGATGGGTTAATATGATCACGGGCACTCTCGACCACAAGCACAATCTATGTCACCCTATGATCGCATCTTTAAATAACACAGTTACAACTTACACACCATATGATCATAGGCAATCTCTAACAACAAAACTCTAGCACTCGCCCTTGATCCTGACAGCCACCAGACACCGGTGGAACGGCTATCAACCTTAAAAGTTAGCTTGAATGCTCCGAGTCAAAACAAACAATACAATTTGGCATAATTTCATTGTTGGAATCGGAGTATCGCCCACCAGCAGGTGTCAATTTACTTGCATTCGAGGACTCTTTGAGTAGTGTTGATGACAGTGAGCAAACGTTTGACAGTTTGCTCCTAAATACCAGAAAATGCTGCTGCAGGCAAAACTCATTTGACAGTAACAGAGTTTTAGCAACTTGGTTCATTAATGATTTGGAGATTTTGGCTCGTCATTAATGATCTGGGGATTTTGGCTCCTCTGATTCATCCCCCGGGAGTCCAAATATCCGGAGATTTCGGTCCATGGAACCTACTGCCACGTATTTTGCATCTGCTCCAAACTTCACACACGACACTTTCCCTGCATATTGAGTAGAAATATTGAGTAGAATCGATAGAGAACACGTCACATTAGACAGGAAGAAGTTACGCTAGTTAATAAATAGGCTGCATGACATTGTGCATAGCAGCAGTGGTCTGCACCTGTTCCAGATAAATCAGGCAATATCTTGATAAGATTCCACTCGAGCTTCACATTGGCAACTTGGTACACCCTGCAAAGAGCGTTTAAAAGAACAGATTAACACTTCAATTTGCACTGAACATATGCTATAAAAAATTCGCTAGACTGACACAGATACTGCTGGAACTTTTGGAAAGGGGCAACCATATCCACTGTAACATATTTATTGACAATAATCACGAATGTCATGTCATCATCCAGAGGGTTATACAACAACATACCTTACATCAGAGCCCGCAATAGCAAGATAGCTCCCACTTGAGTCAAACTCCACTGCAACAAAAACATGATTTCTGAATCAGCTATAACATCAAGACTTGTCAAGAAACAGGCAATGGTTTGATATATTTCTATCTAAAGCAATGAAGCGTCAAATCCAATGACATCAACTTAACCATAACAAATTTTCCCGGAGACACACCCAACCCCACTCTCTATGCCCCCTATCCTTTTTGAAGTAAATAGCATAGCAATTGAAAAGCATATCTTCCATGAAGAATCAAGGAAACAACAATTGCATCACTAGCAGTATGATGGAACTTTTGACATGCTACACTGGCAATAACATTCACAGTTAAAATTTAAATTCAGATACAAGCGGATAAAATCATGGAATGGCAGAAGCAAATTGTAGTTGTTCCAATCCACGATATTTTTTTCAAAAAGAGAAAAATTATATTGATTATGCGTTTGGAAGATAAGATGAAACAAAATTTGGAAGCAGTGTAGTTGAAAGCGCTAGGCGCCAAAAGATGCCACAGTCCCAAAATTAGAGGTGTTCAAATTGAACCAAAAAACCAAACATGAATTGAAACGGTTCATCAATAATTCAATTTTGAAGGCTAGAAATGGTTCTAGTTTGGGAGAGTATTCTTCTTTGGTTCGGTAAACCAGTTCGGACAGAAGCGAACCTATTTTAATTAAGAAAAATACCGACTCAACCGAAAGGCCCTAAAAACCCTAAAATCTCATCCCAAACTTGACGAGTTCACCACTCTTCATCTCTATGGCTCTTCCTCCTCGTCCCTTTCTTGGCCTTGCTCTCGTCTTAAGTATGAACCTTTTTTTTTTTTGTCATCCCTCTTCGTTAACAATCCCTTTGTTAATTTGTATGAATTCCTTTGTTTCATATCCTCATCATTAAGAAAAAAGGGCTGCATGTGAAATTGTTATTCCTCTAGAGCATCTTTCAATATAAAAAATAAAAAATCGCTTGCACATAGGTCCAATTTTTTAGAATGCTTAGAATGATATTTGTGATATTAACTTTTTAAGGATGTACGTCCAATTGGATCGAAATTCTAATTTGGTTCATTTAAACTGAACTAGTTTACTGAATCAAAACAGTTCATTTAAAATGTATATTTTTAAAATTACTTAAAATTGAAAACTGGATTAACCGGTTCAATTAGGTAGGTCCGAAACGAGTCTGGTTTGGAGTACCTCTCTTTAATCGAACTGAACCATTTTTTCAGTTTGGTTCGATTCAAACCTCTTCAAACACCCTTACCTAAAATGCCCAACGTGCTAGATGCTCAATCGAGCAAAATGAGGCATTTCCGAATACTTTAATTTAAAAATTATATATCATGATTAATAAAAATAAACTAAAACTAAAATAGCATGCATACTTGCATTCATTTAAAGTACCAAACTATATTGTTCACTACAGAATGCAGCTGTTGTTCTCAACTTATCTAGTGCACAACGATGTGCAACTTTATATGCACAAAGTTGTAACTTATGCATGCAGAGTACCTCATAATGTTGTTGAAACAACATCAGGTGTCCAATGAATTCATACGACCAACTTTATGTGGGAATGCTCAAATGCTATCTCCACTAAAAGCTTTCAACCCAATCAACAATAAGTAACAAACACTCATTGTGTGCATACTAGATTCTTGTAAAACCAAATTCCAAATCGATTACCATTGATTGGGCAGAAAATATAACCTCTAGAAATTTCATAGAAAAAATCCAAAACTCCAACATAAAAACATCCAAAGAAACAATTCCAAATACTCCAAATTTGACACATGAAAAATGAGGGAAGAGCAAGGAATGTAGGATGGTAGGAGGGCAACGGTGAACGGAGAAGAGGGGAAGAGGGATTGGGGAAGAGGGGGCAGGAGGTGGGTGGCTGCGGAGGACTACGGTGAATGTAGGAGGATTACGGTGAATCGGGCAGAGGTACGAGGGAGGGAGGAGAAAGGGATATACTTGGAGGGAAAAAAAGTCACTGTCGTTGCCGTATGAGGAAGACACTGCTGCTACTGTCGAAGGAAGATCTGTCGTTGCCGCTAGAGGAAGACGTCATCGTTGCCACGAGAGAAAGACGTCGCCACTACCGCCACCATTGTGAGAAATGTAGTGGGGAACCAGATGAATGTTTTAGTTCAACATCTGCATTAGGCCACTCGCGGGTGGTGGTTTCTATAATAAATACCTGGTTCAATCGAACCAGATGAATGTTTTAGTTCAACTCAGGCTCGACCTAGCCTAAGTTGAACCAAGCGAGCGCTCGACCCGCCCAGCGCCTGAGTCAAGTTGCCCACCCAGCCCAATAGGTGGGTGCCCGAGCCTCGCCTCCCGTCACCTGGGTGCCTAGGCGAGCGATCGGTGACTTCACTTCTAAGGATCAATATGTCTCAAGCAACATTCCCGCGCCATGTTGCAACCAAGATTAGTAGGTTCCAAGTTCTTATCTTCCAAATGAGTAATCAATAGAAGTTTTCCCTTTTTGGAAAAAAAAATAGTGAAATGGAACAACTACATTTGCTTTTGCTAACTATTAGAGAGAAATTATAAATTAAAAAAATCTGCCAAAACGTATTTAGGCATTTTATGACAAAGTATAGATTGCCCACCATAGTTTGTAGGAGTCTCTGGATCATAGGGAGCAAAGGATCTGAAGTTCCTTAGCTTCCTAAGATCCCAAAGCTTCACACCATCCATAGCTGCAGTCTGATCAATAACAAAACTATACATCATAACAAGGTCATATGAACTTCTATAATTGTTCCAACATCTTAAAACGAACCCCATACCGCAAGGAAATAACCATTCTCGGAGAACGACATAGCTGTCACCGATCCCACATGCCCATCAAATTTTGCAACATTTGACTGCAAACATAATCACTATTATTAGCATCAGCAGGGGCAATTAAATTGTTCATGTCTCACAAGCTAACATCCTTCAAATTTGCCAATACTGTACCTGAGATTTGACATCCCAAATTTTAACAATAGCTCCAGTGGTGCCTGTTCCAAGGATGAGCCCATCAGGATGAAAGGAAGCTGAAGTGTAGCCCTCCTCCGTTGAAGCTTCGCCAACCTGCATAAGTATGCTCTCAGTTAACCCACATTTTAGCTGTATCTGCAAGTTTTGAGGGTGCATATGCTTGTGTACATGCAAAAATATGGCAGAAGGAAAGGACGTGATGAGGAAAAGCAAAGAGACTGTGAGAAAAAGAAGGGAGGATGAGTATTCGAAAATAGACAATTACCTGAGTGAGGCATGATCCAGTTGAAAGGTCATAGAAACACCAAGTATTATCCATAGAAGCAGTCACAAAGTACTTTTGAGTAGCATGTACAGTGACAGCTTGTACCTGTTGCAAAGTATAGAATCTCAATTGCAAATCTAAGACAAAAGCAATTTTGTACAACAAAAAGGAAAAAAGGTGGATAAAACCAAGGTTCGCCGTACCGTACCATACCGGCGTTTTGACCCGGGCTCGGTACTGGTACGGTACGGTATACCGCTCGGTACACCCAGGTGTACCGAGCGGTACACTCAGGGGTACCGAGCACTGTAGCAGTGCTACAGTGATACAGTGCACTGCTACAGTGCTCGGTACGGGCGGACCGGTACAGGGCGGTCCGCGTACCGCTAGCCTGTCGGACCGGTACGTACCACCTGTACCGGGCGGTACAGTCCGGTACGGTAAACCTTGGATAAAACATTAAAAAACAAGATTACCACACAAATTGTTAACCAACCATGCTACTAAAATCATAGACAATTACACGCTAACCAAATAATCATATTACCATAGACTGTGATTTCGCCTGCACTGACCAGTATTTACTGGTCAGCAAACCAGTACACGGACCGCCCTCATTTTGAGCAGTCCGGTCCAATGCATTAAAACAAAAATTCCATGCTACTAAAATCATAGACAATTACACGCTAACCAAATAATCATATTACCATAGACTGTGATTTCGCCTGCACTGACCAGTATTTACTGGTCAGCAAACCAGTACACAGACCGCCCTCGTTTTGAGCAGTCCTGTCCAATGCATTAAAACAAAAATTATCTTAGGTCTCACAATTTCTTCTCTTTCGAGACCGATGCCCTCTTCTCTTCTGCAAGCCTGTCATTGTCAATCCTCCATGCATTGCTTGCTGCTTGGCGCCCACACACTGTCCATCTCTTTCTGGCATGCCTCCTTTCTTCTTCCTACACCATCTCCTCTTTTTCCTTCATCTTCCTTCTTCCTTCCCTCCTCTCCTTCCCCTAACAAAATGTCGATACATATCGGCATATCGAGTGTTTGTACGTAGGTATCGGCGGTATATACCAGTCTGGTTTGGGACTAGTACGGGTCCGACACAAGATTGCAAACCTTGTATACTATCATGTTGCTTCATTGGTAGACCAACCAATAAGTGCAGAATGGTCTGTTCATATTTCCACACTAAACCAGTAGGTTAACATTTCAATCAGGAAGCAACATCTACATCAATCTGGAACTCCTTGCATGCATCCCATGATCAAGAGAGTGAACTAATTAAATGAAATAAATCAGTCAAAACTTATGGTCCACTAAATAATTTTGACATTGATGACATTGAAATGTTTCAACTGGATTTCATATTCTTCAAATTATCATATCAGTCTTCTTAAAAAATAAAAGTAAAGAAACAAGATGGAGACTACAAAAGACATAGTGACTAGAATATAGAGCTATGCACATGAAGCTAAGTGAACAGAAATTAATAGCATGTTGATAAGTTCACATGGCATGGGCGGCATGGGCATACAAAAAGTTAGCGAATATAAGCTAATAAATGTACACCATGAATGAAAATATCATTACAATCATTTTTTTCATAGCATGCCTCGAGCAATGTAACATGATTTCCTACAAAGTATTAGCTAATAAGAACCTTCCCCAAAAAAATATATCTAAATTCTTCTCAAGAATGTTGGCTATAAAATTTCCCAAAACTCACAAGTTAATATTCAAAATCATCAAGAATAAACATAAAATTCCATAGATAGGCACACCTCAGCAGTATGGTCCCTCATGACATGTTGGCAATCATAATTCCCGTTTTCAGTCCCTTGCCAAACACGAACAGTCTGTAGAAGATGTGAATCAGTTTAATTATTACAAAGAAAAATCAACACTGTCAAACATCTCACGAGTTTTTTTTTTTTCTGTTCAGCCTCTTCAAAAGTTCCAGAGGTAATTACAGTATCAATACTAAACTACTTCGGGCAAAGAAACTTTAGCATTAAATGCAGTTATTTGCACAATAAAAGAAAATTAAAAAGGTTGAGGCAGAGAAATGGGCCCAGGCAGCTGCAAAATAAGCATTTGTTGCATGTTTGCTTGCAAACCATATTGTGAAAGACGACAATGAAAGGCACATACATTTTATAACCAGAAAATAATTAATAGCATTTCAGACTTCAGAGATCAAGTTATGCAAAGAAAATGAGAACATATATCACTAATTGACTGTGACTGACCTTATCACTTGATCCAGTTACAATCAGTTCATTACCAGGCACAAATTTCACACTGGTAACCTATAGCAAGAACAAAGAAAACCAAGAAAAATGTTTTACTCAATAAAAATTGACAAAGGAAATAATAAGGAGAACTGAACAACAGAACACTTAGGAATGGTAGAAGCAAAAACCTTCTTTGAGTGGCCAGAGAGTGTAGATAACATCTGGCCTGATGCCCTATTGAAAAGTACTCCATTTGTATCAATCCCCCCCGTAGCAATTATATCCTGCTAACCATCCAGTATTGTTGAAATAAAACATGGTTTTCACTTATTTGAAAAAAGAACAATGCAGTTCTACAAACATAATTTGGCCCAAACACAAAATCAGCATTTACGAAAGAAAATTTAACCACAAAGCTGGTAAAGAAAATGTTAAATCTGTGAATTTATCAAAGAAAAACTAGTATGCTGTCAATATTCACAATTTTTTCTCACATCATTGGTGCAGCACAGAACATAGAGTGCCATCACTTAATTAAAATAATATTAGGTATATTCATATTTCTTAAATGGAAAGAAAATATGGAATGAAATAATCGTGGGACATAGTAATCTGATATTCATGCATTAACTATTGCCAGAATAGTAATATTTATAAGTTATGAGAACATAAGCTTCGTATGGTTAATGTTCCATCTATAATGTAAAAAAATAGCTTATTTAATTTTTTAACATTTAGTATTAATACTTATCTTGTATATTTCTTTGGTAGAAAGCAAAATGGAAGATGTAAGTTTTGGGAAACCCAAACTTCATTATAACTCTTTTTTTCTTGTATCATTTTCGACATATGGAGGGCAAGCCTTGGTACGAGGATAAGGTTGCTTATTTGCGACCTACGAGACCAAGGTTCGAGTTACGAAAATAACCTCATTGATATTTAAAGGTAAGGCTGCGTACATTAACCCTTCCCAGACCCCGCATTGGCAGAAACCTCATGCACTGGGTACGCCATATTTTTCTTTTATCATTTTCACAATGTGAATATCCCACAATCCAAAAACTTGCTTAACAAAACCTAAATCCAGTGCCTTGCTTTTGGCATGACTAAGCTATCTATAAATAGTTTCCATTGTGCCATTGCAACAGCCACACAGTTCTCCAATCATCCCAAGAAGACAATCAATTAAATGGCTGCATGCATACAAGAAACAGCACTATGCCTAGTAGTTCCGAACATTTATGGGATTTGTACAATAGCTGCTCAATTCTATTTGTAGATCACTCCCTAAAAATCCCAAACCATATAATGTATAGTCTTTTGAGTTTGTTTAACCACAACAATAAGATCTTTGCATCATGGTGACTTTGATTATTAATTTTTTGACAATTTTACCACTTTCTTGTTCCTTGGAGCAGAAGGAATTTTCATCATGGTAACTTTTGAAGCTCCAGAAAGAGCAAGGATGGAAAATATTTTAAATAACTATCAAGACCAGCATGGATGAGAAGCAAAGTACAGATGAAAAGAGGTATTATTTTCCTAGTAGCATTAGTTCAAGAATACACAAGTAACATGGTTGCCCTGCAAATATTCAATAGTTAAATAGGTAGAATTTCTAATAAGCACTTCAAGTTAATATTCTAGGATTTAATACACAAGTACAAAAAAATTCAGAAAATATTATGCAACTCAATGATTTTTTTGGGGCTAATATCAGAAAATATGCTAATACAAATACATTGACAAACAGAAAATCATATGAGAAAATAGAAACTATAGCAGCCAAAGAACAAATTTACCTTGGAAGCATCAATATCAATAGAAAGAATGCCTGGCTTGTTGGTCTTGTGAAGGGGGTGACTAGAGATCTGAGTGTATCTCTCCAGCGCATCAACTGAAGCTAGTGTTGTTGGTATCTAAAATACAAAAAGAAGCATAAAATATATGTTCCAGACACTGCTTAAAGCTCAGTTATCACTTGTACATGCTTAGTGAATAACCCATATATAAACAAGGAATCCTTGCATCTGTCCATCTTTATATAAATCCATCTCTTACGGTTGTTTGTGTTTCACAGTGAAAGTTTGATTTTTCACAACAAAGCTGACCACATTCTTAGTGAAACAGAGGAAAAGTACCTGCCGCTTCTTCCGTTGTCCAGAAAGCAAAGCATTACATTCTGTAAGTTCTGCAATAATAACAGGATTAATACCAGGCCGAATTTTCTTCCCATCAGGACCCAAATCATCCTCTGCAGCTGCAAGCATGATGAAATCCTACAAGATGAAGTCAAATCCTTTTATATAATTAAAAAAAATTCATAGTGAATTTTACAATGACTAAACCTCTTTTCCCATTGCTGACAGCAGTCGTCGCATTGGCAGCAGAAGCTGCTAACAAAGGAATCTGTCTCTCAGCTTGAGCCAAAAGCATTCTGGCTTCATCCCTTTCCTTCTTCAATCTTGCAATAACGCGGCATGCAGCATCATGCTGGAGTACAATGCAGTCAGTGCAGCAAAAATGATCTGCTTTATAGGCTGATAAAACAAGAAATATCACAGCAAAAAGCTGCCAATGGGGAAACAATTATAGGCAAATATTCAAAATATGTGCTAATTAAAAATATCTTATGCACAACCAAGTCAAATGAAGGTTTCTAAAGGAAACAAGGGCCGCTAGTATGTGAATAACTTAACCAAAGACTCAGATATTTTCCTTCAATCAGAATTTCATTGGATCAGAACAATGCAAAGAAAATTAAAATAAATTACAAGTAATTGGTGCATGAGAAGGATGATGAAAATATAGTGAATTCAATACTTAAAGATGGACATCAGGATGCAACTTAATACAAATAACATCATGCAGTTTCTGTAACATACTGCATACAACAAACACTTGACATCCGCCCCATGTTTCAAATTTAATAATATCAGGATTAATGAAGATTGACAATGATTGTTTTAAGCAACTAAAAGAAAAAAAAAGGAGGCTTGAAAATAATTCTGTGGCCAAAATCAAGTAACAACAACCACAAAAGATTTACAAAAACAAAACAACCTAGAGAAGTTATGGGATAAGGAGTCTAGAAAATCAGGACTTGTACCAAGGGTGGAAAGTTCCCACGACTGCATCTTACACTTCATATGTCAAATGGAATTTGAGTCTCATGATTCTTGATCAATAGTACAACATGAAAATTGATTCATCAAAATCTCAGAGAACTGTTGTATCTCCAATTAAAAGAAAGCTGCATTATAGCCTTTAAACATGCAAAGATCATGCCCAATATAGCTAGATAAGCAAGAGCCCTGCTTCCACCAAGTGATCTTTTGTGTTGGAGCCATCTGATATACAGGCTACTTCTGTTTCAAGAAAACCTTTTTCCCTTGGTTTATAAGCCTTTAATATGTCAATTTATAAGATCAAAGGTTTTCATTAACACCAAAAAAAAGAAATTTGAATCAAGTTAGAACAAATAGGAAAACAATTGATTTTGCACCAAACCTTTCCAAAGTTTGCATTTCATTTTTTCCATCTATTTTTCCTTCACTGTTGACTGTACCAACTTGCCACAAAAAGATTTGTATAGAGCCTAACATAAAGTCAGCCCAACCCCAATGTTTCACGTCAAATTTGTAAAGGAAATCCAAGAAAGATGTTGCTGGAGTTTCTAAATTAAGATTGCCAAGACAATGCTGCTAATGGGAGAGATTCTATAAGAGTACCTATGATATCTAGCATCGCCAAAATAAAGCTTAATCTACCCTCTAATAAAACATTAGACACGTTCCGTCTTCACTGCTTCCTTACCTATAGTCTCATCTTCTGTTCCTCGATACATTTCAGCTCAGAAAATAATGAAGCAATTTCAGTGGTGAACCAAGCATGTTTCTTTGGGACTTAATCTGCATGGTTGACAAACCACATATGTAGGTTATAGTTTCTGTATTCTCATGCTCTGAGTCAGGAATAACAATCTCTAATGAGCAGATAATAGCACAAGAAATGGTTGTGAAAACTAATAAACACAAGAACAAATAAAAAGCACACAAGGATACAGCAAATGATTGGTCTCCAATAAAAACGATGTAACCTGTCCAAGAGCAAGAAATTAATAATACCTGATACAAGGCATGACTTAGCTCTTGCCTTGCTGTGTGTAATTGTTGCTCTAATGCAAAATTAGACAACATCAAAGCATCCCATTCCTACCATAGAAAAGGAAAAAATAACCAACGATTCAATTTTTTCAAGATCAGTAAATATTTGCTGCAAGAATCATTAATGTAGGTAATACAGAAAAAAAAAAAGGTGAAACACAATACTCATTTGTTTTTTTAATTTTCAAAAAACATTTGGCAATAAATACTTAAAAGGGCTAATAGACAACTTTTGCATCACGATCCAGAATTACATGATCAGGCCTTGCCATAACAATGATGTAGCCTTAAGCTTTAAATTGTCCACAAGAATCACATGATAATACTACATTCTGTAGCCTGCAAGAATTGCAATCCACAAGAATTATATGATAATACTACATTATGTAGCCTGAAGTTTTAAATTGTCCCTAGTGGAAAACAAATGAAATAACTGTCAGATGCATTTTTTTTAATTTTAAAAGCAATGTCCTGAACTGAATTGACATCTTATTAATAGTGAAAAGAACTGTAAACATCGCACAGGTAATTTTTCAGCCAGAAAATGCTAAACTCAAGTCACATAGCACTCTGGTTACACAATTACCATATATAAACCAAAACACTTTCAACAGGAAAGATAACCCAAAAACCTCCATATATTCTTTTCTAAAAAGCCAGTCAAGCCAAGCAACTCAGCTGACACTTTAAGTTCATGCTATACATGGGCAGCATCATTTTTCAATGAAAAAATTGGTAATTCGAACAGAAATTTATACAATGAAATTTCCGCATCGTATATGTATAGACTTCTCCTAATAAGAAAAAGAAGGTGTTGCATCATGGATTTAGCAAGCACCAAGTTTAATTAAAAGTATAAAAGTAAACTCTCATTCTAGAAGTCAGAGTATCAATAAACTCCAAAGTAGAACATCAACGATTTTGTCAATCATTACATTTAGATTATACTAAAAGTATCAAATTCTTCATGACACAATTAAACAAAAAAGATAAGCCATATTTAGACCAAAGAGTTAGGGAGATATACGTTCTGAAACATTCCTAGCAACCCAGGGATGCTTGCAGCTTGCAGAGGTCTGGGCTTCACCACCTATCATGGAAAAAGGGGATTAGAAACAAAATATTGAATGTAACAACAGGGAAAAAAACAAATCTATTTGCATCACAAATATTGTAGACAACTATGTTTATACATATCCCCCACACTTGTATGAATCTACTCTACAGGTGGTTAAACAAAAGTCACATGCACATGTACTCATAAACTATTGAGCACCATCATGTATGAATTTTTCTTTGATGTATTAGAACTTTCACAACATTAAACTAGTCATGACAAACTGTTTGAAAAGCTAAAATTCCTAACTATAACCAGAAGAATCCAAAAGAGGAACTGATTCCAGTTTCTGCAAGGCCAATTCCTCATAATCTAAGGTCCAAAATAGTAAACAATTGCTAAGCATTACGAAAGGTTTTTTTATCACATACAATCCTCTGATCTCCCCCAATAGAGGGAACACGTGGACACCATTCTGTACAGGTAAATCACAGATGTATAATCCTCCCGTGAACTGATGTATGTTCTTTTCCGAGTATGAAGCACTCAATTTACCCAAATAAACTGCATAAGTAGCACAAAATTGCTTACATCTATTGACATTCCACTTCGCCAAAAGTTACAAACAAAAAATTACATCCTTCGTAATTAGTTGCTCCTAGTGAAAATCCTGCTGCTACCTTCATGGTTCTCTTTCTTGTCTGAATCTATTCGCCAATTGCCCTAAGCAGTCACTATCAACGCAATAAACTGATGTAGTAATCAGAGTTGGTAACGGCACCTTATTTGTCTTCACGGGTATAAGATCGTCCATGGTGAGCTCCTCCTTAGTGATGGGGCATTTCCCATGACTCTAATAATCCATCAGATGGAAAGAAGAGCACATACGAGTCAAAGATCCAACAAGAAAAGGACATGTAATAGCTAGAAAAGAGACGTAGTGAATGACACATTATATGCAACTATTAAGCCATGCGACTTCCATGACAGGAGGGCGGCGTACCGCAATATGATGCTCAATCAATCGCCGCTCGAAGAGTAGCCCAGATTTCTTGGAAAGCACCGGATCCTCCGGCACTTCGCCGGAGACTACATTGAAGAGAGGGGAGTGATGTCAGAAACACCAAATCGAACGGGAAAAGAAAGAAACAAACCCTAGGGTTTCCAGACGAAGGAAGGGACAGGGGCGTACTCGCACAGATCATGGCGGATTCGAGCTACGGCTTCGGGGTGGATTCGGCGGCGGGATGAAAGAGCGGTAGGGTTTTCGCAGTAGCTGTTGGAGAGAGAGAGAGAGAGAGGCGGGTTTATAGAAATTGCTCATGTTCCATTCGACTCGATTCGAGACCTGCGGGTCAGATCTGAGATAACCACTGGATCCGATATCAATGATCGGACATCCGAAACCCGGAAATCGAAAGATCTACCCGTTAATCGCTTACCCCGTTTCAGATCTTAACGGGCGAGAAATGAGTCACGGGCCGACCCATTTTAGGCTCCCGGGTCAGAGATAAGCCCAAAAGCATTTGGGTTCGATGGAGGTCCAATCCAAACCGGCTCAAAAATCAAGAGGTTCATTGTCGAAATCGGATCGAATTTGAAATCAATAGCAATCACTTGATCCATCATCGAAACCCGGTAGCTACCAACTTAATTACGTTGGTCTTGTCCTGTTATGTTCGTATAATATGTGATATCTGTTGATGTACATACAATACAGGAGTGCTTCATCGATGTCGATGATCCTTCTGATGCGATTTTGTGGGCAATTAATGTACGCAGCATTGCCTCTGACGGATCATTCTTTAATCATCATGCATGGATTATCCCTTTGTATTGGTTCGCCTAAAGCCAATCGATTCATTTTTCTTCCATAATTTGTTGGGGTTGATGATCGCATGATATCGAAGTTTTCTCGAATGATCATCATCCCAAGCTCAAGTTAATGGAGGTGTTCTTGGGTCTAAACTCGAGTGATAAGAAACTTAAGATCAGTGTTAAAGCGAGTGAATGTTTATATCATTATTATCGTGAGGATAGTATTTATAATGTATAGTTAGAGGAAATCCTTTTTATAGTGATGATATCGGCGATTTCTCATTGCTAACTGTGTTGTCATTTATCCAGTCGCGATTGATGGTGAATATTTCCTCCATCACCTTTGAATCGATATACGATGGTTCTTAACAAGATAGTGGTGTTAATCATTGACAAGGAGGGTGATGTTTAAATCAAGTTATGGCTCTATCCTAGTAGTCTCGGATTCACTTGGAATTCCTAAAATACTTGTCGGTTCAATAAGAATATGCTTTCTAGCTGGTTCTCATTCTAAATCCTGCATGCGACAAGCTTTCTCCTCCTCCATTCATTTCATATTGTCCTGGTGGTGTACTCGTTTGCTCTCAATTCTCTCAAATGCATCCTGTGCTCGAAAGCTATCAACCAGTGGCACCAACGAGCCTCGATATCACTAGTGCACTGAGGTTGATGCAGTGCCACTAGTGGGCTGTCCTCGAGCTCTTTATACGGCTTCATCTGCCAAGAGCGGCCTTGCAATGGCGACGCAGTTCCTCGAGCATCTTACGTCTAATGAAGTGATGGGAGATGTCTTGTGGTGATCTGGTGGCTTTTCTTGTCCGGCAGAGGCCCAGCACCATGCATGGCTCGTCTTGGCGAGTTATTCTAAGTTGGTCAAGTGCCTCAACATAATATAGATCGTGAACAGAAGCGCTGATGATGCTAAGACGATTGAAATGCATTGGTTGGACGAAAAATAGATGTGCAGCTTGTGATTCTTTAGAGTCAAATCTGGTCTTTATGTTATCCTTTTCTTCTGCAGCATACTTTCAATAATATATTTGAATTCTCTGAGACATTATGATAATAATCATAATAATAACAACAACAACGAGGATATAGGTTTTGTGAACAGTTCTCTTGTGTTTTTCTGGAGTCAGAAGTTGCAAGATGGATCTAAAGTGTGCATCACGTTGATGTCTAATGCCAGCGAAACCTTAATTTGCTAGCCTACAGCTTCTTTAGACTTGCTTAATCCAGAGCATCATTCGGCATTATCACCGAGAGTCCAATGTAGCATAATCTGCCAATCATCAGGTAGTGTCAAAGGAATCCAATCAGTTCACCGGGGGATATTGCGTCTTGTCGTTCGACCGGAATATATGTCTTGTGATAGGAACACGATCCAAGGTTCAAAGCTGTTGGATTTCATGTCCTGGGGAGGCACAACATCCAGCGTGCATGGTTCATGTGGGTGGGCAAGTTTGCCATGTCTGAGAAGGCACAAAGACAGAGGGAGGAGGGAATTATACACGGCAGTTCAGGTCTGGACAGAAGCCCGCATCATGACACAAAACAAGTGGAGGATAGTGTTGTAAGAGGAAGGGCATGGAATTCCAGTGTAGGTCTAAAGGGATGGCACACACCACGCATGGAAGATCTCGGTGGTGGTCTCTGATCTCCCTTTTCCTTTTTTCTTTCACTTGCTTTGAGGGCTGTCCTATCCTACAGGGTAACTAGTCCTGATGGACTTCAGATTCTGGGATAACTGGTTGTGGCCCTAAAAAGAATTGAGGCAGTGGAAGTCCTCTTTTAAGAGATTGATGGGCATTAGTTCCGCAGACGTGTGATCACTAGTCTCTGATCTTTTATCGTTTTTGGTTGCTGGAGAAGTCAGATGTCTGTCTGAGATAATCAAGTTGACATTGCATGCCATGATCTTCCTGCAAGGTGGGGGATCACTTCAGACAACAGGAATGACATAAAATGATATTCTCCTGTAAAGGTTCCATGTGTCCCCTTATGTTTCACACTCTACGCTTCTGCTCTTGCTGAGGTATTGAATTCCTGCATGGTAAATGCAGCAGTCATTCGATCCATACCATATTGCATGGTGGATTGGTTCGACAGGCTTCGCTGGTGCTGCTGCTGCTGCTTGACAAGATAAATGATGCGTGATTCCTGTCTGCAAACCTGACGCGTTGGGCTCTCGTTGATTAGTGTCTTGCGTAAATTAGTCTTTAGTGGTGGCAATTGACAGAAGACAAAAAGCACATATATGAGAATAACTCTCTTTCTTATGGAGAGATGTGTAGTAGACACAAAATATTTAGAGGTGTACGTAAGAATAAAAGTAAAAATGAAAATAAAATTAAAGGATGAAGAAACTTACGTCCGAAAGCGAAAACATATTTAAGATGTCACAAACAAAAGGACATGTGTCTTCCGGTCGGCTACAGACACGAGATCATGGAAGCTCATATTCGAATGGGTGCCGAAGGAGCCTTCGCGGTGATCTCCTGCACGAGGGTGTCATGTCACCATATCGGTAAAAGTGCTTTGCATGGTTTTGCAGGGAATCCTCTAACGTGCATGTCATCTCGTCGTAGCAGTAAAAGTGTTTCCCAATTACTATGACTAATGGACTACAGCCTATAGGATCTCGAGCCTCTGTGGATCCCACGTGGTCTCCACGGCCGCTTCTATAAAAAAGGCAGTAGAAACGACGAGGTTCCATTTTACCAGGCCACCTGCAGGAGGGCGAAATCGTCATTTGACGCGCGAGTGAACTCCTAAGACGCGGGGTACACTGCACTACGGCCTATAAGGTCTCGGCCCTTGTGGATCCCACGTGGTCTCCACCGCCGCTTCGGGCAGTAGTGATGGGCTTCCATTTTATTAGGCCACCCGCAGGAGAGCAAAATCGTCATTTGGCACACAAGTGAACTCGTAATGCGCGGGGGGTTACAGCACTGTAACCCATTAGATCACGACCCTTTGTGGATCCCACGTGGTCTCCACCGCCGCTTCGGGCAGCAGTGATGGGCTTCCATTTTATTAGGCCACCCGCAGGAGATCAAAATCGTCATTTGGCACACAAGTGAACTCGTAATGCGCGGGGGGTTACAGCACTGTAACCCATTAGATCACGACCCTTTGTGGATCCCACGTGGTCTCCACCGCCGCTCCGGGCAGCAGTGATGGGCTTCCATTTTATTAGGCCACCCGCAGGAGGGCAAAATCGTCATTTGGCACACAAGTGAACTCGTAAGACGCGGGGGTTACAGCACTGTAACCCATAAGATCACGCCCCTTTGTGGATCCCACGTGGTCTCCACCGCCGCTTCCAATCACAAGGCAGTAGCGACGGCCTTCCATTTTATTACGACACCCGCAGGAGGGCAAAAGCGTCATTCGGTACACAGGTGAACTCGTAAGACGCGGGGGTTACTGCACTATAACCCATAAGAGCTCGACCCTCTGTGGATCCCAGGTGGTCTCCACCGCCGCTTCCAATCACAAGGCAGTAGTGACGGGCTTTTATTTTATTAGGGCACCTGTTATAGGGTAGAATCGTCATTTGTCACACGAGTGAACTCCTTATACACGGGTGTAGCCAAAATAGGAAAGGCACGCCCGGCGCAGAGTTAGCCAACTCATCGTCGACACGTGCACTTGTAGTGCCACGTGGCTAACAGACCATGTCTCCGTTATCCCGCGGCAGGCGGGTTCTCCCTGGCCCTCCGTTAGCCTCGCGGCGCCACCGCTGACGGCGTGTGCCCGTACAATAAACGGGGCCGTTACTTGTCCTCTCTCCGTGCTTCCCTCCCTCGTCCTCCTCCTTATTTGATCTCTTCCCCTCGCTCTATATTTAGCAACGGGAATAACCCCCACCCACTAAATTCCCACTCCCCTCGATCCATCGTCTTCCTTTTCCTACCCCTTCCCCTCTTATATATACGGACGAAGGTCCATGGTTTGGCTTAGGATTTCCCTTTTCTTCTATCCATCTTCTTTTCCCTTCTTTTTGCACTTCAATCCTTTCGAGAGACCAACATGGTTTGATCTCAGGCTAGGAGTAGGGTTCAAAGACAAGAAGAGAATAAAGCTTCTTTTATCTCTCTATATATATATATTCTTCGTTGTCCTTATATATAATACAATAATAATCATAATAATAATTGCGAGAGTTGGTGGAGGAGGAGGAGGCCGGCATGCAGCAGGACGTGATCAATACAACGTCAGAGCAGCTCTCCGTTGTAAGTAACTTGTGCCTTTTGGTTTCTTGACCTGTTTCCTTCTACATGTTCGCTTGATAGTTCTTGAGAAGGTTTGACATTCTTGTCAAAGTTAAGCCCGTACAAAGGATGATGGATTGCTGTTTTTAGATTCACCAGGGAATTACCAGAAGCTCGATCTTCATGAAAGCATCCTTGGGAGATTTTAGTTAGAATTCATCGGCATTTACCTGTTCTTTTCCCCGGTTTAGGTCTCAAATCCGCAAGTGTAATCTCATATCATAACGGAGACGCTCTCTGCGTGTGGCTGTCCATAGGTAGCTGCAGCTGTTTCCTACTCCTTACGCAGCTAATACACATTTCCAAGATGCAGGAGACTTCCATGCTTTCACAGCCTGATTGTTCTATCCAAAGCCAATCATTGCCCTTCATTTATCCATGACAAAAATCTGCTTTCTTTGTTTCTGAGTTGTTCCCCATATGCATGACCCCCCTAATTTTTTTGGCTTATATGTCTTTCATGCGCATTCCATCGAGTGTGTCAAATCCCAAACTAGAAGCCCATTTTGCTGAAACTGCACTCATCACTCCACCTAATTAAATGCCAGTGACTATGTTCAGGATCTCAAGGGTAAATCAGCTGGTCACCAGCAGACTGATGCTGAAAATAGAACGAGAATCCATGACACAGCTACCGATTTGATCGTCAGCGAAGCTGCAGACAACCTTTGAACAGATAAAAGAATTAAAACAATTAATTATGATCCCAGTTGTCAGACAATTCATCAGAAATTTGGGACAACAGTTCACCTTTCATCTTAGAGGTGCTCCTTCTGCTGCTTTCCCTTCACATGACGCGCAGTAGAAGGTGCATGAGGTACGGTAAAGGAACCGTCTCCGTATTATCTTAGACGAGACCAAGAGCACTTTCATGTCGAGGAATATTTGAGATTTGACTTTACTTATGTCTGCTGGCTAATTAGCTTCGATGCCCTAAAACTAAAGATAGGCTCTCGATTCTTATACGTGTCAGCTTTGTAGAATGCATATCTTGCACTCTTTGGAGTTATGCAATGCAAATAAGTGATGTCAAGGAACTGATGCACCGTGGCTGGTGGGTTAGCACGGTCTAGTCCACGGGTCGACATCGGGAGTTTATGATCGGTGGGGGTGAGGTGTCGAGGTACGACACGTCGGGATGCCAACACCATCTGAGTGAAGGCGGCTCTCGGTCGAGATACTAGCGTCGTCTTCGGGGAGGGCGTCTCTCAATCGGAGTGATCGTACTTTCAGGGGCGACCATGCTCCTGCACAGAAGACCCTCGTCGGGGATTCCCGAATCCCCAACTTTAGCCCCTCGATGATTAAGTTAGTGATTGGCTTCCTTTTTCTTTTTTGCCTCCCCCGATCAAATATCGGTCATGGGCTTTTATACTACTATGCGAGGATCGGTTGTACGTGGGTTTGGCGTGGCAGTCGATTCCCGAGTGGCGAGGTGGTATCTTCGTGTGGTATCTTCATGCGGTCGTCATCCCGGAATGCGCAGAATGGCACCAGGCGGTACCGTCCCGAGTTTTTCATGACTGGACGTACCGAAGGGTGCCTCAGTATAACTTGTATCTTGGCGCGTGAAAGCCCCCCCCCTCCCCCCCTCATGCTCGTGCTAATGTGGTCAACAGCGACACGGGTATTGACGTAGCTGGAGTCCAAAATATATCTTATCAAAATAATTTTCTATATTAAAATATTGACTAGATTACTATAAAACCTCATATTTATCCACCAAAAAGAAAAAGAAATAGAAGAGAAAAAAATGGTGAAAGAAAGATCTCTCAAAAATTAATGTTTGTTTTCGTTGTAGTCGCTTGGATCTTTAGACTAGTGGTCAACAGCGTCCATCTCCTCAATCAGCCTCTCGTCTCCCTCCACCTCTAAAGGTCTCTACGGAAAACCAGCAGGTGGCTGAACGAGAGTTATCCTTCTGGATGGATCAGTGGAGTCACTGTTATATTTGCCACGTCCATATGGTCTTTCCATGGCCAACCCTACGACTCTCACTATGGCCATTTGCACTCCACCAGCACATGTCAACCCCTGCTACTTTTGAAGTCAACAGCATGGCGGCTTCTGGTGCCTGCCTCGTCAACACGGTTCCCTGTCCGCTCATGGCAAAGAGAGTTGCCTTCTTCCTCCTCTCTCACCCCTTTCAACAACAACGCCATATACATAATCGATGTGTATCCTTCAGTTAAGCTGCTTGGGTGACGTATTAGCAAACCTATACCTTCAACTAGTAATTAGAAACATTCTCTTACTAATGCTTATATTATACGTATCATGGTATACAATTTCGAATAGTACCACTCGGTATGTGCGATACGTACCGATCCGATGACATATCGGTATGCGGACCATTCGCTACCAAACAAATTGTGCTACAGTACTACCGTAATACACTGTAATAGTGCTACAGTACTGCAGTAAGAGGAAATCGTCCGATAAATCCTGGTGTACCGTTCGGTACGTCGGTACCGTATCATACCGAGCCAATCTCAAAATACTGGTATAATACGATATTGCATATCTTGATATGTACTACTTTACTATTGTTGTTAACATCTTAATTCTGAATTCAAGTTTGTTCGTTCTTATGTAATTTCTAGTGGTAATGTTAGACTAAAATTATTTAAACATGATTATTCTACTATATATTGGAAATTCTTTTCTTTGTTGATGGAAAAGACTCTTAAATGTCTATTTTCATGTGATTTATTGGAATGTTTCTTTAAGCAATAATTCATCGTCAATGGAGAAGCTTTGAAGTGTCCCTTTCTTTGCATGTTCTTTTTGTTGAGAGGCAAAAAAAAAAATCTTACTGTTGTAATAGTTTCCGCACTTCTTGTAGCTCCTCCTTTTAAAATGGCCTGTTTGGAAGCAGGAGGAGGGCATCTCCAGCCCCATCGCCGCCCAAATCCTCGACTTCTGCGACGGCGACGTCGGTGGGGATCTCTTCCCACCGCCCGACATCGCCCTCCTCCGGTTCACCGACGACGTGAACGCCGAGGCGTCCGCCACCACGCCTCTCCCTTGCTACACCGACGACGCGTCCTTCTCACCCTTCCCCTCCCCCATCGACTCCGCCACCCTCTCTGCCCTCCTCGACGCCCCCAGTGCGCAGCTGCCCGACACCGAGGCTGACGTCCTCCCCGCCGACTCCTCGCCGCTGAGCCCTCCCCTGGCCATGTTCCCCGCACCGCCGTCTTACGCAGGGGAACACCACCTGGACCCCTTCGACGACCAGATATCGATGAGCGACGCGGCCACGAGCGGGTACCGACCGTACTCGCCTGACCCCGCGGCGGTCCGGGGCCCACCAAGCTGCCACCAGCAGCGTCCGACGGCAAGCGAGGCGGAATACTACGCCGCTGCGGCGGTGACGGCGATGCAGCAGACACCCGGGTTCGCGGGGATGGAGCCGTGCGTCCTCCTCGAAGGGGGCGGCGTCGGGGCGTTGTACTACCGGGGTGGAATGGCGGGCGAAGAGGGGCGGGACGGGTTCTTTTATGCGGGCGGGATGATGGCGGCGGCGCCCGGCGCGGGCTTCGTGGGACCACCTGACGTGGCGGATTACCATAGGATGGATGGTGTTTTGGGATTGTACGCTCAGGATACCCAGCGAGCGTATAGCTCCGCCGATTTGCAGGTACCCACGTCAAACTCGATACGATATCCTTTCCTTTTTTTGACTCTCATCTCTTTCGTTATTTTTCAGCTATATTACTTTTTAATGCCATTATCTCTTGCATTGCACGCATATCAACCTTGCGTATGTACAATTAGAAGGACGATTACATTACAAAGAGAGAGAGAGAGAGAAATCCATGACTAAATTCTATCAATATCATATTTTTATTATTCATACAAAAAATAATAGAAGGTGCACATATCTCAAGCCTCCCATACAAAAAATTATTCTTCACTCAAAGATGTTGAGTGAAGAACACCCTTAGTCTGCACTTGCAAATTTGTGGTTCTCGAAAGAGGACCAAGATTGATGTATTCCATATGTTTAGGTCACATTTCTGGCTCCTGTTTAAACTTTAAAGGACCCTATTCAAGATCATTTTGATATGGATGCTATAGTTACATTATTAGGTCGACACATCACTGTGACATTAATACATGAACAACATTATTCTGGGATGTGTCATAGTCTTCAATAAAGTTCTTTTTCTTTTGGGGGCATCTATAGGACTGAGATAATGTAATCTAAAAGCCCAGAACAGGAGGATTCTCTCAGTTATCATATGCAAACCAATGATTGAAAGTGAGAGCTCAAGACCATTGACTACAGAATTTTTCTGCAGCTCTTTTGACAAAACAGTCATTAGATGCTTCAACTGTTGATCCATTATCCCACGCAATCCATAAATTATACAAGATAAAACCGGGAATCAAAGCCCGCATTTTTCATCTGACCACATCACTAACGAACAGAAGAATAGATCCAGCTTATCCAGTATCTGATGACAATTGGTCTGAACCTGGTGCTGTAGTCATGACTTTTTTTTTTTTTTTTCCCCTAAAGACAGTAAATATGGATGACATACCTTGGCTTCTTTATATAAAGTTAGTATACAGTTTCATTTGCCTTATAAAGGTAATTCGAGGAGGCAGCCAACGTCTGATGGCCGGAGGCAGTGGCAAACCGATGCTGCTGCCAGCATCCGACATCCCGGTCATGGATGATACCACCTTCAAAGTAGGCCGCTTGTCCGTCGAGGAGAGGAAGGAGAAGATCCACAGATACATGAAGAAGAGAAATGAAAGAAACTTCAGCAAAAAGATCAAGGTAAAATGCATGGTTCAAAAATTAATTGAAATACAGATTAAATGATTTAACAGCTAACCACCAAAACTGATCACAATGCTTGCAGTATGCTTGTAGGAAAACTCTAGCAGACAGCCGACCAAGAGTCCGTGGACGGTTTGCTAGGAATGATGAATTTGGGGAGATAACAAAACCCAGTTCCAGCAACCATGAATTCGATGATGACGAAGAAGTAAGCACACACTTTTCCCATTTTTTATTGCTGCTCCACGTATCTATTCCTAGAAAGCTCCTCACAGTTTAGAAATCTGCATTTTCCTCATGCGCCCTTCAGAAATATTGAGATCTATCAAGAAAGATAAAAATCTGACTCAAAAGAGTAGCACAAAAGATATTGATGACCTAAGTTTTACTTGATGTGAGAACAGAATTTATCGGTCATGACGTAGACTGATCTAAGGTTAGCTTGCATGTAGAAATGAAAAAATGCTATGAGATTCATGATTAGATTTCAGAAAATCAACCAGAAATTATTGTCGGTTAGCTTTACATTAAAAATGATAAATGAATAATGCTTTCATAATATGGTGCTTTACTTCTAGTAGTTTTTCCTTCACATTTACTATTAGCTCACTCACTTTAGTGTCTTTAATACTGATACTTGGAACATGAAAAATTCTGAACATCAAATAGCACCATCCAGTGCATATAAAAAGGAAAACAAATTGCGAAAATAACTACCACCATAATCATTTTCTCAAAGAGCTTAGAAGCTTAAAAGAACATCAAGTTGCAAACAAAAGAAGATTCAATTTTGAGACCCGGTCAGAATTAGAAAGATCGGCTACTTTGTAAAATAGCTCCAATCTAAATTCACAGCCTGATAAATCAGAGGTAACAAGCTTCCGCAGAATGATCCATAGTAGTTCCTTCTTCGCACTGAGTGGGCATCCTTACTAATTCTAACAACATACTGCTTATTCTGTAGGTGGTTGTGAAGGAAGAAGAAGACATACTTGACTCCTTGGACATCCTTGCACATATTAGTGGCGTGAACTCCTTCAAATACAACTTCACTCTTGAGTCATGGATACGACCATGAGTCCTAGACATGATAAGTTTGACTCTTATTTGCTGTTTTCTTTTATAGCCATTCAACAGCTGATGTAGCCATTATATCCATGCAATAAAATGAATGGCATGGAAACTGATGTTACTGCCAGAAAATTTCTTCCCACTTTATAATTGTTTCAACACCAAGATACATAGATAGGCATCATGATCATCGTGGAACTTATGTCTGCAAACTTTCAGAAATCATTCATTCCTATTAAGTCATGTGAAACAAAACAATAAATCAGCTGATAAGCCTCCCATGAACTCAAATCAAACCATATATCCTGTTAACTTGTTAACAGGTTCCATGATGATATTAGGGATGCTGACACCAGATTGAACTTTTGTAACCACACTATCATTAATATCTTATGCCAGGTAACAAGAAGCATGAGCGTTTAGTACCCATTTTAATCTTACAGAAATAACCTTTAGAGATAATAAATGATGTCTGATTTTATCCTTGCTTTCCATAGAAAAAAGTTTCCCATGTACATGAGTTATATCTGTTCAAGAATAGAAGTTCTAGAACAATATTTTTCAACATCAAAGTCCAGTTTGATCGTGATGCAGGCAGAGCAAGTTATAGGAAGCTATCGAAAGAATATCCAACCACAGCATACTCAAAATTAACTTTAGTGACTTATGCCCCTTAAAAGAAACTGCAGTGACTGATGAAGTATTTTGGACCCTTAACAACTAAGGTAGTAGTGCAGATTATCCAACAAGTCCTCTGCAGGCAATCAAATAGTCAAAAGTTTGAAAAAGGAAAAAACACATTCTAACATGTTAAAGAAGTTATTGCCGATGTTTGCTAAGAATAATTACGATGTGCAACTTGTAACAATAAATTTTTGGTACAACATGCACAAGTCAGTAGATGGTGAGAATACTCTGACTAATCAAGTGCATATTTATGAGGTTTTCTGGCCTCTATAATAGATTCAGTTCTGACATACTGTATTTCAGGAATGCCTCTGGTTCTTTAAATACCTCCTCTTTTTCTTGTGTTCTGTTTATTTTCCAGTATAAATTATGTTTTGGTTTTATGACAGTTTTGTGACTATAATCCTTCAACTTTCAATAAAAACATGCATAAGCCTGCAAGGAGACATTGACCTGTCAACACAACAAAAGCTTTTGCATCTGAAGGTACCAGACAGATAAGAACTTGGTCAACTGTAACAAGAATGAACAGACCAAATTCAGGGGAATTTTAAATGTCTGAAGGGGACACAAAGGAAGGTCTGTTCCAGTGCAACTGAATTTCTCATGAAGTAGGCTGGGAACTATTTAGCCTGGCTATAAAAGACAATCAAACGAACTACCAAAAGCAGACTAAAAAGGAATAGGAAAGACATAATTGGAAGATACAATTAAAGGACATAGTTAACTATAACCAAAGGACTTATCTGAAAACAGTATAATCTGATTAGCTAGAAAAGTCAAATAGATCATATTAATTATCTTGTTGAAATTGACATAATTGGGTAGGAAAGGCATTACTGCAAAATCAAAGGTAAAAAACACTCCTGCTGCTGTCCAACTGAGATGACGGCACATTAGCCTTGTCTCTTAGATGTGTCACTTGGCAATTTACCCCAAAAGGACATTCAACAGATCAAGTCCTAGAAGAAGAAAAAGGTTGGTTGTATCCAGGGTATAGGTGTTCTGGGTAGTTTATCCTGTTTCTCAATTCATACAAGTATTAGGCGACACTACTTGTCAGGAAACCATGATGATTCTCTTGTTTTACTTGCAGATCTTGATTTCAGAAAGTTAGTTTGATCAATGATCACGATTTTCGGTTTAAATTTAAGCACAAATTGCAAAGTTGGAAGTTCCACCACTTTCCTCATCTAGAGAGCATTTTACTCAATTACTTGTGATGACTAGCTAATCCTTTGGTTGAATATTTTGAAGAAAGTCTTAATTCAAAGTTGAAATGTCTCCTTATTGGACCTAACTGAAATAAGGAAATAGCTATTTGTAATCAAATATTATACTCAAGAAACATTCACTTACATGGTAAATAGATATCCATCAATTAAGCAATCTCCCCTGCAAATGACCCCAGTGACATTGTCAATGAAAACTCACGGAAAAAGAGTTCAGTACATGATACATTTATTTTTGCAGCACATTTTCCAATCATCAGTGATGGAAACAAGAGAACGAGCCTGAGAAAAAACATAAGCATGGATTATACTTTTTCATTTTACAACAACGAGTATATTTTTAGTTCAAAACTATAGAAAACTTGACCATTATACGTTAACTAAACTAAATTAACTGGATTACCTCATTTACAGGACAAGTAAAGGCAATTCAGACAAACACGAACCTGAAGCCATCTCACCTATCAGAACTCCCTCCGGCAAAGGAAATTGTTCCGCACGGAAAACTCTGGCACGTCCATGAAACCCATCAAGATCCAATCTTTTTGCAGCTCAAACGAATCCCATGACTCGACATGCCTCTCACAAATCAACACTCAAGCTGGTACTTCGTGCCCTGCTCGATCAAAAGCCAGCGTTTAATGCCTCTCCCGAAAGTCGCTGCCTCAACCGGAAATCCCTGTGCATCTATGCAATCTCTGAGCACCGAATTTAATTCCAAACCCATGAATCCGTCAGGAACTTTCACAGTGTTCGTCATGATCTTATATCCACCTTTCAGAAACCCTATCACCAGGGAACCATCTGCGACGGGCGGGGATTTCGCGTACTCGAGCAGATTGACGACGCCAAGGCAAGCCACGGCCTAACGAGGGATTTGGTGCCCTAGATTTCGCCGTTAGCGAGCTTCATCACGATGAAGAGGGGCTTGTGGGATTGTGATCGGACTAGGAAAAGGGAGGAGAAGGGTTTAAAATTTGGATCGAGGGAAGGAGAGGGGTTCGGGAAGAGAGGCTTCCGTTCTTAGCAGTCCATGGAGAATTGGCGTTCGCTTCGAGGGAGACAATTGTGCACATAAATATACACAGATATCCTCTAAAGTCAATAATTTGTGTATTTATCTCTTTATATATATATATATATATATATATATTCTGATACAAACAATATGGGTGATTTTTTTGGAAAAAAAATATTCTTGAGTTTTTTTTTGGCAAGATGCTTAGCTTTATAAATTTTTTATTTATACACAGATACCATAAATATCTGTTATCACCACCTCCTCGTATCGTCGACTATTATCTTTTTTCATTATTACTATCTATGATTTATTATACTCCCACGTCATATTTATCTTCATCCTTTGTTTTATCCTCTTCATTTTCATGCTACCCTCCGTGCCCTCGTCACTTAACTCAACTCATTATCTCTTGTCCTCTTATTCGTGTTATCGTTATTCGACTTGATCTTTCAAGTGGGTAGCATCCTCTTTTTCCCTCTCAACCCTCTGTCATCCTCGTCCACCTTCAATCATAGTAACACAATTTCAAAAGAAGTCCATAGAGGAAGGAAAGATATCAATAAAAAAACTTATATGAAGAAAAAGAAAAGATATAACTCATTTTTGCATAGAACAATATCAAATCGAATGACATGTAGAAAGTAATATAAAGATCTAAGAGGATTGACGCTAACGACAAAAAATAGTATGAGTCAACACAATGATAGAGCAAGAGCAAGTGATGAGAGGTATTTAGGTCATAAAAAAAATTAATTAAAAAATTAAAAACCAAAGTTTCTTTTGAAAAAAAAATCTAACAGAGGTTTTTCAAAAAAATCATCATAGCAATATTACCTACTAATAATTTTAATATTTACCCACTAAATTTATCTATAATATATTATTATAAAAATTAAAAAACTTAAAATAATCCAAACAATATTGCATGTACTAATAATTTTAATATTTACCCCCTAAATTTACCTATAATATAAGTTATACAATTTTAAAACACTTGTACATGTTCTCGAAGTCAACTCCTGTTAGGTACAAAGGTCACTGTTTGTGATCTGAGTCGGAGCACAGGAGGAAGGCATCATGCCCGTTGGTGGGACATCGAGTGAAACCCGCACGACCAGTCATGTGGAGCTCATCGTCTTCCTCCCATGCGTCGTACTACTCCCCACTTCAACACTGACGCTTTTCTTCTTCTTCTTTTCTTAACGCTTTCATGAGCGTCAGTCGAGAAAAACTACCTCTTCGTGACGTCCAAGCAACGTCGCGAACCTTCACTCCTGCTTGCCCCTCTGTCGCACAAGGTGTTCGACGCAAGTGTTCAAACTTCGCAAGATTGATCTCACTCTGAAGCAGGTCAGGAATCAGAGACTTTGGTGGCAAGTGAAAGGAACACTTGCTTCCCATGTCAAACACGAGCCATGTGGGCTTAGGGAAGGCAGCGCGAGTCATGTCACAGCATCCCTATGAGAAATCGCGTTCAACAACTCATTGCTTATTCAACTTCGTCCTACGGTAACGACGACGAAGTGCACATCGCTGTCAGAGTCCACCAACAGCACCAGTTGAACAAGTGCATCTGTGCGCAGTGAAACCATCCATCTGTTGGCCACTTACAGCCTCCCACCATCGCCGTGACGGACAGGCAAAAGACGTTTGAGATGGTGGTGGGCTTATTCACTATCATTATCTTTCTACATGGGGATTACTTCGTCTTAGTGTATGTCGTCTTGCTTTAGATTTGGTTCATCGACGTTGTATCATCGTATCGGGTGGAGATGTTCATGAACCGATCACCAGACGGAGCTTTGAACGCTCGCGGCGCATGAAAGTTTGACCAAGCAGGAAAGAAATAATAGAGTGATCAATAACAAGAAAAGGCAACGCCATGCGGGAATAGAGCGGTGGGTCGCGTTAGGGGAACAGAAAACGACACGCCGTTCGCGGATGTTTGGATGTTACCGTGTTCTTCGCACTCTCCATCGACATCGATAACTCTAAACTATTCTCTTATTTTGACATTTAGAAGGCGATGAGCCTGGGACCACTCCATTGTTCTTCACACGCTTCTCTCTCTCTCTCTCTCTCTGTGCAGCGGTGAAGTACAAGAAAGAAAGAAAAGGACAGACAACTCGAGATCGTGTGTCTACCGTTCTTTTCGACGGATAAGGAAATTACAGAAAAAACTAGTTTTTGAGCAATTTAAAGAGGAAAAGATTGAATTTTGGATCACAGGTCGTCGGAGACCCGTCCGTGATTTGAACAGGGAAAAAAAGGGTTTTTTACCTTAAACTTACATCAATTGACAGACCAAGATGTCACTTCCAATCGAAGGGAAAAACACGCAAAGATACAGGTTTTTATATTTGTTTCAGCGAAAAAGATGCTTTTTTTTTTGGATTCGAAAAAGTCTCACTCGAGCGGTTCGATCACATGGGGTGACGAGCAGACGGGGACGACGCCTCTGATTCGTTTTTCTTTTATTTCTTGGTTGCTTCCTTCTATCGTGTTATCTTTCTTCTCCTACGCTGCTGCTGCTATTAATAATGACGGGAGTAACGGTGGTTCGTGGGGTTGCAGGTTCTTTCGGGGAAGAGCAATAGCTGCGAACGCGTTACGCATAAAAAGAAAGTAAAGGAGCTGCCTTTTTTTCTCCTCTCTGCGGCTCTTCTGGTCTTTGTTTGCCAAACCATTTCTTTGTCTCTGCTCGATACACCTCTTTTTCCAGTCTTTTTTTCTTTAGTTTGGTTCCACAACACCTCTCTTTTGTAATCTTCTCCGAGGTGAAGAAAACCACCTTTTTCTCTTCTCGTCTCGTCTTCTGCTTCTTTTCTTCCTCTTTTCTCCGAGTACTCTTACAAAGAAGAATAACTTCTCTTTGGTTCTCCGGGCCTCGTTCTCTTCTTACCATGTCCGGTGAGATTTGGCACTCGAAGAAGGAGAAAGATGGTTGATTTTTCAGGAACTTCCAGTATAACTCATCAATCTTCGCATGAGAAGCAGGCAGTCGGTCAAAGTTATTCGGAGAATGAAATGCCATTAATCTCCAAGGTGAGTCTCCTGATGCCCTGTTCTTATCATTTTCTTGATATATCTGCTTGCCATAAGCCCGCTGTAAGATTGAACTGTTCAAACATTCATTCTCTTGAACATTCATGGACTTCGACAACAGCCGTGTCTTCTCTATCTGGATTTTTAGTTCAGAACAGTGCGAGCCAAAAGCATAAGACTCTGTTGCTTTAATGTGTTCTTATTGCCATATTGAATTCAGTTCATGTGGCCAAGACATTCACGAAGCTTATGGTGTAGGATTCGATCAACTCAAGAAGATTTAATACTATTCAGTAACACTTCCATTGGATTCTCATTTTCTATTTCCTAAATTAATTTTTTTTCTCAAATTAGATTTTTGCCTTAATTGGTTATTTTATTTCTTTGCTTGTGTTATTTAATAGCAAATATTAATTAGCAACTGAAATCTATTGGCAGATTTATGTGGACAAGCTAGAAATAAAAACCAAATAAAATAATTAATTAATTATTATTTTTTTAAATTCCTCTCCAATTTAGTGGTGGGCAGACACCTCTCACCTCTCCTCCATTAACGATGGACAAAGAGGGTCTACAAGCGAGAGAGGATCCAGAGGAAGGAAGACTGTCATCTTGGAGAGAGGTAGGTACTTAAATGGGATAGCCACATATCATAAGCTGAAGAATTACCAAATCCATGTTTTCTATTCAATCCTTCAAATTTGTTGAGCATATACTTCATTTTTATTTTTACTGGCAGAGGAAGCCAAGTTATTCTTAGTGGCTAATGATTGTATGCATGTAGCTTGAAGGAGAAGATGGAAGATGTATTCCCAGTTGGCCAAGAATCATTAGAGGATAAACACAAGAAGAATAATGCTGGGGTTGAGAACGACAACCACTACACCCTGTCGGAATGCAAATTGGACTGTGAGCATGTCACCATCAAGCTACCGTTGATTTTGGATATCAAGCAACCCAAAAGATGTCGAAGATGCTGCCAGTTGCATAAATCTTGTTCTTGCACCAATCAATTCGTCCTGTCGAATTCTTTCGATTTCTCCAGTGGAACTGAGGAGGCGGACTTCGGTTTGGAGACTCTCCGTATTTTTTGCCGGAAGAGTTCCTCGTTGACTCTCCCGGGCCTCAAGTCAAACTCTAAACAGCAAAGGAAATCACGAAGCACACACAGCGTGACTGATCTCGTGGCTGAATGTTCTCCTGTAGCTCGATCAGGAAATATAGTTGTGAGTCCTTGGAACAGACGGGTATTTGATTCGATAGAAGCAACTTTGAGATCGAGAGGCCTCATGAAAAGCCCAGTAATTCTTGGAACAACTTCACCAGATGATGACATGAAACGGGTTAGGACAAAATCAATCAGCTTAAGCGATGCGAAATCCCCCGAGTCGATATCCTTTCATTCTGGGCTTCAGAATTCAACATCGGGCAGTCCCAGAATAGTGGCCACACCTTGCAGAAGGCAAAGTTCCGAGTTAAGCATCTCCCAGGAGATGCCTTCTTCTTGCTCAGATACATCGTACCGGACCGATTCATCTGCAGGCTTCAATTCTGCACTGCTTCACTGTGTTTGGGAGGATGGAAATCCTTACTTTGTGTTCTCTGTGGGCGAGGATCAAGCTGATGTATACATGGCCAGTCCTCATAAGACCAAGTCTTCAGCTGACAGGGCCCTGGATTACATCTATCTGTTCCATGCATGCAAGAACAACAGAAAAAAATCAGAGTTCCATCTTCATAATGGCTCAATATTTGTTGCTAAGATGAAGGTGCGAAGTTCTCTAGTTCTCAATTCCAGCAGAACTAAATTTGTAGAGTCTGAGTTTGTTCTGTCTGCTGCTAAAGAGGACTCATTCAATGAAATGCAAAGATCCTCTCCTTGTTTCACCAAAAGCAAGGGGATGACCGGAAGGTTGTCTGAGATATTTAGGCGAAGTCATCGGTACAAATCCAACTCCATCAAAAGAGTCGGTGGTGGATTAAGCTGTCAGGTTGAGGACCTGCCACAAACGTATGCGAGCGAGTTAGGAATCATCGATGAAACAGGCTGCCCAAAGCTCCCATCTGATGATATTCCACACAACCTCGAGTTGGCAGCAATAGTCGTGCAAGATTTTGGGTACCAAAGCAAACATTTAGCAAGCTTTGATGGTTGGGGCCTCAAGTTTCTTGAGAAAGCTGGAACTGATTCTTCTCAAGGTCCTCCATCTTCTTCTGCTAGATACAAGGAAAACTACACGGAACACATGAACTCAGACAGGAATGTGAGCGTTCTACTCCCAGCCGGATTTCATGGTGGTCCAATGGCCAGAGCTGGTGGCCCTTCCAGTCTCACCGAGAGATGGAGGTCCAATGGACATTGCGACTGTGGTGGATGGGATGTTGGGTGTCCTCTGACAATACTTCGCAACAACAACTCCATCTATTCAGAAGGACTAGCAGAAACAGAAGATGATTGTAAGCCTCTCCGCCTTTTCATAGAGGTGAGTTAGTAGTATGCATTCCAGAACTGCCTGCCTTATATTTGTTCACGTAGTTGTATTGGTAGAGAACTTGTCAGAACTATAGTACTTAAATAGCATCCTAGACCATCTCATGCATGTCTCCCCAAGCCTTTTTTTTCATGCTTTTGGACCTGATTGTATCAAGGTGACTTGCATCTCTATCTTCTAATTTCAAAACCATCCTTCCCTTGTGTCATCATATCATTTTCCTGCTCAATTCTCCCCTAGTTGTGATCTGATCATGATACTTGTCTGATGCTTCTTTCAAGTTCAGGGAATTTGTAATTGTCTGGAGAAATGCACTCTTGATCTGACTGTTTGTGTTTTAGTTGACTTGGCCTCTAATGTATTGCATGTATTAAGGCCATGATTTGCTTGCCTCATAATCTGAATTCTGCTTTCCCCTCAACCTTGCCCAGTACTTTTGATGTTTCTGAAGTAGCATTAGGCAAAGGTAAATTGTTAGTGACGGGAGATAAAATGCACTTTGTCGAGCTGCAGTCAGAAAACAACAAAAAGAAAAAGGAAAAAGAAACTCAGAGATGCTTTGCTATCTACCACAGTACACCGCAAAGATACTAATATGGCATAAATTGCTGTTTCCCAGGGTGCAAAGCAAGATGGACTCACTTTCAGTTTCAGAATGTTCAGTGTGAGCAGAGACGTCTACATCGTTTACTTCCAGCCAACTCTTTCAGCTCTGCAGTCATTCTCCATAGGAGTAGCAATGATCCATTTAGAGTCCTCAGATCTGTGTCCACAATGGTGACAAGTATCATACTACGTTAACCCTCTTTTTCTTTTGTGATGTTTCCATATACAAGTGATAATACAGATGTGTAGCATTCTTTATCCCCTTGCAATTTTCTAGACTGATGTTTCCATCTACAAGTGATAATACAGTTCTTGCAATCGGACTATCCAAACTTGGTCATCATCATCTTTACTCCCACTATTTGTAGCAGATGAATCGCACATCAAACAGATAGAACCACAAGATGATAGCACTTCAACTAGTCCTGCTTATCTTTCTTGTTGCATCATACTTTGGACCGTGCCTCTGCACTGACTTCATAGCTTCCGACATCTTTCTTGTCTAAAGGTTAGGAACATGGATGCAATATTAACATGGCTTCCAGCTTCCGAGCGTCACAGATTACACTAATAAACACAATCCAGAGGACTCAGAATATTAACATCGAGAAAAGTCTGGAACGTTCTCAGAGGATGAACAGAGACTCCCAACATTGCAGCATTTAAAATTACAAACACTAGCTCACAACCAGCGTCCAGAAGTTGTAGGAACATTATTACTAAGAAATTATTAACACACTGCTGCTACAGAAGATGAGCCTAATATGTCTTCTCGTATGCCTCTCGCTGGCTGGCGCAGTACTCGAACAAGCTTCCATCGAAGCATCGCCTGATGGCTTCTCTTGGCAGGAAACCCTCCTCGTCTCTGGCAAGCAGGTAGAGGATTAACCATTCCAACTTCGCTGTGATCCTGCACTAAAACACATGATACAACATGAGACATGATGATGTGAATCCTCCAGCTGGAGGTTCCTATCTAAATCACAAGAAAACAGAGTCTTTTTGGAAGATGATTAGAAGATGCCTCACCCCCCAAAGATGTCATAGGTAACTCGTTGGCCTTCTGTCATTCGCCACATTTCAGCAAAAGTAAGCCGGTTGGGATCTGTCCGGGCATATTTACTGAATATATTCTCAAAATTCACGGGGACAAATCTGAAACCAACGACGTCCATTAGCAGTACATAAATATACATATACGGACTTTGTAAAAGAAATTGGAATACCTTCCTTCGGCATCAAAAGTTCCCGAATCACTGCCATGCTTGCATCTATGGATGTTGTGGATGTATATCGGAAAGAAGGGGGACGGAATCCATCCCTGCCAACGGTTGACTTTTATTGTGCATGCAAACCAAATGACATTAAATAGTAGACTAATATTATCCGATGAATTTGTCTCATTAGCTTACCGGAAGAGATGGATAGCTCAGGGCTCCATTGATTAGAATTGCCATGATCAATGACAGTATAGGGTTGAAACCGATCGCTCGAGATCCTGTTTTCTTGATGTCAGTCTGAGTGAAAAAAAGAACAGTCTACCAATTTCTTTCTATTAATCCGGCAGATTCAATCTACCACTGACCTGCCATGAAAGACTAGCTAGCATGCTCTTATATGAATCATACCTGCGTAGGTTTCCCAAGGGTACACGATCCCGTTATCATCCAAGTCGAAGAAGGCAACGTGCTGCTGAAGAACACTCAGATGATGATGCTTGTGCTCTTTTGTACCTTCAGGATGATACACGTCCGGAGCAGCTAATCCTCTCGACAGATCTGTAGTTCAAGTTTCACCCAGGCTTCATTGAGAAGTTCTCAAGAACACGTATTTGAGAACATACGCTTACAGTAGAACACGAACACAATGTAGATACTAGATGTAACGTTAGAACTCCATGAACACAAGTTTGATGCTCTCATAGAAGTATACTTGCACGGCTTGGACAAACACTCATGTCAGTGCACCTTCCTTTACCTTTTGCGAGCAATTAGCGGACTTAGCTTGGAAGGACATCATGATTCAACCGAAGCTTCCATTGCCCTCGGCATTAGGGGGCCACTTTAAACCATCGAAACTACTGCAGAAATGATGAGCTCACTCAGACGACAGACATAAAAGAGAAGCACTCACAAGGCTTAGGAAGGTGTTCCTCCAGGTCAGTCCGTATCCTCCTCTCCAGCGTCACCGGCGCCTGCGTCGCCATCGTCAACATCGCGTCCTTCGACTCCGTCATCCTCGCTCACCTCCTCCACCCCGCTCTCACGCTCACACAAAACAGGGCACAATCCCCACAATGCAATGACTCCCGTTAACCGGGAAGTACGGGCTCCTGATATAGAGAGCAGTACGGGCTCCTGATATAGAGAGCAAAAGAGAAGGGTTGAAGAGAGATCAGGCATATGCGCGGACACGAGGAGCGCCCTCCGCCCTCAACGTGGGCGTGTGCATGGCAGCCGTTTCCGAAGGACGCGAAGCGGTGGCGCGCCATTCCTGACAACTGCACGAACCCCGTGCGCCACCTGTCCCCGCCGCCCCTGGCACGGCAAATCGATCGGTCACATATGACGTATCTGATCATGGTGCTGATTGCCACGTGTCGGTTAGGACGGACTCGTGGCTGTGTGACAAACCCGTCTGCTGTCTCTCTGCTTCTCATTTTTCCAAGCGACTCTCCTACAGCACGTACCATGTCACAAACTCCCAGCTCCGGCGGCCGCCGCTTCCACCCTCCGCCCCTGGCTAGCTGCGTCCCGTGGTTACCGGCGAGGGACAATGTCATCGGCTTCAGCACGCATTGCGGCAGGATGCTCGGCCGTCACTTGGCTTGCCTCCGGTCGATATCGAGGAACGTCGGAAGTGTTGGCGCGTCTGGCACGAGGTGCTGGGGATCCCAGTCTACTTTGTTGGGTGGAGTCGAAGGAGGCCAAGCGAATCCTCACCGGGCGACGTCCGCCGCCGGAGCTCCCCTGTCCATTCCCCAACCATGCAGAAATAAAACTTCACCTTCCCAAGACTGGGAGTCGACAGTTTCCTGTCTCGTTAATACGCTCCGGAGATTGATGATAATCACAGAAAATACATTCGTGCCTCGGTTGATCGCTTTCTGCAACCAGTAATTTTCTGCAAACACTTGTGATGGATTTCAACTGCGGTCTGGAACGTATGTTTGCTCATGACGAGAGATAGTGAGAGGATCCTCGTTGGATGTCCGGGGGAAACCCGTGGCGGAAACAAGAATCTCGTGCGACGAGAGCGCAGGCAGAGGCGGTGGGTGGCGCTGCCGGAAATGCACGGGCCCCTTGGATGACCGAGGGCGAGAAAGCCATCCCAATCAACGTGGCCTTCCCAACGAAGCCAACCTAACCAATCGGCGGAGCCGAGAATCGCGTGCGACGCGATCGAAAAGGAAGAGACTGTTATCACAAAAACTCATGAGTTAATTATCCTATTAATTTATTAAAAATAAAAAAAAATCATTAAACATAATTTACGCTTCTGACTCAAATAAAATAAAATAAAATATTATAACTATTAGTATATGCAAAATACAACAAATAAAATAAAGGAAAGAAAAATAAATACTCGAGTTCGCCATTATGTCAGCCTCTCGAGTGATGGTTGGATAAATGAATTCTGGGCCCGTGGGGTCCGCCCGGTGTGACTAAGCTCCCTCTCTGGTTCAGAATTGCGGGTAAACATCACAGGGTATAGAAGTATTATTCTATTAACTAAATCGTTTGAATCAGAATTTGTTTCTTCTTTTATAACCTCGCGGTTGCTGCGCCACCCCATCTCTCTCGCCACCGGAATTCTTTGTCGCTTCCCCTTCTCCGGTGAAATCCTTCGCCTTTACGTTTACGGTGATAACGATCCCCCTCCCTTGGTCAGTTGAGGAGTTTAGATTTCGTCAGGACCCATCAGATTTGGGCAACTGATGCTCTTTTTGTTTAGTCCCATTTGGTTGATTCGTTCGTGACTGGAAAACTCATTTCAAGTTAGTTTTTTATGGAAACTCTAGAAAACATAGCTTTAGAGATTTTTCTCCTTATCCTTTACGTGCACAAGATTGGAATTTAAGAGTAATTGTTTGGTTTTGTTTAGGTGGCATGTAAAGTTCCCTTTTTGATTTCGAGTTTTCCCATTTGGCCCTCTAATCATGGAAAGGAATATTGATATGTATTAGAATTAGATTTCTTGTTATTGACGCTTTCACTTCATCTGGATTGAGGAGACTCTCTTCGCTTTGCGTGCAGCGAGGTAGTATTCGATATGTAAATTCGTTGATTCCTGTTCGTTAATGAAATATAGTGATATTTATATACTCCTTTTGAAGCATGTTGGCTGTGGTGTAAACCATCTTCCATTGGACGAATCTTCGTTTATTGCTAGTAATGTTTTTTGGGTGCAGTGTTGGTTGGTTTATGATTTTGCTATTATGAACTGGTGCAGCATCTTGAGCTATGCTGCACTTGTGCATGTGCACAGTTAAACAGACTTTTAGTATAGCTCCTCTGCAAAAGAAAATTTTTAGTATGTCAAGTTTTGTGGGGATTTGCTCGCATTATCTATCCGTTCTTTTCCATTCATTGTGTTAGGATTGCTTCTACTATGTCTTGTCAACAGCAGTGCTATGCCTAATGTAATGCATGCTTTTGTTATAGTCATTCCTGTTGTTGGATAATTTTCCTATGCTTTTCTTGGAGTCAGAATTGTTAGTTGATTCTGAGATGATAATCTTATAAACATATCACCACACGTACTATATGTTTAGTAGCCTACACCATATACATTCGTCTAATTCTGATACTTCTTGTTAGGGAAGTATTTCATGTTTCCATGAAGATTCCGAAATGAAGGATAAAGGTTTGCAAGCTGTCATTGAAGATATAAGAATTATTTCAGAATGCTGTTCTTATATAAGATAGCAATTTTTCTGCAGACAATTTGTGGATGGAAAGAAACGGTAGTTATGGACTATATCTTCATCATTACCTCTTCTACCAACCACCTCAGTAGAGAACTTCCCTGAGCCTCACAACAGGTCTCAGTTGAGGCCGTTAAAAAACAATCTGCTGTCTCCTCAACATAGATCATTTGTTTCTGATAGTGGGATCGTTGGATCTTTGCATTCATCCTCTTGCAGGCTTTCTTCAGAATATCATGGATCTTCTTTGTCACTTCAAATGAGGCATCCTCCAGTTGCTACACAATCACCAAAAGTTGGTCTCTATGCATTCATCTAAATTTTTATATACAGGAACACTTCAACCTATGATGACTAATTTTTTCGAGAGAGACTACCAAAATAAATTTGTCTCCAGATACACTTCATGATACTCTTGATTATCCAGACAATAATTTTTCTTTGAGCAATCAAATATTAGGAAATTCCACCATGGTCTCTAATGATCCTAGTAAGCAAAAGGAGTGGTGGGCAGATATAATAGATGAAGATTGCAGGGAAACTGCTGTTGAATCTCAGCCAAAGGTATGCGATTTTCTTTTTGTTGGAACCTTCATCAAATCGCAAAAATTTTCAATACTATATTTTCCTTTTTCTTGTGTTTATTAATCTCCATTCATATCAAAGCTGTACAAATTGGATGAATCTTGCTATTTGATAATGGATATTTCTTGGTCATTGTCTACAATTCTTTTGTTTAAAAAAGATGATAGCATTTTGAGCTGCAATATGAAGGATAGTCAAGTCCTAATTTATTGTGCCACTCGACATTTATTAGGCAACCCAAATATGTCAAGTAAATGATTGATGTGGACAACCAACTAGCCTTTGGTGGGTGTTGTAGGGATGATGAAAAATATGTTTATAAAGTCATGTTAAACATAATTATGTTTCATGTCCTTTCTGCTTCTGATTTGATATTTTTAGTTGTTGTATAGGTTGTACACCCAACATCATCCCAATCGTCATCTAGTTTATCAGTGCACCAGCCACCAATCCATCATTCTGTTCCATCCAATTCAGGAGAGATTTGTGCTGTCACTAGTGCAGCCAAGCCACGCATGCGCTGGAATCCTGAGCTCCATGAATGCTTTGTAAATGCTGTCAATCAGCTTGGTGGTAGTGAAAGTGTGTCATTCTTTTCGTTCTTCTTTTGTCCAAAGCATGTTAGATATTGATTGACCGGTAATTGCTTTTTAACTTCAGAAGCCACTCCGAAAGGTGTACTAAAGCTCATGAAAGTTGAAGGCTTGACAATATACCATGTGAAGAGCCACCTGCAGGTTTGTGGTTTTCGTTGTTATATACCTTCAGTTTGTGTGCCATTTCTTTCTTTACTTCTAAGATTTTTCCCTTTCTATTTCAGAAATATAGAACAACTCGGTACAGGCCAGACTCATCAGAGGGTAAATCAGTATTGGATGTGGCATTCACAACATCAAAAACAAAATGTTATACTATTATACATGTTTCTTCTTTAATCATTTGATTTTTATCATTGATAAAGCAAATGAAAACTTGAGTGATCAGCATCTTCTTCATATACAACTACCTGTCAGCAGCATTGAACCTTTTTTAACTTTCGTTACCTTTGATGAGCTTTAGTAGCATCAGCTGTATGAATAACATAGAGAATGCAATGGTTGTTTTGATACAAACAGGGCCATCCAACAAGAAGACTACTTTGAAAGAAGAATTGCCTTCTCTAGACCTCAAGACGTGAGCATTATCTCTCTCGACCTTAAGACATGAGTACTATCTTAAGAGTTAAAGCAGTAATGTTAATTCATTCTCTTTTGACAATAGTGGAACACTATGGTGTCAAGACACTGAACAACTCAAAGTCAGAACTTGGAAGTTACAGCTTTTTGTCTTCTGAGTTATTTTTAATAGGATGTACTCTGTTTGATTTGAATTTTTGATGTTACCTTTCATTTTGATGGCAGAAGTTTTGATCTCACTGAAGCTCTCCGGCTCCAGGTGGTTGTCCAAAAACAGCTTCATGAGCAACTTGAGGTACATTTTCATGGTTGACTTGAATCTAAAAGATTTTTCACTGCAAATTTGAGTTGAGTCGTGGATTCATTTTCTAGAACTCATCTCCTGTAAATCAATGTAGTTTGTGAACATCTTTCTATTGGAATTTATGATTTGTTATGGAGTTGCATTGTCAATGCAATTTTATGAAACAGTTGTATGGATTGTAAACACGAGGTTCATTTTATGAAACATAAGTAAGAGCTTTTCTGAGAAACTAAACGTAATCTTGCTCTTTCCACATTGTGTTTTCTTTCCTATCTCTGGATTAGCTGTATCCAACTACATACAATCCATAGTATCAGCAGGACTGTGCCTTAGGGTTGATCACTTTCTCTTTTCATAAGCTATTTGTAGTTAAGGGTGGCATTTTCTGCCACTTGCAACTTTTGCATTTCGTTCAGCCATCTATCATCCATGTCACCTTGAGAGCAGGATTCTTCTCATTACTGAAGATGCAAAATCTGCAGAAAACTTGTGAAAGTTGTAAACACCATGTGAATCCTCTTGAAGTTATTAAACTTTCACGAAGACTCTTGAACGTTCGTGAACATCCTGTTTACCATATCTGACTAATTCGTCTGTAATGGATATTGATAATCAGGCAAAAAACACTTGACCAACTGTAGATGGATACACATTTTATTTTGTATGATGAATGCAAACCAACTGTATATCGGGATGTTAATATAAATTATCCCATCTCCTCCATGTTAATAATGTGCTTAGCCTCTATATATAATAAGAAACAGAGATCTATCATCACCATGTTACTGTAGAAAACGTATAGGTGATTATGTTAAAACTCCCATTTATGTGATTTCATTTAAACTCTGGTAATATGTGCCAAAGGACTGTCTTATCTTGGAGATATTTTCATCTTAAACAACTAACAGAGCCTTAAACCTCAACCCTTCGTAGTTGGCTGTGAGGATAGCTTTACACCATTTAGGTTTTTTTTTAACACCATTTAGTTAGTTGTGCAACTAAAAGGTACAACTGTGTTTCCTAACATAACTTATATCCTTACATTCACAAAAGGCTCATTAGATCATCATATGTATCCCAAGTTTTGGGGAATGCATCTACAGATCCCTGTGAAACACCACACTTCTCAGAACAAAATAAATTCTGGTGTGCACAGCAGTCACCTTTTCTGATGACAGTAAATCTCAACGATAGTATGTTTGGTTTGTTTTTCTCGGTTGTTAGACATGTGAGAACAGATTTTTTAGGTGAATTCTTACCAACAGAGATAATTTGTTATATGACTTTTACTGCAGATTCAGAGAAATCTGCAGCAGAGAATTGAAGAGCAAGGAAGATTTCTTCAGATGATTCTTGAGAAGCAATGCAAGTCGAACATTGACAAACTCCAGATTACTTCTACTGTGGAAGGACTATCAACCACAACCTCTGATATAATGCATTCAATTGACACGTTTGAACTCCCAAAGAATGATCGACACATTGCTGGAAGTAGCAACGGCAGTGCAGACACAAAAGAGGGCTCATGGCAAGTCGGTATCAGGCATAAGATACCTGAAGCTGAACCTTCAGCCGAGAAAGAAGCAGATTCTGTTGATGGCTCCCATTCTTCAGCCTGCAAGCCTGCAAAAGGCCAGGTTGGGGAGACAAAAACACCACCATGAGTTCGTGACTAATTATTGTAAGATCTTTCATATGGCTTTGTTGAGTATCATTAATCATCAGATGATCATTAACCATTGTACTGTCCTGAATTATGTTAGTATTGTGTTTAGGGTCAGATAACTTAAGTCTAGGGAAGCGAGTATCATCAATCATCACTGTTGTTCATACTCATTGTACTGTCCTGGATCATGCAAGTATAGTATTCTGGAGCACAACTCGGTAGAATCTTGGCAAGCAAAGTTGGAAAAAAAAAAATAAAAAAACGTGCATCGGAAGAGAATCAAACCTAGGTCTAGATGGTGACTGGGTACTGTAACCGTTATTATTAAATATCTTATTTAATAATAATATAATCGTAAGATTCATAATTTATTATCATAAATTTTTTCATTTATTATGGTTTAAATAATTTTAATTTTTCATTCATTATACATGAAACCGTTATTATTAAATTAAATATTTAATATCATTAAAGTTCTTCGTTATGGTCGGAACGTTATAAATTTGAATTAATTCTTGAATGTTATGAGTTGGTGATGATAAATGTTCTTGATGGGAGAACATCTATATATATATGAGGAAGGATTTTGGTCCCTGGGCTCGATTATCTTTTTGAATCAAAAGGATTTCCTACACCATCTAAAGCGAGAGTTCATAGCCGAAAAGTGTCAAAGTTCAAGAAGAAACATCTGTAGAAATTCTTGACAACCATGGCTGAAGGTATGCTATTTTGTTTCCGCGTTAGTTTTATTGTGTTTCCATTATAATGATTTAGAAACACAAGTTGGCTTCAATGATTTCTTACATTTGGTATCAGAGTCTTTTGACCATTGCCTTGATATGAAATAGTTTTCATTTTTATGTCATAAAAATGATTTGATTTTGGTTTCTTCTTGGAAACTTCTTGATATATTTTGTTGAAAATGTTAGGATCAAGAGCACTAAGAGGGGGGATTAGTGCAGCGGAAAACTTTCGACGATTAAAACTGCGTTCGTACGTTGAAATCCGATTCTGATGTAAAAGTCGTTTCGTGCGGATAATAACTTTGAAAGCTTACGAAAACGTATTTGAAGTAAAGTAAGGAAGGTAGTTTGCAATTAAGATAAATAGCACAAAGGAAACGCAAACCAGATTTTAGAGTGGTTCGGTCAAACGTGACCTACATCCACTTTCGGCTTCCTCCTCCGACGATGTCATTAGCGTCTACTAGAGGCCTTCCTTTAATAGGCGAAGGCCAATCACTCTTTTACAGTTTCACTCCTTTTGACGGGCTTAGGAGACAACCCTTATAGAATTTTCGCTCCTCTCTTGAATGATCAAAACTTGGAAGAAAAGAGGGAGGAGAACTTTTAGCTTATACAACACTTTTGAGCTTTAAAATTCACAAAGTAAGATTGGATTTTCGGTGCCCTTTCATGCAGGAAAGGGTGGGGTATATATAGGCCCCAAACTGGTTTGAATTTGGAGCTCAAAAATGTCATCTCCCAGATTTTCGGGGTCTTGGCGGTAGTACCGTCAGACTAGGCGGTACGACCGCCTGACAGAGCTCGGAGACCGAGCTCTGGCGGTGCCACCGCTTGACTAGGGTGGTTCCACCGCCCAGTCTCGCTCGGAGACTGAGCCCAAGTGGTGCCACCGCCTAACCTAGACGATTGCACTGCCTAGCTTTCCTGGGAGATTGAGCTCCTGGGCGATGCCACCACCTACCCAAGCGGTGCCACCACCGGCCAGGAAATTTGGGTCCGAATGAGCTGATCCATTCGGCCCAATTTGGGTCTGTCAAGGGTCCAATTACCCCCAGATTAAGTTAATGGGATCACCTCTCATTCTTAGCTTAATCTACATGCTAACTACGATATTTCTTAAGACATTTACTGCAACTTACTCCGGTGCATCAATCGCTTCTTCCGACGAGCTTCCGACGAACACTCGGCGATGCTCCGACGGACTTCCGGCCAACTCCTGGACTTGCAACGATCCACTTGGCGAGTTCCAATGAGCTTCTTCGGCAAGCTCCTGGACTTCTCAGATTTGTTCTCGCAGAACCTCCGACGACCGTCCGGACTTCCGTCGAACTCTCGAACCCCCAACGTGATCATGGTCTTGACTCCAACGCAACTCCTGCTACATATCTTACTTCCATGGTAATTAATCCTGCACATGTAAAACAAAACTTCGATCGAGACAATTAATCCTAAGCAATTAACCAAGTTGTCCGGTATGTCATTGGTCCCTCGACGCTTCATCCGATTATTCGACGCATCGTCCTCTCTTGCGGCTATTGCCCAATCCGCCAGTTGACTCCGCAACTCCGATATCCTTGGCACAATACCCGCTCTTCTTGGCCCGATGCCCGAGTCCACAGCTCGAAGCCTTCTGTCGATACGTCGACCGATCCACCGGCCCGACGTCCAATCTTCTGACATGTTCCTCCGGCACAACATGATTTTTCCTGCTTTAATTGTCCCATCCTGATCGAAGCATCCCGCGTCACTCAAAACACAGATTAAAACATAAACACATATCAAGTGGTTTCATCATCAAAATACGAGATTCAACAGAAAATCATAAGGAAATATCATTTTCAACATTTTTAGTCGGTAAAATGCTCATATTACGTATGCATATTTAGTCATATAAAATTATGCTTATGAGTCAATTTTTTATGTTTAAAATGTTTAGTGATCCATATAATCTTAATTAGTTAAAAATTAGCCACAACATCCTTAATTAATTAAAATTATATATAAAGTTAAAATAAGGATCACATAAGTAATTAGACATCATATTGTGACTGATTATATTTCATATAATAATTGTTATCCCATAGGATCTTTTATTATATTTAATATAATTAATCAGGATCGAATATCAGATTATTTTCATAATTTACCCATAGGGATTATGAATTGGAATATAATTTAATAGTTTTATCATAAAGACCATTTGAATATATTTGAATTAAGAATTTAGCTCATAGACAATTTTTATGTAATGAGATTTATATTTTTGGCATGTTTCACATTGGTAAAACATGTAATTTAGACTATTAAGCTTCAAATTGTGAGATAAGCATGCTTGATTTTATGCAGTTTCTCAAACTGTTAATTTCTCTGCTATTCGATGTGATATTCCTGAACTTAATAGTGATAACTATAAGATATGGAATGAGAGGGTTCTCCTCCATTTAGGGTGTATGGATATTGATTATGCTATTAGGAAAGACAAACCACTAATAGTCACTAATACCAACACTCCAACTGAGATCACGTTATATGAGCGATGAGAGCGATCCAATCGGCTCAGCATGATGTTTATCAAAATTAAGATGACTGTTGGCATACGTGGTTCTGTTGACCAGCATGAAAATGTCCGAGACTTGCTAAAAGCTATCGATGAACAATTTATCATTTCGGATAATGCATTAGCAAGTGCCCTTATAATGAAATTTTCATCCCTTAGACTCACCAACATAAAGGGTGTGCGTGAGCACATAATGCAAATGCGAGATATTGCAGCTCAACTTAAGAAACTTGAGGTTAATATGTCAGAATCATTCCTGGTGCACTATATTCTGAATACCATTCCACCTCAATATGACTCTTTTAAAATTGCATACAATACTCATAAGGATAAATGGTCAATCAATGAATTAATTGTTAGGATCGGAGCGGCACTAAGAGGGGGGGGGGGGGGGGGGGGGGGGGGTGAATTAGTGCAGCGGTAAAGTGTGATAAACTTTTGACGATTTAAACACTTTCAGAAACTTCGTACGATAAAAGTAGCGTTTTCGTTTGAAACCATTTCGATTGCGTTTTAACTTGAAGAGATAAGTAAGACGGAGACAAAGAAGTAGAGCATTAAAGTGCAAATGGTTTGCAGTAATGTAAATGACAATAAGTAAATGCAAACCAGAGATCACGCCGATTTTATAGTGGTTCGGTCAAATAACCTACATCCACTTGCGAGGCCCCTTTTCGATGAGGCTCCCACCTTCCACTAGCAAATCTCTTGAAATGGAAGGGCAAATACCCCTCTTACAACTTTTTACAAGCGGTTCACTCTCTTACAGATTTTCAGCAAGAAAGAAGGAGGTGAACACTAGCAAATTGAAAACAAGACTAGCAAAGACTTTTCTAAGACCTTTCTCTCAAACAATTGCTGCTCAAAAAGTTGTATTCTCAGCTGAGACTTGAGGGGTATTTATAGGCCTCAAGAGGATTCAAATTTGGGCTCCAAAATTTGAATTCTCTTTGGGTTCCCGATGCTGGCGGTGCCACCGCTTGTCAGTGGCGGTGCCACCGCCTGTCACTATCAGACATTGACAGTGCTGGGCGGTGCCACCGCCCAGTCAAGCGGTGCCACCGCCTAGGCCAATTCAGCTCACTAGTTGGGCTCCAAACTTGGCCTAAACCAGTCCGAACTCGGGCCCAATTGGCCCCTATTTGGGTTATAGGATTAACACCTAATCCTAACCCTAATTAACGTGCTAACTACGAATTTAAAGACATTTTCTAAGCTATTACAAATTCCGTAAGTCAAGACTTCTTCCGGCGAGCTTCCGGCGAACTTTCGACGGTCTTCCGATAAACTCTCGGAAACTATTCTACGGACTCCCGGCAAGCTCCTAGACTTCACGATTTGATCTTGGTGAGTTCCAACGAGCTTCTTTGGCCAGCTCTGATCTTTCTCGGCGAGCTCCGCAAACTTCCAACGAACTTTCCGGCGAGCTTCCGAAAAACCCTTCGGCAAGCTCCCTACTTATTCTTGGCTAGTTCCGGCAGCATTCCCGACGAACCTTCGGACTTCCGTCGAACTCTCGATCTCGCAACAAATCCTTCATGCTTGACTCCGACACTTTGTTTTGCTTTATGTCTTCGTCGTTATCGTAGTTAATCCTGCACACACAAGCAAAAACTCTACTCCGATCTAGACAATTATTACAACGCGAATTGACATTCTGTTGCCCGGCACGTCATTGGTTGGCGCTTCGTCCGATTCTTCAGCGCTTCGTCCTCTCTTGCGGCTTGTTGCCCAATCGGCGGTTGACCTCTGCAACCTTGATATCCTTGGCGCAATTCCGCTCTCCTTGGCCCGATGCCCGACGTCCGAAGCGTTCAGCCATCCAATATCCTGACGTGATCTCTTCCGGCGCAACGTCAATTCCTCCTGCGTTAACTGTCTAATCCTGATCGAATAGACCTGCATCACTCAAAATGCAATTAAACATCTAAATACAATCAATTAGTTTCATCATCAAAATCCGAGATTCAACATTAATGACCATACGTGTTTAAGAAGAAGAGAGGCTAGTGATGGAATTGGGTGAGAGTGCATTGATAGTAACCACTCACAGGAAGAACAAAACTGATAAACATCAAGCCAATCAGAAAGCTCATCAGTATGGAAAAGGTAAAATACCACCCCAAGCTGATATCAAGAAAGAAGCAAGGTATTTCTTTTGTAAAAGAAAGGGACACATAAAGAAGGAATTCACGAAATTTCAACAATGACTTGAAAAGAAAGGTAAACCAACCTCGTTTATGTGTTATGAATCTAATATGGTCAATGTTAATATTAACACCTGGTAGATTGACTCTGGATCAACAATCCATATTGCAAACTCTTTGCAGGGTATGCAAAACCTAAGAAAGCCAGTGGGAAGTGAACAAAGCATCTTATCAGGAAATAAGATGGGCTCACATGTGGAGGCAATTGGAACATGTATTTTAACTTTAAATAGTGGTTTTGTTTTAAAATTGGAAAGGACCTCTTGTGTTCCGAGTTTCTCACGAAACTTAATTTTTGTTTCCAGACTCGTACCATTTGGGTATTCCTTTAATTTTAAAGGTACATCATTTCATTTATTATATAATTCTGATTGTGTTGGGAATGATATTTTGTCTGATAGTCTTTACCATATTTTATTACAAAATAATAATACTCAAAGTTCAATGCATGTTCACGTTGGCATTAAAAGGTGTAATATTAATGAGGACTCCTTTATATTATGGCATCGGAGATTAGGACATATCTCCATAGAGAGAATTAAAAGATTAGTTAAAGATAAGGTATTTAGTACTCTTGATTTTACTAATTTTAAGACTTGTGTGGACTGTGTTAAGGGAAAGCAGACCAATAAATCCAAAAAGGGTTCTAATAAGAGTTCAAACTTGTTAGAGATAATTCATACTGATATATGTTATCCAGACATGGACATACATGGTCAAAAATACTTCATCTCCTTTATAGATGATTACTCACGATATATATATATATATATATATATATATATATATATATATATATATATATATATATATATATATATATATATATATATATATATATATATATATATATATATATATGGTAAAAAATACTTCATCTCCTTTATAGATGATTACTCACGATATATATATATATACTTGCTTCATAACAAAAATGAAGCATTGGATGCCTTCAAAGTCTTTAAGGCTAAAGTTGAGAATAAATGTGGTAAGCAAATTAAAATTGTGAGATCAGATAGGGGTGGAGAATATTATGGTAGATATACTGAAAATGGACAAGCACCTGGTCCTTTTGCTAAGTTTCTTCAAGAACATGGGATAGTTGCCCAATATACTATACCTAGTTCTCCATACCATAATGGTGTTACAGAAAGAAGAAACCGAACATTATTAGACATGGTGCGGAGTATGCTTAGCAACTCCAATCTTCCTAAGTTCTTGTGGACTGAAGCACTAAAGACGATTGTGTACATATTAAACCGAGTTTCAACCAAGGCTGTCCAAAAGACACCATTTGAATTATGAAAAGGTTGAAAACCGAGTTTGCGACATATGCGTATTTGGGGATGTCCGTCTGAAGTCAGGATATATAATTCACAAGAGAAGAAACTAGACCCGAGGACTATTAGTAGGTATTTCATTGCATATGCCGAAAAGTCCAAAGGTTACAGGTTCTATTGTCCATCTCACACAACTAGGATTGTGGAATCAAGAAACGCTAAATTTCTTGATGATGATGTGATTAGTGGGAGCGATCATTTCAGGAACATAGTTTCCTCACATGATCATACAGAATCTCAACCTTTCACATCAAATGATAAATTGGTTATAGTTCACAGTACTCCTCAAGTACAAACTAGTGTTGAACAACCAATCATTGAAATTTCACAAGTTCTTGATAGTATTCTAATAGATCAAGCAGTTTAAGAATTACAACAAGCTCCTGAACAACTAGATGAACCACAAGTTCCTCAAGGAACTATTAGTACAACATTAAGAAGATCTACTAGAAATAAAAGATTAGCAATTCCTAATGATTATATTGTATATCTATAAGAATCTGATTATAATATTGAAGGAAAAAATGATCCTGAAATATTTTCACAAGCCATAAGTTGCAAAGAATCAAATTTGTGGCATGATGCTATGAAAGAAGAGATGAATTCCATGATGAGCAATGGAATCTGGGATCTTGTAGAGTTGCCTAATGAAGCAAAGGCTATTGGTTGCAAATGGGTCTTTAAAACTAAGAAAGATTCGTTAGGTAATATTGAGAGATACAAGGCAAGACTTGTTGTAAAGAGATTTACTCAAAAGGAGGGAATTGATTATACGGAAATGTTTTCTCCTATATCTAAGAAAGATTCTCTACGTATTTTTTTCGTATTAGTTGCTCATTTTGACCTTGAGTTACAACAAATGGATGTAAAAACGACATTTCTTAATGGAGATCTAGAGGAAGAGGTTTATATGAAACAACCTGAAGGTTTCTCATCTAGTATTGGTGAACACTTGGTTTGCAAGCTTAAGAAGTCTATATACGGTTTAAAATAAGTCTCTCACTAATGGTATTTTAAATTCTATGAAGTGATTTCTTCATTTGGATTTGTTGAAAATCCCATGGATCAATGCATATACTAGAAGGTTAGTGGGAGTAAAATATGTTTTCTTGTTTTATACGTAGATGATATTTTACTTGCAACTAACGATAAGGGTTTGCTGCATGAGGTGAAACAATTTCTTTCTAAAAATTTTGACATAAAAGATATGGGTGAAGCATCTTATGTCATTGGCATTAAGATCCATAGAAATAGACCTCGAGGCATTTTAGATTTATCACAAGAAACCTATATCGATAAACTTTTAGAAAGATTTCGGATGAAGGATTGTTCACAAGTGTTGCTCCCATTATGAGAGGTGATAGGTTCAATTTGAACCAATGCCCAAAGAACAACTTTAAAAGGGAATCAATGAAAAACATCCCATATGCTTCTATTGTAGGAAGCCTTATGTATGCTCAGGTCTGTACTAGACCTGATATTGCATTTATTGTGGGAATGCTAGGTCGATATTAGAGTAATCCAGGTATGGACCACTAGAGAGCTGCAAAGAAAGTGATGAGGTATCTACAAGGAACCAAAGATTACATGCTTATGTATAGACATACAAACAATCTGGATGTGATTGGTTACTCAGATTCAGACTTCATCGGTTATGTTGATTCTTGTAAATCAACATCAGGATATATTTTTATGATGGCTGGTGGAGCTATTTCTTGGAGAAGCGCTAAGCAGACCTTGACTGCTATTTCTACCATGGAAGCTAAGTTTGTCTCCTGTTTTAAGGCTACTTCACATGGTGTATGGCTTAAGAGTTTCATTTCTGGACTTCGAATCATGGATTCTATTTCCAGGCCATTAAGAATTTTCTATGATAATTTAGCTACTGTCTTTATGGCTAAAAATAATAAAAGTGGAAGTCAAAATAAACACATCGACATTAAGTATTTAGCCATAAGAGAACGTGTAAAAGAAAAGAAAGTGGTCATCGAGTATATTAGCACTAAATTAATGATTGTTGATCCTTTGACTAAAGGCATGCCACCTCTGAAATTCAAGGATCATGTAGAGAAAATGGGACTTGGTTCCACTTTGTAATGATATTGAAACTCTTATATATTGTAATATTTTCTCATTCATGTGCACATTATTTTGAGAAAATATATTGTTACTGAACCAAGAATAAACATAAGGTTTATTCATTAAGTAATATTACCATATTAAGATTAAGAAACTAAATATATTGTGATACATAGATGATAATACTCGCTCTTAGAGGACTTATCGCTATGATTCATGTATTTATTTCTTAAGAAAGTTATTCGAGAAAGATTAATTCAAATTATTAAGCTAAACGTATGGACCAAGTGGGAGAATATAACCGTTATTATTAAATATCTTATTTAATAATAATATAACCGTTCTAATTAAGATTCATTATTTATTATCATGAATTTCTTTATTTATTATGATTTAAATGATTTCAGTCTTTTATTCATTATACATGAATCATTATTATTAAATTAAATATTTAATATCATTAAAGTTCTTTATTATGGTCCAAACGTTACAAATATGAATTAAATCTTGAACGTTATGAGTTGGTGATGATAAATGTTCTTGATGGGAGAACATCTATATATATGAGGATTTTGGTCCCTAGGCTTGTTAGGATCGAGAGCACTAAGAGGGGGGGGGGGTGAATTAGTGCAGCGGAAATCTTTCAGCGATTAAAAACGAAAGCTGCGTTCGTTCGATAAAAACTATTTTGATGCAAAAGCCAATTCTAAGATTACTTATGATTAAGTGCAGTTTATATCTAAACACAGTTTGCGTCTAAGCGCAATTTATGCAGTTTGCAGTTTGCGTCTAAATGCAGATTGCGTCTAAGCGCAGTTTGCATCTAAGCGCAGTTTGCGTCTAAGCTCAGATTGCGTTTAAGCGCAGTTTGCGTCTAAGCGCAGTTTACATCTAAACTCAGATTGCGTCTAAGCGCAGTTTGCGTCTAACCGCAGATTGCGTTTAAGCGTAGTTTGCGTCTAAGCGCAGTTTACGTCTAAAATCAGATTTTACGTCTAAACACAGTTTGCGCAGTTTCCGTCTAAACGCAGTTTTAAAGGGATCTGAACTTAGAAACTTCGTTCGTAAAAGCGCAGAAGACAGTTTTGCAGAATCAAAACGTAAACGTAAACTGTAATGTATGAAAACACCAATTTACGTCTGAATGCAGATTCGGAAAGATCAGCACTTAGAAACTTGTTCGTAAAGGCGGAGAGAGCAGTAGCTATGTAGGAGGTTTGCAGTAATGATAAAGTGCTCAAAATAAATGCAAACCAGAGATTTAGAGTGGTTCGGTCAGTCTTGACCTACTCCACTTTTGGCTTCCTCCACCGACGAGGTCACCGACGTCAACTAGAAGCCTTCCTTCAATAGGCGAAGGCCAACTACCCTCTTACAGATTCACTCCTTTTGACGGGCTTAGGAGACAACCCTTACAGAAGTTTTCTCTCCTCTCTTTACAACTCAAACTTGAAGAATAGAAAGAGGAGAACTAGCAGTTTTGAGCTCTAAGAAACACAGAAAGATAGCAAGATTTCGAGTGTGTGTTATGTGCTTTCAGTGCTGAATGGGTGGGGTATTTATAGGCTCCAACCCAGTTCAAATTTGGAGCTCAAAACGATCAAATCCCGGAATTCCGGGATCAGGCGGTTGCACCTCCTGACTGGAGAGGTTGCACCGCCTGGCAGAGCTCGAAGACTGAGCTCAGGCGGTTGCACCTCTATGTCAGGGGCGGTTGCACCGCCTGAGTCTGGCTCGGAGACTGAGCCCCGGGCGGTGCCACCTCTTGACTGAGGCGGTTGCACCTCTCTGCCAGAGCTCGAAGACCGAGCTCAGGCGGTGCCACCTCTCTGTCAGGGAGGTTGCACCGCCCAGTCTTGCTCGAAGACTGAGCTCAGGCGGTGCCACCTCCTGCCTGGGGCGGTTGCACCACCCAGCTTCGCTGGGAGATCCTCTCCTGGACGGTGCCACCTCCAACCCTAGCGGTGCCACCTCTTTCACTATTTCAGCTCACTTGGTTTGGCTCCAAACTTGGTCCAAACCAGTCCGAACTTAGGCCTAATTGACCCCTACTTGGGTTATAGGATTAACACCTAATCCTAACCTTAATTAATGTGCTAACTATGATTTTAAAGACATTTTCTAAGCTATTACAAAGTCCGCAAGTCAAGACTTCTTCTGGCGAGCTTTCGGCAAACTTCCGGCGGTCTTCCGATGAACTCTCGGAAACCATTCTGTGGACTCCCGGCAAGCTCCTAGACTTCACGATTTGATCTTAGCGAGTTCCAACGAGCTTCTTCGGCAAGCTCCGATCTTTCTCGGCGAGCTCCGCGAACTTCCAACGAACCTTCCGGTGAGCTTCCGAAAATCCTTCGGCAAGCTCCCAACTCATTCTCGGCTAGTTCCGGTAGCATTCCCGATGAACCTTCGGACTTCCGTCGAACTCTCGAACTTGCAACAAATCCTTCGCGCTTGACTCCGACACTTTGTTTCGCTTTATGTCTTCATCGTTATCATAGTTAATCCTGCACAATTAAAGCAAAACTTCGATCGAGACAATTAATCCTAAGCAATTAACCAAGTTGTCCGGTATGACATTGGTCCCTCGACGCTTCGTCTGATTCTTCGGTGCATCGTCCTCTCCTGCGGCCTATTGCCCAATCGGCCAGTTGACTCCGCAACTCCGATATCCTTGGCACAATAACCGCTCTTCTTGGCCCGATGCCCGAGTCCACTACCCGAAGCCTTCTGTCAATACGTCGACCGATCTACCGGCCCGACGTCCAATCTTCTGACATGTTCCTCCGGCACAACATGATTTTCCTACTTTAATTGTCTCATCCTGATCAAAGCATCCTGCGTCACTCAAAACACATATTAAATCATAAACATATATCAAGTAGTTTCATTATCAAAATACGAGATTCAACAAGGCTTAATCATCTCTTTGAAGCAAAAGGGTTTCCTACACCATCTAAAGCGAGAGTTTTGAGCCGAGAGGTGCCAAAGTTCAAGAAGAAACCTTTGCAGAAATTCTTGATAACAATGGCTGAAGGTATGGTATTTTGTTTCCACGTCAGTTTTATTGTGTTTCCATTATAATGATTTAGAAACACAAGTTGGCTTCAATGATTTCTTACAGGTACTAGATTGACTCTTGTATTTCTCTTTGAATCGAACCCCATTTGTTGTTGTTGATTTTTTTGCCATTGGTTGCGCTCGTTGTTGGCAACCAGAGCGCCATTGTCCAACCTAGTGGTTGAAGGAGTCATAGCTATTTCCTTCTTGTTGAGCCTCGGTGGTTGCATTGTCACAGACGATTGTCGTATATCCGTAACATTTTCGTCAATGGATTGTTCATCTCTTTTATTTATTTTTATCTATGTTTGTCAGCATGTTTTGTCTTGTTTTTATGTTTTTTTATTTGAAAAATATAAGCAGGAACCATTTGCAAGATTGTAGAATGATTACTCACTATAATGAGCAAAATTGTTCCAAAATGGCTTAGCTTTCGCGTGCCATGATCTGGCTTTTATGTGCCATGACTTGTTTTCTATAGGTTGTAATGTAGAGAAAAATATCAGTCATCTTAGCACCATAGAATCTTCAAGTGACACTTGGCTAGATGAGGCTTTAAGGTAGTGTTGGGAGTTGATTGGATTTATAAGTTCGTATGTTAGGCCTATGGGAACTTACTAACACGCTCAACACCCAGTGAGCAGTCATTTGTGAATTCATTTGTCTTCTAAAGTCCTTATTTTCTTTTTCCTCTCTTGTACATTGTTTACTGAATTGTTTATAAAGTTTCCATCTTCGTGAGATGTTAGGACTTCTTCGCTGTTCGTTTTTGAACTAATCAATTTACTATTTTATAGGTCTTTCAAGATCTGAGTGAGGCTGCAACTACACTGACCCTTTGTGGATGAATAACGCAAGGGTGCTTCATGACTTAGGAAATACCAGTTAAGTCTGTAAAAGCGTAATAGCCTTTGCTAATAGGAAAGAATGTTGTTGTCACCATCCTAGTGAGTGTTGATGGTTGCGATCATTGTTGCTAGGGTAGGAGCTCAACCTTGCCAGTCCGTTGAACTTTGGTAGTCATGGTCAATGTCATCAAGGCAGGACATCGCTATAAGCGTTGCTAACAGGGCAGAAGGTCATTGTCACCTTCTCGCTAGGTAATGTTATACTCGAGTTACACTTGATCACAGTGTAACACTATCCAATGGCGATGGTACTACTTATATCTAATGGTTTATTAACCATTGACGATGGTGTTGCCTCAAATCAAGCAGTAGTATCGCATAAAATTATAGTACCCTTTTTGAACAATTTAATTCCTAAAATCATCTAAAAATAAAAAAATGATACTAAAATATTAGAATTATATTAGGTTTGTTGAAAATTCTTTAAGTTATACTTACGTTATACTCTATACTCTAGTTACATTTGTGTTACACTCAGATTATATATTCAAAATATAAATATCATGGACAAAAATAATCTAAAAATAAAAAAATAATATTATACATACTAAAACTATATTAAGATATTTATAGAGGAGTTTTGATAAGTTTGGTGAAAATTTTTAGAGTTACACTTGGTTTATACTCAGGTTACACTCAATTATAGATTCAAAACATAAATCTTTTATTTAGATAATTGATCACTCTAAAATTAAAATAAATTAGAAAAACTAGTATTAAACATACTAGAATCTTATTAGGATATTTAAAAAAGGAGTTTTGATAGGTTTGATAAAAAATTTTGAGTTACACTCGCATTACACTCAGGTTACACTTGAGTTAATTCGATCGATTCAACTAAAAATATCATATTTGGATAATTAGTCATTTTAAATTTAAAAAATAATTAGAAAAATTGATACTAAACTTATTATAATCATATTAGGACTTGTATATATATATATATATATATATATATATATATATATATATATATATATATATATATATATATATAAACAAACGGTCTTTTTGACGTTTAACTATAATATCCCAAAATCCTTTAGGTAACTTTTTTTTTCCTAAAAATGGATTATATTTTAAGGCTTCATATATTTTCAACTTATACATCCTATGGACTGTCGATAGAGTAGCTCTTGATCGATCCTTAGGTGTCGCAAAATGGATTACGGAAGAATGGATCATCAAATGATCCAAATAAATGATCATTCATACCTAGGGTCATAGGATGGCCCACTCTATGATCTTTAAGTATCTTATGTAATCTTTTAATTTTATTTTATTCTTATACTTAACATATTCTTGATCCTTAATTACATATGTCCTATAAATAGTTTAACATATCAAATAAAAAGTATATTCTAAATGTATAGATAAAAAATATTAAATTATTATTCCTCGATATTCTTAAACGATAGTAGATGAGACTTAGTAGCTGTCGGGACGAGCACTTGATATACTTGAGCACTTGATATACTTGCATAACATGTGTATACAACAATTATAAGAAAAAGTTCTTATCTCACTCCTATTTGATAAATAAAAAATTATCTTGCTCTCAATTTGCTTGGGCTAAACTCAATTAAATGTAAAAATGTATCCCTTTGTCTAATATTTTCAAATATTATACAGAGTAAATCAATATATAGAAATGTTAGGAATATCTACTAAATGATCAACGAATAAGATGTATGAGAGGGGGGGGGTGGGGGGAGCTCAAAATTGGAATGGGTGTTTGAAAGCTTCTTCAACTTCAAACCTAAAAATAAAATTTAAATAGTTACATATAACTTAATAATGATTAATACAAATGTTTAAGTTATAATATATATTACCTGTACTAAGGACTTAAGCTATCTTCTTTCCACCAAGTCTAAGGGATCTACGTAATGTCATAATTATGTATTTATGTACAAAATTAAAGGTTGTAAATGAGGGACATTATATCCAAAGTTTATGAGATAAAGAAAAAAAAATAAATTCGAAAATAGACATATCACAATATATTAGAGAGTTTAACACCTTTATATTCTAATCAAGCAATATACATAACTAAATGATCAAGTATAATCAAATATAACAAAAGTGTAAATAGGAGAATTATCTTCAAAACTATTTAAACTTCTCAAAAATTATTATAACATATTCTAACATATTTAGTACAACTTTTTATAATTATCTCTTATTTTAAGATTTATAATTAATAAAATAAGAGATTTTTTATCTTGAATCTATGATTAAGTGTAGCATGAGTGTAACATTAGTGTAACTAAAGTTTAAATATTAAAATTTTCTCCAAACCTCTCCAAAAGAATAATAATATTTTCTAGCATATTTTGTATCATCTTTTATTTTTTTTCTAATTTTTGGGTCATTAATTAGTGAAATAGAGGAGTTCTACGTTACATACGTCATATAATGTAAATCAAGTATAACCTGAGTATAACTTGAGTTTAACTTAAGTGTAAATATATTCAATTATTTTTAAATCTACTTAAACTTTTTTAAAACTATAATAACATATTTTGTATTAATTTTTATTTTTTTATTTTAAAATTAATAAATAGTGAAATAAGAGATTTTTTTATTAGTCTTGACTTTATTTTTTTGGTGTTATTCAACTTAGTTATAAAGTTTTAAAGAAGTAGTATCAAAAATTAAGTTTTTTTTTAATATCTTACATTTGTGGTCGATGATATGATGTCACAGTCAACAAAAAGATTATACTGTTTGTAATCGAAGAGGAGATGAGATTACTGGAGAGGTGATAATGTTGTCGAGAGGAGATGAGGTTGCCATCGCTCAATGATATCGTTGATGAAACTATAGAGGATGCTATTATCGTTGATTGTCGGAGAGGATCAAAGTAAGCCGTCACATAGAAGAGCATATGTTACACTAACCATCACTATTGGATTTGAATTAGATCGTCAAGATCACTATAAAAAATCAAACCATTATAAGAATATTTTTAAAATTTTAATAAAGGGACGTCCTTAATAAGTAAAACAAACATGAGACACTCTATGATAAAACCCATCATTGGAAATTTTTTTTTTGATAAAATGCCCATAAAAATAAGAAAAGTAATAGTTACATAGTATAATAGTTTAGAGGGATATTTTATAAGATCCAAGACCCTACAATTGTAACACGCCGTGGACCCCACGCCTGCGACTGGACCCCGCCAACAGCTTGTGACCCTCCACGTGCGAACTTTCCAACGCCGAAGATGGGTGCGGGAGCGTGTACCCAACGATCGGGTAGCCCTCATTATTCCTCCTCCAACGGTCACATTTCCCTTCACCCTCAAAATGAGCACATCTCTTCTCGACCGTTTTGGCTTCTCCCCCCTCCCTCTGTCTCTCTCACACTTCTCCCTCAAGCTGTGACCGACCCAAAACACAGCACAACCCAACGCGATCCTCTTCTCTGCTTCCGATGAGGAAGCTCTGAGGACGTCGGATCGGATCTCCCCAGAGAAAGCATCTCGCGAGTAGGGAACAGAAGACACAGAGCTCTTCTTCTTCTTCTTCTTCTTCTTCCTTTCCTCCTCCTAACAATGGGATGCTTTCTTGCCTGCTTTGGGGGTTCTAAGAATCGAAAGCGCCGCCGATCACCCAGGAAGTCGCTTCCACTTGAACGGGTAGGCTTGATTCGGTTCCCCGATCAATTAATCTAGGGTTTCAGGATACGATTGTTCTGTCGTTAATTGGATCTTGCGCATGCACTTGGTAGGCGCAGGAAAGGTGCAGGCCGCCGCGACCAAACGTCTCGACGAAGCAGATCACGCCGAAGTCCCTCACGCCGGATCTTTCGCCGCTGAATCCTGCAGTGGAAGACAACACTCTTCCGGAGCTGAAGTATCGCGTTCTTGCCTCCACTAACTGTTCATTAGTTGTTCTTTTAGCCGTGATTCCGAATCCTTTGTTTCTATCGCTTTTCATGTGTTTGTTGAAATGTCGATTCGATTCCTCTGTCCTGTGGTCTCTCTGTCTTGTACTTTTTCTTTAGCATTTTGGATTTCTCTTACACTGGTTTTGGTTGCAGAGAGAATCTCGCGCAGGGGAGCTTAAGCCGCACTAGGAAGAAGGTGACGTTCAATCTCAACGTCCAAACTTATGAGGAGGTATCAGGCGATGAAGATTCAAAGTGTTTGTTGGAAGATGATGAAGGACCCGAAGCGGTAGACGAGGATGGGAAGCCACATGAAGGGCAAGATGAATTCTCTCCCAAGTTGGGAGCTTTCCCCTTAAACCATAGGTACCAGAATTGTGAGATCAGCGATGACGACGGTAGTGATTGCGGAGGAGATGAAGAGGAGGACTACTCGGATAGTGATTTTGACGAGGAAGAGGACGATGAAGTGGGTACCGAAGAGAAGGAGGAAGAGTCGTATGATTCATTCTTCTCTTTGGCAATTGATGAGGAGCCGCAACGGTTGCAGGAAGTTCGTAGCCCCGAACCCAAGTGTCCCTCTTCCCCAGGTAGGCAGCCGATCCTTTTGGCCGGAGGTGGTAACAAGCGCGATAGGAGCCAATATGTGCATCCGGTGCTGAATCCCGTGCAGAATTTAACTCAGTGGAAGGAAGTTAAGGTGCATTCGGCACGGGCGAAGAACGCAAAGGTAGAAAATGCGGGCACAGAGAAAGAGAACCAGATGATGTTCTGTTCAGAGGCAATGAACAACAAGGCTAAGAAGCCCCAAGGATCCGTCGAGTTGGATCGCACCCCTAATTGCTCTACCAAACAGGAGATCTCTGTGGATGCCAGCCTTTCGAATTGGCTGTTGTCATCGGAGAATTCGACTGTGGAAGGGCCTGAGGCGAGCAATTCTCCGAGGTCTAACTCAGCATTTAGCCGAGAGGATCGGCCTATCTTAGGTGCTTTAACTGTTGAGGACCTTAAGCAAGCATCGGTTACATCTTCGCCAAGAAGGTCGCCCAGCAGGAGCACAGATGAAAAGCCGATATTGGGTACTGTGGGTAGGTACTGGAACAGTAAGAACCAGGGAGATGATTCAGCTTCTTCTCATCAACCTAGCAGCGGACACAACGGAAGTCCAAACACCACAATCAAGTACAGAGAGGTAAATTGATTATTGCACTGCATGAAATTTACCTATTAGGAGGATTGTAAGCACTTACTTCAAATATCGCTTTGACTGTTGCAGGATAAGCCGGTGAACTGGAATTCCACTCCTTTTGAGGTGATGCTGGAAAGAGCTTTAGAAACTGGTACAGCTTGAGCATGGTGATGTTAATTTTCCTTATCGGTGAGGTGTGAGTTGAATTGGCGTGCCTTAATAACGTCTACGTTCTCTTGTGGCTATCAGATTCCAGATTTTTCCTGCTTTGTTATTATAGTCATGTCTTCTGCTTCTAGTCATTGATTTTTGTCATCCCATAAAACCCACTTGTATGTGTACTGGTTGATGATTTGTTAGCAGTAACAAATATTATGCTTTATTTATGTATACGTGGACTGACTCCTGAAGAATCAATCTATAGTGATTATTGATCAGGCAAATGAACACTATTATGTGCAACCTCTAATAGCATCAAAGAGAAGTGATAACAAATAGTTACACTGATAAGTTAGCTAGAATCAACTCATGGATAAATTAGTAGTGGCATAACAATAAATCACATGCATGGATACAAACAACAAATTCAAAGCACACCAACAATCATAGGAGGAGATAACTCGAAAGCAGTTAGATGTTTCGTGGCAGATTGCAAGCAGCTATTGCATCCAAAAGCCAAGTGTGGGCTATTACCCGAGAGCATGTCTTAACTGCAAAAGCCTCAGCATCTTCTTTCCTCTTCCTTATGACTTCGTTTAGGTCATTTGAGTCGCTTCCTTGCGGGGGCTCCACACTATAGACGATGAACGTCATTGGAACCACTTCACTCTTCTCCAAAAATCTCCCACCAGCGGCAAGAATCAGATTTTCCAGATATTTCTTGTAATTTGGCATAAAATAACCATTGAAATAAAAGGTTAACTCAGCAAACAATTTTGGTGCCTGCACAATAATCGTTACATCATCAAACGGTGCAGACCAAAAACAAACAAATAGCTTCGAAAAAGAAATAGTGAGGAAAGCTATTCTGTTGAATCGCATGTATGATATAAAAGATATGAGAAAAACCTTTTGCATGGCTCTCATTCGTCCATTTCTTGGTCCATCGAAGGATCCATGAATGTCATGACTGATCTCGTAAGGTTCCTCTGATACTGGATGACCAGCCTCCATGCAAGCTTTAAGCCCTGCATGTGGCAACACAAGTAGCCGAAGGTTATCGTAATGCAGTAAAGATAGGCTGATTTTGATAACATAAGTTATTATGACATAACTGAGCTATAATTTACTAGTCGAGTTCATATAAGTGACAGCTTACAGAAGATACCATCTGAAATAGGTACTTACAATCTACACGTAGAACCCATTTTCCAGCTAGGATGGCCATTAGAACTTTAAGCGTTCTACTGCAAGCACCATGCTCATCTGTGGCAGCAATTACATGCGTGATGCTCGAGTTCCAAAGACTGGTTGCAGCTACCCCAGTTAAGCTGACAAAGTCTTCCAGCACATCCTGAATACCATTCAAGTAAATGGTTTAAGCATCAATATGAGCAAACAGTTTAAATAGAGCGGACTCTTAAGATGTGCAATGATTGAATCGAAAGAGAATGTCAAAATGATCACCTTATCCTCCCTGGACAGGGCAGATCCACACAACATCCATTCTCTTGTCTCGCAAGGTGATGCAATCCAAGCATCTCCAGGATGTTTCATGGATGAGGTCTGATCCATCCGTGGACTGGAATGACATCTAGTACCAACACCCAGCAAAATCAGGAGGAGATTAACTTATATAAAGTAGCAAGAAGAATGCATCAAATATGAAGAAAATACACACGGTGTGTTACTGGTTGATTGCTTCTTCTTGCTACTTGATCTATCACATGGTAACTTATTTGAAGAATGGACCGGGCAAAGCAACAGAAATTTCTCCTGATACAATAAAGTACGCAGACTATGATTGTGATTCCTCAGTTGCTAAAAGAATAAAGAAATGAAATCACAAGGATGGGGAAAAGCTTACATAATCCCATCTGCACCCTGAGATGTCATTGGCACAAGGGACATGATAACTTCTTCTGCAGCTCTTGGTGTAACAACCAAGTGCTGCCCCTTTCAAACCGCAGTGGCTGCATTTGATCTTTGACGCACGTGCTAGTTCTGCCTCCAAATTCATAGCAGTCTCACCAACAAAATAAACTTGTGGTGCCCTATATCAACAAAAGTTTCTATACATTAAAGTAAACTAAAAGACAACAGGAGGTATGAATAGTTTGGAATAGGTAGATTATCACCCCTACGAGCAGATACTTGCCAATATAGTACCAGTCCCAAATGCACATTAACATGATACAACAAAACTAAAGATAAATGAAATACAATAAAAAAAAACCAGTTATAAAGATGCAATTGCAAAAATACTATAACCTAGTTGCCATCTCACATAAATTTCATCCCTAGAGAGAGTGCAGTTTGGAAATGAACAATCTAATAAAAGGATCAGTCAATCAATCATGACAGTAAAATATTGTCTTACCATTCTATGCATCTTTGATGGACATGTAAGACATTAGCCTGCAAAGCTTGGTCATCTGTCATTTGCTCACCATCAAGATAGTGTAACATTGGTCCAACTGCCTGGAAATTTCCCATAACACATTTAGAGGTCCTCTAAATTCAACAAAGTTTGAATATAGTCAGCTAGGGAGGGCTCCCAGTGAATCAAAATTTATGTTACCACTTACCCATGAATAATAAATTTAGTGAAGAAAAATTTTTAGGCTTTATTATGAACAATTGGTACTACTAAGAAGGTTTCACTATGGAGTACCTCTGTGGCTCCTGAAGTATGGCAAAATGCACAATCCACCAGCTCTTCTGTATGTAAATAATTGATGCTTAGGTTGCAATATGTAAATAAGATGACTCAAAATTATACATAAAAAATTCCTTACCATTAACTTTATCTAACTTCTGCTTCTTTGATTCAATAATACAGTCATCTTCTATTTGGCAAGCTCCACTGTCCAGACCCCTCTTGGACAAAACTTTAGGGGACAATCTTTCAGTTGTCTACAAGAAAAAAAAAACACTTAATTGCATACTGAATTACATTAAAAAAAGTACAAGGACAGAACTACAATTTCTGTTTCTGTAAGCATTTTGTACTGTGTAGGTAACCAAGTACTTTCAGTCTAAATTATCCCCAATATCCTTTGCAAATATACATTGATAATAAGCCAACTTACTGGTTCACTTCTAGCATCATTGCTGTCATAATCTGAATCCTTCTGGGAGCCAGATGACTGAGGACTACATGGATGCCTTTCTGTAAGAAATTTATTGACTCCAGCTTCTTGTCTAACCTTTTTACTTGCATCCTTTTTGTGTTCATGAGTTTCCCCTTTATGGTTGAATTTTCCAGTACTCACTGTACCAAATAATCTTGTTCGTGACTTCACATGACCAGACCTTTTCTCATCCACATGTAACACTTCCTCTTCAAACTTCAGATTCATGTTATTATAGCCTGAATCTGGACTTCCATCTGAATGCATCTTTATGTCTAAATAACAGTCAAAATCAGAGTCATTATTTCAGTCACCACATAATGTAATAACAAACAAAACATACATAAAGGGCACATTGACATCACCAGAAATATCAACTTGTGGGCCTTGTTTGAGAGCAGCACTGACGCTAGAATTCATATTTTTGCAGATACTAACAATTGCCTCAATGTGAACGGCAGATCTTAATTCTGCAACATTTGAGCAAACTTGTAAACAAAAGCTGTAGCATCAACAAACTTTTCAATTGGTATCGAAGTACCTTGTTCACGAAATGCTGCTTTGCAGATGGCACAATCATATGCCTTTGTCACCGAAGTAGCAATACAGGCTCTGGCAACATCCAAGAAAATTAGAGCAATGCATATTAACCATTTATATTATTCAATTCATAATTGTTTGGAACCCAAACCTGCAATACATATGATTACATGGCAATAACATCGGAATTTTGAGCAATTTCAAACTGCCACAAAAGAAACAAAATGCATTAGACCACCATGAATACAGACGTCACAAGCAATTGACAATGAATATGACCTCAACATATAATTTATCAAAACCACCGAGTCAAAAAAAGTAAAACATTTGGTTAACGAGTGCATGGATCGCAATATCTAGTTGGTTTGTATAGTAAAACATTAGGGTTTTGATTGCCAAATAGGGTTGTGCAGATGCCAGCACACACAAACGACAGGCCCAAGTCGAGAGTAGAAACTTTTATGCAATCAACAAAGAAATGAGACTCAGACCCATATCGCCATATTGTAATATTGAAACCCCGGCATATTCCATCTACAAAGGATATAGAGATCTAGTAGAACAGACAACTCTCGTCAAACGGGATAGGAAACTTATGGCAAACAGATTAACCAAGAACTCAGCACACAGAAGTAGCTCCATGAAACGAATACAGTTTTGGAGACTTGATCCTTATACAAACGACACACCAGAAGCCAGCATCCCTCTTAAGCAACCTAAGAATCAATGTTCGGAACAAATCCTTAGACCATCGATGCGGTGGAAACTCTCATTCCTGAGAGAAACCACCTAACTTCTGATGCGTATAGAATCTAAAGAACGATTAAGAGAAACAAAACCAATTACCAAATGGCGCACGTCAACTCCAACTCCATCTTCTGAAGATTGAGAAGCAAAGGATTCACGAACCGCCTGAAACCCTCTGAATCCCTCATTCTGCTCTCTCTCTCTCTCTCTCTCTCTCTCTCTCTCTCTATCTATCTATATATCTGGTTGGAGATGTAGGAGGATGAACCGAAAACTCTCTATGGTGGGGGATTTGGAAGGAAGAGGACCGACTTCGGACCATATACCCTGGACGCGAGGGGCGGGATAGCTCCCAAATAGCGCATCGGGATCGGCATACGGACGCGTGGATGGTGGGGATCTTCGCTGGGCCTTCCATCGGAAGGGAAGCGCGCGGGACTTTTGATTCCGGTACGGGGGCGCGCGCGGGATCGTTTATTTGGCGCAACGAATTGGAAGTTCTGGTCAAGATTTTAAGAGGAGAGTCAATGGAGAGGTTCGGGCTACATCATGTTCTGGTCCCAACTCAGCCCATCCTGTCTCGTTGGACCTATTGGGCTCACCTAGGCCTGACCCAAGACTCGTATATAGATTCGGGATCAGCCAGCTACACCTCAAATATCAAATAAAATATATAAATTCTGATGTCTTCCTGTCATAATATATTATTTCAGAAAATATAAATATCTTGTTACATATATATATATATATATATATATATATGATAAAAATAGGCCCTTAAGCAAAACATGTTATTATGTGTCATCTACCCTACAATAATAATAAAATCGGACTCATCCACGTTGGATATGCTCCAACGGTAGTTATAAATGTGGAACCTCACCTCAGTCATGGTAGTAAGATGCTTAAATGGTAACGAACTATAACAAGTAGCAAAATATCACAGTAATAGTATGAAGCAAAATTTTGAATCTCGATCAGGAATCAATTTCCATGGATATACCCACTCGATAATTAATGAAAAATATTTTAAAAACAAATACCACAATATTGAATGAAGCCAGACAACAAAAAGTTTTCAGGAACAGTTAACCAAGGAATCATTATAATCTACTATTTTTCTGTGTCATCATTGGATCACAAAAATCATGCCATATGATAGCAAAAATAAAGTGCCATAGTTTCACATCTCCTATGGGAATAAGAACGCTCAAACGAGAAGCAGAATCACTGTTGGAAGGAGGACGTGCAGCTTCTATCTTGCTTATATAAATTGCTGAAGGATGAGAAGATAGGAATACTCTCTCTCTCTCTCTCTCTCTCTCTCTATATATATATATATATATATATATCATTCAGTGGTAGACATTCTGGCTGTGCAATAGTTCGACAGCTGCAGCAACAACATCAATACCCTCCGAATGGACATCAAGCGCTGGCTCCTCAATTTTCCTTTGCAACAGTTTGTTAAGCTCTCCTCTCAATCTCTGTCAAAATTCAGTGATTAATATGCAATTTGAGCAGTCTAACTTGTAAGAATCATGACATGAGTATTTACAAGGCACAATAATCCAACATATATGATCAGAAACTCATTGTTTCTTTAACACGTTCATCTCATTCAAAATCACGGCAGGTCTTACATTGTTCCTACTAGTTCAGCAAAGCATCATTCCAAGATTGGTGTGCTTTTTATTAAAAAAAGAATAATATGCTTCGAATTTGGTCACCTGATGCTTCAATCAATAAGCTTTTTTATCCTGAGTAAGATCTTTATTTTTTTATGGGAAAGCAAACCGAAACAGACTGAATCAGCATTAACTCAATAAATATATGACAGGTCCCCCTGTTGGCATATGCCTCATGGGATGGTACCCTAACCACTATCAAGCATTTAAATTAGACTTAAAAACAAGGAGGTCATATATATATATATATATATATATATATATATATATATATATATATATATATATATATATATATATATATATATATATAATTTATTCTTCTTGTACATTATTTCGATTAGGAGGCTTTCCTTACCTGAATAAGATGTAGTGTACTCTTTGGTGCCGAAAAGTGAAGGTATCCACCCAACATCTCGATGCCCTCTCCAGATTTACTTGGCATGAGGCTGCCTCCAAACAAGAGCAAAGCATAGTCTGAAATATTTGTCGAATCCCTGATATATATACTTGAGGTTTTCACTTTGTCGCTGTAAATCATGTAAGGCAAAGGGAATAGATGGACCCCTGCATTAACAGAGGAAGGATGGATATCAACTTTCCCAACATCTTTGCTGTAAAATGCTGTCCTCTTCCCTCTCCTTTTGCATTGGATAACATTAGGGTAAAGCCCAGCACACAGAACGGCACATATCATTTCCATATCATCTCCATAGTGGTTATATGCCTGAAATCAAACATACAAGAACATCATATGCATACAACACCATATTCAGAAGGACGCATATATAGTGATTAGAAGTGCTAAGACACCAACAAACACTTATTTAGAAGATCCTAAAAGCAACAACAATAGAGTGGCCACAGCTATTTGGTATTTGGCCACATAGTTCATTTCTGACCATCTATTTTATCAATGCAGTGCTCTCCTTTAAACCATAGATATTGGGCAAGTCTTGTTCTCAAATGTCTTTCAGGAGCCTTTGCCAGCAATTGACAATTATGTACCATTATCAAAAGAGGATAATCTTATGAGCTTTCCTTTGTTTCGAAGTAGCACAACATGAATAATTCTCTGAATATAACCACGATAAAGCAAATTCAAAGATACATATACATTGAGAAGTGCATACCAAATAAAACCTTTTCTGTCAAGGGAACATTTTATTTAGAAAGGCTTTTTTTGCTGGAGTACCATCCTAGAAACCCATCTTAGTCTGGAACTCTGGATACCCCTGCAATTGTTCCAATTGCCCCTGCACCCCTGGAAACTACAAGAGGTACCCCAAGATGATCACTTAAGGTAGTCCCTGTTCACACTGGTTGCTGGTGCTCTATCTCTCTCTCTCTCTGGTAAGTCCTACTGGTCACCATGGCAATCTCTCTTTCTCCATTTCACGTTCTCGCTTTGCTGTTGATCTCTCTTGATTTTGCTATCAGTCTCGATCTCTCTTCTGATTTGGCTCTTGATCTCTGTAAAACCTTGAGAAGTGCACACATTGAGAAGTGCATACCAAATAAAACCTTTTCCATCAAGGGAACATTTTATTTAGAAATGGTTTTCTGCTGGAGTACCATCCTAAAAACCCATCCTAGTCTGGATACCCCTGCAATTGTTCCAATTGCCCCTGCACCCTGTAAACTACAAGAGGTACCCCAAGATGATCACTTGAGGCAGTCCCTGTTCACGCTGGTTGCTGGTGCTCTCTCTCTCTGGTAAGTTCTACTGATCACCATGGCAATCTCTCTTTCTCCATTTCACATTCTCGCTTTTGCTGTTGATCTCTCTTGATCTCTCTTGATCTTGCTATCAGTCTCAGTCTCTCTTCTGATTTGGCTCTTGATCTCTATCTCGAAGTGTCCATCATCTGTCTCAGTGTCTCTTGCCATCCTGAACTTCTAGTTGCTTTGTCAATGTCCAACTATCTCCATCTCCAATCAATATCTCTAAACATCTTCTAAGCATCTCTCAAATATAGGCAGCTAAGTCTTTTTCATGTGAGCCATTCGACCATGCAAGCAGTTTGAAGATTTATAAGTAACTAATGTGTCGGGACTGTTTCATATTAGAAGTTTAGCTAGCATAGCTCGAGGATAGTTGCCAGGAATTCTGTTTCCCACTAAACTTTGTATTACCTGGAATTCATGTCGGAAATATCATTCAATTATTTTCTCAAGGTTTTTGGGAAACCTAAACCTTGTCAATCCAACACATAACAGAATTTCTATAATTAGCAGGAAATTCATAACTAACATACACAGTTAAGATATTTCCGACTGTTTCATATTAGAAGTTTAGCTAGCATAGCTCGAGGATAGTTGCCAGGAATTCTGTTTCCCACTAAACTTTGCATTACCCAGAATTCATGTCGGAAATATCATTCAATTATTTTCTCAAGGCTTTTGGGAAACCTAAACCTTGTCAATCCAACACATAACATCATTTCTATAATTATCAGGAAATTCATAAGTAACATACACAGTTATTATAGTTAAAATGCACCCCCTTGTTTTATTACATAAATCAGTTTGCTAATAGATCAATATACGGGGAGTAAATGATCAAATAGAAGTATGAATGATACCAAGTGAAAAATCTTAATCCATGGTGTATACTTTATAGTTTTCTATGCATTTCTGTAAAATAAAAATGCATTTACATGATCAAATAAAAGTACAGTATGCACCTTATCTTCTTATACGTCTCTTTCCTATTCCAGCTTTAAACAATTTTTAAAATCCACAATGATAACTAGCTTCAGAGTAACCAATCCAAGGGTCACAAAAGTCAACAGATCCAAAGTAAAAAAGTTTGTAAAAATATCAAAGTTCGCTCACGAATATCTATCCCAAAGGAAGAAGATACTGTAAAGTGGAACCATCTGGACACGAGAATGAGTCCAGAATACAAACCTTGGCACCTTTAGCCTTGTTCACAAAACCTATGTCAGATAATAGATCCAAGAACTGGTTTCTCATGTCGTCCATCATTTGCAAGGTTATGGGGGACAAGAAATTCTCCCAACAGAAAGCTCGTTCTCTTCCACTGCGTTTAGCACCCTTCCATGCTTCAAAAGCTTTTAAAAGAGCTATGTGATCACTGCAAAAAGTTCAGGACTCCATCAAACTTGTGCATAAGGCACTTGGCTATTTCATTGATCAGGGCTAAGAACATAAAATGCCAGTAACTTCCTATACTATAGTGCTAATAAGATAAAATCCCCTGTGAAGCATTAAAATATTACAAAACAAGATGAGCAGTGTTAGTTATTCTTAAAAACTCAATAAAGTTGAGCACTGCAGGATTTTCGGAACACAATGTAACACGGAGTAGCAGGGTTTTTCCTCCAAAAATAAGGGCAGCGACTATTGAATTTCTGTGACATATAATTTCGTATACTATGAACCTAAAAAGATCAATCAAGTAAGGCGAGCAATGGGTAATCCTACCTGCAAGAGTCACCAGCAAAGGATCTTTTTACAGCATCAGCTTCTTCTTTTCTATTTATTGGTAGAACAAATGGGTCACGATGTGCAAGAGCAGCAGCAATCGTCAGTGCTGGATCTAGGCACTGGAATATAGACCCCATAAGCAGCATCTTTCCAATATTTGGATCCAAAGGAAGCATGCACAGATGGCGTCCTGTATCAATTAAAATACATTTAAGAACACTAGTGAGGAACAAAATGTGCTTCAGTGGAGAACAACTTCAATTAATTACATCGCACCATGACACACCTAAGGCAGTAAGCTCCTCGGTGTCATCTAGCGCTCCAATAGTTTTCAAAATTTCAATTGCATTTTTAACAGAGAGCGGATCAGGAGGCTGAAGTGCCTTGGCCAAAAATGTTGCAATTGCTCCAAGCTGTAAGCTTTTAATATTAAGGCATAGTTCTTGTAAAGGGGTTCGAAGAATTTCAGGTAATTGATACTGGGGCATAGCATCATGAAGAATTTTTGGGTACAGCCTATAACACACCCCAGGTTGAACTCGACCTGCACGTCCCCTTCTCTGTGCATATACTCTGACAATCAGTTGTTACATTGAATCTATAATATTTATCCAACTTCAAAGTTTAATTGATTTACCTGATGTGCTGAAGCCTTTGATATCCATGACGGTAACAGGCAAGCCAGTTTATTGAGAGCATCATAACTTGTTTCTTTTGCTTTTCCACAATCAATGACATAAACAACATCATCTATTGTAATGCTACTTTCTGCAATATTTGTCGCTAGAACAATCTTCCTGAAATATCAACAGAATTTCATACATGTTCAGATGCCAAAATCCTGTACGTCTCTTCACAAAGAGAAGTGTTTGGAATCCTTAAAAACGAGGCCTCCTAGGCTTTAATGGCCGCTATCAGCACTTTAACAAAGTGTAAAAAGAAAAGGCATAATGCTACAAATGCACACTACGCACACAACCTCTAGCATCACAGTTTAAAAAAAAATACAAGTTATTTTCTGTTCTCGATATGCAGGCAAACAATTTTCCCGTGTATCTACCTCTCCTAGTATTTACCATTATTAGGAAAAAAACTCAAACTCAAGTTTGCTCATTCAAAAATCTGGCTGTCATGACACAAAGTTGAATGAACTTCAAATCTAAAAACAAATAATTCGAGTGTATAAAAACACAAAGAAGTTAACTTCCACAATCTCACATTCAAAAGCAAAATTCCTCAATTTAGATTGATGATCTATAGATGGATATCCTAAATTATAGGATTCCAGTGTCTCACCTTATTTCAGCATGAAAAATCAAGGTTCACAATTTCATTGACCATACCAGTGCACCAAGTATTGGTACAACAGCACATATTGAGTTTTGTAAAATCCTAAAAAATAAAAAAAATTAAAGAAATTGCTTGCTACAGGACCTGTACCACCCTATACCAAGTGGTATGGGCCCTATACTGGGCACACTACTCAGTTTACCCTAGTCCACGTACCGATAGATTGTCAGACCGATAAATACCTCCCGCACCATACATAGTAGCTGTCTCCATTCATTTAACAGAAACATCAAAGCCTATTTAAAAGCCTTAGACATAGTAGCTATCTCCCTTCATAACAAAGGTATCATTTTATACAGAAAATAACATCACTTTTGCATCCGATTTGTTTACTGTGACAAACTTGCAGATATAAGCAGTACAGAGAAGTTACAAAAACAACTTTGGAAAGCCTGCCAAAAAACATAAAACTTGGTGAACAGAGTCATGTGTGATATCATGCAAGCGTAACATTACTGACAATGAATAATAACATAATTCTCAATGCAGCAGCTGAGCTAGTTCTTTTCAAAGTTTTACCAAGAGAACTTGCCTCATATTACTTGGAGGTCTGTCAAAAATTTCACGTTGATTGACAGTGGGCATTGAACCATGCAAAGGAAGAACAAGAAACTTGCTAGAATTCCCAAGATAAGTGTTCCCTTTAATTTTTTCAAGCAGCTTAGATATCTCATCCCAACCCGTAAGGAATACAAGGATAGCTCCATCCCCTTCATGGCGGCAAATATGTTCGATAGTTGCTTCCACCTAAAAGTTAAGACAAAAGATACATAATAAATAGCTATTGCAGATGAACGCAACTCTATAGAATAAAGGTGCTTTTGTGGTACAGAACTGAAATGGATAGAGTAATTCCAGCTAATGAACATATTTGTTTGTCTGATCATCAGAGGCATCTGTTCATGACTTGCATTTGAAAATATATACATATATTATAAAATATGTTCGATAGTTGCTTCCACCTAAAAGTTAAGACAAAAGATACATAATAAATAGCTATTGCAGATGAACACACTTCTATAGAATAAAGGTACTTTTGTGGTACAGACAACTGAAATGGATAGAGTAATTCCAGCTACTGAACATATTAGTTTGCCTGATCATCAGAGGCATCTGTACATGACTTGCATTTGAAAATATATACATATAATTATAAAATACATAATTTTCTTATACACCATTCATTTAACAGCTGGGGAAATCACATTTACCTGATATAAACTTTGGGACCAAGTAAAAGAAGAGATGAAAGTAAGGCATTCTGGGGATCCATCTAGAACACATCATTACAGAAAGTAAAAAGAAAGAAATATAAAAATGTGACAATCATGATTTAAAATATCAGTCCAATATGGATTCCAATACATCATCAGACTGGTACCAATATACTGACATGTACCGCAGGTATTATTCACAAAAATAATAAAAATATACTGATCAGTATTTGAGCCATCTAATCCTTGTGCAGAGAGGAAAATACACGTGAGCACATGCGAGTCTGATTGGTAATGGAGAACATTATTCAATTATGCATTCTGGTGAGATTTGAAAGGGAGAAACATCTCCATCAGAAACTCCAGCAAACTGGAAGTCAGTTCATGCTGCATTGAAGTTGAACCATTACCTACAAGTTTCTCTAAGTAATTTTGGGTGAATACCAGTAGTTCTACAATTTGTTTCGTCTGAGGACATATCAGAAAATTTTGTTTGGTGCAGTTTGACAGCTGGCCATAATTTCTCTTTTAAGAGAAACTGCAGGAAGATGCTATGGGGAAGCACTTCTGGAGGAAGATGGTACTAAGTCAAATCCAGTTGAGGAACTGTCAATCATGTAAAAGGTAATAGACGTGATATTTGGTTAATTTTTTATATGTATATTTGTGTTGGTTTGTCACCGAAATAGCACTTCTAGTGTTCTATACTACAAGTATCTTATTAGATTATTTATTTCAACCCTATCTGAAACCTCAGGATCCTGTTGTACTGGCTAAAACTGTCCTCTGATCACTAATGAAGTAGGCAAAAGGTAAAACAGAGATAATATCAATTAGTTCACCTTTCAGTCTCCTAACAATTTGATCTCACTGACGAAAAAGAAATCCAGATGCCGTTTGCTCGTACAGAATGATTATTTTTGGATTTGTTTCCACATATTATGAGAAATTAATAAAATAATCACAACAAAAGGGAGAAAAAGCTTCCTGTTGCTCTTAAGGCTTTTAGAGTGCCTTCATGCAGTCTAGTAACAAATGCACTAGCTGAATGTCATTCAGTGCAACTGACAACTTTCTAATAATAAGTAGCAGTTATCAGAAATATGCCTTAAATAGGTCTATTCTAGCAGTCTTCACTTAAATGGCTTAAAATTAACACATCCAAAAGTCACGAGAAGTGTCATAGAAAACACATGAAACTGCAGACAAGCAAATTACAAGGAAGCTTAAATCAGGTAAAGTTCAAGATCTTACAAGACCCAGATCCAGTTGTCCACCATCCCAGGCTTCAAGAGACTGTCTTGTAGGAATGCTGTAGTTCTTGTACTGTATATCAACATCAACATCCTATATGACAAAAGAATGTGACTTTTTTATAGGCAATTGAGTAGGAAACAGTAAGATGAAATTAACCGTATCTCAAGTATTGCACCACATCAAAGTCAGCAATTTGCATCAGAAAGCACCCAGAGAACTCCTCACAATCACAATACCAAACCTATTGTTACATCTATCAAATATAAGGATAATTGACACACATAAGTACCTGGAATGACAATCATGACAACAAGAATAAAACCAATCAAAGCATGTTATCCATCTCTAAGATTGGTAAGTTAACCTATGCTGGGAGGTGATTGGCTGAAAATGATCAGATCATCCTTGAAGATAATTTTAGGTGACTCTGGCCTCAAAGATATTCACTGATGGAATAACAAAATCACCATTGAACAGGTAGCAAGTTCTCAATAATTTTCTCAACCGAAAAGGTTGTTTCTTCAAGGTAAATGATAGCACACAGACAAAATAGATGGAGGGCCAAGGTGTACCAACTTAGGCTAAGGCTTTATATTTGATAATTGAGATCCAAGTCATGATGACTATCTTCTGATAATAGATACGATGATATGATTAGGTATACTATTTTATGTTTTAATTAAATATTTAACTTTCACATTTCTTAAGTTATTGTTAACTGTTATCTTTATATTCTTTAATTACTACGTTATCAGGAACAATCTCTCATTATTAATATTAAATAATATAATTAATTACTTGTCATTTTTCATGACATGGAACTTTATGTTGCATGTAATGAAAAGGAGAGTATAAACACACAATTTTAGGAGAACTTAAATTTGCTTTTTCAAAGGTATAAAGTAATTCAACATGAAAATTAAGAGAGGGCATCTACCTCAAACATTTCTGTCAAAGGATCACTTTTTGCCGATGGTTGCCTTCTTCTCCTCCTCGAGTTCCCTTGATAATTATCCAACTCATGCTTAATCTTGTATCGAGTCTTTTCCAGTATGTCCTCTAGAAACAGTTCTGCTACAGGAAAAGTAAAACCCTCCAAAAACAAAAAAGCAATGAAAGAAAATTATTTCTCAATTTGTAGAAAAATGGACACAAGCATAGTAACTAAAGTGTGCATAAAAGTTAAGAATACCGGTATGTGGATGACTGGTGCATTTCCAAAGTATCTGGAGAAGAGATCAGCATTCAAAGTAGCACTCATTAATATTAGCCGAAGGTCAGGTCGCCGTGGCAGAAGATCACGCAAAATTATAATGAGGAAATCCTCATTAATGCCCCTTTCATGAATTTCATCAACAAGTAGATGACTAACACCTGCAAGGTCTGGCTCCTGAACCTGTCATATTAATGCCAGTTTGACCAGTAAAGGCAAAAGTTTCAGACTCAGTTATCTTTAAATGCGACAATAAACTTATTATTATATAAGAATAATTTGTATTAACAGCTCTTTAAGAGTTAAGACAAAGTTGAACTTGAATGTAAAAGTATGATTCGAAATACAAGTGAAATGTGATAGCTGAACTATTACCAAACTATTCGAGGCATATGAGAGATCAAATATGTTCAAGAGAAATTTTCTCAATACAGAATACTAAAATTAGAGGTGCTTGGATTTATGCCTAGTGATCTGTGGTTGCATGGGTACATGTACGGCAGATGCATGGAAGTCAAACAGCGTAATAACACTCCTTTTAGTTACATATACCACATCCAACAGATGGCACAAAGTTGCATAGACTTACAGCATTTGGTTGATGATTATACAAATTACTCGATAGCACTAATAGTTCGATTCATCGTACATAATGGTATAAGTATATGACCATCAATCATCATCATAGCTTGTAAAACCATATAGTAACTACAACCCATAAAAAAACAAAGCAAGGCTTGCAATACAGTCATGTAGAATTCAGTATGGCTTTTCTTAGCACTCGGCATGCAATGGGATACCAACCCTCGGTACATCGGTGTGGATCGTTACCGTACCAATCCGAGCCCTGACTGGTAATTATGAACCTTGGAATGGAGAATTAATGCAATAAGACGCCACCGCAATATAGTACTTATTAGGGAACTCAATTTCGCCTGGACTAATTCTTACCAGCCAATATTTACCAATTAAAGTACACAATCCAGGCACTGCCTGCTTGTCCCCACTGGTCCGCCTGGTATGCCTCCTCCTCCTTTCCCCCTTCACTTCCTCTTCTTCTCACCCCTCTTGTTATCGCAACACATATCAATGTACTGTGTATTGGTAGGCTGGCATGGATCCGTTCTCTAGCAATCCAACCATAGCCCAGCATGGGTCTGGTACCCAAAACTGCTATCCTTGGCACTTATTTTTCACTCTCACTTCCGTCTCTTTTAGTTTTTTTTCTCCTCCAGTCTATTTCTCCTCTGACAACTTCCTTTTCTTTTCTCTTTTGTCTTCTCTTCTACATCTTCCTAACACAGATCCCCTTAACAAGAACCATGTCTTCAGTGTTAGTGACAACATAATGGCAAATTATTTTTGCTAAATCTCAATACGGAAATTATTTTTCTCAAGCACAAGCCTCCTTTCCAGTAGCACAAGTTTTTTTGATCAAGTTCTATGAGTAGAAGCACACAATGGTTGTTTACCGCACAACATAAGTACTACATCTAAGTATCACACAAATCAATTATTATCACTGTAGATCATCAATTCAAATGGCAAAAATATCTATTTTCTATTTCTAGTGTAACTTAGCCTGCTAAGCTCAAATAGTCTTCTATCCAAAACTGATTGTAAATCATTGTGTGTAGAGACAAGGTCTTTCAGGTGCATCAATTTCATAGCGGTTGATTGATAGGATAACACCCTAACAACCATTTCTCCAATCAAAGGGGCGAATAAGGCCTCCCAAGCTATCAATCAAAAATTTAAACTAATAAGAGAACTTTGTTCCATAGAGAAACGGACACAACATCCAACCATAATTTCTTGGCCTTACAAACTATCACGTATAAATAGGTGTTTATGGGTAAAGAACTTGTATTGACACAACATATAGATCCTACCAAAAGAGATCCGAGACCTCTCACAATATGAATGCCAATAGTAAAATAACTTGGCTAACCTGTATTAGATCCATGTTGGGGTTCTTATATAGAAAATAAACTTTATTAAACATTGAAATGCTTTCTAAGAAAGCATTCAAGTTTAAGAACAAAACCAATCTCAAAATGACAGGAAAAAAATTTATATATTTTACTACAAAGAGCCCTTGAGAGGGCCTGGTCCGCATATTCTCTGCAACGAGTGGTTTGGAGGTTGTTTCCATCCCACTCCCACTGCAAAATTGAATCGAGATCTTTTTCCTTCTACAGCAGGAGCCATGGTGCTCCTTGTCTACTCACTTGTAGTAAGTGAACACCCTCTTGAGATATGCACTGCTTTCAGTTGTATCTCTTTTAGGGCAATGGCTTGAATGTGTTAATGGTACGTAACAACACTAAGCACAGGCATGTGCTGCACATACTAGTATTGGCAGAACACTTGTTGCACTGAGGTGATATTCTTGCTCAGGACTATTGATATGGGGTATATTTTTACACCAAACATAAGCAACATGTGGCCCCAAATTTCTCAAACCCCATTATTACCGACTAGCATGATCACTGTGTCAGCATCAAATCTCGACAGGGAACATTTCCCTCATAAACCGGATGATAATTCTTCACTAAATATATGCAGTTAGGGCCAAAGGGGGCCTCTTCTCTAGGTACAGGAGGAGTATTATATCTGACTATGTAAAATACTTGTTTTTCCCCACCTCCGACTGATCCTGACTTGGAGGGGCCTCACTGAACATGCCCCAGGCACAAGTTCTAAAGGATCTGGACACCTCGGAACCGACCACATCAAGAAGAGTCACCTCGGCTAAATTCCTCTTGGGCTAGCTTCTCTCGAGCTCAGTGAACTGCAACAATACGTTTTGCTGAGGAAGTGGCTAGACCGGATCAGAGTCAGTGTATCAGATTGATGATCAAGCTTGACCTCAACAACAATGAAATCGTACTTACTATAGTAGCGACATGTGTCAGACATTTTAATGAAACACACTTCTCTTTTTATGGACGTGCTACTCTATCTTGTCTTTTCTCTCTCCTTTGTAGAGAAAAAGATGACTCAGAATTGCACGAGTCCATTATTATTGTCATATGTTTTGATGAGAAGCCTAGGAAGAGTTAATTTTGGTTAGATAAACATCACAAGTGATGGGAATGGGATAGACATGATGCTCTTGATGATTGCTGAATGAATCCAGATGGGAGATCTTGAAGCCAAAGCCATTTTCTTGTATGGAAAAAAAGATCAGAAGCTTAATAAAATGAAACAAATTCAGATTTTGATAGAAATAGAAAATGTAATTTCATCCATCAGGATATCATTAAATAGATAGGGAGTACCAGCCTTCGGAGTAAGACTCCTGTTGTGCAAAACAGTAAACGTGTTTGCTCAGAACGCTTTGCTTCTAAACGGATCTGGTAACCAACAGTTTCTCCAAGACTTTCACCCCTTTCAGAAGCAATGCGTGCTGCAACAGATATAGCTGATATCCGACGTGGCTGAGTACATATTATACTACAATCTGCTCCTCGTAGATGTTCAATCTCCTGCTCTAATATGAATTGAGGTAGCTGTGTAGTCTTGCCACAACCTGTCTCTCCAGAAACAACAAGCACCTATATGTTCAAACAAATTGGTAAGGCTATCTGGCCAAATACCATGCAGTTAAAGAAACACCGTGGAAAAGAAACCTTGTTCTGAGAATGCATAAATCAGGCAATACAAAGCAACTTGTTAAAAGAATGCCTATAAGTTCATTCTCTGATAGTTATAATCTAGGGATCTCACAAAGGTTTCAACGGATTAAAGAGAAGAGGGTGTAAACTATGAATTGAACTGTTGGTAAATGATGGGCACAAGACAGAGGTCCACAAGCATCTCATGTCAACCCATGGTAGCACAACGCTTTCATACTTGGTGTATATCAATCAGTTAGAACTTACAATAATGCAAAATTTCACCTTGCTATCAGGGTTTAACTATTTTCTAAAATGATGAAATTGGTAATGTCAACATTAATATGAAATCAAAATGGAGGATGTAACTTACAGTCAAAGGAAAATAATTGTGATGTAAGGAACATGATGAAAACAAGATTTCCCATAACATGTTAAATCCATCATACATGTTACTGCTATAATTCTTTCCGACTCATATTGCCAACCATTTTTCACAAATAACTGATAGAGAAATACACATCTTCAGTTCCATCTGGTGCGACTTCAAAAATAAACCATCTTTACATCGTCAAGAATGAATTCCAAAAACCTATACCTGACAATGATCCTAATCATCTAAAAAATTTTACCATGATCCCAGTCCTAAATAAGTTTGTTGTTTATGTTACTGCCAATACCTTGGACAGTCTAGTAACATAAAAATTAAAACCCAAATTTTGGAAATGATAAAAGAGCCAAAAAAACTCAATACTTCTATGCAAGCCCAATATTGTAGCACAGCAAAAAGACACAGCATGATCTCAGCCATAGAGTGATTACACAAGACATGTGATGATATACTCCAGTGACAATGGCCAGGAAGAGAAATTTTACCTCATTGCCTGCCACAGCTTTCAAAAACTCATCCTTGAGTTTGTAGGCTGGTAATTTTTCCCTGAAAGCAAGCATTGCTTTAGTGTTGGGGGATGCCTACAAGGAGCACATACAAATAAGATATAATGACAGGTAGAAGCAACAAACTAACGACTACTTCCATCTCACATGAAGCAGTGTCATCTAGAGAATAAAAAAGAAAAACCAGCCAAGAACCTTCTTGGAGTTCTGCAGCTCCCTAAGTTCAGAACTAAACTTCTCCTTCATAGTATCAAAAGATGAAGAGGATTCAGATCTAGAGATGGGCACGCTAGACAAAGGTTGCTTCTCCGCCTGAGTGAATGTACTGGTGGAACTATTTTGGGTTGATATATCTTTTGATCTAGCCAAAAGACTTCCGACTCTTCTTTCAGTTTCTGTGGACATTTTAATCTGCATATACATGACAAAATCTTCAATATTTCAAGTTGTAAGAGAATTTGCAAGTCCCAATTAATAGTTATGAAGTACCTCTTTTTGTGTTGATCCATGTCTTTCATCAAGATCAGCACGATAATCTGGTAAAGGAACCTTGCTAAATACGAGTGCTTTACCTTTGTTGTATGCATGGCTTCCTTCCCAAACAAGCAGACAAGAAAAATGCAACATCATCAGATATGGAAAAAAGCTGCACATTTTTAATGTCAAAACATGCACCATATATTTTTTTCTGATCCAAATATCAGGACATTAAAGCTTGTTATTATTGTCGTTGTTGTTACCGTATATAGCATAAAGCTCATGATCAAATATGTCTATATAACTACAAGTCCAATCAGCAAACAGCAAATAAATAATAGGCTGGACAGAGATGAAGTGAAATGATCTATTCAGCTGCATATCTGGTGAATGTCTCACTTGATGCCTAAGTGGATTCATCATATGGATGGTTGTGTAAGTGAAATGCAGCCAGTATAATGTGGCAGCAGCCTTATTCTTCTTCATTTTGTGGCACATGATAACAGCCTTACCACTGTTATTCTGTACATGTCAATGTCATCACAATGTTCCAATAATAATATTCTATAACTTAGGCGTACAATCATTCATTATTAACAAATAGAAGAAAGGATTATTTGTGTTAATTATTGCTTAATAAAGAGAACCAAGTCATGCATATAGCACCAGGAAAGTAGGAATCTTACAAGTATAAGCCTTGATTCTGAGCCATATTTGCCAGAGTATCCTGACCATCACGCCCAAAGTTACGTTTAACTATCAGCTCCTGCTGGCTACCTTGTTTTAATTGTTGTATCCTACTCCACCATTCATTTTCATCCAGCTTTTCCACCTTGATAACATCAGAACATGAAACAATATATCCATTTGTCAATCAACATACCAGTCCAAACCATAATATTGCGGCAGAATTTTCAAATGCTTGACAAGAATAATGTTCTCCAAAGAAGAAGCATTTGTGGAGCCAGGAATAAGAGCACAGGGACTTTTGTTTCCCCCAAAAGTTGGTCTCATAGAACATTAGTTTGGCACTAAATAAATGTAAATCAGATACCAGTGCTAAAAAGAATGCTTTCATTAGATGAGAGCTCCAATTCCAACATCCTATACTACTGACAGTAATTGATCTCCAAAATCAAACATATTCTAGACTTTTGGAAACAAAAAGCAAATGCATGTTTTAAGTATAAACGAATATCATGTCCTCTCAAATTTCCAAGTAAGGATCTTCATCCAGGTTTCTCAATGTAGATTTTTGGGTGGAATCTGCAGCTTATAAGATGGACAAATACGAAGGTTTTCATTCCTTCTCTTTACACCTATTGAAAGCAAATTCTCGTCCATGAAAACTTACTTCCACCCCCAAGAAGGATGTATTGATGCTTTTAAATCAACTTTCTTGGTAGCTACGGTAGGAGAGATCTTGTTTTTGAGTAAATACTTATTGATAATTTTGCAGTCTTAAGTTTCTTTAACAGTCAAGAAGTAGAAACCTTTGCTTCCTAACATCGTTCAAATCAATGCATCTCCTTTGTCACCCATCTTTGATCATGAGGTCCAACATGCTGAGACAGCTGCAACTCGAAATCAATAGCTAATCTTTCGATCATATCTATTCCTAAATCCTGAAACATCAGATTATTCCACAAACAGGTAGACAGTGAACAGATGCTACATGCTCCGTCCCAAGAGGTCATTCTACAGGTTAGCACTTACAGAGGAAAATTTTCCCAGGAAATTTTATAAGAGTAATTTTTTCTTAATTTGCATTAGTTCAAACAAAATAGCATATTTAGATCATTAATTTTTAACAAAAGAAATGAACTGTAACATGTGAAAAAAATTGCTTCAGAGTGGGCAAAAAGTAAAAACATACAAAAGTCAAAGAAGACAAAAAAGGTTATAATCAAAATCTATTAACCAAGTCCATGCTATATAGATGTGAATACCATAACTTAATTAACCATCATGTTCATCAGTAAGAGGCCGATGTACTAAAAAAACAGCAGCTCACTTCAGAGGCATAACAACAAGTGAAGAATATGGCCCTACAGAATAGACTGTTTGATAGTCCAGCTTATTGAACAAGAGAAAGAAATATACTACATTCGTTTTCATTTTAATCAGTCAAGAATGCAAGACAATTTCAACATAGTTAGAACCAGTGGATGCAGAATGTCTTCTGAGGACCAGAAAGAGAATGAGATAGAACAAAATAAATAAAAACATGCTTGCTTGATGTTTCTCAAAACATTAATTCCATGGAAACTATTTGACATTTGAGTAGCTTTCTTTTTATATTTATTATTTAATTATCTAGAAGATAATCAACTATTCTATATTCCTCCCGCATAATATCATCGTCAAGAACCCATTATCTCCATTTCCACCATAGGTCCAATACATGGCAATACAATCCATGAACAAAGTATCAGAAGGAGAAAAGGAGCGAGATCTTTGGTAAAGTGCAACTAGACTTGTTGTCACTCATATACAACAAGCTCAACCAAACGTAGTCCTTTATTTAAATTTCTCACATCATCACGATGAAGAAAGGGGCCACAAAAAACAACCATAGGTATCACAAGTCCATCAAAACCATGAATCGCCTGCTAAACCAGCACGTTGTTGGAGACCTATGGCAAAACATGTAGGGGATATATCAACGAATTCTCTGACAATAACGGAAAAGAAAACCAATTAACTGTTTTCATCCAAACATCCGATCAAGAATCAGCAAATCGGATCAAGTATTAGTGTTCTCCTAATATGGAAATGATCTTATGATTCGTAAAATGTATTTATGAACCGAACAGCCGAATCTTGGTAAAGATGACATCAAAAGCAAGGAAACAAAGGAAAATTAAATGACAGAAAAGGAGAACAGTACAAAATGAGATGAGGCAAGATAGGAAGAGGGAATCACCTCGCCGGCCATCTGGCGAAGACGCTCGGCCCTCCATTGGGGATCCCACCACCTCTGCTCCCCGCGACCGCCGCCCCTTCCCCCGCCTCTTCCGCCGCCGCCGCCGCCGTCGCCCCTTCCCCCACCTCTACCGCCGCCCCGGCCCCCCCTGCGGCCGCCTTGGTAGTTGGGGCGGTAGGACATGGGACGAAGAGTTCCCACGGAGAGACGGAGCTGTAGAGACTTGGAGAACGCCAAGGAGTGGTGGCGACCGCCTGTAGCGCAGCACAAAGTCATCAAGGCAACTTTAAAGAAACGAAACAATGATAAAGCCAGCGTCTTTGGGCCGCATCGGTTCCTGGGCTTCGGCTTATCGTTGTTCACATACGATTTCCCTACCCAGATGCCCGCCCAACTTGAGCCAATCTCAAGTAAACCCTAGAAGCCACTCATATCACCTAACAGTTGTTTCCTTTGTACATGAACTACGACCACGTGTAAACTTGCGGGAGGGACACCACACTACCTGCCAATGGTGTATGCGTTTTGTTTGAATTCTGATTCCGCTAGTGCAGCTGATATCTTATCAAATGAGCAGATCCGAGGCGGCCAATTCCCATTGACCCACGAGAGGCTCCTCGTCTCGAGAACCGCCCTGTCGCCGACGCGTACAAATACCGGTAGAGAGGCATCTTCTTCCTCCGCCCCCAATCCTCTGGAAGATTCATTATATACCTAACACCAGAACAGTAGGCTCTTCGATTCATATGCTTAAGAAGAAGAATAGAGAGATTCTAAGTAGTAAAAAACCATGTTTAAGATATGTTAACAAACAAATACACTGTGATTGCTGAGTCAGCATGGTTAGGTTCGCGGGTCGATGTCGGAGGCTTTGTAGTGAGTTGGATAATGTGGTGGCTGTGTCCTCGAAAAGGAGCGTCGGTTGACGCTGGTGGGGATCCGGGCTGATTGACTGTTCTCCTTTGCGCAGGGGATGGAGCGCCCTAGGATGAGACGTTTGTCGTGCACGGGTGGTCGTTCGCTTACAAAAAACAGCTCTCATCGGGTGATTTTCGGCTTTTGCCCCTCCGACAAGCAAGTTAGTAATGGGATCGATTGTGCTCTTGTTGCCTCTCCTCCAGGCCGAAGGCCGGCCTGAGGTTTTATAGTATTGCCTGAGGGTCGATAGCACGTCGATTCGGCATGGCCACTGACCCTCGAGGGATGGGACGGCACCTCTGACCGGTCGTCACCTCGGGGCATGTGAAGCCACGTCAGATGGCATCGCCCCAAGCTCTCGGGACGGGATAAATGGAACAGCTTCTCGATACGATTCGGACTTGGCGTGTTGTCACGGACTTAGCTAGTTTTGCCTAAGTCGTGCGGCACCCTTGCGTGTCCATCCGCAAATGTCAACCTCCCCGAAGCCTCCCATGTTCCTTAGGACCCACAAAAGAGAGAACGGGTTAGAGAAAACGTCTCATTCGGGATCCACAAGCAAACATCTCTGAAAACACTTCACAGATAATGTAAATTACAAACAGACTTTACAAGCTCTGAATAGTTACACAACAAAGGGTAAAATGGTCCATTATAGATCAAAAATCACTCGCAAGTGTCCATATGATACAACCTTTATTTACAAGCCTAAAGCGGCCACCAACCTAACTGAAATGAGACTATTAAGTCTTCGACCGTCCCTCTACATGTTGTACAAAGCATGAACATACCAAAAGACACGGACATACATAAGCATTACATCAAACATCATGTTTAGAAGTTTGTCCGTGACATTCTCCCCCGCTTATTCCTTCGACGTCCTCATCGAAGCCTTTGTCGACACTGCAACTCCTCGCCTTTGTTGAGTCTTCAATCTTCTGCTCCAGCTGCAATGCGCCTCTTGGCTCCCAGCTACTCTCCATTGTTGTTTTTGAGTAGTCGAACATTTGATCTGCCATGCTGCTTCAACTCACCAATGACTCTGACTCTAGTGTGGGGTTGGCTGAGTTATGTTGATCCTTGTTGATTCCTGCGGATCCTCCAAATGAAGGAAAAGACCATTCTTACTGCGCCAGTCTCTCAAATGCCTCATGCTGTTTGAACTGGGTGGATGCTTGTTGGAGCTTTTAACGAGCATCGTCTCGCAAACTTCTGAAGTTTTGGGTCCTTCCTCCACAAATTTGTTCATTGACTCTTCTTTCACTTAGTTGTCACATCTAAGTAGGTTCGCATCACTTCCGCTTTCGATTGGCATTTTGTTGGGAAATGAAGTAGACAATCTACTCTCAATAATACTGATCACCGTTGGTGAGGATTTGACAACTATTGTCTTCCATTATCTTCGAAGGGTCTTTGAACATATGTAGAGCTCCTCTATTGGATAGATAAGAGAATTGGGATACTCGGTTTCGCCCATTCTCTTAAGAGTTGAGAAGGCAAAGGTTACTTGACTCCATCCGCCTCCTCGAGGTTGTACTCCATGCATCGAGCTAGTTACTGGCCTTCGCCTGCTCTTTGCTTACACTTCTGAAGCACTTGAAGTGTTTGCACTCCTTGCGTTGAGTTAGCTATTGTGATTCACCTTCTTAATGCCATCGAACTTCTGGAATGCAGGAAGTTTTCACCCCAACTTGGAGTAATTCTCTAATAGATTTGGTCACCTCTAGGATTGTACCGTCTTCTCTATCAACCCTATAGCCTACTCCCCTGAGTAGCGAAGGTACAGCACCGCGTACTGCCTGCTTCGTTCCTTGGTCGTGCACTCTTGTATGACCCGAAGTCCTTCACTTTCGGCTATCTTGATGAGAAGCTCATTGACACCGGTCTTACAAAGTTCCTCGACCTCTACCCTTCAGCCTTGTCTTGGTACTTGGAGATTACCTCTGCATACTCCACCTCCTCGGCCCCTTTCACGACCAAGTGCTCTCCCTCCATGAGAGCAAGGGATCAATGACTTTCACGGAAGTCCCGCCTCTGCGGTACCATGGCGCTGCCATGCCCATGGCCCTACTATCCGTCGCCTCGCATCTGTATCCCTTTTCTTCATGATCAGTAGATATGTCTCCGTGGTACTCGTCTGAGTCCACCTCCATTCTAACCGATGCTTGATTTTGGGTAGCTAAGTCCCTCTGGACTCGTCATCGCTTCCTCGCCCCTTTCGACCCCCTGCTTCAACACCTCTGTGTTCTCCAAGCAGTCCGTTTGGTCAATGGAAAGACAGACTGCAAACTCCCATGCATGGCCTCTGCCATCACGTTGTAGGGTTTGCACCGATTCTGTTCTCCTTAGCTTCCTTGGTAGCAACGTTCGCTTACTCGACCTTGTCCTCTGACTTACCAGGCTCTCTTAAGCGAATATGCGCTCTGGAGCAGTCCAACTCTCCAGCTGCTTCAATCATACCTCTGTATGATCAAGTCCCTCCCATGGGACTCACTGGTACTTGCATTCGAACTTTTCCCTTGGTGGAACACAGCCCCCATATGCTGATGACCAAGGCTTTCATCCGATGCAAAATTCGATGCACGCACGAAAGACCCGCCTCTACTGTACCATGGCCTTCACTCCTTGAATCCATAGCCCTTCTTACTGTCATGTTGTTCACCGAAGTGGAGCTTCCAGTAGCTCCCGATCATACCTCCATATGATCTAGTCCCTCACGGGACTAGATTGTGTGTATCGCATTGCCATGAACTGTTCCACCATGATCCGCTGCTCCATGTCACCTCCTGGTGACATCTCTATTGCATTCTAATCCTTGTGGGATGACTCGAATTGTGAACCCTCCATGTGTGGCCTCTGTCAATACATCGCAGGGTCTCTTCCACCTTCGATTTTGTTCACATGACACAACCTTTATTTACAAGCCTAAAGCGACCACCAACTTAACTGAAATGAGAATATTAAGCCTTCAATCGTCCCTCTATATGCTGTACAAAGTATGAACATACCAAAAGACACGGACATACATAAGCATTACATCAAACATCTTGTTTAGAAGTTTGTCCGTGACAGTGTGGCGTCAGCGGTGACATGCCCGGGGTCCCAAAATATACCGTATCACTTCTCCCCCACCACCCCCCCCCCTCTCTCTCTCTCTCTCTCTCTCTCTCTCCAAGGCATACAGTGGGGTCCTTAAATGGCCAGGAGGCATGCCTAGGTTATAGTGATGTTGATCGCTTATGAGGGGAAACTGAATTGACTCGTCGTTGGGTGTTTTAGAGGGGCGACGCCCCCGGGCAGGATTGACTATGTTGATCGGGCGATCGGGACCTGATGAGGCGAAACGGATGTATCGTAGGTCGGATAACCGGTTTGGCGCGGCTTGGAGTTATGGCCACCATGCTTGCGAGTCGACGAGTGAGCTGGAGCGGCTCGGTTAGTGACTTGACGAGCTGCAAGTCGCGGATCGATGTGGAGCAACTCGGATAACGGACTAGGCCGGGCGTTGGATCGATCGAGATGCGACTCAGGTGTTAGATAGGGGCGCGAGGCATGGCTCGAGCGTTGGATCGATCAAGATGTGACTCGGGCATTAGACTGGCCGCGAGGCATAGCTCGGGCGTTGGATCGACCGAGATGCATGGCTCGGGCATCGGACTGGCCGAGATGCAACTCGGGTGTTTGATTGGCCGAGATGCGTGGCTCGGACATTGGATTTGGCTGAGATGCGACTTGGGTGTTAGACAGGGTGCGAGGTGTGGCTCGGGTATTGGATCGGCCGAGATGCAACTCAGGAATTAGACTGGCCGCGAGGCGTGGCTCGGGCATTGGATCGTCCGAGATGCATGGCTTGAGCGTCGAACTGGCCAAGATACGACTCGAGTGTTAGACAGGGCACGAGGCGTGGCTTGAGCGTTGGATAAGCCAAGATGTGACTCGGGTATTAGACCGGCCGCGAGGCATGGCTTGGGCGTTGGATCGATCGAGATGCGTGGCTCGGGCATTGGACTGGCCGAGATATGACTCGGGTGTTTGATTGGCCGTGATGCGCGGCTCGAACGTTGGATTTGGTCGAGATGCGACTCGAGTGTTAGATAGGGCACGAGGCATGGCTCGGGCATTGGATCGGTCGAGATGCATGGCTCGAGCATCAGACTGGTCGAGATGCAACTAGAGCATTAGATTTGGTGCCAGCAGGTCATAAGTCGAGAGTGATCTAGAGCGACTCGGCCATGAGCTGGACCTGCGGGTCGAGCGACTACGCTCGACTCAGGTTTTGGTGCTGGTGGGTCACCTGTTGAGAGCGATTTGGAGCGACCCGGACATGAGCTAGACCTGTGGGCCAAGCGACTATGCTCGGCTCAGGTTTCGGTTCCGACGGGTCGCTTGTTGAGGGCGATCTGGAGTGACCTAGGCATGAGCTGGACCTGCGGGCCGAGCGACCATGCTCGGCTCAGGTTTCGGTGTCGACAGGTCGCCTGCCGAGAGTGATCTGGAGTGACCCAGGCATGAGCTGGACCTGTAGGCCGAGCGACTATGCTCGGCTCAGGTTTCGATGCCATCGGGTCGCCTATCGAGAGCAATCTGGAGCGACCTGGGCATGAGCTGGACCTGTGGGCCGAGCGACTATGCTCGGCTCAGGTTTTGGCATCGGCAGCGCGCTGATTTTTTGCCCGGACGCTATCATGCCATGTGGCAAGATAGGTGAAGCGACATGGGGCCTAGCGGGAAACTTTTGCTTTGAATGGCCTTCGGAGGGCAGTTTCGGGTGATGGGACGCCTTTGGTGGGAGCTCCGAGGCGGGCGAATTTGAGGGGTTGTGACGGGTCTTAAATGCTATGACTGTTTCTCTCCTCAGGAAACGCCAATCGCTGCCTTGCAGTGGGGCAACCCACCTTTTAGAAACCCTCTGCAGAGCGGTTGCGCTCACCCTTGCCATTTTGCTTCAATCTCTCATCCCGCGACCCGACTTCTTTCTCGCAACTTTGAGGTCGGGATGTCTCTGTCTTCATCTTCGTCTTCTTCACCCACTTCCTTTAAGAATCCATGGGATGAGGTAGTCAGTGTGTGCTCAGGTAGTGCCTCCTCAGAGGCCTCCGAGAGTTCTGCCGTGCTTGAGGCTCTCAAGTCATGGTATGACGTAGACTCGGTGGCAACTGAGGACCTTTTAAGTGTGCTCTAGGATCGCTATCACATCCCAAAGTGTTATGGCCTCCACGCCCCTCAACCCGGGCAACGGTCATACGATCGATTTCCCGATGGGTTCGGGTTAACCATGGGGGCGCTTGAGGCGGGGCTGCGATTTTCGATGCATCCTGTCATTGGGGACTGCCTTCATTTCTAGGGGATCTCGCCATCCCAGGTGTCGCCAAACTCATGGTGCTATCTAGTGGCCTTCATCTAGGAGTGTCGGGGGGCTGGGATCGAGCCGTCCCGTGCCCTTTTTCTGGTCTGCTTTCGCTTGTGCAGGGGGCAAGGCGGGTATTACCTGACCGCCCGCAGTGGATTCAAGATCAGCAGTGCACCTTCCAACAACAAAGGTTGGAAGAAGCGTTTCTTCTTTGTTAGTTGCAGTACAGAATGGGGCTTTAGCACTGGGTGGGTCTTCCGAGCCATCGATAATGCCTTCCTGTTGCTCTTTGATGGAGAAACAATGGTCGTGGATCGATTGAGGGCCATCCTATCCTCTTCTTGGGCAATTAAGGCGATGACCGAGGAGTGGATGGTCGAAGCAGAGCTGAGCCCCGCCACCGAGGGTATGGCCATTCGCATATGATGGCTCATCCATTCGTGCTGCACCATCTGACCGCTCGGTATTTTTTTGCAGAAATGGTGGACCTTCGATCAGTGAAGAAGACACCCGACGCCAAGGCTGCCATGCCCCCATCTCGGGACGAGGAGGGTTCCGGAGGCGATGTTGCCCCACAGGGGGGCACATCGAAAAGGGTGCCAGCATCTCCGATAGTGGGGCACCTCAATGAGTCGCTCGGGAGGCTCCAGCAGCATCGGTGCTATGGGTCCTTCACGGGGTCGAGGGCTTGAGTTGGTCAAGATTTCCTCAGGAGAGTAACCACCGTGAGATAGCATCGCCTTGACTCCCCTGGGTCACTCCGGGCCTCCCCGATCCCTGTCGAGGTCGGAAACTTGATGGCCCTATGGTAGGTGGAAACCATCGCCTTTAACTTGTTGAGCGTCATCGGCCGAGGATGACATTATAGGTCGAGGGCAGATCGACTACCATGAAGGTAGCCAATACTGTTTTCGCTCTCGGCTCTTCCCCAATGGTGATAGGGAGGACCGTGGTTCCGAGTGGGGAGATGGAATTGTTGGGAAATCATAGGGGGGGCGACATCATATGCGCAGCGGAAGAACAAGAAAACAAAAATCCCCGATTCCCAAAAAGATGTTCATCGTCGTGCGAAGATTGGTGCGCAAAATCCGCAAAAACACAAAAACTGCGTATAGAGATTGTGTTACCTAGGGAGATCGTATATCCCTGTTTCCTTGCAGATCCTTAGGAGAGGGTGAAGGAGGTCAAGCGTCCTCCTCTCTAGCGGTGATCCACACAGCAGGGTTGCGACGACGCTCCTCAAAACTCCAGGCCTACTCTGAGGTGGAGAGGGAGAGGAGAATAGGAAGGGCAAGCAAAGACTCTAGCCTATGAGGCTGTGAATCCCTCCTATTTATAGAGATCCCGTGTCAAAACCCTAATGGGTCATTTCCCTAGTGGGTATTGGATCTGCATCCAATAAGACAAGGGCTCCGTCGGATATCTCATATCCGAACCTCTACTCATCGCAATGCCTACCATATGTGTGTGACCCTCTAGGCCCAATATCGAGCTGGCCGTGAGTCATACCTGTCAGAACTCCTTCTAACTAAGTGAATTATTATCTCTGTAATAATTCACTCGACTCATCGACTACGGAAGTACTAGGCCACTACGCCGTAGTCCCCAGACGATACAGGGGAATCCAATCCATTGGACCTGTCTGTCCTCAGTTACCATGTACCTATAGTCCCTCATCCATCTAATATCCCAGAGACCGTATATCGAGCATGGTGCTGTCAGACCCATACGGTTTCTACTCGAGTCTCGCTCTAATCGGATTCTCCCGGAGAACTCTTTCTCTCTCAACCCGAATGACCCTGGCTAGGGATTTGTCTGAGCAAGAACACATGGGATATTCCTCTCATGATACCGAGAGTGGATGATCCTCTATCGACACTCAATAGCCCTCGTAAGGTCGACTACCACTCCCAATGACCAGTTGTACTAGATCTGGGAACAGCCAAACCTATAAGTCTGGTATCAAAGAGTGGAGCACTCATACAGGACATCCTTGGTGTCTCAAGTCTAAGAACCAGATACACCACTAGGACTACGGAATCGTTGTCTGACAATAAGGCATCATCAACCATCCAGCATTCCGTAAGCGGATCAATCAGTAAACTCATTCTCCAATGAGCACCTGTACTGTATCCCTAGTGTCCCTACACGAGCAGCTATGAGACCAGCTGCATCCATCATATGGACGGGTATACAGCACACCAGTCTATCCGGTTATCACGATGTCCCTCTCGAGTAACCTATGACCGGGATTATTTAGGATATGTGTTTAAAGGTGAATCGATCTCATTATCGTGATCTCATCACGATCCGATTCCCATTGCACAAATCCAAGGACATCACAATATATATGCATTTATGCAATAGTTATAAAGTGATATACGCCAAAATATAATAAGCAAAAAGATTCTGTATCAAGTCACACGTGCCATCACTCACGTGATTGGCTTGCTGGGCACTTATGACTAGCAATCTCCCACTTGACCTAAAGCTAATCACCTATGTGTCTGATCCCCATCAGACCCCTGTGACGCTCAAAGACAATCTGAGACAATGGCTTTGTTAGTGGATCTGCAATGTTATCTTCGGATGGAACTCTTTCCACTGCTACATCTCCTCGGGTCACGATCTCTCTGATAAGGTGGAACCTCCTCAGAACATGCTTAGATTTCTGATGAGACCTAGGTTCCTTCGCTTGAGCAATTGCCCCGTTGTTGTCGCAATATAGGGAAATCGGCTCCTCACTATCCGGCACGACTCCCAAATCTGTGATGAACTTCTTCAACCAGACTCCCTCCTTTGCTGCATCTGATGCAGCAATGTACTCCGCCTCTGTGGTCGAGTCAGCAGTGGTATCTTGCTTGGAACTCTTCCAGCACACTGCTCCTCCATTCAAGGTGTACACATACCCTGAATTCGACTTGCTATCATCGACATCAGACTGAAAACTTGAGTCAGTGTAGCCTTCAACCTTAAGGCTATTACCTCCATATACTAGTAAAAGATCCTTAGTCCTTCTCAAGTACTTAAGGATACACTTTACTGCTTTCCAGTGCTCCAAGCCTGGATCCGCCTGATACCTGCTCGTGACACTCAGAGCATGCGCTATATCAGGCCTAGTACATAGCATGGCATACATGATAGACCCTATTGCTGAGGCATAAGGTATCATATCCATGTTCGCCCTTTCTTCTGGAGTCTTTGGGGACATACTCGTAGAAAGCGATATCCCATGTCTCATCGGTATGAGACCTCTTTTGGAATTTTCCATGCCAAACCTTTTGACAATAGTTTCTGTGTACCTGGACTGGGACAAGCCAAGCATCCTTTTGGATCTATCTCTATAGATTCTAATCCCCAAGATATAAGATGCTTCTCCTAAGTCCTTCATGGAGAAGTGTCTAGATAACCAAGCCTTTATTGTGGATAGCATTCCTATGTCATTCCCAATGATGAGGATGTCATCCACATATAACACCAAAAAGCTAATAGCGCTCCCACTTACCTTTCTGTATACACAAGGCTCATCTTCGTTCTTAACGAAGTCATAAGATCTGATTGCCTCATCAAATCTTATGTTCCAACTTCGGGAAGCTTGCTTTAGTCCATAAATGGATCTAAGCAACCTACACACCTTATTTGGGCAGTTCTTGGACACGAATCCCTCAGGTTGCATCATATACACCTCCTCCTCCAGGTTCCCGTTGAGGAATGCGGTTTTCACATCCATCTGCCAGATCTCATAATCATAGTGTGCTGCAATAGCCAATAGAATTCTGATGGATTTTAGCATTGCTACGGGTGAGAAAGTTTCGTCGTAGTCAACACCTTGCCTTTGACGATACCCCTTAGCCACTAGCCTTGCTTTATAGGTCTCTACCTTTCCATCTACTCCGATCTTTTTCTTAAAGATCCACTTGCAACCGATGGGTACAATACCTTCGGGTGCATCAACTAGGTTCCAAACCTTATTGGAGTACATAGAATCCATCTCAGAATTCATGGCTTCTTTCCACTTCCCGGAGTCTATACTCATAATAGCCTCCTCGTAGGTCTGAGGATCAATATCCTCTACATCCTCTGCTCTAATATGTCCCACATATCTCTCAGGAGGATGGGATACTCTATCAGACCTGCGTAAAGTTGAAACTTGTGTATTAGATACCTGAACAGACTCGGGCTGTAGAGTGGTGCTTGAGCTTGGTTCTCCAACCTTGCTCAATTCTATCATTCTCCCACTGTCTCCATCAAGAATGTGTTCCTTCTCAAGGAACACTGCTCTCTTAGCTACAAAGACCTTTTGGTCCTCGAGATGATAGAAGTAATACCCACAAGTTTCCTTGGGGTATCCCACAAATTTACATCGCCCTGTCCTTGATTCTAACTTATCGGGGTTGTGTCTTTTAACATGGGCAGAGCAGCCCCAAATCTTAACTACTTTAAGATCAGGCTTCTTCCCTTTCCATATCTCATATGGTGTAGACACCACCGACTTAGTTGGAACTCTGTTCAGAAGGTAAGCTGCGGTTTCTAGGGCATATCCCCAGAATGAGATGGGTAGGTCAGCGAAACTCATCATGGACCGTACCATATCTAATAATGTACGATTTCTCCTTTCAGAGACACCATTGAGCTGAGGTGTATAAGGAGGTGTCCATTGGGATAATATCCCATGGTCCTTGAGGAAGTGAGTAAACTCTGTACTTAAGTACTCACCTCCTCGATCTGATCGAAGAGTTTTGATACTCTTTCCAGTCTGGTTCTCCACCTCATTCTTATACTCTCTGAATTTCTCAAAGGCCTCGGACTTGTACTTCATTAAGTACACATATCCATACCTTGAGAAATCATCAGTAAATGTAATGAAGTAGGAGTAACCTCCAATGGCATGAGTTGACATGGGTCCACATACATCACTATGTATGAGTTCCAACAACTCAGTGGCTCTCTCTCCAGTTCCACTAAATGGAGAGTTGGTCAGTTTTCCACGAATGCAAGGCTCACAAGTTGCATATGACACATAGTCGAATGGATCTAGATATCCATCATTTAGCAACTTTTGAATCCTTCTTTCATGGATGTGACCTAGCCTACAATGCCACAGGTATGCACTGTTCAACTCATCTCGTTTCCTTTTGGACACATTTATATTCATGATATGTGGAGTGGTGTCTAACATAAATAAACCATTATGCAATGTTCCTTTCGTGATGATCTTATCATCTAATAATATCGAACAACCATTGTTCTCAAAAACAAATTTATATCCACTAACTGTTAAACATGAAATGGAGATAATGTTTTTGATAATAGAAGGAACAAAATAACATGCATCTAATGCAATAAAAGCTCCACTAGGCAGATGTAGGGCGACCTCGCCAACAGCTAATACAGCAACTTTTGCTCCATTACCCATCTTGAGGTCCATCTCGCCTCTCTCTAGTCTCCTAGGCCTTGCCAGAACCTGCAACGAATTACATATATGATAAGCACTACCGGTATCTAATACCCATGTGTTATCATAAGAGTCTGACAAATGGAGACTGATCATGAATGTACCTGAAGCTTCATCAAGCTTTTGTTTCGCCCTTTCTGCAAGGTACTCTTTGCAGTTTCTCTTCCAGTGCCCATCTTTACCACAGTGGAAGCACTGGCCTTTGTCCTTTGTTGGGTCTTTCTTAGCAACCTTTGCTTTACCTTGTTTGCCCTTGCCCTTTCCCTTCTTAAGGGACCTTTCTGCTTTCCTTTTCTTTCTGGTCTCACCAGTGTAGAGAACTGGCTTCTCTTTCTTAATAGTACTCTCTGCCTCCCTCAACATATTGAGGAGCTCTGGGAGAGTCACCTCAAGCTTGTTCATATTAAAATTCATTATGAACTGTGAAAAGGAATCTGGTAGGGACTGAAGCACAATGTCCACACACAAGTTATCCTCTAGGACCATTCCTAGACCTGTGAGTTTCTCTATCCACTCAATCATCTTTAGGACATGGTTCTGAACCGGTGTCCCCTCAGTCATCCTAGCGCGGAAAAGGCTCTTGGATATCTCATATCGTTGAGTCCTTCCCTGTTCCTCAAATAATTTGCGGACATGTAGGAGAATGGATCTGGCATCCATCTTTTCATGTTGTCTCTGTAACTCTGGAGTCATAGAGCCCAACATATAGCACTAAGCAAGAGTGGAGTCATCAATGTACTTCACGTAGCGAGCGATCTCATCCTCGCTTGCCCCTTCTTCGGGCGTAGGCATCACTGTATCAAGGACGTACACGATTTTCTCCGCTATGAGAACAATTCTCAAGTTACGGAGCCAATCCGTATAATTTGGACCAGTGAGGCGGTTGACATCAAGTATGCCACGTAAGGGATTTGAAAGCGACATTTTCTGAAAATAAAGATGTAGCAAAAATGAATAACATGCAGATTTTGCAAGAAATAAACTATCAAGATATGGACTTCTATCTTAATATGCTCCCACTATTTTACTAACAAGTCACGCGACACCCTCAGCACGTGAAACGGAAGTCTCCGGCAGACTTCTAGTGGGGATCAGGATCCAATCAGCGTCTTAGTGTAACCTCGAGGGACTCGACCAATCACACTAAGCCTAAAAGGTAGACAACTCTTGCCGATCACAACTCCTTGTGATTCCCGTCCTGTTCGGCCTCCGAATCACCATGGCCTCGAGGGACTCGACCAACCATGATGCTCGGTTAAGTCAACACCTTCGTTACAAGATGAGTCTGATTTGATGATATACCCTCGAGGGACTCGACCAAGCATATCATGCCCTCAGGTCACCGGTGACATCTCTATGTCGTAAGCAAGATAGCGAATCGCGATATAGGTGAGTCTCGAGGGACTCGACCAACTCAACCTACACCGGGATTCGGTTCCTACTCATAACGATGGAAGGTCACGTGGGTCAATCTAATTGCCTCACGTTTACCGACTTAATATTATCGAGAGATGTTTCTATGATTTGGTCTCCTAATATGACATGTCACACATATACATATTTAATATATATCTACATCGCATGCAAATATATATACATATCTAGTATGTGTATAAGCAATCACACCAGATGATCATGGACCACAACCTAATATGATTAGGCCCGAGCCAGTAGGCCTAATCACTCACATCAAGATCTATGTGTGCAACGGTGCATCTCCATGCCTTGTGATCGTCCATCTCGTCCTCGTTGGTTCCGTCGACATCTTGATGCATCTCCATGCATCACGATCGTCCGTCTCGTGGGTCCCGCTATGGCTTCCACGCTCCCGCTGCGCCTCCTCATGTGATTACAACTTAATCATAGGCACGCAGGCCCGACAATAAACGAGAAATATAATGGAGGTTCGCAGACCTCAATAATAATAATCACAAGTACACACATCACACGGTCCATGATCATCCGTCCACTCATCATACATCACATGTATAAATAATCATCATCATGTAGGACTACTAGATAATAATAAAAATAATAATCAACTAAACCTTTTAATTAATTAATATTTTCTGAAATCAGGGATATATAGGGAATTTCTCAATTCCTAAGGGTATTTTCGTAATTTGGACAAAAGACAGAAACTGGAATTTCTCAAATTTCGAGGGGCAAAACTGTCTTTTGCGCAGAAAACCCTAATACCCTTTCCCCTTTTCGCTGCTGCGCCGCCGCCGCCGCCACCCTGCTGGCGGCGGCCTGTGCGGCGAGGGCGAGGGCACTGCCCTCGCCTGCAGGTGGCACGCCCGCTGGGGTCGCTGCCGCTGCAGGTGGGCGCCCCCGCGGGCGCCGCCACCTTCGCGGGCGGTTCTGCCCGCGAGTCAGCGCCCGCAGGTGGTGCTGTCTCGCTGGCGGCCGCCCCTGCGGGGTTTTTGCCCGTGGGAGCAGCGGCCACAGGCGCCGCTGCCCTGCGGTGCCTCAGCCCGCGCTGCTGCCCCGCGGCGCCTCTGCCCGCGGGCTCAGTGGCCGCAGGTGCTTTTACCGAGCGGGCTCCCAGCCCCGCCGGCCGCAAGCCTGCTGCAAGCAGACCGCCGGTCGGTTGCTGCAGGCACAGCGCTTGCGCATGCGCCGGCGCTGTGCTGCCTGGCTGCGGCTGCGGCTGGCTGCAGGCATGCAGATCGAGGGCAGCAACTGTTGCTGCCCTTCCTTGCTTTTGCGTCAACGATTTTGACGTCAATATTCTTCCTAAACACAACACACGCAGTTCAAAAACCAATCATTCGCACGAACAACCTGGCTCTGATACCACTGTTGGGAAATCATAGGGGGGGGCGACATCATATGCGCAGCGGAAGAACAAGAAAACAAAAATCCCCGATTCCCAAAAAGATGTTCATCGTCGTGCGAAGATTGGTGCGCAAAATCCGCAAAAACACAAAAACTGCGTATAGAGATTGTGTTACCTAGGGAGATCGTATATCCCTATTTCCTTGCAGATCCTTAGGAGAGGGTGAAGGAGGTCAAGCGTCCTTCTCTCTAGCGGTGATCCACACAGCAGGGTTGCGACGACGCTCCTCAAAACTCCAGGCCTACTCTGAGGTGGAGAGGGAGAGGAGAATAGGAAGGGCAAGCAAAGACTCTAGCCTATGAGGCTGTGAATCCCTCCTATTTATAGAGATCCCGTGTCAAAACCCTAATGGGTCCTTTCCCTAGTGGGTATTGGATCTGCATCCAATAAGACAAGGGCTCCGTCGGATATCTCATATCCGAACCTCTACTCATCGCAATGCCTACCATATGTGTGTGACCCTCTAGGCCCAATATCGAGCTGGCCGTGAGTCATACCTGTCAGAACTCCTTCTAACTAAGTGAATTATTATCTCTGTAATAATTCACTCGACTCATCGACTACGGAAGTACTAGGCCACTACGCCGTAGTCCCCAGACGATACAGGGGAATCCAATCCATTGGACCTGTCTGTCCTCAGTTACCATGTACCTATAGTCCCTCATCCATCTAATATCCCAGAGACCGTATATCGAGCATGGTGCTGTCAGACCCATACGGTTTCTACTCGAGTCTCGCTCTAATCGGATTCTCCCGGAGAACTCTTTCTCTCTCAACCCGAATGACCCTGGCCAGGGATTTGTCTGAGCAAGAACACATGGGATATTCCTCTCATGATACCGAGAGTGGATGATCTTCTATCGATACTCAATAGCCCTCGTAAGGTCGACTACCACTCCCAATGACCAGCTGTACTAGATCTGGGAACAGCCAAACCTATAAGTCTGGTATCAAAGAGTGGAGCACTCATACAGGACATCCTTGGTGTCTCAAGTCTAAGAACCAGATACACCACTAGGACTACGGAATCGTTGTCTGACAATAAGGCATCATCAACCATCCAGCATTCCGTAAGCGGATCAATCAGTGAACTCATTCTCCAATGAGCACCTGTACTGTATCCCTAGTGTCCCTACACGAGCAGCTATGAGACCAGCTGCATCCATCATATGGACGGGTATACAGCACACCAGTCTATCCGGTTATCACGATGTCCCTCTCGAGTAACCTATGACCGGGATTATTTAGGATATGTGTTTAAAGGTGAATCGATCTCATTATCGTGATCTCATCACGATCCGATTCCCATTGCACAAATCCAAGGACATCACAATATATATGCATTTATGCAATAGTTATAAAGTGATATATACCAAAATATAATAAGCAAAAAGATTCTGTATCAAGTCACACGTGCCATCACTCACGTGATTGGCTTGCTGGGCACTTATGACTAGCAGGAATCCCCTATGAATCCTTTGAGTGTTGACGCCATGGGGGTGAGGTCTCTCTCGGTCAAGCCGAGCTTCTTGAAGGCATCAAAGTAAAGGATGTCGGCGGAACTCCCAGTGTCGACCATCACCCTTTTGACTCGGGCATTGGCAACCTGGATAGAGATCACCAGAGCGTCATCATGATGGGAGCGCTCGACTTCTTTGGCCCCGAAGGTGATTTCAGGCTCATGTTTGGACCGGGGTCCTTTCTCGATCATGCTACGGGCGTAGGCCTTCCTCGACATAGAGCTATTGCCACCGACTGCTGGTCCCCCGGAAATGACATCGATTTGTCTTTCAACGGGTCCCTTGGGGTGCGGAGTTGCTTCTCGGAGTTCCCTGAGATAGTGTCCGAGGTGGCCTCTCCAGATCAGTCCCTCTATTTGATTATGGAGGTCGTAGTAGTCCTCCGTGTCATGGTCGTGGTCCTGGTGGAACCTGCAATATTTATACTGATCTTTGTGAGTGGCCTTCATGGGACAAGGCTATCATAAGAGACCCTTTTCCCTAAGTTGGAGAAAGATCTCGATGCGAGACGTATTCGGGGGGAGAGGCGAGGGCCTCGGGAGCAGCAGCTCTTATCGGTCGGGCCCCCGGCGGGGTGGTGCCAAGGCTGCCGAGGTTGTTCCCTAGGATTGTTCCGCCCTTGGCCTCTTGACTTTCGTACGCTTCCCGGCCACCAACGCTTCGGCGATGACATACTGATTGGCGCGCTGGAGCATTTCGGAGATGGTTACCGACGGCTTCTCGATCAGCGACCAGAAGAACCTTGAAGGCTTTAAACCCATCAGGAACGTCTGCATGATTAAAGAGGGGTGAGCGTCCGGGAATCCCCAGATCTCAGTGGCAAAATGTGTCACGAACTAGGAGAGCGGCTCGTCTTCGCGTTGCGATTACACGAGCAGGGTGGCCATAGAAGGCCTAGGTCGCACGCTGGTGAGGAAGTTATGCTCAAACTCCTTGGTGAGCTGGTCGAAGGACAAGACCGAGGATTGGCGCAGCCGACTGAACCACGCTCGTGCTGGTCTCCTCAGGGTGGTCGGAAACGCCTGACACATCAATGCATCGGAGGTGCCATAGAGGGCCATCTGAGCTTGAAATGCTGAGACGTGCTCCGCGGGATCAGAGCCACCGTCATATGTGTCCAATGCCGACAGCCTGAAGTTGAGTGGTACTGGCTTGTCCTGTACTTCCTGGGTGAAAGGGGATCTGCCCAAGCCGCCTTCACTAGACTCGTTCTGCGATTTTTGAAACTCATGCTGGAACTTGTCCAGACATTAGTTGACCCGGAATAGCTGGGCCCTGAGCGAGTCATCCACCGAGACAGATGATATGGTGTCAGGCTCGAAGTGGGGTAGTGTGACTCGGCAGGGTGCAGGTATGCTCTCCATGGGCAGACCTCTCGGGTCCGTTGTGTGCTCTCGGACTTCTCTTATCCCGACCTGCTCCCTACTCGGCCTCTGTCGGGTCGGGTCAGTCGGGGGTGCCGCTAGTCGCACGATCTGGGGATAAGCGGAGCGAGCATCATCATCATGCCTGCCATAGTTTGCACTTGCTTGGTCGGGCTGAGGAATGCCTCGGGTGTCATGATCGAGAGTTTTGTGGTGAATCCGGGGAGCGACCGACTCGGGTCGTTGAATAAGCGCCAGTAGCAATCTAGCGTCAAGGCTAGAATCCCTGCATCTTCGGGGGTGGGGCGGGCTTGATCTATGGGTTCGACGGAGGGGAGACTAGCCGGTCGTTCTCCCTCGGGGAGAGCTCCTACGACATGACCCTCCTTCTATCGCCAAAATGTTAATAAACAAATACACCGTGGCTGCTGAGTCAACATGGTTATGTCCGAGGGTCGATGTCGGGAGCTTTCTATAGAGTGAGCTGGATGATGAGGTGGCCGTGTCCTAAGGAAGGAGCACCGGTTGGCGTTGGTCGGGATCCGGGCCTATTGACTGCTCTCCTTTGCGCGGGGGATGGCACGCCCTGGGACGAGACGTTCGCTGCACATGGGTGGTCATTCGCCTGCAAAAAACGACCCTCGTCGGGTGATTTCCGACTTTGGCTCCTCCGACAAGCAAGTTAGTAATGAGATCAAATGTGGTCTTGTTGCCTCTCCTCCAGGCCGGAGGCTGACTTGGGGCTTTATAGTATTGCCCGAAGGTCGGTAGCACATTGATTCGGTATGGCCGCTGACCCTCGAGATATGGGACGACACCTCTGACTGGTCGTCGCCTCGGGGCGTGCGAAGCCGCGTCAGACGGCACCGCCCCGAGCTCTCGAGACGGGACCGATGGAACAACTTCTCGATACGGTTCGGACTTGACGTGTGGTGTCAGCGGTGACATGCTCGGGGTCCCAAAATATGCCGTATCAAGATTGACGAAGTTTAATTGCCTAAGCGTCTGGAGACACAAAGATGGCATATTGATGAACTGCTCAAACAGCATGGAACTTGTGGATTAAAATTTATAGATTCTGATTGTTTTCCTTAAGTTTGTGAGATACTTTTGCTTGATCAGTATGGATTTTTCTTTTTTTACAAAAGATAAAAATTTGAACTCAGGATATTATGATATACTGAGAATTTTTTTTCTGAAACACCGAAGGTTGGTGAGGGTGCTGCTAATGAAATAAAATGCTGCTTCGGACAATATCACTGTAGAGAGAGCACGGATTGGAAATACCATTTCAAGGACTCCTACCTCGAAGGAAGCAGAGTTGAGCAAACATGAGGTTGTGACTGCAGGCTCTCTCCGGAATGGTCTCTTTCTAGCAGGATTAGAATGGTGAAAGCATCTGTGAGCAGTCCGTCAACCTCAGCGTCTTGGTCATGTAGATGCTGATGGACGACCTCAGGTGAACCTCCAAGGAATTAGTTCATGCACGCACTGCTATAAACCAAATTAGGCCCTCAGTAACATGCACATGCTGAACACCCAGTAGATTGCCAATCAGATTACAAGCATGACAGAGACACAGAAAGCATTTCATATATCCTACAATATTAATTTGTTGGGGGTGATCAAATAAACACAACATTTCTAGACACAAAGCATTTCTAGAAATTGATTAACCAAAGGAAGGGCACACTACATTTGAACCGTGCAAGAATGTAAATAACAAATCAACATGATCTCTACGTATGCCTACAAATTTCGCCATCGAAAGATTAGTACAAGGCTTAAAAAATCTCAATGGAGTGCATCATTCATTTTCTTTATCTACTTGCCCATCGACAGAGAATCTAAATTCTGGCACACGAATCTCTTGAAACCAACTGGAATGTATGATTCTAAACACAGATTTTGAACTTTAAATAGATTAGCAGCAACTAATATATTTCCTTAGTACCATGCAGCAGAGTATCGTAACCCAACTATGGCATCCTTCAAGGAAAAAACTGAAAGCGAGAAATTGGCATATCTTTACATGTTGGGTAACTGAACCACAAAATACAACAACAAATCAAAACTTCATGTTCGATGGAAAAGCTTAACATTCACACATTATTTAAAGCACGAGATTCAGATAAGAATCACTCTTTTAAACATTAAATATGCTTTAAAAAAATCGCACCTTAGTATTGCGTACAGATTTCATGTCAATTAGCAATTCACAAAATAACTAAAAACCACCTGAACTATACGATAAGCACATTGAGCACCATATATATATTCCTACCTCCAAAATCTTACTAGCTTTGGCTCGTAGACGGTATCAGTTGCCTGTTAAACCACACACTGCAAACAATTGCATGTTTGGACAAGCAGTACATATTTTCAGTCCACTTTTCTTCTATACCCTAGAAAATGTGCACATAATATTGAAAGCTGTGTTGCTTGTAAGCAATGCAGAAGGATGCCCTCTTGCCTTCATGTAAGAAAAGAAAACATCTGTGTATTTAGTTTCCATACAGAATAGACGGTTTCCATGTGCCAAAGCAAAAATGCCTATCCAACAGCAGCAAGTTTCCATACAGAATAGACAGTTTCCATGTGCCAAAGTAAAAATGCCTATCCAACAGCAGCTAGTTGACAGTACGTGAACAAGATCACAGGGAACATTCAGTTCAGATGCCCCATCTTCTGTCATCAGCAATGTCCCTAGACCAACCAGGTTTACTCTAATAATACTTCATGCAAAGCCCAAAAATTGAGAGGCATATGGACATGTAAATGTGCTTCGAAAATTAAACAAGAGAAAAGGTTGCATTTACAAATAGGAATATGTTAACTTCTTCCGAATGGTATCTTGTTAACCAATTACTCATAAAATCAGTATGACTTAGCATTGCATAACAGGTAACTCTAAATTCTTCATTTGTTAAGTATTTAAAAAAGTGACAAATAAGAAACATGATAGCCGTCGGGACCACATACAACACAAAACCTAGTAAAAGTCTAGATTAGTAAACCATGCCAACCAAATAAGCCATAAAAAACTTATTTAGCATTAGCTTACAAATTATAAAGGAGAAAATTGATATACGAAAAAGATAAGCAGAATCACGAGCAGGGCTTATAATAAAAATAACTTGAATCTAAGAACATCCAAATTCTCATGATGACCAACATATGTCCCATGATTTTATAGTGCAAGGTTTATCAGTACACCAGAGCATTAGACCAACTAGGCCAGACCTATAAAGCAGCAATATGTCTAAAATCAATTGGCATATCATCATCACTAAAGCCTCTTTCCCTAAAGGACAACATACACCCACAACCCAGTTATAAATCAGGGTTAACAATTAGTCAGCAAACAAGAGAAAGTAACCCCATCAGCATCATGAACCATGGTAGCTAATTCTTCAAATTTCAAGCTTGATTTTTTTGCCAAAAATTAAACTGTAAAAGTATCTCCAGGTGACTAAAATGTATGTGAAAGCCGGGCAAGTTTTGAAGTGATCGATGGCATGGATTTCATGAAGCACAAAAAGTTCATGTGGTGGGGGAAATGATGATTGCTTGAATGGGAATTATTTCATGATTGTAATAATATAGAGCATGAAAGTATTGTACCAAAATTTAAAGCTAAACCTCCCACTACTCCTATGAAAAAATTATTAAAAATTAAATCTCCCCCTTACAAATTGTTTAGCAACTCATAAAACCAGAAGGCACAATTTTTTTCATGTAACAAAACCAATCTAACAAAATGCAGGTACAAATACATGTCACAGCAAAGTAGATGATAGCATCATCTAAGGCCTAGCTGCAAGAGTCTCTTACTTCACAATTGGTGGTTAGCTTCATGCTCAATCAGAGAATTCGGTCAACTTTCTAAAAGATGGTTTAGTTTTTGCCCCATAGTTAAAGTTTTTATCCCCAGGGGCCCTAAACCAGGTGCCAAATTTTCGTTTCTTGTTTCTGCCCTGCATATAAGCAGTTCTAAGTATCATAGCTACTTTATAAACTTCTTGCAGAATATTTTTCTTCATCCTGAATCACAGTGAAAAACCAGCTGCAAAGAGTGTAACACAAACAGTTGTCCAGTATTTATTTTACAAGAGGTTTAAAAAAATCTTAACCATTCACCAAAAACGAAAAGAAAAATCTGACTGTAGTTGACAGTTTCATGTGTCAAACACAAAGGGTGTTGCTCTTACCTTTGAGCAATGCTTATAAATTAGTGACCAAAGGAGATAAGCCATAGTTCATGGTCGAGTATAGTAACATAAACACCAGGGTTTGACATAAAAGAAGAGCATAATAAGCCAATATTTAACTAAACCAAAGTTTTTTAGACTTGAAGATTGAGGCAACTTAACAGCTCCACGTGGTACGTTCATATTATAAGAGACATGTGGACATTAATTAATGCATATAATGAAACAGTAAAAAAGTCAACCATTTCAATAAACAACAAGAATAAAACTTCACTTGTAACTTGTAAGGACAAGAAAACAAGGCTAAAGTTCGGAATAAAGGGCACGGGATTCAGAATTTGAGCCAAAATTTCCAACAGTGTTCTCAAAAAGATGTTCTCAAATGGTACAGGAAAAAAAAAACGAACTACCTTCAGATAATTATATGTATTGCCGCAATGGCATATCAATGACTATTTTCATTTATTTGCTACAATTGATAGAGGAACGATTCATGTGTCAGAACAGAATGTCCCACTGTTTGTATGTACTTGCTCTGCTAGTGATTTTGAGAAGTTCAGTAAAATTCATCTTCATAACTCACAAGTACCAAATTCATATTCGGAAATACCAAACACAAACACACTGGACCATGACATTCTGCTTCTTTATTGGTTGAATTTCCTTGTTCTAGATTTCAAGTAAAATTCTCCATAAATTAAAGAAAGAGTGACTCTGTCATGCCAATCATGTTGCTGATTAAGATTAATTGCAACAAGAAAAGATTTTCTATTTATTTACCATCTGGGAATGCTGAGTTCTTGATTCGAGAGAGTGCCTACATGTGAAATTTGTCACTTTTAAATAATTTGAATACCTTTAAAAACCGCAATTTTCAGCATGCTACAATTCACAAACTGCATATCCTATATACTGCAGAAACTTAACGTAGCCATGTAGGTTTACAATAGCTTACAGAGTTAACTACTCCAAAAGAAAAGTCATCGGAAGGGTTCAACTGGTGCAGTTTCTTCAAGAAGGGCAGCAGCCTGAAAACACTCAGCGGCCTCAAGTGCTGATCTGGCACCTTCAGCCTTATAAAGTAGACCAAGATTGAACCAAGCAACATGGTTAGTCCGGTCCAGCCGAAGTGCATCAGTCAGGAAGCTCCTAATGACAACCGATGGCTGATCACCAAGATGTCTAAGAACAATTGCTGTTGAAACCAAGCTCGGGACATGGGCTGGCTCTATATTCAATGCTTTAGCATATGCTCCTAGAGCTTCCTTAAGGAGTCCTTGTGCTTCATGCAGCTGCCCTGAAACATCAGCAATTGAATTTGACATCCAATGTTAATATTGAGAAAGTAATATACTTTAAAAAAGAGAAAGAAAAACACAAGAAACAGAGGACAAAATGTGGTATCATCACACATCTAAAGAGACAGATGGTTCTAAAATCTAATTATAGCAGGATTATAATATTCACGAAAGCAATTGACCATTCAAGCAAATGATAAATATCAGTTACCAAGCAAGCATTAAACTCTTCATGAGGCTCATGTAGTTACTGTAGAAAAATCTGTTTCTAATATTTGTTGACATAACAGAGTAATAAACTTCCAACATATCTAGTATTGATGGACGACAATTAAAGACTCCGCTTTCAGGCATACTAAGAAGACAAACTCCTACAAAAAGGAAATTTGTAAAATTACACTTTTGACAAATCTTATACTGTACTACAAGTCCAGACAACAAATTGGTTGCGAACCCTCAACGAAAACACGGAAGAATCCATCATCATCATCACCACCCATGAAGGATAACCAACAGAAAGAAAAGATGGAACATGACGAGTGAGAGATTGTGCAAGTAAAGCCAAAAGAGGCAAAAGGAGCCTTGCGAAAAAAAAAAAAAAGAGAAGGATGCATATCTTACATAATAAAATGCAATTTTAAGAAAAATGCATGTTTAATAAGTTGAAAAAGAAGAGGTTAGAATTCACAATTCAGTACTGTTTGGCTGTTGACAAATTCCATAATCCCCAAAAGAAAATGTTTCACTACTGCTCTACTGTAAATTTACAATAATCAGCACCTAGTTTACCTCTTTGCATGACTGCAACAAGAAAAAGAAAGGAAAATTTTTCTGGCATGCCACTGCAATATGCCATAATATCTCATAAACCTCTCCAAGAAAGCAAATATCTTATATACCCAACTAAATAACTAATCTACACAAAACTCCACAAATATCTCATATATCCTGCAAATCTCAAAAACTCCCCCTTATATTATCCTGCCATTAGAACTACTAGACCCCGCTAGGACCCATTTAATTAGTTCCTATCCACCATCAACCCCGGTTAAGGAAAACGGGTCCGAACAAGATCTAGCAAGGTTTAACGTCAAGGCCATATAAGGGGGTTTCTATGTTTGTAAGGGTACAAAGGACATTTGCATTTTTCTAAATTCTAAGGATAAATAAAATATTATGGTTCTTTGCAGAGGTACACCAGAATTTCAACCAAAAAAGACCTAACAACACGTATTAGTATATTTGAAGTGGAAAGCTTAAGTCTATGGCAATTGATAGAACCATTACATAAACAGGAGATATCCCCAAGTATATTCGAGAAAATAACTGGAGATGAACTGAATAAACCTCCCACTGAAGTAATCAAACAAACCACCAGAAAAATATAAAACATCCACGACTCATACTCATGGTAAATTATAGTACACAGACATTACAGGACATTTCTTGAAGGAAACTAGGGCAAAAGAATTATCTTTTGAAATTTTCAGATGAACTGTCTGTACAATCAAATCTCACAGGACAGTCTTACCAGATAAAGATTAGCACTATCATCTTGTAGTAGACTTATGTTGCAAATAACTCCTGTCTAGATTAACCAGGGAACAATATGTAAATAAAACCATGTTTAGATGAAAATCATTCTGATCTTGGAATATGTTCTCTTCTGGACCTGCCCATGGCAGTTCACAGCCAGCACCTATAACGAATAGGATACTCTTTAACATGCTAATCTGCACATGTTCTAATCTACCAGCTTATGTTCTCTTACTCATGTTTTACAGCAAACTCAAGAGGACAACAAATGCAATATTCTCCATCAATCAGCGAGCCCCCATAAAATCAGATCAAAATCTTTTGGTAAATACAAGTTCAAACTGTATAACAAAAATATAAATATTATAAGTAGGAAAAGAAAAAAAAGTAGCAAGCATATCAATCTCGTATAGGAACATTGGAAACATAACACAAACAAGAAAGTACAAGCGAAAATTTGAGTACCTGTAGCATGCCATCCTAAAGCAGAGTAAGGACTTATAGACTTAAGTTTAGATAAGCAAACTTCAGCATCCCTCCATTGTGACATGCTTATGTAGACCTTAGCCAGGTCATGCCATGTCTGGATTTCCAAACTTCTATCATTTTTGTCACCCTGTAAAAGAAAATTTGAAAAGTGCATAAAAAATTCCATGCATTTGAAATCAAGAACAGAACATAAATGCAAATGATAAACCTCATAAACGATATAATAATAGCTAAGTGCAAATAAGGAAACACGTTAAAGTTAAAAGGGAAATATACAAGGCAGAAAAAAAGGAAAAGTCAGTATATTTAAAGGACTTGCAGAAAAGTATTGAGTCCGGAGAAAGAGCACTACAACAACAGCAACAAGATATAGGCTAAACAAACGTGACATTACCTTTAATGATGTCAGTCCAACACCAAAACTTTTAGTCCTCAACTGAATTATGGCAAGAAGATGAGTATATGTCTCAATGGCATTCTTCAGTTTTCCCTGTGCAATCTGAATTTTAGCTTTAGTTCGCAATAGTTCTCCATGGCTCCACTTTCCTGTTTGTTCCAAAGCAGCATCAATAATGGTCTCCGCATCAACAAACCGTTTCTGAGCAGATAATATTCGAGCTAAAAGAATCCATCCAGCCTCATTTGATCCAGCCTCTAGTTTCAGAAGCTGCTTGGCATAGCGAAGTGCTGCATCCAACTTTCTCTGTTCAGCATTTGCTAAGCTGAGATTATATATGGTCCTATAATCTTTTCCAGGAATCATTTTTTCAGCTTTTTCAAGCACCTCAAGTGCCTCGGACTGCCTCGAAACTCTTTCTGAATCAGAGGTAGAAGATCTAGCCTGCGCTGAAAGAGAAATGCCGAGTAAACAGTTAGCTACACTTCCAATTTGATCACAGCAACCATGGACATTGGCAAGCGCCCTGCGTGCAAACAAAACCCCTTCCTCTGCACAAAAACTATTCTCACCACAAACTTTAGAAGCAAGTAACAATGCTTTTACACAATCTGGATCCTCGCTAGCACTCAGTAGCTTCCTCAGCAAATTCAGAGCCGTAAGGTCATCATCTTCCCCTAAGTAACACAACGCAAGAGTATAATACTGTTCTTTCCTCTCTAGGATACCAGGTAACAACTCTTCTACCTGACCGGCCAGAGAACTTAGCTGCCCGGAGACACATAGCGCATAAGTCAGATGATCAGCGATAGATGGATCCCACTCAATTCTCTTGAGAGCAAACTTCCTCAATAGAATTATTAACAGAAGAATTGCCTCTTCCATATTGTTCCTGGGTATAAATGCACCATCCATTTGAGAACGAAGGTTTGGAGGGCTTGCATCGCAGCCTCCATAAAGAAGAAAAATAGCAAATTCTTTTTGTATCTTTGCCATAGTATCAGCATCAAGATTCCAGTGTCCAAGGAGGGCCCGCCGGTAAGATGAGATGGCTTCATGGGAGAAACCAGCCAGCTTCCAAAGCTCCGGAAGCAACTCAACTGCCTTGCATACTATCTCCTGTAATTTATTATCAGTAATATTCCCTGGTGAGCCATCAGGTAATGCAGACTCTAAAGTGTCCAAAACAATGTTGCATGATTGAGCAGCTTCTGCAACAATGAGAACTGTTTCAGTCATGCTAAGCATTTCAATATATAGTTATGAACGTCTATCCATCTCTATCATGAGTAAAGAATACTCCCATAACCCATACAAATAGTTAGAAGCAAAAACTCTCTGTAGGAATTGACAGGATAACCACCTTGAGCATCAAATCAGGAGGCTTTGTAATTGACCTCAAGGCCCCTGCTTTTCTCCATAAAGAAGCATATTATCACAGTGTCACCACACAACAGCTTTAGAGGTAAGAAATCTATAGACAATTGTATCTTCTTGAATCTTGACCATATTGAGTACTGACACTTTACCTAAATTTGATGACAGATCCAAAAGTTCAAGATCATATTAAAGAACCAAATCAAACTAGTCTTCCTTATAGAAGTTTAAACCTAAACTATATTTGTAAATGATGGAATAGCTAGGATGTAGTTAGTATAAAAAAGAAATCAGAAAACATTGATATGAAATGCATAAATGAGTAATAAAATAACAAGGAAAACTGCTTTATAAGCACATCTGAAATCATCAAAATAAAAAAATATATAAGCCATGCCTGTACCTATTTTTTTATTGTACCTAACCAGGTAAGATTAACTTTTGCAAGTTTTGTCTTCAAAAACATAATTTCTCATCTTATAAGTACATAGGATATGATGTGGGCGGCAGTGGTGTAGATACAAGATATGATTTATAAATCTTAAGCCTGTCATAGTACTCTCTGTGTAAGACTCAATAACCTCCAAACAGGACTATTTAGATTCCACAAATGATGCAAGAGAAACAGATGACTACATGTGTTCAAAATAAATTATTCAAAATATTATATTTACCTTTAAACCTTCCAAGATCTTGCAGTGCTCTTGCTTTCAGATATACTGCTTCAACAAGTAAGCTAACTGCATGTATGGACATTGGTCCTGAATCCCAGTTTGAATGAAACTTCCGGCGTTCTATTCTTTTAGTAATAGCAGTTCTGATCTTAGGGCCTACCGAAGCAAGATCTATTCCATCAAAAACACGAAGTGCAGCTTCCACATTTCCTCTTTGATATTCTAGCCTTCCAAGCAGGGCTCTTGCTTCCTGCAAAATATAGTTCCATTAGATAATCCCAGATGGAACAGCTAATAATCTTATTTTGCATGTCTATATAGTATGATGAACATTGCAAGAATATAAGAATTTGTTTGGCATAAGAACACAATACAACGAGGGTAGTATGATTAATAGTGTTACATTTGTCTTATATTGCAAGGACGTGGAGAAGGCTTCCATCAAGTATCAATATTATTCTGCTAGAATAGAATGAACACCAGAGGTTCTAGATATATGTTTCTACTTAGTGAAAAATATAAACAAAAAATTAAATCAAAATTAAAAAATGAAGCAAACGCAACTTGCCAACCCGCCCATCATAGACTTAAGCTTAAATGATTCTAATTTAGGCTTAATATAGTATTGATCAAATATATATGAAATCAATTTTAACCGGCATTTTAACCGAAAAATTAACTAAAAGCGAAGCATGAGCATGGATAGACTCACTCAGGATTGGCTAAATTAAACCCCTACCATACAGTTGAATAAATAACTATCCAAATCAGCTCAAACAATTAACACAACAACTACAACTAGATGCAAGAAAAAGAAAACTCTTTGGTGTACTGTTAAGGCAACATATCATGAGCTGAATCCAATGCCAAAAAAGTACAATTAATGCTGAACTTAGAAAACATGAGACTAATATGTGTGTAGCAGAACCTGTCAAGGCCTTTCTAATTCCTTCATATGAATAAAGCCAAAAGGGACATGTTGAAAGACCAACCTCATAATTTAAGCAGAGACCTTCACGAAGAGATGATTCAGCTTCTTCAATGTTTCCAGTGTCGACCCTCTGCTCAGTCTCACCATTTTGGCATGAATAACGTACGGCTGAGCACTCCTTGGTGGCCAGGGACTCAGACGACCGAACCATTTCATCTACTTGTAATTGTTCACCAGAACACAAGCACTTCATTGTGTTCTTCAAAAGACTAGACAAGGGTCCTGGTCTCTTCATTCATTTCTTACCACTCTGCTTCATGATAAACAGAACAGTATGCTTATTCAAAGCACCCAACAAACATGGGAAGGGGAGTTATAACAATTGCTGAAAAATATTAAGTTCTACAACAATTGTTGGGAAACAAAACCAAGAAAGCAAGCAATTATTTCAGACCCCATTGAATTTAAGTACAACAACATTTATTGAACAATAAAGGTACAAGTAAAAAACGTTGTCAAAAGACACAAAATACAGCATCCAGATTTTAAAAAATTGTAATTGGATGCTAATAAACAATAGGATTAATCATTAATATAAATCGAACTATAGGAGCCTTAAGACAGATTTAACTATTAAAGAATTCACCATGGGAAGATCTCCCCGCTTTGTTAACCAAAAAAAGAGGGGGAAACAGTCTTTAACTCAATCAGCCACTCCTCAGGGTCAGAAACATTATGTTTGAATTCAACAATTACAAGCACAGGCAGACCATTAGATATATGCCCCTCAAGACCAACGCTTCAGAAATTGTGCAAATAAATTCCCAGCTGAATTTATTTCTATAACTTGCAGGATCGAAATCCATTTCAGGACAAAGAAAACGCAAATAGAATAAAAGATCACAGCAGAAATCTGAAACGTAGAAAGACTTGGAAACCAAGCGACGACCTTGATTTCTATTGCAACACAAGAAAATCAACTGCATGTTCGAAGGACAAAAAAGAAGAGAAAAGAATAAACGATAAAGCATCCGTCCGAGAACAAGGACCCGTCAAACGCGCCAATCTCATCACAAAACCCTAAATCCTAACAACCCAAGAAGCATCGACGAACGAACCAGGAATACCAAAACCCACCTAAAACCACCCTTTCGCCCCGTCCTCTCAAAACCCTAAGACAATTGCAGCAAAGCGCCAAAACGAAGGAAAAGCCTCGCCAAGATTTCTCCAAATTCACCTCGAGATCCCATTCCAACCCGGTGGCAGACCCCTCCCCATCTCCCTGAACCTGCCCAAAATTAATGCTGCTTGTCGTCCAAAGGGATCCCAGGCGGCACCACAAATCATCGAAGGAGTGCATTAAAGAACGTACCTTTCCGATCAGGAGGCTGTTAAATCCCACCAACTCCGCGCTGTGGCAGGCCCATCCAAAGGAGATCCAACGATTAAAACCTCGATCCTTCGATATCGTCGAAGGAACTCCACCGAGAAAAAGAAGAAAATTCTCGATCAGAATCCACCGATCAGAGGATCAAAAGAAGAAACCAAGGAAAAGGGATCCTTTTGCCGTCTAATTCATCGAAATCTTCGATCTCGGACGAGTAGCTTCCGCGGAACGATTCAAAATCGCGGGGCAAAAGGTCTTGGGAATGCGGCAAAGAGGTTTTGGGCCGATGACCGTCTCTTTTAATTAAAGCACGTTACGTTGATCGATTGTTTACGGCCAAATAGGAAAGGAAGGGTAAATTAGAAGCTGATCCGTGTGGGGCCGGCGACATGCGGCCATCGTTCCGCCACGTGGCGTGGGCGATTCCCAGTCGCACGGGGCTCGGCTTGCGATCCACCGTCGGGACGGAGGCTCGAGCCCGCCGGGGGGGGGGGGGGGAAACGCGTTTCCTCGATGCATCGTGGTTTTTCCCCCAAAACAAGTTTTTACTACCCGTATTCACCCTGAGAGAGAATGACTAGGGGGTCCCACCTGTCTCCTCCAATATCCTTACTTGCATACGAGCGGGACTCGAATCTGGGTAGGAAAAGAAGTATTCGGTTTTAGTGTTCTCAAAGCAGCCGTCTTGTATTCTCTTAAGCTTTTATCTTTAGATTTACAGCTCAGTGGAGTGGAATGGAATAGAATGGAATGGGGGCATCACCAAGCTTTGGATGATGTGATGACTGGGTCGCCCATGGAGCAGCAGTCCGGGAGAGGAAGCTTGTGAGCTGGAAAATTACGGAGACATGATTCGATGACACTATTCTATTATCAATAATCAATATATTAATTAATTAATTAATTAATTAATTAAATTGATTGATATTCTAAAATGATTTATCGAACTGTCCATCGGAGTTAGTCGTATTATCATTCGACCCAAAATATTATAATCAAAATTATTATTTCATTTATCACGAAGATTCGGTACGTACTGTTCTGAATATATAGAAGACGGGACTAACAAATGACATCGTAAACATCAATATGTTGTCGACTTTTACTATTAAATTACTACTAATTTAGCCGCATGTGATGCATATCTCAGCGTTGCAGGTTTGACTGAAGTTTTGTGAGGAGTTGATGGATAAAGAACATATATAATTTGGATGAACCCAACTCGGTATTTTGTCTGCTAATCTGCGGAGTGATCGATTATTTATGCGTCATTTCGTTTGTTTAGTCTGATGATGTGACATTGTTATGCTTGATTTATTTATTCACTGTTCCTTACGATTCAGGAATTCATCATACAGTTTCGAGATATTTTTATGTCCTTCAGGAAACATCAGAACAAGAAAAAAAGAGCATCTACCTTTTGAGTCATTCACGCCTGGAAAGGTGCAGCCCAGAAGTCTCCCTCCCTGTTTCTTCTGTCTAATTGTGCCATTAGATGATGATGATGTTTGACTTGGTGGTTCCACGTTTGTTTTAGCTGGTCCAGTTCCGATGCAAGCTTGCTCGCAAGGAAAGGGAACTGCTGATAGTTCTTAAACCTCATCTAATATTTTGTCCCCAACAAAAAATATTTTATTTTAAGAATATAGATAACCTTTTTCCGTTGATTTTGATTCCTTCCAAACTTGTCTACTTATAAGACTTGCTTGTTAATTGTATGGAGTGACGAATAATTTAGCTATCTTTAGCCTTTAAGCAATCTCAACATTCTTTGCATAAAGCTAATTATATATTATCCTAGATTTTATTAGTATTTAGATATTTACATTTAAAATTTTATATTAGGATTCTTACCATTATAAAAGTAAAGTATTTAACTTTATTTACTTTAAAAATTATTAATTTTGTCAATAGAAAATATAGCACGTATAGAAATGATGCTAAAACGATGGAATAATTGATATTCTCAGGAAAAGAATCTAGATAACTTTTTTTTCCGTTAGATTTTGATTCCTGCCAACCATGTCTGCTTATTAGATTTGCTTGTTAATTGCATGGAGTGATGAATAATTTATCTATCTTTAGCCTTTAAGCAATCTCAAGTTCCAATTTCAATTGTAGCATGAAGCTACTTATATATTATCTCTTAATTATAATTAGACTTCGTTAGTATTTCGATATTTAGATGAAGCTATTCGTATATTATCTCTTATAATTAGATTTCATTAGTATTTTGATATTTAGATTTAAAAAATTTATATTAAAATTTTTATAATTATAAAAGTTAAGTATTTAACTTCATTTATCTTAACGTCGTTGGTTTTACTAATATAATATATGGTAGATACAAAAATGATTAAAATTAATGGATAAAAATATAATTTTAACATTTAAGTTACGTTTTCATTAGTAATGGATGACGACATTGCTGAAGGTCTCGGATGACTATTGTAGAAGAGAAAATAGAACGACGACAAAAGACGAGACAAAAGGAGTGGGAGAAGAAGATGATACATATGCCGACATTTTGCATTTACATTAGTGCCGATAATAATGCCGAGAAGGATGATGTTGCTCTATATCTATATTTAGCACCGATGTGATTGTCGAGCAACACCGATGCGGATGCATAACGTCAGTATTTAAGTCATCCTCTTACTCCTCTCTCTTTACCTTACCTCTCGTCTCCTCCTCCTCTCCCCATAATAAGAAGCTACATAAGTCTTCATCATTCTCGTTGATCACTACGTCGTTCTCGCTGACCACAATTATAACAGTCATCCGTGATGTTATTGTTCATCATCACCGAAAACATAATTAGGATGTTAAAAATATCTTTTTGCCCATAGTTTTTTACGCAAGAAAATAACATTAGAGTAAATAAAGTTAAATATTTTACGTTCATAACCATACTTATTTCAATATAATTTTTTAAGTATAAAAATCAAGATATTGAAAAGATCTAATTACGAGAGATAATATACAATTAAGACGGTGTTAGAGAAATCTCTTTCTGCCTGCAGGAATATCCATGGGAAGTCAAATGCAGCAACTTCGATTGGTTTCTACTAAATGGAAACTATTCTTCATCCAAGCTCTTAATTGTGTTTTCGTGTACAATAAAAATTGACATACAACACAGACCAGGAAAATTGTAGAGCAAGTCATGATGTCTAAACTATGGAGCTGAAATTAAGGGGAATCGTTTATGCTTAGTCAGATTTGTGGGGTGGAAGTCAAAGTCTCTTCAGCTGTTCAATGGTACTTTGGTCAATGAATCAACAGTCAAACACAGCCTTTTCCTTACCAAGTCCAACTTGAACACATTGTGGGCCACCAGTTGCAGAGGATCCTGTTGTTGATGAGTGACATTGAAGAGGACAGGAAAATGTGTGAATCATTTTGTTGTCCAGGTGACATTGGGAGAATAATGATTCCCAAACTGTTCTTTTACATATAGAGGCAATAACAAAAAAGCTATCACAGAAAACTTTTGTACAAGGAACAAAGAAGACAAGATGAACTTTTAGTTGCCCTGCTCTTTACACTTCCAGTGGAGTCAACAGTTGGATGCACAACAAGGTGCTCCAACCACTTTTTTCTTCCTCATAGAGTTTATTCAAATTCAAACTGTCCATTTCTTCTAGCATTTCTTTTCCATGAAAATTACATATCCATCCAATCCAAGGTGAGATTTGAATGCTCAAGAGTTTATGGCCTTCAATTTTTTGTGCTATTTGAAAAGTGAATCACAGCTAAGAAACATCTATTTGACTACAATCAGGTAGCAAAATTACAAAATCAAACAGCATGATCTTGTGAAAGCCCAAAAAGAAACTTAGGAGTGCAGTGAACTGCATCTGGGCGTAGGAGAAAAAGGTTTGTTTCACCATGGAGATCAGCCTTGACCATGTTTGTTTCACCATTAGCTTATTAGGCCCATCAAGTAGACTAGATGCAGCACTGTGTACTCCCAGTTCCTAGTCACAAATACACAGATGATTGACTTCTATGATCCTTTGAAATGATCTGTTAAACAAGTTACAACAATTTTAAAGCTGCCAAGGTTCAGAGTTCTCATCAGCTCTATATGTTACACAACACTATACTACACCTATTTTTAGGACCTTTGAACTTTTACAACAGAAGAAAACTGATAGTGATTGTTTTGAAGCCCTGCCCTCCTTTGAAAATTCTGGGCAGAGGGTATGGGAGAAGATGCAGGAAAGGAGCCACACCCAGCTAAAGATCTGCTATCTAGAAGTCAACTTTCACCCATTCATATCGACCAGGAAGTGGCCAGTCATTTACAGGATCAAAGTTGTACCTAGAGATGTACCAAGAGAAGAACAAGATTAGATTGTGAGAAACACCTATGATGGTAAAAAATAAGGCTTTCTTATGAGTCCAAGAACATATAAGCTTTTGTAAGAGACAGTGAAAAGACACCTATACCTTTCTATAAATATTCGTTGCTGGAGTTGCTCTGCCCCTGCAAAAAACTCTTCCAACTCCTGAGCAGTAGGAATGTTATGACAAACACTTTGCGGCCTCAGGCTAGTGGCCATAGATCTGGCAGGCCTGTTTGTAGAACCTGGAGTCTGTATCGCTTCTGGATCCCTGATCAGACTGCAAGGTGTGGTCTCCCTAGAGAACCTGAAGCCAACAAATACTACGTCAGAAACATAGCATTCGCATGGAATTTAAAAAACTTCTAAGGTCCTTAAAATTGAATGTTTCTCGATGAAATGTAGCTAGAAGAAAGTCGATAAGAATAGACTTCAGGAATTTTAAACAGCTCAGAAAGTTGAGTGATGTAAATGTATTTGTTTCTCTCTTTATGCATGCAGTTGCAAGTGACAAAGAAACACATGATCTATTACAAGTTCACATCGTGTGTGCAAGTTAGAAGACTTATTAGAACATGTAAAATCTATATGAGATCCCTAAGCATTAATCCACAACAGCCAACCAAGGGCCTCAAATATTGCCCATGCCTTGAACAAAGGGTACAGAAAGCACAGTCAGTGATATCAATCCATATGAGATCCCTAAGCAAGTTAGAGGACTTATTAGAACATGTGAAATCTATATGAGATCCCTAAGCATTAACCCACAACAGCCAATCAAGGGCCTCAAATATTGACCATGCCTTGAACAAAGGGTACAGAACACACAATCAGTGATACCAACAGTCAGAGGACAAGTCCCTAACATTCAGCACTTGACAACGAGAGCATTGCACAATAAAAAAAGAATACAATAATTTAGTTACACCTGTTATTACAGGCAACTTCAGCAAGAACCAAACTAGACATTAGGATTTAGTAGGATATCCAAATTCTCTTTGTTTTTTTGTTCCTGTCCAAATATATACATTTATACATATATATACATACATATAGTAAGTTGTGTATATATGTATGTATGTATGTATAGATGATTGTTGTGTATCATGAAAGCTGTCACATGAAGAAATCAGGCAAAAAACATGTAGTAAGTGATGACTACAGCACTGTGGCATATATGGACTTGAGAAGAATTTGTTGCAGGCTACATTGTAGTACTAGTTTATATCAGCATCAAATTCTAAGTGGTTGTTCAAACTTTACAGTAGAAACTGGCATATTTTATTAGCCATGCATATTGACAAAGTAGTACTCAAAATAATCTGAACAATCAGGGAATTTACATGTGGTTTGGTTGTGCAAGCCCTTTGCATCATATAATCCCAAAAAAGGGCCTTGGGATTGCACTTTTGGAAAAAAGACTATGAGCTGAAGGAGAACAGGAAGGAAGCCGAATCTGCCTCCCATAAGAAAAATGTGAAGCATATAATTCCAAGAAACATGATAGAAATGTTAAGGCAGATAGTCTGGTAGAAATGTTAAGGCAGATAGTCTGAAACCAAACAGCTACAGAAGAAGCGAGGGAAGAAGAGGGAAGAGAGCATTAGTTTCTGGCCATGTCAACAAGAAGCTCCACTTGCAGGAATAAATGGCCACCAACAAATTTAGTGTCTCTAGTACCAAAGTCACAGGAGACTGAGATGAGAAAACCCCATTCGCCATAATAAGCCCAGCAATCAATGTTCGTGACCCTAAGTTGAGTACTCAAGTCCCAGAAAGAAACAAATCATATGCAACAAATGAAAATGAAACAAGTGCAATAACATAATAGCTGAACAAGTAATTAATACAAGCAATCTAAAACAATATGCCTCAACAACACCAACAGTGAGTACCCTGGATAAGGAGATTAAGAACAGATCAGAAACAGGGTTAGGCATCAGTACTCAAGATTGACTGATTTTAGATAGGAAAGAGAAAGGAAAATGTTTCTTCGCGAAGTACAAGCATTTACAAGCATGAAGAGAGCTTCCTTGCGGGAAACATTAGAAGATCGAATAATATTAATGCTAAAATATACACAGAAAGAACAAGAAAATTAAGGCAAAGCAACATACGGATAAAGTTATAGTAGATATAACACCATCATAACTTTCTTGTATACGACAGTGGAAAAGCAAAATAAGATTCGAGGATAGAAACGCAAGCACAAAGGATGGATTTTGGAACATGAATGTCGAAAATTGAGAGTATTGATTTCAAGAAAACAAGTTTCGGATGAAGATTTTGTTGAAGAGCTCGGATGTGATGATTATTTGGTTAAGCATGTAGTGTTTAAGCTTACAACACATACATATAGGAGGACAAACAACCAGAGGCGTTTCTCCAAGAATCCAACATTATAGCAACAAAATGCCTGTAAAAACAACAAATGATTCCTAGAGAAAATAAGAAAGGGTTTGAAGCAGCCCCACAAAAGTTAACTATGGATGAAAGAAACAGAGAAAACAGATGAAAGAAAGGAAAGGATGATTCAAATCGAAAAGGTTCGATTTTGCCGAAGATTCGAAGAAATCCCACCTGTCCAGAACATCGGCCTCGAGAATATTCTCCCCGAACGACACCTCCGCATCCGCCGCCGAGCATCTCATCGTCGAGACGGACCCCAACGGCCCCGAATAAGCTATCGAACTAGAGCTAGACTTCTGGGAGCTCACTCTAGGGTTGGGTTCGGAGTTAGGGTTAGGGTCGGGCCTCGGGGTGTCCTTGGACGGCTTGCATACCGAAGGCGGCGGGAGGGGCTTCTCAAGGCGACGGCTCCGGAGCTCGAGGTAGCCGCGGGAGGAGTCCTGGGCGGCTGCCGCGGCCATAGTCCGCGCGCGTGTGCGGACGCCGAGGGAAGACTGATGGGAAACCTCCATGACCGCCACCTCGCCGGAGACCTTGGCCTTCCTTATGTACTTGCCCATGTCCGAATATACCCCTCCCTTCTCCACGGCAAAGGCTGAGCACAAACAAGAGAAAGAGAAGAAGTGCAGAAGGCTGGCGCAGGAAATCACAGTGGGAAAATGAGAGAAGAGAAAGAGAGAGAGAGAGAGAGAGAGAGAGAGAGAGAGCTCAAAGTGGTGGAGGGAAAAGAGAGAGTTTTGAAAGGGGCGGCAGAGGAAAGATGAAATCTTTGGTGTAGACAGCAAAAGGGGGAAGGAAGGGAACATAGGAATGGGAGATGTATCATGATGTGCTTGCATTGGAATGTAGCGATACTTAAAAAAGGAGGGGAGAGGATATTTTGGGGAGAAATTGAATGGGAAACATCCCATTATATTATTATCGTGATTTATTGAGTTTGCACTTTCTTTCTATTTCATGTTTTGGAATATGCCATGAAAAGAAGTAAATCTATTGAAATTATCTGATTAAATAAATCTGTAAATGATAAAATATTAAAGTTTTTAATTTTAATTCTTAGTTGATTGACACCCTCAATTAGTAAAAAAAATGCAAATATAGCATATAAATTATTATTTTTTCCTATACATGTAATATATTTTTATAAGTGATAATAATTTTAAAAATATTATAAATAGGATTTCTATGTTACCAGGCATGTCTCAAGCATATTTGAATAAGTAAAAAAAGATGAATGTGATTAATTAAATTTACTGAATGAAACTTGGATATACCTTGCAATAGATACACTGTACAAGTTTTATAGTAGAAAATGTTACTATAAAACTTATAACTGATTCTAAGGTAATAAATATGAGAATATCTGCCCACAAGCATGAATTAGAAGAATGATAAATAATATACCCATAAAAGAACCAGTTGATCATAAGGCAAAATCAGAAAAAAGGATAATACAATCTTACGAGGTTGATATGGTGTAACTCTCTTTCAAGTGCTTCCTCACAAATTGCTAAAGATCACTGAAAACCTTAGGCTTTGTTTCATGTGATTCTGAGCATTTACTAAGATTACTAAGAAAGTTAGTGCGCTTCTTCTACCTGTAAAAGATCCTGCAGATAAACAATAACCAGAAATATTAGTAATTAAGTTATTGCAAAAAAGTGAGAGACGTCACATTTCAAAAGAAATCGAAGAGTATATTGGTAATTCTTCTACCTATGAGCAGTGAGATCAAATTTGTCCCTTATTTTCAACTAAATTGTTAATATTTGTTAAAAATAAGTCCTCCAAACATTGTCAACTAAGAAGTTGACAAGGTTTTTTAAACCAGAATAGATTAAGTAAGCACTTTTATATAAATATAAGCACTTATTCACTTAAATTGTAAAATAAGGAAAAACAACTTATCATCAAATTATAATTGCCTGAATTAGTATGAACTCATGAAGCAACTATACATTTTAATTGTAGGATACAGGAGATTAAATAAATAGAATATTAGTCTTTTGTCCTAACTGTCCAGAAGATAATTAGAAAATTTTAATTGACACCGTTTATAAAAAAAAATATAAATTTTGATGCTCATTTTACCTCATTTAGAAACACATCACATACTAACTCAAGCCTCATGGATAAAGCCTATAGAAGGTTGAGGCATATGTACCAAATAAATATTGTTTTCTTCATTTCAAAAATGCAAATTACATAACATGTCATAAATATTGAGGATCCACTCACTAAAATATAGAAGTGGGAACATCTGTTGTTTCAAAGAAAATTTCAAGTCATTGAACTATTTATTTTTCGTTTTAGCTTTGTATTACTCCTTACAATAGTATCTTAGTAGCTACATCCAGCACATGTCATATAAGTAAAACTTAGCTTGAAGGTCCTAGTTGTTAATTTGAAACACTGCAACTCATACTCACTAGAAATTCTTGCAAATCATACTCACTCTCATATTTTCTCTTTCTTCATTGTTTTCGATAGGCCAACCATCATGAAATATTATACCATCATCTTTTGATGGGGTTAGAAGGCCAGCCTTCATAGACACTCTCCTAAAATTACGAATCTTGTTATTTGGAGCCCACATGGAAGCAAAAGATTCAACATGAATGTTAAACTGAAGAAAATTGCATGTAAGTTTAAGAGTTACTAATAAACTATGTCAAAGTGAAATTTACACAGCTAAATGACAGCAAGGTTTCTCTTGCCTATCACTACTCATACAGCTAAAAATTATAATGCAGACGAGAGAGTCAGACAGAGCAAGCTAACCTAATTCAGGAAGTATAACAATTGCTCCTGCATCTGCAGGTATTAGTTTGCATATGAATAAAAGATAAAGAAATTTTTTTATATTGTAGATCTTTTTGGCTGAAAAAGAAGACAATTATTTCCAAACAAGCACTTCAAAGCACACATAAAGATGATGATCAATTGTTAACTTCCAGAAAGAGTAACTCCGTACTGTTATTCATGGCAGTGGTTAGTAAAATAGTGTGATGCCTTCCCTTGCCCTGCAAAGAGTAAGCATGTTGTGCTACTTGCTTCATATTGCTTGGAAATTGATGCTGTATCAGCTATTTTGTCTTTCCATGTAGGGAATATAACAATATTGTTAATGTTTACTCTTCAAATTGGATTCATTTTTCAGTGCAAGCTTATTATCCAGCAGTAGTTGACCAAGAAGTTGCAATTTACTCTACTAGACTCAATGTCATTTCAGCAATTTTGTCATAAGACTAGTTGCAGCTTGATTAAGAAGAAAAAAATATTTAGTACCAATGTTTGCAGAACAGGATATTAGAAGGAAAAAAACAAAATTTTGTTAATAACCAATGAGGTTCTAATTGAGGATAAGCCTTGGAACAAGATAGGTTGCTCCTTGAAACATAGATTAATAGGGTTTAGTTATAGAAACAACCTCTCTATTTGTAGGTGTAATCATGGTTAGTCTTATCGGTCCATACGGATGTACTGATCAATTATCGAGATGATACGTACCGAGTTGTACCTAGTCGTACCGAATATACTGATACATGACACATGGGGGTGTACTAATTTACTGTCTATACTAATCTACTATCGGACCAGTACTTACCACTTGTACCGAGTGGATAGTAAAATTGCATATTGTAATCTTGCATAAAGTTTCTTTTTGTATCCTTTCTTCTTTCCCTACTCTTTTTTCCCTACTTCCTACTGTAATGTCATTATGCCAGCCGCATGGACTCTAATGTCTGTACTTCACTGACATGTATGACAAGGCCACATCGAACCTTCAAACATGTTATTGTGCAGTTCTCTAATGAACAGTACATGGTGTAAGCAATCACAAACACGATAAATACTATATTTCACTCTCGAAGAGGATAATTTGTGGTTCTACCATCTCAATCTCTTCAACAAACACATGGGTTTAATTTCTTGTCATCATATCATCCAAATTGCCATGGTACAAAAAGAAAAGAAATAAAGGATATTAGGCTATCAGCCAAGTGCAAGTTTTCCTAGCGAGAAATAGCTAACAGATTAACCATGTTATTTACTTACATTAGACAAGACGACTAGCAGTTAATGCTTCTGAATGAGAACACAGTGGGTGGGACAAATTGAGAGAACTGAATGCTTCAGAATGACTAACAGTTTTTGGCATTAAATATGAAAAAAAAAGCATGACAATTGAGCAACAAATAATCCTGAATGTTGATCAACTAGGAAATCTTTTCATTTTTTTTCATTAGTTTCTGCAAGTCCATATCAGAAAGACACTGGAAAGAGACCTGAAGGACTGCAAAGCACAAATCTTCCAGTTCTGATTTTAAAGCCCAAACACCTAATCTAGAAGCAAGAGAACACCAAACTGCCAATGTCTCCTGAGCCACTGCCTGAGCTTTGGGCAATGATAAAGCATAGCTGAAGGAATTGACAAAAAACTGAGAAATTTAAGTATATCAAGAAGCATTCCTTATGATAGTTCAGACACTGAAAAGATTGTACCATCATTTGGCTTACCGAATTAATATTTCAAGCTAGTATCCATGATAGTCAAGGAAAAGACTTTAAGACAAATCAGAAATAGAACAAATACAAATGTACTTTAAAGTTTAAACATCAGAATATTGAAAAGCTAAACAAAGTGACTTTAGAATGAGAACCTGGTTCTTGAAATTTATTTAGTTCCTCTCAAAACATAGATTGGGTTACTTCAGCAAGAATAGGTTCCTTGTAAATGTAACAATACGGATTATATGCACCAACTCATGATTCAAAAATAGATGCACCCAGTAGATTGGTGTTCCTTTTTGACCAAGTAAAACATGCTTCTTTTTTTTCCAACAACTGGCCAAAACTGCCAAATGTATGTGTGATAACCTCAACTGGAGAAAATGGAAAACTTCGCAAGACACATATCTTATATCATCTTAAGATTTTACAACTAAATCAAGCCATCTCATATGCACATTCAGGCAAATATATATACCAATTCCATAACTACTTGAACAATATGATTTCTGTAAGTAATATGGTTGAATACTTTTAAACTCCAGATGGACAAAGAGAAACTGACGATATGATGAAATCATCCACATATTATAAAACAAACAGCTATGAGAAAGAAAGATCTAGCAGTAACACCCAGCAAACTTACATTGTCCGCATATTATGCAAACGATCTGCCAGCTTGATGAGAACAACACGAGGGTCATCAACCATCCCCAAAAGCATAACTCTTAGGTTATTTGCCTACAGAGCAGGTTAAAACTTTCAAGATATTAATAAAACATTAATTTAAGTGATGTCTGTCAACATATATTTTCAAATGTGAAGTCAGTCATAGATGTGGATAATAAAATCAAGCAACATTTCGTACCATGATACAGTTAATTCACAAGATAGTTTGTTTTCTTTTTGCTTTCTGTTTTTCTTTTTTGTCGTCCATATGCATTTACACGTGTGAGAACTCATGGAAGCTTTTTCTTACTTCTAGAGTAACCTAGACCAAGACACCGAGTGCCCAGTTAGGAAAAACTAAAAATAAGGATAACCACATCATATTCAACATCATAATGCACAATGCAATAGTCGTAGAATAGGCTGACAGTGAGTTTTGTGAATGCAAGTAGATATGAGTGGGAGACCCAGATATGTAACTGGGAGATTTCCCTCACTAACCCCTAGAGTATGTGTAATAACGTCTTTGTCCTCAATGCAAGGGCTCATGTAGACTTTATTTTTCGCATGATTTAACTGAAGGCCAGAAACTATACCAAAATCATTCAGTAGTCAGGTTTCTTACTGAAGTTGAATCATTCTGAAGAAAGATAAGAAGATCATCTGTAAAGATTATATGTGATATATGAATAGGGCCAGCTTGGGGTACCTTAATACTACCATCAGAGACCGCATATTCCAACATACAGCTAAGTCCTTTCATTACAATAGTAAAGAGATATGGAGACGCTTATAAAAAAAAAGAAAAGAGATATGGAGAGAGTGGACCGCCTTGTCGGATGCCATTCTTGCTCCCAAAAAAACCAATAGGTGAGCCGTTGAAGAGTATTGAAAACTTTGGAGTTTCTAAGCAACATTGAATCCAATTAACCCATTACTAAGGGAAGTTCATACCAAGGAGCATCTTATAGATAAAGTTCCTATTAACTGAGTCAACGGGAATCGGTTCCTACTTATAATGATGGAAGGCCACGTGGGTCAATCTAATTGTCTCACGTTTACCAACTTAATATTGTTGAGAGAGATGTTTCTATGATTTGGTATTCTAATATGACATGTCACACATATACATATTTAATATATATCTACATCGCATGCAAATATTGTTGGGAAATCTTGGGGGACGACATCATATGCACAGCGGAAGAACAAGAAAATAAAATCCCCGATTCCCAAAGAGATGTTCGTCGTCGTGCGAAGAGTGGTGCGCAAAATCCGCGAAACTTAAAACTACGTATAGAGTAGATTGTGTTACCTAGGGAGATCGTATATCCCTGTTTCCTTGCAGATCCTTAGGAGAGGGTGAAGGAGGTCAAGCGTCCTCCTCTCTAGCGGTGATCCACACAGCAGGGTTGCGACGACGCTCCTCAAAACTCCGGGCCTGCTCTGAGGTGGAGAGGGAGAGGAGAATAAGAAAGGCAAGCAAAGGCTTTAGCCCATGAGGTTCTGAATCCCTCCTATTTATAAAGGTCCTCTATCAAACCCTAATAGGTCCTCCCCTAGTGGGTATTGGATCTGCATCCAATAAGACAAGGGCTCCGTCGGATATCTCATATCCGAACCTCTACTCATCGCAATGCCTACCATATGTGTGTGACCCTCTAGGCCCAATATCGAGCTGGCCGTGAGTCATACCTGTCAGAACTCCTTCTAACTTAGTGAATTATTATCTCTGTAATAATTCACTCGACTCATCGACTATGGACGTACTAGGCCACTACGCCGTAGTCCCTAGACGATACAGGGGAATCCAATCCATTGGACCTGTTTGTCCTCAGTTACCGTGTACCTATAGTCCCTCATCCATCTAATATCCCAAAGACCATATATCGAGCATGGTGCTGTCAGATCCATAAGGTTTCTACTCGAGTCTCGCTCTAATCGGATTCTCCCGGAGAACTCTTTCTCTCTCAACCCGAATGACCATGGCCAGGGATTTGTCTGAGCAAGAACACATGGGATATTCCTCTCATGACGCCGAGAGTGGATGATCCTCTATCGACACTCAATAGCCCTCGTAAGGTTGACTACCACTCCCAATGACCAGCTGTACTAGATCTGGGACAGCCAAACCTATAAGTCTGGTATCAAAGAGTGGAGCACTTATACATGACATCCTTGGTGTCTCAAGTCTAAGGACCAGATATACCACTAGGACTACGGAATCGCTGTCTGACAATAAGACATCATCAACCATTTAGCATTCCGTAAGCGGATCAATCAGTGAACTCATTTTCCAATGAGCACCTGTACTATATCCCTAGTGTCCCTACACGAGCAGCTATGAGACCAACTGCATCCATCATATGGACGGGTATACAGCACACCAGTCTGTCCGGTTATCACGATGTCCCTCTCGAGTACCTATGACCGGGATTATTTAGGATATGTGTTTAAAGGTGAATCGATCTCATTATCATGATCTCATCATGATCCGATTCCCATTGCACAAATCCAAGGACATCACAATATATATATGCATATATGCAATAGTTATAAAGTGATATATGCCAACATATAATAAGCAAAAAGATTCTGTATCAAGTCACACGTGCCATCACTCACGTGATTGGCTTGCTAGGCACCTATGACTAGCGGTTTTCTGTAGTCTGCTTCCGCTCACCAAAACGTCAGCCATCTTAGCCCCTTTGAACATCTCGGGTGGCACAAGGCTAGATGGGGCTTCGGTATAGTGTTGGGCATTGAACAACCTTTCACAAGTTCACACGTTACATTGACGGGAACTTGTTGTCACGCTCGGCACCCGGTGAGCAGCTGTTTGTGGACTTGCAGCTGTTCGTTCAACCCTCTAAAGTCCTTGTTTTCCCCCTCTCCCTCTTTTCTCTTATGCACGCAAGGTGCTCGCTGAATTGCTTGTAAAGCTTCCCCTTTCACGAGACGTCGGGACTTGTCCGTCGCTCACTCTTCGAACTAATCAACTTTCTCTTTTTACAAGTCCTTCAGGACCTGCAAGAGGTCACAAGTAGGATGATCTTTGCGGAGCAATATCATAAGGGCAAAGCGTGAGTTAGGCAACGCAAGCTAAGTTCGTGTCTTTGCCGCAAGGGTGCCTCGCGACTTAGGCAACGCAAGCTAAGTTCACGTCGTGGCCACAAGGGTGCCTCACGCCTTAGGAAATTCCAGCTAAGGTCATGAGAGATCGACCGAAGGAGAGAATAGCTAACTTGGCACACGACGGACAATCAACTCCGCGTCGTCTGGGCCGTGCAAGTCAGTATCGCATGACAGAAGTCTGCATTGGTCGACTCGCACCGTCAGGAATGTATGGGTTGGTCGCTCACGTGATTGCACCAAATAAAGACAACGACGAGCATTAATGACTTGTGCACCTTTGGGTCGGCTCCATAGGTATAAAAGCCAACCCTCTAGTCTAGGAAAAGGGATCGAACCCTTTACAATACAGAAACCACTTGCTAACTTAAATATCGAAGGGGTTGAGTCGGGAATCCCTCCCCTCTCGATAACGACCAATCATGCAAAAACGTGACGTAGGGGGGTTGACTCAAGTCCCACCTCGAGTCAATCACAAAGACACAACAGAAGCTTAAGAGCCAACCTCCCAACCCAACCTCGTTCCTCTTTCCTCCTTGCTTAAGAATCCACATGCACCATCTTACGCTCTCGACACAAAATCAAATCGTATCGATCCCCGAATCATCTGTTATGAAGGACCACAACCCGAGGAAAGAGTCGGGTTAAGTGAAAATACCTCATTGGGGATAGGATTGAAATGCCACCACCACAAGGAGATAATGAGTTCTCGTATACGGTACAAAGAAAACTCGAAACTGAACAAGCTTATACTTGAAATTGGGCCTTTCTGATTGGGGTTTTTGTGTAGAAGACATGGCCATTAGAAAAGCAATTTTAATATGTACTTTATTATCAAACAAAAGAACAAGGTACCTTTTTTTGTTAAATATTGTGGGTTCTTTTATTTTGTAGTTGTTTCTTTGGTGAAGATGTGCTGTTCCAAGTCAAACCTTGCCTTGATGTTTGTAACTTTTCCAAACTTCGCTAGGGATTCTGTGAAGTGAACTTGCCAGTTGAGAAGTTCTAGCAATTAGTGTAATGTAAATTTCTTTTAGATAAACGGTGCCAAATTATTTCAGGTGTTATTTTGATCAATTTGTACATGAAATTTGTAATATATATGCAATTTTCTTATCAAATCTAAGAATGTGAAAAGATGAGCATCTTTTCCAACTTCCAGTTTGATCACGACTTCCAGAGAATCCTCGTCGAGGAAGATGCCAAAGCTCAATATAGTAATGAATTATGGAATGCTTCATCTGAAGCTGTAGAAAAGCTATTCTTAGAGACTTACCTATCGAGTTAATCTTTAGTCTTATTTATGCTACATTTTGATCAATATAATTCATCGAGCTATATGAGGCTTCATAATATCCATCTCTTTCCCTAATCAAACGCTAATTGCGATTTGGATATGCAACCTCACAGTTCCCATTTCTATAGGACTACACACTCTTCTCCCATATTGGCTTGGAAGCTTCTGCCCGAACCCATGCACATCAAACTACCCGAAGAGGATACCTTTTCGACGTATGCATGCATGCATGCATCGCTTAAGAAGATGCCAATAACAGTTACGTAAAAGTGAGCCTCTCCCATGACCATGCCCTAATCTCCTAACCGCCCAGTCGTCATGCTTCACTCCCAACATCTCTATAGATACCTCCTCCGATCCCTAACCCTACCTCCATCCTGTGTTTGGTTTCTCCTCGTTCACCACCATGAGAAGAGCATTCTTGTTCGCTGCCGTTCTCGTTGCGTTGGCCTTCGCAATGGGCACGAGCATTCCCATCACTGGAGATGACATCGCGTCGGAGGAGAAGCTCTGGGACTTGTACGAGAGGTGGCAGAGCCACCATGGCGTGTCACGCAGCGTCGACGAGAAGCGCATCCGCTTTGATGTTTTTAAAGAGAACGCTAAGTTCGTGTTCGCGTCCAACAAGATAGCCAAGCCTTACAAGCTTAGCCTCAACAAGTTCGGCGACATGGCGAGGGAGGAGTTCAAGAGGACGTACGCAGGGACGAGGATTCGTCGCCGCAGCACTCTGAGAGGAAGCGCGAGCCTCAAAGGGTACTTCTTATACAAGAACGTCACCGATGTAACTCCTACCGTCGACTGGAGGCAGAAGGGTGCCGTCACTGCTATCAAAGACCAAGGCAAATGCGGTGAGCTCGAAATATTTTATTTTTTTGTTGATGTGCTCGATCGAAATAACTGAAAATTTAGTATGAATTGTTGCAGGAAGTTGCTGGGCCTTCTCGACAGTAGTTTCGGTGGAGGGAATAAACCAGATCAGAACCAACGAGCTTATCTCCTTGTCAGAGCAACAACTGGTGGATTGCGACACCAACACCAACAAAGGGTGCGATGGAGGTATGATGGATGATGCATTCGACTTCATCGAAAGAAATGGAGGGATCACAACAGAGGAAAACTATCCTTATGTAGCTCGACAAGAACAATGCAAAGTAAAAAGAGTTACATGTTAATTTGCTTAGTTGTAGTCATTATCTTCTTCGTAAACTCTATACATATCATTGTTATTTATAGGAGAGATCTCCTGCGGTTGTGATCGATGGATATGAGGACGTTCCCGTCAACGACGAGGATGCGTTGCTGAGAGCAGTGGCGAACCAACCTGTATCAGTAGCAATCGAAGCAAGCGGTCAGGACTTCCAGTTCTACTCCGAGGTATGCACAACTCTCATCCATGCTTCTCTTTTGATGTAAACAGGTTTCAAAGACAACACTTTTCTGCTGCTTTGGTTTAGGGTGTCTTCACAGGGAGCTGTGGAACAGAGTTGGATCATGGAGTGGCCAACGTAGGCTATGGGACATCTAAGGATGGGATGAAGTACTGGATAGTGAAGAACTCATGGGGACCAGAGTGGGGGGAAGAGGGCTCATACAAGATATCCTTAGTGTCTCAAGTCTGAGGACCAAATGTACTACCAGGACTACGGAATCACTATTTGACAATAAGGCATCAACCAATCAGTATTCCGTGAGTGAATCAATCAGTGAACTCATTCTCCAATGAGCACCTGCATTGTATCCTTAATGTCCCCACACGAGCAGCTATGAGACCAGCTGCCTCCATATACAGTATACCAATCTATCCAGTTATCTCGATGTCCCACTCGAGTAACCTATGACTAGGATTATTTAAGGACTGTGTTTAAAGACGAATCGGTCTCATTATCATGATATCATCACGATCCGATTTCCATTATACAAATCTACGGGCATCACAATATATATGCATATATGCAATAAGCAATATAAAGTGATAAAAATATCAAAATATAATAAATAAAAAGAATACTTATCATGTCACACGTGCAATCACTCACATGATTAGCTTTCAAAGCACCTATGACTAGCAATCTCCCACTTGACCTAAAGTCAATTACCTATTGTTTGATCTCCATCAGACCCCTATGATGCTCAAGGACAATATGAGACAACAACTTTGTTAGTAGATCTACGATGTTATCCTCGGATGGAACTCTTTCCACTGCTATATCTCCTTAGGCCACGATCTCTCTAATAACCTGGAACCTTCTCATAACACTTCTGATGAGACCCAGGTTCCCTCATTTGAGCAATCGTCCCATAGTTGTCGCAATATAAGGGAATTGGCTCCTTGCTGTCCAGCATAACTCATAAAATATGTGATGAACTTATTCATCCAGACTCCCTCCTTTGCTGCCTCTGTTACAACAATGTACTCTACCTCTATGGTCTAGTTAGCAGTAGTATCTTGCTTGGAACTCTTCCAACATACTGCTCCTATATTCAGGGTGAACATATACCCCAAATTAGACTTACCATTATCGACATCAGACTGAAAACTCGAGTCTATGTAGCCTTTAACCCTGAGGCTACTACCTCCATATACCGGTAAAAGATCCTTAGTCCTTCTCAAGTACTTAAAGGATACACTTTACTGATTTCCAATACTCTTAGCCTAGATCCGCCTGATACCTGCTCGTGACACTCAGAGCATGCACTATATCAAGCCTGATACATAGCATGACATAAATGATAGACCCTATCGTTGAAGCATATGGTATCTTTGCTAGTCATAAGTGCTCAGCAAACCAATTACGTGAGTGATAGCATGTGTGACTTGACACGGAATCTTTTTACTTATTATATTTTGGCATTTATCACTTTATATTGACTATTGCATATAAGCATATATATATATTGTGATGTCTTTAGATCTATGCAATGAGAATCGGATCATGATGAGATCACGATAATGAGATTGATTCACCTTTAAACATAGATCCTAAATAATCCCGGTCATAGGTTACTCGAGAGAGACATCTGTCACGACCCCCCCCCCCCCCCCCACACCCCCCCGAATTATCGCATTCAGGAGGTGTGACCCTGTCTAAAATCAATAATATTATAATTCATCGTCAATTCAATCCAGGATCCAATCTAAAAATTTGAGGATACTAAGAAACCATTCAAATCAATATTCACAATTTATAAACCTGTACGTTTCATAAATCATACTCCACTTCACTCAAAGATTCATAAAATCCAAAGGCAACTCAACTAAACATCAACCACAACACCAATCCATAATCGTAGAAATATATATAATCACAAAAAAATAATTATTTAACATGAGTTCATATCCTCATACAACTTAAACTTATCATTCCATAAACATGAGCGGTCCTTTAAACTTTTACAACACATAAGTATCAACATATCCTTAATATTATATCAGAAGTAAAGTATACTATACAACAAAAACCTATCAACCAACAAAGCTTAGCCCAAAAATCTTCTAGCCTTTCACTGCTTCAACCCAATTCTAGCTTTTCAATGCATGACAAACTATCCTGAAAAATTTATATAATAACGGGGTGAGCATAAAGAGCTCAGCAAGCGACTAACATATCCATGGCGATAGGAGAAGTTCAAGCAGGCTTAGTATCAAGATAACAAAAGCAGAAATAAAAGTGTTCATTTGAAATCATCTCATTTGATATAAAAATCACAAAGGGTTACCTCATTCGAAAACAGGTGTTAGACATAACAAACAATAGGAGAAAGGAAATTGGAGTATTTCATTGGCAAATGAAGCATTTAGGCATGTATCAAATGGCACATGAAGCATTTAGGTGTATATCAAAGGCGTAAGATTGTTTTAGAGCATAACAATGACATACGAAACACTCTAAAGTATAATAAGTGAACCGAATAATAAACACTAGCTTGTATGTCATTTTTGATATAGCATGCATTCCATTTTTATCCAAAGCATAAATATAAAACATAGAGGGCGTTGTGGGACCACATACATAATGTGATTCATCCATTTCTGGATGACCACCAAGCATAAGTCTTCCACGTCTGGGAGCTCCATCCACCCACGTCTGAGTGAAGTCAATGGGGCTGGCAGAGCAATCGCGAGCTCTAAGCATAACTCCATTTACCATTTCTGGCAAAAGTTCACAATATCCCACAAGACATCAGAGTACAAAAGGGTAGTAGGAACAATAACATTGGCACATATAAAGCATTACATAATAAATTTCAGACATACAACAATTTCAGACATACAACAATTTCAGGATGAACAATACAAGAATTTCAAAGAACTAATATAAAGTTCAATTGAAGAAGAATTTAGCAGAAATCAAATTTTCAATTAGATGAAACTTGAATAGGCAAAACTCAACAAAGTTTTCAATTTTGGCAGAATTTGAATGGTACATTTCCTGATTTGTTTGAGTGACCAAGCATGCTCCAATTCACTAAAAATAGGTGTAATTGGAAAGCAGTATCAATCTATTTTCAGATGAACTCAGATTTATAATTTTTGAGTTCCTAACAGGAAGTTACAACAAATAGAGTAAAGGAAGGTCAAAATTGATCATATCTGTTTTTGCAGAATTGATAGAATCAATTTAAATAGATGTTTCAGAAGGTAAATATACTTCAAAATATCCAAATTAAGTGTTAAAAGAAAGATATGAGAATCTAGTTTCCAAAGAATCAAGTTTTACATAATTCAGAATTTTCACTAGAGAGTTACGAGGAATTTAGTAACAGAAGGTCTATTTTACCTAATACATGAGGTCTTTTCATTCATATGTTTGGATAAGTAAATTTACTCCATATTGATGCAGCAAAGTCATGGACTTAGCTGGAGTTGCCTAAGTCGTGAAGCACCCTTGCGCTAACTCTTTAGACTTAGCTAGGATTACCTAAGTCATGAGGCGCCCTTGCGACATATGTGTCCGCAAACGGTCAGCCTAGTTGCAATCTTGTATAGGTTCCAAAGGACCTGTAAAATAGAAAGTTGATTAGATTGAAAATGAGCGATGGACAAGTCTTGACGTCTCGCGAAGAGGGAAGCTTTACAAGCAATTCAGCGAGTACCTTGAGTGTGAGAGAGAAAAGAGAGGAAGGAGAAAACAAGGACTTTATAAGGTAAAACGAACAATTGTAAGTCCACAAACAACTGCTCATCGGGTGTCGGGCATGAAGACAAGTTCCTATCAAGTTAACATGCGAACTTATGAAGATTGTTCAATGCCTAATACTATACCGAAACCCCATCCTCCATGGTGCCACCCAAGGGGTTTTAGGGTGCTGAGATGGCTAACGTTTTGCATGCAATTGCGATCTATAGAAAATAGGTTATGACATGTAAAAACGAAGCCATTTTGGGTAGTTTTGCTCGGCGCAACGAGCGATCGCATTGTAGCATTGCAACCTATTTGAACATATATTTTTATAAACAAAAACATACAAAATTAAGACAAAACATGTCGCTAGGAGCCAAGTTACCCATTACCATACATGTAAATAATGTGGAAAAAATTAGTGCAAGATTAATATAAAAGAATAGTACTAGATTATACAGGTTTTCTTCCCCCTCTCTTAACAGTATCATCCAATTGGGCATGTAAGCTTTGCAAAATCCCTAAGAATGTGACGACCAAGTCCAAAGGCATGAAAACAAATATACCACCTAGAGCAACAAAAAAAGAGTACAACTAAAAAAACAAATAATACAAAAGTTAGTAGATGAATATATTTCCTCAAGCCACAGAGAATTGCTCGTGCAGCGCTACAGGCAAGCAAAGAAATCGTAGTCCATCCGTAATATATGATGCCTATAGTGCACGAGATACTTTGAACTGCAAAAGTTCGTCTTCTGGAATGAAAGTGTAGTCAATACAGCATATCATGATCCATAAGCGACATGTCCGCACAGACATACACTGACCAGTAGAAGTTTCTTATTTTAATTAACTTTTATTATTTGAATGCAGCATTCCAAAGTAAAAATTCTAGACAAGCAATATTTTCCAACCAACAAATTCATGCTGAGACTGAGTAATGGATATTAGGAATCAAGGTTGTAGAGGATTTACACTCTTCATCTCCACTCTTCATATCATTTTCCAAGTATACCAGAATAGGAGTTCCACATAAGCTACTTGGTCATTTGTAGTCTAGCAAACTTCATAAGCCTACTACGTATTTTGTTGAGTTCAAATAGTTGCTCAAGCTCTAATCAGCAACACTGACATTATATGTAAAAAAGCTTGATCAAGAATTAGTATTGGTTATAACCGATATATATGGTATAATTTAGAGATCACAATTTAGGTCGAAATGGCCATGTAAAAAGATCATCCAAAATTAAATGTTAGTGCAGATTTAGATTAAAAAAAGACCATCTTATTCCCATGTTTTCCCACTAATGTTGAGGTTTCCATTGACAGGAATTTCCCTTCAGTCTTATAGTATATATGATGACCTTTTTACAAGTTAAACCTGAATATGTATCTAGATTTCACAATCATTTCTTTTCCATGAGAAACTTAAATATTTAAGTTAATGCCTATATATCTACATGCTGGTCAAATGCAGAACTTTTTCTACAATCCAAAATTCTCGTTCATCAAAATTTACATATTGATGCTAGCTATCGGCGGTTCCGCTCACCCCGATGGAAGTGGCCTGGCCCTTCGCCCAGTGGAGACTTGATCTCCTCGGCCTCTTCCCTCCGATTTCGGGACAACGACGCTTCCTTATAGTAGGGGTCGACTACTTCACAAAATGGGTTGAGGCCGAACTTTTGGCCTCCATCACCGAGAAACAAGTTAGAAGTTTCACTTGGAAGAACATTATCACGTGATTCGGAATTTTGAGAGCCATCGTCACCGACAATGGAGCTCAGTTCAACAACACCAAGTTCAGGGCCTATTGCCAGTCATACGGGATACAATTAAGATTCAGTTCGATCGCGCACCCCCAAACCAACGGTTAAGCCGGGTAATAACCGAGATGCCCCCGCCTCGTTCTATCAAAGAGGTGCAGCGCCTCCCTGGAAAGTTGGCAGCGCTCAGTAGATTCATATCATGATCGGGCGACAAGTGCCTCCCCTTCTTCCGGGCACTACGACAGGTCAAAAGCTTCACGTGGACCCCGGAGTACGAAGATGCATTCGAAAGGCTAAAGGCGTGCCTCCTCCGCTTGCCCCAACTCGCCTCCCCCGAACCAGGAGAAACCCTTGGTCTTTACCTGGCGGCCTCGGCATAGGAGGTTAGCTTGGTGTTAGTTCAGGAGACGCCACCGATGCAACAACCTATCTACTACGTTAGCCACGTCCTCAATGGGGCCGAAATACGGTATTCCCCACTTTCAACCCCTCTAGAGATATATCCAGATATATGCCCAAGAATTAAATTAAAACCAATATGATGATTTTGATTTGACATGCTAATGATATAATATGTTAAAGAAGATAACAAGATTTTGCAACAAGAGACTGACCACTGGAAGTACTGTATATGAAACTACTTCTATCATTCAGAGTAATACTGCATTACAAAATACCAAGCTCTCCAATTTACATCAATCTTAGTCAGAAATAGTTTATATTTTGCATCTACTAACAGTCTCAAATTACATATTTAATTGAAATATAAAAAGTAACTCTCAACAGACATTCATCAACATGCTATAATAGTACTACAATCAGTGTCCACACAAATACATCATTACCGGACGAATGGATGATGGTCCGGTAATGATGTATTTACTTATTTGTTTTTGCTAATTCCTTGTTGTTCTGCTAATCATGTATTTACTTTATATTCTTCATGAGAAATTGTCAGATAAAACATGCTCGGTCCTACTCATTTTTCCTGCCAATGAAGACAGGCAAATTATGGTCTTGTCCATAAACAAGATTGATTCAAATATTTGTGGATGCCATGAACATGATACCAATTATTGATGGAGGGATATGACTTCGTTGAACACGTCCCACAAATCTGATCTGGCTTCTTCCTCAAGTTTCGTATTCTATATCTCACCTCCATCAAAATTACACACAAGTCTGTAGCTACAAAAGTCTTGGTCGGAGGAGGTAATAGCCTGCAGCCTCGGTTCCCAAGAAAAAGTTCTTTCTAGTACAGCTCTCGTGATCCAAAGATCTGATTTCTAGTGACGCTCAGTGTGTTTCCCATAAGAAACATATCTCTCTTGGCTGTATTTGATCTTTAATTTCCCAAAGAAAAAAAAAACAAGCTTATTAGGTAATCAAACGCGATGTTCCTTGCGTGCCATTTATTTCCGGACAACAGACATTGGCATATTACATAGTACTATTTTTTACTGGTAGATAGATGGCTTCTACCGCAGCAATAACGAAAGAGTGGCTGGTAGATACATAGTAGAAGTAGCAACCCCATTTCATCATCCTTTTCAGGCATGGAAGTGTGCGTCGTAGGCATCCGCAGTTTCGCTTTAAGAGCTGGCATGGTCTTCGTGCGGCGGCTTGTACATGTACACGTTGCGTCCATTGATGGGCTGAACTGGTCTTGCGTTGTCCTTCTGCGAGAACGAGGGTTGATGGAAGACGATGATGGTTAGGCAATGCAAGAAACAAAACGCTTCATCTTATGCATGGGAAAAAGATCAAACACCACACGTACATCATGCACGGGAATCCTCAGCGACGCCAGTTGACTCTCCGTTACGCTCTTCACCTAAACAACAACATACGATTCGGAGAATGATCATTCGACTTCCATGAGGAGATGGTAAAGGAGTGGCGGTAGGCACACGCGTACCTCTTTCATCACCGTCCATGTAACTGCTCACCGCAAGGTGGGGTTGTCAAAGAGCCACTGTACCTGAAGTATGATTCTCTCTCACCTATAAGAGGTGGGCGGATAGTCCCCACATTCACATTGTCCTGTGTCTGGAGAGCTATTAGGCCCTCCGACAACTGTGCCAAAAGAGACCGAAAGGAGAAAGAAGGAAGGAGTTAGTCCAGCAGCTGACGTGAGAGACATATTCAAGTCAGGCCATTGGTGGGGAATGCGAACCTGGTGCAAGAGAGGATCCGCAAATGGACCAAACTCGTACAACATGCCAATGACTGCTATTTCTCCCGCCGGAGTAGTGTGCACCATGTGCAACTCCAAGGGATACCTGTCGACAAAACTAGGAGTTGAGCTTGCGGATCGCTGGATCTACAAGTAGCAATTACCCTTGTAGTTCGAACCTTTTGCCATAGAGTTCATGCTCGGACGGTGAGTGCCAGTGGCACTGCCGGAGATGGAATGTCTTCTCGCCGATCACAAGATCTCCTGGCGACCACCTCCAATTCACCTGACACGCATGCAACATCACAGAGAACGTAGGATTCAGTACTGTTAAAGCCAAGACATGAGGGCATTCCGGACTCTGTTTCTCGATTACCAGGATCTCATGCCCCTTGTTCTGCAAGAAAGCAGGTCTGGTGCCGTAATTTGTTCTCAAGCTCCCCAGTGATGTGCTGACGATGATATTGCTTGGTTTAATCGAAATGGGTGATTGTTGTTCTCCAGTTTTGCACGTCTCCCATTCTTCATGAAGGTCTCCCCAATGTTGAGGTCCGAGCTCGTTACATGGATTGTAGCTGTACTCCCAATCAGCTCCTACCAGTAAAACGAGATGACTCAGTCAAAGAGGCCTAAATTTACATGAGACCTAAAGCATGGTCTTAGAAGGCCACTCACCGACACCACTTGCTTCCGTTGCCATGACATGTGATTGGAGGACGACGAGGAGGGCTAGTGAAGCACGCAGCCATTGGAATGGAATTCTAGAGTTCCTCATGCTCGGAGATACAGGAGGAATCGGTGCAGGTTATGTGATCGCAGTGCGCTTCTTCTTATATAGAGATCGAGTGTGCATGAACAGATGCTGAAACCCGGTGGTAACATGGAAACGTTTACGAAGACAGTGGATTAGCCCTCACCATGTTGTCGCCATTTTAGTAGTACTTCGTCCTTTGATGAAGACTTTGTCTTCTCTTCCACCGCTCACGTTTTTCAGATGACAACGTCCTTACCCTATTAAATGTCAATATGCCTTCTCCACAAGATTGATAATGAAGAGGTTTAGTAACACTTGACAACCTAATGATATCTCATTATTATTCTTTCGACAGATTCATCCACTAGCTTTGTCGTCTCGATCACTAGCTTTGTCGCATGCATGGAAGAAAACTGGGGGGCGGCTAACGTGAAAAACATGAAGCATCAATCTGACAAGATTGGGATAAGCTTTATCCTACGTTTCACAGCATGCAAATGTGGCTTGTGACCTATCTCCTCTCAACTTTGAATGATGCTATGGATAGTAAATGTTGCTGACACAAGTCTGTACTGTGGCTAGTGGTAATGGTTGGACCAGCATCTTTCTTATGGAAAGCACGCAGCAAATGCTACTAATAGGCCAAATAAGTACCCATGTGATTGTCTACCACAAAGTTTCATGAGAGTTACAATCTTGCTTCAACTTTATTTTCCCTTTTTTTTTTGACGAATGATGAGGATGTTAGTCCGTGATGTATCAGATATAAAAAAATTAAAATTTCATCTAATAATTTATACTAATCTGTAGAATATTATGTAGATACGGAACCTGTCAGTTAATTTCCTGCTGTAACAGAGTGAGATGATATAAATCTGAATGTGCTATTATTGATCCGAGAAAACTCATAGTGAAGAAGACGATGTGGTGTTATGTTGATATCTACTCATTGGAGACTATTCGTCATCAAAAACTCAAGTCTGCCACAAAATGTGCATTTTTGTTGCTATATCACGATAAGAAAGATAGAACAATATAGTCACCGTTTGAATCATGCTTTTTTGCCTCTCATAAACTCCGGACACAAGCTTTTGCTTTTTGTCGACCAAAGTAAACTAGAAAGCTTCATCTTCACCGGCTGTCACTAAAGGCTGCTAGTTATAGCTATCGGCAACACAAAGTAAATAGAAGACAACGGCTTGCAACTTCTACATGAGTACTTAGATAGATAGGGAGATCAAAGACATGTAATACGAATTAATAGCAAAAAAGGAGCTTTGTAGGAGCTTCATTTTCTATCTGCAACACCGAGTAGGTTGTAGCTCAGACATAATCATTTATTCTTCGGCTATGTGAATAGTTACTGCGGGCGAAGGTCAATCGACTTATTTAGTGACCAACTAAACTTTTGTGCTATCATGATAATTGAGGATCACTGTGACTATATATATACATATACTATATATAAAGATTTTCTTAAGAAATATTTATATTTTAGATTTTTCTCAATCGGAACCTCCCTTTTGTTTTTTGTTTCTAAACAGTATCTTTAATTATAAATAAATAAATTATTTCTTAAAAATATTTTCGTCTGTTATTGTGTTTTAGCCTATTGTAGTATTTTTAACTTGTTATAGTATTTTAGCCACCGTAATAAAAACACTATAAAAATTACTCGAAAACATCATAAATAATCTAAATGAACTCGTAACCTTAAAAAAACTAACTATAAGCCTAAAAATGTTATATTGTAATGATTCATAAATAATGACAATCAAAGAAATATAATATGATACCACTTGTAGTATTTTTCAATAATGTTTATAGCATTTTCAGTACCTTAATAAGATACTATAAATGAGCCAAATGAAAATACTGTAATAATAAAAAAATTGGTAGAATTTTTTTTAAAGATATTTTAGTTATTTTTTAAATTATAGGTACTGTTTGAAAAAAAACAAAAGAGGGAATATCTTTTCTGAAATACCCAACATATGAATATTTTTTAGAAAAATTATCCATATATATATATATATACATATATATATACATATATATACACATATATATATACATACACACACACACACACACACACACACATATATATATATATATATATATATATATATATATATATATATATATATACATATACATATATACATATATACATATACATATATATAATGTTTTGGTATTATCTTCTTCCTATGGATTCAAGAACATAGTGAATGTCATAGTTCTCTCTCTCTCTCTCTCTCTCTCTATAGGACATTGATCAAAAGATCCAGACATCCATTACATGTTGTTGTGAAGCTATCCATGACACAAAGTAAATACTTGAAAGCATTTGCTCTCTCCACCGAACAAATTTGACATATCCTATAGTGTAGTAGCAGATAACATTTAAGGGCAGTAGGGCTTTGTGTGTGCTTACAAAGATCACCAAACATCCTTCGGTACTCATCGATCGATATCTAGTGGTGTGAATCTGCTGACATGCCCAGAGTGTGTGCACATCATACTTGTTGTTCTTAGCATTATTATTACTATTATTATCATTGGCATTCTTTTATAGCTCCAAAAGGATAGCCAAATTATAGATCTACAACAGCTTTTCCCTTCTTCTCTCTAGTACTTTTGATGTTCTTCTTGATCTTCTCATTGCTCATTCTAAAGACAACTTTATTATCATCAAGCATGTATCCCTTTCCCTTAACCCCTTGAAGAGAGAAATCCAAGAGATTCTACTCAAGCCTTCTACTTTTAACACTTGTTTTGGAGATGATCATGACCAAACCAAATGTGAGAATAAGTGCAAATGGGATCTTCATTGTTGATAACCTGCAACAAAGCAAAAATTGACCATTTCAATACTAAGATCCTAATATATAAACAAATTTCAAGATATTTATAAGAAAAATAGGTTGGAAATCTTATAGTACCTTTCGATGATGCCCATATGTCTTATGAAACATAGGTTGCATAAGATAATTATCACACTAATTATATATGTCACATGCACCAATGAGACGGGGGAGGATAATAATCATGTCGCAGATGGACAAAATTGATTGCAATTGATACTACATTAATTTAACTATGTCTAACTTTTTATGTTTCTAAAAAAGTTAAGATATATGTTTCTCTCAAATTTCTTTTCGATAAAGATTATTGTCTAATTCTCTACTGACAAAATAATATCTATTTCTACAACTCTACTATCAGCATGATTTGCCAATGTGCTCCATTAGTTTAGAGATGACCAAGAAAAATGGCCCACCACAAGTATACTTATCTTGTAATCCAAATCGGAAAGCTTCTTTGGAAAAGAACAAAGACAATTAGCATGAACTTAGTCAATCTAAAATGATAATGATCAAAGGCTCCATTGTTCTATATACCATGAAAAAAATATCATGTTAAGTTCCTAACTAATAAAATGAACATAATTGTCCAATTATTACATTGTTGTTGTTCATTGCTTTGAATTAATGAAGCATCAAAGTAGTAAGCATAACCAAGCGTAAGTATATACATCATTATAATGATTAGGTTGGCTAAACTGGTGGCTGTCCAAAGATAAGGTCACATTGCTCGTGCAAGAGTCTACAATGAACCCCTCTAAAGACTTCAAGTCATGACTAACTTATAATTGTTTTTTAGCATACATTATGGACCATGCTTGGACTTGTTTTTGATGAATTAAATGATTTGTAAATCTAATTAATGGACAATCACAATATTTGCTTCGGTATTTGGCATAGAAAAACATCAAAACCATAAACCATAGAAGAACAATGGAGGAATCATTTGAAAGCAAACTATCTTGTTTCTTACGCCTTGATTAAGTTCATTGTTTTATGTACTTGTTATGTGTTTTGCAAATGTTCTATGTTCTCATGCTCAACCTTTATTTGTGTATCATGTTCGTGACATATGATTTATCTTTATGCTCATACATAACTCTCATGGTTCATAATAGCCATCAAACATCCATCATCATGAGTCCATCCCTTAGGTTATTTTGGTAAATAAAGACAAGGAGAGAGAGAGAGAGAGAGAGAGAGAGAGAGAGAGAGAGATGCCCCAACATTGTTAGATAAATGTAGGGTTTGCCCCACAAAATAACTCTAGATTTTACATGTAACATATGCACAAAAAGAAACATTGCCTATAACATCATGTATACTGAATTAACTAGCTGCTACCTACTTGTGTATCATAGATTAGAAGACCGACAGGTGGTCTTCCTTTTGGCCATTTGCCCACAATTTTCATGTAAAAAATTGCAAGTGATTTGGAAAGGAGCGGTCTGACTTTGTAAAGGATCGACAACTAAAAATTTTAGTGAATGCCTCATAGCTATCTATCACTCTTAGGAATTGGTACTATGTGGACAGTACATAAAACAAGCCAAGCCAGCCATGGACATTTTATTTTATGTAGTAGTAGTTCAGTACATTGACAGAAAAGCCCCAGCCATCCATGACATAATGATCTAAGCTATACATGGCAGCAAGTACTTGAAAGCATTTGCCCCATATACTGAGCAAATCTTACACATCCTATATACTATTGTAGCAGATAGCAGTTCATGGCAGCAGCATAGTCTTAAGGGTAGTTAGCAGAACCACATAAGCAGTGGTGTGGTAATTTGTCCGTGCGTTGAGTGCATGCCATAGTACTAACATCAAACATATTGTCATTCTCGGCATCCTTCGTGGCACCAAAGGAATTGTCAACTGATGCATCTGCAGCAGCTTTTACCTTCTTCTCTCCGGGAATATTGTTGATGCCCTTCTTGACCTCCTCGTTGTTGCTTCCACCAGCATTACTGGAGCTAAACACAACTTTGTTATCAGCATGCACGTATTCCTTTACCTGAACTCCTCGAAGAGAGCTACCCAAGGGATTCTCCTCAAGCCTTCTGCTCTCCACACCAGTTTTGGAGAGGATGATGACCAAACCAAATATAAAAACAAGCACAAATGACATCTTCATTGTTGATCAGCTACAACAAAGCAAAAAAATTCACCATTTCAATACTAAGGTATCCTATATGTAACAATTAATTTCGAACTTTGATATATTCAACAGATACATGTGCTAATATGGTTAAGTAAATAGCTAAAACTAGTACGAGTCTTAGAACTTACCTTGAACTCAATTCCTCCAAGTTTGAGATATTTTATATGAGACATGATATTTATAAGGGAACCTTCAAGGTTGGAAAAAATAGAGAAAGTAACAAGATAAACATTAGGAATCTTATTGTGCGTATCGGTCATGCGCGCATATCATTCGACACAGTGTGCCTACAGATTTATTGTGCGAATTATGTCATCTGCACCAATGAGATAGTGGTGAATAATAATCATGTCGCCGATAGATGAAATCAATTGCAATTGATGTCTAACTTCGTATGCTAGTCAAAAGGTTCAAATAGGCACTTCACTCAACCCTATATTGGACAACTATTAGTTTCCCTAGTTCTCTAATGATAAGAAATATCTACTTCTATACCTATACTATCAACGTTGTTTGCCAATTTGCTCATTACTCCATCATATGTATGCTTGACTTGTGATGCAAATAGAAGAACTTCTTCGTAAACAAGTGCAGGGACAATTAGTATGAATTTAGTGAAGTTAAACCAACCAAAAGAATCATGCTAAATTCCTAACTACTGAAATGAATATAAATTTTCAGTTTATTATGCATATATCATGGGAAATATCATGTTCAATTCGTGACTAGTAATATGAATATAATTGTTCAATTATTATATTATTGTTGTTGTTGTTCATGTCTTTGAATGAAGCATCATAGTCATAAGCATAACCAAATATATGTAAACCTACATCTGCTAAAAAACACAGATTTAATATTAGCACATCCAATTTCTATTTAACAAGTTGTATAAGTAAGTAAAATGCCATTACAAATTGTTTAACATTGTTGTTTTGAGAACTGATTCTTAACTTAGATATTTTGGTTTGACAAAATTTCAATGTGCCCAGATGGAATGTTGCCTTTAGGGTTGGATAGAACTGAGAAATCCCTTTTTCTTTTTTTGCCTTTGGTGTTGTGTTTTCTATGTGCTCCTCAGATGTTCTATACATCTAATCCTAGTTCACATGTTTCTGCTCATAATCATAACTCTTATGGTTTTTTATCATTACAAAAACTATTCCATGCATGCGTATATCCATCAAAATATGCAAATAAGAACCCAATATGGGGCCTCAGGTCTTCTCCCTCAGTTGATATAGTGCAAGATTCATTGTAGGACTCTATTTCTCTCGGTCCAAACATGAACTGTTAATGTTGTAACAATGAGCATTCTTTGATGGCTAGTATTCCTGCATGGAATAGTTTCTATTCTTACCAAGTCCATCAGAAAAATATATGTATAATTACTGATGGAAGTATGAACTACAACAAAAGATACAAGCATTCCTTGCATTCTAGTAAGCAGCATCGTGATAATTTGCAATGCCAAATAAGATTCTCCACATATGCTGGTGCCTCTCTTGGAGGAGTTGATTTATCTGAGGGTCATGCATATTTTTGCAAACGCACAAACATAAATTATGGTGCTGTCATATGCATTGAATCCCTGACTCTTTAGCGATAAGGGCACCAATGAGATATTGGAGAATAATAATCGTGTTGCCGATAGACAAAATGATTGAAATTGAGACCGAATTAATATAAATATGTCCAACTTTTTATGCCCATAAAAAAAATTGAGATATATGTTTTGCTCAAATCTCTTTTGGACAAAGATTATTGCCTAATTCTCTAATGATAAAAATAATATCTGCTTCTACAACTCTACTATCAGCATTATTTGCCAATGTGGTCTATTACTTGAGAGATGACCAGGAAAAATGACCAAGCATAAGTATACTTATCTTATAATCCAAATAGGAAAGCTTCTTTAGAAAAGAACAAAGACAATTAGAATGAACTTAGTCAATCTAAAATGATAATGATCAAAAGCTCAATCATTCTATATATCATGAAAAAAAAAAATCATGTTAAATTCCATACTTGTAAAATGAATATAATTGTTCAATTATTAATTATTGTTGCTGTAGTTCATTGCTTTGAATTAATGAAGCATCAAAGTCTTAAACATAGCCAAGCATAAGTATAGACATCATTATGCAGGTTAGGTTGGCTAAACCGGTGGCTATCCAAAAGATAAGGTCTACAAGGAACTTCTTTAAAGACATCAAGTCATGATCCATGCTTTGGCCTGTTTTTGATGAATTGAATGAATAGAAAAGCTAATTAACGGCTTGTTTGAATTAGTAAAACTTATGCTTAGATATTTATTTTTGACAAAAAATTCCATATATTCATATACAGTGTTGCACTTGGTCTGCTAGGAGGGGTATCGGCACATGGATAGAACTTTTAGACCAAAACTTCAGTGTTGACTGTTAATTATACTTGAAAATCCCATTATTTTCTTAGGTATTTGGCATAGCAAATTATCAAAACCCTAAACCCTAGAAGAACTACATATGAATTATTTGAAAGCAAACTGCCTTGGTTCTTAGGGCTTGATTAAGTTCATTTTTTTTTGTACTTGTTATGTGTTTTGCAAATGTTCCATGTTCTCACGCTCAGCCTTTATTTGGATACCGTGTTCATCCTCTATGAGAGAGAGAGAGAGAGAGATGTCCCAACTTTGTTAGCATAAATGTAGGGTTTGCCCCACAAAGAGACTCCAGACGTTACATGTAACACATGCATAACAAGAAATATTGCCTATAATATCATGTACATTCAACTAACTAGCTGCTACCTACCTGTGTATCATAGAAGACATATATAAATTATATATATATATATATATTCTTCATGTATTTCATTTACCATGTTATTATGCATGTATACCATTAGAGAATGCTGATCTCACAAATTTCATGTTTCAAGTGTATTTCCAAGTTGATTTAGTAATTGTCCTGGTTTGAAGGATTGCTCAGCGTTCTACATTCTGAGTTATCCATAGAAACAGTGTGGTCAATTTGAGGTTAGTATGTAAATTCTTCCTTCTTGTGTTTTTTTCAAAATAATCTTTTTTCACATGCTTCTCCTTGACTTTTTTACACTATCTGCTTATTCAAGAAGCTTTAAGACAGAAAAGTAGTAACATGAATTTTATAGTTATGGTGAATGCAGTTGTTGTTGTATTAGTACCTATGGCTTACAATGGTACTTGTTCTGTTATTGTCTCCAAACTTGTAGCATCCTTCATGTTCCTTTATACAAATTGATTTTTTATTGTACCAATAAGAGGACAACCTAAGCAGCAGAGGAAGATAATTAAATAATACACCATAGGTGGTCATCTTTATGCCTTTCCTTTTGTGGAATCCTGCCTTTCCTAAAGGCCACTCATGTTGCAAATTGCATCAGGCAAGGTTGAGGATATCTGGTGACTGATTTCTGATAGCCCCTAAATTAGCAAGCTGGTAGATACGTGTTTGAGAGGCTTGCTCAGTGCCTTCAAGATCTTGGCACTAATCAATTATTGCTATTAAAATATGCTTCTTTGGTAATGTATAACCACCCACCATCTTATGATTTTGACTTGAGTGGAAGGCCCTTAATATTTTAATCAATACCACTTCAATTTGCTTTCTGGTATCCTCTGTATAAATAAGCTTTCAGATATCTTCACAAATGATAGTAGTCTTCAAGATTCTAGACAGTGAATCCTGTGCATGCAAGACTTCCTTGAGTTCAACAGAAACTTATCTCCTGTTTCTTGTCATGTTCTCTACTCCACTTGTCTTGAGACTCTACAACTTTCCTTCTGAGAGGACTGGAACGCTCCAAATGTTGTTTTGCTTCCGATGGTAGTCATTGCTGAAACCGGCAGAGTAGATCATCTGCTTTTGACTAAGAACAGACAGTGTTGGGCTGATAACCCATATTCAGCCCATGTGGGCTAGGCAGCCCACAGCCCACACCTCCTTTTAATCTAATCCTAATTAAGATTAGAGGGGTGTGGTGGCTGCGTTTTAAAGTAGAAAAAGGTTATAAAAAGACAGCAACGAGACAGATCTTGAGTGTCACGGGATTCCAAAGAGAAGAAGGAGAACAAGACAGAAAAGAAAGGGAAGAAGACAAGGACAACGCAGAGACTGTTCTCAATCATCTAGCAGTGTTCTCATCTCAAGTTAGATCAAATCTACAGTAAACTCTTGCTGTGATTACTTGGAGAGGTTTTAGATATTGTGGGTAGTGATGTGATCCTTGTATATCAGTTATTCTCTTATGGTTGTTGCTAGGGTTTAGGGCAAGAGATTGAGATTTGTATATTCATTATTCTCATAGTGGATTATCTCTAGTTTGTCCCGTGGTTTTTACCCTTCACATTGAAGGGGTTTTCCACGTATATCTTGGTGTTCTGTTTGATTATATTTCTATTTAATTCCACTGCGTATTATGGTCTTCTAGTATTTGTTCATATACAAAAGCTATTCTTTTTTATATCCCCATCAGAAGCATAGGAAAGCAAATCTACTGCTTCTGTCTAAGAAAGATATGGCTCCATCATTTGGTGGCTGAAAAAATGACAAGTGAGATGGCTCCGTCTGCTGCGATGGTATTTAGCTGACAAACTAGGTTGTCGGATGGTAGCTGGAATACCATCCTAATCATGCTATAAGATGACAGTCTTGTCAGCAAAACAAGGAGCTTATCCTATGATGATCGTCTTCTATAGGATAAATGGAGCAGGACAGATCAGAGAGGTTCATAGACTCGAGTTTTTCTTCATGGAAATGGAAATCTATTTATCTCGCACTTAATCCACATCTTGAATCCTAAGTGCATGCCGCTGTGGATGTCTTGGCTTGTTTCTTCCTCGTTGCCTTTTGCTTTACTTCCACTTTGATATTTTCTTTTGGACTTTTCATCTATCTAATTCCTAATTGGATCTCTTTCTATTCATGTTTTACCAAAATTTCTTTGTTCCTGTCATTTTTATTATATCTTGAATGGGCTAAGTTTACTCTTATCTTTACTCAGGGAAAGGAAAAGAGAGCAAGATGTGACACTGGAAGAACAAAGGAGAATGAAGTAGTAGATGCAAATAATTGCTGAGAGGCTCTTGGAGCTGCACCAGTGACATGCTAACAGTTTCTGGTGGTTCGCACAAGGATTCATATGTACCAGAGAAGAATAACTTAGGAGGTCAGAACGTGTGCTAGCATAAGATAGTTGGTATGGTGATACTACCTCGCTGATCCAGCAAGCGAGCCAACGACTTCATAGTCGATGTATTCTGTTCGGTATGGCCAGAACGAGATTTGTTGGATGTATAATTCGTCTCGGCACCAAAGTAATGGCTCAAATTAAACACATAGAACCTGATTATATGGTGAGAAAGGCCTTCGGCCTGACACCATGTCGGAGTTTAAATTGCTGCCGATTCATTTGTAAGTTTAGTACATGAGAAATGATTCACTACTTTGTATTATGACACTTACTGTAGTGCTTGTTGACGTTATGGATGAATGCAATAGTTATCTCAGATGATGATAATGTTTCCATTTCGTCATATGATGGCATATGCTTTGCTTGCATTCAGGTTGGATGGAAGTTGAATAAAGAAATGAGTGCAATTTTTTCTCCCACAAGTACATGAAATACTTTGAAGGAGTAGATTTGAACTCATAAAATGCAATCTTCGAGTGTAGTTTGTATCAGCTAAGGTTGTGTGAAATCCAGATGTATCAAGTACTTGCTATGCATTGTAAGATCAATAAGAATAGCTTTGATCAGATCTCATGCTTGAAGGAAAAGGAAACCGAAAGCTTAAACTAAACTTTAGAAGTTGCAAATAATATCACATCTAGTGGAGAATTGCATGCGAAGTTATAGTCAATCATCACTGAATTCACTATTTTCTTGGGTTAATCATTCAATAAAATACATCTTTCAACGCCAGATCGCTATCAAGAATTTGTCAATACAAACCAAGATTTTGAGGAGAAACGATCTCGAGAAAAGACAGATATATGCATTTTTGCTTGATGATGCTTGTAAATAGTTAATTCAGCATGATAGTGTCAACTTCTTTTCCTTCGTATTATTAACTTCTTTCTACAAACCTTGACCTCCGTGTGTATGTGTAGAGAGAGAGAGAGAGAGAGAGAGAGAGAGACTCTTCTTATATTACAGAAGGGAGTAAGGTTCACAGAGCAGGGGTTGACATCCATGCGTGGTCTACGCACCGGGAACCTATTCATGTACTCTTAGCACGTATGGCATCTCACATGCTGCTTTACTCCAACCGTAGTTTCAGGAACCATGGCTTCATCCTGTGCCGCCGACATTTCCGCCATCTCCCGGCATGTACCCTGGACTATTCACCCAGTTGTTGTACTGATCTCTGGGTATGGCGTGATGGTTATTGGTGTCGGCATCAGAATAGCCAAACCTTTCCACTCCTTGCTCTCCCTCATCAGCTTGGCCTCCTCCATGGATGTCGTCTTCCAACAACACCTTCCTTGGCATCACTGAGCATGAGTTCATCACTAGAACTCCAAGCAAGAGAATCCCCACCAACTTCATCCTTTCTTTGGCTAACCTGAGAGAATGATTGATGTAGGCTGCATCACAACAATATACCTTACTTGAGAGACCTGAAAGCATAAGATAAATCTCACCAACACAAGAGAGAAAGCTTCAGACAGAGAGAGGTATGAAGGTTCTTACTGCGAGCTGGTGGTTCAGTGAGTATTGGGGCTGCTTTTATAGGCAAGAAATGTTACTGCCTCCTTTTTTTTCCCTTCTTCGTCTGAAGAAGAAGATATGTTACTGTTAAGAGTTGATATTCCATAGACTTTTCCTTCATGGATTCTCCACCGATTAAAAACAATATCAAGCGGGCACACAAATTAAACGGCAAAATGATGGGTTAATGGAAAGTGTCTTTTGCCTAAATCCTGTGGCATTGTCGGCAGGTCTGAGAGGAATTACTTGTTCAGATTTCGTTTGCTTATATGTGAATTCAATGTCATACAGTTAATTGTGAAAGAAGAATCCATAGTTAACAGTGTTTACTGTTAATGCAGTAAGAGTCAAGCAAATGACATGCAAAATGAATTCTGTTCGACGTGAAGTCCTTGTCCAGCATCCGTGGCTGACAATTTGATGTAGGATGACGGTGCACACAACAGAACCCTAATTTATGGAATCAGTAAAACATATCATTTTTCTAGGAAAAGGAGTCATGCTTACAAGAAGAACAAACGCCTTTGTAGAGGTTTCCCGTCCTTCTCTACAGGAACAAGGAAACACTCGATATTTTCTGGCCTAAATTCCAACCAAATGAAGCTTTATTTTCTGACTAATCAAATTTGAAAGCAAATAGAACAAAGGAATCAAATCTCATACAACTATAAATTAAAAAAATTACATACACATAAATAGAAAATGATGAATTTTTTTGTTTGGTGCCATATGATGCATGCATAAAAAATGTATCACTCTATGAGCAAACTATATAAGAAAACTAAGTGCTTCAAAAGAATTGAAACTATGTATGCTGATGAAAAGAAATAGCTTGTTAGCAATGATTACCATGCCTTGTTTCAGTTCACTCGACTGGTAATTGTCACTTCACTGTCTTGTTAAACTGGTTGTGTTCTTATGTACCTTCCACACGACTCCCTGTCATCTTCTATTCGTTTCTGAATCATTTGCATCTGGATGTTGATTGTTAGATGTGTCTACTTGGAGAGGTTTCAGGATTCTGTGCTGCTGATGGATTTGGTCATCTCTAGATCTGGCTTATCATGTCAACTATTGAGTAGCTAATCAACACTAACAGTGGCCATCACATCCCTTCACCTATCTCATCAGCAACCCCCTGAGTTCATTATACTCCTTGTTCCACTTCCATCCATGCATATTTAGAGCTCGTCGTCCAGTTCTTGTATATACCTCGATGTTTTCTTGGTCCAAGTCCTTGAATCCACGATCTGATTCTTGATCCATGCGAGCTTACAAATCTAGTACCATGTTGTAGATATCATCAACCGAGGAATAAGAACTCTTAACATGGCCTGCTCTCTTTCTGGCCCATTAATGGGCGATCTCTAGCTATATCCATCCATCTCCTCATCGAGTGACAATGTGTTTATGGATATCTATCATGGTTTTATATAAATGCACAACATATGAGTGTGGCATCATTGATATAAATGTTCCCTGAAGTGAATCTAGTGTTTTATTTTGAAAACACCATACAGTATTTTTTACCATTATCTGGCATGTTTTGAAAACACTATACAGTATTTTTATTTTGAAAACACTATACAGTATATTATAGTGTTTTCGAAATAAAAATAATATATAGTATTTTTGAACTAGCATTATAATGTTTTTGAATTCAAAACATTTTACAGTAATTTTAAAATAAAAACCCTATACAATATTTTTAAAGCACAATACAATTTGGATGATTTTTTTTTTTTTACTTTAGGCAGAAAATTGCATGGCAACTTTTGAGGGTATTTTAATATTTTTAAAATAAGATATCACTGTTTGAGAATTTTAAAAAGACGTAATATTTAAAAAAATTGTAAAGTTTTTTTTTTCCAGACAATCACCCAATCATTATTTACCATTTCATTAACATAATCCAAAACCTAGGGTTTCATGCAGGTGCGAGAACGCACTTGGCAGCTTTCATCATAGCCATGCATCTGCTTTCTGATGTAACCTCTTGAGTAGACCCTAAAGTTCTAACAAGCATACCAAAGTAGAGTTCTTGCTGGAAGACAAGATGAACTTTGTTCGTGATGAAAACTAGGCTTCGACGTCTTCATGAGGAACATATGCCAGATAAATTTATGCAAGGATATAATGGAGGTGTTTGGCTTGCAAGATCGAAATAGTTTTTGGTTCTCCCCGAGAGAGGGGTTTCTTCTTCCATGAAACACGTACACATGGTCGCAAATGGAGATTCCTTGACGCTTTAAAGTGCGACGCGTCTTGGAATCTGAACCAGATCAGACAAGTTCTATGATTGATGTCTGAAGAGTGAGAGTTATGAGATATAATGGAGGTGTTTGGCTTGCAAGATCGAAATAGTTTTTGGTTCTCCCCGAGAGAGGGGTTTCTTCTTCCATGAAACACGTACACATGGTCGCAATAATTGAATGGAGATTCCTTGACGCTTTAAAGTGCGACGCGTCTTGGAATCTGAACCAGATCAGACAAGTTCTATGATTGATGTCTGAAGAGTCAAAGTTTTGAGATAATCTCATCTTACATACATATGTAGCTTCGTAAATCAGTTTCAATATTATATATATATATATATATATATTGACAGAATCAGATTTGAGACACTACTCAACACCAAAATTTCTTTTCCTTTGCTTGCGTTTAGATCAAATTTATCACCTAACCAAATTCATTTACCAGTTCATTGACATGATTCAAGTCTCGAGAGGTTCTTGTGGGTCCGCCAAGAACAAACCTGACATAGCCATGTTTTCCTGTTCCGATAGGAACATCATTGCCATGTTAGTAAAGCAAGTTATAGGACGAGTACTGTCCTTGCGAGTCGTCAACTATTTCTCTTTTGGCTTGACAAACTGTTTCGGGTTAGGGTAAGAGTCCAAATAGCACGTACCATAACCTTTCAAGAAAACTCATGCTACGAGAGATCCACACGGAATGAATAAGATTGTGTGAGAAATATTTAACACAATACCCTCCATCTGCATCAAGAAAGCCTCACTGCATGAAATCTTCCAATATCTATCACCATGATTAGCGTACTACTTGATATAGCAATTTTCTCAAAATAATAACATGAGAAATGCTCACATATTGTGAGAATGCGATTGAGCATTAACTCACATAAGGTGTACCTGAGAGAGGAGGAAGATGAGAAGGCATTGGGCGTGTGCAACCAAAAGAGAGACAGTACATGACTGATGAAGTCAGTACTTGTCTCATTTGACAAGGCTATGATGACATGCATGGCTATCATGTCAGCTGTCAAGTATTCTCGTTAGGCCTGCACGAAACCCAATGCTTCGGATTATGTTAATGAAATGGTAAGTAATGATCTTTGGTTGGGGATTAATATTATTATTTTGTTCGAATTCTCTTTTCTGAGATCCAAGTCAAGAATTTTCTCAGATCCAAGAAAACTAAGTGAAGAAGATGATGTGCATTTTTTGGTGTGATATTGGTATCTGTCTACTCATTAGATATTATTCATCTACGTCATCAGAAGCTCAAGTCTGCCATAAAACAATAGTTATTCTAGTAGATAAGAGAGATTATGTATTTTGCCTCTCGTTTAACTTCATACATAAAGCTTTTGATTTCTGTCGATCAAAATAAGCCTACAAGGGTTTAATAAGTGTATTACTATCAACTTCAACTTAACTCCACTTTTGATGTAGGACTAATCGGGATATTATAATTTCTCCATTTAAAGGTTTAACGTACTCTTCAAGGTTTGACATAGCCCAGGTCAAACCCTAGCATCGTGCATATGAGGCATAGTTTAGTGGTGGATCTACATCGTGATGAGTACTCCATCCATGATACTGAATATCATAACTTGAGCATGATAGGCTAATTAGCTCATCAAATTTGTTTGACCTAAATCATTAGTCAAAATACTTAAGCTAAAATTGATAACAAGTAATACACTCATTAGACCCTTATAATCAATCTTAATCTTGCCCACATGAGACAAATTGAGGTGTTATAGTAGACAACACTAAGTAAATGGAAGACAACGACACACTTCAATACAACATATACACGAGTAATAGATAGGGAGATCCTTGCAGTAGCTCCATTTTCTATATGCACTATGGGCTTTGGTTACACATAGTTTTTGATGCTGCGTATAACACGAGATCCTTGTTTACACTTAATTTTTGGGATGGATAGGGAGATAGAAAACTCAAATATGCTAGACTAAAATAGATAAACGCTTATCACTCAAGTCCTACAACTCTTAAGAGATACAGAAAACATCACCCAAAGGAATCATAAAACTCAACTCTAAGGACTCAATAAGCTTTCCAATGATATAATGTTTGCCTCATAATTTTTTTAAAGTTCATCTTGATATTAATTCAATCTCAACACTAAGATTCTTTCATGGATAACGAAAAAGCTAATGTAAGCACTTTAAATTTTTTAAAGTCATTGTATAGAGATACTCCTGTTTCAATTTCTCCTAGATGAAAAAGATTCATCCTCAAATCTCTATGATAAAGGGATAGGTAAGCAACATTGGAAGTATTTAAGATACCATAGCTATTCGATAAATCAATCTTGTATGCATTTTCACCAATATGTTGAAGGACATTGAAAGGATCATTAGCTTTGCAATGTTTTATGCACATCCTTATATCTTTTTACATTTTTTGCCAATAAATTTTTTTACATGAGCGTCAAAGTTTTATCTCTTCTAAAGTGTCATCCGAGCCCACTAGCATGAGCCGTTATCATGATAGAGTCTCTTAAAGAACATGGAGAAACACATAGACGATTGGTCTTGAAGAAATATCCATCATGAAGCAAACAATGATCATGGAAAAAATAATATTTTAAATATCAGATTTATGCTTGATGGTAAAATCATAGGCTTGTAAAAATTCAACCCATGTAGTAAACTTTATCAAAGTTTGGCAAAGAAAGAATATGAGCTTCAGTTACCTTGCTTTTGATTAAATTGAACCTCTTTTTTTGCTTCATTTGTCTATTTGAAATTGGTTACTTTTAAGTATTCAGTGATATGCACCATAATTGAACTACAAAATTGAAAAAATAAATAAATAAATACCTCTTTGGAGAAATTCAAAAAGTAAGATTTTTCTTGATAATTCCCTCATCCAAATGTACAACTATAAAATTATACTATGTTTGAAAGGGTATATAAATAATATCATTATTGAGGGATAGATATCTATATATGAACGTGCAAAAGAAATGGTTAAAAGTTTATACCCATAGAAAATTGTAGTTTCAAAGAGATCTTATAAATAACAAATATATTAAGGTTGTTATGCCTCAAAGACAGGAATTTATTGACTTATGTGTGTCTCTTAATATGATGATACTGTTTCTATAAACTAGGAATGAGAAAAATGTAGCTTCTACACAATGCATTTTGATTACACCACAAAGAAGGGGATGGCAAGTGTCAGTCAGCCATCGATGAAGAAGTAATACATGACACGGAATTTAAGAGCCCACAAGATAATGCCTACATATGTTTGGCCATAGGCTCACAAACCCTAACATCTCTATAGATATATATGAAGAAGCTACATGGGTAGGTAAAATGATATGGTCCTCACACTTTAATTAGCACTGCAGGCATCAATCATAGAGCTTGTCTCATCTGGTTCAGATTCCATGACGAGCCGCATGCCTCGACATCAGCGCACTTTAAAGCGTCAACGAATCCTCCATTTAATCATTACGACCCACGTGTACATGTTTCATCGAGGAAGAAACCCCTCTCTCTCAAGAAGAACCAAACCTATTGCGATCTTGCAACTTAAACACCTCCATTCCCTTGCATTAATTAATCTACATGTCTTCTTCATGGAGGCAGCAAATTAGCATAGTTTTCTTGACTAGGTTTTCTTGATGGGAGAATTAGGGTTTATGCTGCTGAAAGAAAAACTCTTTAGGGTTTTACATGTGGCTAGAGATCTTTTATGGTCTATCCTAGAAGATATGGTAAGATCAAAGGATGACAAGATAGAATTATTTCATGTGATTTGGGAAGTAGTGGTCTAACTTTGCAAACGAACTAGAGATGGAATGTTTTGGTACTATTTTCTTTCTATGGATTCAAGAACATAGCGAATGCCATAGCTCTCTCTCTCTCTCTCTCTCTCTCTTAGGAGCTGGGATTGAGTGCATAGAAAATATAATAAGTCAAGCCAGTCATTACATCTTATTATATTTAGCAGTGTAGGACATTAATCTAAAGATCCAGACATCCATTACATGTGGAGCTATCCATGACACAAAGTACTTTAAAGCATTTGCTCTTTACACCGAGCAAATTTGACATATCCTATAGTGCAGTAGCAGATAACAGTTAAGGGCAACAGGGCTTCATGGGTGCTTAGGAAGATCACCAAACATCCTTCGATATTCATCGATCGATATCTGGTGGTGTGAATCTGCTGACATACCCAGAGTGTGTGCAAAAGGATCACCATCATACTTGTTGTTCTTGGCATTGCTATTTCTATTATTATCATTGGCATTCTTTGGAAATCCAAAGGGATAGCCAAATGATGGATCTACAGTAGCTTTTCCCTTCTTCTCTCCCATACTTTTAATGTTCTTCTTGATCTTCTCATTGTTTCTTCCACCAATAGTGGAGCCAAAGACAACTTTATTATGATCGAGCATGTAGTCCTTTCCCTTAACTCCTTGAAGAGAGAAATCCAAGGGATTCTCCTCAAGCCTTCTACAATCAACACTTGTTTTGGAGATGATCATGACCAAACCAATTGTGAGAACAAGTGCAAATGGGATCTTCATTGTTGATAAGCTGCAACAAAGCAAAAATTGACCATTTCAATACTAAGATCCTAATATATAGCAGTCAAATTTTGAGCTTTGATACATTCATCATCTAAATGTAATAATATAGCTATGTAAATTGCTAAAACTAGTATGAGCCTTAGTGTTTACCTTGAATTCGCTCCCTCCGAGACAAGTTTGAGATACTGGATATGAGACACAATATTTATAAGGAAAATTTTAAGCATAAACAAGTTAATAAAAATTAACAAGATAAACATTAGGAATCTTATGGTGCCTTTCGATCATGCCCACATATCCTATGAAACATAGGTTGCATAAGATAATTATTATGCTAATTATATATGTCACTAGTGAGATAGTGGAGAATAATAATCGTGTCATCGATGGACAAAATGATTGCAGTTTAGACTACATTAGTTTAACTATGTCTAACTCTTTATGCTTGTTAAAAAGTTGAGATCTTTTGGACAAAGATTATTGCCTAATTCTCTAATGATAAAAAAATATATACTTCTAGAACTCTACTATCAGCATTATTTGCCAATGTGCCCCATCAATTTAGAGATGAGCAGGAAAAATAACCCACCACAAGTATACTTATATTGTAATCCAAATAGGAAAGCTTCGTCAGAAAAGAACAAAGACAATTAGCATGAACTTAGTCAATCTAAAATGATAATAATCAAAAGCTCAATTGTTCTATATATCATGAAAAGAAAATTCATTTTGAGTTCCTAACTAATAAAATGAACATAATTGTTCAATTATTACATAGTTGTTGTTGTTCATTGCTTTGAATTAATGAAGCATCAAAGTCGTAACCATAACCAAGCATAAGTGTAGATATCATTATGCTGATTAGGATGGCTAAAGTGGTGGCTGTCCAAAGATAAGGTCACATTGCTTGTGCAAGAGTCTACAATGAACCCCTTTAAAGACTTCAAGTCATGATTAACTTATAATGGTTTTTTAGCATACATTATGGACCATGCTTTGACTTGTTTTTGATGAATTAAATGATTTTTAAATCTAATTAATGGACAATCCCAATATATTTTTCAGTATTTGGCATAGCAAAACATCAAAACCCTAAACCCTAGAAGAATCATGGAGGAACCATTTGCAAGCAAACTACCTTGTTTCTTAGGCCTTGATTAAGTTCACTATTTTATGTACTTGTTATGTGTTTTGCAAATGTTCTATGTTCTCATGCTCAACCGTTATTTGTATATCATGTTTATGATATATTTTTATGCTCATACATAACAATCATGGTTCATAATAGCCATCAAACATCCGTCATCATGAGTCCATCCCTTCGGTTATTTTGGTAAATAAAGATAAGGAGAGAGAGAGGGAGATATGTCCCAACATTGTTAGCATAAATATAGGGTTTACCCCACACAAAAAACTCTAGATTTTACATGTAACATATGCACAACAAGAAATAATGCCTATAACATCATGCATACTGAATTAACTAGCTGCTACCTACCTGTGTATCATAGATCAGAAGACCGACAAGTGCTCTTCCTCGTAAAAAATTGCATGTGATTTGGAAAGGAGCGGTCTGACTTTGTAAAGGACCAACAACTGGAAATTTTAGTGAATGCCTCATAGCTATCTATTACTCTTCGGAATTGGTGCTATGTGGACAGTACATATAACAAGCCAAGCTAGTCATGGACATTTTATTTTAAGCAGTAGTAGTTCAGTACATTGACAGAAAAGCCCCAGCCATCCATGACATAATGATCTAGAGCTATACATGGCAATAAGTACTTGAAAGCATTTGCCCCATATACTGAGCAAATCTCACACATCCTATATACTACTGTAGAAGATAGCAGTTCATGGTAGCAGCATAGTCTTAAGGGCGTTTGGCAGAATCCCTTAAGTTGTGGTGCGGTAAATTGTCCGTGGGTCGAGTGCGTGACATGGTACTAACATCAAACATCTTGTTCTCGGCATCCTTCGTGGCACTAAAGCGATAGCCAGGTGATGCATCTTTAACAGCTTTTACCTTCATCTCTCCAGGAGTACTGTTGATGTCCTTCTTGGCCTTCTCGTTGTTGCTTCCACCAGCACTACTGGAGCTAAACACAACTTTGTTATCAGCAAGCACGTATTCCTTTCCCTGAACTCCTCGAAGAGACTGATCCAAGGGATTCTCCTCAAGCCTTCTGCCTTCCACACCAGGTTTGGAGAGGATGATGGCCAAACCAAATGTAAAAACAAGCACAAATGACATCTTCGTTGTTGATAAGCTACAACAAAGCAAAAAAATCACTATTTCAATACTAAGATATCCTATATGTAACAATTAATTTTGAGCTTTGATATATTCAACAGATACATGTACTAATATTGTTAAGTAATAGCTAAAACTAGTATGAGTCTTGAAACTTACCTTGAACTCAGTTCCTCCAAGTTTGAGATACTTGATAGGAGACATGATATTTACAAGGGAACCTTCAAGGATGGGAAAAATAGAGAAAGTAACAAGATAAACATTAGGAATCTTGTTGTGCGCATCGGTCATATGCGCATATTATACGGCATAGCATGCCTAAGGTATTTATTGTGCAAATTACATCACACGCACCAATGAGATAGTGGAGAATAATAATCATTTCGTCGATGGATGAAATCGATTGCAATTGACACTCCATTGATTGTCATATGTCTAACTTTGTATGCTAGTCAAAAGGTTCAAATAGGCACTTCACTCAACCCTAGAAATATCTATTTCTTCACTTATACTATCAACATTGTTTGTCAATTTGCCGATTACTCCACCATATGTATACTTGACTTGTAATGCAAATAGAAGAACTTCTTTGTAAACAAGAGCAAAGACAATTAGTATGAACTTAGTCAAGTTAAACCAACCAAAAGAATCATGTTAAATTCCTAACTACTGAAATGGATATAATTTTTCAGTTATTTTACATATCATAAGAAGTATCATGTTCAAGTCTTGACTATTAGTGTGAATATAATTGCACAATTACTATACTTTGAATGAAGCATCATAGTCATAAGCATAAGAATAGCCAAACCTATGTAAACCTACATCTGCCCAAAAACACAGATTTAATATTAGCACATCCATTGTCTATTTAACAAGTTGTATAAGTTATTAAAATACCATCACAATTTGTTTAACATTGTTGTTTTGAGGACTGATTCTTAACTTACACTAATCCTAGTTATATACATCTAATCCTAGTTCACATGCTTAATTAAATTTCATTTGTTTACCTTTGCATGATTATTCTTCTGCTCTTAATCATAACTCTTATGGCTTTCATCAGATCAATAACTATTCCATGCATGCATATATTCATCAATTTTATATTGAAACAAGAACCCAATACTCGATGGCATTCTCACAATTTGTGAGCAATATATGAGCATTTCTCATGTTATTATTTTGAGAGAATTGCTATATCAAATAATATACTAATCATGGTGATAGATATTTGAAGGTTTGATCGAGACTCCAGTCCAGAAAGAGACTGTCTTGAGGAAGATGGAGGGTAATAGAACATTGTGTTATATATTTCTCACACAATCTCTCGCATTCTGTGTGGATCTCTTAAGGAATAAGTTATCTTGAAAGGATTTTTTGTGCGTGCTATTTGGACTCTTACCCTAACCCTAAACAGTTTGTCAAGCCAAATGAGAAATAGTTGATGACCCGCAAGGACCGTACTCGTCCTATAACTAGTTTTACTAACAGGGCAATGATGTTCCTATCGGAACAAGAAAACATGGCCATGATTTCGCCCGTCAGGTTTGTTCTTCTCAGACCCTCAAGAACCTCTCAAGACTTGAATCATGTCAATGAACTGGTAAATGAATTTGGTTAAGGTGATAAATTTGATCTAAACGCAAGGAAAGGAAAAGAAATTTTTGTCTTAGAGTAGTGTCTGAAATCTGATTCTGTCAAAATATTTGTTAATGTCCCTCCTCGAGTTCATACACATATATATAAATAATATTGAAACTGGTATACTAAGCTACATATGTATGTAAGAAGAGATGATCTCGAAACTTTCACTCTTCAGACATCAATCATAGAACTTGTCTGATCTGATTCAGATTCCAAGACGAGCCGCATGCCTAGACACCAATGCACTTTAAAGCGTCAAGGAATCTCCATTCAATAATTGCTACCCATGTGTACGAGTTCATGGAAGAACCAAAAACTATTTCGATCTTGCAAGCCAAACACCTCCATTATATGCTTGCATAAAGTCATCTGGCAAGTTTCTTCATGAAGACATCGAAGCTTAGTTTTCATCACGAACAAAGTTCATCTTGTCTTCCAGCAAGAACTCTACAATGGTGTGCTTGTTAGAACTTTAGGGTTTACTCCACACCGCAAGAAAAACTTTAGGGTTTACATGTAACAGATGCATAGCTGGTAATATTGCCTAACAAAGCTAATAATTAATGTCTTCAAGCAAGAACTCAACTTTGATGTGCTTGTTAAATCTATGGGGTTTACAAACAACAGATGCTTCAGTAGAAATATTGCCTCTAACATCATGTACACTAAATTAACTAGGTAGCTACCTACATATCTATTGTAGAAGATAGAATGATGAGACATACATGAGTAGAAGTTTGTGAAGGACCAAGAGCCACAATATCTAGTCAAATCTTCCCTCTAGAAATCATTAAAAATAATAGTGAGAGCCATAGCTTTCTGTCTCTCTTAGGAGTTTGTATTGTGTGGATATAATGTAGCAAGCCAAGCTAGCCATGGACATTTTATTTTACTTAGTAGTTTAGTACATTGACCAGGAGGCCTCAGTCATCCATGACACAACCTAAGGACATATGCAGCACATATTACTTGAAACCATTTTGCTCTATATACTGAGCAAATTTGCTACACACATACACTACTAGTAAGAGTCAACAGTGCCAGGCTGCAAGGCTTTAAGGGTGCTTACGAATATTATGATACATCCTTCGGTAGTCATCGATTGATATCTCATGGTGTGTGTCCATGGACATGCCTTGGGTTTGTGCAATAGGATCACCATCACACTTGTTGTTGTTGTCCTTGCCATGGTTTTTGCTTTTGGCTTTATTGGTGGCAAGTGATGGATTTCCGATATCTTTTCCTTTCATTTCTCCAAGATTGTTGATGTCCATCTTAGTTTCTTCATTGCTCTTTCCACCAACACTAGAACTGAAGACAGATTTATCATCATGAACCATGTTTTCCTTTCCCTTATCTCTGTGAAGAGAGAAACTCAAGGGATTCTCGATGTATTCACCTTCCACACTATTGTTGGAGAAGATCATGATCAAACCAAATATTAAAACAAGCACAAATGAGATCTTCATTGTTGATAAGCTGCATCAAAACGAAAATGATGATCTCAATAGTTAGATACTATACCAATTAATTTTGAGCTTTGATGTTTTCATTAACTTGATCGTGTGCTAACATGGTTAAATATATGACTAAAGTAATAGGAATCTTGGAAGTTACCTTGAATTGACTTCCTCCGGGACAAGTTTGGGATGCTCTTGTATGAGGGCACGGTATTTATAGGCAGATATTCAAGCTTAGATGAACTGATGTAAATTGACAAGATAAGCTTTGGGAATCCTGTGGTGCTTTTCGATCATGCCCGTATTTTCTATGAACATAGCATGGATAAGATAATTATTGCGCTAATTACATCATGCACACTGATGAGGTAGTGGAGAATAATAATCATGTCGCCAATGGAACAAAATTAATAGCAATTTAGGCTACATTAGTTTTACATAGGTCTAATAGGTTATGCTCCTCAAGGTGTAAAAATATACGTACATCACTCAGACCTACATTAGACAAATTAAAGATGTCTACCCAATTCTCCAAAGATGCACAATATCTAACCGGAAAACAATACTATCAGTATTTGTTTGCCTATGTGCTCCACTAGTATCGATATGACATGGAAAAAAGACCAAATCATTTATGTATTTGACTTCAATTGTAAATGAAAAGCATTTAGTATGAACTTAGTCTAGACTTATAGTTATTGAAATTTATGATACCACCTTAATTTATGTTTGTGTGTTTGCAAAAATATGCATGACACTCAGATAAATCAACTCCTCCGAGGGAGGCATCAGCATATGAAGAGTACTATTAGACCAAAACCTCAAAAGAGAATCTTAGTTGGCATTGCAAATGATCACAATGCTGTTTACTAGAATGCAAGGAATGCTTGTATCTTTTGTTGTAGTTCATACTTCCATGAGCAATTGTGTATGATTTTTCTGATGGACATGGTGAGAATAGAAACTATTCCATGCAGGAATACTAGCCATCAAGACATGCTCATTGTTACTCCATTAACTGTTCATGTTTGGACCGAGAGAAATAGAGTCCTACCATGAATCTTGCACTATATCTATGGTGGGAGAAGACTTAAGGCCCCATATTGGGTTCTTATTTGCATATTTTGATGGATATAATGTATGCATGGAATAGTTTTTGTTCTGATGAAAAACCACAAGAGTTATGATTATGAGCAGAAGCATTGAACTAGGATTAGATGTAGAACATCTAAGAAGCACATAGAAAGCACAATGCTAAAGGCAACAAAAAAAAAAAAGGGATTTCTCAGTTCTATCCAACCCTAAAGGCAACATTCCAATTGAGCATGTTGAAATTTTGTCAAAATTAAATGTCTAAGTATAAGTTAAGAATCAGTTCTCAAAACAACAATGTTAAACAAATTGCGATGGCATTTTACTAACTTATACAACTTGTTAAATAGAAAATGGATGTGTTACTAATCAATATGTGTTTTTGAGCAGATACAGGTTTGCATATGTTTCATTATGCTTAGGACTATGATGCTTCATTCAAAGACATGAACAACGACAACGATATAATAATTGAAAAATTATATTCATACGAATAATTAGGACTTGAACATGATACATTTCCTGATATGTATAATAACTGAAAAATTATATCCATTTCAGTAGTTAGGAATTTAACATGATTCTTTTGGTGTTTAACTTGACTAAGTTCATACTGATTGTCTTTGCTCTTGTTTACAAAGAAGTTCTTATAGTTGCATCACAAGTCAAGTATAGATATGGTGGAGTAATGAGCAAATTGGCAAACAATGTTGATAGTATGGTGTAGAAGTAGATATTTCTTATCATTAGAGAACTAAGGAAATTAATACTTGTGTGATATAGGGTTTAGTGAGATGCATATTTGAACCTTTTGACTAGAATGCTAAGTTAGACATATGACAATCAATGGAGTGTCGATTTCATCAATCGTGAAATCGGATACAATTATTACTCTCCACTATCTCATCGGTTTACATGATGTAATTTGCACAATAAATATCCTTGGCACACTATGTTCTAGGAAATGTGCACATGACCAATAAGCACAATAAGATTCTCAATGTTTATCTTATTATTTTCTATATTCTTCTAATCTTGAAAGTTATCTTTAAATATCATATCTCCAAGTATCTCAAACTCAAGAAAGTAAGTTTAAAGTAATTAATTTTTATTAATTATATATATAATTAAGTCTCGTATGATGTCTCATGTGTATATATATATGTATATATATATATACTCACGGCCCGTCCAATGACCCACACCACGTCACGCCTTGTAAGTATCTACGGAAGTGTGCCTATTCTCGTAAACGTACTTAAAACTATGCTGCTGCCATGCACTGCTCTCTGCTAGTGTAGTATGTAGGATGTGTGAGACTTTCTCGGTATATGGAGCAAATGCTTTCATGTACTGATCATCTACATAAAATAGGATGTCCATGACTGGCTTGGCATGTTCTTTGTACTGTCCACATAATACCAGCAATAGACTTTCGAGTTGTTGGTCTTTGTTATGATCATCTCTCTCTCTCTCTTTCCTTATTTACCAAAATAACCTAAGGGATAGACTCATGATGATGGATGAGTCATGGGTATTATGAACTATGAGAGTTATGTATGAACATAAAGATCAATCATATAGGATGAACACGGTATACAAATTAAGGCTGAGCTTGAGAACATGGAACATTTGCAGAACACATAACAAGTGTATAAAATAATGAACTTAATCAAGACCTAAGAACCAAGGTAGTTTGCTTTTAAATAATTCATATGTAGTTCTTCTAGGGTTTAGGGTTTTGATAATTTGCTATGCCAAATACGGAAGAAAATAATGAGATTTTCAAGTATAGTTAATAGTCAACACTGAAGTTTTGGTCTAAAAGTTCTATCGATGTGCCGATGCCCCTTCTAGTAGACTAAGTGCAACACCGTATATGAATATATAGAATTTTTTGTCAAAAATAAATATCTAAGCATTATTTTTACTAATTTAAACAAGCCATTAATTAGCTTTGCAATTCATTCAATTAATCAAAAACAGGCCAAAGCATGGATCATGACTTGATGTCTTTAAAGAAGTACCTTGTAGACCTTATCTTTTGGATAGCCACCAGTTTAGCCAACCTAATCTGCATAATGATGACTATACTAATGCTTGGCTATGCTTAAGACTTTGTTGATTCATTAATTCAAAGTAATGAACTGTAGCAACAACAATTAATAATTGAACAATTATATTCATTTTATAAGTATGGAACTTAACATGATTTTTTTTTTCATGATATATAGTATGATTGAGCTTTTGCTCATTATCATTTTAGATTAACTAAGTTCATGCTATTTTTCTTTTTTCTTTTCTAAAGAAGCTTTCCTATTAAGATTACAAGATAAGTATACTTGTGCTTGGTCATTTTTCCTCGTCATCTCTAAAGTGATAGACCACATTGGTAAATAATGCTGATAGTAGAGTTGTAGAAGAAGATATTATTTTTGTCATTAGAGAATTAGGCAATAATCTTTGTCCAAAAGAGATTTGAGCAAAACGTATATCTCAACATTTTGACAAACTTAAAAAGTTGGACATATTTATATTAATGCGGTCTCAATTGCAATCAGTTTTGTCCATCGGCAACACAATTATTATTCTCCAATATCTCATTGGTGTCCTTATGGCTAAAGAGTTGGGGATTCAATGCATATGATACCACCATAATTTATGTTTGTGCGTTTGCAAAAATATGCATGACCCTCAGATAAATCAACTCCTCCGAGAGAGGCACCAGCATATGTAGAGAATCTTATTTGGCATTGCAAATTATCACGATGCTGCTTACTAGAATGCAAGGAATGCCTATATCTTTTGTTGTAGTTCATACTTCCATCAGTAATTGTGTATATATTTTTCTGATGGACTTGGTAAGAATAGAAACTATTCCATGCCGGAATACTAGCCATCAAAGCATGCTCATTGTTACTCCATTAACAGTTCATGTTTCGACCGAGAGAAATAGAGTCCTACACTGAATCTTGCACTATATCAACAGAGGGAGAAGACCTGAGGCCCCATATTGGGTTCTTATTTGCATATTTTGATGGATATACGCATGCATGGAATAGTTTTTGTCTTGATGACAAACCATAAGAGTTATGATTATGAGCAGAAGCATGTGAACTAGGATTAGATGTATAGAACATCTGAGGAGCACATAGAAAACACAACACCAAAGGCAAAAAAAGAAAAGGGATTTCTCAGTTCTATCCAACCCTAAAGGCAACATTCCATCTGGGCACATTGAAATTTTGTCAAACCAAAATATCAATGTTAAGAATCAGTTCTCAAAACAACAATGTTAAACAATTTGTAATGGCATTTTACTAACTTATACAACTTGTTAAATAGAAAATGAATGTGCTAATATTAAATCTGTGTTTTTGAGGAGATGTAGGTTCACATATGTTTGGTTATGCTTATGACTATGATGCTTCATTCGAAGACATGAACAACAACAACAACAACAACAATATAATAATTGAACAATTATATTCATATTAATAGTCGTGAATTCAACATGATACTTCTCACAATGCATGTATAATAAACTGAAAAATTATATCCATTTCAGTAGCTAGGAATTTAGCATGATTCTTTTGGTTGGTTTAACTTGACTAAGTTCATACTAAGTGTCCCTGCACTAGTTTACAAAGAAATTCTTCTATTTGCATCACAAGTCAAGCGTACATAAAATTGACAAACAATGTTGATAGTATAGGTGTAGAAGTAGATATTTCTTATCGTTAGAGAACTAGGGAAACTAATAGTTGTCCAATATAGGGTTGAGTGAAGTGCCTATTTGAACCTTTTGACTAGCATACGAAGTTAGATATATGACACTCAATGGAGTGTCAATTGCAATCGATTTCATCCATCGGCGACATGATTATTATTCTCCACTATCTCGTTGGTGCGCACGACGTAATTCGCACAATAAATTCTTAGGCGCGCAAAGTCTTATGATATGCGCGCATGACCGATACGCACAATAAGATTCCAAATATTTATCTTGTTACTTTCTCTATTTGTTCCAACCTTGAAGGTTCCCTTATAAATATCGTGTCTCATATCAAGTATCTCAAACGTGGAGGATTTGAGTTCAAGGTAAGTTCTAAGACATCCTAGTTTTAACTATTTACTTAACCATATGAGCACATGTATCTGTTGAATATATCAAAGCTCGAAATTAATTGTTACATATAGGATATCTTAGTATTGAAATGTGAATTTTTCACTTTGTTGTAGCTGATCAACAATGAAGATGTCATTTGTGCTCGTTTTTACATTTGGTTTGGTCATCATCCTCTCCAAAACTGGTGTGGAAGGGAGAAGGCTTGAGGAGAATCCCTTGGATAGCTCTCTTCGAGGAGTTCAGGGAAAGGAATACGTGCATGCTGATAACAAAGTTGTGTTTAGCTCCAGTAGTACTGGTGGAAGCAACGACGAGGAGGCCAAGAAAGACATCAACAGTATTCCCGGAGAGAAGAAGGTAAAAGCTGCTGCAGATGCATCACTTGGCTATTCCTTTGGTGCCACGAAGGATGCCGAGAATGACAAGATGTTTGATGCTAGTCGTATGGCACGCACTCGACCCACGGACAATTTACCACACCACGGCTTAAGGGATTCTGCTAAACGCCCTTAAGACTACGCTGCTGCCATGAACTGCTATTTGCTACAGTAGTATATAGGATGTGTGAGATTTGCTCAGTATATGGGGCAAATGCTTTCAAGTACTTATTGCCATGTATAGCTCTAGATCATTATGTCATGGATGGCTGGGGCTTTTCTGTCAATGTACTGAACTACTACTGCATAAAATAAAATGTCCATGGCTGCCTTGGCTTGTTATATGTACTGTCCACATAGTACCAATTCCTAAGAGTGATAGATATCTATGAGGCATTCACTAAAATTTTTAGTTGTTGGTCCTTTACAAAGTCAGACCGCTCCTTTCCAAATCACTTGCAATTTTTTTACATGAAAATTGTGGGCAAATGGCCAAAAGGAAGAGCACCTGTCGGTCTTCTAATCTATGATACACAGGTAGGTAGCAGCTAGTTAATTCAGTATACATGATGTTGTAGGCAATGTTTCTTTTTGTGAATATGTTACATGTAAAATCTAGAGTTATTTTGTGGGGCAAACCCTACATTAATGCTAACAATGTTGGGGCATCTCTCTCTCTCTCTCTCTCTCTCTCCTTGTCTTTATTTACCCAAATAACCTAAGGGATAGACTCATGATGATGGATGTTTGATGGCTATTATGAACCATGAGAGTTATGTATGAGCATAAAGATAAATCATATGTCACGAACATGATATACAAATAAAGGTTGAGCATGAAAACATAGAACATTTCCAAAACACATAACAAGTACATAAAATAATGAACTTAATCAATGCCTAAGAACCAAGTTAGTTTGCTTTCAATTGATTCCTCCATAGTTCTGCTAGGGTTTAGGGTTTTGATATTTTGCCATGCCAAATACCAAAGAAAATAATGGGATTGGCCATTAGTTAGATATACAAATCATTTAATTCATCAAAAACAAGTCAAAACATGGTCCATAATGTATGCTAAAAAGCCATTATAAGTTAATCATGACTTGAAGTCTGTAGAGGGGTTCATTGTAGACTCTTGCACGAGCAATGTGACCTTATCTTTGGACAGCCACCAGTTTAGCCAACCTAATCATTATAATGATGTATATACTTATGCTTGGTTATGCTTACTACTTTGATGCTTCATTAATTCAAAGCATTGTAAAACAACAACAACAACAATGTAGTAATTGGACAATTATGTTCATTTTATTAGTTAGGAACTTAACATGATATTTTTTCATGGTATATAGAACAATGGAGCCTTTGATCATTATCATTTTAGATTGACTAAGTTCATGCTAATTGCCTTTGTTCTTTTCCAAAGAAGCTTTCCTATTTGGATTACAAGATAATTATACTTGTGGTGGCATTTTTCTTGGTCATCTCTAAACTAATGAAGCACATTGGCAAATCATGCTGATAGTAGAGTTGTAGAAATAGATATTATTTTGTCATTTGAGAGAAACATATATCTTAACTTTTTTAGAAACATAAAAAGTTAGACATAGTTAAATTAATGTAGTATCAATTGCAATCAATTTTGTCCATCTATGACATGATTATTATCCACCCCTGTCTCATTGGTGCGCGTGGTGTATATAATTAGCGTGATAATTATCTTATGCAACCTATGTTTCATAAGATATATGGGCATGGCCGAAAGGCACCATAAGATTTTCAATGTTTATCTCGTTAATTTATATTAATTTGTTTAAACTTGAAAATTTTCTTATAAATATCTTGCCTTATATCTAGTATCTGAAACTTTTTCAGAAGGAATGAATTCAAGGTAAACACCAAGGCTCATACTAATTTTAGCTATTTACTTAGCCATATTATTATATTTAAATGATGAATGTATCAAAGTTTAAAAATTGATTGTTACATATTAGGATCTTAGTATTGAGATGGTCAATTTTTGCTTTGTTGCAGCTTATCAACAATGAAGATCCCATTTGCACTTGTTATCACATTTGTTTTGGTCATGATCCTCTCCAAAACAAGTGTTGAAGGTACAAGGCTTGAGGAGAATCTCTTGGATTTCTCTCTTCAAGGGGTTAAGGGAAAGGGCTGCATGCTTGATGACAATAAAGTTGTCTTTAGAATGAGCAATGAGAAGATCAGGAAGAACATCAAAAGTACCGGAGAGAAGAAGGGAAAAGCTGTTGTAGATCCATAATTTGGCTATCCCTTTGGAGCTACAAAAGAATGCCAATGATAATGATAATGCTAAGAATAACAAGTATGATGTGCACACACTCTAGGCATGTCAGCAGATTCACACCACTAGATATCGATTGATAAGTACCGAAGGATGTTTAGTGATCTTTGTAAGCAAACATAAAGCCCTGCTGCCCTTAACTGTTATCTGCTACTACACTATAGGATATGTCAAATTTGTTGGATGGAGAGAGCAAATGCTTTCAAGTATTTACTTTGTGTCATGGATAGCTTCACAACAACATGTAATGGATGTCTGGATCTTTTGATCAATGTCCTAGAGAGAGAGAGAGAGAGAGAGAGAGAGAGAACTATGACATTCACTATGTTCTTGAATCCATAGGAAGAAGATAATACCAAAACATTATATATATGTATATATATATATATATATATATATATATATATATATATATATATATATGTGTGTGTGTGTGTGTGTGTGTGTGTGTGTGTGTGTGTGTATCTTATTAAGGTACTGAAAATGCTATAAACATTATTGAAAAATACTGCAAGTGGTATCATTTTATATTTCTTTGATTGTCATTATTTATAAATCATTACAATATAACATTTTTAGGCTTATAGTTAGTTTTTTTAAGGTTATGAGTTCATTTAGATTATTTATGATGATTTCGAGTAATTTTTATAGTGTTTTTATTATGGTGGCTAAAATACTATAACAAGTTAAAAATACTACAAAATATTTTTAAGAAATAATTTATTTTTTTTAATTAAAGATACTGTTTGGAAACAAAAAACAAAAGGGAGGTTCCGATTGAGAAAAATCTATAATATAAATATTTCTTTAAAAAATCGTTATATATAGTATATGTATATATATAGTCACAGTGATCCTCAATCGTGTGAAGGCAAATTTGAAATGAACCTTGCCTCTATCTTCACCGTCATGCTGACATAATTATCATGATAGCACAAAAGTTGAGTTGGCCACTAAATAAGTCGATTGACCTTCGCCCGCAGTAACTATTCACATAGCCGAAGAATAAATGATTATGTCTGAGCTACAACCTAGTCGGTGTTGCAGATAGAAAATGAAGCTCCTACAAAGCTCCTTTTTTCCTATTAATTCGTATTACATGTCTTTGATCTCCCAATCTATCTCGTACTCATCATTTAGAAGTTGCACGCCGTCGTCTTCTATTTACTTTGTGTTGCCGATAGCTATAGCTAGCAGCCTTTAGTGACAGCCGGTGAAGATGAAGCTTTCTAGTTTACTTTGGTCGACAAAAAGCAAAAGCTTGTGTCTGGAGTTTATGAGAGGCAAAAAAGCATGATTCAAACGGTGACTATATTGTTCTATCTTTCTTTTCATGACATAGCCACAAAAATGCACATTTTGTGGCAGACTTGAGTTTTTGATGACGAATAGTCTCCAATGAGTAGATATCAACATAACACCACATCGTCTTCTTCACTATGAGTTTTCTCGGATCAATAATAGCACATTCAGATTTATATCATTTCACTCTGTTACAGCAGGATATTAACTGACCGGTGCCGTATCTACATAATATTCTACAAATGAACATTAGTGAGGCAATTGGGCTCTATTGCAACTATTTCCGAAGACATTACCTATATGATGGTATATTATGAGGGTTTAAAACTTCATCCTATAGATCTTAAAACTGGTTTTTTTCTTTTTTCACATATGGTCAGTTCTAAAGACAGATTTTGATCTCAAGACCTTGAGGAGATCTGACAATGTTTTCACTCTGCGTGTTAGTTAGCACCTTTAAATTTGATCATATAAGACTTGAAACACTAATTTATTTGTAAATATAATATAAATGTCTGACGTATCATCAACAGATTAGTATTTTAATATAAAATTATTAGATGAGATTTTATTTTTGTTAGATATGATACATCACCATCCAACCAATATCTTAGATATTAACTTGTAAATACTTTATTATATTACCATAATATGGTAGGACTAACATCCTCATCATTCGTCAAAAAAACAAAAGAGATGGGGGGGGGGGGGGGGTGGTGGGTACTTATTTGGCCTATTAGTAGCGTTTGCTGGCACATTGTGGATCTCGTCACGTGGACACGATCTCCAACCACGTTAGCATAAACACGAAATATCGGGATGAAGATGGGGCACTACGTCAGACATGCCACCTTGAATTTGAGACGACGACCGCCCCCCTCCCACGCCGTCTGGAGCCACATGAGCCAACATCATCATAACAAGGGCCGCTTCGGAAAGCTCGGGACGGTGCCGCCCGGTGTCGTTCCACACATATCGGGCGGCGATCATATGAAGGTACGAACTCGCCACCCAGAGAGCCAACGGGTGGGGTGGTAAGGGAACTTTCTATAAAAGTTTGACTGACTTGATCTTTGGAGGGGCCTAAGTCGAGAAAACCCTCCCCTCCCGACCTAGGCCAGTGTGCAGGAACCCGGTGGCAATGAAGCGAGGCATGCTCGTTGAAGAGGCGCATCCGGATAGACCCCAAGCTCAACTGGTTCCCGATGAAGACTTGATCACCAGGATGATCCAGAACATTAGCAATTGGACCAAGTTGTGCTGACACCTTGGCCATGACGTAGAGGTTCACTATCATTTTGGCACTAGAAGAAGGGCCCGATATCGTAGGAACGCCCCGCGGCCAACACGGGGGCTCGCCCTGCCGAAGAACCACTAGTGACCCACCTCACATATGGGCCCGAGGGGCAGTCGCTCACCGCTCATGGAGATGAGAGCGTTGCGACACAGACGTCGGATCGCTACTAGCGCTTGTTCAACGACCTTGGACTCTCCCCCACAGAAATGCCTCGGGACCTTCAATCGTCTTGCTTAAGGCGTTCCTCGGACTCGCTAAGCAGGTGCAAGCCTTGGTGAGAATGATGCATACGGTCGCCCCACTCATCTCGCAGCTCGTACAGTTGGTGGCTCCTCCACCACCGATCTCACCCACATTCTTCTCAGAGCCACCCAAAGTTCCCCCGACTGTTCTGACAACATAAATCCCAAATCACGATGAGATTGGGGAACAGGTTGGGATTGGGGAGCAGATCGGTGGCCTAAGAATGGTGCTCGAGCGAAGTGCACCCATGCCCCGCCAGGTCATGCCACCATTTCCTAAGCCCGATTCCCTATCTTTGGACTCGGTCGATGACTCATTCAGGGCCCAACTCTCTATGGTGAATTGTCACCTATATGAGTTCCAGCATGAATTCCACAAGTCATGGGGCGAGGCCGGGGAAATCCAAGATAAGCCCATGCCACTCAACTTTCGACTTCCAGCACTAGAGACGTACGACGACAGTTCCGACCCAATGAAACATGTTGTCGCATTCCGAGCTCAGATGGCCCTTTACGACACTTTCAACGCCCTGATGTGTCAGGCATTCCCTACTACCTTCAGGAGACCAACACGGATGTGGTTCAACCGACTGCAGCCAGCCTCGATCTTATCTTTCGACCAGCTTGCAAGAGAGTTCAAATAGAACTTCTTAGCCAACATGCGGTCCAAGCCTTCCATGGCCATGCTCCTCACATTGTCCTAGAGCGACAGCGAATCACTTTCTCAATTTGTCGAGCGCTTTGCCACCAAAATCCGAGGAGTCCTGGATGCTCATCCTTCCCTAGCATGCAGTCATTTCTGATGGGCCTACCACCCACAAGATTTTTCTAGTCACTAATCGAGAGGCCACCCATAACTATCCCCAAGATGTTCTAGCGTGCCAACTAGTACATCCTATCGAAACTTTATGGCAGGGAAACGTGAGGACAACAAGAGGCCGTGGACGGAGCAAACCCGAGGAACAACCTCGGGGTCGCCTATAGCGCAACCATGAAGAAGGCCTAATCGACCCAAGTTGTCACTCCGGAGACCCCCTCCTCTGCCCCTGAACGCTTCTCGCACCGAAATCTTTCTCCAGATTATGGAGAAAGGACTCCTGGGGGAACCCAACCCATTAAAAGCTACTCACAAAGATCGGTCTAAATATTGTAGGTTTTGCTAGTCATAAGTGCCCAGCAAGCCAATCACGTGAGTGATGGCACGTGTGACTTGATACAGAATCTTTTTGCTTATTATATTTTTGGCGTATATCACTTTATAACTATTGCATAAATGCATATGTATTGTGATGTCCTTGGATTTGTGCAATGGGAATCGGATCGTGATGAGATCACGATAATGAGATCGATTCACCTTTAAACACATATCCTAAATAATCCCGGTCATAGGTTACTCGAGAGGGACATCGTGATAACCGGATAGACTGGTGTGCTGTATACCCGTCCATATGATGGATGCAGCTGGTCTCATAGCTGCTCGTGTAGGGACACTAGGGATACAGTACAGGTGCTCATTGGAGAATGAGTTCACTGATTGATCCGCTTACGGAATGCTGGATGGTTGATGATGCCTTATTGTCAGACAACGATTCCGTAGTCCTAGTGGTGTATCTGGTTCTTAGACTTGAGACACCAAGGATGTCCTGTATGAGTGCTCCACTCTTTGATACCAGACTTATAGGTTTGGCTGTTCCCAGATCTAGTACAGCTGGTCATTGGGAGTGGTAGTCGACCTTACGAGGGCTATTGAGTGTCGATAGAGGATCATCCACTCTCGGTATCATGAGAGGAATATCCCATGTGTTCTTGCTCAGACAAATCCCTGGCCAGGGTCATTCGGGTTGAGAGAGAAAGAGTTCTCCGGGAGAATCCGATTAGAGCGAGACTCAAGTAGAAACCGTATGGGTCTGACAGCACCATGCTCGATATACGGTCTCTGGGATATTAGATGGATGAGGGACTATAGGTACATGGTAACTGAGGACAGACAGGTCCAATGGATTGGATTCCCCTGTATCGTCTGGGGACTACGGCGTAGTGGCCTAGTACTTCCGTAGTCGATGAGTCGAGTGAATTATTACAGAGATAATAATTCACTTAGTTAGAAGGAGTTCTGACAGGTATGACTCACGGCCAGCTCGATATTGGGCCTAGAGGGTCACACACATATGGTAGGCATTGCGATGAGTAGAGGTTCGGATATGAGATATCCGACGGAGCCCTTGTCTTATTGGATGCAGATCCAATACCCACTAGGGAAAGGACCCATTAGGGTTTTGACACGGGATCTCTATAAATAGGAGGGATTCACAGCCTCATAGGCTAGAGTCTTTGCTTGCCCTTCCTATTCTCCTCTCCCTCTCCACCTCAGAGTAGGCCTGGAGTTTTGAGGAGCGTCGTCGCAACCCTGCTGTGTGGATCACCGCTAGAGAGGAGGACGCTTGACCTCCTTCACCCTCTCCTGAGGATCTGCAAGGAAACAGGGATATACGATCTCCCTAGGTAACACAATCTCTATACGCAGTTTTGTGTTTTGCGGATTTTGCGCACCAATCTTCGCACGACGACGAACATCTTTTTGGGAATCGGGGATTTTTGTTTTCTTGTTCTTCCGCTGCGCATATGATGTCGCCCCCCATGATTTCCAACAGTGGTATCAGAGCCAGGTTGTTCGTGCGAATGATTGGTTTTTGAACTGCGTGTGTTGTGTTTAGGAAGAATATTGACGTCAAAATCGTTGACGCAAAAGTGAGGAAGGGCAGCAACAGTTGCTGCCCTCGATCTGCATGCCTGCAGCCACCTGCAGCGGCAGCCGCAGCCGCAGCCAGGCAGCACAGCGCCGGCGCATGCGCAAGCGCTGTGCCTGCAGCAGCCGGCCGACGGTCTGCTTGCAGCAGGCTTGCTGCTGGCGGGGCTAGCAACCCACGAGCAGAGGCGCCGCAGGGCAGCGGCGCCTGCCGCCGAAAGAAAGCGGCGCCTGCCGCCGCAGGGCAGCGACGCGCGACGCCTGCCGCCGCTGCTCCCGCGGGCGAAACCCCCCCACAGGGGCGGCCGCCCGGCGGGACAGCACCGCCTGCGGAGGCAGCGGCGCCCGAAGGGGGAGCCCACCCGCAGCGACCCCAGCGGGCGTGCCACCTGCAGGCGAGGGCAGTGCCCTCGCCCTCGCCGCACAGGCCGCCGCCAGCAGGGTGGCGGCGGCGGCGGCGCAGCAGCGAAAAAGGGAAAGGGTATTAGGGTTTTCTGCGCAAAAGACAGTTTTGCCCCTCGGAATTTGAGAAATTCCAGTTTCTGTCTTTTGTCCAAATTACGAAAATACCCTTAGGAATTGAGAAATTCCCTATATATCCCTGATTTCAGAAAATATTAATTAATTAAAAGGTTTAGTTGATTATTATTTTTATTATCTAGTAGTCCTACATAATGACGATTATTTATACATGTGATGTATGATGAGTGGACGGATGATCATGGACCGTGTGATGTGTGTACTTGTGATTATTATTATTGAGGTCTGCGAACCTCCATTATATTTCTCATTTATTGTCGGGCCTGCGTGCCTATGATTAAGTTGTAATCACATGAGGAGGCGCAGCGGGAGCGTGGAAGCCATAGCGGGACCCACGAGACGGACGATCGTGATGCATGAAGATGCATCAAGATGTCGACGGAACCAACGAGGACGAGATGGACGATCACAAGGCATGGAGATGCACCGTTGCACACATAGATCTTGATGTGAGTGATTAGGCCTACTGGCTCGGGCCTAATCATATTAGGTTGTGGTCCATGATCATCTGGTGTGATTGCTTATACACATACTAGATATGTATATATATTTGCATGCGATGTAGATATATATTAAATATGTATATATATGACATGTCATAATAGGAGACCAAATCATAGAAACATCTCTCGATAATATTAAGTCGGTAAACGTGAGGCAATTAGATTGACCCACGTGGCCTTCCATCGTTATGAGTAGGAACCGAATCCCGGTGTAGGTTGAGTTGGTCGAGTCCCTCGAGACTCACCTATATCGCGATTCGCTATCTTGCTTACGACATAGAGATGTCACCGGTGACCTGAGGGCATGATATGCTTGGTCGAGTCCCTCGAGGGTATATCATCAAATCAGACTCATCTTGTAACGAAGGTGTTGACTTAACCGAGCATCATGGTTGGTCGAGTCCCTCGAGGCCATGGTGATTCGGAGGCCGAACAGGACGGGAATCACAAGGAGTTGTGATCGGCAAGAGTTGTCTACCTTTTAGGCTTAGTGTGATTGGTCGAGTCCCTCGAGGTTACACTAAGACGCTGATTGGATCCTGATCCCCACTAGAAGTCTGCCGGAGACTTCCGTTTCACGTGCTGAGGGTGTCGCGTGACTCGTTAGTAAAATAGTGGGAGCATATTAAGATAGAAGTCCATATCTTGATAGTTTATTTCTTGCAAAATCTGCATGTTATTCATTTTTGCTACATCTTTATTTTCAGAAAATGTCGCTTTCAAATCCCTTACGTGGCATACTTGATGTCAACCGCCTCACTAGTCCAAATTATACGGATTGGCTCCGTAACTTGAGAATTGCTCTCACAGCGGAGAAAATCGTGTACGTCCTTGATACAGTGATGCCTACGCCCGAAGAAGGGGCAAGCGAGGATGAGATCGCTCGCTATGTGAAGTACATTGATGACTCCACTCTTGCTCAGTGCTATATGTTGGGCTCTATGACTCCAGAGTTACAAAGACAATATGAAAAGATGGATGCCAGATCCATTCTCCTACATGTCCGCAAATTGTTTGAGAAACAGGGAAGGACTCAACGATATGAGATATCCAAGAGCCTTTTCCGCGCTAGGATGACTGAGGGGACACCGGTTCAGAACCATGTCCTAAAGATGATTGAGTGGATAAAGAAACTCACAGGTCTAGGAATGGTCCTAGAGGATAACTTGTGTGTGGACATTATGCTTCAGTCCCTACCAGATTCCTTTTCACAGTTCATAATGAATTTTAATATGAACAAGCTTGAGGTGACTCTCCCAGAGCTCCTCAATATGTTGAGGGAGGCAGAGAGTACTATTAAGAAAGAGAAGCCAGTTCTCTACACTGGTGAGACCAGAAAGAAAAGGAAAGCAGAAAGGTCCCTTAAGAAGGGAAAGGGCAAGGGCAAACAAGGTAAAGCAAAGGTTGCTAAGAAAGACCCAACAACGGACAAAGGCCAGTGCTTCCACTGTGGTAAAGATGGGCACTGGAAGAGAAACTGCAAAGAGTACCTTGCAGAAAGGGCGAAACAAAAGCTTGATGAAGCTTCAGGTACATTCATGATCGGTCTCCATTTGTCAGACTCTTATGATAACACATGGGTATTAGATATCGGTAGTGCTTATCATATATGTAATTCGTTGCAGGTTCTGGCAAGGCCTAGGAGACTAGAGAGAGGCGAGATGGACCTCAAGATGGGTAATGGAGCAAAAGTTGCTGTTTTAGCTGTTGGCGAGGTCGCCCTACATCTGCCTAGTGGAGCTTTTATTGCATTAGATGCATGTTATTTTGTTCCTTCTATTATCAAAAACATTATCTCCATTTCATGTTTAACAGTTAGTGGATATAAATTTGTTTTTGAGAACAATGGTTGTTCGATATTATTAGATGATAAGATCATCACGAAAGGAACATTGCATAATGGTTTATTTTAGACACCACTCCACATATCATGAATATAAATATGTCCAAAAGGAAACGAGATGAGTTGAACAGTGCATACCTGTGGCATTGTAGGCTAGGTCACATCCATGAAAGAAGGATTCAAAAGTTGCTAAATGATGGATATCTAGATCCATTCGACTATGTGTCATATGCAACTTGTGAGCCTTGCATTCGTGGAAAACTGACCAACTCTCCATTTAGTGGAACTGGAGAGAGAGCCACTGAGTTGTTGGAACTCATACATAGTGATGTATGTGGACCCATGTCAACTCATGCCATTGGAGGTTACTCCTACTTCATTACATTTACTGATGATTTCTCAAGGTATGGATATGTGTACTTAATGAAGTACAAGTCCGAGGCCTTTGAGAAATTCAGAGAGTATAAGAATGAGGTGGAGAACCAGACTGGAAAGAGTATCAAAACTCTTCGATCAGATCGAGGAGGTGAGTACTTAAGTACAGAGTTTACTCACTTCCTCAAGGACCATGGGATATTATCCCAATGGACACCTCCTTATACACCTCAGCTCAATGGTGTCTCTGAAAGGAGAAATCGTACATTATTAGATATGGTACGGTCCATGATGAGTTTCGCTGACCTACCCATCTCATTCTGGGGATATGCCCTAGAAACCGCAGCTTACCTTCTGAACAGAGTTCCAACTAAGTCGGTGGTGTCTACACCATATGAGATATGGAAAGGGAAGAAGCCTGATCTTAAAGTAGTTAAGATTTGGGGCTGCTCTGCCCATGTTAAAAGACACAACCCCGATAAGTTAGAATCAAGGACAGGGCGATGTAAATTTGTGGGATACCCCAAGGAAACTTGTGGGTATTACTTCTATCATCTCGAGGACCAAAAGGTCTTTGTAGCTAAGAGAGCAGTGTTCTTTGAGAAGGAACACATTCTTGACGGAGACAGTGGGAGAATGATAGAATTGAGCGAGGTTGGAGAACCAAGCTCAAGCACCACTCTACAGCCCGAGTCTGTTCAGGTATCTAATACACAAGTTTCAACTTTACGCAGGTCTGATAGAGTATCCCATCCTCCTGAGAGATATGTGGGACATATTAGAGCAGAGGATGTAGAGGATATTGATCCTCAGACCTACGAGGAGGCTATTATGAGTATAGACTCCGGGAAGTGGAAAGAAGCCATGAATTCTGAGATGGATTCTATGTACTCCAATAAGGTTTGGAACCTAGTTGATGCACCCGAAGGTATTGTACCCATCGGTTGCAAGTGGATCTTTAAGAAAAAGATCGGAGTAGATGGAAAGGTAGAGACCTATAAAGCAAGGCTAGTGGCTAAGGGGTATCGTCAAAGGCAAGGTGTTGACTACGACGAAACTTTCTCACCCGTAGCAATGCTAAAATCCATCAGAATTCTATTGGCTATTGCAGCACACTATGATTATGAGATCTGGCAGATGGATGTGAAAACCGCATTCCTCAACGGGAACCTGGAGGAGGAGGTGTATATGATGCAACCTGAGGGATTCGTGTCCAAGAACTGCCCAGATAAGGTGTGTAGGTTGCTTAGATCCATTTATGGACTAAAGCAAGCTTCCCGAAGTTGGAACATAAGATTTGATGAGGCAATCAGATCTTATGACTTCGTTAAGAACGAAGATGAGCCTTGTGTATACAGAAAGGTAAGTGGGAGCGCTATTAGCTTTTTGGTGTTATATGTGGATGACATCCTCATCATTGGGAATGACATAGGAATGCTATCCACAATAAAGGCTTGGTTATCTAGACACTTCTCCATGAAGGACTTAGGAGAAGCATCTTATATCTTGGGGATTAGAATCTATAGAGATAGATCCAAAAGGATGCTTGGCTTGTCCCAGTCCAGGTACATAGAAACTATTGTCAAAAGGTTTGGCATGGAAAATTCCAAAAGAGATCTCATACCGATGAGACATGGGATATCGCTTTCTACGAGTATGTCCCCAAAGACTCCAGAAGAAAGGGCGAACATGGATATGATACCTTATGCCTCAGCAATAGGGTCTATCATGTATGCCATGCTATGTACTAGGCCTGATATAGCGCATGCTCTGAGTGTCACGAGCAGGTATCAGGCGGATCCAGGCTTGGAGCACTGGAAAGCAGTAAAGTGTATCCTTAAGTACTTGAGAAGGACTAAGGATCTTTTACTAGTATATGGAGGTAATAGCCTTAAGGTTGAAGGCTACACTGACTCAAGTTTTCAGTCTGATGTCGATGATAGCAAGTCAAATTCAGGGTATGTGTACACCTTGAATGGAGGAGCAGTGTGCTGGAAGAGTTCCAAGCAAGATACCACTGCTGACTCGACCACAGAGGCGGAGTACATTGCTGCATCAGATACAGCAAAGGAGGGAGTCTGGTTGAAGAAGTTCATCACAGATTTGGGAGTCGTGCCGGATAGTGAGGAGCCGATTTCCCTATATTGCGACAACAACGGGGCAATTGCTCAAGCGAAGGAACCTAGGTCTCATCAGAAATCTAAGCATGTTCTGAGGAGGTTCCACCTTATCAGAGAGATCGTGACCCGAGGAGATGTAGCAGTGGAAAGAGTTCCATCCGAAGATAACATTGCAGATCCACTAACAAAGCCATTGTCTCAGATTGTCTTTGAGCGTCACAGGGGTCTGATGGGAATCAGACACATAGGTGATTGGCTTTAGGTCAAGTGGGAGATTGCTAGTCATAAGTGCCCAGCAAGCCAATCACGTGAGTGATGGCACGTGTGACTTGATACAGAATCTTTTTGCTTATTATATTTTTGGCGTATATCACTTTATAACTATTGCATAAATGCATATGTATTGTGATGTCCTTGGATTTGTGCAATGGGAATCGGATCGTGATGAGATCACGATAATGAGATCGATTCACCTTTAAACACATATCCTAAATAATCCCGGTCATAGGTTACTCGAGAGGGACATCGTGATAACCGGATAGACTGGTGTGCTGTATACCCGTCCATATGATGGATGCAGCTGGTCTCATAGCTGCTCGTGTAGGGACACTAGGGATACAGTACAGGTGCTCATTGGAGAATGAGTTCACTGATTGATCCGCTTACGGAATGCTGGATGGTTGATGATGCCTTATTGTCAGACAACGATTCCGTAGTCCTAGTGGTGTATCTGGTTCTTAGACTTGAGACACCAAGGATGTCCTGTATGAGTGCTCCACTCTTTGATACCAGACTTATAGGTTTGGCTGTTCCCAGATCTAGTACAGCTAGTCATTGGGAGTGGTAGTCGACCTTACGAGGGCTATTGAGTGTCGATAGAGGATCATCCACTCTCGGTATCATGAGAGGAATATCCCATGTGTTCTTGCTCAGACAAATCCCTGGCCAGGGTCATTCGGGTTGAGAGAGAAAGAGTTCTCCGGGAGAATCCGATTAGAGCGAGACTCAAGTAGAAACCGTATGGGTCTGACAGCACCATGCTCGATATACGGTCTCTGGGATATTAGATGGATGAGGGACTATAGGTACATGGTAACTGAGGACAGACAGGTCCAATGGATTGGATTCCCCTGTATCGTCTGGGGACTACGGCGTAGTGGCCTAGTACTTCCGTAGTCGATGAGTCGAGTGAATTATTACAGAGATAATAATTCACTTAGTTAGAAGGAGTTCTGACAGGTATGACTCACGGCCAGCTCGATATTGGGCCTAGAGGGTCACACACATATGGTAGGCATTGCGATGAGTAGAGGTTCGGATATGAGATATCCGACGGAGCCCTTGTCTTATTGGATGCAGATCCAATACCCACTAGGGAAAGGACCCATTAGGGTTTTGACACGGGATCTCTATAAATAGGAGGGATTCACAGCCTCATAGGCTAGAGTCTTTGCTTGCCCTTCCTATTCTCCTCTCCCTCTCCACCTCAGAGTAGGCCTGGAGTTTTGAGGAGCGTCGTCGCAACCCTGCTGTGTGGATCACCGCTAGAGAGGAGGACGCTTGACCTCCTTCACCCTCTCCTGAGGATCTGCAAGGAAACAGGGATATACGATCTCCCTAGGTAACACAATCTCTATACGCAGTTTTGTGTTTTGCGGATTTTGCGCACCAATCTTCGCACGACGACGAACATCTTTTTGGGAATCGGGGATTTTTGTTTTCTTGTTCTTCCGCTGCGCATATGATGTCGCCCCCCATGATTTCCAACAGGTTTCACCGAGACTACAATCATGATACGGAGGACTATCGGGACCTCTAGAACCAGATCGAGGAGCTGATCCGAAGAGGACATCTCGGGCTCTACCTCAAAAAGCCAAGAGAAGCGTCTCCATGCCCCAATGGCCCAATCGAGAAGCAAATTGATATCATCGTCAGCAGATCGGCTTGCGGAGGCAATAGCACGACGGTGCGGCCACATCAACGGGTAGGACTTGGGCTTTGTACATAGTGAACTTGGGCTTTGTACATAGACAGGTCTGCAACATTGGGAGGAGAAAGGGTAGGACTCATCCTCAGAAGCCCGGACAAAGTAGCATATGAATATGTACTCTAACTAGAGTTCAAAGTCACCAACAACGAAGCTAAGTACGAGGCACTACTCTCAGGGCTGCACCTCACCCTGGAAATGCACATTCGAGACCTAAAAGCCTTCAGTGACTCACAACTGATGGTGGGCCACATCAACGGAAACTATGAAGCCCGAGACCCAACCATGGTGCTATACCTAGCTAAAGTAAGATGACTCACTAGCCATTTCGATTGTCTATCGGTTACAAGAATATCGCATGCCCAGAACGCGTAGGCTGATGCACTAGCCGGGTTAGCTCCCGCTTGTAGCCCAAAGGAGCTTCTCTCAAAAACCAAAGTCCTTCCGGCCCCGACAGTACTGACCAAGACCATCACCGTGACCAAGGTTACCTCGAATTGGATGGAGGAGATCCTTTGTTATAAAAGAGAAGGGATGTAACCCGATGATCCGACCACTGCACGTTGACTCAGGCAGTCCCAAGCATGGTATTGTGAAGTCAATGAGAAACTGTACCGAAGAGCCTTCTCCTAACCCCTCTTACGTTCCCTAGCACCACCCGAGGCCAAGATGGTCCTTGTCGAAGTCCATGAAGGCATTTGCGGGGAACATGTCGTCGGCTGAATCTTAGCTTTCAAAATCCTTAGGCAGGGATACTACTGGCCGACCATATGCTAAGATGCCTTGTCATACACGCAACAGTGCCAATAGTGCCAAAAGCATGTCCAGATACAACATCAGCCCGCAATCCCTCTCACCTCGATATACGTGGCTTGGCCTTTCACCCAATAGGGGCTCAACCTCCTCGGGCCATTTCCCCCCATGTCAAGGCAGTGGAGATTCGTTGACCTTGGGAGTCGATCGACTCGTTGTACTGTTCTATGTCAACGAGTTGACCTCCGAGAGTCAAAGTACTGTTCCATATCAAATAAGAAATTCTTGAGCTCCTTTGCATCCCTAGCACTTCCATAGTAATGAGGCTCAGGTGCCCTCAAGTTTTGTAGTGGTGCAACGCGGGTGTTGCTCCCTCCCACATTTAGTACCCTTGTGAGTGTTGTCACTCTAGAAGTGAGTTCCGCCATGACTTTGAGCAAATGTTGTATGGAGTCTTTGGTATCGTCCGTTGATCGATCGACTAGGGCCTCAACCTTGTTGATTCGGGATTCAACTTCTTCTTGCAAGCTCTCTACCCCAAGAAACCTTCGTTGGCCTTGGTAAAGTTCCTCCAAGCTCGTTTTAAGAACATCCAAGTGGGTTTCCGCCATTGTGAGTCTCTCCTTATAGCTCTTTTTCCTGGTTAGCGCTTTAGATTGTGTCTCCTCCGCTTAGGGAGAGTAGCCAACTTTTCGCTCATCATGTTCACTGCCATGTTCCTCCAGAGCGACTCCAACAACATGGGAATGAGTTTGCAATTATAGCCCACCTATGGCTGCTTGGGGCAATGGCCCGGCTTACCCCATCTTGCTCGATTTGCCACGATGCTTTGCCATGGTGAGATTGTAAAGTTTCTTCTATAAGTCTCCTTTCGTATAAAAGAGGTTTTTCCTCAATCCGAATTTGGTACAAAAAGTTATGGCCACAGGAGTACTGAAAGGTAAAAATCTGAAAATTTCCAGATTCAACATTTGATGTATAAACGGTATAGATATCTTACATACAGCCACAATCTCCCAATTTTCTCAAAATCTAGGTGGAAACAAGGATCAAAATTTATCTCTAGGATGGGTTAAAACATTTGCCTTAAAAAGTTTTGATTTCCAAAGTTGGGGGAATTGATACAAAGCCTTAAGCCAAGATAAAACTTCTTCTTCTTCAATTCTTTCTCTTTCTCTTCTCCTTCAATTCCTTCTCCTCTTTTTAAGTTACGTTGGCTGCAAAGTTTCCCTTAGTTGTGCCTTAAATTACTTAGGTTTGGCTCATGCTAAAATAGTGAGATGGCAAGCATGCATGGAGGTTTAAGTGTCAACTTTAGAATAAGTGCAAGTCCTCCTTATAATTTAATATTGATATAATAAACTGAACTATTAAAGTACTATATAAGTATTTTTTATGATAGATAAAAAAGTCCTCCTATTTACAAATAAGTCCTTATAAATTTTTTAAAAATGAGAGATGTTATGCTCTCCCCTCATTAAAAGAAAATTTAATCCTTTGAATTTGTCATACCTCTTTCGGAGAAAAGATGATGATAGGTCGTTTCATTCGTAGAATGATGCTTCCAAATTACTTTAACCAGAGTAATGATTCTATTTCTTAAGATCTTCTCTTTTTTATCAATAATCCGAATAGGCTCTTCCTTGTAAAACAAGTCTTTTTCAATCACAATCGGCTCATACTCAATGACATGAGAGGGATCATGTATATACTTTCTGAGCATTGACACATGAAATATATCATGAATATGACACATCGATGGTGGCAAGGCAATCTTATAAGCGACAGAGCCAATTCTTTCAAGGATCTCAAAAGGTCCAATGAACTTTGGGTTTAACTTTCCTTTCTTTCCAAATCTTACAATGCCTTTGGAAGGGGAGACCTTTAGGAATACAAAATCCCCTACTTGGAACTTGATATCTCGTCTTCTGTTGTCAGCATAGCTCTTTTGCCGACTCTGAGCAGCCTTTAGCCTTTTTATGATAATCTGAATCTTTTCAGTAGTCTTTTGTACTTTATCTGGTGCTAACAACTTTCTATCACCAACTTCCTCCCAACATATAGGCGTTTTACACTTTTGCCCATATAATGCTTTAAGGAGCCATCTGAATGCTCGAATGGTAACTATTATTGTAAGTGAACTCAATAAGAGAAATATCTTTATCCCATTCACCTCTCCAATTCATAACATAGGCTCTAAGCAAATCCTCAAGTACTTGAATTATTCTTTCAGATTGACCATCAGTCTGAGGGTAATAAGCAGTGCTAAACTTTACTTTGGTGCCCATAGAATCTTGTAATATCCTCCACAATCTAGAAAGAAATCTGGAGTCTCTATCCGAGATGATCTCGGACACCATGAAGTCTTACTATTTCATCAACATACAAATCTGCAAGCCTATCAAGAGAATAAGTCATATTGATTGGTAAGAAATGTGCAGATTTGGTTAACCTATCAACAATGACCCAAATAGCATCATGCATTCTAGAGGTTCTGGGTAGTCCTGAAACAAAGTCCATAGTAATGCATTGTCATTTCCATTCAGGAATATCTAAGAGCTATAACAAACCTCCAGGTCTCTGGTGTTCTGCTTTGATTTGCTGACATGTCAAACACCTTGAAACATATATTGCAATCTCCTCCTTCTTCATGCTTTTTCACCAATAATGACTTTGGAGATCTCTATACATTTTCGTGCTATCAGGATGCATGGTATACTTTGAATTATGACCTTCGTTCAAGATTTGGTTCTTGATATCTAGGTCATTTGGAACACATATTCTATCCCCAAATCTCACTAGGCCATCATTTGAAATTTGAAAATTCAACTTCAATCCCTTTTCAACTTCATTCCTCAAGTATATTAAATGTGGATCTCATAGTTGTCCTTCTTTAATTTGTTGAATGAGATTAGTTTGCACCTGGATAGAGGCCATCAACATTATTGAGTCTTGCCCTTTCCTCATTACATTCGAATCATAATTTCTTTCTAATAGCTTCCATTGTTTCACAACTAGACTAGCCATAAAACTTGTAGATTTTCTACCAAGTGCATCAGCTACAACATTTGCTTTACCTGGGTGATAACGGATGGTACAATCATAATCCTTTAGAAGTTCTATCCATCTTCGCTGCCTCATATTTAACTCCTTTTGTGTAAAAATGTACTTTAAACTCTTGTGATCAGAAAAGATATCAAATGTCCGCCCATATAAGTAATGTCTCCAAATCTTTAGAGCAAAGATGATTATTGCCAATTCCAAACCATGAGTCGAATAATTCAATTCATAATTCTTTAGCTGCCTTGAAGCATAAGCAATTACTTTCCCTTCTTGCATCAAAACACATCAAAGGCCCTTTCTTGAAGCATCAGTATAAACTATAAATCCTTCATTACCACTCGGAATAGTGAGAATACGGGCACTAGCCAATCTTCTTTTTAATTCTTAGAAACTTTGCTCACAATCACCACTCCATTCAAATTTCACATTCTTTTGAGTCAGTTTGGTGAGGGGATGAGCAATTTGAGAAAATCCCTCTATAAATCTCCTGTAATAACCTGTCATGCCCAAGAAACTTCTAACTTCTGTTACATTTGTTGGCATTTCCTAATTAACTACTGCTTCCACCTTCTTTGGATAAACAAATATGCCCTTTCCTGAAATCACGTGGCCTAAGAAAGCAATTTCCTTCAACCAAAATTCACATTTGCTGAACTTTGCATACAGCTTCTTTTCTCTTAGTATAAATAATACATCTCTCAAGTGTTTATCATGCTCTTGATTACTCCTTGAATATACTAATATGTCATCAATGAATACAATTACACAATCATCTAAGAGTGGCTGAAATATTCTATTCATCAGTTCCATAAAAGCTGCAGGAGCATTAGTCAAGCCAAAAGGCATTACTAAAAATTCGTAGTGACCATATCGAGTTCTAAAAGCTGTTTTTGGAATATCCTCCTTCTTGACCTTCAACTGATAATAACCTGATCTTAGATCAATCTTGGAGAATACTTGTGCACCTTGTAATTGATCAAACAAGTCATCAATCCTGGGTAGGAGATACTTGTTTTTTATGGTCACCTGATTCAATTGTCTATAATCAATACAAAGCCTCAACATCACATCCTTCTTCTTAACTAATAGCACTGGAGCACTCCACGGTGAGACGTTGGGTCGAATGAAACCCTTATCTAACAACTCTTGTATTTGCTTCTTCAATTCCTCGAGCTCGAGTGGTGACATTCTGTAGGGAGGCTTAGATATTGGGGCTGTCCTGGGGACTAAATCAATAACAACTCACCTTCCCTGTCTGGAGGTAGTCCAAGCAAATCCTCTGGGAATACATCAGGGAACTCTTTAGCCATGGAAATTTCATTTAGGTGAGTTTCTTGTTCTGAATGTTCCTTTACACATATAACATAACAACAACATCCCTTCTTCATAAGGCGTTGAGTTTGAAGTGCCGATATTAAGCAAAGAGGCAAATCGTGCCTAATACTCTCAAAGTAGAAGATAGGCTGATTTGGTATACAGAAAGTAATTATTTTTGTATAACAATCAATACTAGTATGATAGGAAGATAACCAATCCATGCCTAATATAATATCAAAACCTTGGATTTCTAGGAGTATCAAATCGATAAAGAGTTCATGTTCTCCGATAGAAATCAAACAAGATGGATAAACCAGATTTGTAGTCAAGGAATCCCCAACAGCAGTAGTTATGTGTAGCAAATAATCCAGTGGTTTAGGTTGAATGCCCAAGTGATAAGCAAAATATTATGAAACAAAAGATAAGTTGGAACCAGGATCAAACAAAACTTTTACATTTCTATTAGAAATATGTAGAATACCTTCAACCACTGATTTAGAGGCTCTGGAATCTTGTTCTGTGATAGCATATACTTTAGCATGGGCTGTTGCCTTAGGGGGTAGTGGCATTTTCTTCTTGTTTAGTGGGCAGTCTCTAACTTTATGATCTAACTTTCCACAGGCAAAATAGGCTCCAGTCACCCGAAAACACTCACTTGTTTCATGATTGAATCCACATTTTGTCCACGATAGAGTTCTTTGCGATAGAGTTCCTTTCTCAAATCTAGGTACCTTTAACCTCTTGTTACTTCTTTCTGCTTCATTTCCTCTCTTACTTTTACCAACAAACTTATCCTTGTTGTTCTTGTCCCTGATTTCTTGGATCTCCTCTAAGTCTTTTTCAAGTATGAAAGCTCTTTCTACTACATCAGTGTATACCTGGAGTTTTAAAGCTGATATCCGGCTTCTTATTGCCGGCCTTAGTCTTCTTTCAAATCTTCTTGCTCTCTTATGTTCATCATCAATCATATGCGTGGTAAATCTAGAGGGCTCAGTGAATTTAGACTCATATTTGGCTACTGTCAAATTTCCCTAGATGAGATTCAGGAACTCCAATTCTTTCTACTCTCTGATACAATCTGGAAAATATTTATCATTAAATTTTTCTATAAATACCTTCCAAGTGATTGGCTCCTGTCGAGCTTCAGAAATCCTCTTCATGGTTCGCCACCAGTGCTCAGCCTCTCCTTCTAGCATGAAGGTAGCAAGAAAAACCTTCTTATCATACCAAAACACATCGAGCAAGACCACAATGATTTATTACCTCGCTCGAAACGAAAAGATCATGTAAGCCTCCATTACCATCCTAGCTACATATTTTGTGACCAATCTCATGCAAATTAATTGAGTCGGACCACAAATTCACTTTATTATTATTATTCTTCTTCTTCTTCTTCTTCTTCTAGGTAGCCTTCCATCACTTTATTATTCACTCACAAATGCAAATTAATTGAGCCGGATAAAGTTTGCCTCTTGTAGTCTCAAAAAGAAATCCTTCAATCATCTGCAGCTTCTTTTGAGCCCAACATCTTGAAGCCCATGGGAAAATACTCTGCAACTTTAATTGAAGCCTTCTCATATCTCTATCCACTTCTTGTGTCATCCATCAGTAATAGCAAGCATATAAAGATTCCAAGTATTTAATTGTTTGATTGTTTATAATCTGTCAGGTTAATTATGAGGGAAGGTTGTGGGTCAATAATATTTTGGCATGCCAATTTTTTTGCTTCTATTTTTTGTACAATTATTTTAATCATATCCAACCTAGCTTTAATTTGCTACACGAATTAACATAATGATCGCTTTGGCAGCATTAATGGGTTTAAAAGAACTTAGTTTCTCCATGTGGATAAGCAGATGTAACGCTTGTTGTTACTGTCTCGATTAGGATAAACAATGAGACTTAGTAGATCATCTAAACATTAGGCATACGCATACAATGAATTCGGTAAAATAATTTTTTTCGGCTATTATTAATGCAACTTATAGTTTCGTGGGTCTCTTTTCGATAAGTTTCATGTTGGAAATGGATTAAAAAAAAAAACTTAGATTAAGTTATAAGTACTTGATGGAAATACTATCGTGAATTTGAATCCAAGTATTTTATATCATATTTTTCTAGGTTTATCAAGTTATATGTTATATATTAACTAATGTACAAGCATAAATGAACGAACGAAAAAGACCTATTAATTTGCTTAAGTCATGTGATTTCCATCCATAGAAGATTAGGCGAAAAGTAAACATATACGATCCATAAACGACTTTGTGAAAACAAAGAGATCGATGACTTTAAAACAAATGATTAATAATTCTCGAGGTCTCGTATACACACAATGCTTCAAGCAATTCATCACACTTAAATGATATGGTGAAATATTTTGCTTAACTAAAAGAACAATTGCAAATCTATAAAGATCGCTCGAACTTAGTATCAAAGGTGTTTCAAATCTATAAACAAGTTTCTCTCGAGAAGACACGAGGTGTTTCAAACTTACTCTGCCCTAAAGTTCAATATTATTTACATCTTAATACATATATCTCTCCAAAGATATTTCATATTTTATTTTAATTCAAACAAGCAGCTTACACTAATTATTGTTTAAACTAGTTAATCTAGCTTTCCATGAATGATTGATATATATATATATATATATATATATATATATATATATATATATATAATACATAGCAAAACTACAAATCACTTTTCAAATTTTTAAATAAAATTTCAGTAAATATGATGGAAGACAAATCAAAACAAACCTGAAAAGAATGATGACATGGAGATTATCAACACCAAGCATGTGTGGATGGCCCAATGGTTGACTTGCATGCTCACCTCATCCGGTCTTTGAGCTGAGTCCATCGCACACATCCATGGCTTAATGCCACAGCCAACACTTGGGAGCTTTCACCCGACTGTTCATCGTCCTCTCCAACCCTAAACCACCGGCAATATCTTGACCGCCATGTCCACCGGTCGACCTGAGTCCAACAAAACATCTCCATCATGATCACTTCATCTGATCACGGCGGCACGAGTTTTAGCGGCCGAGACATGAGCTGATGGCCTTGTCAACGTGGTAGGAAAATTGTCCCATCATAAACGTATACCAACTTTACTTTGGCCACATCCAATGCATTCTCTTCTTCTTTTGCTTTAGGAAGCACATCATGTTTTCATTATTCCCAATAATCCAAACACCTCATGGAATGCATTCTTTGACATGATACAATTACCATGTATCCATCGAAAAAATTATAGATGGGTTTTTTGGTTCCCATGGATTATTCTCATGATGGAAATATGGGGTTGTAGATTTCATGCTAATCATTATCTTTTTTTATTAGAAATCTATTTTTTTTAACTTCATGTTCAATTTTGATGTACAATATATATATATAATATTTCTTTTTTTTTTTCTTAATCAATCTATCAAATCATAGTCTTATAAATAGGAAAATGAGATGTTTGTCATTCAACTTTGATGACATTTTGGATCCTTCCTAATGTATTACACAGATAGTGATTGCTTGGGCCATGAAACAAAATATGAGTTTGAATTCTTCCGCACTTCATTCTCATTATCTATACTCGAGAAATATGAGACAAACGTCGAGAGATTTAGTTATGATACGATTAGATTTGATAATTAATCAAAACTCGACATATAACATCTCATTTAACTAAGACATGACACATGTTTACCAATTAATCATGAGGGTCCACTTAGTTAACGATGATGTGATATTATCTAAGCATGCTCAATATGATGATGATGATGATGATGATGATGTGATATCATCTTAATACGCTAGAAAGTCCAGTGGAATTCCTCATAATCTTACCAAATCGCATCATTCCTCTTTCGTCTGGAATGAAAATTTTGTGACCCATATCGTTTTTGGTGCATACATTTCCAATGATTAAATAATAAATTATTTCCTTTAGAAAAAACTTATCTGTAATTTTTTTTTTTATCGAGATGTTTTCGTTCTTAATGAGCCGATCGAATCAGAATCCTATAAATAGGAAAAGGAGATGTCGAGATGTGCAATTCCAAAAAGACTTCCGATCGATGCCATTGCGCTTCTAAGATGACATGGATGGGGTTCGTCCAAGCATTTCTCCCACATCCACACACTTCACTCTCATGATTTCTGTTGTGTGATCATACTGCTTTGAATTGGATGTCGGTATGAGTCACAACCCAACGAAGCAACTTCTAAGTGAATGGAGATGTGTCACAACCTACCTAATACGATCTTTGATGTGCTATTTTATTATTGTTCCCACCAACATCTTGGAACAAAGCAATTCCTTCTCCGCATGGAAGTCTCGGTTGATGCTTGCCATAAGAGTGCCAAACTCACTGTGGAAGTTGACAGGAAGGCGGCGAGCGTAAGTAAAACAAGAAATGATATGTTGTGACACACCACAATTTCCATGCTTAGCTTCATCATACGTAATTACAGAATATTCATATTGAGGATAATTTTAGGTTTCCCCATGACCATGATTTGAAGGTGATGGCGATGTGGATTCTTCCAAATCTCTTTTCACACAGTAGTAATCTTCAATCAAGCACCGAGGAAAGGATGGATATGTGATGGAATGGTGAAAGCACTGGCATTATTTTATCTATTGATTGATATATCTATCCGTCTGTTTGTCTGTCTTCTTTTCACAATTGGTCAAATATCATTTTTTTTTAAAAAATAAAAAATTAACACTCAAAAAAGAGAAAAACAAATGGCATAGATATATGATAACAACAATTGTTGAATTGATATGTATGCTGCTCTACAGACATAAGAAATAAAGATAGGCATAATCTTGTCCCCCTTATGGATTTTTTTTACATAAATCCGTTCTTTTAACTTGGAGTAATTTGATCAATCCTTAGCAAATGAAAATAATAAAAAAAATTCACTTTATAATCCTAAAGATAGTAAGTACTATGCCAAAATCTAAGAGGACCTTTCCATCTCATTGGGCAAACCTGATGCGTTACATACATAATAAAGTGATTTTCGTATTTAATGCATAATATTTCGATAAACACTCTCTTCCTATTTCAAATCCTGATTGTCTAGATTGTAAAGGAAGAATCTTAACTTGAGACCAAGTTTTTAAGTTCACTAACTTAATAGATAAAAATTGGTGTGTATATATATATGTATATATAGTAGATTACCTATTATTACATGAGTAGATGATACTTCTACTCATCAATTTCTTTTGCTTCATATTATGTTGCCAACATGTATAGATTTGCTGACGAAGTTGCTTCAACAACTCATCATCCTTGCAAAATGTCTTCTCAATCCTTATCATCTCAGCATCGTAACATGCTCTTTCCAACCATAATATATCACATCCATCTTCTGAGTTTTCTTGGACACCATTATTGCTCCAGTGCCTTGAATGCTATGCGATGCAGCTGTGTCACCGTAACATGTATACTTCAGCTGTAAGTCTCTTGGCTGCATGGAAACTTTTGTCAAGCACACAGGTTTTGGTACTTTTTTTCTTCATCAGCAGCTTGCGCACATGACAGAGAAGATACCAGCAATATATATATATATATATCATGTAATTATTGGGAGGTATGGGTTGTTTGTACCGACCAGTCTATATTTTGATGGTGAGCCGAGAAGAACAGATAAAGAGATCTCAGGCAATTCACTACTGACAGAACTGCTGCGGAAGTTTGGCTTAGGAATCTGTAAAGAAGGTTGCACTGCATCATGGATCGAGGATACTGAACCACATGAAGCACAAAAAGTAACATGGAGGGTGCTTTAGATCATGAGAATCCAACACGCAATTCAATTCATCTTGCTGCTGCTGCATTAAATGGGATCTTATCTTGATGCACATGACTATTGGTTCTTCAATCAAGCTTGATAGTGATTTCCTTCTCACATTGCAAGTACAAAGACATGCACGTCTAAAGCATTATGTCAGGTTTGACATGGAACACTGCAAGTGTGGTAGCATTTCTCCAAAAGAGAATTCCCAACATTCCATACAACAGTGGAAACTAAAAAGACTGCCACAGTAAATGAACATATGATCTAAACTTCCATGTGCAGCTATTACTTCAGTAAAACATAGTTCACTCTCCACAGATGATTGACCACCGGGTAGGCAGGCAGTTTGAGAGCCATTAAATGGTACTTAATGTGATTCTCTCTTTGATGTTATCAATCTTCCAAATTAGAAGTGGAATCCTCAAGTCTCCTACAACCCCATTGGTGAGGTGAACTCATAGTGATAACTAGGAGAGGATTCCACTCGGATCAGACCGGGCGAATCCAACCGGAACTCGGACCCATGATTGAGTTGACTCACAAATTAGACCGATTTAATTAAACTCAATTGATATAATCTTAATGATTCGAGATTTGATCGGATCTCATAGTGATAACTATGATTCAAAGGATTATGAAATCCTTTACTCTGCTGCTTCCGTAAATGCCAAAAAACCCAATATGCAACTTCTCTTTAAATTTCTTAGATTCGATGGGTCTTTTGGGTTGGATCAGATCGATTCAGGTCGACATCACCTTCATGTTGAGTTTTACTAAATACAACGAGTTATGGTATCAAACTCAATTATACTCGTCAAATTTAATTTGTTTGATGAACACCACCAAATTGGTTGACCTAACGAGTCAATTTAATTGGATCATCAGGTAGGTTGGGTTGGGTCAGGTCAGGTTAAGACTGTCAAAATTTGCAGGAAGAGTCTCTATAGGTGGAGATGCTGATGCGAGAAAGATAAAGAAAAAATATGCCATGCATGTAACGTAAATATATAACTATTTTAGTGATTGATGCAAAGAAACAAACAAGCATAATTCGTTGCTGCTGTTGTTGCATTATTCGATCAGATGTGTCTTGTTCTCGTTTGAATGTCAACTTTAAAGACAACTAACCCACTCACAAAACTCTCTCTCTCTCTCTCTAAGTTGATTAGCTACATGCATGTAAATGAACAAGAGAGACAAAAATGAGGGATGGATTGGAATGCTACTGGATAAGCTAAATTAATATCTCCACATGAATGGTGCATAGCTCGACTTCACCAGCCTTCCCTTCCAGATGGATGATAAAGGGACTACACCCTGTCTAACCCAAAGAAACAAGAAAGCCAGATCGGAGGCATCACCCTAATAGTCCCCAAGCGCCACCCCTGGAGGCATACGTTGACAAGCCGCTTGCATTAAATGCTTCTGCCATATAGGGTAAGGTGGGTTTTGACAGAGACTTGTTTGTTTCACCCAACGCTCAGGTATAAAAGTCAAGCCCCAGGTTATGTTGGGGCAAGCAGACAAAAAAGGCTCATTACTCTCTCATTTATACTAATAATATTGTTCTCTATCTCCCTCTCCGTCCTATTGACTTAAGCATGGGAGGGATGATTTACAAAAACTCCATTATGGGTAAAAACGAGACATAAACAGAGACAGACAGGGATAATCTTTCTAAAAAAGAACTTTCTAAAGAAAAGATAAAAATAAAGGATTTCTTTTAATATGAAATGGATATTTCCGTATCTTTTCTTTCCGTATATTTCTGACTTATATTTATAAGAAGATAAAATATGACAGGGGCACCCATGACATCGACTTGTTGTGTAATATCATTGGCGCAGCCCGGAGGCATGATTAGAGCAGAGGGGATTGCCTAGCTCATCTATTTGCAAAGAGTATAATTCAATTTATATATGTTCATAGTACCTAACAATGATTTGTCTCTCGTTGTGTATATCCTCTTTTAGGATTGTCAACGAGCACATAAAGTCCCACTATTACATCGATAGAGGGGTTACCATTGCCCTTGATTCCAGGGTGCACTCTCAACATACATAAGCGATGAGGGGTCTGGAGAGAGCATTGACGGTCGGAGCATAGGTGCCTTCCTCGAGCAACTATCGCTTTTGAAGTGCCTTCCTCCAATCATTATCCTCTTAATCTCTTTCAAGTGCTTGGAGATCTAAGAAAACATAAATAAAATCTAGCAAGCAAACAATTACCTCAACACAAGGACGATTGATTAGGGATTCCATAAATATCTAAGAAAATCAAGAGGTTTGGGGGCATCATTTCTCTTCGAGTTCTTCACCTAAATTGACAATAAATAGATGGGGACGAGAGGAGAAAATTATTTTTTTTTTATGACTATGGGTTGTTGTTGTATTGAAAAAAATGAAAAGCCGAAAGCAACCCAAATTGGTTTGTTGGCTGGCTGAGGCAATGAGCCAAAACTTTAAATTTATATTTAAAATAATATTCATAAATAAAATAAATAATATGAGGAGAATTTACCGGTTCATGCATATTATTTTTTGATATAAACTGATATGCATGAACTAGACTTATTATCCACTTTATTCATAAATAAAGTAGATATTATCTAAAATAATATGCATGAATATTGAATAAATATGTATATCCAAAATTTATTTAAATCGATACAGAAAATAAAATGACATGAGAATGCTTGAACCTAAAATGGGTACATAAACATAGTAGACAACCAACCATACTATTGCCATTGAAGTAGACAACCAACCAAGGTGCCAATGGGTGGCAGCGGAAAGGAAGATGAGGAACTATCAAATGTGGCTTGACGTCAATAGAGTTACTTGTCAATAATTAGATAGATGTAGCTAAAATAGGCAGCCGGTGGTGTCATGTCATCATCCTCTCCTAAAAAGCTCCTTCTCATTAAATAAATTGATTGCAATTTAGAGGGACTAACTTTCATTTCTCACAATAAGAAAAATATATATATTTTTTAAATCTGTGGTTGCTACAAAAGAAAATATCATGAGCAAATTCCACTAATTCCATACTATAAAAATCGGTAATTATCGTCAGAAGATCCTATCCAATCCAATCTGTCGACATTACTTCATCCTTTTTATCTAGTTGATGGATGTCCTTCCTGTCTCAAAAGGCACAGGTTGAAGCCCTTTTCTTGGTGCTAGCTAGCACTCTCTTGTGCCACAGAAGATGGACCCAACCAAGGAGAAAAGAAAAGAAATGGCCTTTCCAACTTGGTTCCATCCATCTCTGTGCTATTTCTCTCTTTGATCTTTCTTTCACCAGCTCAGTATCAATATTGATATCAGCCTCTTTGCTTGCTTGGTATCAGTTAAGAGTAGCAGGATTGAACTTTCTGTCGAGATAGTCAATTTCTCAGTGTGTGATGATAGTTTTCGTCTTTTTGAACATAAATAAAATAGAAACATCCTTGCGAGAAGGAAGCAAAAGTCTGTTTCTACAAAAGAATTACCTTTTCTTTTCGTACAAGTCTCATTCAAGATACTGATCGATGATTTCTTTTTCTTCTTCTTCTTCCTCCTTGGAGTCCATCGTCAAAGCACCTCATTTACCACATTGAAACACTAACAATCCCACATCCTCTATGGACTCGCTTTTTCATCCTAATAGTGAGAATTTATGATTCACCTGTTCCCATCATATGTCGTCGGCGTCGTCGTCGTCACCAACAGCCTCTCTCTCTTCCGAAAAATAACTTCCCAAAGAAACATTACCTAAGGAAAAAATCATGGTGGCTATGAGCATTCTCTTCACCGAGGATGATGTTATCGAAGCCATGCTTTTCGAATAGGACATGACTGAGACTTGTACGAGAGGTGATAGAGGAAGCGCATCCACTTCGATGCCATGGTCCTCCTTTGATGAAGGGAATGCTGGTAGGTATCATGTCATTTCCTTTGTTGAGGCAAAAACGAAGGTAAAGGGAAACTCTTGAACGAATATCCTCGATGCAGATTCAATTTTTTACATCTCCTTCGGAAAGAGAATGGACGATCAAAAGTAGAAGATTCACCTCACCAATGGGGTTGTAGGAGACTTGAGGATTCCACTTCTATGTTAGGGTTTTCTTCATCATTCCTTCCATAAAACTAATGATATGATCTGCAGTATCTTGAGCAATCTCGAGATTCATTTCAGCACTTGAGAGAAGGATCCGAGTTGTTGTGACAATCCAAGCTACACAAGATATCTCCACACCAAATTTAGATTAGATGATGAGCTAGAGTCAATATCGCCAAAAGAAAAAGAAGAAACATCTACCATTCCAACACATTTAATTAGCTGTAACATCTAGCATCTGACGAGATACAAAGCCTTTTCATGTTAGTCTTTCTCTATGCCCACTGAAAAGTAGCTACAGCACATAATAATACATTTCTAACATCACATAAAATTGTATCAACAAATTTGCACTTGAATTCTCTCCAACCTTTCTATGCCAAGTCGGCCTAACTTTTTCCAAGGGGGACACCTTCCAAGAACATGCCAAAGGAAACGTGCCATTGCTAATATGCTCAACCCAAGTATGTTTGTCCTTTGCTTCGACCACTACTACTATTGTCGCCGCCTTTCAATAATTGATGCAATTAACATTAATCAAGTCATAATGATGATAAATTGTAGGTAGACCAAAGTCAAACGTGATCACTACTAACATTCCAACATCAACCAAATGAGATATATGTTTGTTGCATGCACCCTTTTTGGTGCAATAGCTTTGCTGCGCCACCGCAACCATAGATTAATTATGGCATCTTTTACTGGTGGGTGACATTACACCACCGCCACCACCACTGGGCCATGGAGCGATCCCCGCTTCGTTGTCCCGAAAACTCGTGGGCACGGACGTCACGCCCGCGGTGTCAGATTGAATCTTCACGCTATCGTCCGATTTGACCAAGCAAGCAAGCAAGCAAGCGCCAAATCCAGGGGAGGTCAAAATTTGCAGGAAGGAGCAGAAATTTACGAGTGTTTTCGACTTCCCGATGCAGCTTGGGTAGGTTCTGGGGCTATCTTGAGAGGATTTGGGATGGTTCTGAGCTTAGATTTTGCCGCAATCTGAGCTGGGGTTTTGTTGCTCTTGTTTGCTTGTGATTCACTGTATTCTTTAATGTTACGACCACTTATCATGTTGCAGGATGCCACATTACTATTATGAAATAAGATAAGAATATGAAATTAATGATGATTTGAATGTTCAATACTTGCTCGAGCTTTCTGAGCCACTTCTAGCAGATTCTTTTGGTCCAAGACGAACAGATACTTGTAGAGTAGACAACTGAGAGAGGCAGCTGAAATAAAAGGTGTAATCACAAGTAGAAGAATAATTGTAGAAACAGAATCTACACTTTGAAACGCCTAATGATAGGAAGAAGAATGATGGTAAGAGTACGGCATTTATGGTTCCAAACACCAAACGAGATTGATCATCCATCAACACCATATACACAAATTTCCATTCTTATCAGCACAAGTTATTGTGTTCCCCGGTCCACTATATGCGCATGAAAGAACTGGTGAAGAATGCCCTTCCAAAATGCTCAGCATGTCATTGTTTAGTCTTGACCATATATAGAGAGATCCATCAACTGATCCCACCGTGACGCACTTCGCAGAACTAATACACGGCCTGCTTCAGTTTGATGCAACTCTGTTGCCATTGGCTCTGAACGTCTCACAAATTTCCAGTGTTCTCAAGTCAACTAGGTTATGCAAATTGTCCCTTCCACTTGTCAGCAACAAGCTCTCGCTTTGGGAGACTTTCGATATCAGCATTTAATTGGAACAAAAAAATTATCACAGTACATAAAGTTCCAACAAAGATTTAAATCTTTCTCCTTTGTTCCTCCGTCGAACCTTCCTCTTCAATCTATTTTTCTTCCTCATCGAAACGTCGGTACGCACTAACATATCATGTGTTAGTACATTGGTACAGGACAGCACGTTCCATGCTGCCGGCTAACCAGTACACCGGCTCTGAACAGTAAGTCAAACCTTGGTTTCAAATCCTTAAAAAACACTCTTCTTACAGCATCAATTAATGCACACTTTTTACCTCACTGTGAAAATGATAAATATCATCAAAGATTTTAAATTTGGTCTGCAATGTATCATAATATATGCAGTTTAACCAGTCACCATCTCCTTGAACACACAGAATGTGCATTATACAGCAAGAATTAAGTAGAAAATAATGAACCAAAGTGCATCGACTTGAAAACAAACAAACAAACAAGAGCATACCTGCTGAAAGGAGAGAACATCAGACCTGAAACTTAATTCTTTCTCTTTATCACACTTTATGGAGGATTGAGGAACATTTGGAATGGGCAGACAGTTCACCAGGAAGGACGATGTTGTGAACCTGATCATGATCAATCTCAATCAACGATGGATCCGGGGAATGTCTCTTGCAGTGCTTCAAACGGATATCTCCAGCGATGTCATATCAAATTAAAATATTGAGAAAACTTTTGACTCCTTAATTGCAACAACAATATGATCATTCCCTTCTCATTGCGTTAATATCCACCATCATTCCCTTCGTTAGGGATGACACCTCAATTGCGGTAACAACATAATCGTTCTATTTAAATTGCTTGTACAAGAGGTGGCAGAGCCACCATAGCGTATCACGCAGCATTAACGAGAAGCGCATCCGCTTTGATATTTTTAAAGAGAACGATCATGTTGTTGTCGCAATTGAGATGTCATCCCCAACGAAGGGAATGCTGGTGGATATTAACGCAATGAGAAGGGAATGATCATGTTATTGCCGTAATTGAGGAGTCAAAAGATTTATCAATATTTTCATTTGATTAACTAATAGGTTCCTTGTAAGCACATGAAGCAAGGTTGAACATATCACTTGAAAAAAGTAAAGTAAAAGCATTTCAAGTTAAGGGGGAGTCTTCTACTTCAAAAGAAGATAAAAAATCGACAGGAAGAGGACGTGAGGAGGATTTCATGGTTGAGAAAATTGAAGAAGAAGAGGAAGAGTACACTTTGATGGGCATGATGAACAAAAGCAATCAAATTATGATAAAAAAAACTACAAGAGTGGAATTCAATGTTGCTATCCTAAAAAGTTCGATCACATGAAAGCAGATTGCTAGAAAAAAGAAAAGCAAACAAGCAATGTGGAGAAAAATGAAGAAAATAATAAGTTGTTTATGACTCATTCACAAGTTAATGACATCTCAAATGATATTTGGTTTCTTGATAGTGGATATTCTAATCATATCTCAGGCATAACATCAATGTGTAGATAGATAGTACATCCTAGGGACTCAACGTGGATAGATGGTATTATTTAGAGACTACAAATCTTCTCTTATCTCTTTGTAGCCACATGAATCCGTCATTAAGAAATTACAGATATTATCTCATTTCCCCTTGTTCTTAATCCATCACCTATAGCGATCATGTAAAGGATAGGAAGAGAAGATAAGAGAAGTCTAGTTTTCCTTATAAATTGACATCGTTATAGCTTTTAGCTTCGATGATGATACACTTATAGATCATATTCTAAATAGCATTAAAAAGATATGCATCGTATATTCGTTATCTGATTTTATTTTCTAGCATTAAATTATTTTACATAATATTATAGTTTTTATGATTGCAATTGGTATCAGAGACATGAAATTAAATACTTTATATCATAAATGTATTTTAGATATGTTTTGTATTTAAATTTGTTTATTAGTACTATTCGCTTGTGAAAATGTATTATTTGATTTTGATTTATGATGTTTGAACAATCTATTTGTATTATTGATCTGTTTTCTATCTAATCCGTCATGTTGCTTGCTTGCAGATGAAGCGAGGTTTCTTGTGTTCGATCGATGGATCACTTTTGACAGCTTATTAGCAACAACAATATTATTGAGGGTGGTAACCTTCGATAGTTGCCAACTTAGTCGCAGGCAACGACTTTATAGGCAACGAAAGCGTTATAGATTGTGACAATCGACAACGGCTAACTTACCTTTGTCATAGGTGACTACATTAGAGCCAATGCTTACAGTATCTACAATGACTACAATAGAATCGGCAGCGGTACTAAGGGGGGAGGGGGGGAGGGTGGGGGAGGGGTGAATTAGTGCAGCGGTAAAATTACGTCGGTTCAAAAAACCTTTGTACGGTAAAATTCGATTTTGACGAAAATCATTTCAGAGAGATGTTAACTTGAAAGCGTTTTCGTAAAGATAGCTTGAAAGCGTTTTCGTAAAGATAGCTTGAAAGCGTACGGAAGATACGTAATGGATGTAAAGCAAGTTAAGAGGTTTGCAGTAAAGTAAATTGCTTAAATATAGAAATGCAAACCAGAGGAGAACACGTCAATTTTATAGTGGTTCGGTCGTCATGACCTACATCCACTCCACTGATTCCTCTTCCGTCGAGGCCACTGGCATCCACTATCGATCTTCCTTTATAGGCGAAGATCAACCTCCTTCTTACAGCTCTTTCTCCTTTTACCGGGTTTAGGAGATAACCCTTACACCCTCATTTACTCCTCTCTCAAATTATTCTAACACTTAGAACTTTTGAGATGAGTTTACACAAGATTGCAACATCGTTTCTTTCTGTTTTTACTCTCAAGTCTTGTGTATGTTAACCAGGGATGAGAGGGGTATTTATAGGCCTCAAGTTGATGCAAACTTGGAGCCTAAAAACATCTTATCCCAGGTTTCCTAGGTTCGGGCCGTACCACCGCTTGACACAATCTTGGAGATTGTGCCAAGACGGTGCCACCTCATGAGTTATTGTTTGGGCCTTTCGTTGGGCCCAACATAGTTCTTACATGGGCCCAACTGGCCCCTAATTGGGTTGGCCCAAATCCAATCTCAATTACGTGCTAACTACAAAATCTAAGGCATACTTAAGCTAAACAAGTCCCTAGGTCTTGGTTTCTTCCGGTGATCTTCCGGCGAACTTCCGACGATCTCTTGACAATGTTCTAATGGACTTCCGGCAAGCTCCTGGACTTCACAACGATATTCTTGGTGAGTTTTGATGAGCTTCTTTCGACAAGCTCTTAGACTTCTCGATTGGTTCCTATAGAACTTTCGACGAACGTTTGGACTTCCGACGAACTCTCGAACTCCCAACGAAATCGCGTTCTTGACTCCGGGACTCCATTTTACTTTATGCCTTACTATCATAGTTAATTCTGCATATGTAAAAATACACTTTGATCTAGATAATTATTACTAAGCTTAAATCATGTTGTCCGGCATGTCATTGGTCCATTGACGCTTCATTCAATTCTTCGGCGCATCGTCCTCTCTTGTAGTCTATTACTCAATTGGCCAGTTGACTTTGCAACTCTGATATCCTTGGCACAATGTCCGCTCTTCTTGGCCCGATGCCCGAATCCATGGCCCGAAGCATTCTGTCGATACGTCGACCGATCCTCCGGCCCGACGTCTAATCTTTTAGCATATTTTCCTCTGGCCCAACATGATTCTTCCTGCTTTAATTGTCTCTCCCTGATCGAAGCATCCTGCGTCACTCAAAACACAGATCAAATCATTAACACTTATCAATTGGTTTCATCATCAAAATATGAGATTCAACAATCTCCCCCTTTTTAATGATGACAATCAATATATGACGGAGTTAAAACAAACTCCCTCTATCAATATGTCATATTGATAGAACCTTGAATTCAAGTCCTTGTAAATTTCATCATGAATATTTGTAACACGTCATCATGCATAACATGATCATACTTCTCCCCCTTTGTTATCAACAAAAAGGAGAAGTGTAACTTTCAAGTGTTTGAAATATACAAGTTCAAGTCATTGCATAATAAACATAATTTCGAGTTTTATCATCATGCAATTTGTAAGCTCCTTTTTTTATGATGACAACCAATTGATGACAGTGTTAAAATAAACTCCCGGAATTTAAACAAATTCCCCCTATCAATATGCCATATTGATAGAACCTTGAATTCAAGTTAAATTCAAGTTTTTGTAAATTTCATTATGAATATTTGTAACACGTCATCATGCATAACATGATCATACTTCTCCTCCTTTGTCATCAACAAAAAGGAGAAGTATAACTTTCAAGTATTTGAAATATACAAGTTTAAGTCATTGCATAATAAACATAATTTTGAGTTTTATCATCATGCAATTTGTAAGCTAGAAAATCTAGCAAGTGTTACATAAAGCAAGCTAGTGAGTTTGTCACAAACTTTTTACACCTTTTGGTATATGCGAGATAGTGTGTTTTTGCATCTACTTAAAACGTGCAAGCTAGCATTTTTACGTTTCTAGCAATTCTTTCTCCATACATCATCATGCAAGCTAGCAATATTTCAAAAACAAATGCAAGATAGCATTCTTGTTGAAGTGTGCAAACTAGCAATTCTTGCTTCCTTTTGCAATGTGCAAGTTGCAAGTTTTGCTTCTTGAGATAAGCAAGATATCACTTTTGCTTCTCTTGATATTGCAAGATAGCATTTCTTGCTTTTGATCAAACTAAAAAGTTTTGCCTCTTTTTGCGATATGTATGTTTGCAATTTTTTCTTCTCTTTAGATGTGTAAGCAAGCAAGTTTTTGCATCTTCTTGACTTGTGCAAGCTAGCTATCTCCCCCTTTGTTATTGTCAAAAAGAAGGGAAGAATATAATTTTGTATCTATTTTTCCCTTTGCAACAATTTTCAAAGCATGACAAAGGTAAAGTATCAATCTTATTTCAATATATTTGTGCATCATAATAGTTTCAAATTAAAACATACACAATTTTCATCATGAATATTTCATCATTGCATACATCATTATCATAAGTTGAAGTATTGCATGCATAATACCAAGTCATCATGTATATAAAATATAAAATCATCATTCTAGAGTATTATTTCAGAAAATAATAAATATTGATTTTGACATCATTAAAAAATTCATAGTGTTGCATGCATTTTTATCTAAGGAAAAAATTATAGTGTTGCTTGCATCATCCCAAATCATTTCAAGGCATACAAGCCATAAATACAAAGAAATCATGTTATGAAAGATAAGACCGCTTGAATACTAAAAGACATGATTCATATAGTAAATCTCTTCTTTAAATAAAATACCAAGAATAAAAATCATAGATGTAGAAACAAGAAATCTTGAAAAACAAAATCTAAGAACTCACAAGAAAAATCAAGATTCATTTAGAAAATCTCCTCTTAAGAAGATAACAAGTAGAATCGTAGGAGAACGATTAATAAAAAATCTTGATTCATAATAAATCTCTCAAGTTATAATCAATTCATGAATAGCGAAAGAACATTCATGATTTATTTGGGTATTTTTTTTTTATAAATAACAAAAAGAAGCATAGAAGATATAAGATTTTGATTCATAAATTTCAAGAATATGTGAAAGATTTGGATAAAAAGTCATTCAAATTTAACTCATCAAAATCATTTTCATGGTCAAGAGATTCATAAGAGTGATATAAAAATTGATAAAGTGTGGTATCGCCATGGAAGATCCCACGCTGCATCCTCACGTAGCCCTCTTCGCCCCACTCTGGTCCCCATGAGTTCTTCACTATCCAGTACTTCATCCCATCCTTAGATGTCCCATAGCCTACGATGGCCACTCCATGATCCAATTCTGTTCCACAGCTCACTGTGAAGACACCCTAAACCAAAGCAGCAGAAAAGTGTTGTCTTTGAAACCTGTTTACAGCAAAAGAGAAGCATGGATGAGAGTTGTGCATACCTCGGAGTAGAACTGGAAGTCCTGACCGCTTGCTTCGATTGCTACTGATACAGGTTGGTTCGCCGCTGCTCTCAGCAACGCATCCTCGTCGTTGACGGAAACGTCCTCATATCCATCGATCACAACCGCAGGAGATCTCTCCTATAAATACCAATGATATGTATAGAGTTTACGAAGAAGATAATGACTACAACTAAGCAAATTAACATGTAACTCTTTTTACTTTGCATTGTTCTTGTCGAGCTACATAAGGATAGTTGTCCTCTGTTGTGATCCCTCCATTTCTTTCGATGAAGTCGAATGCATCACCAGTTGTTGCTCTGACAAGGAGATAAGCTCGTTGGTTCTGATCTGGTTTATTCCCTCTACCGAAACTACTGTCGAGAAGGCCCAGCTGTTAGATTATGTGGCCCTATTTAATTAGGTAAGATATATTATAGATATTATTGGATTCTGATTATGGTTATTGGCCAATAAAAAAGAAGTCCGGAAGGAACTCTCCTAATAACTTATCCTAAACCCTCTGCTCTCGCCTATAAATAGACAGGACCTCAAGGGGCTAAAAATATATCATCTGTGCGCATCTAATAGATAGGATCTCTAGGGGTCAAGTGCGTATCTGAGTAGCATCTGAGTGAATTGAGAGATTAAGGTTTTTCTCTTAATTTGAGTCAAGTGAGAGATTAAGTTTTTCTCTCAATCTCCCTCTCCCTTAATCCCCTAATCCATCAATCTAGATGGTCCTGTGAAAAGATGGGAAGAGAGGAGAAGGATCTAGTTCTTTTGCAGATCCTTGCAGATTGATATTTCAAATCCGACGATGGAGCACTTGTAGATCAGATAAGGTTTATTTCTTCTTAACAATAAGAAAGGTATGCATCGTAATATTGTTAGATCCAATTTATTTGATTTCAATCTTGGTATAAAAGTTTTTTCGCATTATAGATAGCATGATTACATATTTTATGCTAACAATTGGTATCAGAGCCAAGTTTTTGAGATCAAATATATTAGATCTATTATTGTTCTTTACGATGCTTGAATGATTCGTCGGATATTATTGATCTGTTTTCTTTCTATATGATTTGCTCTATTATTGATTATGAGGAATGTATAATTTTATGTTTGATCGATTAATTTACTGTTTATTATCATCGATGTTATTGAGATGATCATCTCAACCGCCAAACGCCAAACGCCAAGGCGGCGGCCAAGCGCGAGCAGGAACCGCGGCAGCCGCGCGTGGGCACAAGCAGCGCGGCGGCATGGCAACCGCGCACCGGTGGCGGCCGCGCGTGGGTAGGCCGTGCACAGGCGGCGGCCACGCACGAGCAGGAACTGCCGCAGCGGCCGCTCGTGGGCAGAGGCAGCCCCCCGCGGAGGTAGCGGCCGCGCGCTGGCAACAGCCGCGGCCAGCCGTGCGCGTCGTCCACAGGCAGGAAAGGCGACCGCCGCGCGCAAGCGGCGGCAGCGCCGCACGTCGCAACGGCCGCGCCGCACGCGGCGGCAGCGCCGCACGTCGCAACGGGCGCAGGCATATTAGGGTTTTGGCATAATTACGGTTTTGACCTCGAGGTTAGGGTTTTGCAAAATTACAATTCTACCCTTTGCAAATTTCGTAATTCCAATTTATGTTCTGACAACATATTTACAGTTTTACCCTCGGGTCTAATTTTGCCAAATTACAGTTCTGCCCTTCGTGAATTTCTTAATTTCAGTTTATATCCTATCGTATATTTACAATTTTATTCAAATTGAGAATTTTAAGTTATATTCTCAATTATAAAATTGATAAATATGATTTATTATAATTATGATTATATTTTGGTTATTTGATTGGATTTAATTTTTGATTAAAAAAAACTATAAATTATGGTTTACTTTATAGTTTTCTCATATGAATTATTGATTATACATGTGATAAATAAAATCTAATTATTGTTCTTGGATATTTATTTAGTTATTCACATGTATATATTTAAAATTGTGAAATTATGTTTATTTTTCACATGAAGGCAATGAAGACATGATTTATATATTATCATGATTATCATATGAGTTTTCTTTTGCTAATTAAAGTTCAATAATTATTATGGTTATTCTATTATTGAACTGCTTAGCATTAATGTTCAATAATTATTATGGTTATTCTATTATTGAACTGCTTAGCATTAATGTTCAATAATTATTATGGTTATTTTATTATTAAAACTGCTTAGCATTAATATTCAATAATTATTATGGTTGTTATTCTATTATTGAACTGCTTAGCATAAATTAAAGAAATTTGATGAATATTATTTGTAATTTATTTCCTTAAGTTTTATCTGACTTGTAGCTGCCAAAGTGGCCTTGGATGATAAACTTTTGTGATATGAATTACAATAAAGGTCTTATCATTTATAGGACATTTTGGATTGTATTTTATATTTTTGTATTGGTCCTGTAGCCACCAAAGTGACCTGGACTGATAATTTATAAAATACATTATGTATTTAGTCCTAAATGATATTAAATAAAATAATATTCATAATGGCAGCATGAATCAAGATAAAGGAATTTAGTGAATATTATTTGTATTTTATCTTAAGTTTTATCTGACCGGTAGCTACCAAAGTAGCCTGGGATGATAGGCTTATGGGATATGAATTACAATAAAGTTCATGTCATTCATGGGATATTTTAGACTGTACTTTATATTTTTGTATTGGTCCTGTAGCCACCAAAGTGACCTGGACTAATAATCTATAAAATACATTATGGAATTCATCGTAAATGACATTAAATAAAATAATATTCACGATGGCACATATAATTATGAGATTTAGATAATCTCAAAGGAGAATCTATTTCAAATAATTATGTGATGAGGTAGGATGATACTATTTTGGATATTATTACAGTTTAGGGTTGTATACCCAAAGGTAACAACACTATTCCACAAGAATGGTATCAGTCCTCCATAAGTGATTTTGAGTGAACACTAGATATGTCAATATTTCACCCAAAGGTGAAATATAGATGATATCAATAGTTCATCATATTTTGGAAACTCAAAGCATTAATGTTATATTATTATTGTGGCATTTTTTTTATTGTGTTTCTGTAAATGTCCCTATACTTTCTGAAACAAATGACTTGAGCATATACAAGTTGTATTGAGTAAGTGAGATCTCAGATTAATTGAACAGAACATAATTACTGAAAGTTCTATGAAATAAATAATTGAGGTGACTGATCAAGAAAGGCATAAAATACTCAATTTTATGATACTTAGACTTCAGTACAGTTTACAACTTGCGCATAAGAATATCTAAGGATCAATTTAAATTATCTGATAAGTCATTAGTTGAAATCTTAAAATGATAATATTTGAGGAATTTAAGATTATATCCTCAAAATAAATGATAAAAGCTGTAAGCTCAAGACTCATAATATTTTGAGTACTACTCAAGGAGTAGGTAACACTAAAATAAGGATGAAGCGTAATTTCATCTGAGTTTATAATTATTATATAAACTCATAAAATAATATCTTCACAATAAAGTGTTACTTTTGTAGCAAATAAAATTATGTGAAGAAGAAATATACTATATGATTTGATTTCAAATGAAAAAAGGTATAATTATAACCTTTGTATGGTTCAAATCAAATATTACGGATATTATTGATGGATTAATTTGATGTTTCATCATATGTTACCAATAATAGATATTGGGATAAAACCAAAAGAGAATGAGATATTTATCAATGTAGGGAATTATCTTAAAGTGAAAGCGATATTAGTTTGTATTTATCGTTTATATCTAAAGATGATTCAATTTGATAAAACTTGAGAATCCATGTTATGTTCTTATAATTCTGGGAATTTAAGTTCTTTACCTAGAATTGTTATAATATTATTTCTCTTTTGGTGGTTGTAAACTTACTGTGATTCAATAAAATTAACCTTTGAATTCTGTATAATAGTCTATGCAGAATTAATATAAATCATAAGTTTACAATGATTATATAATTAAATATTGAAGTAAAATTTAGTTTTATAAACTCCTTGAGGTTATGTTTATCACTATATGCTTTTGTCTCATTAAAGAGAGACATTTTATCACCATATAAATAATCTGTTGAGATATGATTATATATATCTAATTTATGTAAAGTCTATGACCATTTACACTCTTGAAGTGTATATAAATGAAGTTGATAGACAATTAGATAGAAAGGTCAATATCATCATATCTGAAAAGGGTGATAAATTTTATGGTATTTATGATGAACCCAATTATAATTCTTTTGCTAGATTCTTGAAAAAATAAGGTATATGATTTACCAGATGTGTTACAGCATAATATGATTGCTGAAAGATATCATCGTACCTTATAGATATGGTTAGGAGCATGATAGATTATTCTTTTGTACCCAAATCAATGTGGAAAAGAAGCTCCAAGGACGACTATGTATATCTTGAATGGTGTTCCTAGTAAGTAAATTACATGACTTCTTTTAAGTTATGAAATAATAGGAAACATGACTTAAGATATTTACATATTTGAGATTGTCCTATGGAGATAAGGATCTTCAACTCACATAAAAGAAAATTAGATTTAATAATTATTTCTGAATATTTTATTATCTATTCAGAAAAGTTTAAAAGGGGTACATATTTTATTGCTCTAATCATAGTACGAGGATAATTAAATCTGGTAACATAAGATTCCTATAAAATAGCAAATCAGTGGGAGTGAAAATCTCGAAATTTAATTTTGATATAAAGGAGATGCAAGTTAATACTCCTTTATTATTCGAGAGATTGTTGTTACTCAAATCATTAAATGATTTGATAAAAGTGAACAACAAAATAACATTACTAAACTCCCACATTATATTGATATCATTATTAATGGTCTTGTAGAACAACCATAATTGATAACTTTGAGAATATCTCAAAATGGAATGAATCATGTCATTTATGGTTATTATGTTGCATATCTACAAGAATTATATTATGATATAGGAATCATAATGGATCCCTTATTGTTGTCATGGGTCATGAAAAGTAATGATTCTGAAAAATAATATGATGCAATAAAATAAGAGTTAAAATTAATAATCATAATGGTGTCTGATAAATTTATCGAATTGTCCAATAATTGTAAAAGAGTCTATTATATAAATGTGGCTCAAAGGACAATGTCGATATAATGGTCAGACTTATGGTTAAAAGTTTTACTCGTAAGGAATGTATCGACCATAACAAGATTTTTAATGAACTCGTTAAGAATCATCATGACATTAATGATTCATTATGAGTTTAAGTTATTTCATAATGATATGAAAATATATATATATTTTTTTTTCTAGCTTTATATGGGTTACTCTACATGATTTACTCTAAAAGAAAATAAAAGAAATATAAAGTTTGGTATGCAAATTCAGGAATCCATTTATGACCTTAAACAAGCTTCAAGGTAATGATATATAAAGGTTCTTGATATCATTATTTCATATTTAAGGTAAATACTATTAATTAGTATTTATATCAGTGGGAGCAAGTTTATTATATTGGTCTTATATATGGATAATATTTTGCCTTACCAATAGTGATCTTGATTTATTATACTAAATCAAGAATTTGTCACTGAGAGTTTTAATATGGTTGATATGAATGAGACATCTTATATTATTAACATTGAGTAATTCAATGATAGACCTCAATGATTATGAAGATTGTCTTAGAAAGGATATATCAACCGAGTCTTGAAATGATTTTAATATACAACTTTGTTCAGTAAATCATAAAAGCAAAATTTTAGTCAATAGTAAATGCTTGAAAATGACTTGAAAAGACTCAGATAAATAAGATATTCTTTGTATATGCGTAGTTGAAAGTCTATGCTCAAGTCTTTGTTAGAAAAGATATCAGTTTTTATAATTAAAATGTTGGATATATATTGGAGTTACCCAGAAGTAAAAACATTAAAGGACTACAGAGAAAGTAATAAGATATCCAGAAGGGACAAATGATTATATGCTCATATGTATGAAATTATATCAGCTTGAAATAATGGTATTTTTCAACTGATTGTATAAATTGCCTCGATAATAGGAAGTCCACCTTACGATTAATATTTATGTAATCAGAGAGGTAATTTATTATTATTAATAATAAAAGTTGATTTTGTGGCATGCTTTGAGGCCACTAATCAAATTTGTGACTGCAAAATTTTTATCTCAGGGCTTGGTGTAGTCAAACTCAATTACCAAGTCGTTAAAGATATTTTATGACATTGTAGTAGTTTTCTTCTCTAAGAATGACAAGTACTATTGCATCTATATGCATTATGGTATAAAGTACTTGATGGTTAGAGAAGATGAGTCCAGAAACATCTAATGTCAATTAATTACTTGAGTTCCACTGTATTGATTGCTGATTCATTCACTTAGGACTTACAGTCTAAAGTATTTTGAAAGAACATGTTCTTATGATTGGGTTTGTGAGCAACCCATAAAGGATATGGTGATGCATGTTTGAGTGGACACTATAAGTGACATTTTTACTTACGTACTTAAAGTTATTTGTTTCTACTATCCTGTTTACAATTATGTATGTACATATTATGATTGAATATGATGACAGGATTGTCTTGACAAGACAAATTATAGGAGTCATTTTGGACTGTATTAGGAAAGGCTAACAGTATTGTGGTACATAGAAGGAAGTGTGACACTGATGGCATATAACCGCTATGACTCATATTGTTAGTCAAACTTAATGTAGTATTATTATTATTATTATTGGACTTATTAGCCTATTTTCTAAAATTCACGCGCGTGTATATAGTTTTTCAAAAAAAAAAATTCAGAATCCAATTGAGTCAAATTGTTTTTAAATAAATTTTTGTTTATTTATTTTTAATTTTTATGTCTTTTTGTATCTTACCAATTATTGGGCCAAGTGGGAGAATGTTAGATTATATGGCCCTATTTAATTAGGTAAAATATATTATAGATATTATTGGATTCTGATTATGGTTATTGGCCAATAGAAAAGAAATACATATTAAAATAGGATTCTTTAGGAGATAACCTTGATGGAAGGAACTCTCCTGATAACTTATCCTAGACCCTCTGCTCTCGCCTATAAATAGACAGGACCTCTAGGGGCTAAAAATATATCATCTGTGCACATTTGATAGATAGGACCTCTAGGGGTCAAGTGTGCATCTGAGTAGTATCTGAGTGAATTGAGAGATTAAGGTTTTTCTCTCAATTTGAGTCAAGTGAGAGATTAAGCTTTTCTCTCAATCTCCTCTCCCTTAATCCCCTAATCTATCAATCTAGGTGGTCCTGTGAAAAGATGGGAAGAGAGGAGAAGGATCTAGTTCTTTTGCAGATCCTTGCAGATTGATATTTCAAATCCGACGATGGAGCACTTGTAGATCAGATAAGGTTTATTTGTAGATCAGATAAGGTTTATTTCTTCTGAACAACAAGAAAGGTATGCATCGTAATATTGTTAGATCCAATTTATTTGATTTCAATCTTAGTATAAAAGTTTTTCCGCATTATAGATAGCATGATTACATATTTTATGCTAACACCAGCAACTTCCTGCAACAATTCATACTAAATTTTCAGTTATTTCGATCGAGCACATCAACAAAAAAATAAAATATTTCGAGCTCACCGCATTTGCCTTGGTCTTTGATAGCAGTGACGGCACCCTTCTGCCTCCAGTCGACGGTAGGAGTTACAACGGTGACGTTCTTGTATAAGAAGTACCCTTTGAGGCTCGCGCTTCCTCTCAGAGTGCTGCGGCGACGAATCGTCGTCCCTGCGTACGTCCTCTTGAACTCCTCCCTCGCCATGTCGCCGAACTTGTTGAGGCTAAGCTTGTAAGGCTTGGCTATCTTGTTGGACGCGAACACGTACTTAGCGTTCTCTTTAAAAACATCAAAGTGGATGCGCTTCTCGTCGACGCTGCGTGACACGCCATGGTGGCTCTGCCACCTCTCGTACAAGTCCCAGAGCTTCTCCTCCGACGCGATGTCATCTCCAGTGATGGGAATGCTCGTGCCCATTGCGAAGGCCAACGCAACAAGAACGGCAGCGAACAAGAATGCTCTTCTCATGGTGGTGAACGAGGAGAAACCAAACACAGGATGGAGGTAGGGTTAGGGATCGGAGGAGGTATCTATAGAGATGTTGGGAGTGAAGCATGACGACTGGGCGGTTAGGAGATTAGGGCATGGGCATGGGCATGGTCATGGGAGAGGCTCACTTTTACGTAACTGTTATTGGCATCTTCTTAAGCGATGCATGCATGCATGCATACGTCGAAAAGGTATCCTCTTCGGGTAGTTTGATGTGCATGGGTTCGGGCAGAAGCTTCCAAGCCAATATGGGAGAAGAGTGTGTAGTCCTATAGAAATGGGAACTGTGAGGTTGCATATCCAAATCGAATTAGCGTTTGATTAGGGAAAGAGATGGATATTATGAAGCCTCATATAGCTCGATGAATTATATTGATCAAAATGTAGCATAAATAAGACTAAAGATTAACTCGATAGGTAAGTCTCTAAGAATAGCTTTTCTACAGCTTCAGATGAAGCATTCCATAATTCATTACTATATTGAGCTTTGGCATCTTCCTCGACGAGGATTCTCTGGAAGTCGTGATCAAACTGGAAGTTGGAAAAGGTGCTCATCTTTTCACATTCTTAGATTTGATAAGAAAATTGCATATATATTACAAATTTCATGTACAAATTGATCAAAATAACACCTGAAATAATTTGTGACCAACTAATCTAATAGGTCACCTACAAGTTCTAAATTTGTGACCAAGATGCTCTAACCAACAGAGCTAATAGGTTGGCCAAAAGATTTTTCTGATGTTGAATTTTTTATAGTTCTACAAAAAAAAACCCTTTAAACAAATTATTAAAAATATAATAATCATGGTTTTTAGATTTGAGGTTTATTACCATTAATTTTGATTTTTTTTAAGAAATAATTAAAATTATATTAATGATATGTGAGTTGCACAATGTTCAGTTGGTCTTGTGAAAGAAAAAATAATTAACACGATTTGGCTCGTGTAGGTCTCAAACTTGGGACCTTCATGTTATTAGCTCATGACTCAAAGCAATTAAGCTAATACACAACTTACAAATCTCAAATTTGTGATCAAGATGTTCTAACCAACTGAGCTAATAACATGAAGGTGAGCCCCATGTAATAAAAAAGATTATTATGATATCGAATCTTTTATAGTTTTATAATAAAAAAAATTATATAAAACCTATAAATAAATTATTAAAATATAATAATCATGATTTTTCGATTTGAGGTTTGTTACCATTAATTTTGATTCTTTTTAAGAAATGACAAATTGTATTAATGATAGGTGAGCCCCATGATATCCATTTGGTCTTGTAAAAAATAAATAATTCATGATTTTAACTCATGCAAGTTTTGAACCTAAAACATTTATGTTATTAGCACAACGCTCTAACCAACTAAACTAATAAGCTAATAAATCTTAAATTTTTGATGAAGATTTTGTAACCAACTGAGCTAATAGGTCGATTAAAAGATTACTATAATATCGAATCTTTTATAGTTTTATAAAAAAAATTATATGAAACCTTTAAATAAATTATTAAAAATATACTAATCATGGCTTTTAGATTTGATATTTGTCACCATTAATTTTGATTTTTTTAAGAAATAACTAAAATTGTATTAATGATGGGTGAGTCCCATGATGTCTATTTGGTCTTGTAAAAATAAATAATTTATAGGATTTGGCTCATGCAAGTTTTAAACTTGCAACCTTCATGTTATTAACATGATGCTCTAACTAACTAAGCTAATAAGCAATCTAGAAGTTTTAAATATGTGATAAAGATGCACGATGTTAAATCTTTTATAGTTCTACAAAAAAAATTATATAAACCCCTTAAATAAATTATTAAAAATATAATAATCATGGTATTTAGATTTGAGATTTGTTACCATTAATTTTGATTCTTTTTTAAGAATTTATTAAAATTATATTAATGATGAGTGAGTCCTACGATATCCATTTGGTCTTATAAAAGAAAAAAGTATTAATAGGATTTGGTCCATGTAGGTCTTGAACTTACGACATTCGCATTATCAGCTCAGAACTTTAAACAATTAAGCTAACAAGCCACCTACAAGTCTCAAATTTATAACCATGATAGAATAACCAACTTAGCTATTAGGTTGGCCAAAAGATTACTATGAAGTGGAATCTTTTGTAGTTTTACAAAACAAATTACATCAAACCCTTAAATAAATTATTAAAATATAATAAACGTGGTTTTTAGATTTGAGGTTTGTTACCATTAATTTTGATTCTTTTTAAGAAATAATAAATTATATTAATGATGGGTGAGTCGTATGACGTTCATTTGGTCTTATAAAAAAAATAATTTATAGGATTTGGCCCATGCAAGTCTTAAACTTACGACATTCGCATTATTAAAACAATACTCTAAATAACTGAGCTAATCGGCCACCTACAAGTTTTAAATCTATGACAAAGATGCTCTAACTAACTAAGCTAATAGGTTGGCCAAAAAATTATTATGAGGTTGAATTTTTTATAGTTCTACAAAAAAAATTATATAAACCTCTTAAATAAATTATTAAAAATATAATAATCATCGTTTTTAGATTTGAGATTTGTTACCATTAATTTTTATTTTTTTTAAGAAATGATGAAAATTGTATTAATGATGGGTGAGTCTCATGATATCCATTTGGTCTTATAAAAGAAAAAATAATTAATAAAATTTAGCCCATGTAAGTCTCAAACATGCGATCTTCATATTATTAGCTCAACACTATAAACAACTAAGCTAACATGACACTGGCAAGTTTTAAATTTATGACATAGATACTATGACCAACTAAGCTACTAGGTCTGCCAAAAGATTACTATAATGTCGAATCTTTTATAGGTTTACAAAAAAATTTACATAAAACCCTTAAATAATTTATTAAAATATAATAATCATGGTTTTTAAATTTGAGGTTTATTACCATTATTTTGATTCTTTTTAAGAAATGATAAATTATATTAATGATGGGTGAGTTCTACGATGTCCATTTGGTCTTGTAAAAAAAATAACTTATGGGATTTGACCTATACATATCCCAAACCTGAGACTTTCGCATTAGTACGATGCTCTAATTAAATGAGCTAATAGGTGACCTATAATTTTTAAATCTGTGACAAAGATGCTATAACAAACTGAGCTAATAGGTCGATCAAAAAATTATTATAATGTTTAATCTTTTATAGTTCTACAAAAAAAATTATATAAACCTCTTAAATAAATTATTAAAAATATAATAATGATCGTTTTTAGATTTGAGGTTTGTTACCATTAATTTTTATTATTTTTTAAGAATTGACTAAAATCGTATTCATGATAGGTGAGTCCCACGATGTCCATTTGGTTTTGTAAAAGAAAAAATAATTAACATGATTTGGCCCATGTAGGTCTCAAACTTACGACCTTCATGTTATTAGCTCAAAACTCTAAACAACTAAGCTAATAGGCCACCTATAAGTCTTAAATTTGTGATCAAGATGCTTTAACCAAATGAGCTAATAGGTCGGCCAAAAGATTACTATTATGTCAAATCTTTTATAATTTAAAACAAATACATAAAACCCATAAATAAATTACTAAAATATAATAATCATGGTTTTTAGACATGAGGTTTGTTACCATTAATTTTGATTCTTTTTAAGCAATGGCTATAATTGTATTAATGATGGGTGAGTCCCACAATATCCATTTCGTCTTGTAAAAAATAAATAATTCAAGGGATTTGGCCCATGCAGGTTTCAAAGCTAAAACCTTTGCGTAATTAGCACGATGCATTAACCAACTAAACTAATAGGCCTACATGAGCAAAACCCAATATCCACATCGTATGTAAAAAATAAATAATTCAGGGGATTTGGCCCATGCAGGTTTCAAAGCTAAAACCTTCGCATAATTAGCACGATGCATTAACCAACTAAACTAATAGACCTATCTTTTTAGAATGTTGAGGTAATAATGTGAAGGTCACACGTTCTAAACCTACATGAGCGAAACCCTATTAATTATTTTTTCTTTTACAAGATCAAATAGACATCGTGGGACTCACCCATCATTAATACAATTTTAATCATTTCTTTAAAAAAAATCAAAATTAATGGTGACAAACCTCAAATCTAAAAACCATGATTATTATATTTTTAATAATTTATTTAAAGGGTTTATATTTTTTTTAATAAAACTATAAAAGATTCGACATCATAATAATCTTTTGACATACCTATTAGCTTAGTTGGTTATAGTATCTAGGTCACAAATTTAAGATTTGTAATTGTCATGTTAGCTTAGTTATTTAGAGTGTTAAGTTATTAATGTGAAGGTCATAAGTTCAAGACCAACATGGGCTAAATATTATTAATTATTTTTTCTTTTACAAGACCAAATGAATCAAAATTAATGGTAACAAACCTCAAATCTAAAAACCATGATTATTATATTTTTAATAATTTATTTAAGGGTTTTATATAATTTTTTATAAAACTATAAAACCTCAAATCTAAAAACTATAATCTTTTAGCTAACCTATTAGCTCAGTTGGTTAGAGCATCTTCATCGTAGATTTGAGACATGTAGATGGTTAAATATTATTAATTATTTTTTCTTTTACAAGACCAGATGAGCATCATAGGACTTACCCATCATTAATACATTTTTAGTCATTTTTTAAAAAATAATCAAAATTAATGATAACAAACCTCAAATCTAAAAACCATGATTATTATATTTTTTAATAATTTATTTAAGGATTTTATATAATTTTTTTATAAAACTATAAAACCTCAAATCTAAAAACTATAATATTTTAGATGACCTATTAGCTCAGTTGGTTAGAGCATCTTCATCATAGATTTGAGACATGTAGGTGGCCTATTAGCTCAATTGGTTAGAATGTTGTGCTAATAATACAAAGGTTTGTGCTAATATCGTGGGACTCACCCGACATCATAGTAATCTTTTGGCCGACCTATTAGTTTAGTTGGTTAGATCATCGTGCTAATAACTCAAAGGTCATAGGTTTGATACTTGCATGGGCCAAATCCCATGAATTATTTATCTTTTACAATACCAAATTGATATCGTGCAAATCACCCATCATTAATACAATTTTAGTCATTTCTTAAAAAGAATCAAAATTAATGATAACAAATCTCAAATCTAAAATCCATTATTATTATATTTTAATAATTTATTTGAGGATTTTATTTTTTATTTTTTGTAAAATTATAAAAGATTCGATATCATAGTAATCTTTTTGTCGACCTATTAGCTCATTTGTTTAGAACATCTTGGTCACAAATTTGAGACTTATAGATGGCCTATTAACTTAGTTGTTTAGAGTGTTGAGCTAGTAACGCGAAGGTCTAACCTACATGGGTCAAATCTCATTAATTATTTTTTCTTTTACAAGATCAAATGGACATCGTGGGACTCACCTATCATTAATATAATTTTAATCATTTCTTAAAAAAGAATCAAAATTAATGGTAACAAACCTCAAATCTAAAAACCATGATTATTATATTTTTTAATAATTTATTTAAGGGGTTTATATAATTTTTTTTTGTAGAACTATAAAAGATTCAACATCATAATAATTTTTTGACCGACCTATTAGCTTAGTTGGTTAGAGCATCTTTGTCACAGATTTAAAACTTGTAGGTGGCCTATTTGTTCATTTAGTTAGAACGTCATGCTAATAATGCGTAGGTTACATGTCTGAGACCTACATGGGTCAAATCCTATAAATTAATTGTTTTTGCTTGTTAGCTTACTTGTTTAAAGTATTGAGCTAATTACGCAAAGGTTGCAAGTTCGAGACCTGCACGGGCCCAAATCCCTTAAGTTGGCATTTCAATCCATATGGATTCTTAGACAAGGAAAACCTCATATTGTGGATTTTCTCCCAGCCAGCCATTACACTTTAATTCCTCTACTATCTCCTCTGTTCTGAACCAACCAATCAGAAACACCCATTCGGGGGGCCCCACTTCGGAGGTACGTATGCGGACGGCCCGAGTGACTTAATTCTCACAGAGGGAATCCGGTCGGGGCCCAAGTGGAGCCCACGCCGGCCGAGGAATTCGAGGGCGAAAGCGGCGACGGGACTCGTGCCTCCCGGCTCTTCTGGTTTTTGGAGGGAAAAGGGAGACCGTTGGTTCGGCACGTGTGTGGGAGCCCCGCGTGTGGCGCGCGCGATTCTGGCGGGAAGCCGGTTTAGGGTTTTGGATTTCTTGGCGGGAATATCCATGACTTCCCTTGTACTGCTGCTACCACTACACCCACAACCCACTGAAGTCTTTCTTAGACTCGGAGAAATTACGCGGCATATGTATCATCGATTCAACTTGGAATGTCAAGTCAACACCAAGTTGTCAACTTGTTCTTCGATTGGGCGCACCAATTGGCCCAACAAGACATTCTTCTTGATGTGGATAACGGATGAGGCAGTCCGCGACTTGTTGCATGTCAAACTTGGTCCGCACGTAGACAATTGGCTGATTTGACTATCGTGAGTGTCCATCGTAAACACCACAGAGGGTATCATGTCGTGTCGTTACGTAGAACCTTTAATGTGCAATGAAGTCTATTTTGGCCTCACATGAGTGCCGGTGATTGGAAACCGTGAAGCACTCATTTCCCCTGGAGAAATACTCGAGATGGAGAGAGAGAGAGAGAGAGAGAGAGAGAGAGAGGCATGGCTATCCGCCGGTGTGCAAGAAGAGAATCCAATGTGAGTTGTGGTGCGGTTACATCTCAACTTTTCTTCATCTCGTTATATCATGAGAGATTGAGCTGTTGTTCCTGTATTTTCTTTTTTTTTCTCCTTTGATAATTTGATTCATCCATTCCCACAAAAAATATATATTCAGAATTAATTATCTTTAACTAAATATTTTTATTTTTGAGAGATGCAATATGTTCATGCGATTGTAAACTTGAGTTACTATATTAATTTTAGTTTTATTATTAAAATATATAATTTGACGATCAAGAATGTATAATCATATCGTAGAGAGTTAATGTGTCTGATAAAAAATCTTTATTTAGACATTAAAATTGATTATGTATTTATTTTATAAGTTAAACATTTGATATATATGTGAATATCATGTATATTTTTTTTTCTTTTATAATTTTATAAAATATATATATATATATATATATATATAATATTTATGATAACAAATTTAAACTCAATAGTAAAATATTAACATGGATACTTTAATCTTGGTCATTAATCCAACATGACATATTTGACTCGACTTCATTCAAATTTTATGATATTTAAAATTGATAAAGAATCTATGAGATAATTAAAATTCTTCCTCCTCAACCTAGGTCAAGTCCCTCGAGGGTATATCATCAAATCAGACTCATCTTGTAACGAAGGTGTTGACTTAATCGAGCATCATTGTTGGTCGAGTCCCTCGAGACAATGGTGATTCGGAGGCCGAACAGGATGGGAATCACAATGAGTTGTGATCGGCAAGAGTTGCCTACCTTTTAGGCTTAGTGTGATTGGTCGAGTCCCTCGAGGTTACACTAAGACACTAATTGGATCTTGATCCCCACTAGAAGTCTGCCGAAGACTTCCGTTTCACGTGCTGAGGGTGTCGCGTGACTCGCTCGTAAAATAGTGGGAGCATATTAAGATAGAAGTTCATATCTTGATAGTTTATTTCTTGCAAAATCTGCATGTTATTCATTTCTGCTGCATCTTTATTTTTCAAAAAATACGCTTTCAAATCCCTTATGTAGCATACTTGATGTCAACCGCCTCACTGGTCCAAATTATACGGATTGGCTCCGTAACTTGAGAATTGTTCTCACGGCGGAGAAAATCGTGTACGTCCTTGATACAGTGATGCCTACGCTCAAAGAAGGGGCAAGCGAGGATGAGATCGCTCGTTACGTGAAGTACATTGATGACTCCACTCTTGCTCAGTACTATATGTTGGGCTCTATGACTCCTGAGTTACAGAGACAACATGAAAAGATGGATGCCAGATCCATTCTCCTATATGTCCGTAAATTGTTTGAGGAACAGGAAAGGACTCAGCGATATGAGATATCCAAGAGCCTCTTCCGCGCTAAGATGACTGAGGGGACACCGGTTCAGAACCATGTCCTAAAAATGATTGAGTGGATAGAGAAACTCACAGGTCTAGGAATGGTTCTAGAGGATAACTTGTGTGTGGACATTGTGCTTCACTCCCTACCAGATTCCTTTTTACAGTTCATAATGAATTTTAATATGAACAAGCTTGAGGTGACTCTCCCAAAGCTCCTCAATCTATTGAGGGAGGTAGAGAGTACTATTAAGAAAGAGAAGCCAGTTCTCTACACTAGTGAGACCAGAAAGAAAAGGAAAGCAAAAAGGTCCCTTAAGAAGGGAAAGGGCAAGGGCAGACTAGGTAAAGCAAAGGTTGCTAAGAAAGACCCAGCAAAGGACAAAGGCCAGTGCTTCCACTGTGGTAAAGATGGGCACTGGAAGAGAAACTGCAAAGAGTACCTTGCAGAAAGGGCGAAACAAAAGCTTGGTGAAGCTTCAGGTACATTCATGATCAATCTCTAGTTGTCAGATTTTTATGATAGTGCATTGGTATTGGATACCGGTATTGCTTATCACATCTACAATTTGTTGTAGATTCTAGAAAAATCGAGGAGATTGGCGAGAGGAATATTGCATAATGGTTTATTTATGCTAGATACTACTCCACAAATCATGAATGTAAGTTTGTCCAAAATGAAACAAGATGAGATGAACAGTGCATACCTATGGCATTGTAGGCTAGGTCACATCTATGAAAGAAGGATTCAAAAGTTGCTAAATGATGAATATCTAGATCCATTCAACTATGTGTCATATGCAACTTGCGAGCCTTGCCTTCGTCGAAAACTGACCAACTCTCTATTTAGTGGAACTAGAGAGAGAGCCACTGAGCTGTTGGAACTCATACATAGTAAAGTATGTGGACTCATGTCAACTCATGCAATTGGTGGTTACTCCTACTTCATTACCTTTACTGATGATTTCTCAAGGTATGGATATGTGTACTTAATGAAGTACAAGTCTGAGGCCTTTAAGAAATTCAGAGAGTATAAGAATGAGGTGGAGAACCAGACTGGAAAGAGTATCAAAACTCTTCGATAAGATCGAGGAGGTGAGTACTAAAGTACAGAGTTTACTCAGTTCCTCAAGGACCATGGGATATTATCCCAATGGGCACCTCCTTATACACCTCAACTCAATGGTGTCTCTGAAAATCGTACGCTATTAGACATGGTATAGTCCATAATGAGTTTCGCTGACCTACCCATCTCATTTTGGGGATATGCCTTAGAAACCGCAGCTTACCTTCTGAATAGAGTTCCAACTAAGTCGGTAATGTCTACACCATATGAGATATGGAAAGGGAAGAAGCCTGATCTTAAGGTTGTTAAGATTTGGGGCTGCCCTGCCCAAGTTAAAAGGCACAACCCCGATAAGTTAGAATCAAGGACAGAGCGATACAAATTTGTGGGATACCCCAAGGAAACTTGTAGGTATTATTTCTATCATCTCGAGGACCAAAAGGTTTTTGTAGCTAAGAGAGCAGTGTTCTTTGAGAAGGAACACATTCTTGGCGGAGATAGTGGGAGCATGATAGAGTTGAGCGAAGTTGGAGAACCAAGCTCAAGCACCACTCTACAGCCCGAGTCTGTTCAGGTACCTAATACACAAGTTTCAACTTTACGTAGGTCTGGCAGAGTATCCCATCCTTTTGAGAGATATGTGGGACATATTAGAGGAGAGGATGTTGAGGATATTGATCCTCAGACCTACGAGGAGGCTATTATGAGTATAGACTCTGGGAAGTGGCAAGAAGCCATGAATTCTGAGATGGATTCTATGTACTCCAATAAGGTTTGGAACCTAGTAGATGCTTCCGAAGGTATTGTACCCATCGGTTGCAAGTGAATCTTTAAGAAAAAGATCGGAGTAGATGAAAAGGTAGAGACCTATAAAGCAAGGGTAGTGGCTAAGGGGTATCGTCAAAGGCAATGTGTTGACTATGATGAAACCTTCTCACCCGTAGCAATGCTAAAATCCATCAGAATTCTATTGGATATTGCAGCACACTATGATTATAAGATCTGGCATTTGGATGTGAAAACTGCATTCCTCAATGAGAACCTCGAGGAGGAGGTATATATGATGCAACCTGAGGGATTCGTGTCTAAGAACTGCCCAAATAAGGTGTGTAGGTTGCTTAGATCCATTTATGGACTAAAGCAAGCTTCTCGAAGTTGGAACATAAGATTTGATGAGGCAATCAGATCTTATGACTTCGTTAAGAACGAAGATGTGCCTTGTGTGTACAGGAAGGTAAGTGGGAGAGCTATCACCTTTTTGGTGTTATATGTGGATGACATTCTGATCATCGGGAATGACGTAGGAATGTTATCCACAGTAAAAGCTTGGTTATCTAGACACTTCTCTATGAAGGACTTAGGGAAGCATCCTATATCCTAGGGATTCGAATCTATAGAGATAGATCCAAGAGGATGCTTGGCTTGTCCCAGTCCAAGTACATAGAAATCATTGTCAAAAGGTTTTGCATGAAAAATTCCAAGAGAGGTCTCATACCGATGAGACATGGGATATCGCTTTCTACAAGTATGTCCCCAAAGACTTCAGAAGAAAGGGCGAACATGGATATGATACCTTATGCCTCAGTAATAGGGTCTATCATGTATGCCATGCTATGTACTAGGCCTGATATAGCGCATGCTCTGAGTGTCACGAGCAGGTATCAGGCGGATCTAGACTTGTAGCACTGAAAAGCAGTAAAGTGTATCATTAAGTTCTTGAGAAGGACTAAGGATCTTTTACTAGTATATGGAGGTAGTAGCCTTAAGGTTGAAGGCTACACAGACTCAAGTTTTTAGTCTGATGTCGATGATAACAAGTCGAATTCGGGGTACGTGTACACCTTGAATGGAGGAGTAGTGTGCTGGAATAGTTCCAAGCAAGATACTACTGCTGACTCGACCACAGAGGTAGAGTACATTGCTGCATCAGATGCAACAAAGGAGGGAGTCTGGGTGAAGAACTTCATCACAGATTTGGGAGTCGTGCTGGGTAGTGAGGAGCCGATCTCCTTATATTGCGACAACAATGGGACGATTGCTCAAGCAAAGGAACCTATGTCTCTTTCATGATGGACGCCTATAGTAAACCCGACCAGGTTGAGGAGGCAGAAGGTCTCTTTCATGAGCTGAAAGAAAAGGGACTAAAGCCAACTACAGCAACGTACAACATTCTAATGAATGCCTACAGCAGAAGAATGCAACCTGAAATAGTTGAATCTTTAATAACTGAGATGCAAGGTTTAGGCTTGAAACCAAATGTCAAATCATATACCTGCCTCATAAGTGCCTATGGAAGGCAGAGGAAAATGAGTGACATGGCAGCAGATGCGTTTTTGCGGATGAAAAAGGCTGGAATTAAACCCACGTCACACTCATATACTGCTTTGATTCATGCATATTCAGTTGGTGGATGGCATGAAAAAGCATATGCCGCATATGAGAATATGAAAAGAGAGGGGATTTCACCCTCAATAGAAACATACACAGCTCTGCTTGAAGCATTCAGGCGAGCTGGTGAAACTGATAAATTAATGGAGATATGGAAATCCATGATCAGCAACAAAGTTGAAGGTACAAGAGTTACATTTAACATTATACTAGATGGTCTGGCTAAACATGGTCTCTATGTTCAAGCAAGAGATGCGATATATGAATTTGGAAAACTTGGCTTGCAGCCAACAGTCATGACCTACAATATACTGATGAATGCATATGCACGGGGAGGGCAACACTGCAAGTTACCGCAGTTGCTGAAAGATACGAGTGCCCTCAATTTGAAGCCTGACTCTGTAACTTATTCGACAATGATATATGCATATGTTCGTGTACGTGATTTTACTAGAGCATTCTATTATCACAAGCAAATGGTCAGAAACGGGCAGGTGCCTGAGTCCAGATCCTATCAGAAATTGCGGGCAATTTTGGATGTCAAAGCTGCAACAAAAAATCGGAGGGATAGAAGTGCTATACTTGGAATACTGAATAGCAAATTTGGTTTGAAACCGAAAAAAGGCAAGAAGGATGAATTCTGGAAAAACAAAAAGAAGAGATCTATTATGTATGACCAGGGTTGTTGGTGATAAAAAATAATATAGTGAAACTCTTCTTAAAATTATAATCGAATGACTTGGTTCTTGTTTGGGCTGATAACTACATCTGCTTGGTTTCATTGGTTATATGTTCTTTCCACATCATGCGGGCATCCATTCCTGACTTGGTGTGTCATCTAGAAACAATTATATCAAATGAGATGGCACACCATTCCAAACAACTAGATGACAGTGAGTTAGGGAATTTTCTTGTGAACCACTGCAAGTGATTATGGTTAAACATGGTCGTCCTATTTTTATGAAAATATGACATTGCCTTTTTATGGTGGTGCAATACCTTTCAGGTAATCTCTTTTTTTACATTAATTATTTTGATGTGCAAAATATAACATGTGTGACTTTGCAGATTTCTGGATTAAATGCAACAATTATAATGCTCATTCATGTGCTTCATTTGATTCGTATATTGTTGTTTGACAGGGTTTAGACTATCACGAGGACGTGAAAATTTTGTTTGTTCCAGCTGTATGGTGACTTCATTCCGTTGCTCTGTGACCTTGAGAGAAGCTCACTATTGCCCTCGCTCCGTGATTCTGGAGTTGTTAGATATATATTATGAACTTGGTTGTCTTCAGTGTTATACTGTAAAGCTGATTAAATTAATCCCAATCAGCTGCAAAGAAGTTGATTACCCCATGGCAGTTGCAGCGCATATGTGGTTGAGAATTAGTGTAATTTCAATCAATGTTAGATAGTTGATACCAGAGTCTGTAAGAATAATTTTTGGATTAAGAAGAGAAAGAAGCTGTGATGGTTCTGACAGTTGTGAGACCTTGCATCACTTGGGATTAGGGCAAACTTGTTATCATATATGTGTGTTATTGTCTTTGTAAGTGAGTTTGTATCATCTAACACTTGGTATCTTCTGTTCCGTGTGATTAGATTCTACATCTCAATGCTCATTGTTGTGTGCTTCGTACCATTGGTATTTATTTTGATCTTGTAAAAACCTAGGATGTTGCGCTTTCCGTGGCATAATCTGATGGTGTAGTTGTTTGGATTGAGCACCAAACAATATTGTAAGAACCATATTCTGATTTCTTATTGATTATCGATTGATATTATGGTTTCTTGTTGACTATGGTTCTAAATTTTAGCAAACTTCTTGGATGTATCTGTGATCACAATTCTTGCAACTTACCTTTCTACTACATCCATGATCGTAATTCTTGTCATCTGTAATTATTACATATTTATGATCATACTTTCACATTTCTTTTTGTTTGTCACTCGATTATAGATTTACACTCGATTATAGATTTATATCAAAATATTTTATTTTAAAAATTATTCATTCTAAATTCATATAAATATTAAAAAAGTGATGCTAAATATATCATCATCTCATCTTACTAGTTCATTACAAGTTTGAATTATACTCGATCATAGATTTATTCCAAAAAACTTTTATTTAAAAAATTAATCACTCTAAATTCATATAAAAATTAAAAAAATAATACTAAATATATTTTCATCTCATCATCTTAGTTTAAGAAGTTTGGATATATTTGATAAAATTTTAACGGGTTATATTTGATCACCAATTTAATCCAAAAATACTCTTTAAAAATTTATTTATCCTAAAATCATAAAAATAAAAAAATAATACTAAATATCTCATAATGATATACTATTAGTCCTAAAAAAATTAGATTGATTTGGTGAAAATACTTTAATTATACTCGCTCATAGATTTGATAATGTTTGATCCGATCCGTTAAAATCGAACCCAACCCGATCATTGGTTACCAAAAAAAAAAACATCATGCATAATTCCAGTAATTCCAGAAAATAGAAACCGGAAATTATCATCAGAAAAAAAATATCATTCATTAAACAAGAGCTACAATCATTCATCAATTACGCTGTACTCTCAACATCCATCTCATATAAACATCCACAGACAGATTATATGATTGATAAACATAATATATATATATATATATATATATATATATATATATATATATATATATATATATTTATATATATATATCCAATCTGTCAACATTATTCTGTCCTCTGTCCAATTGATCGATGTTCTTCCTAGACTTATCACAACAAATTACCAAATCCATAGATAATTTATTAATTATTAATAACATAATCATTAAAGGAAGATGGACAAATTAGTCAACAATTAACATCAGAAGATCTCAGATTTCTTGGTCTATTTTAGGCGATTGCATCTTGAGCATTTTCAAATATGCTCTCACCACCAATTGCAAAGCGATACTTCGCAATCACCTAAGAGCTAATGTGGAATGACCCGACGATCTGTCATGAACAGTCGTCGCGCACCCGTAATAACTTCGTTCAACGAACCATTCGTCGCTCTCTTCTACATGTACAGCTGCTTGGCAGCATGTTTTGTCTTGGTTTTAAGTCATTTTGCTTGTAAAAATATAAGTTCGAACAAGTTGTAGAGCTACAAAGCGACCGCTCACTGAACCGAGCAAAACAGCTTAGTTTTCATGTGCCACAGGCTGTTTTCTGCAGTCCGCTTCTGCTCACCAAAATGTCAGCTATCTCAGCCCCTTTGAACCCCCCAGGTGGCACAAAGCTAGATGGCGCTTCGGTATAGTGTCGAGCGTTGAACAACCTTTCGCAAGTTCGCACGTTACCTTGACGGGAACTTGTTGTTGTGCCCGGCACCCGATGAGTAGCTGTTTGTGGACTTGCAGCTATTCATTCAACCATCTAAAGTTCTTGTTTTCCCCCTCTCTCTCTTTTCTCTTGTGCATGCAAGGTGCTCGCTGAATTGCTTATAAAGCTTCCCCTTTCATGAGACGTCGGGACTTGTTCGTCGCTTTCTCTTCGAACTAATCAACTTTCTCTTTTTAAAGGTCCTTCGGGACCTGCGAGAGGTTACAAGTAGGCTGATCTTTGTGGAGCAATATCACAAGGGTGAAGCGCGACTTAGGCATTGCAAGCTAAGTTCACGTCTTTGCTGCAAGGGTGCCTCACGCCTTAGGCAATTCCAACTAAGGCCGTGACATTATGGTATCAGAGCCGGCAAGCACTTCGAGCGAGCAGCGAAGGGATTTCGCAACTTCACCATGGCAAAGCATCTTAGCGAATCAAGCAAGGTGGGGCAAGCCGGACCCTTGCCCCAAGCAACCGCAGATGGGCTGCATGTGCACACTCACTCTCATGCTGTTGGAGCCGCTCAAGAGGAGCGCGACATCGAACATGATGAGCGAGAAATTGGCTACTCTCCGTGAGCGGAGGAGGCACAATCTGGAGTGCCAACTAGGAAAAAGAGTCACAAGGAGAGACTCACAACGGTGGAAACCCGCTTGGATGTTCTTGAAGCAAGCTTGGAGGATCTCTACCATGGTCAACAAAGGCTTGTTGGGGTAGAGAGCTCGCAAGAGGAAGTAGAGTCCAGGATCGACAAGGTCGAGGCCCTAGTCGACTGACAGTCAGATGACACCAAAAACTCCATGCAACACCTATAGGAAGTTGTGGTGGAACTCACTTCAAGGGTGACCATGCTCACAAGAACACTAAATGCGGGAGGAAGCAACACCCACGTTGCACCGTCACAAAACTTGAGGGCACCCGAGCCTCATGGTTATGGAGGGGCCAGAGATGCCAAAGAGCTCAAGAATTTTTTGTTCGACATGGAACAATACTTTCGAGCTACGAGGCCCGATTCTGAAGATACTAAAGTTTCTATAGCAACAATGTATCTGAACGGAGATGCAAAACTTTGGTGGAGAATCCGTTGGGAGGAGATCCAACAAGGTCAGTGTTGAGTTGACACATGGGAGGACTTGAAGCGGGAGTTGAGAACTTAGTTCCTACCGGAGAACACTGAGTTCGTCGCAAGAAGAAAGTTGAGACAACTCCGCCAAAATACTTCCATCCGAGACTACGTGAAACAATTTTCTGCACTAATGCTGGACATACATGACATGTCCGAGAAGGACAAGCTGTTCAGCTCCCTCGATAGTTTGAAGCCATGGGCTCAACAAGAACTAAATCGAAAGAATGTCACCGATATGGTCGGGGCAATTGCTGATGCAGAAAGGCTCACCGACTTTGTTTCCTCTGAAGACCCAGGAAGAAGGAAACAATCTTCAGGCAATCACCCTCCAAAGTATTCTCGAGGGAAGGAGCTCGGGGGCGAACAAAAGAAGAAGAATTCCCACAAAGGAGTATAAGCTTGGAAAGTCAAATGTCGTGGCCGATGCATTGAGCGGGAAAGTGGAGCGCGTGAATGCCGTACAATTGGAGGGCGGAAGCCAAGCAAGTCAGTTGCACTCCAACTTCCTTTCCAGGATCAAGGATGGACCATATAGTGATCCCCAAGCAGTTACCCTGATGTAGCTCATCAAAGAAGGCAAGGCACGATGATTTTGGGTCCAGGAGGGACTCGTGTACACAAAAGGGAATAAGGTTTATGTTCCTCGAGTGGACAATTTGAGGCGCGAACTCTTAAGAGAGTGTCACGATTCTCTTTGGGCTGGACACCCAGGTATTCACTGAATGTTGGCTCTCATGGAGAGGGCCTTCTATTGGCCGAAGATGGGGACTGATGTGGAGGAATATATTCGAACGTGCCTCACTTGCCAACAAGACAAGGCGGAAGCCGGTGGGACTTTTGGAGCCGTTGCCCGTACCAGAAAGGCCATGGGAGAGCATTTCCTTGAATTTCATATCAAGCTTGCCACTTGTAGGGAGACTCGGATTGATACTCGTGGTGGTCGATCGATTTTCAAAGTATGCAACTTTTATTGCTGCTCCCCTACACTGTTCAGCAGAGGAGGCGGCCAAGCTGATGATGAAGGATGTGGTGAAGTATTGGGGAGTCCCGCACAATATCATTAGTAATCGAAACGCTCAGTTCCTGGGACGATTCTGGACCAAGCTATTCAAATTGTTGGGGTCAAAGTTATACCTCTCCACAAGCCTCCACCCCCAGACAGATGGCCAGACTAAAAGGATAAACTCTCTCATAGAGCAATATCTTCGGCACTACATGAGTGCTAACCAACGAGATTGGGTGAAGATGTTAGACATTGCCCAATTCTCCTACAACTTGCAGCGGAGCTCTGCGTCCAACAAGAGCCTCTTCGAGATCATTACAGGACAACAACCGTCAACTCCTCATACCATGGCAATCGGGTATACTAGATGTAGTCCGTTAGCCTACCACTTCGCAAAGGAGTGGCACCGAAATGCAGATATTGCGCGGGCTTACTTGGAGAAGGCAGTAAAAAGGATGAAGAAGTGGGCAGACTTGGGAAGGCGACCGCAAGAGTTCAAGGTTGGCGATTTGATGTTGGTAAAGCTCCAACCAGCATCACTCCAATTCTTTAGGAACAAAGTCAACAAAGGATTAGTGCGCAAGTATGAAGGGGCATTCCCAATTATCAGTAGGGAAGTTGCAGCTGCCGGCGTGATTCAAAATTCACAACGTTCTTCACGCCAGCAACCTAAAAGCCTACCACACGGATCCGCAAGATGCTTCCCGAAGTGTTCCAACTCGGTTGCCTCCCACCACAGCCTCTTACGAGAAGCGAGTTGAAACCATTCTGGCGGACCGCAAAATAAAGCTACCCAATGGAGCTGAGCAGACATAGTACTAGGTGAAGTGGCGAAAGCTTCCCCGAACTGAAGCCAGTTGGGAGCCTGAAGATGCCCTACGACATGAAGAAACAATCATCAACAACTACCAACAAGCGTCGATAGTTTAAGTGGGGGAGAATGTCACGAACGGTCATCGCGCACCCACAACAACTCCGTTCAACGAATCATTCGTCGCTCTCATCTACATGTATAGCTGCTTGGCAGCATGTTTTGTCTTGGTTTTGAGTTGTTTTGCTTGTAAAAATATAAGTTTGAATAAGTTGCAGCGCTACAAAGCGACCGCTCACCGAACCGAGCAAAACAGCCCCAAAATAGCTCCATTTTCGTGTGCCACGGGCTGTTTTCTACAGTCCGCTTTCACTTACCAAAACGTCAGCAATCTTAGCCCCTTTGATCCCCCCGAGCGGCACTAGGCTGGATGAGGCTTGGGTATAGTATCGGGCGTTGAACAACCTTTTGCAAGTTCGAACGTTACCTTGACGGGAACTTGTTGTCGCTCCTGGCACCCGGTGAGCAGCTGTTTGTGGACTTGCAGCTGTTCATTCAACCATCTAAAGTCCTTATTTTTCCCCTCTCCCTCTTTTCTCTTGTGCACGCAAGGTGCTCGCTGAATTGCTTGTAAAGCTTCCCCTTTCATGAGACGTCAAGACTTGTCCGTCGCTCACTCTTCGAACTAATCAACTTTATCTTTTTACAGGTCCTTTGGGACCCACGAGAGGTTACAAGTAGGCTGATCTTTGCAGAGTAATATTACAAGGGCGAAGCGTGACTTAGGCAACACAAGCTAAGTTCGCGTCTTTGCCGCAAGGGTGCCTCGTGACTTAGGCAACGCAAGCTAAGTTCGCATCGTGGCCGCAAGGGTGTCTCACGCCTTAGACAATTCCAGCTAAGGCCATGACAGATTAGCCAAAGGAGAGAATGGCTAACTTTGCACATGATGGACAATCGACTCCACATCGTCCGGGCCGTACAAGTCTGTATCGCATGACAGAAGTCTGCATAGGTCGACCCGCACCGTCAGGAATGTATGGGTTGGTCGCTCACGCGATTGCACAGAATAAAGACAACGACGGGCATTAATGACATGTGCACCTTTGGGTCGGCTCCATAGGTATAAAAGCAAACCCTCTAGTCTAGGAAAAGGGATCGAACCCTTTACAATACAAAAACCACTTGCTAACTTAAATATCGAAGGGGTTGAGTCGGGAATCCCTCCCCTCTCGATATCGACTAATCGTGCAGAAACGTGACGTAGGAGGGATGACTCAAGTCCCACCTCGAGTGGATCACAAAGACACAACGGAGGCTTAAGAGCCAACCTCCCAACCCAACCTCATTCCTCTTTCCTCCTTGCTTAAGAATCCACGTGCACGATCTTACGCTCTCGACACAAAATCAAATCGGTTATGAAGGACCTCAACCCTTGGTACATAATAATATTCACATGACCACGACACAAAACCACGACACAGAGGTACATAATAATATTCACCTGACCCATCGGTTACGAAGGACCTCAACCCGAGGAAAGAGTCGGGTTAAGTGAAAATACCTCATTGGGGATAGGATTGAAATGCCACCACCACAAGGAGATAATGAGTTCTCGTATATGGTACAAAGAAAACTCGAAACTGAACATGCTTATACTTGAAATTGGGCCTTTCTGATTGGGCTTTTTGTGTAGAAGACATGGCCATTAGAAAAGCAATTTTAATATGTACTTTATTATCAAACAAAAGAACAAGGTACCTTTTTTTGTTAAATATTGTGGGTTCTTTTATTTTGTAGTTGTTTCTGAGGTGAAGATGTGCTGTTCCAAGTCAAACCTTGCCTTGATGTTTGTAACTTTTCCAAACTTCGCTAGGGTTTCTGTGAAGTGAACTTGCCAGTTGAGAAGTTCTAGCAATTAGTGTAATGTAAATTTCTTTTAGATAAACGGTGCCAAATTATTTCAGGTGTTATTTTGATCAATTTGTACATGAAATTTGTAATATATATGCAATTTTCTTATCAAATCTAAGAATGTGAAAAGATGAGCATCTTTTCCAACTTCCAGTTTGATCACGACTTCCAGAGAATCCTCGTCGAGGAAGATGCCAAAGCTCAATGTAGTAATGAATTATGGAATGCTTCATCTGAAGCTGTAGAAAAGCTATTCTTAGAGACTTACCTATCGAGTTAATCTTTAGTCTTATTTATGCTACATTTTGATCAATATAATTCATCGAGCTATATGAGGCTTCATAATATCCATCTCTTTCCCTAATCAAACGCTAATTGCGATTTGGATATGCAACCTCACAGTTCCCATTTCTATAGGACTACACACTCTTCTCCCATATTGGCTTGGAAGCTTCTGCCCGAACCCATGCACATCAAACTACCCGAAGAGGATACCTTTTCGACGTATGCATGCATGCATGCATCGCTTAAGAAGATGCCAATAACAGTTACGTAAAAGTGAGCCTCTCCCATGACCATGCCCTAATCTCCTAACCGCCCAGTCGTCATGCTTCACTCCCAACATCTCTATAGATACCTCCTCCGAACCATAAACCTACTTCCATCCTGTTTATGGTTTCTCCTCGTTCACCACCATGGGGAGAGGATTCTTGTTCGCTGCCTTTCTCGTTGCGGTAGCATTCTCCTGCTTGCCCTTCGTTGGGGATGACATCGCGTCGGAGGAGAAGCTCTTGGACTTGTACGAGAGGTGGCAGAGCCACCATGGCGTGTCACGCAGCGTCGACGAGGAGCGCATCCGCTTTGATGTTTTTAAAGAGAACGGTAACTACGTGTTCGCGTCCAACAAGAAAGCCAAGCCTTACAAGCTTAGCCTCAACAAGTTCGGCGATACGGCGAGGGAGGAGTTCAAGAGGACGTACGCAGGGACGAGGATTCGTCGCCGCAGCACTCTGAGAGGAAGCGCGAACCTCAAAGGGTACTTCTTATACAAGAACGTCACCAATGTAACTCCCACCGTCGACTGGAGGCAGAAGGGTGCCGTCACTGCTATCAAAGACCAAGGCAAATGCGGTGAGCTCAAAATATTTTATTTTTGTTGATGTGCTCGATCGAAATAAATGAAAATTTAGTATGAATTATTGCAGGAAGTTGCTGGGCCTTCTCGACAGTAGTTTCGATGGAGGGAATAAACCAGATCAGAACCAACGAGCTTATCTCCTTGTCAGAGCAACAACTGGTGGATTGCGACACCAACACCAACAAAGGGTGCGATGGAGGTATGATGGATGATGCATTCGACTTCATCAAAGAAATGGAGGGATCACAACAGAGGAAAACTATCCTTATGTAGCTCGACAAGAACAATGCAAAGTAAAAAGAGTTACATGTTAATTTGCTTAGTTGTAGTCATTATCTTCTTCGTAAACTCTATACATATCATTGTTATTTATAGGAGAGATCTCCTGCGGTTGTGATCGATGGATATGAGGACGTTCCCGTCAACGACGAGGATGCGTTGCTGAGAGCAGTGGCGAACCAACCTGTATCAGTAGCAATCGAAGCAAGCGGTCAGGACTTCCAGTTCTACTCCGAGGTATGCACAACTCTCATCCATGCTTCTCTTTTGCCGTAAACAGGTTTCAAAGACAACACTTTTCTGCTGCTTTGGTTTAGGGTGTCTTCACAGTGAGCTGTGGAACAGAATTGGATCATGGAGTGGCCATCGTAGGCTATGGGACATCTAAGGATGGGATGAAGTACTGGATAGTGAAGAACTCGTGGGGACCAGAGTGGGGCGAAGAGGGCTACGTGAGGATGCAGCGTGGGATCTCGGTCAGCGAGGGGCTGTGTGGTATCGCCATGGAAGCTTCTTATCCTCTTAAGACATCTCCAAATCCAGTGCAGAAGAAGCTGCATCTTTGATGAGGGCTGAAAGCTGATTGCTGCTGCCAAAAGAAGATTAAGTAGCTACTTTGATCATTCACCTTTATGCAGAACTTTCGAAGGCTTTACACTGTATTCTTTAATGCTACAACCACTTATCATGTTGCAGGATACCACATTACTATATGAAATAAGATAAGAATACGAAATTAATGATGATTTGAATGTTCAATACTTGCTCGAGCTTTCTGAGCCACTTCTAACAGATTATTTTGGTCCAAGACGAACAGATACTTGTAGAGTAGATAACTGAGAGAGGCAGCTGAAATAAAAGGTGTAATCACAAGTAGAAGAATAATTGTAGAAACAGATTCTACACTTTGAAACACTTTGTGATCGATCAGGTTTGGGGGTTGGCTCTTGGGCTTCTGTTGCATCTTTGAGATCAACCCGATATGGGACTTGAGTCGTCCTGCTTACGTCGTGTTTCTGCATGACTGGTCGATGTGGAGAGGGTACCATGACCTTTGGTGTCCAATCAATGCCAGTCATAGCAACATTGCTGCAACCGTTGCATGCAACGATGCTGTTGCAATCACTGCACGTAACGATCATTGTCGTAGTCACCACAAGCAATGGTGCTACTACAACCATCACACTCATCGATTCTATTGTAGTCATTGTTGCTACTGCAAGCATCGGCTCTGCTGTCATCACCTATGACTAAGGCATGTTAGCCATCGTCAATTGTCATAATCTATAGCGCAATTGTTGAAGGTTACTACCCTCAACAATATTGTTGTTGATAATAATTTATCGACAGTGATCCATCGATCAAACACGAGGAACCTCACATCATCAACAAGCAGGTAATATGACGAACTAGATAGAAAACAGATCACAATATAAATGTATTATTCAAACATTATAAATCAAAATCGAATAATATTTTTTCACAAGTGAATAGTACTAATAAACAGATTTAAATACAAAACATATCTAAAATACTTTTACGATATAAAGTATTTGATTTCAAAACATAGCTATGATATCAATTGTAAGCATAAAAACTATAATATACTACTATTATGCGAAAAACTTTAATACTAGAAAATAAAATCAAATAACGATAGATCAAATATACAATGCGTATCTTTTTAATGCTATTTAGAAAGTTTTTATATGATTTGTAGGCATATCATCATCAGAGCTAAAAGCTATAATGATAACGATTTATAAGGAGAACTAGACTTATCGTATCTTCTCTTCCTATCATTCACATGATCGCTATGAGTGATGGATTAAGTGTTGGGAAATCTAGGGGCGACATCACATGTGCAGCGGTAGAACATAAAACAAAAATATCAAATTTCTCAATACATGTTCGTCGTCGTGCGTAGATTGGTGTGCAAAAACCCACGACACAAAAAACCACTTGTAAGACAGTTGTGTTACCTAAGGAAATCATATATCTCTGAATCTATATAGATCTGTTGGAGAGGATGAAGGAGGTCAAGCGCCCTCATCTCTAGCGATGATCCACACAGTAGGGTTGCGACGATGCTCCTCAAATCTCCAAACTTACTATCTGAGGAGGAGAAGGGGAGAGGAGAATATGAGGTGGCTACCTAAGAAGCCCTAGCCTATGGGCCTTTAGTTCCCTCATATTTATAGAGGCCCCCAATTAACCCTAATGGATCCTGCCCTATTAGGTATTGGATCTCCATTCATTTACCCAAGCCTCTTAAATTAGTGGTCTCTACTCAGTAATATTTTATTAGCTCTTATTGGATATCATCCATAGGATCCAATAATTTAAGGGCTTATTGGATGTCCAATAAGATAGGGGCTCCAACGAATATCTCATAACCGAACCTCTACTCGTCGTAACACCTACCATATGTGTGTGACCCTCTAAGCCCAATATTGAGCTAGCCGTGAGTCATACTTGTCAGAACTCCTTCTGGCTCATTGAATTATTATCTCTATAATAATTCACTCGACTCATCGATTGCAGACGTACTAAGCTACTATACTACAGTCCCCAAACGATACAGGGGAATCCAATCCTTTGGACCTATCTATCCTCAATTACCGTGTACCTATAGTCCCTCATCCATTTAATATTCCAGAGACCATATATCAGGCATGGTGTTGTCAGACCCAAACAATTTCTCCTTGAGTCTCGTTCTAATTGGATTCTCCCGGAGAACTCTTTCTCTCTCAATCCGAATGACCTTGGCTAAGGATTTGTATGAGCAAGAATACACGGGATATTCCTCTCATGATACCGAGAGCGGATGATCCTTTAACGACACTTAATAGCCCTCGTAAGGTTGGTTGCCACTCCCAATAACCAATTGTATTATATTTGAAACTTCTAAACCTATAAGTCTGATATCAAACAGTGGAGTACTCATACAGGACATCCTTGGTATCTCAAGTCTAAGGACCAAATGCACTACCGGGACTACGGAATCGCTATTTGACAATAAAGCATCAACCATTCAGTATTCCATGAGTGAATCAATCAGTGAACTCATTCTCCAATGAGTACCTGCATTATATCTTTAATGTCCCCACATGAGCAGCTATAAGACCAGCTGCCTCCATCATATGGACGGGTATACAGTACACCAATCTATCCAGTTATCTCGATGTCCCACTCGAGTAACCTATGACTAGGATTATTTAAGAACTATGTTTAAAGGCGAATCGCTCTCATTATCATGATATCATCACGATCCGATTTTCATTACACAAATCTACGGACATCACAATATATATGCATATATGCAACAAGCAATATAAAGTGATAAAAATGCCAAAATATAATAAACAAAAAGAATACTTATCATGTCACACGTGCAATCACTCACATGATTCGCTTTCAGAGCACCTATGACTAGCAATCTCCCACTTGACCTAAAGTCAATCACCTATTGTCTGATCTCCATCAGACCCCTATGACGCTCAAGGACAATATGAGATAACGACTTTGTCAGTAGATCTATGATGTTATCCTCGGATGGAACTCTTTCCACTGCTATATCTCCTCAGGCCACGATCTCTCTAATAAGCTGGAACCTTCTCATAACACTTCTGATGAGACCCAGGTTCCCTCATTTGAGCAATTGCCCCATAGTTGTCGTAATATAAGGGAATCAGCTCCTTGCTATCCAGCATAACTCCTAAAATCTGTGATGAACTTATTCATCCATACTCCCTCCTTTGCTGCCTTTGTTACAACAATGTACTCTACCTTTATGGTCTAGTTAGTAATAGTATCTTGCTTGAAACTCTTCCAACATACTGCTCCTATATTCAGGGTGAACATATACCCCGAATTAGACTTACCAGCCTTCAACTCTGAGGCTACTACCTCCATATACTGGTAAAAGATTCTTAGTCCTTCTCAAGTACTTAAAGGATACACTTTATTGCTTTCCAATACTCTTAGCCTAGATCTACCTTATACCTGCTCGTGACACTCAGAGCATGCATTATATTAGGCCTGATACATAGCATGACACACATGATAAACTCTATCGTTGAGGCATATGGTGTCTTTGTTAGTCATAGGTGCCCAGCAAACCAATCACGTGAGTGATAGCACGTGTGACTTGACATAGAATCTTTTTGCTTATTATATTTTAGCATTTATCACTTTATATTTACTATTGCATATATGCATGTATATATTGTAATGTCCTTGGATCTATGCAATGAGAATCGGATCGTGATGAGATCACGATAATGAGATTGATTCACCTTTAAACACAGATCCTAAATAATCCTGGTTATAGGTTACTCGAGAGAGACATCAAGATAACTAGATAGACTGGTGTGCTGTATACCTGTCCATATGATAGATGTAGCTGATCTCATAGCTGCTCGTGTGGGGACACTAGGGATATAGTACAGGTGCTCATTAGAGAATTAGTTCACTGATTAATCCGCTTATAGAATGTTGGATGGTTGATGATGCCTTATTGTCAAACAACGATTCTGTAGTCCCAGTGGTGTATCTGGTCCTTAGATTTGAGACACTAAGGATGTCCTGTTTGAGTGCTCCACTCTTTGATATCGGAGTTATAGGTTTGGATGTCCCAGATCTAGTACAACCGGTCATCAAGAGTGGCAATCAACCTTACAAGGGTTATTGAGTGTCGATAGAGGATCATCCACTCTCGATGTCATGAGAGAAATATCTCATGTGCTCTTGCTCAAACAAATCCCTCATCTTATTTGATCACTTGGATGAGATCCAATAAAAGCCCATGAGAGATTATTGGATAGAGATCCACTAATCTAAGAGGCTTGGGTAGTTGGATGAAGATCCAATACCCAATATGAGAGGATCCATTATGGTTAAGTTGATAGGGGACCTCTATAAAAATGAGGGATTCAATGGTTCATAGGCTATAGCTTTTGCTTGCCTCTCCTATTCTCCTCCTCTTCTCTACCTCAGAGCAGGCCTGGAGTTTTAAGGAGCGTTGTCGCACCCCTGCTATGTGGATCACCACTGGAGAGGAGGGTGCTTGACCTCCTTCACCCTCTCTTAGAGATCTACAAGGAAACAAGGATATACGATCTCCCTAGGTAACACAATATATTCTATACGCAGTTTTAAGTTTTGCGAATTTTTACGCACCAATCTTCGCACGATGATAAACATCTCTTTGGGAATAGGGGATTTTTTATTTTGTTCTTCTGCTGCGCATGTGATGTCGCCCCCAAAGATTTCCCAATAGTGGTATCAGAGCTAGGTTGTTCGTGCGATAGATTGGTTTTGAACTACGTGTATTATGTTTTGGAGAAACTTTTGACATCAAAATAGTTGATGCAAAAGTGAGGAAGGGCAGCAACAGTTACTACCCTCAATCTACGTGCGTGTAGTCGCCTACAGCGGCATCCGTAGCCAGGCAGCACATCGTTGGCACATGCGCAAGCGCTATGCTTGCAGCAACCGACTAACGGCCTGCTTGCAGCAGGCTTTCGGCCGGCGGGGCTGGCAGCCTGCGGGTAGAGGCGCCGCGGGGCAACGGCACTTGCAGCCGCTACTCCCGCGGGCAAAACCCCCTGCAAGGGCGACTGCCCAGCAAGGCAGCACCGCCTGCGAGCGCTACCCCGCGGGCAGAACCGCCTATCGAGGTGGCGACGCTCACTTGCAGGGGCGACGTCGCCCGCGAGCGAGTCACTCGCAGGTAGAGGCAGCGCCCCAGTACCCGCCGCACAGGCCACCGCCGACAGGGTGGCGACGACGGCGACAACAGTAGGGGAGAGGGAGGGCTTTAGGGTTTTGGGCAAAATGATAGTTTTGCCCCTGTGAATTTGAGAAATTCTAGTTCTATCCTTTTATCCAAATTATGAAAATGCCCCTAAGAATTCAAAAAATTCCCTACATATCCTTGATTTTAAAAAATATTAATTAATTAAAATATTTAATTAATTATTAATTTATTATTATCTAGTAGTCCTATATGATGATGATTTATAAATGTGATGTATGATGTGTGGATGGATGATCATAGACCGTGTGATGTGTGTACTTGTGATTATTATTATTGGGGCATGCGAGCCTCCATTTTATTTCTTATTTATTGTCGGGCCTGTGTGCTTATGATTAAGTGGTAATCACACGAGGAGGTGCAGTAGGAGCTTAGAAGCGATAGCGAGACCCATGAGACTGACGATCGCGAAGCATAGAGATGCATCGAGATGTCGACGGAACCGACGAGGACGAGATGGACGATCATAGGGCATTGAGATGCACTACTGCATACATAGATCTTGATGTGAGTGATTCGGCCCACTAGCTCGAGCCTAATCATATTAGGCTATGGTCCATGATCATCTGGTGTGATTGCTCATGTGGTGTGTAATTACTTATACACCTACTAGATATGTATATATATATTTGCATACGATGTAGATATATATTAAATATGTATATGTGTGATATGTCATATTTGGAGACCAAATCATAGAAACCCCTCTCTCGATAATATTAAGTCGGTAAACGTGAGGCAATTAGATTGACTCATGTGGCCTTCCATTGTTATAGGCAAGGACCAATTCCTGGTGTAGGTTGAGTTGGTCGAGTCTCTCGAGGCTCACATACATCGCGATTCGCTATCTTGCCTATGACATAGAGATGTCACCGGTGACCTCAGGACATGGTATGCTTGGTCAAGTCCCTCGAGGGAATATCATTGAATCAGACTCATCTTGTAACGATGGTGTTGACTTAACTGAACATCATAGTTGGTCGAGTCTGTCGAGACCATGGTGATTCAAAGACCGAACAGGACGAGAATCACAAGGAGTTGTGAACGATAAGAGTTGCCTACCTTTTGGGCTTAGCGTGATTGGTCGAGTCCCATGAGATTACACTAAGATGCTGATTGGATCCTGATCCCCACTAGAAGTCTATCGGAGACTTTTGTTTCATGTGCTAACGGTGTTGCGTGACTCGCTAGTAAAATAGTGGGAGCATTTTAAGATAGAAGTTCATATCTTGATTGTTTTTTTTTTATAAAATCTGCATGTTATTTATTTCTACTGCATCTTTATTTTAGAAAATGTCGCTTTCAAATCCCTTACGTGGCATACTTGATGTCAACCGTCTCACTGGTCCAAATTATACGGATTGGCTCCGCAACTTAAGAATTGTTCTCATGACGGAGAAAATTACGTACATCCTTGATACAGTGATGCCTACGCCCGAGGATGGGGCAAGCAAGAATGAGATTGCTCGTTATGTGAAGTACATTGATAACTCCACTCTTGCTTAGTGTTGTTACATGGTGGGCTCTATGACTCCTGAGTTACAAAGACAATATAAAAAGATGGATGCCAGATCCATTCTCCTACATATCCGCAAACTGTTTGAGGAATAGGGAATGACTTAGCGATGTGAGATATCCAAGAGCCTCTTCTAAGCTAGGATGACTGAGGGAACATCGATTCATAATCATATCCTAAAAATGATTGAGTGGATACACAGAAACTCATAGGTCTTAGAATGGTCCTAAAGGATAACTTGTGTATGGACATTGTGCTTCAGTCCCTACCAGATTCATTTTCACAATTCATAATGAATTTTAATATTAACAAATTTGAGGTAACTCTCCCGGAGCTCCTCAATATGTTGAGGGAGGCAAAGAGCACTATCAAGAAAGAGAAGCCAATTATCTACACTGGTGAGACCAGAAAGAAAAGGAAAGCAAAAAAATCCCTTAAGAAAGGCAAGGGCAAGGGCAAGGGCAGAACAGGTAAAGCAAAGGTTGCTAAGAAAGACCCGGCAAAGGACAAAGGCTAGTGCTTCCACTATGGCAAAGATTGACACTGGAAGAGGAACTACAAAAAGTACCTTGCAGAGAGGGTGAAACAAAAGCTTGGAGAATCTTCAGGTACATTCATAATCATTCTCCATTTATCAGACTCTTATGATAACACATGAGTATTGGATACCGGTAGTGCTTTTCATATATGTAATTTGTTACAGATTTTGGCAAAGCCTAAGAGATTGGTGAGACGCGAGATGGACCTAAAGATGGGCAATGGAGCAAAAGTTGCTATAGTAGCTATTGGCGAGGTCGCCCAACATATGCCTGGTGGAGCTATTATTGCATTAGATGCATGTTATTTTGTTCCTTATATTATCAAAAATATTATCTCCATTTCATGTTTGACAATTAGTGGATATAAATTAGTTTTTAAGAATAATAGTTATTTAATATTATTAAATAATGAGATTATCATGAAATGAACTTTGCATAATGGTTTGTTTATGCTATACACTACTCCACATATCATCAATATAAGTGTGTCTAAGAGGAAACGAAAAGAGGTGAACAGTGTATACTTATGACATTGTAGGCTAGGTCACATCCATGAGGGAAGGATTCAAAAGTTGCTAAAGGATGGATATCTAGATCCATTCGACTATGAGTCATATGCAACTTGCAAGCCTTGCCTTCATGAAAAACTGACAAACTCTCCATTTAGTGGAACTGAAGAGAGAGCCACTGAGTTGTTGGAACTCATACATAGTGATGTATGTGGACCCATGTTAACCATGTCATTGGTGGTTACTCTTACTTCATTACCTTTATTGAATATTTCTCAATGTATGAATTTATGTACTTAATGAAGTATAAGCCCGAGGCCTTTGAGAAATCCAGAGAGTATAAAAATAAAGTGGAGAATCAGACTGGAAAGAGTATCAAGACTATTCGATTAGATCGAGGAGGTGAGTACTTGAGTATAGAGTTTACCTAGTTCCTCAAGGACCATGAGATATTATCCCAATGGATATCTCCTTTCAATGGTGTGTTTGAAAGGAGGAATCATACGCTGTTAGACATGGTACGGTCCATGATGAGTTTCGTTGACCTACCCATCTCATTTTGGGGATATACCCTAGAGACCATAGCTTACCTTTTGAACAGAGTTCCAACTAAGTTGGTAGTGTCTACACCATATGAGATATGGAAAGAGAAGAAGCCCGATATTAAGGTTTTTAAGATTTGAGGCTGCCCTGCCCACGTTAAAAGACACAACCCTGATAAGTTGGAATCAAGGACGGAGTGGTTCAAGTTCGTGGGATACTCCAAGGAAACTTGTGAGTATTATTTCTATCATCTCGAGGAACACATTCTTGGCAGAGACATTGGGAGCATGATAGAGTTGAGCGAGGTTGGAGAACCTAGCTCAAGCACTACCCTACAGCCCAAGTCTATTCAGGTACCAAATACACAAGTTCTAACTTTATGTAGGTCCGACGGAGTATCCCATCCTCTTAAGAGATATGTGGGACATATTAGAGGATGTTAAGGATATTGATTCTCAAACCAACGATGAGACTATTATGAGTATAGACTCCGGTAAGTGGCAAGAAGCCATGAATTCAGAGATGAATTCTATGTACTCCAACAAGGTTTGGAACCTAGTTGATGCGCTTGAGGGTATTATACCCATCGATTGTAAGTGGATCTTTATGAAAAAGATCGGAGTAAATGGAAATGTAAAGACCTATAAAGCAAGGCTAATGACTAAGTGGTATTGTCAAAGGCAAAGTGTTGACTATGACAAAACTTTCTCACCCGTAGTAATGCTAAAAATCCATCCAAATTCTATTGCCGATTCTAGCACACTATGATTATGAGATTTGGCAGATGGATCTAAAAACTGCATTCCTTAATGGGAACATCGAGGAGGAGGTGTATATGATACAACTCGAGGGATTCGTGTCCAAAGACTGCCCATATAAGGTGTGCAAGTTGCTTAGATCCATTTATGGACTAAAGAAAGCTTCCCGAAGTTGGAACATAAGATTTGATGAAGCAATCAGATCTTATGACTTCGTTAAGAACGAAGAAGAGCCTTGTGTGTACAGGAAGGTAAGTGGGAGTGCTATCACCTTTTTAATGTTATGTGTGGATGGCATCTTGATCATTGGGAATGATGTAGGAATGCTATCCATAGTAAAAGCTCGGTTATCTATACACTTCTCCATGAACAACTTAGGGGAAGTATCCTATATCTTGGGGATTCGGATCTATAGAGATAGATCTAAGAGGATGCTTGGCTTGTCCCAATCCAGGTACATAGAAACCATTCTCAAAAGGTTTGGCATGAAAAATTCCAAGAGATGTCTTATACCGATGAGACATGAGATATATATAAAAATATATATATATGTATGTATATATATATATGTATGTATATATATATATATATGTATATATATATATATATATTTGTATATATATATATTTGTATACAAATATATATATATATATATATATATATGTATATATATATACAAATATATATATATATATGTATATATATACATATATATATATACATATATATATATATATACATATATATGTATATTTGTATATATGTATATATATATATACATATACATATACATATATATACATATATGTCAGATATGTTCAAATAATTGGATTCCCTTATATTGTTTGGGGACTGCGGTGTAGTATCCTAGCGTCCGTAGTCGATGATTCGAGTGAATTATTATGAAGATAATAATTCACTGAGCCAAAAAGAGTTCTGACAGGTATGACTCACAACCAGCTCGATATTAGGCTTAGAGGGTCACACACATATGATAGGTGTTGCGACGAGTTGAGGTTCAGATATGAGATATCCGTTAGAGCCCCTATCTTATTGGATATCCAATAAGCCTCTGAATTATTGGATCAAATGGATGAGATCTAATAAGAGCTAATAAGAGATTATTGAGTAGAGACCCATTAATCTAAGTGACTTGGGTAATTGTACGGAGATCTAGTACCTAATAGAGTATGATCCATTAGGGTTAACTGTGGGCATCTATAAATAGGAGGGAACTAAAGGCCCAAAGGTTGAGGCTTCTTAGGTAGTTAGATCACCTCTAGAGAGGAGGACGCTTGATCTCCTTCATCCACTCCTACAGATATGTAGGGATTCAGGGATATACGATCTCCCTAGGTAACACAACTATCTAATATGTGGTTTTTTTTATCGTAGATTTTGCACACAAATCTTTGCACGACAACGAATATATTATTAGAAAATATTGGGGATTTTGTTTTCTGTTCTTCCGTTGCACATGTAATCTTGTACCTTAGATTTCCCAACAAGACGATGAGCCAAAACTTTAAATTTATATTTAAAATAATATTCATAAATAAAATAAATAATATGAGGAGAATTTACCGGTTCATGCATATTATTTTTGGATATAAATTGATATGCATGAACTAGACTTATTATCCACTTTATTCATCAATAAAGTAGATATTATCTAAAATAATATGCATGAATATTGAATAAATATGTATATCCAAAATTTATTTAAACCGAGTCAGAAAATAAAATGACATGAGAATGCATGAACCTAAAATGGGTACATAAACATAGTAGACAACCAACCATACTATTTCCATTGAAGTAGACAAACCAACCAAGGTGCCAATGGGTGGCAGCGGAAAGGAAGATGAGGAACTATCAAATGTGGCTTGACGTCAATAGAGTTGTCAATAATTAGATAGATGTAGCTAAAATAGGCAGCCGGTGGTGTCATGTCATCATCCTCTCCTAAAAAGCTCCTTCTCATTAAATAAATTGATTGCAATTTAGAGGGACTAACTTTCATTTCTCACAATAAGAAAAATATATATTTTTTTTAAATCTGTGGTTGCTACAAAATAAAATATCATGAGCAAATTCCACTAATTCCATACTATAAAAATCGGTAATTATCGTCAGAAGATCCTATCCAATCCAATCTGTCGACATTACTCCATCCTTTTTATCTAGTTGATCGATGTCCTTCCTATCTCGAAAGGCACAGGTTGAAGCCCTTTTCTTGGTGCTAGCTAGCACTCTCTTGTGCCACAGAAGATGGACCCAACCAAGGAGAAAAGAAAAGAAATGGCCTTTCCAACTTGGTTCCATCCATCTCTGTGCTATTTCTCTCTTTGATCTTTCTTTCACCAACTCAGTATCAATATTGATATCAGCCTCTTTGCTTGCTTGGTATCAGTTAAGAGTAGCAGGATTGAACTTTCTGGCAAGTTAGTCGATTTCTTGTGATGATAGTTTTCGTCTTTTTGAACATAAATAAAATAGAAACATCCTTGCGAGAACGAAGCAAAAGTCTGTTTCTACAAAAGAATTATCTTTTCTTTTCGTACAAGTCTCGTTCAAATAGTGATGCGATGATTTCTTCTTCTTCTTCTTCTTCTTCTTCTTCTTCTTCTTCTTCTTCTTCCTGCTTGGAGTCCATCGTCAAAGCACCTCATTTACCACATTGAAATACTAACAATCCCATATCCTCTACGGACTCGTTTTTTCATCCCTAATAGTGAGAATTTATGATTCACCTGTTCCCATCATATGTTGTTGTTGTTGTCGTCGTCACCAACAACCTCTCTCTCTTCCGAAAAATAACTTTCCAAAGAGACATTACCTAAGGAAAAAATCTAACAAAGGAAAAAATTATGGTGGCTATGCGCATTCTCTTCACCGAGGATGATGTTATCGAAGCCATGCTTCTCGGATAGGACATGACTGAGACTTGTACGAGAGGTGATAGAGGAAGCGCATCCACTTCGATGCCATGTCCTCCTTTGATGAAGGGAATGCTAGTGGCTATCATGTCTTTTCCTTTGCTGAGGCAGAAAAGAAGGTCAAGGGAAACTCTTGAACAAATATCCTCGATGTACATTCAATTTTTTACATCTCCTTCGGAAAGAGAATGGACGATCAAAAGTAGAAGATTCACCTCACCAATGGGGTTGTAGGAGGCTTGAGGATTCCACTTCTATGTTAGGGTTTTCTTCATCATTCCTTCCATAAAACTAATGATATGATCTGCAGTAGCTTGGGCAATCTCGAGATTCATTTCAGTACTTGAGAGAAGGGTCCAAGTTGTTGTGACAATCCAATCTACACAAGATATCTCCACACCAAATTTAGATTAGATGATGAGCTAGAGTCAATATCGCCAAAAGAAAAAGAAGAAACATCTACCATTCCAACACATTTAATTAGCTGTAACATCTAGCGTCTGACGAGATACAAAGCCTTTTCATGTTGTCTTTCTCTATGCCCACTGAAAAGTAGCTACAGCACATAATAATACATTTCTAACATCACATAAAATTGTATCAACAAATTTGCACTTAGAATTCTCTCCAACCTTTCTATGCCAAGTCAGCCTAACTTTTCCCCGGGGGGTCACCTTCCAAGAACATGCCAAAGGAAATGTGCCATTGCTAATATACTCAACCCAAGTATTTTTGTCCTTTGCTTCGACCACTACTACTGTGTCGCCACCTTTCAATAATTGATGCAATTAACATTAATCAAGTCCTAATGATGATAAATTGTAGGTAGAACAAAGTCAAACGTGATCACTACTAACGTTCCGACATCAACCAAATGAGATATATGTTTGTTGCATGCACCCTTTTTGGTGCAATAGCTTTGCTGCTCCATCGAGCATGCAATTTTTAACACACGGTGGGTGGGTCCGATAGATTACTACTCCGTCGAGCATGCAATTTTTAACACAACCTTACTTTATGTGCTCGCAAGGAACCCATTAGTTCATCAAATGAAAATATTGATAAATCTTTTGACTCCTTAGCAAAAACATGATCATTCACTTCTCGTTACGTTAATATCCACCATCATTCCCTTCATTGGAGATGACACCTCAATTGCGGCAACAACATGATTGTTCTCTTTAATAATATCAAAGCGGATGCGCTTCTCGTCGACGCTGCGTGACACACCATGGTGGCTCTGCCACCTCTCATACAAGTCCCATAGCTTCTCCTCCAACACGGTGTCATCCCCAACAAAGGGAATGATGGTGGATATTAATGCAATGAAAAGGGAATGATCATGTTGTTACCATAATTGAGGAGTCAAAAGATTGAGGAGTCAAAAGATTTATTAATCGAGGAGTCAAAAGATTTACCACAATTGGTCACATGACTCACAATTTTGACAAGAGCACTCGAGATCTAACAGGATTGAACATATTATATGAGCCTGAGTGGTTCACCGACGCCTCCTTTAACCAACACAAAACTTAAAACAAATGATCTAGTGATGTTCCTGTCGCCAATTAAGCTTTGTAGAAGTGGCACAGAGCTTTTTGGTGAGGCCTCATCACCAAACTGCACATCTTTGACTTGACCGTGCTGTGTATCCATTCGATATCCACCAAAATGGATTAAAATCCCATCATCCTCCTGATCGTTACAGGTTGCTGCAATTTGAGATGAATAAGCTAATGATGATAAGGAGATGTCTGGTCCTGATTGGCTATGTGGCTCTCCCAAAATGCAGTAGAATCTAGGACTGTAGGGGCATACAAAAAGCACTGAGTAATGCAGACACAAGCTAATTAGCACAAGGGTTGTCTGTGTTCTTATAGAATAATATCAGTTTGTATATATTATATCAAGAGAGAACAACAGTATAGGTGAAAAACTACACTGATTGGATTGGCACAAAGGAAACATACTGTTATGGTAAATTTTCATAAGATTCAGATAGATAGATAGATAGATAGATAGAGAGAGAGAGAGAGAGAGAGAGAGATAGGATGGTGAAGGATTCATGCTGCTGTGATCTACAACACAAAGTACTAGTTGTTTGAGCAGGAAAAGTATGGGCTTCCTGCTTTCTGATACATTGCTTGAATCCATTATTCCTTCTCTAGCTTAACCTTCCCTTTAATTCTCAAAATTGTCTGCTAGTTTGTGTTCATTGCTTCTTCCCCTTGGGACTCTCATTCTTGAGGGGATGGAAGCAAGCCAGCAGAATGCAGTGGGAGAAGGAAACAAAGGAAGGTTCAGGAGCATATGTGTTTTCTGCGGGAGCAGGCACGGAAACAGGACTTCCTTCAGTGAAGCAGCTCTTGACCTTGGAAAGCAACTGGTGAGGAATCAATCCAAGTTTCAACTCTTCTTAAGACACCACCAAGAACATGAGATGAGACAACTAGCAGAAGCATATGTACTTAATTTCTCTTTTCAGGATGACACTGAGAATATTCTTTCTGTTACATCATCACAAGGTAAATATCATAAATGTAGTTTAGCAAAACTGAAATCCAGAGAGCTTGATAAATGAAGCCACAATCATATTTTATGATATCAAATTTCCTTTTATTTCAGCTGCCAATATGCTAGCCAATATACCTTCATGTACCAGTATAATCAAATAAAATATTAAAATTTCAAAAGACAGTATTGTACTAGATGAGCTTTGACTTTCGATATCAGCATTTAATTGGAACAAAAAAATTATCACAGTACATAAATCTCCAACAAATATTTAAATCCTTGCATGAACACAGACCAAGATATTATACTTCATGTTGGTATAAATTCAATTATACAATTTTATGAGGTACATTTGTAAAAAGAAAAATCCTATCAATATGAAGTAGACAACTGTATGGGAACATTTCATAATTCAGTTTCAAGTTTTCTTTATACCATATCCAGAACTCATTATCTCCTTTATTCCTGTGGTAGTATTTCAATCCTATCTCGAATGAAGTATTTTCACTTAACCCGACTCTTTCCTCAGGTTGAGTTCCTTCATAACAGATGGGTCAGGTGAATATCATTATGTACCTTTATGTCATAGTTCAGGGATCGATATGATTTGATCTTGTGCCGAGAGTGTAAGATTGTCCACGTGGATTCTTAAGCAAGGAGGAAAGAGGAACGAGGTTGGGTTGGGAGATTGGCTCTTAAGCCTCTGTTGTGTCTTTGTGATCGACTCAAGGTGGGACTTGAGTCATCCTGCCTATGTCACGTTTCTGCACGATTGGTCGATGTCGAGAGAGGAGGGATTCCCAACTCGATCCCTTCGATATTTAAGTTAGCAAGTGATTTCTGTGTTGTAAAGGGTTCAATCCCTTTTCCTAGAGTAGAGAGTTGACTTTTATACCTATGTAGCTGACCCAAAAATGCACGGGTCGTTAATGCCCGTCGTTGTCTTTATTCGGTGCAGTCGCGTGAGCGACCAACCCGTATATTCCTGAGGGCGTGAGTCAACCTATGCAGACTTCTGTCATGCGATACTGACCTGTACGACCTGGATGCGCGGAGTCGATTGTCTGCCGTGTGCCAAGTCAGCCATTCTCTCCTTCGACCGATCATCGGGTTATACCACATTAGCTCTTAGGTGACTGCCAAGTGTCACTTTGCAATTGGTGGTGAAAGCATATTTGGAAATGCTCAAGATGCAATCGCCTAAAATAGACCCAGAAATCTGAGATCTTCTGATGTTAATTGTCGACTAATTTGTCCATCTTCCTTTAATGATTATGTTATTAATAATTTATAAATTATCTATGGATTTGGTAATTTGTTGTGATAAGTCTAGGAAGAACATCGATCAATTGGACAGAGGACAGAATAATGTTGACAGATTGGATATATATATATATATATATATATATATATATATATATATATATATATATATATATATATATATATATATATATTATGTTTATCAATCATATAATCTGTCTGTGGATGTTTATATGAGATGGATGTTGAGAGTACAGCGTAATTGATGAATGATTGTAGCTCTTGTTTAATGAATGATATTTTTTTTCTGATGATAATTTCCGGTTTCTATTTTCTGGAATTACTGGAATTATGCATGATGTTTTTTTTTTTGGTAACCAATGATCGGGTTGGGTTCGATTTTAACGGATCGGGTCAAACATTATCAAATCTATGAGCGAGTATAATTAAAGTATTTTCACCAAATCAATCTAATTTTTTTAGGACTAATAGTATATCATTATGAGATATTTAGTATTATTTTTTTATTTTTATGATTTTAGGATAAATAAATTTTTAAAGAGTATTTTTGGATTAAATTGGTGATCAAATATAACCCGTTAAAATTTTATCAAATATATCCAAACTTCTTAAACTAAGATGATGAGATGAAAATATATTTAGTATTATTTTTTTAATTTTTATATGAATTTAGAGTGATTAATTTTTTAAATAAAAGTTTTTTGGAATAAATCTATGATCGAGTATAATTCAAACTTGTAATGAACTAGTAAGATGAGATGATGATATATTTAGCATCACTTTTTTAATATTTATATGAATTTAGAATGAATAATTTTTAAAATAAAATATTTTGATATAAATCTATAATCGAGTGTAAATCTATAATCGAGTGACAAACAAAAAGAAATGTGAAAGTATGATCATAAATATGTAATAATTACAGATGACAAGAATTACGATCATGGATGTAGTAGAAAGGTAAGTTGCAAGAATTGTGATCACAGATACATCCAAGAAGTTTGCTAAAATTTAGAACCATAGTCAACAAGAAACCATAATATCAATCGATAATCAATAAGAAATCAGAATATGGTTCTTACAATATTGTTTGGTGCTCAATCCAAACAACTACACCATCAGATTATGCCACGGAAAGCGCAACATCCTAGGTTTTTACAAGATCAAAATAAATACCAATGGTACGAAGCACACAACAATGAGCATTGAGATGTAGAATCTAATCACACGGAACAGAAGATACCAAGTGTTAGATGATACAAACTCACTTACAAAGACAATAACACACATATATGATAACAAGTTTGCCCTAATCCCAAGTGATGCAAGGTCTCACAACTGTCAGAACCATCACAGCTTCTTTCTCTTCTTAATCCAAAAATTATTCTTACAGACTCTGGTATCAACTATCTAACATTGATTGAAATTACACTAATTCTCAACCACATATGCGCTGCAACTGCCACGGGGTAATCAACTTCTTTGCAGCTGATTGGGATTAATTTAATCAGCTTTACAGTATAACACTGAAGACAACCAAGTTCATAATATATATCTAACAACTCCAGAATCACGGAGCGAGGGCAATAGTGAGCTTCTCTCAAGGTCACAGAGCAACGGAATGAAGTCACCATACAGCTGGAACAAACAAAATTTTCACGTCCTCGTGATAGTCTAAACCCTGTCAAACAACAATATACGAATCAAATGAAGCACATGAATGAGCATTATAATTGTTGCATTTAATCCAGAAATCTGCAAAGTCACACATGTTATATTTTGCACATCAAAATAATTAATGTAAAAAAAGAGATTACCTGAAAGGTATTGCACCACCATAAAAAGGCAATGTCATATTTTCATAAAAATAGGACGACCATGTTTAACCATAATCACTTGCAGTGGTTCACAAGAAAATTCCCTAACTCACTGTCATCTAGTTGTTTGGAATGGTGTGCCATCTCATTTGATATAATTGTTTCTAGATGACACACCAAGTCAGGAATGGATGCCCGCATGATGTGGAAAGAACATATAACCAATGAAACCAAGCAGATGTAGTTATCAGCCCAAACAAGAACCAAGTCATTCGATTATAATTTTAAGAAGAGTTTCACTATATTATTTTTTATCACCAACAACCCTGGTCATACATAATAGATCTCTTCTTTTTGTTTTTCCAGAATTCATCCTTCTTGCCTTTTTTCGGTTTCAAACCAAATTTGCTATTCAGTATTCCAAGTATAGCACTTCTATCCCTCCGATTTTTTGTTGCAGCTTTGACATCCAAAATTGCCCGCAATTTCTGATAGGATCTGGACTCAGGCACCTGCCCGTTTCTGACCATTTGCTTGTGATAATAGAATGCTCTAGTAAAATCACGTACACGAACATATGCATATATCATTGTCGAATAAGTTACAGAGTCAGGCTTCAAATTGAGGGCACTCGTATCTTTCAGCAACTGCGGTAACTTGCAGTGTTGCCCTCCCCGTGCATATGCATTCATCAGTATATTGTAGGTCATGACTGTTGGCTGCAAGCCAAGTTTTCCAAATTCATATATCGCATCTCTTGCTTGAACATAGAGACCATGTTTAGCCAGACCATCTAGTATAATGTTAAATGTAACTCTTGTACCTTCAACTTTGTTGCTGATCATGGATTTCCATATCTCCATTAATTTATCAGTTTCACCAGCTCGCCTGAATGCTTCAAGCAGAGCTGTGTATGTTTCTATTGAGGGTGAAATCCCCTCTCTTTTCATATTCTCATATGCGGCATATGCTTTTTCATGCCATCCACCAACTGAATATGCATGAATCAAAGCAGTATATGAGTGTGACGTGGGTTTAATTCCAGCCTTTTTCATCCGCAAAAACGCATCTGCTGCCATGTCACTCATTTTCCTCTGCCTTCCATAGGCACTTATGAGGCAGGTATATGATTTGACATTTGGTTTCAAGCCTAAACCTTGCATCTCAGTTATTAAAGATTCAACTATTTCAGGTTGCATTCTTCTGCTGTAGGCATTCATTAGAATGTTGTACGTTGCTGTAGTTGGCTTTAGTCCCTTTTCTTTCAGCTCATGAAAGAGACCTTCTGCCTCCTCAACCTGGTCGGGTTTACTATAGGCGTCTATCATGAAAGAGACCTAGGTTCCTTTGCTTGAGCAATCGTCCCATTGTTGTCGCAATATAAGGAGATCGGCTCCTCACTACCTAGCACGACTCCCAAATCTGTGATGAACTTCTTCACCCAGACTCCCTCCTTTGTTGCATCTGATGCAGCAATGTACTCTACCTCTGTGGTCGAGTCAGCAGTAGTATCTTGCTTGGAACTATTCCAGCACACTACTCCTCCATTCAAGGTGTACACGTACCCCGAATTCGACTTGTTATCATCGACATCAGACTAAAAACTTGAGTCTGTGTAGCCTTCAACCTTAAGGCTACTACCTCCATATACTAGTAAAAGATCCTTAGTCCTTCTCAAGAACTTAATGATACACTTTACTGCTTTTCAGTGCTACAAGTCTAGATCCGCCTGATACCTGCTCGTGACACTCAGAGCATGCGCTATATCAGGCCTAGTACATAGCATGGCATACATGATAGACCCTATTGCTGAGGCATAAGGTATCATATCCATGTTCGCCCTTTCTTCTGAAGTCTTTGGGGACATACTTGTAGAAAGCGATATCCCATGTCTCATCGGTATGAGACCTCTCTTGGAATTTTTCATGCAAAACCTTTTGACAATGATTTCTATGTACTTGGATTGGGACAAGCCAAGCATCCTCTTGGATCTATCTCTATAGATTCGAATCCCTAGGATATAGGATGCTTCCCTAAGTCCTTCATAGAGAAGTGTCTAGATAACCAAGCCTTTACTGTGGATAACATTCCTACGTCATTCCCGATGATCAGAATGTCATCCACATATAACACCAAAAAGGTGATAGCTCTCCCACTTACCTTCCTGTACACACAAGGCACATCTTCGTTCTTAACGAAGTCATAAGATCTGATTGCCTCATCAAATCTTATGTTCCAACTTCGAGAAGCTTGCTTTAGTCCATAAATGGATCTAAGCAACCTACACACCTTATTTGGGCAGTTCTTAGACACGAATCCCTCAGGTTGCATCATATATACCTCCTCCTCGAGGTTCTCATTGAGGAATGCGATTTTCACATCCAAATGTCAGATCTTATAATCATAGTGTGCTGCAATAGCCAATAGAATTCTGATAGATTTTAGCATTGCTACGGGTGAGAAGGTTTCATCATAGTCAACACATTGCCTTTGACGATACCCCTTAGCCACTACCCTTGCTTTATAGGTCTCTACCTTTTCATCTACTCCGATCTTTTTCTTAAAGATCCACTTGCAACCGATGGGTACAATACCTTCGGAAGCATCTACTAGGTTCCAAACCTTATTGGAGTACATAGAATCCATCTCAGAATTCATGGCTTCTTGCCACTTCCCAGAGTCTATACTCATAATAGCCTCCTCGTAGGTCTGAGGATCAATATCCTCAACATCCTCTCCTCTAATATGTCCCACATATCTCTTAGGAGGATGGGATACTCTGCCAGACCTACGTAAAGTTGAAACTTGTGTATTAGGTACCTGAATAGACTCGGGCTGTAGAGTGGTGCTTGAGCTTGGTTCTCCAACTTCGCTCAACTCTATCATGCTCCCACTATCTCCGCCAAGAATGTGTTCCTTCTCAAAGAACACTGCTCTCTTAGCTACAAAGACCTTTTGGTCCTCGAGATGATAGAAATAATACCCACAAGTTTCCTTGGGGTATCCCACAAATTTGCATCGCTCTGTCCTTGATTCTAACTTATCGGGGTTGTGCCTTTTAACTTGGGCAGGGCAGCCCCAAATCTTAACAACCTTAAGATCAGGCTTCTTCCCTTTCCATATCTCATATGGTGTAGACATTACCGACTTAGTTGGAACTCTATTCAGAAGGTAAGCTGCGGTTTCTAAGGCATATCCCCAGAATGAGATGGGTAGGTCAGCGAAACTCATTATGGACCATACCATGTCTAATAGCGTACGATTTTCAGAGACACCATTGAGCTGAGGTGTATAAGGAGGTGTCCATTGGGATAATATCCCATGGTCCTTGAGGAACTGAGTAAACTCTATACTTTAGTACTCACCTCCTCGATCTTATCGAAGAGTTTTGATACTCTTTCCAGTCTGGTTCTCCACCTCATTCTTATACTCTCTGAATTTCTTAAAGGCCTCAGACTTGTACTTCATTAAGTATACATATCCATACCTTGAGAAATCATCAGTAAAGGTAATGAAGTAGGAGTAACCACCAATGGCATGAGTTGACATGGGTCCACATACTTTACTATGTATGAGTTCCAACAGCTCAGTGGCTCTCTCTCTAGTTCCACTAAATAGAGAGTTGGTCAGTTTTCGACGAAGGCAAGGCTCGCAAGTTGCATATGACACATAGTTGAATGGATCTAGATATTCATCATTTAGCAACTTTTGAATCCTTCTTTCATAGATGTGACTTAGCCTACAATGCCATAGGTATGCACTGTTCATCTCATCTTGTTTCATTTTAGACAAACTTACATTCATGATTTGTGGAGTAGTATCTAGCATAAATAAACCATTATGCAATATTCTTCTCGCCAATCTCCTCGATTTTTCTAGAATCTACAACAAATTGTAGATGTGATAAGCAATACCGGTATCCAATACCAATGCACTATCATAAAAATCTGACAACTAGAGATTGATCATGAATGTACCTGAAGCTTCACCAAGCTTTTGTTTCGCCCTTTCTGCAAGGTACTCTTTGCAGTTTCTCTTCCAGTGCCCATCTTTACCACAGTGGAAGCACTGGCCTTTGTCCTTTGCTGGGTCTTTCTTAGCAACCTTTGCTTTACCTAGTCTGCCCTTGCCCTTTCCCTTCTTAAGGGACCTTTCTGCTTTCCTTTTCTTTCTGGTCTCACCAGTGTAGAGAACTGGCTTCTCTTTCTTAATAGTACTCTCTACCTCCCTCAACATATTGAGGAGCTTTGGGAGAGTCACCTCAAGCTTGTTCATATTAAAATTCATTATGAACTGTAAAAAGGAATCTGGTAGGGAGTGAAGCACAATGTCCACACACAAGTTATCCTCTAGAACCATTCCTAGACCTGTGAGTTTCTCTATCCACTCAATCATCTTTAGGACATGGTTCTGAACCGGTGTCCCCTCAGTCATCTTAGCGCGGAAGAGGCTCTTGGATATCTCATATCGCTGAGTCCTTTCCTGTTCCTCAAACAATTTACGGACATATTGGATATCTCATATCGCTTGCCCCTTCTTTGGGCATAGGCATCACTGTATCAAGGACGTACACGATTTTCTCCGCCGTAAGAACAATTCTCAAGTTACGGAGCCAATCCGTATAATTTGGACCAGTGAGGCGGTTGACATCAAGTATGCTACATAAGGGATTTGAAAGCGTATTTTTTGAAAAATAAAGATGCAGCAGAAATGAATAACATGCAGATTTTGCAAGAAATAAACTATCAAGATATGGACTTCTATCTTAATATGCTCCCACTATTTTACGAGCGAGTCACGCGACACCCTCAGCACGTGAAACGGAAGTCTTCGGCAGACTTCTAGTGGGGATCAAGATCCAATTAGTGTCTTAGTGTAACCTCGAGGGACTCGACCAATCACACTAAGCCTAAAAGGTAGGCAACTCTTGCCGATCACAACTCATTGTGATTCCCATCATGTTCGGCCTCCGAATCACCATTGTCTCGAGGGACTCGACCAACCATGATGCTCGATTAAGTCAACACCTTCATTACAAGATGAGTCTGATTTGATGATATACCCTCGAGGGACTTGACCTAGGTTGAGGAGGAAGAATTTTAATTATCTCATAGATTCTTTATCAATTTTAAATATCATAAAATTTGAATGAAGTCGAGTCAAATATGTCATGGATTAATGACCAAGATTAAAGTATCCATGTTAATATTTTACTATTGAGTTTAAATTTTTTATCATAAATATTATATATATATATATATATATATATATATTTTATAAAATTATAAAAGAAAAAAATATATACATGATATTCACATATATATCAAATGTTTAACTTATAAAATAAATACATAATCAATTTTAATGTCTAAATAAAGATTTTTTATCAGACACATTAACTCTCTACGATATGATTATACATTCTTGATCGTCAAATTATATATTTTAATAATAAAACTAAAATTAATATAGTAACTCAAGTTTACAATCGCATGAACATATTGCATCTCTCAAAAATAAAAATATTTAGTTAAAGATAATTAATTCTGAATATATATTTTTTGTGGGAATGGATGAATCAAATTATCAAAGGAGAAAAAAAAAGAAAATACAGGAACAACAGCTCAATCTCTCATGATATAACGAGATGAAGACAAGTTGAGATGTAACCGCACCACAACTCACATTGGATTCTCTTCTTGCACACCGGCGGATAGCCATGCCTCTCTCTCTCTCTCTCTCTCTCTCTCTCTCTCTCCATCTCGAGTATTTCTCCAGGGGAAATGAGTGCTTCACGGTTTCCAATCACCGGCACTCATGTGAGGCCAAAATAGACTTCATTGCACATTAAAGGTTCTACGTAACGACACGACATGATACCCTCTGTGGTGTTTACGATGGACACTCACGATAGTCAAATCAGCCAATTGTCTACGTGCGGACCAAGTTTGACATGCAACAAGTCGCGGACTGCCTCATCCGTTATCCACATCAAGAAGAATGTCTTGTTGGGCCAATTGGTGCGCCCAATCGAAGAACAAGTTGACAACTTGGTGTTGACTTGACATTCCAAGTTGAATCGATGATACATATGCCGCGTAATTTCTCCGAGTCTAAGAAAGACTTCAGTGGGTTGTGGGTGTAGTGGTAGCAGCAGTACAAGGGAAGTCATGGATATTCCCGCCAAGAAATCCAAAACCCTAAACCGGCTTCCCGCCAGAATCGCGCGCGCCACACGCGGGGCTCCCACACACGTGCCGAACCAACGGTCTCCCTTTTCCCTCTAAAAACCAGAAGAGCCGGGAGGCACGAGTCCCGTCGCCGCTTTCGCCCTCGAATTCCTCGGCCGGCGTGGGCTCCACTTGGGCCGGATTCCCTCTGTGAGAATTAAGTCACTCGGGCCGTCCGCATACGTACCTCCGAAGTGGGGCCCCCCGAATGGGTGTTTCTGATTGGTTGGTTCAGAACAGAGGAGATAGTAGAGGAATTAAAGTGTGATGGCTGGCTGGGAGAAAATCCACAATATGAGGTTTTCTTTTGGGAAATCGCCCATATACTCGATCCATTCTTCCACCGAACAACACAAAAGAGATCGTTTGATGCATGATAAGGTTCTACCAACCTGTCATCCAAAATTACTAGTGGATTCTTGAAAGGAAGCTGGAGGGATCCCCACGTGAGCAACACTTGCCGATTGGACTACCAGAAATGGTGGACGAGGTCTCATCTTGCCGGTGGGAGGAAGGGGACGAAGGCCAAGTCCCTTTCAGGAGTCAGAGAGGGAACAGTGAGTCCATGGGTGGCACCAAAAGGCCATTCATGAGTTGGATCCCGTCTCGGTCCACCGCAATCATGGCTTCTGATGAGTTCTGAGGAGGCCACCGAGGGAGAGGAGTCTTCGATTGCTATGGTTCACTGCAGTCTACAGACGTTTGGCTTTGGACTTACATACATGGAGAGAGACAGGAGAGAGAGAGAGAGAGAGAGAGAGAGTTGGATAGCATGCAACCCAGCAACTGCAGGAAGCTCCCAAACCCAAGGCGCGTGCAGCGGACCGAGCTTGGATGGAGAGCAGAACAGCCCTCGCATTTAACGTTTTGGATGCGGGCTTATCCTGCCTGCACATGCATGTGATTGTACCATTTCTTTCATGCTTTTACGTTAAAATGTGTGCACAGGGCGTCACGCACCACAAGATTGAGGTTATCGTCGTCAGGAGAAATGATATTGTTTTTGCACACTTATATTCGAGTGTTAGGTCAAAACGTCAACTGAAACTAATGCATCAGCGACCACGTGTTCGACAAATTGTCGGAGAAATGCTGTGTCACAAGAACAGTTCTTGGTTTCCGCTACCAATGAAAGTGTCAGTACTCCACTGAGTTACGAACTGAAACAAGTGAAATTTAAGTTCCTATTGTTGGGTCAAAAGGAATGCTGTGAAACTGGGTTCAACGGGACTGATCCGATCAATCTCTCAGCACCCTGTGTGAGGCTTGATGTATGAACCTTGTCATCAGTAAAGGATGTCCACAAAAGAGATTATTGTCTTTACACTGCTGATAGTGATTATTAAAGCAACAAATGGAACCAGACTTGTAGATTATGGTTCAACCACAAGAAAAAATACACAGAAATCAGCCTCCAAATTTCAAGCATATATAATCTTGAATTTTTTCATCATGAGACAGAAAAGACACTGGCAATGATTGGATTCCTCCACTTTTTTGGAATTACTGCTACTAGACGTGAGACTTTACAATCATCAATTCGTTACAGCAAGAAATATGGATAGTAATGCACAGCTGAGTGTATTTATGTACTACAGTTCACTTCAGGTATCTGGTCGACACTAAACAACTACCAACAAGAACTTCAAGAGACTTTTCTCTTTTATCTCAACTCCTCCTCACCCCTGCTCCCTTCCAACTAACAAGAACTTCAAGAGTCTTTTCTCTTTTATCTCAACTCTTCCTCACCCCCGCTCCCTTCGTCGCCATGATTTTCATGGTCATGCAGATCATCATCACTGGGGACATAGATTACTTCCAGACCTTGTTGAGGAATGTCAAACTGGTTGTCTCTCTGCATCAATATGTTACGTAACATCTGTGACTCATCAAGCTCAAACGCATGGTCAGGCGTGTGCTGCTGATTGAACCTGCCGGGGAGTTTTGATGTGGAATTGTAGCATGCTTCACATAGGTCAAAGCCGATTGCTTCCTTGCAATCTTTACACTTGTATCTTTTTCCAATAATTGGATATATCTACGAGTGAGATTAAAGTAATCAATTACCAAGAAACTAATCATATAACTGCCCCACTATGGGAGAGGTAAAAGGAAATTCCAAGGAAAAACTCTAAACATTCTGAGCAACTCAAACAAAAAAGAGAAAAGTTGGCCTTTCTAAAACCATAAACAATGGAGAGAGAATGACCTCCAGTCAGTTTTGAAGAATATAATTGTTCATTAGTGGTGATTCTAAAGAAATGTAAGTAAAATACGGTGAAACGAGGAGTCGTTTCCTTATCCGCCCTAAATTCCAAATGCAGTTGTTTTTTTGCTTTATTAAATTTAGAATGTACTCAAGAGATCTGCTTTGGCATGAACTTCTAAAAGCAGTTTATGAAAAAAGTGTTAAAAGGGAAATGACATGATGAACGTACCCCACATGAATCACACCCCACTCCTACATGAACATCGGACACATCTTCCTTAAGCCATAAATCCATGCCTCCGGATGGTACCTGTCCCATCGGTTTTTGTTTTCGTACAGCATCTATCATGCCATGTAAGCCACTGTTAATTGTCAATAGTTGAACTACAAACCAACACCCGCTTATTGCCAAAATGCCAGAAATATACAGAAAGAAGATAACATGGCAAAATGCAACTAAGACAAGATATTCAAATGGGCAGGGAAAAATCCAAGAAATCCCCAACCACACAATTTAACTCCAATGACATTATGTAGTTTCCCTGAAGTTCTCTAGAGAAACCAGACCTGGCAAATTCTCATAAAATTAAAAAGACAATATAAAACCAGCAAGCTGGTGGCACAAAAAAAGGAACTCCATTATTTGAAACAAGTGACTAACTTTACCAAACCTGTGATAGGAAGCTGTATCACAGGAATTTTTAATGAGAAAGTCCACAAGAACCAAAATTTTCTCAATTGATTTTCACATCAGATCAAGGAGTTCTTTCAGGTGACAGGTACTCAAGAATGTCGTGAGGTTTATCTAAATTTTTAATGGACCCTTAGGTTAATTTATGAACATTTGTCTTGTCAAATAATTCTCCTAATAATTTCTTGAAACCAAATTAATCAAGAGTTCAAGGAGATCATCCAATGTAACACTAGTGAATTATTCCAATAGTGATTTATGGCTAAACTAACTGTTGACCCATGCAATGTACAATCTTCTTAGAAGGGTATGAAAATGATCTTTGCGCTTGCAGAAGTTTTACTTTTGGGGTGGGGGAAAAGGTGGTTGCCTCTGGGACCTAGAAACAGATATCTCATAAATGACATCAGTATCTTTCTCCTCAGAAAACAGTTATCCAACAGATTGTCGAGGGAATTAAAAACACTCTTAGCGGATTCAACTAGAGTACCAGTCAAATCTATACATCATACTGGTTTTAGCCCAAACAACCATATGCCAGAAGATAGTGCACAGAACTGAATGTATAATTTTGACAAAACCACAATTACCATATAGCCTTATGCCAATTTAGGTTTGCAGACAGATAACATGGAGCTTTCATATGTTAATATAAACGTAGATAGAGAAGTTTACTTGGTGAGGGATTCACATGTTGGCATTGGGCTTTCTTATGCTGCACTTGTTCTCTTCTCGCTGCATACTCTCTCAGGAATCTTTCTTCGAGAAAATGATCCAGATCCAAGCAAATATTTGGAAATTCACCAGGATGAAAACTTTCACAAACTTGACATCGAAGATGTTCTCCACTCAAGTCAGATAGGCAAGACACACAATATACTACAAGTACAAAAAATTATCAATATGGGCACTACCCAAAAGGCCAAAACTTTTTAACTCCGATCATAAACCGAGCTCACCATGTCCACAATTAAGAACTGCAGGCTGATACAACATTTCCTTGCACAAAGAACAAGATACATCATCCACAGATATATTCCTTTTTATGGTATGATCAAGGCAATTTTCTGACAGATCTGAGCGTTCAAAATCTCCACTTCTGCAATCATTAAATTTTTTGCTAGAACTCCCATTACCTTTAAATGCATCTGAACTGTATCAGAAATTATGTTGAAAAAAAAAAAAGGAATACTCCAGTACGCATAGATTTGACTCTTACCAAAATGAAGTTTCTCCAACTCTAACTGATCTGCAAACTGAGGTGAGTACACATCAGCAGCCTTTTCTTCCACTAGGAAAACATAAAGAAAAGCATATTTACTCCGTAAACATGGAGAGATCAACATAAGAATTCAAGTTGACATTTGAATTTCAAGAGCTCACCTAGAATTTCCATTTCCCTCCTCTTATAAGCCACAGGTTCAAGTTTTAATAGCAAGAAATGGAGTAATTGGCAAATACTAGGAAAATGAACATAAGGCTGCCTACAAATAGCACAATGTGATGCTCGCAACCCATGCATGGCTTTGTGCACACACCAAAAGCAAGATATATGTCCACATGCTGCAGTAAAAGAGAACAAGATGACAGTAACATGATAAATGTAACAGAAAATGCTAATTATAAATCCTTACCAAGAACGACAGGTTTGTAGAGGATATCCCTACAATATCAAATATTTCAAATTAAGAAGATCAAACTAACGAAGAGGATTTTCAAATAAACTTTTGAATAAGCCGTACAAAGATACAATATTGATATTATCCAAAAAAGTCATCAAGTGGAAGAAAGTTAGTAATAACATTGACCGCAGCATTCGGTAAAAACTGGTCGACAAATAAACTCCCATAAAGCCATGGAATAAGATACTAAAACTTGACTATAAATTTCTAGAGAATAACAAGAAGAATAATAGATTATATAATTATAGTAGGTTGGACAAATTTGTCAACAATAACATCAGAGAGAATGCTAATCTTCTCCATTCCTAACTATAAGCTTATTAAGTAACAATTTACAACTCAAGCTTTGATGAACCATACATGTTTTCATAGATCAAGTATTGCAATATATGAACTCATTACAGAACTTTTTTAATAACAAAGAAGAATTTAAAGATATGGAATCAGAGTATCATTCATTTACCATGCCATGCCGGTGCAATTGCTTATGAACATGCAATAAAATACAAGTGTACTAAAATTTTAACTCATTGTTTAATAGTTTTCAGTAATACAATGCAGTATGTTGTATTGACATATTGAAATGAGGGGGGACGCCAACTCATTGTTTAAGTTCTTGTTATTTTTTTTGTTATTTTTTTGGGCACTATTTCCATTTAACTAAAATAGTCCCTTCTGTTATGAATAATTAGGCACTAATTAATTACTTGATATTATTTGTAATGATATGTAAGTACATATTATTTTTCATTATGGTATATCATGTCATATGGTGTCCAAGCTAATCAAGATGTGATGTAACTGTGTACTTTATCCAATATCCCTAATCAGGCTTCACAAGAGAAAATGCAAAAAGAACACATAAATAATCCTCATCAACAGCCAAAGAAATAGAATGAGAACAGAAACAAGTATTCATTAGGGTTGAAAGGACAGCAAGGACTTTATTCAGAGAAGCCCATAGATACAATTACGACACTTCTAGATTAAAATAAATCCATCAGTAACAACTACTTAAAATTAACATTTTTGAAAACAATATAAGCTCGTGTATAGTTCCTGAATGGATAAAATATGATCATCATGTCTGTTTTGTCTTCATTTTTTTCAATTTTATGGACTTCTCCACCCTCTTAATTGTGCTCCACCAACATGATCTTAATGAGACCTACAATTCCCTGTGCTAAATTCCAAATTAAACACATAATATGTCCTACAGGGAGCCTCAGAATGCCCACGTGGAATGTCTGAGCAACTCCTTTGAAACATGAAGAAAAGAGCTAATTTTGTGGCCTTTGGTGGAAATACCAGATGTTTCTGTAACTCTGTGAGGCATTCCGAGATTATGCCTTTCTGGTCACCAAACTTGGTATTTGATTAAGAGAGAGCAAGATAGAGCTTACTAGTTTCAGGAAAATCTTCTCAAGAGACAATTATTACCCTTGGCTAATACATCAAGCATATCAATAAAAATCTGAATAAATTGTCACAGCCACTTCCTAAGACATGGAATTAGGATATTTGAAAAGGGTGACAACACATACCACTCAGTCACACCCACACATATCCCCTGTTTCATCCACTTTTCCTTTTATGTACAAAAAAGAGAAGGAAAAACCAAGCAGGTTTATCATCTGAGGTATATGTGTTGCTTGGAATGTTGAAAGGCAACACAAAACACTTCACTGATCATGAAAAAATATAAAAAGGTTGGTCATTACGTAGATAGACTGTTAGGAAGGTGTTTATCAGGATAGGACCATGATTGAGAGATACAAGACAAACTGTCAAACTCACCATAGATTTCCTTTGGTTTATCCCCAACAATAACTCACTTGAATGTTCAGTGACAACATAATGTAAAAGAAGAAGTACATAATACAGCAATAAGTCAAATGTTGGCTACATAAATTTTTTTCGTTCTTGAGATAATAGGAAGCACATAATGACTTTGTTAAACCAAATTTTGAGTCAAATTATCTTCAGAGAACTTAAGACCCTGATTCCACTTTTTTCCCCCGAGCTCTCAAAGTACAGATGTGCTACAAACCTCACTCATTCGCCAAGAACTAAATAGCACAAGATATATTTAAGTTCCTTCAGCTTATCCTATGACAAAATCGAGCAATTGGATGATACCCGACTAGTGCAACAAGCCAACAACCACAACGTTAATATAGAAAAAAAAAAAATCACATCTTTCATGGATAATGACACCCCAAATTAGATAATTAGCAGTTTTAAAGAACCACCATTTATTTCCTACAAGAACAACACAATTCGGTACCAAACATTTAATTCTTTCAAGGATAATGAAATTTCATGAATAAGCTAATTAATAGACCTTCATCCAGAACTTCTACCTTGAAGGAGCTCTACCAAACGTCAAGGTCTAATATAGCATAAAGGAAAATGGTTAAGGACCGTAAAAATTTTCGTCCTAGGCAATTAGTCGATCAGATATAATGCAAGACCATGAATGCTACTTTGGAAAGCAAAGAACAGGTTTGGGTATCTCTTCATACAAATTAGATCCATTCATCACGTAACAATCAATCGCACCTTGTAGATCTGTGATTTTCGCATCGACTTATCGCGAAATTTATTTAAAAAAGCCCTAATTTCCTTCACTCAGAAGAAAACCTCAAAACCGGAAACCCAGAATTTATGATTCGAATGGCGACAAAAGGTTCTAATCTCATAACTTAATTCGGAATCCCACAGGGAACGCAAAGACTAAAGATTCGATCAAAGATTGGCGGTCGAGGACAGATTGCTCACAAGCATACGCAGCACTGAAAAGGCGAACTGACTTCATCATCGAGGCTATCGACTGCCATCGGATACGCCGCCGAAGGCGAGGAACCGGTGGCTTTCGCCTCTTCGGCGTCGGACATCTTTGCGAAGCGGAGGAAGAAAGGAATAGAAACGACGGGCCAAAACTTGATCCGGACGGGATTAGCCGGCGGAGGGCAAAGCTGGGGAGTTGGGATCCTCTTCAACGCTTAAGGGTGGATTAGAGCCATTGGACCATCGACGCGCATGGGAATAAAGAAGCACAACCAGGACGGTTAGTCCGGTCCACCGAACCAAGTCGCGGTCCAATTCGTAATTAGGTGCGGTCGAGCCCAACGGAACTATTAATTGAGAAGTGACCAAATCAGAAAAATAATTTTCAGCAAAATTACACGTATATAAATATAATTAATGTGTAGTCCCTATCAATTTTATGGCTTTCACTATTTTCCAAAATAAATTTTTGAAAATTATTTTCTACTAAAATCAAAACATCAGATGAAGAGAAAGAATAAAGAAAAATAATAGTAGTTTAATTGATGAGAATAATAAAGATCAAAATATTTTTTATTTTAAATGTAATTCTAGTATTAAGGAATGCTAACAAAAGATGTCAGATGTTGTTGGACACTTTGATCCCTTAAAGCAGGCTTGGCGAGCTATCGTTGGCAAGCCTTAGGACGTTTAATGAACAATAGTAATGTACCTACGACCGCTTATGGTTGTTGTATATGGAGCAAGTAGCAAACATCTACTACAGAATTAGTAATGTGATTAGGCGTGCTACAATAATATGCTTCATATAGTCTATGAACGAAATGGGCATGAAATTGTAAATATCAAACCATTGTCATTATGCTTCATATAGTCTCGATATGCCTTTTTCTTGATCGACGAAATGCCTCCAGAGTGTGTTGAAATGAAAGCTAATAGACTATTCAATGGTCCAAGATGTTAGTCTCTATGGGTATATCTTATCGACTCGCTAAATAGAATTCTCTATCAACACATGGGGTGACTGTTACTACAACGGAAATGAAGCAGATAGATAAAACCATCCCCTGCCAGCAACAAACAGGTGGTGCTTGAAAAGAAACAGACACGGTATATTCTCTAACTCATCATCATGATTCAAGAATAGGGCAAAAGGGATGAAAGATGAGACGGTAGGCAGAGCGAAGAAATCCTTAGTGGCAAGCAAAACCATCGTCGATGAGAAGATAACAACAAACAAGTTGATCTAGAAGAGAGATGGATCATAGAAACGGTGTAATATAGATGGAATCTCCCGTTTGATCTTTTCTTTTCATGGTCGGCATTGTTTTGGGTCACTCACCGGACGCGACAAGGAGGAGGAGGAACCACCGATGCTTTCGGGCCTACGCCAAACTCACTCGCACCCGGAGCCAGCAGGCGAGCTGGGTGGGGTTGACGACGCCTGGGGTGTATCCGCGTCTGCCTTTGGGATGGAGGCCTCCGCGTGCGCTGGGCTCTCCGGCTTGGCCGGGCCCGGGTCGGAGCCGCTTTCCGGCTTCAACGACTCACCAAAGAGCGTCCCCCGTGTGAGGTACTCGTGCGCCAGGCAGCCAGCGAGCAACAGTGTTGCATCGCGAGGCATAGGCCGAGGCGCCGTCGGCGGCGGACGCGGCTTGTCGGTTGCCGCCGATTCGGTTGGGGGGCTGTCGGACGACGGCTCGGGCTCCTTCCTCTTTTTCGGCACGTCAAGCTTCGCTGGGGATCTCGACATGGCGGCACTCCGTCTCACGCCAAGCAAGCTTAGACGGATCAAGATCGAGAGAAGACCCAGTTCAAGAGAAGGACCCGATCGAAGGACAAGGGGCGGGAGAGAAGACGGCAGCAAGGGGAGCAAGAGAGAGAGGAGACGGGAAAAAGGAGGAGAAAGTTGCGGTTCCAAGGCCGCATCTTATATAGAAAGAGAGTTCGCTACTAAATAGACTTGGAAGCGAAGATAATAACAGAATTGCCATCACACCTCAACTTGGGAAACCTGAAGTGCCCCCTTATTCACGTCCATGGCCTCTGAAGCCGGGATCGTTTTAGGCGAACGCTAGCCGTCGGATGGAGAGGACAAATTTGTAATTAATAGTCTACAGTAGGGGTGTTCTCGTAATTGATGCAAGAAAGAATTCCTCGATGAAACATTCATTTTCCATTTTGGAGGACAATAAATCTAAATAGATGAAAATTTCTATATGAAATACGGAAGATTAAGATTATTATACTTTGAGTATAGGGAATATAAGTATAAAAAGACATCTATGTGAAATACTAAATGTTAAGATACTATCTTCGGAGGATAAAGAATCTATGTTTTCTATATTTCATATAGAACATAATAATCGTGGAGTATAAATAATATAAGCATAAAGAGATTTATGATAGAGAAGCCAATCTTTATATGGTATGTAATCATCACATAATAACCAAGATGAAAGAAGAAGACGAAGATCATCCTCCACTCGTCTGCCCCCACGTAGGCAAAGATATAAAGCAAATGGTTATAAGTTACACCCATCCCCTATTATTGCTCACGTAGATAAGAGGTCAAAAGAAGACTATTGGAGATGATTAGAGGTTGCTTCCTCGCATGAAATATTATATCCCTTTATAACTAGGTATGAAATCTCATTGAAATATTCTATCTCATTATCCCTAAGTCATCATCAACATGAGTGTGAATTTATCTGTTTTTAGATGGCTTTAGTATAGTTGTACTTTTTCAACGTGATATATATGGATATATATATATATATATATATCCATAAAGGTCTTGATTTCTTTATTGCTCAATTGTTCCTCTTCTAAGAGTCGAGGTCTTTTAAGCTCCACGATGACGATAATCTAAGTAGACATTTAAAGACCTCTTGAGCTGGTATTATCAAGATACGAGGCCTTAGAACCATTGTTACTTAATCACCCCTCCCCCCAACATGGAAGTCGAGATATCTTAGGCTCTACAATGAATATAATCTAATAAGTCATAATTTATCTTCGTTAGCACGAGTACATGGATCTATGACAAAATACTCTTCTTGAAAAAGAACTATATGGAATTGTCATTTCACGATAAGATATCAAGATATCAAAAGATGCCTCTAAATGTACAAGGGATATAGATAAATCCCAAACCTTGTGATATTGGTCTTCCTATTCCTTAATGGATGAGACTAAACATCTTTATTAACCAAGATTATGATATTAATAATATCTAAAAAGTTAGTTGGTTCAACAGTGGGTAGAAGTTTATCACCTTGAATTCCTTCCTCTTTTATATAGCATGTATCAATTTGAAAGCTTTATTACATTCCTAAATCTTAAACCGATGTAATAATAAAAAATAACTCGCCTTATGATATCAAGACATCTATTTCTACCTCACATTTCATTAACTCTAAGAGTAATAATGCTGACAACATATACTATTATCAGTGATGATAATTTCATTCGGTTCGATTCGACTCGATTCATACCAAGTAAATTTTGCAGTTCAAACTCGAATCAAGAGGCAGATCATCCCAATTACGAGTGGTCTGACCTCAACCATTAAAAGCTTGTTTAAAGAGAGGTCACAAGTTGTGATTAGGGCACGCCACTTCTCCCTCTCTCCATGCATAATGTTGTCATCAGCTACTACCTGCCTGCTTTGCCATCCATCAAACGTCATCTACATGAATTGGTATGCTTCCTCCTCTCTCTTCTTCCTTTGCTTTCTCTTATTTGTCCGTTCCTTTCTCTTTTTCTTTCGATAATTTATGATAAATTATAGTATACCGATACACCATATATGATAGATAGATAGAGAACGAGAATTTTTTTGTTTGGTTATTTCACCTGTATTTAAAGATCTCTGAAAGCTCCTGTTCGCCAAGGGAATGTCTACAGAGAATGTTACACCAGTCGACGGTGCCCGAACCAAGAAACGCTGATCAACATCCCATCGCGAGGGCCCGACCTACCTCGACATCCAACTCAGCCGATAGAAGACTCCCGACATTGATCCATGGACCAAGCTATGCTGACTCTTCAACCACGACACATCTGTTCACCAACACATAGGAATTCTATTGATCGTTTATCATAGCCACTTGCTCGATCAAGCTATTATTTGCTTGTTCATCACAGTGATCTAGTTGTGGAGCTTGGCATTGTAAGTTCTTATAGAGTTGAGCTTGTCAACCTAATAGAGCGACTCGTTCTCCGTTTGACGATTGTTTGCCTAAACCGTGTTAAGTTGTTCATCTTGGTTGGTGAGGTGCTATTGGGCCTCATCTATTTTCACCTCCAACTCGACCATTCAAGCCTCGAGCCACACGATAAGGGTTAAGTCGTCCCTCTCCCTCCTCAGCTCCTTTACTCATCGTGGAGATGACACTCCTAAAGTCATGAACGTGGTCAATCAGACCCATGACATAGTGATAATGCTGCAAAAGTAGAAGTCTAATCTACAACTTAGGCACTTACCACTACTTTATTATGGAAAGCTACATAAATCATGACCTCTAAGGGCCATGCATAGACCTACTTAGCTATGTCATGGCATAGTGAGCCTTGATAATATTAGCTCGATGCCTTATTTTCATTCCAAATGGCCTAGTTGGGTTGCAAGTTATCCTTCATTGAGTGAAGATCCTCGTTAAGAACTAGATCTGTTAGGTCGACCATCTTCAACACTATGAAAGGCAACACCTTGCTCTTATAGAGCTCGTGCACTGACCTCTACCTTGCCTCCTCTCCTCCTCGAGGAGCCTTAAGAGCCCGAGGTTCTTTAGGGATCTCCATCTCGAGGGTATAAATGCCACCATAACATTTCCTAATTAATAACATGAGGTAATACTATGAGCTCGGTGCCATTTAGGAGAGTGAGATCCTCTACCATTTGAAGCATGCCACTATTAGTGGGTGGAGGGGAAATCGAAGTCGAACCTCTAGCACATCCGAAGATAGGCAAAGAAACCTAAATATTAGGTTATATGGACGGTGGCCCGATTGAGATATTTATATCTTAAACTCGATCAATATAGAATAACTGGTCCACAAGTGATCCAAAGACCTTAAGATCAAAATGTTAGGATTCTTTTAACATATCAAATATGGATCAAATAATTGTTTTATAGAATCAAAACCGAATAGATCCAAAATAATGGATTAAGAATGTTTCCATAAAACTTATTTAATCCACTATAATATGCATGAAATCCTACAATAATTGATAAACATATTAACATGAAAGCGTACCTGATGAATCCATTAGAGTATTTTTCTGAATTGATCGGTGATTTGGTCTTCCAATTGCAGAGTACCTTTTGAACTTTAGATTTCTCCTTGACGGGTGAAGAGAAACTTCATTTGATATTGCAACCGGGGACCATAACCTTATTTATAGTCATAACTGATGAATCTACAATTATGATTGTATTCATAATTGATGAATCTGCAATTATGCCTCAAGAGTTTCATATTCCTAACTTATCTCGTCATTAAGTTAGGAACATGACTGATGATATCCACACAATTAATTTTCATAACAATTATGTCCCTTAGCCAAATAACTTTACTTTAATTAGATCACTTTAATTTTGGCTAATCAAAATAATGGCTTAACACATTTAATTATACATGTGTGACTCTTTAAAATTCTAATAATCTCCCACTGAGTCACATATGTATCCTTATAAATGTGATATTCTTTATGAGCTCAAAACTATTGTCATTATTAAATAGGACATACAAAACAATCTCGTCCATTGACTATATTAATATAGGACCAAAGCGGTCTTCGCTATATCAATCATAGCTAAACCCATCAATGATCACTAATGATCTGTACATGTCAATTTTCAACTGGTCCAACTTTATCTTTATGAGATCATTAATAACTTTAATAGCCATAATGTACAAAGTATAATAAACTGAAGCTTTATTTCTGATCAGAAAATATCTGTACAAATACAGAATCTGGCATAGAACATATAACAAACATATGACAGACTCCCACTAAACTAAAGTTTTCTCAAATTCGGATATACCCATATGAGCAGTATGCTCATGAAAAAATCTTGAGTGGTACATCTTTTGTGAGAGGATTTGTCAACATAAAGTTTGTTCTTAAGTGTTCTATAGAAATTTATTTACTTTGTACTCTTTCTTTTACAATCATGTTTGGTACCTCGCAATTCCACATTCATGGATTCATGATAGGAAGCTATAGTATCAAGCAAATATAGATTGTCATAAGTCATAAGTGAACTAGTTCTAATCACATTTGAATTTAAAGACAAAGTAAACTGATTGTTTCCAAATGAACAAGAATAACCAAATTTGTTCAAATAAGAAACAGAAATTAGGTTTCGTCTAAACGACGGTATAACAAAAGTATCTTTCAAATTCAAATAATGTCCAGTACACAATAACAATCTAAATGTGCCTATAGCTTCCACATCTACCGATTTTTCGTCCCCCACATAAATGCATCTCTCAGCATTATTGGGCCTTCGGTAGCTCAGGTAACCCTGCTTTGAAACACTAATGTTAGTAGTTGTGCCGGAGTCTAACCACCAAGTGTTTCTAACTACTGAAGTTAAATTGGCTTCAGAACAAACCAAAGTAAGGAACGTACCTTTTTTATCACACCAAGCGTGATATTTGGCACAGTCCTTCTTCAAATGCCCAGATTTTTTACAGAAGAAACAAGTATCATCCTTATTTTGTTTCTTCTGTACTGGACCCTTATCAGCCTCATTCTTTCCAGGTTTATATTTTCTTTTCTTGCCCTTATCCTTAGAGGTGTTGACCAAGTTTGCACTTTCAATCTTCTCTTGCTTTAATCTTTCTTCTTCTTGCACACAATATGAAATGAGCTCATTAAGAGACCATTTGTTCCTTTGGCAGTTATAACTGACCTTAAACTGATTGAATTGTGCAGGGAGAGATATCAGAACCAAATGGACAAGTAAGTCCTCTGATAGGTTAAGCTTTAATGCTTTAAGCTTAGAAGCAAGATTAGACATTTCCATGATGTATTCCCTTATATTTCCTTTGCCGTTGTATCTCATGGTAAACAATCTTTCAAGTAGAGTGCTTGTTTTTGCCTTATCATTTTTAAGAAAACGCTTTTCTATTTCGGTAAGAAAATCTTTGGCCTTGGTAATCCCTTCGGACACCGCACCCCTAAAGGCTTCTGGAATGCCGCGCTTAATGATCATGAGACTCATGCGATTAGTCCTGTCCCACTTCTCATATAGTCTCCTATCATCATGAGTAATATTTTCTGTAAGAGAAGCAGGTTGGTCTTCTCTTAGTGCAAGGTCTAGATCCATGCAACCCAAAACGATCAGAATGTTTTCTTTCCAATCTTTAAAGTTGGTTCCGTTTAGAACTGGTATAGAACTGAGGCTAGCAAATATTATTGCAAGAGAACCTAAATAAGAGCATAATAGATAACCAAAAATTATGCTCATATTTATTGCCATAAACTTAAGTAAATTCAAATAATGATTTAACCCATCTCAAGATACCAAGTGCAACATTAATATCTTGTCTTTGGACTTCAATATTAATTGCTAGTGGTAGTCTTGTTATAATGATCAAATACTGATAATAAGGCATGTCAAATGAGAAACCCATCTTTGGATTGATTTATCATTTACATGTATAACTTTATAATTATCACGTATTTACCATTACAGGTATGTATAAAATCCTGCCAGTCATTAACCTTCCTTTGGGCCGGATAATTACTGCATGGATGTAAATACACACTACATTTAATATTTTCATGAGAAATGTTATATATGAGAGGTCACTTTGACGACTTCATATATTAAATTATTCAATCTAATATTAAACAATCACTAATTGAATTTAGACCATATTAGTCAAATTGGCTTGATCTTAATTTGTTGCCTAAAATATTTAAAGCATGTAAATCATTCAATTTATGTCAACAAACAACTTTATAGAACCAATATTATGTTTAATCCAACATAATATTACAACAATATTATTAAACCAACATAATATTGCAATAATATCTAATTAATTAAATTCATATTAATTAGATAAAATCCAAAAAGAATTTGAGAATTTTATGCCTTGTAGTGCAAAAATGAATTTTGCATATTGATGAATAGGAAACGACACTAAGTGGAAAAGATAATCCAAAATTAAACTGATATCACATCAGAAAAAGACATTAAATTGAATGTGAAGCATGCTGTAGTATGATTATATAAAACCATAATCTTTTCCAACGATAATAGAACCAAATCACTTCAAAATAGCATGGTTACGTAAAACTATCATCTTTCCCAACGATGATAGAACCAAATTACTTTAAAATATTAATGAAAACATCATTAAAATTCATGAGAAAAAAGCTTAAATGTTCATCAATCATTGTAGGATGGCTTTGATACTACTTGTTGGGATTCTTTTAACATATCAAATATGGATCAAATAATTATTTTATAGAATCAAAACCGAATAGATCCAAAATAATGGATTAAGAATGTTTCCATAAAACTTATTTAATCCACTATAATATGCATGAAATCCTACAATAATTGATAAACATATTAACACGGAAGCGTACCTAATGAATCCATTAGAGTATTTTTCTGAATTGATCGGTGATTTGGTCTTCCAATTGCAGAGTACCTTTTGAACTTTAGATTTCTCCTTGACGGGTGAAGAGAAACTTCATTTGATATTGCAACCGGGGACCACAACCTTATTTATAGTCATAACTGATGAATCTACAATTATGATTGTATTCATAATTGATGAATCTATAATTATGCCTCAAGAGTTTCATATTCTTAACTTATCTCGTCATTAAGTTAGGAACATGACTGATGATATCCACACAATTAATTTTCTTAACAATTATGTCCCTTAGCCAAATAACTTTACTTTAATTAGATCACTTTAATTTTGGCTAATCAAAATAATGGCTTAACACATTTAATTATACATGTGTGACTCTTTAAAATTCTAACAATTAATAACATTTCCTAATTAATAACATGAGGCAATACTGTGAGCTCGGTGCCATTTAGGAGAGTGAGATCCTCTACCATTTGAAGCATGCCACTATTAGTGGGTGGAGGGGAAATCGAAGTCGAACCTCTAGCACATCCGAAGATAGGCAAAGAAACCTAAATATTAGGTTATATGGACAGTGGCCCGGTTGAGATATTTATATCTTAAACTCGATCAATATAGAATAACTGGTCCACAAGTGATCCAAAGACCTTAAGATCAAAATAGTAGGAACTCTTCATGACTTCTAAGTCTCGAGGTCCACCTCCTGAGGAGGAGTAGATTGGGATCCATCCTAACCCTGAGCTGTTAGAGGATATGACTTCGATTTCCTTGGTCATTTGTTAATTGAGGGACTAAGAAGAACTTGTATGAGAGAGAAAGGACATCCTAATTTAAAGAAAATGAGGAGGTGTTTCGAGAGGCCGAGATGCTTCGGAAGGAGGAGACATAATGGCTATAGGAAACTGGAGGTAAGAAATGAGCCCTACATTCACTGAGAGGAGATTTATACTATGGGTTGGTACCCTAGTTCCCACATTAACTTTCAAATACCCCGTCGGATATCAGTTGCATTAACTCTCTTGAAATTGAAGATGCACGTTTAATTCCCAAGTGTCTTTTTGGATCTCTAAGACATTAAAGAAGCATTAATGAAATGTTAATAGTGTGTCAACTTCAAAGAACACATGACACACCCCTACTTGAATGAGTATCCAAAAATATCCAAAGCGCTCTCTTCGAGAGTGAGCATCTCAATAGCACCCGATGCACCCATATCAGCGTGAGCATTCAAAAATGCTCGATGTGCCCTTCTCAAAGGTGAGTATATAAATGGCACCTACTGTGCTATTACTGAGATGAGTATCAAAATATGCCCAATGCATCCTCTTTAGAGGTGAGCATCATCTCAATAACACTTGATATGCCCTTATAGGGTTGAGTGTTCAAATATGCCTAATACTTCTATCTCGAGGTGAGTATCTCAATAACACTCGATGTGCCCTTATGAGGGTGTGAGCCCAAAAATACCTGCTCCACCCTCATTAGGAGTGAGTATCTGAACGACACTCGATGTGCCCATATGAGGGTGAACATCTCAAAGGCACGTCTCGGGGGACAATTGCCCAGGGCAAAATGCTCGAAGTGTGTAGGTTCACCAAACCCAACCTGATATTCACGAAGAATGCCCGAGGTGCATAGGTTGGTTAGCCCCAACCTAACCCTTTTGGTGAGTGCTCAATCCCAACTTGATTTCTTAGTAAATTCATGATCTTACAGGGATAATCAGGCATTCAAAATCTCCCTCCACTTTCACATAGCCCACATGTCAAATTACTTAATGGTTGCACTTTCGGACCTCTCTAGACGAGCTCATTATGGGTTGCCTCCCCTGACTATCTTCGTGGACACAAGTCTAAAAAGGAGTGGTTACGGATTGTTCGATTGTGGAATACTTTACAGAATATTTTCTCATTTTTACTCAGTATATAAAGTTATTTTTTGCATGATAAGATAAAAAGCTATTTTAACTAGTATACTTGTTTGTTATTTTTACCTATCTACATTGGAACTAACTTGAGTGTCGAAAGGATCAAATCGAAAAATAAACATCTAACCTTAGTCTTCATGTAAGTCACCCTTAGAGCATATAAGTGTATCTATATCGAATTTCGAGAAGCTCTAAAGATACCTCGGCAACACCTCATCCTTCCTTTGTATATAAACCCGAACCATGTCAGGCTGTGATTATGACATTATCAATTTGTCTCCTAATAGTATACATATAATTATACATTTTGATATAGCTTAAATATATATCTTAAAATATAGCATATATATACATGACCATTGTTAATGTCCATTAGGAAAATTCAGATTGATTATTTTCGTTTATGGTTAAGATTATTTTGTTTGAATTATAAATGTATAAATCAAAATATAAAATATTTAAAATGTATCTAATATTTATAAATTATAATTAACTATTAACTTTTACATAAATTAGAATTTCAATTAGTAAAAAATAATTATAATGGTATATGGAAAACTTAGGTTTTTATAAGCACAAATATTATGACCTTTGAAGGTACTTTATAAATGTTAAACCAGTTCTCGAGTGTTCGAGCTAGAAGCTTTTTTTTCTATAGTCTCAATTCAATTTTGATCGAATTTTGGTTCGCCCAATTTTGAGGATGTAGAATGCTACAAAACTATATCGGGGGTTTTGTCAACAAATACCCCTCCAATGCTTAAGTTACTTATGATTTGAAAATTTTAGAATGAATGCTTAGGCTAATCTTGAAGTATCCAAGGCACCTAGAAGCCTTTTTTTTGTGGGCTCATATGATCATTACTCTCGTGATGAACATCGATTATAAGGAGTAGCTATTTGTTGATCTCAGGCTTCATTGTGATTGTAGTATTGTGGTATATCAAATCCAAGACATAATAACAACGTGGTCGATTTGGCTGTAAGATATCATGATTTCATCTTTGTGGTACCGAGGTATCGACCACATGTTAGTTATATGATTCTATGGTGTCTAATGCATGTCATGCTCGTAGCCCAAAGATATCGGTTATATATTGATTGGGTGACATTGAGGTATTAGCCATATGGTACTAAAGTATTATGTACATCTTCATTCCTATCAATAAATAAGGTTGTGTTTAAATCCAATGCCCAATTTAAATATGGAAATATTATGATCCTTTAATTCTTTATTAGATATGAATTTGATCAATGTGTTTTTTTCTCCAAAGGGTAAGTTGCGTTCGAGCATAAGATATTGTGACGAATTGTCAAAATCTTTACTAAGCTAACTAACACCTTCTGATCAATATAATTCGATGATATATAAGTACCACTAATTAAGGATGAGGATTTAAATTTTATTCGATAAAATTTTGAAGATCCCGAGTATCTTGTTAGGGTCATCACCTTTGTTAGACCGGAAAGAATTCATTTTTATTATTTATCATTTAAAAAAATTCAACATTGACATACTGTTATAAAAAAAAGTGGATGAATTCTAAAAATAATCTTCTTTTTTCGAAATTTTTATTCTGAGAAGTGCTTTTCATTTGGTAATACCCCCAACCATCTACCATTGTACCTCTCATTCTTTTCCTTTTTTTTATGGATGGATTCTCATAGGGTGAATCGATCCAATTATAATATTTTTTTATTATAATATTCCATAAGTATCGTTGAAAACACTATAACATAATATAATTTTTATAAATTTATACAAAAACATTATAACATATGTTTTATAATGTGTTATAGTGTTTTATGTGGCATTGTTGAAAATAATATAACACAACATAAAAATAATATAATCGAACCGATTTATCTTATGGGTCGACTCATTCGAGAAGAGAGAGAAAATAAATTATTTAGGTATTAATAAAAAAGGGTAAATTCTCGGAAAAAACTCTTTAAGTTTGAGAATTTTTTAGATAATACCCTAATTTTAAGAAATTCCTAAAGAATATTTTTTAAAATAACTATTTTACTCTTTTTTTCAATAATTCGTTGAAAAAAACACACTATTAAGAAATTATAAAAATAGAGATACTTTCTGAAAAAAAAGGGATTAATTCGTCCTAAAAAAATTAAGTTGTAACAATAATAATAATAATAATAATAATAATAATAATAATAATAATAATAATAATAATAATAATAATAACATATCACGTGACACCCACACCTCGCCTCTTTGTATATAAACTCCTCCGGCCGCCCGACTCCGAGCACAAATAAATCCAATAAAAAACAGAGGAGGAGGAAACGTTGCGAGGGAGAGGAGGAGATTAATATGGAGCGTTATGCGCCACTATCCGTCGTTCTAATCGCCGCGGCGTTCTTCGCCTCCGCCGGTGCGCTCACCGCGGCCCCGGTGGGCGGCCCCAGCGACTTCATCCGCTCCTCGTGCCGGGTCACGCAGTACCCTCGCCTCTGCGAGCGCTGCCTCTCGACCTACAAGCTGCCCATCCGCCGGAGCCCGCGCGGGGTGGCGTTGGCCGCCCTCTCCGTGAGCGTGGACAAGGCGCGTGCGGCCTCGGCCTTCGCGAGGCGGACGTCGGCCGGTACGCGGTCCCGTGAGGCCGGGGCCGTAAAAGACTGCGTGGAGACTATGCAGGACAGCGTCGACCAGCTCCGCCAGTCTGTGGTGGAGATGGGGCGGTTGGGGCGCGCCCGGAGCCCCCGCTTCGCCTGGCACCTCAGCAACGTGCAGACCTGGGTCAGCGCCGCGCTCACCGACGCCGACACCTGCCTCGACAGCCTCTCCCAGAACGCTGGCCCGGTCATCCGGGCCGCCATCCGCAAGCGTGTGGTGGAGGTGGCGCAGGTCACCAGCGTTGCCTTGGCCCTCGTGAACCGAATCGATCCGAATACCTGAATCCGGTTCGCACTTGTACTCTATGTATTCGAAGAAATGTAGGGATGTACAAAGTGTTATGTGATATGATAGTGATGGTGTGGGATAATACTGTTATAAGTTTTGACTCTATATACTTTTTATTTGTTTGGCTGTGCGTGTTCTTTATCTACAAAACTTAATGCAACTTATTCCTAGCAAGAAAGCATTTTTATTTGATTGTTTCGGGTGGATTTTTATGTCTGTAATATAAAACATGAAAGGGGAAGATGGGATGGATGGCTTCACCGTAGCTCCCATCAGATTCATATTGCTTTGGTTCATGTGATGTGCATGCAAATTGATGAAGCACCAATTGGAGCTGTCCACTTGTGCGAGGATGTTGATGCTGATTGTGACGCCGCATTCGATGGTTACAATTAAGATGGAGATGGAAACTTACCACATTCTGCTGATATGACCTCTGTCTTCATTGCCCACCGTGCACATAAATATCCTCCTACTTTTGCTTCGAATTGGTACTTCACAAATGGAACAAAAGGTAAATGCTTCCTATCCTGCTTGGGAGCCTTCCGGTTAGTCAACAAAGTGATATCTTCTTCTTAATCATCGATCCATATCATGTCATGAAATTGAATTGACCTTATTTGTTATTGTCGGTCGGATATGTTTAATTGTCATCTATAAAATTAACTCATGCCAAGAGCGCGTTTGGTGAGATAATTTCGATGCCCATATTAATTTGAGATTAGTATCGGAGTCAAAAAATTATTATATATATATATATATATATAATTTTATTTAACTTAAAATAATATGATACGAGTGATGGCCATTCCTAGTCCACCATAACAAAATGAGTGAAGCTGAGAGGGTAACACTTTCTACCGTTACTCTATCTGCACAGTGAACTATTCATGGAGTCAGAGAAAGGAATGGAGCGAAAGAGAAAGAGAGAAGACGGTGGCGGCCATGACAGTGGCCCATCAGCTGCTGCAGGCCTCTCTCTTCCATCAACAGCCACCGCTAGTGGAGGGGAAGCTTTGTCTTTGTTGCCCCTCCTGCTTGCCCTACTGAATCTGTCACCATGTGAACTGCTATTGTCTTAATCAGCTGATCGAAATGGAATTATTTTCAGAGTCGTCGATCAGACCGTCATTTATTATGAAATGTCTGTGACGTGCACAGCTAGTTAATGGTGTTGTGCAATTGGGTGATTCCGCAGCCAACAATAGTGTGTTGGGACGTCGTGATTCGAATTCCCGGTCCAGATGTCACCTAATATTGAAGCGGAGGATTGGCTCCTGCGGTCCAGATATCACCTGCCTTAGATTGATCGAGAAGGATAGCCATTGGCTCTACTCGTCTCTCTGTCGATTTAGCTTCGCATCATAATCGAAATCATGATTCCAAAACACGTCTAAATCAATGGCGTGTGACTTGGAATAGCTTATGTTTGGTAAATCCATCCCCAAGTGGCCGATCAACTTGTGGTGGAAATGAGAACGCGTGTCCGCTTCATGCTACAAAATATTAATTAAGAATTTGTATTTGTATTGTCAGAATAATTCGTTTTCATTTTGAGAAGAAATCTCAAAAACGACCAAGAATTGACGAATCACTACATGATGATTAGCCATCGAATTAGGATTAATCATTTTGGTTAAGGTTTCAAGATTGATCAGCTATATCTGCTTTGCCTCGCCTATCTTATTTTCCTCCTCAACTATATCTGCTTTGGTTAAGGTTCCAAGAATAACTCACCTCTAATGCCAACGTAGGTGTCTCACCGTTTTGCTTCCTCTTGCTCATTGTTATCAATGTTCAGATTAACATTTGGTGAGATCGATCACCGTTTTGTTGTCGTCGACCACCACCATAATAACCACACACGATGCTATCACTATTGAAATTATCTTTTTATTTATCGTTTTTATATCATTCATATACATACTGTCACGTGCTATATCTTCCGTCGGTAAAGCTGACGACTTTAGGGTAAACAAGATAGAATATTTTATTTTCATAATTATAAAAATTTTAATATATATTTTTTTAAAATCTAAAAATTAAAATAATAGAGAGATATCTCACACGATAATATATAATTAGCCCGTTCCGTTGATACCAGAGGTATGGCAGTCCAACTTATATGGCCTTAATACTAACAAAACGCCGTGACTGATGTGGGCCGGGTTGGGTTCGGCCCACTTTACTCCTCAATTCTCGACTTAAACCCTGCACCATACTTGTTTGAAGACCTTCGCCGGTCTTTTCTCCGGACCTCGTCGGCCATGGCGGCAGAGCTCCAAACCCTCGCTGCCGCTTCGGTATCCAGAAAGCGGAAGCCAGATCACAAGACGGGAAAGAAGCCGAGCAAGAGGGTCCTTCAGAAGGCGTCATCCATGGCCGCGGCCAAGCCTAGAAAACCTAGCCGCAAGATGAGGAAGCTCTTCCGGAAGAGGGCCAGGGAGTACCACTCCGATGAGGAGGAAGAAAGTGACGAAGAGCCGTCTAGCGAGGAGGAGGAAAGTGACAGGGATTTGGATGTTGTGGATGACGACGGCAGCGGAGGCGATGACGAGGACGACGGGGAGGAGGCTCAGCATGGGATCACAAGGTTCGTTGAGGGTTGCAGGGCATTTAGGGTAGCCTTTATGAAGATCATGAAGAAGCATCTCCCAGATGATCCCCTTGTAGGTGTACCGTTTTTGAGGCATATAAATGGGTTCTAACCCAAAAACTGATTTCTTTTTTGTGAATTTATTGGTGTTTATTATGCTTCTTGTTCTCAGGGACCTATATTGTCTGCGCACAAGAAGCTCGTCGCTGAGAAGCTTGCAGAAGAGGTATCGGAGCATAAGACAACAGCCGAAATAAAAAAGGAGAAACAGATGGTTGGTGCTATTAGATCGCATTTTTACTCTGTTGCCTGCCCTTTAGTTTTGCCTTCGCTAGGGATGGGTAATTCTGGTGTCTGTATTATTCGAAGTTTCACTTGAATCCGTAATATAGGAAGCAGAAAAGGGACACGTAAAGCCTGCTAATTTCCTGGATGCAAGGGAGAAGCTTCTCGTCAGCGTTGCAACAAAAGGAGGTATTTGTTTTGGCTTCTAAAGAACAGGCAATATGTTCTTTATAGCTGATTAAAATATTTTATGCTTGGATTGTGCGTTCTATTGCTCATTTAGTTACTCTCTAACTGAAAGTTCTTCATCTTGCATGTACAACAACTATGGGTTAAATACCAGTCGTCAAGCTTTTCAATGCGGTAAGAGAATAAGCATGATGAGTTTGTTGAATCCTTCTTTTTTTTTGTGCAGAGCATGTTGTGCTTGATGAAAAGAAATCACTAGTTTTTACAATAGCATTTAGATTATTGATGCAGGTCAGTAAGGCACAAAGTTCTCAAAGTGGGTTAAATCCTTCAGGTTCTAAAAATGCAAAAGGTATGACATGTGCATCAGTGTATTTGCTTGTTTATTTAACTTATAAGTTAAGTGTTCAAACAAGGTTGTGCAGTCCATTCTTGTACTGAGGTTTAAATTACATCTTTTCCCTTTGAATGTTGTCAGCTTAGAGCTTAAGCTTTCTTGCATTAGCTGAATGACGTGCATCTTACTAGAGGAAATACACATCCATACTAAAGAACACTAGAGATTCTTTTAGACAGATGATTTTGTTTCCTTAGTCGAGAAATGAAGTGGATTGAAATAGCCGAATATGATCGAGTTTTCTGTTTGGGTGCACATAATATGGCTTCATTAAGAAGCAAAAAAAATTTTGATGCTAAGAAGGTTTCTACTTTATATTGGTGTTTATAGTTGAACTGGTACTCAGTAAGACGGTAATTCTCAGACTAGTTAAATTTTGAAAGTTTCTTTTAGTAGTGTTCAGCATGTCACCAAAGTTTGTCATATGTTACCGCTGATATGATATTTCTCATATAATTCTTTGTAAACTACAGTGATTAATATCTTGTGTTTTCAACAGTGTTGGCAAAACAAAGAAAACAAGCCTTCTTTTCAGAGCTACAGAAGCCAACAACACAGGCATGTGATGAATTATTGTCCTTGAAACTTTTATAGTTGCAGAATATAGTTTCTTATACACACAACACCATGTGCATGCTGTTTCTCTTTTTTTAATCTGGGCCAGTATACTTTGAGGCATTTGTATATGCAAATTATTTGTTATTTATATAGTCACTGTAATAATGCCTAATTTTCGGTTCATTCACACTGTCAATTTTTCTGCCATCGTCATGCAACTTCAGCTGAATAGGTTCTAATTATTGGCTTCCTTTTCATCAGGGTATCTAAAATGATAGTGTCAGTGCTGTTAAGGATTTTTCAATTGTTTTAGAATTTAAAAATAGAATGTTTTTTTTAGGTCTCATGCTTGAGAGCTTGAGCCATGTGCTATCTTTTAGTGCAAGACTAGTTCAGTCTGCAACATTTGTGCTAGTTGATCTGTAAAATTTTCTAGAATAACTTTGTTTCTGACTTTTTGTTAGTTTTGGTCCATGAACACAAATTTATTGCTTGTCCATTGTCTGTTATTGATCTGCTATCATAACGAGTTGACTAATTGTACATGCTTTTTTGTAACTAGTTCAATCTGCATATTTTGTGGTGTTACACTCTGTTCTGAATACAGTTTAACATAAGTTGATCCTGAATCTGAAAGTTTGAAATAGATGCTCAGTTTTTCGTTTAATGATACATCTATTTCCTTATTGATTGAACTAGAATAGGTAGAATTTGTAATTCGGTTGCAAGAATAATGCAATCGCAAAGCATTCTGTTTTTTGAGCATATTAATCAGAAGTCTGTCATGTTTGGGCATAGGATATGATGTGTGTGGGTGCATTTTCTTAAAATCTTTACTATAAAACAGTTTTCCAAATAGCTTTGATATCTTATTACTTGCATGTGCTTGTGGGAAATTGGTGTCCACTTTGCAAATATTTAAAAAAATTGTTCATACGAAGATTCTGAGAGCTTACGGTATATTCCTATTTTGAACTTTTTTGGGTTTAATTTCTGAAATTGTCAGTGTACACATCAATAACACAAAAAGATGTGCTTATAATTAGTCTTTGTTCAAGTCTTTGTAATGCTCTTCATTTCTAGTCGTAGATATCAAGGTTTTATGTGATTTAAATGGTATCTCCACATTACCAAAATATGCACTTGTAGCATGTTTGATGAGCTGGTCTAGATTAACAGTGGTATGTTTTATGCAGTTCTGTGATTCAAAAAGCATGGACAAGAACAATGAGCTTGGATGGGCCCCATTACGTAACAATTACATGCTTACAAGTTCAAAATTGAAGGACTGGGACAAAATGCCAGTAAGAAATAGAATTCATGACTTTTTTCTTTTCTTTCTGGTTTTACCTTTTTTTCCCTGAAATCATAAATAATTTTCCATTGACAAGTCCTCCAATGCTTATTGAACTTCTTCCTCTCAAACAGGAAGCTGCTGCCGTAGTTGATCACAAGCAAGTCTCAGCAGAGAGTTCCTCGGACGAAGAATAGGATCCGGAGAAATATCGGTGACTGCATTCTTTTATGCAAGTAATTATAATTCTGGCAAACCAGGACTCATATTTTCATTCTTTGAATCCATTCACATGGGATGTAATACATCTCATCAATTTTCATCTGATGAATGATTTTGAGCTTCAATCTCTTGATAAAAGAAGAGAATTGAAGCATGCTTTTCATTTTATATTAATGACAATGTTTCTAGTTTTGTCTGATTTAACTACACTCTTTTGAGTTGACAAAATGAGAGTCCTCGGGACATAGACAAGCAACTTTTTCGAGTCAAGATAATGTGAAAAATGCTTATAAATGGTTTTCTATTGCAACATTGAACTCACTTCAGCTGTCATGGGTAGTTGTGCTTGTAAAGCTAATTTAGTCGGTTCAGATTGAACTTCTTATGGATTGTGCTTATTGGAGCTGCGAGAAGACGAAATGTATCTGCTGCACTAGAGAAGAACAAGTAGTAGAAAATGAGATGCTGCATCTTTTGGTAGGGTCTCCATATTTTCAATGCTTGCAGTGTATATATATTTCAGTGATTCTTCTCGCCCTCTCTCACACGAACACACAACAGCAGTTAGTTAGTTTTGACGGTGACGACTAAAATTGTGATTTTTTAGCATTCTAATTTTTAGAATTAAAAAATTTATATTAAAATCTTTATGGTTATGAAAATAAAACTTCTTGTTTCATTTATCCTAATGTTGTAAGTTTTATTGACGGAAACATAAAAATGATGGACAAAAAGATAATTCGAATATCCTATTTATATTTTTGATGATGACGGATGATGATGTTGTTGGGGATTGTGGGTGATTGTTATGAATGAGGAGGGAGAGCGATGACAAGAGATGAGGCAAAGAGAGAGAGAGAAAGAGGATGATGCAGATGTCGTTACTATGCATTGGTGTTGCTTGACAACTGCATCGATACAAATGCTGAGCGGCTCTTTTGCCTCTTTACATTTACGTCGGCGTCGACACAATTGTCAAGCAACGTCGATGCAGATGCAGAGCAGTGAAAGGGCCCCTCAACATCTGCATCGACATTGTACATATGTAGAGCAGTGAAAGGGCAGTAGTCTACTACGAGCTATAGGCGACCTTCCTTAATTGGGCTTGGCACGCATCCGTCCACAGTGCTAACTTCCTCGTGGCTCGTCACATTCGCCAGGTTACTTGTGCTGCTTGCCACTCCCTCAACGTTGGATGTCGCATCTCTGGCGTAGATCCGCAACTGATTTGCTCTCTTTGCGTTTCCTATGATCCCGATCATGTTGCCTCCCCTTTGCACTCTGAGGCCTTCTTGTCCTCTAGCTCTTGCCTATCCTCCTCCAAGTCCACGATGGTGCCTCAGGTGAAGAAGTCATAGATCCTCAGTGGATGACCATGAAGCAGTGATGCGAGGTGGTCAAGGAGAGGGTGGAGTCTGTCTTGTTAGGCTGGAGTTGGAGGATGGGGTTGCGGAGCGACGTCGACATAGATGCAGAGCAACGATAGGGCCGCTCTACATTTGTGTTGACGCTAATACAGTTGCCAAGCGGTCCTTTCGTTGCTCTGCATCTACATATGCGTTGGCATCGCTCGGCAACTGCGTCGATGCTAACGCAAATGCAGAGCGACGAAAGGGTTGCTCGACATCGATATCAGCGTCGACGTAGATGCAGAGTCGTTGGCATTTGTGTCGTCCTCTTTCTTCTCTCCCTTTACCTCAACTCTCGTCGTCACTCTTCTTTCTCATCCACAATAGCCACCCGCGACGCCCAATGACGTCGTTGTTTGTCACCACAAAAAATATATATAGAATGTTAAAATTATCTTTTTACCCATATTTTTATACTTTCATTGGTAAAACATATGACGTCATCATCGATTGTTTCACTTTCATAACTATAGGGATTTCAATATAAATTTTTTAAGTCTTGGGACCAAGATGCTAATAAGGTCTAACTACAAGGGGTAATATGTAATTAGCCCATAAAAAAAATTGTTCATACTTCAAAAAAAATTTCTGGTTGATGAAAGTGCTTGTTATATCGATACTTTCATGTATTTATGGTGATCTTTTATAGCATGTGTAATCAATCTATATATTGTTGATCTTGTGGCCTATGGAGAAATAATAACAGCATGCAGTTGAAGAAACAGAGAAAAACTGAATCGAGAAACTTGCTGTTCTCAATAACTCAAATGTACAAAAGCTGTACAAGTTCATAGCATCTGTTTTCGATAAAAATGAAAGAATCATTTTACAAGCAAGTAATTCGTATGATTTTTCTGCTCACCGTGCCATTTCAACATCGTTACGGCACATAACTATTATTTCTTTCTTGTGATGCTTTTCTGCTACGGAAACCGAGAGATTGAATACCATTCTGAGGAAATTGAGAAAGATCAGAACGCAGAGCCCGGCATAAACCACCGTCGTTAGCAGACTCCCCTGTGGAACAACACCCAGCATCAGGTCGAAGGAGTCCTTCGCCATCAACAGCCAGCTGACACCTTCGAGTGTCAGCCTGATCGACAATGCCAGCTTCTGTTCTCCGACAATTCTGCATGCCATCCTCGAACAAAGAGCAGTGGCTATCAACACTGTGGTTTTGGACCATCCTCTGTACGCAACGCTGCTCCCTCCTGCCGCCAAAGCATTTCTTCGGCACACACACGTTGTACAAACGCCAGAGAAGTAGGAGTCGGTCAGAGCTTCCAAGCCTGTGTAGTAAGGCAAGATGATGGAGTCGAGGCGCAGACTCGCATGCAGAATCCCCGACACAGTCGAGGCTTCGAGTACCCCATACTTGATGTCGGTCTCCGCTCGATTCCTAAAAGCCAGAGCTGAGAAGTAAACAAGCTGGAGCAGAGCTGGGCCGAAGCGCGAGAGGGGGAATATGGTGTTGATCCTTTGCCCATTCGCAAAGATTAGGACTACCAGAGTAAGTGCAATCGGACCTGAAGGCAACAGATGCCTTCTTTTGAAGCTTCCGATGCTGGGCTCCGTTCGGCTTCGCCTGAGGCTGAATTCGCGGAGGGTGAAGGCCGTGGCGGTGAAGAAAGATGAGACGGCGAAGAGAAGCACCAGCAAGTCGACGATGGGAGAGTAGTCGCCTCGGTAGGCGCTGTCGCAGAAGTAATGGTAAGGGCAGTTGATGAGATCGATGGTTTCCTCGACCTGCCATCTGGTGCACGTGAAGAACAACTTCTCGATGTTCTTCATGCTTCGTTGCCGATGTTGAAATGATTCATCTGCTCTCAGAACAAACGAGACATGGGTCGCGTCGTCGCAATCTCTTCTGCTCTTCTTCCTCCCACCACCATCCTCCCTCCGCAGCTGTTGAAGCAGTTGCTGCACTTTCTTTATTACTCTCCCGGTTGGTTGGGGTGGCCTTTTAGCTTACGGCCTCAGGAAACCAAAGGGACGAGGAGGTCCATCTGCTTGCTTGGAGTGGACATCTAAGCCACACTGTGTATTCATGTTGAGCCACACACAAAGAAGGGGGAGGGTGAATGGGTCATGCAAGCACTCAGAGGTGAAGGGTTGTTGTCAGGGTGGGTGGGTGAGGGAGATCAGAAGATTGTTTGACTTGGTTCCGAAGAGATAATGCATTCGAAAAGCCTGTCAATGTTGGTTGCAAGGTAAGTGGGGATCCATGATGACTCCAATTTCCTGACGCTTCAATCATGTCATCTAGCAACCATAGCTGTTGTTTGCATTTGTCTAGGAGGCAATTTAGTATAATTGATACAGAGTTTGTGCGCCACCAGTCACAGAATTTTAGCCATTAGTCAACCCTGCTGCAATCCTTCTTCTGTTTGCATAAGGGATCGGTGGGTGGAATGCCTTTAAAATTGATGTCTAAGGTTTGACACTGTTTGCCTAATCATGACGTTCACAAACCTTGATCTGATCATTCACTTCTCAGCTGTCCTTGCCGCTGCCAAGAACTCACTGCTTAGCTTCTGCGTCAGATTTGGCACTCTGCTCATGTCAAGACAGGAGAAGACGACAACGATTTGGCTGTCAAAGTGGTCATTTCTCCCCGTGCAGCAAACGGCACAAACTCGACGGCAAAATGCTGAATGAAGTTATCTGCTGATGCTGTATTAATCCGGCAGGAGTTGGTAAAGAACCGATTCAGATTGTATCTGAGAGGTCGTCGTGAAGCCATTCAAGAAAGCATAAAAAAGAATATACAAGTCCGAAGATGCTGTAGAGAAATTTTCCATGTAGATAGTCAATCAGAAGTTTGAAGCATCGCTTATTATTAGGTCTGCCGTCTTCGTTGAAGATTCCTTCACATCATTCATAGTTTTGACGATCACTTGTTTTGTGGTGTTGTCAGTCATCTAAAATGCGTAGAAAACATCTAATGATCATTCCCACATGGGAGCTGAAGACAAGGAGAACACACACTGAGGAATGCATCCGCGATGAAGCAGCGGACGTCCGATGAATTGAGAACGACGTAGCAGTAGACCAACTCTTCCATCTCCTCCCAGTCTTTGACGCCGCCGTCTCTGATCATCTCCAGTATCGACTCCCTGAAGTCAGCAAGAGGGTCGGACGAGTACTTCACCGCGCAAATGCTCTCCGCGAGGGCGCCGCGGACGTCGCCCGGGAGGCTCGCCGAGAAGCTGAGGCTCGTGAAGGGGCCTCTCCTCGCTCTCCTCTTCTTCTTCTCGCTCGCGATGCCTTGGTTCCCCATCGCCTGCACACCAGCCGCTCGGCGAACACCGTGATCTCGTGGCATTAAATAGAACAACAACACATTGCAGGTTGCAGAAAACCAAGTGTTTCGAGGTAAGAGCGGTAAGATCTACACAAATGCAATGTGGATTGCAGTGTGCGTTATTTGCATCGACATCATAAAGTAATGTCCTAGGAAATGTAGTCGAGTCCCGTGTCCTCTCACTGTGCCGATGTCCGACATTACCTGCAATAATGTGCACATATGGGACAATTGCAAGCATGTGCGTTCGAAGAGCATTCAATGAACCGTCGTCCCAGCAGTCTCTGTAGCGTTTGTCATTTCGTCTGCGAACACTGCCTGGCCAAAAGAAAAAGTACCGAATCTGTTCTGTGAACTGTCCTCCGCTGAGATGTCAATTCCATATGCCCCTCATGCTGCTGAAATCATTTTACTTGTTTGATTTGGGAAGCAAACATTAGGGGGTTTGGATTTAGGATCAGAAATCTAGTTAGCAAGTATGACCTTCCGAGGTGAAACAATGGTGGTGGAGGTTGTTGACCTTGAAGTCAAGAAATTGCTACATGTCATGGGGAACACATCAGAGTTGTCTTTTTATCTCTTCACTTGCTGTTTGATCTGATGGAACCAAATCGCTGTCTTGGAATCTTAGATTTTGCCAACTTCGTTTACTGCTGCCACAAGACCTGACAACAGTAACAACAACAGGCTGCGTGGGTGGAGATGGATGGACCAGCGAGCATTCTGTCAGCTCTGAATTCCGCAGAAACGATACTGTAACATCATGTCTTGCTGTTCGTTGATTTCCTAATTATTCTTATTTTATGCTATTAATAAACTAGAAAGTCAAATGCTAAGCATGCATACAGTATTGCTGATGTGGGAAGGGACATTCTTTAGAGAGCCAGAAAATGACCCCAGCTTTTCTAATGAAAGAGAAGGTCAGGATGCCAAATGGAAACCCTAAATTTTGATGAGCATAGACTACGAGCATCCATCATTCAGAGCCTAGCCGGTAGGGAAGGCAAAGAATCATAGAGTATTATTCCATATTATGACATTAAAAATGGTTTCTTTTTGACAGAGAACAAAAACATCTCTCTCAGAAGACTATCCAAAAGCTCTACTGTTTCGCATACTCATTTTAGCTACAAGTACATAAGATCAAGTATCCTACTCTCATCTCTGCAAGCTTTACATTGAACAGGCAGTGCATTTGGACCTACATTGCACCTTAGATCAGTGCTTACTTAGCAAACTGGTTGACCACAAGGAATCCTTACAGGTGAAAATACAACAGTCAATGGTGCATGGTCGGAAAGAGAGTAATTCTCTGGCCATGTCCCCTGCTCGACCTCCGGCGGGAAGAGGACCGCATCCTTCACGTTAAAACCAAAGGCCAGCTGTCCCCCTTCTCTTGCTTGTGTTCCTCCTGTTTCCACAGCTATTTGCTCCTCTAAAGGTTCCCGACACTTGGGACTCCAAATTTGCTGCTGCAAGAGCAGTTGTCCGTGAACAAAGATGTGATGATAATGTTGTCAGGCTAATATCTTAAAGAGACGGCAGCATGTGACCAGCGTTTCGATTTCACCGAGTCAGCATGCTTACAAGCAACATGTATCGGACCAAGGTACTAGAAAAGCAGGTGATCAATGATTTAAATACAAGAAAAAGCAGGTGATCTAGCTAGTTTGATGCCATTTAAGGGACTACTACTATTGGTGACAAGCATGAAATTAGCCACATCTTGGAAGCATACCTGGAATTCCTCATAGTCCACAGAACCATTCCTGTCAGTGTCAGCCTGAATCCATAAATCCTTGGTATCGTCAGGGCTAAGACCATGAGGATGGCCAGCTACACCTAGCTGCGTTGATTTGAAGTATTAAATCTATTTCGACTGATGATTTCAGAATTATCTCACTACTCTATGAGAGTTTTCCGGTACCTGATGGAGTGCTTGACAGAAACCAGAGTAGGTAATGTAATCACCAGGACTGTCCACCTTAAGGAATGCAAATGCATTATCCTCTGCAAGAGAAGCTGCTCGCAGAAGATACTAAACCGCAAACAATTTAGATTAGCATACAATTAATGAAATTTTTCAAGACAAAAAAGTGCAAAAGATGAATCCATAAATTTGACAAACATCAGAAAATTTTCAAAACCAGTGAGAAAAGAATTGCAGAATAATATATAATGATTCTATAATGTACTGACATTTAGTATAGATTCCATGGTACAGATTGCAGAGACACTATCAGTGGGTAAAAGAGTATTTAACATCAAAGTATCCTTGGTATAGTTAACAGAAATATAGTATTCACCTTGATAATGCCAAATACAGCTTCATTCCAGCTAGTTCTCAAGGGTTTCCTGTATTTATTTGGATTTAGAAGCCATATAAAATCAACTCCGCATATGTTCCCACGGTGATTTCGGTGGCTTACCCACTGCATGCAAAAAAAGAGCAAGAAACGAAAAAGAGAAGGATATCAATTAATGATTAAAAAAAAGGCATCATCTTTACCATTGCAAGATAATAACATGGATTATGACCTTGTGGGCATCGACATCACTGTACTGATGAGCGGTATCGTATGATGATACAAACCCTTGGGATCTAAGAAACTTGTAAACATGCCCACGCTTACTTCCATTCCAATCACTGGAAAATATAGAAGAAGAATAAGAAGAAACTCATTTGATTTAGTAACTGAAAATGAATGCATGAATGTGATGCTCACCCACAGAGTATGATAGGCACAGAATCAAGATTGTACTCTTTCTGATATGTTTCGATATGTTGAAGTATCTTATATACCTGTCAGTGACAATCCAATAAGAAAATTGTCCAACCACAGGTAAAAATGGCCAAAGGATAAATGCTAAGAAAGAGGAAATCTACCTGTTGCAAACGAACTATACACAAGCTAGAATCATGAGGAAACAATAAATGGGTATTCACAATGAGGACTTGTTGCTGGACACTGCTTTTTTGCCCATGCCAAAAAGGAACAACCGATTCAACATGTAAGAGCTGGGCAACACGATCTCCAAAGTCATTAAAGAGCAATTTCTGATGGTTTAGAATCTTGAAGTAGTCCCCATGAACAGCGGTGAGGAGACCTGCTCACAAATAAACACGCGTCTTCTAAGCAGCAAACAGATGCAGCCAGGAAGAAGTAACTAATAAAGCCAGTTATCCACCATTCTAAGAAAAAACAGGTACATGTAAGTTTATAACTCGCAGGTTATAACTCAGGTACATGTAAGCCTATTATATTCAGCTATTACACCTATTCTAAAGACAATTTATAGCTCAAGAGTATCCATTTGTACCATCAAACAGACTTGGGAGGTTAATACCTCAAAACATGAACAATTGGCATATGTTTCTATTCTTTGTTGGATTAACGGTGGCAAAATTTTGGGAAAAAAAGAAAAAAGAACAGATGATCGAGACTAGTCTAAGAGAGGTTGAAGGAAGACTTCTCTAAGACTGATATTTTTTTGAACCAAATTCATCATAAGCTTAGTTTAGTTCCACACAGTTCCAAAGTGTATATATCTAGCCACAAAATTAAAGGCAATTTGTAAGAAAAAGTAGCCAAGAGATTAATAGGCTGAAGGATTGTCTCTCTTGCAGAGCAAGGCAAAAAATTTACAGCAGTCAGCTAATGCTATCAGAATTTAAAGTCTAGCGGAAGAAAATAACATAAGTAGTATTTTATATAAACCACAAGAATAAGTATAGGTCTTCAATGTCATCACGGTTAGCAATAATAAGGAATAAAAATGGTTAGTCTCTTTAAGAAAAAGCAATCGATATGGCTCTTCCATAACCACAAACGAACCAGAATCTATAATATGTGAGTTCCTTCAATCAAATTCTCCTTCTAGCAAACAATGTTGCTCGTCTACTGATGCAAAAAAAAGCTATACTGTCTCACAATACATCAATACCTGACATACATACCATCGCCACGGTTGTTCGTCCGAGCGAGCTTGAAAGAGACATAACCCGCATCGCCTAGCCTCTTCTCATACATATCAACGAGCTCATCATTCCCTAGCCAGACCTCCTAAATCAATCCATGCCAAACCGATCAGATTCACAATACCCCTCATCCAAAAACCGATCTTTTCGTTCTGTTTTTTGATGAAAACATTGATCATTACCTGGAGACAGATTATGGAGGAACGATCGCCCAAGAGCCTGTCGATGATCCTCTCGTTCCGGCTCAACCAATACGCCCTGCACTGACTCTCCCTGCAGCTCTGGTCCTGTTACGACGCAAAGCGCACCGCACACAGGATCAAGATTCGAAGAAACAAGGAACTAGGGCAAACCACGATCCGAAGCCGAAGAATGGGCTGCTCACCCCCTCGCTGAGCCGTTTGTAGATCGGCGCCAGAATGTTGAAGGTGGTGCAGGAGACGCAGCGCTCCGAACCCACCATCGAGCCGCACCCCATCCGCATCCTCTTCTTCATGTTCCTCTTCTGCTGCTGTTTTCGCCTGTCGCCGACTGGCTCACCGTTTCGTTCTTTCGTCTACTCCCGATTCCAAGCACAACAACAACAAGCAATGGCAAGAACGATTAAACCAATCTATTCAACAGGAACAAGTTCCACAGAAAGAAAGAGATGGGGGACAAATCCAAGCCTCGGTACCATGTTGCGAGCGGAAGGGAAGGCAGGAAACCAAGGAAGAAACGAACAGGAAGGCTACGGTGAACAAGAGGCGGAATCAAAAAGGAAGCGAGCAGTGTGACGGAATTGGCCGTGATATCAATCCATGGAACGGCAGAAACAAAAGGGGCACTTTTATATACCACGCCTTCGAAAAGGGGTAAGAATAGGAACTTAAACGAGGCGGAGACCGGCTTAGCCGGTGGCCCCGTACGGCCCGACGCCTTCTCGAGCGCCCCGAAGGAAGCGTCGGGCCGACCGTTCGAGATCCAAAGGCTCTGATTGCTCCATCGGCTGGATCCTTCTTGTATGTCCTTTCCTTGTGGGCAACAGTTTCTTGACTGCGTAAAACTTCCAACCGTCGGTTTCCATTTAACCGTCGCTATTTCGGCGTGGGGGAAAAAACTTTCGAGTCACGTACCCGCTTCGCTACTGGGGTACGGTGTGGCCCCCGCGGACGAATTCGAAGATCCCGGCTTCGAAGTACGTAACGGGGACGTCGGAGCCGTACACAAGGCGTCGATCGACGACATGTAACGTATACGCCGTACACGTTGGGAAGAGATCTGTTTCCTGACGTGGTTTAACCGGTGGCTGCCGACACGGATGGCAGCGGTGGGACACGTTAAGCGGAGGACACCGAGGGCCGTGCGGTCGGGGCGGAGCTCTTCGCATGCCATCTCCGGATTTCGTGCCTCGAGCCTCGACTTAAATTGCTCACCGGCGGATCAAATGACGGTGGGATCAGGCGTGGGAGATCCATGATGGAGTGCGTTGAGATTGGTGACGGTTCGGTGAAACCGTTGGCGGATCACCGTGGGAAAGCACGGCCTGTAGATTTTGATCGGGTCGGTCGAGGATGCTTCGCTGCAGTCTGCTACGCACGCCAGACTGGTACGACATGCAAATGGAGTCATCCGTCATTCATTCAATATGGATGACTTGGTGTAAGAATCTTACTTACAGCATTGGCTCTCACATGGTGGGTGGCGTAGGGGAACACATGGTACCTGCCAGAATGAATTGCACATGGGGGGACGTGGACTCTCTTTTGGGGCAGGAGAAGGGGCATTGCTGCATGTTAGAGACCAACTTGCAGCGTCGCCGTCGCCGCCGCCGCCGTCATGCTTACGCTCCATGTCACACCAAAGGGTGATGTAACCGCGACCTTTCTACAGAGATTTATATTCCACATCATGCAAGTGATGCCAGCTTCGCAAGGCTCCACCGCCGCCGCTTCCTTGTCTCGCTACGTGGATTCCTCGGTCGATAGCTCGATCTGGAGTGAGATGAGGATGACGTTGGCATACTGTCGCACCTTATCATCTGAGATTTCAGTTTGTACAAAATGTTATATATATATATATACCTTGAGCTTGTAAATTGTGTCAATTTGGATGACATAGATGACTTTAGAGCCGATTCACCCAAATGAAATTAATTGGATCCGACGAAGTAGAACAATGTACCTCCGACTAAAAGTAAGATTAGCTCTAAGAAAAATAAAAAATAATTAATTAGTATTATTGGTTCTTAGATAAATAGCATTTGCTTCAATTGCAAGCTATTGGGTTCATAACATAATATAACTGAATTGATAATAAAATGCCCATCAGTGATTTTTTGACAATCATGTGGGTGGCATCTCACTCTTTTCTAAACAAATATTATGAACAACTCCTAGAAAGCTTGTCTGGTGTGCTGCTGATCCTTTGTATGAGTTGATGTTTGATTGTATCAACTTGCTATAAGATTGTACCAAACAACAACATATGGAATATGCACATCTAAAACCCATCAGACTGGCTCAACCAAGTTATATTTTCCACTTGATCCAGCAAAATGAATCCTTTAGTTCGGATCACATCCACGAAAATGAGATCGATATAAGCTAGGGAAAAAAAAAAACAACATTTGGCCTAAACTTGGTATTGAAAAGTTTTTCATGCTCATATAACTTCATGATTTAGCTATATGACTATATCCAGAAATCCATGTGTTTCAGCTTAATGACAAAGGTAACATGAGGATCCTAGAAACCAGAAGCCCAACATCGACGGGAACAATGAAGCAGATAACTATTAAATATACACTATACATGCACAAGCATCAATCAGAAAGATTCGTTCAAATTATTGCACAAAATATACAAGTTGATTAACACGGTGTTTTCCTGTAGAAAATGAAATTTGAGACACAATATGAACAGATGACTAAAAAGGAAAGACATCCAGTGGCACGCAAACTATACTTCTTGGATGTAACAACTCTACACTGTAACAACTCTTACACTGTTGGATGGTACCCAGGATTGAAGGTCACGTTCGTCGTCTGCAGATTTCTTCTTGAACCCTGGCCTTGACAGCATTCCAATGCAAGCCGAAAAGAAGTGCCTAATCCAAGTACGATAAGAACACCTGCGACATATGATATCTACATTACATGACCGATACGTATCTCTATATGTAATTCCTGAACTTTAACGCAAAATGGAGCTAGAGGTTAAGATCTCCAAATGGACAAAACAACGATATCGAGTAGGGTTTTGTTAAATCCTACATTTTGTACGTAGGCACTCGAATTGTTAATTTTTCTCAAATATGGGTGTGACCAAAAGGAACATGGAATTAAATGTATCATTTGATAATTGTATAAAATTAAATTTCATATTTATGTTAAATATAAAGTTGAACACTTCTCATCACAAAAATTGTTAATGCTTAAATATGCATATGCAAATTTGAACAATAGCTTCGATAAGAAGTAACTCAAGCAAACTCCTTTTGAGAATGAAAAGCCACTTGACTGAAACAAAATAATTTGAATTCTTGCCCACTTGTACACCTCTTTGTTTCCTTGTTTTAATTAATTTAATTCCAAAATGAATAAACTACGAGGTGACCTGAACAAGTTAGCATATACACAATGTAGAGTATCTAACAAGATGTTTGGCAATAATATGGGGAAAAAAAAAGAGAAAAGGTTATCATCACTGAGCTTTTTCGCATCAAAACAAAGCCCGTGATACTGCATATGTCTAATCAAGGTGATCCTTTATCATCCAACGTTTTTCCATCAAATAAAGGCTGCAAAATAACCTTCCTTGTTGTATCTGGAAGTGTTTGGACTTGATCTTGGTGGAAAGGAATTGGATAGTAAAGATGATATGTGCAACTCATTGTTATCCCAGTGAATATCTTGAGTTGATTTTATACAATAAGGGCATACAACGAAACCTTGAATCAGCAAATAAGGAGACTTCTGTCTCATGAATCAAAGCAATAACACTTCTGAAGATCTAGAAGTTGTCTACATGGTGTAATGATGGATCTCATGAGGAGTTAATATAAAGGTGACTTGTGCAGCAGAGTAATATAAAGGTGACTTATGCAGCAGAGTAAGAATGCCATGGTAATTCAGGCAATTCACCATCAGAATTTTGTCATCTCTTTCCCTAAATTGTTGCTCTTCTTTGTGGATAAGGAACATGAATTCATCCAATCAACTTTATCTTCCAAGTAGGTGAAACATATACTTTGAAAATAAATAAACAAAAAAATCGATGAACAAAATCTATATATGCTTGCAGTAGGATACAAATGTTACCGATTATGATGTTCGCAGGCAGTGCAGAAACACCAAGAGAAACTGAGACTAGCACATCCAACAAGAGTCCTCCAATTAAAATGGCAAATGCAACCCAAAGTGGGTTAAAGCATCCCTGATAATACAAAGAACCCGAATATGTGTAGTTAAATATGTAAGCAATGGAATAAAATACACAATGCAAATGGCAATGACAATGATGGTAATGGTGGTGGGAAAAAAAAAAGAAGTTTATTCTGCACAGAGAGAGCATATTATCTATGCAGATCATGCAATGCCATGTTGCAGCTAAAGCAACCTTAAGAGATTAATACCCTTTCGTGTTCTTGTCCCATGACGTAGGGTGAGTTGATCCTCCAGAGACAGTTATTTACCTATTTCACAAAAGGGAAAAAGAAAACAAATAAAATAAATCTTACTGGATTGCTCAGCAACCTATAGAGTCTAACAAACCTCTGAACCCATATATCATCTAAAAGGTGAAGCATAGGGTGCTAACTAGATAGATGAAAGTAATCTTTAAAGTGTTTGAGATTTATAAAGCCATTTTACTAATACCTGCCAATTTGTTGAGAATGACATCAAAACCAACTTTGTAGCTACAAAGTTTTACACCATAGTCTTAAAAAGTAGAAAGATAAAAGATTTCCATGCTCATTGATCCATGACATAACATGTAAACAGTGACGCTGAATATCAATAAACTGCTCTCCATGTTACTCAAAAACAACCCTATACATCCTTTCAGGTTTGATATACTTACACTTGGTCTTGATTCAGGAAATGGCACATTTGCAGCTATCTGCCTGGACAAAAGGTTTCAGGCTAAGAAACTAGCTCTTCAAATAAAACTAGGAAAATCTCTTATTAAGTAGAAGACTTACTGGCATATCTCGCATTTATTTGAACCCTTAGTAAGGAACCAGGTATCAATACAAGAGCGGTGAGCTTTAGCAAGATCACCTCGGCATCTGCACCCAAGATCAATCAGAGGTTCTTCAGTTTCCTGCTGACAAACTCTGCTCCAGTTTTACAGCATCATAACATCACTAATTAGATACACAAAGGGAAAAAGAGGTTGAAAGAACAATCTGAAACATTTAACTGCACTATAAGCAGAAAACAACACAGTGCAAAACCAATTGACACATGGTGTGGATACACTGTTTATAAGGATTGATGGAACCTGAGCTGAAGTCAATGATGAATGTTTCATGTATGTTTGAATTGAAGAATGACATGAAGAAAAAGCCATAACAGGTCTGCTACCAAGAAGTTAATAATGTTGTTTTACAAGCCTCCTTGAAGCAAGTCATCTATTCCTAAAAAACTGCTGCTACTCATCAATTCATTCAAAAACATAGCATAGCAACTATGTCGAAAAAAACTTGGAAACATTTAAAATATTTTACCTGCACTGCTCCTGATAGCTCCCACTCCTTGATAAAAAACCCTTCTTCAAGGCAGCCATCCCAGAAATCTTCTCACCTCCCTCAGAAGCTGTGCTCTTTGAGGCACTCATGTTGGGTTTGGAGACTTCTTCGGGCTGGAAAATAGTGATGCTAAGCGCCAGAGGAGGCATGGACCCATCCACAGGGTCTTCCTGTGAAACTATAACTGCCCCTCTTATCTCGTCCCCATTACGGGTCAGGGTTGAATCTAAAATGGGTTCAGAAACACCCTCACATCTTTTCTGCTCTGCTATACCACCCTCATCATTCGGCATCGACCCTTTGCAACACTACCAGTCCTCTACCTGAGCTTATAAAGCTTATAATTTCTACGAAGTGTCTCCTCCTCCTTCCAACTGCTTCAGAAATGTATGTGCTATCAGAATGGCCTCCTACTAAAAGAAATGCTAGTTAAAACCAAAGGACAATTAGTTTCTTACTCTAAATTCCATACGAAATCAATTTAAGAGAAACGATTTAAATGATTGACATGGGTGCTGAAACTGCTCCAGATGATACCTAAATGAACAAGGACAGAATACAATTTAAATGACTCCAGTCCAAAGTTCATTACCCTAAAAATTAGCAAACAAAAGTCAGGCATACGATTCAAGAAGAGCAATTAGAGCTTCACTCCTCGTAAAACTCCGGAACAAAGTAGAATCATCGAGTTAGGGCATTAGATATTACCTCAAACGTAATTTGACACCGAGAGATGCTAACCAGACCGATAAGAGACCCGATCAAGAACACAATACCAAGATGTAGGCGCCAACATCGAGCTCATGTCTCCAGCCGCAAACGATACCAAAAATCTAAACTTCAATAAGACGACGACGACGACTTCACAACCAGAGAACACCACTAGGTATACTTGTTGCTTCAAGAAACCACAAGACAGAACCAAAGACCGACGCCATGAGTCCCAGAATAGGTAGCTAAATTCAGAACTTCAGGGGAAAGCAAAGAGGCTCGACAAAACTAAGCCTATATCACCGAAACCAAGAGACGAAGCAGAAGGCACCGGAGACGGCAACGACTTCAAAGCATTAAAAAAAACCAGAGCCTCCACATCAAAGCAAAGGAATCTACCTGTGGGAGATGCTGCAGAAAAGCCTAGAAACCAAATCCGGCGGTAGAGGAACCTTTCTTTTCTTGGGACTGCCGGAGTACGAGAGACAAACCAGGTTGGTCCGGCCCTGAGACAACGGAGGCGCGGATAGGGAGGAATCGGCGCTCTCATTCCTTTCTACCTTTGTTTCTTTTCCCTTTATATAAACTCGAGTGCTGTGCACGGATTCCATATTATATCTAAAATATTGATCCGATAATAATATAAACTCAAATGCAGTGGATGGCGAATTTTTTGAATATACTAACTCATTTAATTGGTCAATATTTTGAATTTATATTTTATTTTTATCATTTTTATACTTAAAAAGTAAATTTAATAAATTTAATTTAATTAAAAATATAAAAAAGTATAGATAAGAAATAAAACAAAATTTAGTGATCATCAAATCAGTGAAAGCGAAAAAAATACATGAGTGACAAAATGAAAGAAAAGAAAATATACTTCAAATAATAGTGATGATGATTATTGAATCATCATAAAATTGAAATAAGGAAATCAACACATAAAACCAAAATAAAAGACATGGATCTAATTGGTCAAGTTCTGATTGGAAGGTAAGAGGAGATAAACATTGACTTAAAAGTTCATTCCGACAATTTAGATAGAACTAGTGAACATATTAGTTGGGATCAAATGGGATAAAACAATCCATAGGGGACCTGTTGTTACCTTTCCCAGCATGTTTTCACTTATTGGATACTTTAATCCATACATGATTATAAACACAAAAGCAATTCCTATGAACAGTAGATGAAAGTTGTCTCAAGTCTTCCCATTAGCCTATTAGGTCACTAGTCATACATGACAAAGTTGGAGCTCAAACTGGTCAATCTTTATCTCTATTTGGCCTCCATGATCCTCAAATTTTGGCTGACCTTAGTTTCTATCTTTAAGCCAAAACCACTGGAGATAGTTGCACTAGCCCACCTAATTATAATTGTCAAGATTCATCATCAAGCTTGTGAAAGAATATATACATGACTGAAGACTTGGAGGTGATGCTGTGTGTCCTTGGTGGCAGCAGCTCAAGCACAAGTTATATGACTCCGGAAGCGAAGGGTTTCCTTGGTGGTACGTCTTATGCATGCCTTAGAAGAATGATATCTCTTCATATCTTCATCCTCATGTGAACTTTCTTTCTGATACAAGCGACTTGACGATTGCAGAGCCTGTCATGAAGTTAACTAATAAGCTTTTCTTGTTTCAAAGAGGATTATTCCCAAGATAAGTAGGCACCATAAAACAACAGTCGAATGTGGCTCTCAGGAACTCAAACAGGGACTTGTAATTGCATGCTGTAGCTTGTGTAAAGCTGTAGAACTCAATAAACACACAAACCTGGGGAAGATACGCGCTGGAAAAAGTGCATCCTTTTGTCTTCGGATTGACAGTCATCAACATCTTGAGTTGACTCTTTATTGAAGATCCTGACAAATAGTAGTTAATGTCAAATTAAGCACAGTACAAAGAATATTATATTCCACAAAACACATGATTTGATCAGCTAAATAATAGATCAACTCTATCACTAAAAACTTATCCTTCTACATCAGAATATGAGACTACTGCGACGTCAGTCACAAACTCATTTCAGAATCTGGGATAGAGCTCCCTCCATTGGTCGGTGGCCTTTCCACTTCTATAGATGGCGACAGGATAGGCTAAGGAACAGCCACTTTAACAACAAGACTTTTCTCTTGCTTGCACGCAGGAAACAGTTGATTAGTTGCAACCACATTGATGGTATGATCCACTGTTTGATTGCGATGGTTACTCTATCTATTGCTAATTACCGACTTGTGACATCTATGTGATATGTCCATGCCGTGAAGTAAACAATCTAATCTAAATGTAGATATAGCTAAATCCAGAAACAAACCAACCACAGCAGATCACCAACCAAAAGCCATGACAGTGCCGATACACCTACATGCACAAGCGCCGCAAGTCACATAGGCACAGCCAGGATTGTTCGAACCCAAGCATGCAATTCTGAAACAAGATTCTATGGCTTGTAGGAAGAAACAAGAAAAAAACAAGCATGAAAAATTGCATCCACCAAGGAACAATGATTTGGCAAGAATACACAGTTGATAAACTAGATCAAATGCTGCTTTCTTCTTCCTGAAAGGAGTTGTTTTCACACAGAAAATAGATCAAGATGCAGAGCATCATACATTTATTTCATTGGAAGCAGGAAAATAACTGTATTTGATGTAGCATTCAAGCAGAGAAATCATTTGCCCTCTTGGCAAGCAAATCCGTTGATTATCCAGATATAATATTTTGTTGTCGATCATCTAATCCAACTTGCCATCAATATTGACGTTAGATTTGTGCAATAGATGGATCCAGAACTTTTAAAATGAAACTGAAATTTGAATGCTCCATGATGAGATCAGGAAACATACTGGTGATAACTTGAATGCAACTGTCCAAAAATTTTGTTGCATTCATGGTGTCTTCTATCTCATCAGCCCCAATGAGACCTACATAGGGATTTTTAAGGACAACTTTTATGCAAGGAAGATTATCCAATTACCAAGAAGAAAAGGCCAACAATATAGGTTACAAAATTATCCAATTACATGAACTCAAAAGACATCTTAAAAAACAGGACAACTGAAGTTCTCCAAGAAGAGAGATGCTAAGATAATTCCATTTAGCAGTAAACAAGTCACCAAATATTTTTTTGAAACTCATGAAATAGCCAAAATGTATTAATTAAAAGTAAACTAAATGAAGTATGATTTAATCTTCTACTACACAAACAACATATAGATCAGTTCTGATCACAATTTACAAAGGTTGACGTTCACAGTTAAATAGCAAATTATGGCTTTTAGCTTGCGTATCAAAGTTTCTGATCGATGACAAGAATATTATTTCCAAACTATGTAAGAGCAAAGACAACGGAGTATAAAGAGAAATTTATATATGCAAGAAAACAGCAAGTTTGTTCCACTATTAGGATATGATAGCGACCTATTCATTTAAAAAGAATAACATACCAAGGCCCAGGGTATCAGAAAATACCAAGTTAAAAGAACTCGATTAAAATAAAACAGAGACGGATGAAAAAGTATCTTACAAAATTTAAAACTAAAGAAGAAAAACTGAATAGCCAGTGTCAAGGCAGCGATTGACCGATAGGATAACAATTAAGACATAGTTCAAGGAGTAAAACCATCTACGAGGCTTAAACAAAATGTAGATAAAATATTCTGGTGTCACATTTTTCTAACAATGGAAAAGATATATACACATAGAATAAAATCAAACACATTATTAGAATGAAGTGGTAAAGAATCATCTTAACCAGCTTAGCGATCAAAATAAAGGGAATGTACCTAGAAACTTCGGAACTAAAGGAAAAAAAACTGATGAGGCAGTGTCCAGGCAGCAATTGGGGATAGGATAACAATTAAGACATGGTGGTTAATGGAGTAAAACCATCTACGACGCTTAAAAAAATGTAGATAAAATACTCTGAGGTCACATTTAAAAATTTATAACAATAGAGAAAAAAAATCAATCACATCATTAAAATGAAGTGGTAAAGAGTCAACTTAACCAGCTTAGTCATTAAAATAAAGGGAATGGACCTTTCTCATACATGTTCAAGACATCTTGATTTAAAAGAATTTAAATTAAGAACAAAAAAGGAAAAGGCAAGGGTAACTTAAAACAAAGAAATTGTCTATTCTTCATTACTCATGAATGCCTGTACTTCATAAAATATATTTTAATTTCATCTACACTGGAGTAAAAAGTGAAAGAAATCAACTTAACAGGCTTAGCCAATTGGATAAAGCGAAAAAAGGTGATACATCTATAAGCCATCTCGAACGGAAGAATCAAACTTCTACAAAAGAAGGCCACATGAATAATACAAAAATCAATTAGTGACCCATGAGAATCAGCTTTCAGGGTGCTTGCTCTCTGACAAGATTCACAATGAATCCTAGTCAGCATAGAGAATAATTAATCTTTTTGGCAAAAGTACATTTTTAGTCTCAATTTAGTGAAGGCTGTGAACAGTTAGCCAATGATGAGACAAATTTTGCATGAATTTACACTTGACATGCAATGTTGGAAACCCATTGATTTATGAATTGTCAATATAACTGAGAATTGTAGCAACAAAATAAGACCATGTCCAAGAGGAATTCTCATCTGCAAGACATGGAATCAAGTTATTCCTTGCTGTTAGACAAAAGGTACAAATATAAAATTTTCAGGTAATAGGAGGATAAACCCAGAAACATAAACAAAACTCACGGACAAAAATTATGGAATGATATGAAGCAAGTGTGCAGCTAGTAAGTTTGTAAGCCTTCCACAGTGATTAAATGATTGGATTTGCACATGCCAAGAGTCAAGTACACCAACTATGACATTCCAAAATGTACTTTAGTCAAACCATAAAGTTATTAATTGACAACTAAATAATGCAAGCTAGTGGGAAATTAGACCTAAAAATATAATGTGGAATAATAGCATCCACAAAGAATATGCATCTTCTCACTTATTTTAGCCACCTTAACCATCTTATTAAGGCACATTTGAACTCAACATAGTCGGCCACAATCCTGCAAATGAAGGTAAATCTTTCCACAAGGACATCATGTAAGATTAAGAAGCATAACTGCAAACATAATAGTAAGAAAAGCTAAAGAAATCTGATGATTTACACTCAATATCTGATGTCTATACTTTGCAAGAATTAAGTATCAAAGAACCACGGGCTGTGTCAATGAACCAGCTTCTTCTATTAAAATTAGAACCTCAAGTTAGCATAACGGCCTCTTATATTTCCTTCAAATATCAACATATTCTCTTTTAGGAGCCTTGCCGAATGCAACAAAGGGCATTAAAAAATGAGCATAAAGTAGGGAACATTACTACCAAATTGAAAGGGCATCAAGTAATCGATGATATTGAAGATGACTACAGTATAAAACATCCAATATAACAAAAATGTTGATGCCAGTAACACCTTTTCAAATCCCAAACGTTGATAAGAACGAACACCTAAAGGTACCATTAAACCAGACTAGCTAAAAAGTGCTACCATCTCAGATCCTGCGGCCGCCGTACCCACCAGGGCGGGACGGGTAAGTGACGTTACCCGCAGGCGCATCGGGCTGCTTCTCGACGCCCGGGAGGTCAGCCATGCCGAGGGTGGCAAGCATGTCAATCGTCTCCTTGTCGACCACGATCTGATCAACCTTGATGGCAGACTCGTCGGGGACGAAGTCCATGCGGCGCTCGCGCTCCTCCTCCTGAAGCTTGAGAGAGATGCCTCGGACGGGGCCCCGCTGGATCCGGCGCATAAGGTGGGTGGAAAACCCGGCGATCTTGTTGCGGAGGCGCTTCGTGGGGATGATCGCCACCTCCTCCAGCATCTTCTTGTTGGTGTGGAAGTCGAGCGTCATCTGCGAGTAGTACCGCTCGATCACCTGCCGGGAGGACTTCTTCACGGTCTTCGTCCGGACGCGGCCCATCGCGACGGTGCTCCTTCTCTCTCGGCCTTGGTCGCTGGTCGGCGGACGTGATGATCCTCGTCAATAGTGGTTCGCCGACGCTTCTCTATTGGGTTTGACTTAGGGTGACGCGAGATATATAGGCATGCACGTCCAGCTGTCGATATATTAGGGTTTGTGGAAGATCGAAACGCTTGTCATCCTTTTGAGATTCGTGAAATCTGGAATCTAACGGTGATGATGTAGAGCCAGCAGGAAACGACGAGGATACGACACGTCGCATTTAGAACATGAGTTTGGGACGTGGCGCACCGGACCGCACACAGGTCCAGCTCATGCGCCGTCCCGGGCTCGAACCGGTGTGTAGTACGCGTGGCATCATAAAAGACGTTTTCTGAGAATATGCGGAACGGATCACCCCTTTTATTCCTTTTTCCCCCTTGTAAAAACGTCGAGCCCTGTTCATGTTCTTCCTTGGGTTCTCGACAGATCCATATGCTTCGATCGATTCATCTCCTTCGATCCATTGTTCTTCTTGCGATCCCACGCCACTTCCGCTCGCTGCGCATCGTCGCCGCAGAGCGGCTGCCGGATGACTGGGATCATGTGGCGGTGGCTTGAAACCCTAATTGCTGAGACCGGATGAAAGTGACCTGAAACCTGGGGACGATCCAAGCTTGTCGATGGGATTTCTTGGACGTGTTCCTCTACCGGAAATTGATTCTACTGTTGATAAAGGTACCGCAATCAGTCAATTTATATTTGATCCGAACATAGTGCATTTTGTTAGATCGTTGTGATATTTGTCATTACTAGGGTTTTGCTTTATGATGCTTTCCACGAAAGCTGCCATTTTCAATCTTTGTATGGTATTAGGTCAGGAAAGTTAGCAAAACAAACTTGATTTAGGTTTGGGGTTTATTTGGACTTGATCAAATTAAAATGGCTCGAACCTGACTCGAGCCAGGATCTGATCCAGTCCTGACAAATTGATGAGCCCAGGCGCTAACCTGGGCTGCCGGACGCCCTGATTTAGGCTGACACACCTTGAGGTGCTTAAGCCTTGCCTCGCCTCGCCTCACCTCGGCAGAGCGCCTGGTAACTTCACGGGAATTAGCCAATTTTTAAACCTGGATACGTTTCGACCACCCTAATTATTAGCAAGGCTGAAGATCTTGGCATAATGTTACGTTTTTATAAATTTATCACGGTGGTAATAACGGTAAAGGAGTGGAAGAGTGTTGTTGTAGCTAAATTGACAGTGGTTCGTTGAGAAAGATATCATATATGTTTTGCCATTTCAAACATATTTTGTAATGCTTTTTTTCTCTCTTCAACATTAACTGATTATAAAATAATGTTGAATCAAAATTGCTATAGTGTTCTGGGAAATGAAATATGATTGTGCTTTTAAGTTATTGCCATCGTTTCATATTACCCATACAAATATCTTCTGACATGTTTAATTTTATAAAGCTAACAGAATTATTGTTTTCTTGATTCTATCAAATGGAACTTGTAATTTGTGCACTCAGTGAATTTGGTCTGGAAGCTAATGAATGGTGCCCTTGCTGTCCTATGTTATTTATGCTGTTATCCTATGCACTTCTTTTTACGACCATTTTTTTCTAATTTTAATGAATTTTATGCTTTTAGTTCTTTTTCAAATTTCCAGTTTCTAATGCTTATTTGAGCAACATGTAAGGTTTCTGCCTTGTAAGTAGTAATGTAGGTACCACTCGTCTCTTTTATAGCTAATTTTTTATAGTTTCAAGTTATTTTCAAATTCCAAAATAATTTTTCATGTATTCATGGTCAAGGGCGATTATTTTTATATAGAAATCCACCACTTAGTAAAGTCATTTAGAAAAGCTCCTGAGCTAACAAAGCTCTAAGCATTACGGACCAAGAAATCTTGTTTACCCTTCCCTGATCAACTAGCACCAAGTGGCAATCCAATGGGCCTATTACTGGAGTATGTTCCAGTTTTAAAGGTAACAATATGAGCACAGGTGGAAGTTAACATGGTTTAGAGCTTGGCATAATGCTACGTTTTTATAAATTTTGTGCCCAAGTAGTTGATATGAATTACAGGAGACTCATGGCCCAGATAATGTGGAACCCTCAAGAGAGAAAGTTGACGCAGGCTGCATTTTTTTTTTTTTTTCCCATCAGCTTCATGATTCTTTCATTTGCATTATTATGAAATAAGGTATCTAAGAAGGCTCCCTACAAACAGGAAGAGGGCCACAATCACTGTTGTGTAGGGGGGCCCTTCTCATCAAAGGCAGAAAATGCAATATGATCATGGAGTCATACTATGTTACTAAAATTTTCTGGAATGTTGCTCTATGGATGACAAGAACTTTGCAAATCATTTTCACCTTGGAATGATGTTTTTGTTGCCGGCTTTTCAATTAGTTAATTCCATGCTTTAAATATTGCTGCCATTTCATCTAAATCCGACAAGTCATCTGATATTCGGAGAAGGTTCTTGCTATGGAAAGCTAACATGATTCTGTTGATTCGCATGAGATGAATGATGAACTGAGTTGTGAGTCCCAGAGTCGTTGCTTTTTCTTTATATCTGTGGACTGGTCCAGGTAATGTTATGAACATGAACTTAGTGAAGTAAATAGTATCAAAGCTAATGAGGTGCGTGCTTCTGATATGGCTAGGTTTAAGGTTCTTGATAACTTGTCCCCTGGTTGCAGGAAGGATGGCTGAAGCTTTTGAAGTTGGTTTGCTTGGGATCTGTTGAGTTATATATGGCCCTCTTTTATATGTTGGAAATGGTTCTGGCTCAAAAATTTTTTATGGCAAAATACACTTCCATTTTCTGAATGAGAATGAACAACCTTAATCAGTAAATATGGCTGTAGAATTTTAGAAATGATCAGTAATGAATTGACTCATAAGAGCTACATTGATGAGCATAGCTCCTGATTATATGGTTTGCTGAAGAATCTGATTTGTGTATAGCTGGTGAGTTTCTTTACTGTTCATACAGCATGCAGGTTGCAAAGCCTCTGCATATGGTTCTGATAGCCAACCATCGGAGGGGGAGCTTATGATGGAAGGCACTGGCGTGGTATGGCAGTTGAACTCAAGTTTCTTCCACCTTTCCCATGCTTCTTGACAAGATTATTTTGCTTGTACATGTCTAGACTGCAATGCAGAAATCTAATTAACTACACTGCAGTTGAAAATCTATCAAATGGTTAAAATGCATTTTGCAGTCTATATTGGTAATACAATGATCTATTAGAAAAAGGAAATTATGATCGTGACCACCCATGCTTTTTAGCAGTTGTCTGCCGTGACAAAAGTTATTTCAGGTACTTTCTGCTGATAAGTTGAAGTTGTGTTTGATGGTCATTTGAAATATTCATTATGTTTGTTTTCCGTCTCAGGCACTCTACATAATGTGTCTCTTCGCCCTCGTGCTTTAGGTGTGTTGTGACTGCTACTAACAACACCATGCGAACTTCGTATGTTCAACTTAAACACTTTTTTCTTGTAGTCATTTCAAATTTATTGTTTTTCGTTGAATTTCTTGTATGCAAAAAACAATGCCTATCGGACTACTCTTTTAAGTGTAGATTAACAGTAATGAAAAATACAATGTTTTCATCCAGATTTCTCAGTTATCTATCATGGTAGTAGACAGAATAATAGCAAATCTGGTTTCAAAATTCTCTCCCTGAGAAAACAAAATTGACTTTGGATTGAAGTAACGTTTATTCGAAACTCTTGGAAGCTATGTTTATCAGTACTGACCAGACATGATTGTTTCTGAAATAATAATGAATCATAATAGCTGTAACATATGAGATATATTGATTTGATACTTTTTCTCAATCGTTGGTCAGTGTCCATATTGTCATATCAATGCATATGAGTTGGCTAACCCAGTATCAATGTGCACTCTCTGTAGTATCCTAGACCATTGAATTCTAGTGAATTGGAGTGTCAACTTGCTTGCTTGAAGTCTGGCAAGTAACGGATATGTGAACCTGTATTAGGACCCTAACTACTACTAGTGAAGAGAATATCCTGATGGGTATTACGTGAAATACCAGCTTGGAAATATAGTATACTTAATACTAAAAATATTCGCTTATGGTGAGGATTGTGCAACCCTTTGTGGGTTGCTTCGGCTTCAAGCCTATGTGCTCTCGTTCGGACCAAACCGAGGCATCCAAAATAAACGTGCGAGGCGACCCTAGAAGCAAGCCCAGTGGGACCCGGCGGAGGCCGGTGATGTGTGGTCACCATACCACGCAGATGTGCGGTCAGATGGACATATTGTTCGATCGGATCCGCCGCACATCGGGACACGGGATCTCACTGCCCTAAACTCATCATCATTGGTGAGACGCGCATCTAAATTAACCTGTTACACCTAAGGGGCGCGTGAGATGCGCATCTAAATTATTCGACCGGTGAAGGTTGGTGGCGGCATCGAGAGAGCTGGTGTTCTCAGTGTTCTTTTTGCACGCAGCAGCAGCAGCAGCAGCAGCAAGAGGACCAGCTGCTGCACCGATCGGTGCTTGACGTCCACTACCTAACAAAACACATGAGATGAAGCTACGCCTGCAGAGAGTAGAGCCTTTTCTGTTGGAGTCCTGTAAAAACCATTTTACCGAAGGCATCTGATGAGGTGAGAAAGCGACCCAACAGTGAAGCCTCAACGGTATCTCTCGGTGCCTGCAGAGGGGGAGGGGGGGTGGGAGTGTGGGCAACTGGATGCCCAGCTAGCTTGCCTGGAGGGCAGGACTTTTCTGGGGTTTCCCACCTGCCAGCTTTGCTCTCCCCCGATGCCTTTTTCTTTCTGCATGATTTTGTTCGTTCCCATACATGGCTGTGCCTATGGGAAAGGAATCATGCACGCTTGTGTGCTATCGTAGGGGGAGGGAAGGAAGGGTTCTCCGTAGCAAAACTGCATAGACCTGTGTTGGTTTGATGCCACATAAAACATGGGAAGAATATAAAGACACGGATGGGGAAATAAGAAAGAGGATGGGGAGGGGGAGAGAGAGACAAGTGGGCAGCTCAGTGGAGGTCGTGGATGGAAAAAGAAAAAGAAAAAGAAAAAATAAAGGCAAGAGGAGGAGGTATAGGAGTTGGGATTTCCTTCAAACAGCATGGTCCTATGGCTACTTTCTACTGTCTTATGTGTGTCCATTTGACATAACAGCATTCTGATATTTTCTATACAAGAAGACAATGCCTTTCTCATCTGGAATAAAAAGTTGGCAGGGGAGGAGGGATGGGTGGAGGAATTAGCTTGAGGTCCCCCTATCAGCCAGCCAGCCTTTGTCCCTGAGACCATTCCCCCACCATTCAAAAGTGGCTTAAAAGATCACAAACTGAGCTCGATGGCCTTCCCCCCCCCCTGTGGAATAGGTTGTGGTGGCTTCAGTCAGATTTACATGGAGTGGAGATCCTCCTCCATCCAGATTAATCAAATTCCATGTATGAAAGAAGATAGATAGCTTGATGACCACCACCCACCCCTGTACAGGAGTGGAAAATGTTGCTTGCGAGTCCACATCTTATGTAGGAAAGATGTCCGTCCCACTTGGGAAGTGGCTTTCCCAACTTGTTTGATATGGAAGGTACAGACCTCCATGTCTACTAGCTATAGCTATAGCTATAGCTGGTGGTCCAACCTCTACACCCTGTATCGATATCATACAACCACATAGTTTGGTGTATTCGTGACTCGCATAGGACGCGTACTAAGCATCAGCAGCATACAACAGTATCCAGTGATGAGAGAAGGAGATGTGCACTGTGCCATTTGCAAGCTCTACCCCATTTGTCGCACTCACCGAGGGTCCCCTCCATTTCCTTCCACCATATCGTACGCATCACCATGGCCTTGGGAAATATCTGATACACGTCCACCTTTTTCCTCAATTTGTAGTCTCAAGGCACTGTGGAATAATATATATTTATTTGCACCATTATTCTTACTGTCATAATTTATTGTGAGATAAGTTGAATTTACATCAACCCATTCATGGTGTTCATTTTTTTTATTTACCATTGTTTTCTTCATTAATTACTTGTAAAAAAAATGTGGAAATCATGATTGTCTAATCGCAGCAAAATTCTTGATTGTGATGGTTCTTTATTCATGACAACAGTAGTAAGTAGAGTGACACCGTTGGTGTAATAGTATTAATTGATGGCGACAATGTTTGACTTGTACTATGATTTATGAATTAGATTCATATGTCAAGCTTAGTCTTATTGTTTCAACATAATAAAAAGGAGAAAACATTACGATGGAGGTTGATTCAAGATAATAAATAGGAGAAGATATTTTACTCTTGGAGTTGCCATGCAAATAAAATTTGCATTGTTATTGTTATTGTTATTGATGGAGGGATAAGATCATTAAGTTTTGTTGTTGACAATGAAATGGATGTTTTGACTACACCGATGGAATGAAATACTACTGCACAAAACAAATAACATAAAAAATATGTTTTTTTTGTTTTGTGTTTGACAAAATAGTTGCAAATGTTATTTGATTTTTTCAGTCAAAAAATATAATAATAATAATAAATCAACTTGAGAGTTCTAATATTACTTCTCTCCATCAAAGTTTAATATGTATTCTAGGAATTAAAATCCATTAATATTATTCTCATGTTAAGTGAATTTGAACGGCGCATTGGTGACTATATCTATATAATAAGTATGTCATAAATTCGCTTGTTAGAATCCGAGTCAATTTGATCAGGGTTAAATTTCTAGTTTGTGGGCTAAACCCATTATATGCATCAGAGTCGATACTAATTCAATCTAAAAATTTAAATTTCTAGTTTGTGGGCTAAACCCATTATATAAATTTGACTCTTTTAGTTTTTAGCAGTATGAGTCTATCCTCTTGTCCTCTTTCAATATCATATTCATATTGATTATCTTTAACATAAAAAAAAATCCTCATGTAATATCAGTTAGAAAAACTTATAATGTTCTTTTAAATGAGAGAAGATCAGTATACAAAAACACCTAAAGTCCCTTTCTCCTCGAATAACTTTGTGGTGTCTAAAGGAACTTAGCAGCCTGTTGGATTCATATCGGCAAGTGTCTCAAAACAACCTTTTGGGCTACAGATCACAGTATAATTGTTGTGAGCGACATAAAGCAGCAGACAATTCTCATCGTGTGAGCTAATTAGTACAAATAGACTAATTTGATTGACATCAAGAAGCGGCAATAATTGGTTAGACAAAGATTATAACTCACTTTGATGATGATGATGATGATGATGATGATGATGATATATCTATGATATATGACTTCATTAGATATCTAATGAGACTCAGTCTCCTTGTTTTCTCAAGGATTGATATCGATCTCTTGAACGAAGAGTAGAATACGTGCACACAAGTATTCATTTTCTTGTGCAACAAAGTTGACCTTCCACCTGCCAATGTCTGTCGATTAGATTGTCAATGGTCGATCGCTGTCACACAATGAATTCCAACGTGTTCACTGGTCCTACATGATGTTGTGGTCGCAGATAGCAGCCACAATAGATCGAAAACCAAGATAAGGACGCACATTACTCTATGTGGCAGGCCAACACCAAATTATTGAGCTTAAGGAACTGAAGATTGTCATTTAATAGCCCGCATGAGGTACTTACTACTGACTCCTAACTAGCTCGGCCAGTTCACTGCTTCCAGCACTCTAAAACATGCAAGCCGCTGCATTTGTGCTCGCTCGCTTGCTGTCTTGTTATCTCATCTTTTAATGACAGCAAAAGAACATGTTAGAGGACGACTAGCATTGGAATCAGCAAGAGTGGAGGCAGAAAAGAAAGAGTCTCTCGGCTTTTATATCTCTCACCATACCCAATACATCATATTGATCCTGTGAGGAATTCCTATGGTAGCTCATCTTTCCTGTTCTTAATCAGCACGCAACATATAACTAATAAGATAATGTTGGAGGACAGGGAGTGGGCTTAGCATGAGTAATGCTGCAGCTCTTTTAGAGGGCATCGGCATGAGAAAGCCACGGCCGGCTTCCCTTTATGTACTAAACTCCACACGTAATCGTTTTGATTTGCTCCATACATCGACGACGTAAGGCTCTGTCCGGCAGCTGACGCTCGCTTCTTCTTCTTCTTCTTCTTCTTCTTCTTCTTCTTCTTCTTCTTTTTATTGGTTCCTGTGGAGGAGGAGGTGAGTTCGAGGTGGATTCATCTATCTAACGGGAGAAGGAGAGGGAGAAGATAATGTGATGCCACAGGGAGAGAGGAGACAGAACAATGGAGGTCAGTGCGACTGATGTGGCTCATTCTGTACTGCAAGTTTCGTTAAGGCCTGAAATGACGCATGTGCTCCGGTAACTGTTGCAGCCTCTGAACCTTATATCGCCATGGCCATGGAGCACAAGCCATTAGCTCTTTCGTGGGGAAAGCACCATGAGCTGCAGCCGTAGAGGCTCAGGGAGCCATCGATACTGTGGAAGGAAACAAGATGTTTGCTTCGATCAGTTATGGCTTCCCGTTCCACTAATAAATGTATTAGCACAAATCAAGTTCATCCTGTCTGTCCTATTCGATGCTGCAAATTGTCATCCATGAGTCTTCGCCTACCTTTATGTGAAGCTTCAGCATTAGGAGGAGCTATGAAAAGCAAAACTGCAGCTTTTGTTTATTATGTACTTACTTACCGGGGGCAGAGAGAGAGAGAGAGAGAGTCATGTGGTGTTCTCTTAGCTTTCAGCAGCAGCATGGATTATTACAAGTTAAGACCACCCCCACTCTGCTGCAGTCGATCGGTTGGTAGGACAAAGGCATAATCCACCCTACCATACCAATATAGTACAAACACCTGCACCTAAAAATCTTATCTATCCTGCCAAGGGGTCAATGGGAACCTGGCTGTTCTACATCTCTTTCTCTTCTCCCACCGCTTTGGTTCTTTCTCTAGATCGCCATTAGTGTTGTATTGTGGATTTCTTCTGGGATTCGAAGGGATAAGAGGATGGAGTTCACGCATGGAAGAAATAGGCTTCACATCAACGAGCAAGAAGAGCAAGGGCAAGCCTGCAAACATGCTCCTTTGGTGCCTTACTCTTCTTCCTCCTCGTCTCCGTCGGCTTCATCCTCTCACTTCAGGCGGAACGAGGGCTCGTCGGTCATCGGCGATAATCTTTTTGAGAAGGAGCATATGTTCGACAAGGTGGTAACGCCAAGCGACGTCGGCAAGCTAAACCGGCTGGTGATCCCGAAGCAGCACGCCGAGAGGTACTTCCCACTGGACGCGTCGGCCAACGAGAAAGGGCTGCTGCTCAGCTTCGAGGACCGCACCGGCAAATCGTGGCGCTTCAGGTACTCCTACTGGAACAGCAGCCAGAGCTACGTGATGACCAAGGGGTGGAGCAGGTTCGTCAAGGAGAAGCGGCTCGACGCCGGGGACACCGTCTCCTTCAGTCGCGGCGTCGGCGACTCTGGTCGCCACAGTCTTTACATCGACTGGAAGCGGCGGCCCGAGAACCACGATCCAGCCCGGATGCCGCGAATTCCTCTCCCGGGAGTCTCCTTTGCGCGGTCGGTAGGACCGTGGGCCGGTCACCTCCTCATGCCGTCTGGGGCGGCGATGGCAACGGCGTACGACCACCGCCTGGCGGGGTATGGTTGCAGCGTGCCGAGCACGACTGCTGTCAAGGGGCAACTTCTTCTCTTTCCTTCTCCGATGACCGGGCCGCCACCGACGGAGGTGCAACCCGGTGGGAGTGGCGGTCTGTCGATGTCGATGGTTCTTGAATCGGTGCCGGCGGCCCACAGCCAGGCCATCGCCAAGCGTGTCAGGCTGTTCGGGGTGAACCTCGTCAGCCCCGAATCACAAGTCCACGCCGATGGCAATCGGTCACAAGAAACGTCTGCTGTCCCTCTCCTCCAGTTGCAGCATAGCAGCGTCGAGTCCTCGTCGCCTTCATGGTCGTCGACGAGCAAGGAGCAGCATTCGTCCTTGGATCTTGACCTATAAGAGAGGATATCATCATTCGCTTGCAGATCAATTGGGATGAACACCGAACCGTGTTCGACGAAAGTTGGAAGGTTCTTTCTATAGTTTTGTGCTGCTTTTATATGATGGAATGGTGCATCCAAATTGAAGTTGTTCTTCATAATCTACCTCTTCAAACTGTACATATGCTGGAAGATATAAAGGCTCGTAAGCCTCTTCATAGGATTCTAATCCGAAAGAGCCCATGTTATCACCGGGAAATCGCTCATTCTTTTGCTCAATGCTTTTATGATGTCTTTTTGCTGGTCTTCCCTTGGAATAAATGCTTCATCTCTTTCAGAAAGTTCCAAAGAAGTCGATTTGACATTCCTTAAATCGAGGACGGACAGCTTTGGAGCAACAGAGGTAAGATCTAAACCCTTGTCTTTCCATTTTTCTTGTCTTGTATACATCAGGTTCCCTTTTATAGCCCGCTATGTTAGCAATTGTATGTTTACTATGCATTATGAGTAATGTATGGTGGGACAATCTGTAGCTGCATACATTTTCTTCTTTCCTACATTAGCTTAATGCCTTTATGATCATGCTTGAGCTATAACGGAGGTGACAGAATCATGGAACTGTGCATCCCTGTCTTCCTGCACCTCATTTAAAGGCTGTCAAAGTTGGAATAGCTTTGCTTTGGCTGCAGTTTTATTTAATTCTAGCAGTACTGAGATGAACATACCAAAAGTATGCCTGTGTTCCTCCTACAAAGAATTGTTGATTTTGTACAATAAATCAAAACCACAGATACAAAAGGAATGCAGAAGGTACAAATGGTGAGATTAAGCTTCTCTTTGTATGATTTATATATGTAAAAATTAACCTACATGAAGTTTCTACTTAGACATAGCTCAATGTTTCCAGCACTTGTAGTCGTACTTCAAATTTTAGAACATGGAGTCTATTCCTGGCATACAACTGGTTCCCACAACTCCTCTCCTGATGTATTTTCTGCTTGAAGATGATTGATTCCAGGATCTTTTGATAAACTCATCTTCATATTTAGGCATCGCTTTCCATCAATTCAACAATTTTTCAGGAAACCACTTTTCTCATTGGGTAGCAATCTTATGAATGTCAATTAGTCCCCAAGTAAAATCTGGCATTGTTCTATCCCTCAGTGACTTCCTTATGTTCATTGCTGATGTCTCAAGGGAGTTACAGCTATATTCTTTGCTGTATACACTATTGCTTCTTAATGATCTTGACAGTGTATTAATGTCAACCTTAGTAATTATGATAGTTTTAGCACATATATATAGTTGTGACTAGAAATACATTTTGTTATAGTTTTTGCTTCTTCATATATCTTGGAGTGCCACTCAACAATCAACACATCTTAGTTCCGAAAGCCTAATAAGTTAATGGATTGCATGGATGTTCACGAGATGATCTAGCGAAGATTAATAACTTTCTACTGTAACAACAACAACAAAACCGTAAGGTCTGATTATTTGAGGTCGGCAATAGTTGACCCGTATCACTCGTATTAGCCAATTAAGATATATCTTTAATTTTCAGCTACACTAGTCCCATGAAACTCTTCAAATGAGCCTGGTTTTTAATAGAAAGAAAAGCATGGCTAATAAATAAGGATATGAAAGATACATTTTTATTTTTATATTGTTTTACACATATCTACCAGACTCCATGCAGTGATATAGAGTTTATGCTTTTTGATGCAGAATGAAACAAGGTTTCTACAGGGGAAGATCACATAGTAAAGGAGCCATCTCATTTCATGGTTTCTGGAAAATGCTAATTATAATCTCGAAATTTGTCATCCAGGTATGGTGTCTTTGAGCTCATGATACCAATATTGATTAGTACATTGTGTGCTGTTCATGAAAAAGATGACAAGGATGCATATTCCATTAGGATTTGAAGCTTGGCATTAGTACTCAATTTTCAGATAGGTTCGAATAATGTGCCTTAACTGAAGTATTATACCTTATATATACTTTGCCAATTGTTCTTTGTTTTGGCCTCCATGATAGATAGGTCACTGCTCCAATGACAATGTACTATTATATGTATTAGTTTTTTAACTAATCATTTTCTTCTTCTTCTTCTTCTTCTTCTTTTTTGCGTAATATGAGTCTTCTTTGAATAACAAATACGATACTATATAATGCATATTTGGATATTAAATTTTACATTCCACTCATTAAACTCATACATTTAGTACATATGCCTTACATTTTGAGCATGATTTTGACTTGATGAAGCTTGAAAACATGGCTCATGCAAGTTTGTTCGTGCCAAATACAATGAATCTGTAAAATGTGGAATAGAAACAATTCGAAATTCTAAAAATAAATTCTTGAATGCATGCATATATGGTATTCAAGAGGGATTGAAGATATGAGTTCCACAATGTGTATTTTAGGTCTTTCAAATTTATTTCATGTTTCTGAACAGATCTACATGTGAATGATGACTCCATTATGCATACATCTATGCAATTAAGATCTTGTCCTTGAAAGGTATGTTTCTCTCTCTCTCTCTCTCTCTCTCTCTCTCTCTCTCTCTCTCTCTCTCTCTCTCTGTGTATATGTAAGTTCAGATTATCTGTGTCTGACATGAAAGATAACAACTTATTAATTCCACATCTAAAATTTATTATCATTTGGTAAAAACTCCCTTAATTGAAAAGGTAAGAAAAATGATTGATGTACTTTCAGGATATATTAGAGAAAAATCATCAATGGTATTTCTTTGTTGATGATAAATTCTATAAGCTGTAAATTATCAGTACTGCCAAATTAAATTTGGCAAAATTCTATAAACTCCTGTGGTTTTTGTCATTAGTCAGCCTTGCATCTCGAAAATCTATCTTAGATTTTTCTTTCTTTCATTCTTTTTTTTTCTCTTGAATTTTCTTTTAGATGCTAATCTATACTAAATGATTTGAAGTTTGGATCATTATGTGTTTGGAGAATTCACGCTTAACGATTCTTGATGTGGTTGGGGGAATCAGATGCGGCCATCACACAGTCAATAAACCAAGGTTTGCATGGGGACCCCGTTGCCTTTTTCCTGTGCATCAGCAGCAACACTTCTCCCTTACTGTGTGACCTTATTGATCTATCCCAAGGTTGAAAAGATAGTGGTACGTGTGCAGGAGGATTAGCAGCATACTGTGCGTGGTGGTTTCTACAGGCCATGCATTATTTCGAACGCATACTTGCTTTGCATCTGCTTTGGTGGTAGTATATATAGGTCATATATTCCATGAAGGATGAGATTGTGCACGCAGAGCGCCGATGGTGGCTTCGATATCGCAGACGTCATATGACTCGATCTGTCTGCCGCATAAGGACGAGAGGGATCTCGTTTGGAGCAGAGGCAAGCCGACGTCGCCCCTCATGCATGCACATGCGTGCACAGGAATCTGTGGGCTTATGGTCGTCCTTTTCGGACTTGTCTTGGCATACTGGACCTTATGTTTACAGAAGGAGACAAGCTTTAAGAGGCCGCATTAATGGAACATGTATTGCCACCTTGTCTTCTCTCTCTCTCTCCTCTAATGTCTTCTCCCAGACCTGCAGCAAAAATGGAGTATATGAATTAGAGGTACAGACTGAGAAGGGTATGGTAAAGGATGGAGGAGGAAGAGCGCGAGGCGCTTCATGCAGAAGCTTGTACCCCGTGCATACATGCTACCACAAGATTTCTCCCTTCCTTCCTCGCCCTCTCGTGGACTGAGGCGGGCTCGCAGGCACTCCCACCAAGGAAGCTCTGCTGCATGCGTTACATGCCTGCTTGCTTTCCTGCCGTTCCGGTGTCAGCTTCGACCCCTGCGCTGGCTTTGCAGTCCTGTTTGATGGTTACGTGTTAAGCGTAGGCTACGAGGCAGGAGGCCGGGCATTCTTCCTTCAGCTGATCTTGCATGACACCCCTCCCCTCCTCTCTCGGACAAAATTGAAGTGTATCGATATTAGGTCATTTATAAAAAAAAAAAAAACTTTAATAATGAGGTTTTATATGCTCTCATATTTATTTTTTACTAGAAGCTGTTTTTTTATATTAAGACCAAAATATCCTTAATAAAATTTTTAAAAAGATACTCAATATCCATTGACCCTATTGACGTTGATTTATTTGGGTTCAATTAGTTTGTTAGACTTAAATTGGACCATATGGATTCAATAAAATCTTAAGTATTTGATTTATTATGTTTAGGATCTAGATTGTCCTTCATTTTTTTCCAACTCACCTCTCTACTAATTCGATCGATGCAACAACAACGGGTAAGACGGTTGTCATTGCCAACCTTCTTGTCAGCGGTGGCCATCGTCGTCGTCACCATCGCTAATAAGAAGCAAGGATAGAGTGAGCTCTAGCTTCCTATATAGCGTGCATATATAACATTTATATGGAACATGTCCCTATCTCCAAATGAACTCATAAGTCAATAATTATCTTGTTCTCAATTATCAATTGCAACCTCAAGTCGATAACATTCGAGTTGCTGATGCTCACTCGACCCTATCTCCACAACTGTGGATGATCAAGATAATGGGATAGCATAAATATATCAACACACCCGTATAACTATACTGGTTAATGTATTATACCTCTGTAATCGTTCACAACCATAGAAGAGATGAGGTTGCTACTAATATAAATACTAAAGAGGCATAGAGGAGTTTCTTGTCACCGATGAGGGTAGCATGCTATTGCTATTTACAAATATGGAAGAGGAACATGGTCGTCAAAGAGGAGACGATGCTACCACCATTTTCTACCATAGAAGAGGAGACGATGCTACCTTGGTTTGGTATAACCCTCAAGTAAACTTTTTCCCTCGTGATTCAAACCCAACCCGACCCGATCTGCATTGTAGGACCTAACCCAAATCTATTTGATCCGGATCGTGATCACAGGTGAATCGAACCAGCTCTTGGATTGGTCGAGTTTGAATTAAAGGATTTATCCGATCTCAAATATATTTTTTTATATTTTAAATAAAAAGGGACGCTCTCTAATAAAAAGAAAACATGAGGGTGTCATCCAGTAAAACTCTATCATGGAGGACTTTTTTTCAAGGTATTTGCATCAAATAGACCAATCCATGGGCGACGTGGAGTCATCTAGACAACCTGGGCTGTTCTAAACGGATATCTTGGTGTTCATCAGCCCAGCAATATTTACTGTGGAGTTTGGGTGATAAGACTCGTCGGTTGCTTTCTTGGGAGATGTCTATTTTCTCAATCAAGATGACCGATTCCTTGTGTTAACAAACAGATACGCTGTGGCTGATGAGTTAGCACGGCTAGGTTCGTCGATGTTGTGAGCCTTCTGTTGGCTAAGCTGGACGTTGCGATCGATTAGGCCCTCGCGACAGGATGCTGGTTGGCGTCGGTTGAGATCCAGGCGTCGTTTATGATGAGTCGTATCTTTCCGTCTCGGGATGGTTGGTAGCTCGTCCTTGTATACTGAATGGTGATTTCCGGGTTGAGACATTCGCCACTCACGGGTGGTTGTCCACCTGCAAAAATAGCCCTCGTCGGGTGATCCCCGGCTGTGGCCCCTCCGACGAGCAAGTTAGTGTGGGGTGGATTGTATTTTTTTATGTCTCCCTCCTTGGCCGGAGGTCGGCCAGGGGCTTTATACTATTGCACGAGGGTCAGTAGTGCGTGGTCGCTGACCCTCGAGGGACGGGACGGGACAGGTGGAACAACTTCTCGGTATGATTCTGACTTAGCATGTGATGTCAGCGGTGACGTGTCCAGGGCTCCAAAAACATGTCGTATCACCTGGATCATCAACTTGCTTTCTTTCCTACTCTCAGCAGAGCTGTAGTCCTGAAAGAAACTAAAAACAAAAAGCGATGATAAGTGCATATGCATAGTTGAATGTTTCTTTATGTGTCCTTGTGCTCGTATGAAATTGCATGGTTATTTCTGACATTCTCATTCAACAACATAACAATCCAAACAAATCAACGCACTCTCGTCTCTTCTTATTTAAGCATTCGCCACATATCAAAGGGGCGGAGCAAACCAAGTCCTGGAGCAGGAAGTAGCGTCAAGGCGGACAACACATCACTTAGTCCTCCTGCAGTAGCGGCATATCTCACCCTTTCTCCCGGTGAGGACTCCGATCTTACCCATCTTCACCATTGCAGCTGCAAACTTCCTCTGGAAGAGCATGGGATTGCCCGCGAGCTGCCTCACCTTCGCGGCCGTGGCCCATGTCGACGTGAGGGTCTGGTCGGAAGTGAACAGACCTCGGTTCACCAACAGGTTCCTGTAGTAGCTGGTGTCGAACGTGAAGGGGCTCGGTGAATCCATGGGAACCACGCTGTTGCTCCGTGGAGGGCACCGCCTCTTCAACTGGGCAGCTCGCTTTCTTGCTGTAGTTGTAAAGCCGGTTGGCGAAGGAAGGGCAGTGCGTAAAGCCATCGGTATGTGCTCCTACGCGAGATTGATAGGATAAAACGAAATTTTGTATAAGAACAAATATAAGTAGGTCATAATAAATAATAAAATTAAACAAAAATTATAATTAAATAAAATATTAAGATTTAAGTAGAAAATCACATGAATGATAAAAATTACAAGATAAGCAGAGAAAATTTATTATAAAAATAATGAATATACAAATCTCAGAATTTCTTGTCGAAAATTCAAACAATAATCACAAGGATTGTCATTGTACACAATATCCAAAATCTAATTTGATCTAACCTTAGATGATAACACTGCTTGGCTAATTGAGAATAGTCTCTGTATTATCCTTTTCTTCTTTCCTTTTCTTTTTCACAATCATGTCCCTTTTTTTCTTCCCTATCACCACACATCTTGGTTAAAAGGGTTAGGATTTAGGTTAAATGAGAAAAGAGAGTTTAGGCTAAAGTGGGTTGTGAGCTATTAAAGCCCACTATGGGCTGAACCAATAGGTTGTCTGCCCAACAACCTTCCGATTCAACCTATAAGGGAGGCTATCTTATGACTCCTCAATGTGAAGCCATATCGACTAGCTGTCGGCATGTCTCCTGTCTTTTTTTCAGTAAGGTCTTTGTCAACATGTTTGCTCCGTTGTTATCAATGTGAATTCTCTGAAGTTACAACTGTTTCTCTTCAAGTACATTTCGAATCCAATGGTATATGATATCTATGTGTTTTGGCTTGGAATAAAAAATTGAGTTCTTAAACAAATGGATGATGCTCTATTATCATAGTACACGACATAATTTTTATGTTTCAACCCCAATTCTTGTAATAATTTTTTTATCAATAATATTTCTTTGTAAACTTCTATAGCAATAATATATTCTACCTATGTGATGAAGAAAGCAACACACCTTTGTAATCTAGATTATCATAACACAACTTCCCCTGCAAAAGTGAGTACAAAACCTAATGTAGACTTTCTTATATCAATATCTTTTGTCATATCTGTATCTGTATAATCTATCAACACAGGTTGTCACAGACTTAGCTAGTTTTGCCTAAGTCGTGCGGCACCCTTGCATATCCGTCCGCAAAGGTCAGCCTCCCCGAAACCTCCCATGGTCCCTTAGGACCTACAAAAGAGAAAACGGGTTAAGGAAAGCACCTCAATTGAGATCCACTAACATTTCAGAAAATACTTTATAGACAATGCAAGTTACAAATAGACTTTACAAGCTCTGAACAATTGCACAATAAAGGGTCAAAATGGTCCACTATAGACCGAATATCTCTCATAAGCGTCCATATGACATAACCTTTATTTACAAGCCTAAGAAGGCCACCAAACCTAACTAAAATGGGGTTGTTATGCCTTCGATCGTCCCTCTACATGTTGTGCAAAGCATGAACAAATCAAAAGACATAAACATACATAAACATTACATCCAATATCCTATTTAGAAGTTTGTCCGTGACATTCTCCCCATTTATTCCTTCGACGTTCTCGTCGAAGCCTTTGCCGACACTACAACTCCTCGCCTTTGCTGAGTCTTCAATCTTCTGCTCCAACTGCAATGCGCCTCTTGGCTCCCAACTGCTCTTCGCTGTTATTTTTGAGTAGTCGAACCTTTGATCCGCTATGCTGCTTCAACTCGCCAATGACTCTGACTCTAGTATGGGGTTGGCTGAGTTATGTTGATCCATGTTGGTTCCTGCGGATCCTCCAGATGAAGGAAATGACCATCCTTACTATGCGCCAGTCTCTCAAATGTCTCTTGCTGCTTGAACTGGGTGGATGCTTGTTGGAGTTTTAACGAGCATCACCTCATAAACTTTTGATGTTTTGGGTCATTCCTTCACAAAATTTGCCCATCGACTCTTCTTTCACTTAGTTGTCACTTCCAAGTAGATTTGTATCACTTTCGCTTTCGATTGGCATTCTGTTGGGAAACGAAGCAGATAATCTACTCTCAGTAGCACTAATCACCATTGGTGAGGATTTGACAACTATTGTCTTCCATTATCTTCGAAGGGTCTTTGAACCTGTGCATAGCTCCTCTTTTGGATAGATATGAGAATTTGGGTACTCGGTTTCACTCATTCTCTTAAGAGTTGAGAAGGTAATGGTTACTTGACTTTGCCCACCTCCTCAAAGGTGTACTTCATACATCGAGCTGGTTACTGACCTTCGTCTACTCTTTGCTCACACTTCTAAAGCACTCGAAGTGTTTGCACTCCTTGCATTGAGTTAACTACTGTGATTCACTTTCTCAATGCCATCGAACTTTTGGAATATAGGAAGTTTTCACCCCAACTTGGAGTAAGTCTCTAATAGTTTTGGTCGCTTTTGGGATTGTACCATCTTCTCCATCAACCCTGCCGCCTACTCTACTGAGTAGCAAAGGTACAACACCGCGTATTGCCTGCTTTGTTCCTTGGTCATGCATTCTTGCATGACCCGAAGTCCTTCACTTTCGGCTATCTTGATGAGAAGCTCATTGACACTAGTCTTACCAAGTTCCTTGGCCTCTGCCCTTTAGCCTTGTCTTGGTACTTGGAGTTTGCCTCTGCTTGTTCTACCTTCTCGGCCCCTTTCATGACCAAGCACTCTCCCTCCATGAGAGCAAAGGATCAATGGCTTTCACGGAAGTTTTGCCTCTATAGTACTCTGGCGCTGCTATGCCCATGGCCCTACTATCCGTCACCTTGTATCTTAATCCCTTTCCTTCATGATCAGTAGATATGTCTCTATGGTTCTCCTCCGAGTCCATTTCCATTCTAACTGATGCTTGATTTTGGGTAGCTAAGTCCTTCTGGACTCATCGTCACTTCCTCGCCCATTTCGACCCCCTGCTTCAACACCTATGTATTCTCCAAGCAGCTCCCTTTGGTCGATGGAAAGACAGACTACAAATCTCATACATGGCCTCTGCCATCATGTTATAGGGTTTGCATCGATTCTGCTCTCCTTAGCTTCCTTGGTAGCAACGTTCGCTTACTCGACCTTATCCTCTAACTTATTAGGCTCCCTTAAGCGAATATAGGCTCTGGAGTAGTCTAACTCTCTAGCTACTTCGATCATACCTCTGCATGCGCAAGTCCCTCCCATGGGACTCACTGGTACTTGCATTCGAACTTTTCCCTCGATGGAACAAAGCCCCCATATGCTGATAACCAAGATTTTTATCCGATGCAAAACTCGATTCACGCACGGAAGACCCGCATCTGCGGTACCATGGCCTTCAATCCTTAAATCCATAGCCTTCTTGCCATTGTGTTGTTCACCGAAGTGGAGCTCCCAATAGCTCCTAATCATACCTCCATATGATATAGTCCCTTTAAGGGACTATGTCCTGTGTATCTCATTGCCACGAACTATTCCACCATGATCTACTATACTATGTCACCTCTTGGTGACATCTCCATTGCATTCTAATCCTTATGGGATTAACTCGAATTGTGATCCCTCTATGTGTGGCCTCGGTTAATACATCGCAAGGTCTCTTCCACCTTTGATTTTGTTCTCTCCTTCGGCAATCGACCTTCATCCACCCGCTCTTAGGTTACACTTAGATGAAGCACCACTCTAGGATAGTCTGCCACCTAGTAGATCCCGAAGTCCACTAACTTCGTTGAAAATGGTGCACCATTGTCTGGATCTTAGGCCCTTGCCCCTACCAACACAATCTTCGCTATGCACTGCTTCCTTCATGGCAACTTAAATGACAACACTATGGCATATTCTTCAAGAGTACCTGCCTCTGCATCTTCTTGCCCCGTGTCAATGTCTTCTGAACCCAACTTCGCCTCCGTAAGTTGAGTCGCCTTAGTTCCTCGATCAAATGCTTCTCCGAGATAAGGTGCATGTGCCCAAAATCCCCCTTCATCTTTGGCACCATGCAAGATGAATCCACTCCATCAGAATGAAGGACCCATGGAACAACATAATCTTACTCTTGCCTCTGCAAGAGTTCATGTCCTTGACCTCTGTCCAAAGAAAGCTCTGTGCCTCCGCTCCATGTTACATTTTCTATGTCAGCTCACTTCATGCGACTTGGGTACTTCGCCAAGTTACACCCAAGTTGCTTCGCTCCTCATTTTGCATTGAATTGATGGTGGCCCTCACGCCCACCATTCCACGGGTCAGCCCACCCTTGAGTCTGATCTTCATATCGACTCTAAGTGTGCCTTCATTTATATTACTTTGAGTCGCTCTCTCACTTGATCTCGTAATGCATCCACCAATGCATTCTCTCAAGTGAGATCACGTGATGACTCCTCGTCGCTCACTCGGTCCATTAAGCTTCGTGGAGTTGTTATTTTTGAGGTACTCCTCCTCAACATGTACAGTCTATTGCACATAATTCTTCTTCTAGAGAGCCGGGATTTATCCCTCCTGGATATCTATCCCATTAGAGCAATATCTCTCTTCATTTCCTTCACTCTGAAAGTTTCAGAGACCACCATCCCCTTGGACTACACCGATTTGCTAAACAAATTGTGTATTATTCTGCCTCCTGCAAACGCACTTGCTAGATTGCGACTCCACATCAATACAACCCCCGCTACACACTTCAACATTCTATGGACGTATCATTCTTATGTCGAAGAGAAAGTTTCAATACTCCATGGCACTAAGTTTCGGTCGCCTTGGGATAGCCACGAACATTCCATCGTCCGCATATAAGCCCTTGCATGAGTACCTAATTCTTCGAGTTAGCAATTCCTCTCAATTTTGTGAGTTTTGCACAACTCTTTTGGTCGCTGAGCAACTCATTCCACCTTGCATGGTCTCATCTTTTACCAAGCGCCTCGCTTGCCTTGAGCACCATCAACTATAGTTGTCAACGTTGAGTCGTAGCTTGAACTCAATCATCCCAACCTTTGTGCGCTACGTATTCTTCTAAGCTTGCTTGTTCTCGTAGTGCCTCTTGCGTGAAGGGTTGGTCATTCTTCTGAATGTTAATCTCAAATGCCCGCTCCTACAAGCGACTCCTTTTCTCTACATCTCCATGCCCGTTTTCCCCCAAATGATTGTGCGTGTGCTAACTACCCTTAACGTAGCCCCGCTAGGTATATTTACATGCCAAGTGTTTCTATGAGTGCTTGTCCCACTCTGATACCATCTATCACGGACTTAGCTGGTTTTGCGTAAGTCGTGCGGTACCCTTGCGTGTCCGTCCGCAAAGGTCAACCTCCCCGAAACCTCCTATGGTCCTTTAGGACTTACAAAAGAGAAAATAGGTTAGGGAAAGCGCCTCAATCGGGATCCATAAGCAAACATTTCATGAAATACTTTATATACAATGCAAATTACAAACATACTTTATAAGCTCTAAACGATTGCATAACAAAGGGTCAAAATGGTCCACTATATGTCGAATATCTCTCACAAGTGTTCACATGATACAATATTTATTCACAAGTCTAAGAAGGCCACCAAACCCAACTAAAAATCGACTGTTATGCATTCGACTATCCCTCTACATGTTGGGCAAAGCATGAACAAACCAAAAGATACGGACATACATAAGCATTACATCCAACATCATGTTTAGAAGTTTGTCCGTGACAAGGTGGTCTACCTCGAAAGCTTAAACAAACCTTAGAGCTCCATTTGAGATATTTAAAGGTCCACTACATTGCTGTCCAGTGCTCTTTGCTTGGATTTGCAAGAAATATGTTAGTAACACCTATTACATATGCAATGTCTGGTCTCGTACATACCATCACGTACATTAAACTTCTAATTATTAAAGCATAAGGAACCTTTTACATTTTTTCCTTTTAATCATTTGACAGACTCTACTTTGAGCACAACTTGAAGTGACCTGAAAGAGGAGAACCAACTAGCTTTGCATTGCTCATATTGAACTTTTTCAATACCTTCTCAATATATTTCTCATATGACAACCAAATCTTCTTGTTTTTTCTATCACAGAAAATCTGCATGCCCAGTATTTGCTTTGTTGGTCCTATGTCCTTCATTGTAAAGGACTCACTCGGTTTCTTCTTTAACCTGTCAATTGTAGATATATCTTTCCTAAGAATAAGCATATCATCAATATAAAGTAAAATAATAATAAAATTCTTACTAAACCGTTTGATATACACACAATGATCTGAAACCATTCTTTTATATCTAAATGAATCAAATTTTCTGTACCACTATCTTAGAGCTTACTTCAACCCATACAAGCTCTTCCTCAAATTATAGATAAAATTTTCTTTACCTTTGATTTTGAAGCCTTCTGGTTGCTCCATATAAATTTTTTCCTTCAAATCACCATAGATGAAAGCTATCTTTATATCCAACTAGTAGCAATACTAAGAGTAACATGAATAGAAGACACTTTAATAATAGGACAAAAAATCTCTTCAAAGTCAATACATTTCCTTTAACCGAAGCCTTTCACAACTATTTTAGCTTTATACTCTGGTTGAGAATAATATTCTTGATTCTTAACCTGATAACCCACTTGTTCTTTAAGACCTTCATTCATTTTAGTAGTTGTATCAAATCATATATGTGGTTTTTCTGTAGAGCATACATCTCTTCTTGCATAGCAACTAACCACTTCTTTTTCTGTTCACTTTCAATTACTTCTTAGTAATTTTCTGGTTCACCTACATCAGTAAGCATTACATACTCATATGTAGAGTATTTTTTGGAAGGTTAAGATCTTATCAACTGAGGTTTTGTGAGAAGTTGCTCCCCAACTTCTTCTTGCTCAACATGTCCTACAGGTAGATCAAAATCGGGCTCTACACCATCGTTCTACACGTCTGTCCTATCACCCTATATATTGGGAGTAATTGAGTCATAATTTGCTAATCCTTTTGCATAAGTCTTGATTGATGTCTCCTTTAAATCCTTAATGGTTTAATCCTAAAAGAAAATCATATCTCTGCTTTTAAGCACATTCTGCTTTTCTATATCTCAAAGCCTATAACCAAACTGATCATGTGAGTAACCAAGAAAAATACATTCTTTAGTCTTACCATTCAGCTTGGATCTCTCATTGTTTAGAATATATGCAAATACACGATAACCAAACACTCTCAAATGCTTGTAGAAAATATTTTTTCCTAACTATACATGCTCTGTAATATCACCATCTAGGGTTGTACAATGTGACAAGTTAATCACATCAACTGTAGTCGTCAAAGTCTCATCTCAAAACCTTCTGGGTATCTTGGCCTATGAAAGCATACATATAATCTTTTCCATGATTGTGTGGTTCAGTCTCTCTGCAATTGTATTATGCTAAGGTGTATCAGGAACTATCACCTCATGTTGGATATCATGTGACCTGCAATAATTAATAAACAATCTTATGTGCTTACCACCATTATCCGATCTTATGTATTTCAATTGTCTTTCTATCTCCCTTTCAACTCTAGCATGAAAGTTTTGAAGACATTAATAACTTGATCTTTGATCTTTATAGCACAGGCCCAAACTTTTCTGGAAAAGTTATCTATAAAAGTGACAAAATAAAGTACACTACTAATACCAAAAACATTAACCGATCCACTAGAAATTTTTGTCATCAAAAGACCAAATATATCTATATAAATACGGTTTGAGGCATGCAACTTTCTAGATAAAGTAGAACTAACAAATGAATCTCTATATTGTTTACTAACAAAACAATCAATACAATGATTCAGACATGTATATTTGAGGTTTGACAATACCTATCTCTTGAAAAGAACTTGTAGTCCCTTCTCGCTTATGTGTCTCAGTCGCCTATGCCACAACTCCATCCTGAAATCTTTCTATGTAGCGTTTAACTGTTCACCACAAGCTTTAGCCTGCAACCTGTATAAGGTATGATATTTCTTTTCACTAGCTATAACAAAAGAACTTTTGCTGGGCTTCCATTGCCCTCTATGAAATCGACCATCATAGTCTTCATCATCTAGCCTTTCAACTGAAATTAAATTCAGCCTTAAGTCAATCACATGCCTCATATTCTTAAGCACCAACTTACAACCAAGATTGGTCTTTATATAGATATCAACCATGCTAATGATGCTTGCCCTACCATAGTTGCCCATCTTGACAACACCAAAATTTTTAGACTTGTAAGTAGCAAACAACTCCCTCCATGATGTAGCATGATAAGAAGTACATGTGTCAATCACCCACTCAAGATCCTGACATACAAAAAAAAATATTATCAAAAGAAGACAAAATCATATAATCACCACCTAGTACTATAACTGTGGTATTATCTTTTGATTCTATAGACTCTACTTCTTTCCCATTTTTCTTGTTCTTCTTAGATTACTTGCATTGATTCTTATAATGTCCTTTCTCACCATAGTTATAGCAAACAATATCTTTTCTTGATGTTGACTTGCTTCTACCCATGCATAAGCCGCTTCTATCCTTGGATTTTGACCTTCCTTTGTTATATGAAATAAGTGTTTGTAAATTAATCTGAGATGTTGTTGAATACTTTCTCAACTTCTCATTCAACAAACTATTTATTACTTAACTCATGGTGACAACATCATTTGGCCTAGAATTACTAAGGGAAACTACTAGTGTCTCTTAACTTTCTAGCAATGAACTGAGAAGTAATATTGCTTGCAACTCATCATCAAGAGACATGTTCATAGAGGATAATCGGTTAGTGATACTCTACATTTTATTCAACGAAGCTTTGGGTTGAAATTAGAATTTAGAACCAAGAAAAACTTAGTACAGCCGGAAATTAGTACCTGCAATCGTGTCTTTATTGTGTCTAGAGGAGTTGTGACACAAGATGCCACAGCACCTGCAATGATACCACCAGTTGCTTGAACACAAACTATCTTTGACTGGCTAGGAACATATTCCTTGTCATTGCCATGACCTAGGAGCCTGCCATGATGTAGACCAGCAAATATATGTAGATAATTCTTGCTAATATGAGGCACATAAATATGAAACATAAACAAACACACAAAGATAAGCTTGTGAATGTTTGCTAGTGCACATGCACACATAGAAAAAGGAAACATGGAGAGTGAGCAAGTGCACCTCTTGCATACATGTATATTCAGGTCAGTGGACGCACATCCACTGAGAAGGTAGAACTTTCAACGGATTGGATTTTTCCAAAGACAGTTTGAACTGGATAAGAATTAGCTCTGATCCAACAATATGACTGGCAATTCAATCTAGGTTATAATCCAACATAAATCTGTTTAATAGGCGATAGAAGCACCCTCTTTATATTTCAGGTTTACAAGTTTTCTGATCAAGAAAGCTTTATTGTCAGTTGTTTTTCTTTTATAGAGACCTTCAGCTTTTTCTAAAGAGAGTATGCAGAACTTTCGGTAGAAACATGATAAAAGACATTGTCATCAAATCATTATCGAATAAACCCAACTGTTTTTCGGTATAACCTCTTCCACTCATCATCTGTCATAGTTGTGGGTTTTGCACTATCCCTTTGCAAAGTCCATACAAATCCTTGCAACACAAGGGATCATTCATTCATGATTTCCATGTTATCTAATTGTTTCCATTCAAGCTAACCATGCGAGAAGTACTATCGATTTTCATGTTTGAATTAAAAAATTAAATCAAAATCTTACTTTGATACTAGTTGATGGGATAAAAAGCAACTTGTATATGAACAAATACAAGTAGGGCGTAACACATAATAAAATTATACAAAAATCACAATCAAATAAGACAGTAAAATTTATGTAAAAATCCATCCAATATGAAGGATAAAAATCATTGGACAAGCTAGAGAAAATACATTATAAGAATAATGAATATATAAATATCATAATCTCTTGCTCAAAATCCAAGCAACAATCACAAGAGAATAACTAGGATTGTGCATAATATTCCAAATCTCTCCAAGGAATTACAGCAATAGTTTACTATAAATCTGATTTAACCTAAGGTGATGATTGAGAATAGTCTCTGCGTTATTTTTGTCTTCTTCCCTTTCTTTTTTCTCTTATTTTTTTTCCCTAACTACCACTACTACCCCCTTTTTCTTCTCTAGTTGCCACACTTCTTGATGGTTAAAAAGATTAAGGTTTAGATTAAATGAGAAAATAGAGTTAAGGCTAAAGTGTGTTGTAGACTATTAAAGTCCATTATCGACTGAATCAATGGACTGTCCGCCCAACAGAGATCAATATATATATATATATATATATATATATATATATATATATATATATATATATATATATATATATATATATATATATATATATATATATATATATATATATATACACGCAATCGCCAGCCCACATGACATCTATTTGGTGGGACATTAACGCTTCTGATTATCTGAGAGTGTGATCATGTCATCTTGGCTCAAACCTTTCTTGGTAAAGAATGGAGTGAGGAGGCTGAGGTTAAAGGCTGGAGGAGGGAGATCGATCACATCGGCAGCCCTGGAAATCCTTCCATCCCTTCGTCCTGCAGGGACTTGGTAGAAACCTTTCTGTACTGCATTACCAACGATTTGCAAGTTGACAAGTATTACAAGACTCTAATTATATTGTACTGCGTGCTTTCAGTTTGAAACTGGATGAAGAGGAAGAAGAAGAAGAAGCAGGGGAAAGTTACATGTACAACACTATCTCTGGCTGCGAACGCGAGAATGTCTGCGCACGAGACTTTCCCTCCGCAGACAGCCTCCAACCTTCTCTTCGCTCTGTCAATGACTGCGAATCCTCGAAGGATTTTGTCGGGGGGTGTATCCTTCTCTGCAGTAGTTCTCCATGTTGAATCGATAAGGACCGATCCATCACAACCCTGATACGATCATATAACAGGATTGTACAACAACCAAGATGAAGAAAGGTACGTAATGGAGTAATATTTTACAGCCTTCTCAACCTCCTGCTTGACAATGAGCTCAGGTTTAGGGCAGATACGGGAGTAGAACCCCACTCTGAGCTGGGCTTCTGTTCTTGTTGCTGCGATCAGGCACAAGGCCACGACGATGGCAAGTGGCGTCGCTCCTCTTCTCAAAGCCATCTCTCTCGGAGATATATCGATGTGATGCAATGAGGCCTTCCACTGCATGCCCTATTTATAACGACGCGATCATTTCTCTTCCCCTCCCATTCGTGGTGCCAACCACGACGTGCATGTAAAGCGGATATTGATGTCGGTCAAGCAGTCCATGCCCAACTTTGTTACGTGAGCCTTTCCTACGTGCAAGATGTCGAGGGACCTATAACGGTGCTTTTTGTGGTGCTAATTGTAAATTGCAACATGTACGGTGCATGAGATATGCCAAGACCTGGTAACATGTCAAGGAGACTGGAACCTGCTGAAGCATCTTATGTACGAATGGATCCTTATCCGCTATTAATTTACTTGGTGCGGAAATGTATTGTCCATTAACTAAAGGTTTGAGGTTGGCGATCGCAGCGTATTCTAATCAGTGCAGAGCTGTCATCGTCAGAAACTTTGACCGTGTCAAGTGACTAAATAACAGTTTCTTGAATCAAGTAGTAATCGAGATCATACGGCGGCTTGTGGTTGGATACTATGGACTGAAGTGCCATTTCCTTTCATTTAACCTCGTTCTGGAGCTAAAGTGAGTATTTACTGTAAACACACAAAAGGAGTAATTTTGGTGTAAACTTAATGTGTCGAATTTTTATTCGACATATTTGTTCTAATTCGAGTTAATTAAAAGTAAATCATTCCCACTGAGTTATTCCAATAGGTTCTAATCAAGACTCCAAGTGGTGATACCTCAATCGGGGCCACGAATTGGATGCAATTGGTCAACTCGTGTAGGATTAATAGAATTGGAATAGAGAATCTATCAAATCTACGGATGAAGACCTGCGGTAAATAAGGTTCCAGTTTGTGGAACCTCAGTCAAAGCCAGAGACTTAGTGCAGCCAATACTGTAATAGAGTACGAGTCCCATTTAATTTGCTCGATTTGCGAGACTGACAGAACATAAATGAACTTAATTTCTCAAACATGTCATTCACACTAATTCTTATTCATCGATGAAACACACACCAAACAATAAATGATATCTCTTAATGCCCCATTGGTGATCTAACCTCAGGGATATAAGAGATTAAGAAAAATGAGATCCAATAGAACGGCATATGTTCCGGTGATCCGCGCTCATCAGTTGACTACTCTGCAGTTGGTACGTATCTCGCCTTGTTCACCGGTGAGGACGCCGATGCTCCCCATCTTCACCATGGCAGCTGCAAACTTCTTCTTGAAGAGCGCAGGCTTTTTGGCAAACCGCTTCACCAACGTCGCGGTACCGTGCTTGGACATGAGGGTCTGGTCCGATGTGAAGAGTCCGCGGTGCGCTAGGAGGTTCTTGTAGTAGCTGCTGTCGAACGTGAGGGGGCTTGGCGGATCCATGTCCACCTCGTTATCGCTCCCAGTTGGGCACTCGCCCCTCAGTTGGGAAGCATAGTTCGGGTCCAAGCTCGGGTCGGCCTTCACCGTCTGGCTGAAGTTGTAGAGCCTGTCGGAGAAGGCAGAACAGTGCGCGATGCCGATGGTGTGTGCTCCTGTGTACCAAAACGACACCGCAGTCGTCGTTACTCAGTGTCATGCACGAGGAGTTGATACCCTAAGTGTCATTCCAATCTTCACATACCTGAGAGAGCGACCATGTCATCACGGCTCAACCCTTTCGAGACGAACAACTTCGTGAGATTACCAAGTTTAAATGTTGGAGGAGGGAGATCGATCGTGTCATTTGATCGGGAGATCCTTCCATCTCTTCTGCCGGCAGGGACTGGGTAGTGAACTCCTCCGTACTGCACAACGCCGGTTCGATTCCGAGTTAGAAAGAGTTCTACATCGTAAACTGGAGTCCATAAACTATAAATCGATCGCTTCCAAGTCACTGCTACTGATTTTTCTCATGGTGTAGAAGACCAAGTTAAGTTAATGACCACTATGCTCTGGTAATCATGCGAGTGTGGAGTCAAAGAACGTTACATGTGCAACACTGTCTCGGGCGAGGAATGCAAGAATGTCTGCGCATGAGACCGTTCCTTTGCATTCAGCCTCCAACCTCTCCTTGACCTTGTCGATGACTTCAAACCCTTCATCTTCAACGGTTTCATTGGGTTTCCCATCCTTCTCAGCGGCATTGTCCTTGGTCGAGTCAATGAGAAGTGAGCCATCGCAACCCTGACACGATCCATCCCGAACACAACGTCAATCTCATTTACTCTTCAGCAAATCCTGAGAAGGTCAGGTAAACAAGTAAGATAAGGTGTCAAAGAGGAACTAACCCTCACGAAACAGTCATGGAAGTGCATCCTGAGAAGGTCAGAGCCAATGCCCTTGTCTTCCTGCAGAGCCTTATCAAGCTCCTCCTTAACGATCTCCTCCGCTTTAGGGCAGCTGTAGGAGTAGAAGCCAACTTTGAGATAGGCTTCTGTCCCCATTGCGCTGAGGCACAAGACCGCAATGATGGCTAGCGACATCTCTCCTCTTCCCAAAGCCATATTCCTCTAAATCTTAGTGGGCTCGGCTATGTGGTGTTGTGGTGCAATAAGAGTCTTCTCCCTCTTTATAGAGCAAAGACGCGCCAAATAATGCCCATTATCAGTGGTAGCCCCATGTGAAGCTGGAAGCTGTCACCAAACCATTACCCCTCTCCAAAAACTAAGACTACACCTAGCAGATACGTGAACGAATCACTGCCTTACAGCTCCTCAACACAACGTGGGGCCCAGTCTGGCGACCGGTGACATGAGTGCTTAGCTCGAATGCTGTCCCGCCATTAGCTAATCATGTGCGAGTTTGTCATGCAGCTTCGGCTGCTACTGAAATAAGTCAGAGCTTCTGTCGTGGTAAATGTTACAAATTGAAACATAATTCATGTGCACTGTCAGGATGCGAAACAATATGCATTAAGAATCTCCAAAAATCACAGGGGTCGGCTAACTAATGCATATTTTAGCTAGCATTATAGAGACATGGACGGTTCACCAAGAACATGTGGCCAAAAATGCATATTTTAAAGATAAAATGGTAGATCGTCCAGTTGAAAGAACAAGGAATTGATTTGGCTGCTTGCTTCCATGTGAGTGGTCATCGAATTACGTGATCGATGAATTAAGAGTGAGAGATGAGTCTTCTTTATTCGCATTTTGTGTTGGAGACGAAGAAAATTTTGTGCATTAATGCGGGAGATAGAGGGATTTGGGCTGTCCAGCCAACCATCACCCAATATTCTGATGGTCTCTGCCTCCATGCATTTGCTGTTTGATGTGATCCAGGTTTCAGTGGTTACACCAAGTTGAATCCTGCAAATAACCAATCTGATAAGGATCGCATCGGCTTTATGGCGTTCCTGTTAAGTTCCATATCACAGCGTGGCAACAGTCAAAGAACGAAAGACTCTGTCGGCGACTCTGTACAATAAGCATGCTTGGACCGGATTTCTTGACCTAATTTGGGCCCACACATTATATATAATTTGGACACGGTCCACTATGTCATTACATTTACTTTAGAGCAGCTGTTCTTTGGTGTAGTCTATTAGAGGCCTTCCTGTTAAGAAATTTACACACTATAGAGATCGATTGATGAGCCAATGCTGCTTTACAGCGACAGGATTGTCAAGACAATCCTATTGTCGGTAGTATAATTTGTTCTGAGAAAAAGGTCTGATAATATATGAAACCTTCGTCCCTCTTTCATGTTTCAATTTAATGTGGTTGTTGGTTGGTCGCTGTGCTTGTGAATCTTGGATTAGGACATGATGCCTGCTCTCAAGTCTTATCCATCTGTTATTGGGGTTATTTTAATCTCCTCACCATGTGGGTTGAAACACAGGGCTCCACCCGTGGGAGACTGCATCGATCGACTCATGAAGTGGTCGCTAATTTCATCTTGCAACGGGTTTGATTCAACGTCATCGCTGGAACCCATCATAGCGGTTTGTACCCACAACTCGTGGGATCCAATTCGCAATATCCGTTACTGTTAACGGAGCAAGTACGAATAACGGGTATGGACTTCGTTTAGGATCCACATACCCAATATAATAATCAAGCAGTAACAGCTTCAGATGGGGCTCCCTGCATTATTGGTCATGTGACCAAATGCATCGGACATCACAGAAATAACAGTTGTGCTGAAAATTGTTCTCTTCCAAGAAAATGATGGGGATGGTAACATTTAATCGATTCCCGTAACAACAGTAATAAAAAAAGTCAAATTATTGTTGTCATTATTAATTCAACTAATCTGAGTAAGTAGGGAGAGTTAGCGTTGCAATAAGCGACCGATTTGGGTTGGACACGAGACCGCTTCACATCACACGATGAGGACCGACAACTTCCAACTTGCATTTGGTCGTCTGTGGCTGATACCACGTATTGCAATTGTCGAATTGCTCGGTAGTTTCAACTTCTCCATCGGCGGCTTCTACATCAATGATTGCATTGCATTATCATCGACCGTAGCAGGAGATCCAATTCTACATCAATGATTGAAGATATAAGACCATAGCCAGTGGTGTGGCTTTTGCTTTGCACTAAAATATAATAAAAGTTCAACACCATAAAGAAAAAGGAGAAAGAAATCTCAGCTCATTTCACCGACACGAACAGATGAGATGATTCCCTAAACATGTCTTTGACACCCTCATTATTCATCAAAGATAGACATATTTCAAGAAGGGAGGAGAAGAAGAAGAAGAAGAATCACATGAAACAATACAGGCAATCTCCAACAAATAAAATATACATATATAAGATGATGAAGTACTCCACCGAAAGGGATCTGTCTCGTTTGTCAATGGCAGTCATCATCAGTTGATCTTCCTGCAATTGGCGCGAACCTCGCCCTCGCTCCCGGTGAGGATTCCGATCTCGCCCATCTTCACTATGGCAGCCGCGAACTTCCGCTGGAAGCGCTTGTAGTTGCTCGCGAGCCGCTTCACCTGCGTCGTCGTGCCCTGCGTGGAAAGGAGGGTCTGGTCCGAGATGAACAGCCCTCGGTTCTTCAGGAGGCTCCTGTAGTAATGGTTGTCGAACCTTTGAGGGCTTTTCGGGTCCATCGACACCGTGTTGTTGCTGCCCGGAGGGCACTGCTTCCGCAGCGCCTTTGCGTACTTCTGATCCAGCGTCTCGTCTGTGTCGTACAGCCTGTCGGTGAAGGCGTCACAGTGCGCGATGCCGACCGTGTGCGCTCCTGCACGCGCGTGGAAGCTATCTCAGATCTCTCTGCGTGCGCATTTGATTATGTAGTGAGTCGCGGGAGCTTCTTAATTATTACCTGAAAGAGTGATCATGTCATTTTGGCTCAACCCCTTGGAGATGAACAACTTTGTGAGCTCAGTGAGGTCAAGGGCCGGCGAAGGGAGAATGCTCGTGTCGCCTTCCTTGGATACCGTTCCATCTTTTCTGCCTGCAGGGACTCTGTAGTGAATTCCTCCGTACTGTCCAATACCACCAGTTCAATCCCAAGTTAAATGACTACATCGAGAAGCTAATGCTGATATCAATCGCATGAATCGGCGGCAGGGGAATACAGAGCATCAATGAAGCTCACATGTACGACGCTGTCTCTGGCGGCGAATGCCAGAAGGTCTGCGCACGAGACGACTCCTTTGCAGGCGGCCTCCAACTTTTCCTTGATAGCGTCGATAATCTCAAATCCTTCGAGGGTTAGATTGACTTGTGCATCCTTCTCGGCGGTGTTGTCCTCTGTCGAATCGATAAGAACCGAGCCATCGCAACCCTGGTGTGGTGTGCACGGCCATTCATCCAATTCCAACACAAACGAATCCGTGTATGCAAATATACATCAAGGTGTCGAGAAGGAACTCACCCTCACGAAGCAGTCATGGAAGTGCATCCGGAGAAGGTCAGCACCGACGCCAGGGTCATCTATCAGAGCCTTCTCGACCTCCTCCTTAACAATGAGCTCAGCTGCTGGGCAGCCATAGGAGTAGTATCCAACCTTGAGTTGGGCGTCCGCCCCGAGTGCGCTCAGGCACAAGGCCACGACGAGGGCCACCAGCATCGCTCCTCTTCCCCACGCCATGTCTCCCCAATTCGCTCCGCCCCGTGCTATGCAGCAACAATGCCTCCCATTGTCATCTCATAAATAGCAATAAGAGAGGTCAGGATTTATCCCAGCAGCTGCTTTTCCTATTAACCCCGTTGCAGTAGCAACGTCTATACCTTGCAAGTTGCAAGGCTGGAAACGATGTCCCCCGACGTCGTACCCGATGTATGATACGGTCCCGAAACTATACTGCAAAGTGAAAGGTGAATGAATGAATCATTGTACGTTCTGCAAAGATAAAAAGCCATTGTTTTCTTTCAAGAGAGAGAAAGGAGAGAAGAATTACTGAATGATCACAAGCACACAGAAAAAAGACACATCACTGCCTGACAAATTCGACTCATCATATCATTGACGCGGGCATGAATTTTCTTCTTCTTTTTTATGCCACCCCCACCACCGTTTGCTGGCAGTAGGATCGCAGAGTGATGGCCCAATGACCAGTGGTCCTTTTGGCCGTGAGAGAGTCGATGAGATAGCGTGATTGTCCACCTCCATGGCATGTGTTACACAAGCACAGGAACCTGAAGTGGAACCTACGCCATAGCAAGCCAAGGAGACGAACCTAATAGTGTAAGTACAACAGGTACTCCGCCAGCGATCATCGAGATGGAAGAGAGAGGAAATGAACTCGACCACAGAGGCAGATGGGTACACTGGGAAGACACGATTTCCTCGAGATAAATGAGCTGTCGTCCTCCAAGATGGAGACGGGTTACCTAAATCCACTGCACGAAACTTGCTCATCTTGTTTGGGGGTGATGCGAGCCATACGCTAAACCACATTCTATCTTATACACATGGGCTTCAGTGACCGCAGATACGGAAAGTGGCACCGCAGACGTCCTATCACATGATAAGAAGCATTCTTACTAGCCTGTAAATGATGTCCCTGTCGTGATGGTATCAGATTGGATCCTTTTAAGATCCAAATCTGAACTAATAAGTTTCTGGATTATATTAGGTTCAGTCGATTGTTACATTTGTATGGATTCAGTTCAATATTATATAAGTGATACATCTTATATTCGAGTATATCTATGAATATTATATAAGCCATTTGGTGAAACAAAAATTAAATAATATATAGTATAATATTAATTATATAAATTAATGATATATATGCAAAAAATTTAGATCAAATTTTGTTAATAATATTCATAAATGTATTGGCTTCTTTTTTAATAGTAATTTTTTGGTATCACTGTTTACTCTTTGTTTTATCCAATGGTTAATTGATAATTACGTAATATTCTTGCACGTGAGATAAGTTCATAAGTACATTAGGTGTCCTACTCACAGCCTATGTTTTTCGATTTTATGGTCACATAATTGAATTTTCTTTTATCAATTTAGTTTAGAAAAAAATCCAAAAACGACAACCTCGTCAGAATAGACTGTGCTAATCAGTGATTGAATGGTTAAGCCTTTCTATTATATTATCGGAAACAGATCGAGGATTTAGATTTGAGTGGCAACACCTGCCTAATTGGTTCACAGGATTCATGCAACCTTTCTATTATATTATCGGAAACTGATGGTGACTTGGCCAATCAAGAGCAATGCACATTCACGATGACTGGTTTTTAAAGTCTTTTGGATCTTTTCAGTCCATTTGGGTTTTTTTTATTTTTAATGTGACCAACATAATTCAATCCAGCGCCAATGGGCTCCACATCAATCTGAAAATAATCAAACTTTATTATTTAGAAGTAAAAAGACAAGATCAAAACTATTACGTATTGTTATGGGAAAATATTGTTTATATCATCCAACATTGTTCTTCTAACTAATATGGAAATCTCTACTCTGTTGAGATCTACTCTGTTGAAGAAAATCTTTTATTATGTTGAGGAAAATCCTCTTTTCTAATCCCTATAAATAGGAGAAGGATATGTTAATATATTCAAGCTAAATTTACTTCAATAAAGTTTTTTCAATAATTATTCTTATCTTATATTATTTTCATCATGGTATCAGAGTCACTTGCCTAGAGCAATTTCTCTTCTTATTATCGACTCATCTGTTGCTTCTCCATCTCCGACTGCAAAAGAAAAAGCTTTCTACTACTGCTTTTCTATAGTCAGGCCATAAGTGCGATAAATCTTTTCTCCTCGGCGAACGACAAATATCTTCTCCACTGCCACTCTGCACCAACGTTTGTTCCCTTCCGTTGTGTCATCTTTAGTGCTACGCTCACCAGCACTACCCCACCTTTCCTCCTTTGCTATAGCCTTCTTTTCTATTGTAGCATCATTGCAGCTTCCTCCTCTATTGTACTTCTATTGTAGCTTTCTCCTCTGCTGTAGCTTCCTCTGCTATAGCATCGTAGCTTTTTCTATTACTGTAGCTTTTTCCTCTACTGCAATCATCGCCGTCGCAACTGCAACAATAGCAATAGCAACAACAGCAGCAGTGATCTGCTCTTGCCCTACTCACGAAGCCTCTGGCTCATAAACCATTCTTTGCATCGATCCAAGATTGATATCCTTGACAGGAGCACCATCTTACGGGGGCATGATAGAAGATAAGATTTCCCCAACTATATGAGGAAATCTCTCTATTAGGAAAATCCTCTATTCTGATGAGGGAAGCTTCTGTTCTTATCTTCTATTATTTTCATCAGAAATCATAAGCTTCAAAATCTCTATGATCCTATAGGTAAGATCGACACAAAGGGCACGTCCATCGGCCCTCATCCATCCATGAGTCGACGCATGCCATGTGGAAAGCATGAGCGTAGTTGCTGAGCTCCCTCACCTCATGGCTTCCCTCGAAGCTTCGCATGCAAATAACACAAACATGCTTTCCCTCTTCCTCCCGCGTCGCCCACCTCTCGACGAGGCGCTCGAACTTCACCACTGGTAGCCTCGTTTTCAGCGACGTCGGCAACAACGGCGGCCTTATATCCATGTGAGGAAAATCCTCTATTATGTTGAGGAAAATCCTCTCTCCTAATCCCTATAAATAGGGATTATCTTCAATATATTCAAGCTAAATTTACTTCAATAATTGTTCTTATCTTCTATTATTTTCATCACTCCTAAGGTAAAAATATTATGCTTCCGATATGTCACCTGCATGAAGACCTAGGTCTGAAGGGGTTTCTTGATCTGATTTCTCTGATGCTCAAGTTAATAATATAAGGTCCTAAAATGCGGGTTCAAGTAATTCAAAAAGAGTGAGTTCCTTCTCTATTTTTCTATTTAGGATGTTGATAGGGCATATTTTGGCACAACTTGCATGGCAACGGGCAGTAGCCTCCTTATGCTGATGTGGCGATGCACGCTAACAAAGTACCTAAAATTTGAGGGCGATAGAAGTTGTACCCATGTAGCTTGGATCTATGCGAGGCAACACTACCCTACCTCAAGCCGTCCGTGATCATGCAAGATGGTGCCGCATGGTGCGGAGCTGTGTAGGTCCACCGGTGTCGCGCGAAAAGCATGAGTTGACCTCCCAAGATATCGTAGATCATTAACGAGCCTCATACAATCAACCCTCCAACAAATAAGTATACAAGCTAATCTCCTCCCCATAATAAAGGAGCACACTTCAAACACCTATATACCACCATGAGTTGACTTAAACTTCGAAAGGGTCAAGTCGAGAATCCCCCTTCCAACATTAACTTTTTTTCTTAGCAGGAAGGAGCAGTAATCAAAGGCTCGCCTCGAGCTGACCGATGAGGTGCTCCCCAACCTGACTTAGTTCTCCTGTCACATCACTAGATCCTCATATGGGTGACACTGCATCTTGAGACTGAACCTAGTCGTGCCGACTCTTTTGCCACAACATTAAGTTTCATAATAGATATGTTTTTATATTTTTGAAAGAGCAGAAGTAAGTTTATAATGACTTTCTTTTATCATAAAAAAGGAAAAAGGGATTTAGAAGAATCTATGTTTTGAAAGCCGATGGAGGATAATTTAGATCTTATGTGGGAATTGCATGTCAACTAACGATAGATTTCCTATCACATACTAAATAAGCTTTACAAAAGTCGATAACATGTGCAAAATATAAATAAAATTAATTCTATAAACGAGGATAAAACTTTAGAAAATAATTCATCGAAAACAAGTTTTAGAGTTATCTTAAATTATTTTAGCATTGCTTTTTACGAGTCCCTTATTTTAATGGCTTTTTTGGGATCCTCCGTTGTTAAGGAGAGTCCACGTTTGGGGTCCTGATTGATAAGATATGCACTGATAGATGATTGTGTGTCTTCTTTAGTAGATTCCTAGATAAAAGACAGCAAGATGTTCATTCGGCACAAGAAAACAATGCATAGTTTTGTTGATGGGATGATGCATAGTGTGTTCAACACACCTACTTTGATCCATAAAAGTTCCCCCAATACATCTCACTTTTTCGTTTGTTTTGTTGGGAAGCAATTCGCTTTTGTGAGACCACTCCAAGTGAGTAAAGAAGATAAGGCTCAAACTCCGGTGGTTACTATGTTTAGGTCAAGATAAGAATGATTACTCGTTTCTTTTTTTTTGTCGATGGGATGATGAGTAGGAACGATTAATCTGTTCACAAAGCAGATTAAGCAACCCTGGGGACTAATTAACAATTAGGAATAAGAAATCCCCAAAGCGAAAAGGCTGCCGGAATTTTATTTATTATATATGAAAATCCTTTGCTATTTGAAAATGTGTTACTTCGTCAAATAAATATCATTAAAGTTATATTTTATTCACATGACAGACTCTTAAATTTTGTAAGATTATGATCGATATAAATGTAAATCATCATTGGTTTCATTATACCACAGTCATTATTAGTATTGTAGCACCAACACATCATCATTATGATTAGTAGTATCATCTGGCTATCATATTATCATCATCATCATTATCATTATCGTTCGTCATTTTATTACTATCAATACAACAAATTTCATCATTAATCGCTTCAATTCAAATCAGTAATTATATTATCATGACACCATATCATTGTAACATCACTATCCAAGGTATCATCAGTAGTATTTCAAGCTAATCAAAATTGGAGCCTAGTTAACTAAATCGATCATGCCAAGATTCATTGGAGAGGGGAATAGTTCTTGATTCAAGAATATTTTTTTATTATTCTTACACAAGACCTCAAACTTATTTTAGCATCGGAGGAGTGATCCCATCGAGCGCACTCCCGATATTAATTTCATGACATCCTTAAGGAAGCGAATTAGGTTTTCTCGACTTCTTAACAAGCACCTTCATTTATCATCATTATCACTATTACCGGTACAAAATATGAATTAATAAAGAAAATAGAGACAATAAAGTTGAATAGTATTTTATTAGCACTACAATAACAAGACATTGCATTAGAACGTAGGAAGCATTCTTTTGTAGGCCATATAGATTTCTACCAAACAATCCAAAGAAGGAAGAGGCATAACTTGGGACCAATTCAATTCTTAGACGGCACCTTTAATTTACCTAAACTTCAAAACATAGTTGCGTTGGTTGCGCCACCATAGCAGGAGAGAGAACATGCATGCCTATCTAACTTCACTAATATCAATCCGGTCCACCTGTGTCCCATCTAAGAAACAAAGTTAGTCTTTTAAGATCTCCCTATAGCGTTCTCAACAAGGAGTAAGAATCTTTCTTTCTCTTTATACATACGTTATCATTAGATCCTGATAAGGCACATTTCGTAAGATTTAGAGTTAATTCTTATCGTTTTCAGATTAGTCGTTTGTCACTCACTCTTATTGGTAGTATGAGTTTGAAGAGAATTTTGATATGCTGTGTGTGTGTCTCTCTCTCTTTCTTTCTCGGAACTACGTGAAAGCTGGGAATTTTCTTTTGGAATCTTTTAGGCAATTGTGCGTAGATTCAATGATTATATCCCAATCGAGAAGTCACATCGAGACATGAATGATGTGGTTGGAGTCCCATCAACGAGATGAGCAATACTGATATCATTTATCATGACACACATTAAGTTCTTATAGACTAAGTTAACTCTCCTCCCACCCGAATGCTTTAAATGATCGGTTTGAGTGAAGCAACGGAGAATTCGTGATTAGTGTGCTGTGTCCCAAAGTTGAACGGGTCAAATTTCCAAGACAACGACGGATGAGCGCGTTAGAGAGAGAAAACGTAGGACAGGTAAGTCTCGTGAAGAAGCATGTTGGTAGGAAAGCTCATCGTTCCCCTTCATGCCCATGTGACATGTTCAGTCGTCTTGTTCCCTACTTTAGAAGACGTCAGACTCTTCTTTAACTTTATAGCCATTTCCTCCCACTGTTTGAGGAAGACGAAAGGTGGTGATGGTGTAATATCGACTCGAGGAATGATTTCTGGAAACGCGTTTTAAATCTCGATGGCTTCATATTTGTTTCTCTTTCGAGGTGTGTGGGACACTACTCCTCGGCTCGATCAGGATTACAGACAAAAAGATCACTCCGTCCACCGTACTGTTATGTTGTTGACTGTAATCGTTCTATTGATGAATCATCGTCACGAAAGCATTTGGTGTTGACGTCTCCGGATCTCGATTCGTTCTCCCAAGCCACAAGCTTCTCGAGATCAGTCATCAAGTAGGATGGTTTCGTGTTTGGAACATGTCACTACGAACGCACTAATTGTGGCCTTTCGGCAACTCTTTCTTTGCTCCTCCTTCCTTCCTTCGCTCTTGAGCAACACCGTGGGAGAAGATCCACCAAATCAGGCGCGGACTGCATCGCGTGGTGGCCACACCATGATGATCTTTCATTAAGAGGCCAAGCAAAAGTTGACTTGGTGCTCACCATGCGACGGTCGTGGATCGATTAGATATTGGCAGATAACATACCGCACATGTCTCCGAAGCGGTGGAATGATTGGTTCTTAGTTTGTTGAGACAGTCTTTAATATGTGATGCAATCAAGCGAGTGTAAACATTAAAAATATATATTATATTATTATTATGTAAAAAACTTTAATATCAAAATTATTAAAGATCAAATAACAATTGATTATATTTATGATGAATATCTCTTGATGTCATTTAGAAAAATCTTTATATGATATGCAACGAGACCATCCTCGGATCCAAAAATCATATCGATCTCAAAGAAGAACTAGACTTGTTTTCTTTTCTCTTTCTGTCCTTTATAGTATCATTATGATCGATGGATTAGTAATAAGAATAAATAAAAAATATCTATAACCTCTCACGTATCCACATCTTCATATTAAGTTAGTACTGTCTATTTATAACCAAGAGTAGAAGGTCTAGGATAAATAATTAAGAGAATTCATCTTATCTCCTAAAGAATCTAGTTATTATTGGACTTACTTTTTATTGGCTGATAGCTATCATCAGAATATAATCAGATCTACAATATATCTTATCTAATTAGATAGTACCACATAATCCAATATTTTCCTACTTCACCCATTAATTGATTAGATATAAAATAAATTTAAGATTAAAATAAATATAATAAAATTTATTTAAAAATAATTTTACCTAATTGGATTTTAAAAAAATATTTTATATATTGTCATTAATTTTAAAATAAGTTAATAAATCCAATAAGCATAATAATACCATATTAAATTCAACTACTAATGTGAGTCATAATGGTTGTATATTAGTAATATCATACTTCATTCTTTATAACACAATACTATTAGCTTTTCCTAATGTAGTATATAATGATATCTATAATTTATTTTATCAAGACAATCTTATTATTACATCTAACTATAATATTCATAAACATAAATGTAAACAAAATAGAAAAATAAATAACTTTAATTAAGTAAGAAAAATATTAATAATAGTATCCACCTAAGAACATATTTTTTTAATATTTTAGACTATAAAATTTTAGTAAATAAATCAGCAATTATTAAGATGGTGCTTAGGTTCTCAATTAACACTTGTTGTTTTTGGATTCTTTCTCTAACCACCAAATACTTTATCTTAATGTACTTAAAACCATTAGAATACTTATCATTCTTAGAGAAGAAAACTAATATAATGATATTACAAAATATTTTCAGGCCTGACATTTAAGTCGACCACATCAAGTCCGAAGATGAAATTCCATAGTCATAAAGCTTGATTTGTGGCCTCAAAGCATATCTCAAATTTCGCTTCAATTGTTGATGAAACAACAAGTGATTGCTTTATATTTTTTCAAGAAATTAGCCCAATTAACATGAATATAAATCCTAAAATGAACTTCTCGAGGTAATTTGTAAAATCAACATTTGAGTATCCTATCACCTCAAGTTGATCTGATCTTCTATATATGAGCATGTAATATTTCTTCCCCTATAGATATACAATTATATTATTTGTAGTTTTTCAATGTTTCATTCTTGGGTATCTACCTAATATTGTAACTGCAAAACTAAGTAGGCATAAGGAATATCTTTTATTTGATTTCTTTCTAAATCATTTTTTGGACACCGGCTTTGATTAAATTTTTTACCTCTAGTAATAAGTGTATCATTATCTGAACAAAGCTGTATATTAAATCTCTCCAAGACTCTATTAATAATTTTTTTTGAAACATTCCTAATAATATTTGAGATCTATACCTAAATATCTCAATACTAATAATATAGATTGTCTCATTCATATCAATCATCTTAAAATTCTTAGTGGGAAACATCTTGGTTTTATATAATAAATAATATTACTATTAGCAAATAAAATATCATCAATATATAAGATCAATATAATAAATTTGCTCCCAACGTGATGCGTAACTTTCCCCTATGCATCTCTTACTATCGCCTATAGTGGCGGTAGTACTTATCGCCTATGCAATGTTGTGCCACTATGTACACACATCGCTCGACATAATCGTTGGGGTGAAGCATCCAATGACATTATCGACAGCCAGCAAATGTCGTCGTAGCGACATTACTGCAATCGTCATAACGGGCACACATAGCAACGTTGTTGTAGTTGTCGTAGTTGCCATCGGAGTGATGATGTGTAGCCACCACATCTGCTATAAGCAACGGTGCTGCTATAGCTACCCTAGGTACTTTCGTTACGTACGCAACTACTACCCATGGCTAGACAGGTGATCATCGAAGACTACGGCCCTCAATAATAATATCGTCGATAGTAAGCTATCGACCGTGGTCCATTAATCAAATACAATGAATGTCGCATCGCCTGTAAGGAGGCAATAAGACAGATTAAATAGAAAGGCAGATCGATAATATGCATGGATCATTCAAGCATTGTAAATCAAAACCAATAGATCTAAGGTATATTTGATTTTAAAAAACTTGGTTCTGATTCTAATTGTAAGCATAAAAAATTATAACATGATACTGTTATATGAAAAACTTTAATGCTAGAATCATTAGAATCAAATAATAATAATCAGATTTATGAAGTGTAACTTTAAGAATCATCTAGAAAAATCTTTATCTAATCTACAGGGGCACTATCCTCGAATCCAAAAATTATAGTGATGTTGATCTATAAAGGGATATGAGTGAAGATATGTAATCTCTCAATGACCGGCTCACGTGACTATATGAGAGAATAATTGTAATCTCTCGATGATGTCACATATCTACGTCTTCACACTAAGTCTCCAAAAAATTTCTTTTATTTATAGACGAGATGATATAAAACAAGTAATTAGTAGAGTCCCTCATATCAAGATCATCTCCTAATAAAAACTATCATAATTAATTTTTTATATTGCTTGATAATTATCATCATAATCTATAAGATTTATATTATATCTTATCTAATTAAATAGGATCAAATAATCTAACAGTAAAATTTATATATGATTTACATGCAAATTTAGAATGATAAATTCAGACTAGTATATTATACATCTATGTTCGAATTGTATGTGAATGTTTAAGTACGTTATTTGATATAATAAATTAAAAATAATAAAAAAAATAGAAAGCTCCTCTTGTCTTTTCAACGTGCCAAAAGATGAGAGTGAGTCGGCGATGGAACCCATGGGTTGGCGGAAAGGGACGGCGTCATGTTCCGTCCATGTCCCATCAGTTGAAGTCGACTTTCCAACGACCACAAGAAGGACGGGAAACCAATGGGAGCAAACTGCTCTCTACCAACCGAAACCAAATTGGCCGTCGGAGGCTTGTGGGGTGGCAGCGATGGATGGGCTTACTTTGATCGACGAAGCCGTCTTTTTCATGAGTGATCGAGAAGAGAAGCACAGGAAGAGCATCCAAAAAACACCTGCAGTTCACCTCATGTAAAAGAGGCTGTCGGCCGAGCTGTAATGTGACGACGGAGTGGTGGCCTGATTGCTTTTGATCGGAGAGGGTGCAGATGAGCTATCAGTCTCAGCTACTCCACCCCGAGTGGAATAGTAAATGGCTTTGGGAGAAGATTTGTGCCGTGCGTGGAAATGACCAGCCACCGAACGCCTCTCGCGATCAGAATGGATGCATACATAAAAAAAGGACCAGCATTGGATTTCGATTTCATGTGTTAGATTATATATCGAATGCTTTCTTTAAAGGGTGATTTCCCTCATAATAAAAAAAATTAAAAATAAATAAAAATCCTCTTTTTTCATTTTTTTTTTCCACCAAAAAATTGTTCCGTATTTTGTGCCTCAATTCGTATAATACCCAAAATATCCCTCTCACCAACTCGAATGATATATATATTTTGTTCTGTTAGAATAGTTTACTAGTTTTAAACTGTTTCAGTATTTTCATTTGATTCACTTCTAATGTATTTATTGAGATGCTAAAAATACTACAAAATTATTAAAAAAATATTATAAGTGACATCATATTATATCTCTTTTGCTATTATTGCACGATGTCATGTTTTTAAACTTATAGTTAATTTGGTTGAGGTTAGAAATCCATCTGAATCATTTATAATATTTTTAAATATATTTTGTAGTATTTTATTACGAATACCAAATTTATAACATGTCAATTTTTTTATCCCTATTTAGACCATATTGTTTTTAAACTATTATACATATCCATTTAAATCTTAGTATGAAATATCAAAAATGATTTTTAGTGTGTTTTTGTTTCATTTGATTCACTCAGTGTTTTTGTTGAGGTATCGAAAATACTATAAAACTATCGAAAAACATTGTAAGTGATATCATATATTGTATCTTCCTAAAATTTAAGTTTAAACTTAGTTTGGTTGAGGTTATGAGTTCATTTATATCATTTACCATATTTTCAAGTAGGCTTTATAATATTTTTATTATTATGATTAAAATATTATAATAACTCAAAAAATACTGTAATAGATCAAAACATTGCAACGTACAGAACAAATATCATTGGAGTTGGTGAGAGATATTTTGGACATTATTCAAAACAGAGATACCATTTGGAAAAAACTTAGAAACCTTTTCTTCGGAAAAAGGAAAAAAAAGAAAGTCTTTTCAAGAAAATCATCATTTTCCCTTTTTTTTTCCAAAAACTTAAGTTTTTATAAATTATAATCATCCAATCATATATTTTATCTATCTCTTGTTTCTATTTCTAGTATATATTTAAAAATAAATATTTATGCATGTGGTAGGCTTACTTGTGAGAAAATGCTAAATTATATATTACGCATGTGCTAATTTTGTTTACTCGTAAATATTAGTATGTTTCGTGGACACAAATTATATATTAGATCCCTTCCTAAAAACTTAATATTTCGAGAATTACGATCACCCAAACATCATAGTTTACTATAGTATAATTTTGAGCCCTATCATAATTAATTAATTAATTAATTAATGCAAATTTACATTATTGATTATTTGTTTCATGTTATATTACTCGAGTTGGGATGGAAAATTATCGTCTCAAAACTCTTGCTGTTGATAATGTCTTATAGTCAGAAGTTAAATAGATTACATTCAATCACTATAGTCATTAATTTTGATCTATTTCACCGTGCATGAGCTTGGTATCGAAGAAAGGAAAGAGATGCCTCCTTTGTGCTCTGTATGCCGTCGGGGCAGTTAAACACATTGGTCGAGTAGAATTAGAAGTTCAAATAAGGGTCGTATTGTTTGTTTTATTGCATTCAGATTTTGATTTGATACTTGTTATCTCCAAGATCAATGATCTTAGTGAGATGTCGAAAATGACTCGACGTAGTTCGATCCTAAGCGAAATAAAGTCAATCACGTCTTAGATGTCGAATCGAAGCCAAAGTGTGCACTTAAGACGTATGTTGGGTTTTCCTAACTCCATTCTCTACGTAAACTTGCTATGCTACTTGACGACTTATGTCTAGCAAAACATCAAGAATGATTAGAGGAATACATTATATTAAGACATTTACTGATGTGATAGATTTGATGTAAAGAATTTTATCATTTCTTCTCACGTTAGTGTCCATATGTCGACTAGTGAAAGGATGATGTTGCACTCGTCAATATCGATTAATTATCCATATTTAAGTAGGATTCATATTTGAACCAACAAAATTTATTTTATTTATTAAAATAATAAATAACTTTCTATCCTTCCATCTACCCCCCTAGCTGAGTAGGGAGCAAATGTGAAATATATTACCAACTTAATGATAATATTTATCTTTTGGAACAAGTGAATTCCCACACTAATATATGAAATTTGAGAAATGTTCCACTATGATAAACCCTATCTATAGTTTAAACTAGTTGTTTACGTTGGATTACATGATCCTATCTAATTAGGTAAAACATATTATAAATATGATTAGATTTTTATTATGATTATTAATCAATTAAAAGTAAACCCAATTATGATTGGATTTTTTAAGAGATGACCTTGATGGAATATACTCTACACTCGTCTATAAATAATTAAAACTTTCTAGAGACTAAAAGTATAATACATAGATGATATGCAGATAAAAGGATACATGAATATATTATATTATATTATTGAAAAATTATATATCTTTTCTTATCCCTCCCGAGTCACGTAAATCTCTCAATAAGAGATTATATATTTTTTCTCATCTTTCTTTTGTTCCTAATCGAGTTCTTCTTGTAGATCAGTACCGTCGTTATAGATTTCGGATCTGATAACGATGTACTCACGCATCAGGAAAAAAAAAAAAAAAAAAAAACTTTTTGAATAATATCGATTTCAAATTTTGACATTAAAATTTATATATAAGAATAATTTTTGTACTAACGGTTGATGCCATAGAGTCGATTCGACTTTGTCTTTTTCTTTTTTTGTTCCAAGGTCACGTCATTCAAATTGGATCATCTAAGCGGTTGGATGCTCCTGCAAGATCTTACCCTTAGTTAGCCTCTCAAGTCAGACGTCACTTGCAAAACAGTAACGTCGAAGACATGTCGACGAAACCACTCCTACGCTCAATGGATATGTGGCTCAAACGAAAGAGCTAACAGAGCTCTCAAGTACTAAGAGAAATATTGCTCGAACAATATTTTTCAGTCACCGCATGCTGACAAGACAGGTCATTCTGCCTGCACTCCGATAATGAAATGATACGACTCATTCAATATCTAAGCTACGTGGAGGACATCAATATAAAATAATAGTTAAAGAAATATTTTGAGAATGAGATAATATAAAATATTTTACTCGTAAAATATTCTTCTTGATAAACCTCTTTTAAAAGATTATCTTGGACACGAGAATCGATATAAATTATATTATATTATTTTTATCGATTACTAAATTAAATATTGAAGGAAATATGTTGAATAACTCATCCGACAAGTCGATCGTGAAGAATGGGCTCGAATCCATCTCAGCCCTCAAATGGATATCTGAACCTCTCTTCCAACCATACCAGACATATTATACACATAAACCTTGAATCGAATAATGCTAATCGACATCACCTACACAATCATTATCTAGTTTTATTTGACGATTCCGAAATATAGCATTCCGATGTCCAAACTAAATTTATTCAGATCTTGTGTATGATCTCAAAACCCAATGTCTGAAGCATACCTCATGTTTGGCAATTCGGGATTCCAGAATCGAAAGCCCAATGTCTGACACATACCTCATGTCTGGCAACCACACCAGACATGTTTGACACATACCTCTCCCTTCCTCCCCACCATCCCCGGCAGCATGACGGCCAAGGTGGACAGGTGTATGCTGGTGCTCCGGCCGACGATTACTAGAGCCGAGAAGAACCCCCAGATATCGATCTTGCTATTATGAGCTCACTGTCTCATTAATTTAGAATGATCTTTACGATCATTAACCCTTCTCTGCAACCAAGGTCTCCAAGACAAGATCGTAGCCTTGAAATCCGTGTTCAATGTACAGTCAATGAGACGGGGAAGAGAGGTTTACCGGGGCAACCAAAATTTGCAACGGATATGCTCTCACCATTCTCAGCATTAAGAGAATAATTAATAGTCCTGACAATAGGGATTCCCATCACAAAATACATTGCACAGGAACGCAAAACTAAACATGATTTAGTGGTGTTGCATATAAACAAATATCCACCGAATGGTACAGAGAAAATGCTGAAGCACAAAATCCAGGCTGCTCAAAGTGACTTGGTTATAGAGTGGTTCTTTTTTCGGCACTATGTAAAAAGACCGCAACAACTTTTGTCAAAACTAATGGGAACAACAAAATGTTACAAACATACAACATCCCAGCAATTTCAAGACCCATGTTTTTCTTGCTCATCAACAATTAGCTTTACACAGCAGCATCTATTTGTTATCGGGATAGCATCTGCTAAGAAGCTCAAGAAGAAGAGTAGCAGCCGAGTCCTTGGCCTTTTTAACACTGGGCATAGGTTCTCCAATGCACTCATCGGTCCAACCACGATCGGATGTATTAACACGGACTGCATAGACAAATCGTTTTGCATGAGCAGGACCACCTTCATTAACACAACGGTACTGAGGCATGGGCCACTGCCTTCTTAAACATATGTCATTAAGAGTTTGCCTAGTGAAGATTTGAATACCATTCTTCCTCTCTCCATTTTTGTCCATATCCTTGGCTATTGCATTCTCTTTTTCCTTCTCCTTCAAGACTACTAACGCATTCCTTGCAGCCAACTTTTGTGCCATCTTCTTCTGTGGGTTTTGGGCTATGCCAATCTGAACCCCATCAATGAAAACTTCAACGGTTGCTATGTTACCTGTCCGTGTGGCTTTGTATTCTAAACCTTCTGCCTGTTGCTGGCATCGTTCTTGAAGTTCCCTCACTGGATGCATTGGAAGGGTTTCAGGAGTGACCATCGGATGCAATAAGGGTTGGAAGACCTTGTCAAAGTTCCAGCAAGAGAAAATCAATGACAAAATTCAATAAACAAAACGAGAGAATCTGATAACATGCAACACAACTATATCATTACATTCTACGATTGCACAAATAAAAATTATGCTTTTGAATTGAGAATCACCTTCCAGACGATTGATGCATCATGCTCGTTGTCCAGAAAAATGGCACCAGCAATAGACTCAACAATGTCCCCAAGAACTTTGGGAGCCTTGCAATCTCCAAGACCAAAATAGTTAAAACCTGTTCTCGATAATTCATCTTGGACATCCTTCACGAAGTCCCGTATCTACAAAATTTCAAAAGCAATTTCATCAAAAATGATGATACTACCATCGCTTGAACTATAACAGTGATATAAAAAGACTAATAGGAAAGCAGGCAAACACCTGTGCTTCCAGGGCACTCGAACCATGACGAAGATGCACATGCAGCTTGTGCTTGACAGCAACACGGGCAAAGTTCTCATTATTAACGGCAGCAGCACGCAAGTCTGTCAGGCGTCCAGGAGGTAGGTCAGTGTATGTAAAAAACAGGTGTTTTGTAATCAGATGGTCCAATACAGCATCACCAACAAATTCCAGTCGTTGATAACAAGAAACCCCAGACGAGGGCCGCGAAGCATGTGTAATGGCTTCGACGAGCAAGCCCCTATCTCTGAACTTCACATTAAGTGCACCTTCTAGTGCATCAAAGTCAACACTCCTCATAATGCTTTCAGGTATATTGTATGGTTTTGGACATGGAATGTCATGAGGGTCAATGTCCACCTGAATCCCAATCCATTTCATAAGGTGATTTGCAGCAACTTCCCCGCCTTCAACATAATACACCCCAATCAGTGCTTCAACAACATCTGCAAGAGTTTTACTGGATAGAACCCTGTAGCAGCTGGAATCACTCTCAACTTCCCCATCTTCCCTCATATTTTCTATACAATCATCAGCATAGAAGTCCTTTAGTGGCTCAGTCTCATCAGCAGGACATTCCTCATCAAAAATAGAGTGTTCTGCTTCCTTGCTGTCCTCATCAAAAACAGGAAGCACACCAGGCGCGGCCCATCTAGATGGAGCAAATCGGTCAGCCTGGATATAGGACTGAAGTCCCTTATTAAGTGCATACTGGTACAGAACCATGTTGCTAACCATTTGTTGCCTCATCCTTGTTAGCTGACCTTCATGTTTTTGGGGGTATTTGAGGAAAAGAAAGATACTGACAACCCACTTTAGGTATGCATCACCAAGTAGTTCTGCTCTTTCGTAGCAGAAGGTCTCCTGACATGAAGCAGCTGTTAAAGCTTCTAATATCTGCACAAAAATAACACCTCAGACATGATGGTATACAAGTTGACAAAAGGAAAGCAAAACTATATACAATACCTTAGTTGCAGGAACAGGATATCTGATCATATCTTTCAGCTGAACAGCCAGAAGCATACTTTCTACTCTTCTCATTATTGAGGGTAACCTCTGTGCGCCACGAACAAGAGCACCCGGAAGTGGATGAATAAGGCATAGTTCAGGAGGTAGATATACATAGTATGTTTTGTCTAAATTCTCTTCATTTTCAACTTCTGGTGATAAGACCAAAAATTTCACCATGAGAATTATAGAATAGCAAAAGCTAGAATGACAAAAGCAGGCAAACACAACTGAGATGCATAACAATACCCTCAGAATGCTCGAATCTAGGGGAGAGAAGATTTTTGCAGTACGAAACTCCACGTCCTCTTATAAGAGGTTGTCTCTTGTACATCAAGTCCACCCCATACCTGCCAATAAAACAATAAAAGTAACCTCTAGTCAGATACAGCATATGTACCTGCCTAAACAGAGTATTTTATGCCATCTGACAAAATAACCAGTCAATCGATCAGAAATATCGAAGTCATGGAAATTGAAGTCCTTACATTGATGTAAAGAAAAAATATATATCACTTATAGTAAGAATCACTTTATATTTACCATTTTAAATTCCTATTTTATATGTAAGATCCCAACAGTGGTCAAGTATTATATAGAAAACCCCTTGCAGAAGTTATTCGTAAGAAACTCTTACTTCTGTCTGTAGTAGTCAGCATAGGAACTGTACTCCAATGGCCCAAGGTAGCCCTCCTTTCTTGGAAAGGAATTCTCAGCATTCATGTCATAGCGAACAGAATCCACATAGAATCTTTTCCCTGAATGCGCAGCAGTTACGATCCTCCCTACAAGATCCTTCACATCAATCCAAGAATCTGCCAAAAACAGTTTTCCTTCACAGTGGTAAAGAAAATCTATGGGTTCAATTGATTCTCGACTGGGAAGCAATCCAGAAGCCTTCACAACATCAAACTGAGCAATAGCCCCTCTTATTCCATACGTAGGGTGAGCTTTGTGACCAAATGCCATGCCATGTCGTAATTTCCCAAATCCATATTCCCTCCTATCACCACCTAGGGTTCTCTCATTAGTGCCAAGATAAACATCTGGACGTGCCCTCTGAAGAGGATTATTCCATGCATCAGTCTCCACTATCTTCTCAACTAAACACCAGTCAATCTCTTTCAAAGGATCATGACATTTCTCAGCCACCACAGGGATAAAGAGATACGCCTTTGTAGGATCCCAAGGAGTAGTCAAAGGATCAACATCAATATCAAGAACAATGCTCATAAGTCTGACGTGAAAGCTCTTTAGTGAAACCAGCTGGATGAACACATCAGATTACCATTTAATCAGGAATAGCTACGCTATCAAAAACAGAAATGAAAAGGTAAAAGACAAAGAAAGCAACTTACTTGAGTTTCTGTGATCATTATGGTTCCCCGGAAGACGAGAGATGCCTTTGTTATCATTGTTCTAGCAACAAAGAGATCCATCGTCATCGATAAAACCTACAAGACCAACAAACCATGAGTAAGCAATTCCTCACATTACGTACATATACCAGATTGTTGCTTAGATATACCTCTGCATCCAGCTCATTTCCAAAAAGTATAGCAAAACATGAAACTTGTGTAAGGAATGGATCCTTGGAAGTTCCAACATTGACACAATTTACTGCATACATATGCAACTCGTGAAATTCCGAACTGTTGCAACCTTCACTCCCAGATAATATCCATTCACCCTGTATTTCAAATTTTGAATGTGTATAGAAAAAAAATCATACAATTGAAAATTAAAAAAGATAATCAAAGAGAAAAGGATAGGAATGAAAGTTTGTCTTTCGAATAATGTAAAGGATTGTCACATTTGAATCACATGGTACGGCCATTGAAAGTTCTAACATTTCTGAAATTCTGTACAGAAAAATATTACATTCATGTGATTCACACCAAAAAAATGTATATACTGGAATGCATGATCATCATATTAATAATATATATATCATAAATAATGTGCAGAATTTGCAAAGGAGAGACAATGGTGGTGCCTCATAACTGTGTACAGGGAGACACAAAAACATGTCACAACAAACTAAAATCCTTCAGGCTCAACGTTTCTGCACATCATATTTGCTCTTAGTTTCTGAAGTAGGATATAAGTGGATTGGCCCTAGGATGTGCAATAGAACTTAACAACTCCAAGAATACCTAGATAAAGCATTAACCTCCGGCAAAGTATGCTCTGGGGCATCAAGCACCGACAATCTTAAAAATCATTGATAATATCCTAGTCTTCTGGAAACATATATCATCACTTCATTTCTATTATATTTTTCTAAATATCATTTATTATATGCTTCATGCAATGAAAGTTGATAGTAAATCTAATATTTTCATCACTCCCATCAGACCAGCAGGCAAGATCAAAATTTCTCAATAAATTACATGCAAGAAAAAACTTGAACTTGCTACTTAGGCTGCAGTGCGAAAAACAAAGTAATCTGGGATCATTGGAGTAAGCGGTTCATTGGATTAAATACTATTTAATAAATCACTAAGGCCATATCATTGAAACGAATCTGGTTAGTAATCTTCAAGCCAGAAGGTGTTCAGCCTAAACTGAAAGTAGGCACCAAATAAGTTGGTATCATTTGAAATCACAAATACATTCTTAGACACAAAATAAACACAATTGTATATGGTTGTCAATAAATATGGACCATCCTGCAGGTTGTGAGGCACAATTTTGGTAAGACATTTGATGATCACTTGTAAGAAACCCAACCAAATTGGTTCTCAATTTAATTGTTCGCGTAAGTACATAACAGAAATAAAAGTCAAAAATCTCAACATGCAGGAAATAAATGAGCAAAGTTAGGATTAATAAGGTGCAACATTATGGTAAAGAAAGGAGAGAGAACCCACAGCAGAAAGAAGTACAGGTTTTCTTGACCACAGAAGTTTAAAGCAGTGTATCTCATTTTCCACTCAAGAGAGGACCTTGCATTTAGTGCAAGTGACAAAGTAAAACAAAATCAATTTGTAAACAGATTTCCACATCATGGCTTTGTGACCATCTGAATCCTACTTCATCTATATCAACAAATCAAACCATAAAAACCTTGTAATAAGTGAAAACCTATATCATCAAATCAAAGTATATCAACTAGTACACCAAATGTAGCTATGTATTCTAAACAATTCCATTTGTTCATTTTACTTTAGAACTTAAAAATTCAAATTACAGACTTGCACTAGTCCTCTCTTTTAGAATTGAGTTTGGAACTCAACTTCGTCTTTAATACATTAGCTTGGCATCATCCAGGAACTTAAAGATGTAAAAGTAAATGAGGATAACAAACTGACAGTCTAAAAAGATATCTTGCAGACAGAAGCATGATAAACAGTTTTTAAAAATTGAATTCAATGACAAATAAATCTACATAGACAAAGCGAGAGAGAATTGTATCACCTTCAACACTCTCATTGCTGCCAAATATGTTTCACAACATCCTCCAATTCAAACTTTTCGGGCAGCTACAGAGTTTAGAACAAGAATTTCCTGAACTTACCAACTCATATTTGATCGTTTATAACTAAATCATGTTTGGTCATAGTTCTCATGAAAAAAAAAAGGACTAAGAGAAAAATCATTTGCAGTCCTCAATGAGGTTTAACACAAATCAATACACAACCTTATGAACTATCTTGTTCACATGATAATGAACAAGCTCAATCTGCAACAAACCTATGACTATCTAGATCATATGAAAAATACATCTGCTCAAACATTAACCTTCAAGAACCTTTGCCTCACATAGTGAGATAGCCAAATTTATCAGGTAAAAACTTACACAGATTTGATGTAAGGACCACTCTGTATATGACATAAGAAAGAAAATTTTAATTTACAGGAAGTTATTCATAGAGAAGTTTACTCCAAAGGTACTCACCCGGAGAATAGATGCCACGCCTTCAGGATAGAACTCTCTGTGCCGTGCTGTTCCCGGAAGAGGATCTCCTTCATCAGTCTGCTCAACCTTTTCCCCTTCCTCTCCGCTTCCCTTGTCTGGCAAAAGCATGTCTGTGAATGCTCCCATCTCATGTAACTTCTTGCATGCTGCTAAACAAACAGCCTGCATGATAAAAATATTTGTTAGGCATGTGTAAGTGAACCCTAGGTATATTGATGGACACAACTACTTCCAAGAAATACCTGCTGTGCTATGCGCATTGAACAGCATAAAGGACCCTCGAGCTGTTGAAATGGTGCATTGCAAGGCAGTTGAAGCTTGCATGAATACTCAGTTGACCCTCCTGGCCTTTCATGTCTTTGCATAATAAATTCAGGCCGAAGTATTGAATATCTAATTTAAAATATCAAAAAGAATTGTAACAGAAGTTTACTAAGAATAAAAAAGTTTAGATATATGTGGCTTGAAAATTGATGAAATAAGCACCTGTCACTCGGTAATTGTGAACAGTAGAAGTGAATGAGTCCAACTGCAGAATTCAAGCTGACAATTGCACCAGTTGATTGCACCTGGTACACAGAGCCAGGTAAAGTATCTGTGGTAGATAATCGTTGAATATCCTTGAGATGACTAAGATCCGTTCGCTCTATAGCTTCTTTTCTCAGTGTCTCCTCACTATTCCGAGCATTTCTTAAGAAAGTTTCGTGTGACAGATTCCCTCTATAATAAATAAATAAGGCTTCAGAAAAGTTAGCAACCAACTTAAAATTACACATAAGCAATTGGTAGGCTTAACATCAACATCATAAACAATACATACCTTTCAAGCATCAAAATGTAGTCAGATCCAGGCTTTCTGGCACGACCTCGAGATTGGATATAGGCTAAAACTGTTTTTGCAAGGTCAAAACGAATGACAACATTACACTGCCTGATATCAAGTCCTTCCTCAGCAACACTTGTGGCAACTAACAAAGTAATCTGCAAAGAAAAAGCACAACAGCATAAAATGGAATGTAGCTAGGTGAAGAATAATCTACAACAGCTTCACTTTGATTGTGCTGCTGCTACATTTAGTTGGCAGCCCTTGGAAGATTCCTACTCAAATACATAAAAACATAAATCCTCATGAAATTGCAGCAAGTATTGCAAGTTCAATTCAAAATCAGACAAAAGTGCTGTTTTGACCCTTCTTGTTCCAGCTTTTAGAATTTAACCATATTCGTTGAAATCAGCTTAAAAAAAGTGCAATGCTAAAAAGGATCATACCCGGCCATCACGGAATTGAGCAATGGTGTCTTGCATTTGGCTTGTTCGCATTTCCTGGTTATTGTTGTGCCCTATGAGACTTGCACACTTAATGAAGCTTAGCGATGGGAGCTCTGAGAAGACCTGCATATGTACCACAATTTTACATCAGCATTTTTTCAGAAACAGAGAAAAATAATCCTGTTCTCAGAAATAAAAAGTAAACCACAATGAGCAAATGACCTTCGGAAGAACTAAGGCAGCAACAACACGCTCAACAAAAATGATTGCATGGAAGTCCTCAGTATGCTGATACTTAAGAAGTATCTTAATCAATGCCTGAACCTTAGGAGTAACCTTTCCATCTGCCACAGCAGCACCTATTATGACATCTACGTGCTCACCACCGGAGACAGCTGGACAATGTACAGTACAAAATGATACACAGAATCAGATGACATTGAGATGCAATTACATTCGTGTAAAGTCAGATGTCACCAAAATCTCCTAACTTTAGCAGATGAAAGATTACCGTAACCAGATTACTAAAATTTAAGGAAAAATGCTGATCAAGAAATACAAAAAATAAGAGCAAGGAGGACATGGAACCGAAAAGAAAATCCACGACATACAATTCATTAGATGTGGCACCATAAAAGGACAGTTTAGAGAATAAAAATGAACAACTAGCAGGTTCCTTTTTCATTTTATGTTTCAAAATATCATCTGCAAAAAAAAATGAAATGATATGTATACAAGAAAGAGGACAACTCTGTTGCACCAGCAGCTGTCAAGGGAATGTTTACAATTTAGCAGTTAAAATAAAATTAAACAAACCAATCTAATGATTCAAACTGGTTGAACAAGAACCTTGTCAGACCAAAAATTGGCACATTGCATTACATTGGCACATTGCATTACATAGCGATTTTCCATACCTAAGGTCAATATGCAAGCCTAAGGTCAATCTAAGGTCAATCTAATGATTCAATCTAATGATTTTACATACCTAAGGTCAATCTAATGATTCAATCTAATGATTTTACATAGCAATTTTACATAACAAAACAACAAAACGTAAATATGCAAGCCTAAGGTCAATTAAATTGGCACATTGCATTACATAGCGATTTTCCAAATTCAACAAGATGAACTTGAAAGATGCTGGCAGTTGCATGAAACAGATGAACTTTCATAACTCAGAAAAGACTTTTAACATCATATAACAGATGAAACATGACTGATGACCAGATAAACATTGACAATTTCATGAGAACAATGAATATCAACAATCAACCAGTGATAAAACGTGTTATGGGCAAAAAATCTTTTAGTTGGACAATGACAATGAAGTAACCTAAACAAACAAGATCAATGGCCAGAGAATAGCAGTATAGCCATTTGACGAATTGTAAAAGAAATATCAAAATTTTTACCAACTACAACTTTGTAATGTTGAACCAGTGAATCTTAACTATGCTACCAGCAAAGCTTGCTCTCTCTTATCATATTTAGCTATAATTAACAGATGCAACCCACTCTGGGCAAAGGTAAGGATAAGGCCATTGCTGCATGAAGTGGCGATGAAATGGACAGCTAACAGATGCCACAGTGTGAAGCATCAAATGAATGAAAAATTATTACAAGAAATCCTTATGACATATATAAATCATGATTAGAGAAGAAAAGCATTGGTTACTCAAATACAAAACTCTGTAACGTAACAGAGTGTAAAAAGAAGAAAAAAAAAACTTCATCCCAAAACTGAATTCAAGTGCATCACCATAAAGAGAAACAAACAACCAATTAATTAAATACTAAAACCATATGCTAAATTATATTGTGCCAAAAAATTCCACAAAAACAAATTAAATTAGGCAATAAAGTTAGCTCAACTTGAAGAAGTGTAGTGACAGTCTAAGAAGCCGAATGGGTAACCCAATAAACTGACCGAGGCAAACGAAAACAAATAATGTGCAACTTTTCAAAAGCTTAGATTCAAATGCTGAAATGAACTTTACTAAAATATAATCGCATATCATAACTATTCATTAATTAAAAAAAAAAAGAAAAAAGTAGGGATCAAAATAAGCTACTTAAGTAATATTTCAGTGCCTAAAGACTGGTTTCAGACAGAAGCTACTTAAATAATATTTCAGTGCCTAAAGATTGGTTTGACTGTCTCAAACAAAATGAGCCAGACTCCTTCAAAACCCCATAAAAGGTAAATGAGCGACCAAATCAAGGTGAAGCACAAAACAATACAATTTGGCTAGCTAACCATAGCTTTTGCTAAAAAATGCCATCTTGTGAATCACCCAGGATCATTTCCAAGAGAAGCTGGCATCAACAACCTTGTTCAAAATACAAGAAATGATGCATTTCCTTTATCATCAGAAGAATTAACATGCCGAATTTGCTGCAGTAAGGACTGATAGACAATTTGAATCTAGTATATAGATTTACATTCAAGAATGTATATCCACAGATTAAAACTATAGATAGGACTATCAACGAGAATAAGGTCTATATAATTATAAAAATCAGATTCACTGCAGCAATTCATATGATCAACCATTACAGCACTAATTTCTTACTAAATAGAAGACACGATTAAAACTTTAAACAACTAAGTTAATAATAATGCCCATCTTCATATTAAAGTTTAATGCCACCAACCATGACTGTTAGGCAACTCCCCCTCCTCAATTTCCTCTACACTTTGAGCATCAAAGCTGTGCACATCAGCACCATTTTTACCACCATCATTGACAGCCCCTTCAGACAGTTGGCATTGCAGTAGAGCAACAACTTTCTTCAGGTATGATTCTTGAAATTTGACATCAAGCTGATAATTTGCCCTTTCATCATTCTGCAACGCTGTCAAAAAGGAATGTGCAACCTGAAAAAGTATGCTGTCAAATTTCACAACATCAATGACCAAAAATAGAGAAAACAGCAACAATCAACAACAGATACCTTGTAAGCACACCACTGTCCAAGTTCACCTAAAGCATAATTTATAGCCCGCAACTTCTGAATCAAATTAGCAGCACCATCACTTTCTGTTCTCTCAGAAACACCATAAACCAAGCGCAGTTCATCTTTGGACCCAGCATCTCTGGCTCCCATAAACTGCCATTTGCTTTTTCTAGAGCTAGAATGAGCAGCTTGTTCAACTTCAACTTCCATTTGCTTTATTTGCTCATGAAGAGACCATAAAACAGCTGCTTTATCATACTGCACAACGATTTCCAAGGGCATTGGAACATGTTTCTCCAACTCTCTTCGGTCCTTCACTGTACACACAATGGAATCTAATTTGCTTTCAAGATTCCGAATCTTGATGGCACAGTCCTCCTGACTAGAAACTCCTGGACAGTAGATGGCAAAAGCTTAAGAAATACTGCAACAAATGAAACTCATGACAAAATAATAGAGAGTGCTAAAAAACAGTGAAACCAAGTATCCATAATCGAAAAATGAAAACAAAAAAAAATCAAATGTACACCATACCCTTTAAGTTGACAGGAGAAGCGGTCATACCAAAAACAGCTGGTCTTTTATCCTTCGGAGTTGTATGATAGAACTCAGACATTACCAAAGAATACGGGTGTTTTTTCACAGCATGATGGCACTCATCCAAAATTAAAAGATGAATTGATTCCATTTTAATTATACTGTGCCTGAGAATGTTCAACAAAATTTGAGCTGTCATAACTAGTACCTGCAATGGAACCACTTGCTTTCAATACAACTAAAGTACACTGTTGAGGTAACAGGAAGGTTGGTTTTACTTACTCTTTTGACTTAAAATGTTCGTGAGAATTGAGATGCTATAATGTACAATCAAATCTACATAGTTGATCTATTGAAATAAAAAAAGCATCACCAGAAGGGGTTCCAAAGTTGGCATTACACCTCAATAGCATACATTCCAATGAAGAATAATCAAAGAACAGGATCCTAAAACAAACAATCAATGTCCAACAAAAAGTGTGTTGGACAAAATTTATTCTGGTAGTTGTAGACAACCATATTGATATTTATAAGACAACAAAATGGTCCATCTTTAACGTGTATTTCACGAAATCAATATAAAAAATAACGATAGCAAAAATTTGCTTAACCAAAATTTTCTCTAGAGATGAAGGTACCATGTTTTATATATTATCATATATAATTTTTTTCAAGATACAAAGTAAAACATAAAACCATATAGTCATCGAAAAATAAGGTACATGAAATATCCCAAGCCCAACCATATATCATATATCTAAGGCATCTTTTAGAACATTGCTCCCAGATAAATTACTGATTAATAGAACATTGAAGCGGCCTAATATTTCAGCAAGAAGTGTGGTTAGTGATTAGTGCATCTTTTCTACTCACTTTTAAAATGAAAGGAACAAATGATGGCACCAACAAGATTTTTTAATTTAAAACAATAAAAATTTCAATATCATGAGAAATAAGCATATGAATAACATATCAACTAGCAAAAGATGGTAAAGCTTGTATCACCCAACATCGGGATAGCCTAATAGTCATGGCCTAATTGAACATTGCATAGCAAAAATGATAGTCTCACATTGCTAAGAAATTAACAGTTGGGTTAGATGAACTCAGGTGTCGGCCCATAACTTATCAACTTATGGTTGTGATGGACTCACCGCTTTGGTGTTCATTTTCTGGTAAGGAGACTCTTCCTATCATTCCTCATTAATTCAACATAAGTCCCTGGAATGCCTAAAACAGCATGGCATTACACCTCTATTTGTTGCAATGAAGAATCACCTAAAACTTATCCTTCTAAACCCACCAAAAAGAGGAAAGAAAAAATTTACCACTCCCCAGAGCATGTATAAAGGGGCAACTCTTCCTTTTATTCCATGAATAGGAGTTTTACCAACTTTTTTCTTGTATTGATTACTCATTACACAATGAATAATCTCATTTTGACCTCAGATGAAGGAACTGGCATGAAAATGCTTGAATGAAAGATTCACTCACATCAAATAATTACCAATACCATGAAGATTTCAGTTAGTTTATCGATCATTAATAGCCTACACAAGCATGTGCATCAACATTTTGATGACAACCAACCTCCCATAGCATCAAATTCACCTCCACAAGCATATATAGCATTCAAATGCAGATAGCAATACAGATTCACTTAAACTGATCAGCAATTCCCCTTTAGTCTATTCCACCTTGCCACATCTAAGGCCCTACTGCCAGATAAAATCACTTTCAGGACTTCAACAGCATTGCTTCGCCCAGTAAACAACAAGTTGGAATCACTGAAAACAGAGAATACATACACGAAAAACCTATTTTACCTCCACAATCCTTTTTTTTGGCTTAGGTAGATTAAACCAAAGCATTAAGTGGAAAGTGAAACCCACAAATTAGTTTGCTTGAATATCACATAATTCAGGATGGAACACAGAACATCAGACAATCAAAGCGTCATCTAGTTTCAAAGTTATAGAATGAAAATGGAAAAACAAGCCTTTTTTATAGAGGCAGCAACAGGATTATGATGAAACAAGTTACAATTTTTGATAGAACATCATAGAGTACAAGTGCCTTGCCTGCTTAGACTCAAATTCACGCTGCCACCTTCTTGCATCCCAGAAATCTTGACCAGTCTCTCCACAGTAATGTCCAACTTTATACCCTGTCCTTTCGCGAATAACTTCAGCTTGCTACAAGAAAATCCCAAATGATAGCAAATCAATAGAACATCAACGAAATACAAAGCAAGTTACTTCTCTTCAACCCAGTACCTGATATACGAGAGGAACTTTTGGCACCAGAAATACAGCTAACATTTTCTTATTATGTTTGAGCATCTCGGTGCAGACACTTTGGATGAGCATTACCGCAATCAGCGTCTTGCCTGCACCCGTCTCCAAAAAGGCTATCGTGTTTTTCTTCTTGGCTTGCTCAAGAACATCAAGCTGGTATTGGCGTGCTTGTTCTTCAGTCGACTTCTCCCTCTTCTCTTGAGGTCTCTTTTCGGGGCTCCTAACCTGCTCGGTAATATCCAGCTTGGCCTTCTTTGCCTCCCTGTTGGTCTCCGCCTCCCATGACCCAACCCGGAACACAACCTTCCCTGACTTATCCCGTTCCCAATACCCTCTACTCTCCCTCTCCCTCCACTCTCTATCCCTGCTCTCCCTCCACTCTCCACCGGCATCCCGCTCCCTCTTTCTACCCCACTCCCCGTCCCTCCTCCTCCGATCAACCTCGTCCCAGTGGCGGGAACGCCGCCGTCCCGGAGATTCCCTATAACGGTCACGCCGATAAGCCCTCTCATCCCCCCGCTCACAGACCCTATCCTTTCTGCTATTGTACCTCCACCCACCATTCGCAACGCTTCCGTCCCTCTCTGCGACCTTCTCATCCACGGTTTCCCGGCGCTCCTTAGCCTCATCGCCGCCAAAACCGTTCTCCGCCGCAGGTTTGGCGACGATCTCTGCGGCTCCCGCGGTGATGGTGCTTTCCATGATGACCTCCACCGGCGGCGGGAGCGGGGCGGCGTTGTGGTCGCCGTTGATGCTGTCGAGGATGCGATCGATCTCGCCGAGGAAGCCATCCTCGTCCACGTGGTCCAAGGAGGGGAGGGCAGAGGGATCGAAGTCGGCGAAGTCGATGCCGCAGAGGCCGTCGTCCTCGCAGGCGTCGAACCAATAGGAGGCCGGATCGCCGCCGCCGTTGGCGAGGGCGGCCGCTGCGCCCGCCGGCCCGGGCAATGTGGGCTCGCCCCCCATCTCCAGCTCCCCTCAACGCCGAAGACTTCTCCTCGAAGCAAACACTGGAGGGGTAGGGCGAGGAGAGAATCCCTATTAACTAGATGGACTGAGAGAGAGAAGGAGAAAGGCGGTGATAAACCGTACGAATCACGCAAAGGGGGCGGAAGGAATCGGGCGACGAGATTTTGTTCTCTGGGAAGGATTCGGCGGTGTATCAACGCGACTCTCTTTCTTTCTCTCTATTCTCCTCTTCTTTTCAGCGATATGGCTTTTTGTGAAGACCTGCCTTTTTCTTTGACTCTTAAAGACCTTAACACGTACGTGGTCGTCTCCGGCTCCTCAGACCAGCGAGCGAGAGAGACGGAGCGCAGATATGCTTCGATGATTTGGCGGTGCGAGTGGCACAGTGGGGACGACGGGGAAGAGATGCGCCAGTGAGGGAGAGAAACCTCGATCCGATTTAGGTCTGTCTATATTATGAGAATTACCAACAATACTAATATTACTGGTATTACCGGGTTTAAAGTTAAGGCGGTTTGGCCGGCACGTGCGAGGGTAGTGGGGTTCGGTTCAACTGCTTCGGATCGTGGGAACTGTTTGGCCAAGCTAAACTTCCCTCGCGTTACCCGTTTCACCTGTCGCCCACCGACTGATGGGGTCCGCAATGGACCCAATAAAACTCACCAATGCAATTGCAGGTATCTCGGCAGAGTGATTTGGACGGGTCGATCACGGACGACTTTTGGCGGTCGTTCACAACGGTGCTGATCTCTCCACGACAGTCGATCTGGATTCATAACCCCACGTTTCTTTCTCTCCCTGGCATAAATCCAGCGTCTGGTACAAAATCCGAGAGCTGTTTCTGTCTCTCCCTCTCTCGGTTAAGCAGATTGCTGTGCGAGGTCTCCATCAAAGATTAGTGATGCCCAACAGCAGTTTGCACTTCTTACAAGCTGTCCACTGCGGTGCCAGCTGGGAGCTGACAGTGTAAATGCTCGCGTCGAGAAGCCAACAAGAAGGGGTTGCAGCCTTTTCTCCCGTGGTTTCTTTTCCATGAACCGTCACCCAGCACTGCACTGCTCTGCTCTGCTCGTTGCCTTCACCTTGAAGCGTTTCGTAAAATAATGCAGAGATCAGAAGGGGGAGGAGGGTGTGCGGGGATTCACCAGGCTAGGCTACGGGCTACGTCGCGTTTCCGACGTACCGTGATTTGATGGCCATTAAATGGCGAGGGCATTTATTGCTTCTTTTTCCCTACGCCTGCTGTGAGTCGGGACGCGGACGCTGGATGTCTTGTTTCTTGCGTGTGTCCGCTACCCTGGATGTGCAGCTACCATGGCCGGGTGTGCGTCTGGGCGCAGAGAACGTGGGTCACCAGCAAAAGCGCAGGCCCCGCCCGAGCTAAGAGAGGCTGGCCGGGTGGGCCCCGCGTCACTTGGTTTTGCGGGGAGCGTGTCCCCTGCGGCAGGCGGCCGTGGTTGAAAATTTAAGGATGTCTGTCGGAAACGACGGGTGCTCTTACAGTGGCCGCGACGACTCTGGTGTTGATGAGGAGGAGGCCCGGCCATTCTTTTGCTGGTGAGGAGTAATGGAAGGGCCAGAATCGGCGACGGGTCAAAAGTTGTTGGCCGACGACTGCTCTGCGTTTAGAGTTTTCCCGGGCATCGGGCGACTGACTGCTTTACCACGGAGGCCTTGACAGGCCAAAGCGATGCATCAGAGACCACCATGGAATCATACATGATCGTGAGGCGCTGTTGGCAGGCAGAGAAATAAACTATAACGAGTAGCGCCCCACTATGAAACCTCGCGCTTCCGCAGTAGAGTGGACGAGTACTGGTTGACTAGATCGATACCTTTTTTAACACTAGGACTTGTACAAGGGTCCACAAACCCAGTTTTCTAGCGATGTGCGAGGGACCCAAAGCACGCTTCAACACTATTCCCTCCACAGGATAACATCATCTTCCAAAGTCCATGACCCCTAATCATAGATCAAGATAGATAAGACTCTCAGGTAAGATGGTGATGATTCTTGCGTACATGGACTCCTGCATTTTTCGATCATCCAAATACAGGTACCATAATTCTGTTCTTCCACAATCAAATTCCTACATTTAATGGAGATTACAGAATCTTCTCCTGTTCACGAGTGATGGTACAAAATAATGATGCTGCGGTTTCTGTGGACTGAGGTCATAATGATTTACAGGTGAAAATAAAATGGCTAAAAGTATAGAGGCAGTGATTACCCATGAACACGCCACAAGGAGAACAATTTCCATAGAAGCAGATTCTTCTATGCTTAAAATTTTGAATCCCTGATGATGGTTGGTATTATGAATCTGTGTTAATAGAGAAATTTTTTGGGCAATAATGGTCTAAGTGATTTGTATTTACTTGTGATTTAGTTCAGAGAGATTTGGACTTTCAGAGGCATCATCTATCAGAAAAAGCTTCTCATCGTCACCGGTCGGCCTATCGATGGATCAGATAAAACCTTCTCACGTGGAGATCCAAAGGCAACTGGGTCCAGTAATGACCCAATCTATATCCATTCTGGGTTTTCTATGCTAGTTTGGCAAGGCTCACAGTGCATGTTTATACATGGATTTGTATCACATTGTCCGACTATAAGAGCATCTATGCTTTACGTCTAAGTCATTACTACATAAGCTAATGGAAACCTTCTCATCTAATATTGTTAAAGCCACATATATCATCAATCAACGTTCACTGCTGTGCACAATTTTAGGTATTTACTATCAAGAGAAATATATATATATATTTACTATCAAGAGAATTTGATTGATGGACACGTTCACTAAGGTCAAAATTCAATCAAAATACTTCAGCAAAACCATGCAAGGATATATTCTTTCTTTACTCTCATGGATAGATCTTTAGATGCATGAGAAATGGCCTCAGTGGAAACACTTCAAATCTCTTTGATACCGTCTCGTCTCATGTAGCTTAGTTTAGCTGCTGCTCCCAATAATTTCACCATATATGCCCTTGATTTTTGCTATCAGTGCGTCCCTGAGATGCAGATGGGTATAAGGATTCGACAGATTAAAGCCATACAGCAGTTTATGAAATACATCAAAAATCTCCAACATTGCAGTAAATTTCACAAGAGGAAGAAGGAAAATGATATGCGGCGAAGAAAAATGCTCATTTATGTAATAGCATTGATACGATGAACAACATAATATCCTACAAAGTGGAAACAAGATAAACCATCTCGCTAAAAGAAGCTGATTTGCGAACAGTAGTTTCTGCAGATACCTGTCAGGCTTGAAAACCAGGTTGTGGTATGCGAACCACTGCAAAGATTTGAGAGCAAAAGAGAAAGGAATTAGTCTACGGAAACAATTAGTGTTAGAGACTAAACAGGGTTTAGTATTGGCGTTTCAATTACAATTAATTGCTTTCCTTCCCTTGTAGATCAAGAAATGCAAATCAATGTTTACCAATGATCTTAGCAACAGCATATGCATAATATATAAGCTTATTCAGGTCATGTGAAACGTAATCTGTATGATGCAAAGAGGATGCCTGCTAAGTAGATGCATGCAGTAATTGACTACACTTAATGGATGAGACTCACCCCTGTGTAGCCAATTCCCACAATTTCAAGAACACCAGGAACTACAGGAAGCCTATCGATAGCCTGCAGAAATGAGAACAGATTTAGGTAACATGAGGACATCAGAATCTACGAGAATTACCTGACAACATTTGACATTTACAAAGGCAAAAGATGGAATGCTGAGATTAGTTTCAGTATTAGGTGTACCGAGATCATGCCGCCTGTGCTCCACAGAGCAATAGCTCCAACAAGTGCAAGGCCGCTGATTGCATACTTGTCTTCAAGTTTGTCCCACTGCCTACCTAAAAGAGGTCAGTTGAAATCTCCAAGGGCGAGAATAATGCACATAGGGAGTATGAACAGGAAAGGCTGACCGCATCTTGTATCTTCTTCACGATTTCTGGAAGCTCGGTTGCAACTTCAGCTGATGATTCTCCTGCGGCCCTGACGATAAATTTTCCTGCTACTTTACGACCTGAACCACCAAAAATCCAGAGGAAAGCATTTAATTGCTCTTCTTTAAGTCTGTTCGTCTCTATGCCATTTTTCTGTTTGGCTATATTTATATGAGACTCGGAATGAGCTTAAGAGCAAAGATTGAGCAGAAAATAGGGACCATCCGATTGCTTTATATAACGCAATCCAGCAAACGCCATAGAAGGCTTCGCATGGACGATGAATTGCTTGTATAATGGCTTATTTAAAGCAGCAGGGTATCGAGGAACCGAAGGACTTACAGTAAGCAGCAGTGGTCCATGTCTCTCTGGCCTGCGGGCGGCTGGGCGACGCGATGTGGGGCGGAGGAGGCAGGGACGGGAGGCAGATGGAGTGCGGGGCGGACTGACGTGGGGTCACCTTTGCGTCGACCAGAGCCGGGGAGGTGAGGCCGCATGTGACGCTGGTGGTGGAAGCCATGGCTCAGCTACCAGTACTCGTCTCGCAGAGATGGCTTCCCTCCCTCGTTACCAGGCTTTGCTGCACTTAAAACGGTACTCGGGAGCGGCAGATATCGTTGATGACAGAACGTCCACCACTCGTTCCGAGGGGGGCGATTGGATGGCACAGAATATATATGGGAAGGAGGATAGGTGTTCTGTGGCATCCGTCACTGGAACAGCCAAAGGATGGAACGAGATTGCCTGCGTCTTGGAAATTACTAGCATTTATAGCTCCAGTACCGGTGAATCACTTGTTATACCGCTGTAGTGTTTGTGGTGGACCAGAAGGGCACGGGGAACTATCAGTACCAGTAGTTGTGTCAAAGTATCAACCAGCAGTAATGTATAGATCGAATAGCAGCAACAAAAAATGATAGAGGATAGACAACTCGGAGCGCAGATTGCAGGCAGGAGAGAGAACGTATCATTTGGTGGTTTAATTATTATTTTTTGCCCAACAAAGGTTCTTGTCTTTTCGGTGTTAATTCCATGATAGATTTTACAGCCGCCTGTAAACCTTTTGGAAGAACAGGTTAAATCTTTTGAAGTGATTGGTGGATGTAAAAACGTTGCATTCCTAAAAGATACATGCGATCGAATGATTGCCGATGCATCCTAAAAATTAAGACGAACTCATCTGCTATTCCATCTCATCTTCTTGTTGTCCTATTTGCTAGAAGAGACATGGCATGAAGCAACAGAAATGATCATTCCGAGATCTCTCAGAGGGGCTTTACGTCGTCATACGTGTCCTGAGGTCGATTTCTCACTTTAACTAGCTGAGCCGGTCAAGGTGATGTGGATCATCGACAGGAGGGTCGTCACTGTGCATTATTGCTGCACTGCACGGCGTATCGCCCATAGCGGATGCGCTTACGCCCGCGTCTTTTCGACGAGATCTGCTGCTTCAACTGCTCGCTGAAGGCCGCAGTCCTTCGAAAGTACCGGTCATGGACGACGAGGAGGCATGGAGGCTCAGCGAAGAACATGTGCGGCGCCAGAGGTGCAAGGCTTTTTCGCGTCCGCGCCGTGAATTATTATTGTTGGCAGATTGCAGAGAGGTCGTCGGAGGAACAGAGGTCAAACTGCTTCTTCGTCATGATGACCAGTGGTAGCTGTAGCTTTCTCTGTCTGTGGTTCATCTCAGCACATGGGAGCTTACTCTAAAGAGCGAGTTTCGACTGCAAGGGCAAATAATTGGAGTTCCCACAAGCATGCTTTCATCTTAATGAGACAAAGTTTGGGGACGTATCGACTGTGGCGGGTGTCATCACGCCGAGCACCGTCAAGTGCCTGATTGGATCTGCCACATTTCCTTACAGGTCAAACCTCCACCCCACGCCCCCGGCCCCGCCACCCACACCCCCCCGCCCCCCACCACCCACCCCAACACTGTGGGACTTACATATTTTTTATATTTAATCGTAAAATTTTTATATAAAAAATATATTAATTTTTTTATAATTTAAAAAAATAAAAATAAATAATTTTATTTATCATAACATCGTCAGCTATATATAAAACAAAATATATTGGATCGATATAAAAGTAATAGAGAAAAAAATAATTTTAATATCTCTATCGTTTTTAGCATGTGAGATGTTAGAAATTATTTTTTATTAATAAATTATAAAAATAAAATAAAAAATAATATTAAAATTTTTTTTTACCTATTATTTTTACATCGATCCAGTACATTGTGTTGTGTGTTGTGTTTTCTATCATAGTATTATGATAAATAAAATTATTTATTTTATTTTTAAAATTATAGAGATATCAATATATTTTTTTTTAAATATATAGACCGTAATATTAATAAGATCAAAGTATAAAGGATAATTTATAATTAATTCTGAGAGAAAAATGATTAGACAACATAGTACACCAAGTTGTGCTTCGAGTTAGTGTACCTCGTCTTTTCGATAGGAATTAGATGGTATCTTTTTTCTTATCGAATGTTAATAATTATTTTTAATATTTTTTTAAATTTAGATAACAAAAACTAAACCTTGTTAATACCCCTAGAATATCTTATGTGTAGTGAACGGCATGCATAACTTTGATATTGTGATTGTAATTACTGTATTTCCAACTCATGCCTTGATAATTATTGGCCAAGTAAAATAATTTGAGGTTTTATATTTTCGTAATTGTTTTTTTCATTTTTAAACAGTCGAACCTCCATACTTACATGAATATTTATTGGTTCAAATATTAAAAAAAATTACTCATGAAGAGTTACTTATGAAGGATGGTAACAAAGAATATAGGCCTTCATAATCGCTTAGATAGTTTTTATCTGATACATTGATGTGATTTAAGAAATTAATTTGATTCTGATATAAGTTTAATTGTATTAGAAGATCGATGTCATATCAATAACTAGATGCTCTCGTATCATATCGATGCTTAAGTTAAAGATATAAAGAAAATGTTAGAAGAGAGTAAAAGAAATAAAGAGTTTAATTTTGTTTAATTATTTTTAAAGGTGTTTGATAGAAGATAATATTTTTCCAAGGAAATTTCTCTATTTTGTTGAGGAAAATTCTCCATTGAGGGAAATCCTTCCTTCTAATATGTATAAATAGGAGAGGGACATGGTAATATATTTAAGCTTTTTCACTTCTTCAATAAAGCTTCTTCAATAATTATTCTTATCTTCTATTATTTTCATTAGTGTTTTCCCTAATACCATCTAATTCCCTTGAAACCTTGAGGGACTTGAATCTTAGATCTCTTGTGAGGACGTAAGTCACCGTAACCAAGACTCGAAGGGATGGGATAGAAGTGGAGCTCTCCACCAATGGAGTATATAAATTGTTTACTATCTAAAAGATGGGCCAAGGATAGAATAGTTATCAAAGCGAGTTTTCACGAATCGCAACCGTGTTTATCGATCCCATTTACCCCTCGATGCAAAGTAAGAGGGAGAAGAAAAGTTAGGATACGCTCACAAAAGTACACAAAAGGATGTTTCTATCACTTCGTGCAGTAGATAGAAATCATACGATAGCTTTGAACATTTAATTGCATCCTCGACGTCCTGTGAAACTTTTACCGTTCACGTCCCTTGTAGGTGGTGCGGCCATTAACCCCACCCCCGTTTAGTCGAACAGAATGATTGCTGTTGAAATTAATAAGTATTTTAATATTTTTAAAGTTGAGTGGGATAAATATTTTAAGATAACAATTTTTTTGTGAAAGAAAAAAATTCAGTAATTAAGATATGATTGTTGTATAAATATATCATATATTCTTGAATTTTGATAAATAGAATAGAATGAAAAAAAAAAATATTTTTGGTGTTATTGGGTTTAGGGTGTGTAGAAAGGATAGTTTCTAGAATTTCTAAAAAATACGAGAGAAAATGGTATAATTTTTTAAAAATTTATATGATATGGTTTATAAGAAAATTATGCCTAAGCGAGAATAACTCAATGTATTGTAATTGATTTTTATGTATTATATATATATATATATATATATATATATATATATATATATATATAATTTGTCTAATCATATTAAATCTTATGTTGACTTTCTAGTATGTTTTTTAGTTTATTAATCTCCGAGTATTATTTTGATTTTAAAAGTCTTCTTTCATTTCCAATATTTGGTGTCAGGCTTAAAAAATTATCATAGATTTAACAAAAATAAGTGACGAATATTGAAAGGAGTGTAAAGCAAAACTTTTTTTTTTCAGAAGGCAAAAAATAGATAAAATACTTATCAAGAAAGATATTACTGGAATTAATAAGTATTTTGAATTCCTGAAGATGAGGTATCCTAATATATAAAAAAAATTGGAGAATGAATTATATTCTGTTAATTATGACTTGATTCTTCTATAAATATTTTATATATTTTTAGATTTCTGTGAGAAAAAACAAGATGTGAGAAATATTTTTGGTATTCTTTAGTTTTTCTCTAGGATATATAAATAGAATAATATTTATGATATTTAAATAAGATACTCTCTAAGATTTTTAAAGATAATAAAAATATAATTTTTTTTTTAGATTTACGTGATGCGTAAAAAATTTGATAATTTCTTATAATTGATCTAATAAAGAATTTAATTTTTTTACATGAATATAGATAAAACTTATCAAATCACGTTAAAAGATATTATTTTTTTATAAATATATGTTTAATTATTGATCTTTAATTTTTTTAGATTTAAAATTATTCTCTCCCTCCCTACCAGTGGGCAAGTCTCTTCACATACCGACAAACTCGAATTGTTGGTGCCGTGACAGCAAGGGCTCATCAAACCGGATGCGGAGGTCAGCAGTCCTTTATCCGTGCTGTGTGACTCCATGCACAAGCAGATGGTGCCCATGGCGACGACCAACCACAGTCCAAAAACCCCTCTCCGAGGACTTACTGACCTTTCCTCGTGTCACCCTCCTATTTACCTATAATATGAATTGTATCTTTGATCCAAGAATTGTATATTGGTTCTGAATTTTAATGGATAATGTGGCTGTTTGAATTGATGTAATTTGTGTTGGAAGAGAAATATTTTAAGTGATATATCTTAAGGATTTGACTCCCATGACGTGTGTTCGGATTGGGTTATGATAACGACAGCACGTGTTGCAGGCTACGCAACAAAGTTCATTTAACTCCTCCATAGGCAGCTCTATGTATTTTGAGACACGAACATATCTTTCTTCAAATAACTGAATATAGAAGAAAGTCAAGGGAACGAGAGAGAGAGAGAGAGAGAGAGAGAGAGAGGAGCCCACGGCTGTGTTGTCTTCGTTGCTGGACAAATCTGCCACCAAACAATAATGCATGGGAGGGGCTTGTGATGGAGTCGACAGGAAGAGGTCCTCAATCCCCCCCACAGCTCTTCTGTAGCTAGCTAGTAAAGATGCAATCGCCGCTTGCTTCCCTTTTAACCACCCCATCGTGGTTTGGTTGCTTGCTTTAGTAGCCATCTTATGTTGTGCGCTGTATCACTTCGTCCACATTTCAGCTTCCCCTCGCTATCTCTTAGCCTTCTGCGTTCCATATCACCCCTCCTGACCTCTCTGCTTCTTCTTTCAACTCAGCATTTATGTTGTTGCATCCCTGCGTCTGTAGGGAGATCAGGAAGGAAGGCGGAGGAGCAGCTGGGTTTCTAACCGGTGATGATGCTTGTTCTGAATGTATTTATTGCTCCGGGGGGGTGGTGAGTAGCAGAATTTAAGAGAGAAGCCTGAACTATGCTTCGATCGTGAAGAGGAGAGGCAGAGGAGGAGCGGTCAGAGGTCGTTCGATCTGCTGCCTGGAGGAGCAGAGCAGCGGAAGTGGTCAAATTCACATCTGTTGCTGCTGCATTGCCTGCTGCTCCGATGGAGCAGCTACGAGGAGAACCCATTAATGATGTCCTTGTAAGCCCTCCCTCGAGTATCCCCAACCTTTGCTTTCGTTTATTGTTTTCCTTGTCACTTTCGCTCCTGGTCACATCTGCATGAAGAAGACCTATTTGCGGGTAGAAGAACATCGATGTGTTATGGGATCCCACTTTTGGACATTCCATTCAATGCGATGCAAGTAATGATCGCTGAACATGCAATCTATATATGGCTAAGCTTATGTTTTCTTATGTTGTTGCTTCAGCTTAAACATACTTGCCTATCCCTTCATTTCTCCTCTTTCTTTGTTTCCAAAGCAGTTAGTTAGGGAGGAGCCGAGCGCAGGGTGCTTGGAAGCAGGAGCAGCGAGCGCCACCTTCTCTGAGCATCCTGAAATGATCTATGGGAACCTGTTCTCTCACCAAATGCCTTTCCTTCAACTACTCCAAGGAGCCATGCAAGCAGGGGAAGAGGAAGTCGAGCTCCATTTGCAACAGTATCAGTATCAGCACGAAGGTTTCTTCACTTCTTGCACGCAAGAATCCAACTTCCAGCTCCTCCTGCGGCTACAGGGCCAGAACTGCTTCAAGCAACTGCGGACGGCCGAGATGGACACGTCCCGCGTGGTGGAGCAGCTGGAAAGCTGCATTACCCACGCGTCCGAGTCGGAGACGAGAGGCGTGGTCCACCATAAAACGCCGGCGACCGTTGCCGCGACCGGGCCAACGAGATCCGCGGCGGGAGTCGGGCCGAACGAGCGGCGGAAGAGGAAGAGGCCGCGGCAGGCTTCGACGTCGAAGAGTGCGCAGGAGGTGGAGAGCCAAAGGATGACCCATATTGCCGTGGAGCGCAACCGCCGGCGCCTCATGAACGACCACCTCGCTACCCTCCGCTCCCTCATGCCGTCTTCCTATGTCCACCGCGTACGCTTATAGTTCATAATTCGCAATCCCACCCTTCCCAGACAAGCTTCGACCTGATGTGTCTGCGTTGCTGCACACAGGGAGACCAGGCGTCCATCATCGGTGGTGCCATCGACTTCGTCAAGGAGCTCGAACAGCGCCTCCTCTCCCTTCGAACCCAGAAGCGGCTGCTGGAGTCGGCCGCCGTCCGATTGAGGCCCAACGACGACGAACCGCGCCACACGTCCGTGCTGCACGACGGGTTCTTCATCTCGCCGCAGTACACAGGCTATTCGCGGTCGCAGCAGCGACGGCGATACGCTAACGGAGAAGAAGCACAACAAGAGGATGGAACAGGGGTGGATGTGGAAGCGACGGTGGTGCAGGGGCATGTGAATTTGAAGGTGGCCACGCGGCGGCGGAGGGGGCAGCTGGCGCGGGCCATCGCGGCCATGGAGGAGCTCCGTCTCTCTGTGCTTCATCTCAACGTCGCCTCCCTCGAACCCTCCTCCATCCTGTACTCCCTCAGCCTGAAGGTCGGTTCACCATCTGCTCCCCGCTTCGTCTGCCACGTTAGACGTCGCGAACGCGAGCTGATGACTTCACTGTTTCTTCGGAGTGCAGATGGAGGAAGCGTGCAAATTGGGGTCAGCGGATGAGGTTGCGACGGCGGTGCACCAGATCTTCAGCTACATCAACGCCTGCTGTTGACACGACGCTGAAGTTGTCAGGACGTACGAGACGCAAGAGAAAGGGAAAGGAAAGGGTCGAAGAGATGCTTGACTGGACCACGTCTACAATTCTTGAACTATGAGGAAGAGCGCAGCAGCAGCAGCAGCAGTAGCAGTAGGAGCAGCTTTCCTTTCTTCTAATATATGCAGTGATGGGAGCTTGTACTCTTTGGGTTGCGGTTTTGCCAGCTTTTTCGCTGTTCGTTTTCAATTATTTTTTTGTCTTCGGGAAGAGATGCTGATATTTGGGCTCGCAAAGCGTTTCGAGTTTTCCTAATCATGATTGTAGCCCAATTCATCTCCTGGTATCTTAGTCGCTGTTCTTATGTCTGTAGCATTCTATTCCGCCCGCGTTTTAGATTAAGATGACAACCCTCCTCATGAGAGCAGTCTTCTTGTCTCAGGAACTTTTTACACACACACACACGTATGCATTTGAGCTGAATAACCCACCTCTACTTCGACATGTATAGCAGCATATGCCATGCATCTCAAATTCCAGACATTTATCTTGATCTAATTGTGGAAAGGACCTACTTTAAGATAGGTAGCCATCGTTCTGTTCTCTCTCCGAGTATTGGTGCCACCATCTTCTTTTCTCGTGCTGCTGCAATAGGCCCTCCCTGTCTTCCGCAGACGCAACACCGTCCATTTCCGGAGCACTCCACTTGTACCCAACGCGTGCCTGTGTCTTTCGACCGCTTCTGCCGGTTCTCTCGCGCCATCAATCGACTGTTCGAGTTGAGCAAGCCAAACCCAAATTGCCGCGGTGGTCGAGCCCAAATTGTCGAAGACGAAGAGGATTCTACTACGGACGACGAAATGAGCGTCTCGGTAGACTCTACTGACTCGGAGCCTAGTGTTATTGACTTATCATCGATTTTAATGGATTTGGGGGAACTTTAGAGGCTGTGGCTTCGTGCGGAAAGGAAGAAGGCTCGTAAACCGTGTTTGGAAAGGTTGATGAGGAAAAGACGTCGACTGCGGGTCAGAACAACTTTTTGTCTCGAGATCCTCGTTCTCTGGCTACAGTTGGATGACACTTGATGACTACTTTTTATCTATTTTGAGCACCAAATTAAGTAATACAATTCCTACAGCATAATGACAGCATGGAGGCGTATTAATTAGTCATTATGCATATATATTACGACATCGTGACCTATGTATATATATTATCAATTTTCTATTTCTTTAATGGGGTGGAGTGAGTTGAACTCTCTCTTAGTCACAAATTTGACAATGATAAACCTAACATATATATGTTTTTTTTATTCAATTTAAAAGTTTATGCTTCTAGAGTATGAATGCATGATAAATTTGTGTGAGAGAGAGAGAGATTGAGAGAGAGTGTGAGAGAGAGAGAGAGAGAGAGAGAGATATGGGTGGATGAGGCCTATGAAACTCTGCAGCCTGGCTTAGCCTGTCCTACACTTGGGCTGGGAATTGTACAACTTTTCGTTGGCTCATATATCTCATATGCAGCATTTGCACACGCATTTTCACTCTCAATTCCTTCACTTTTACCTTCACCCAAGCCTCTTTTCCAATGGCAGTATCTTAACCATGACTTCATCGTCTCGGCCAATTGAGTTTTGTATCAGTTATCGTATCTGCTTCGCTGAAGCTGCCCATTGTACTATGCCTCTCGAGCCCTCTTTTTGATCTCAATATGTCATGAATATGTACATGATTTAAATCATGCCAGCATTTATGGGCTCAAGAGGATGTAGTCGGATAATTGGGAAATACGATGCGCCAAGCTGAGACTCATAATTGGGTGTGATTTTGTAGGAAGTCCATAGTCGGCAGCTGTGGATGAAGAGCAGTGTTTTCTGCTACTGAAGATAAAGGATTTTTCTCACCCCTCATCTCGAAAGGACACACAAGCAATCTCCAGCAGCGTTCAGCGAGGTTGAACCACCATGGCCGAATTCTGCGTCAAAAGAATCGCCCGGTCTCCACTTCTTTCGTTGCCTGCATTCCACATGGTATGTTTCGCTGTTACCATGCCAAGATCCATTGACCAAGCTGGTATTGTTTCAGAAGCTTTGAGAACTATGTCCAGATGAAGATAATGATTGAAGCACGCCTTCCTTATCCACACGCTACGCTTTGGAAAATTTCCATCGACTTAAGAATTATTTGTGCTCTTCGACTGGATTCTAGAGTCCTCTGCTCTTCGGTGGATTCTAAGCCGATCAAGTGCATCCCACACAAACGATCACAACAAAATCATTTCAGATCCTCTTACTCCACGCCACTACCAGATTGGAACAGGAAAATTCGGTGAAATAGATAAGACTAGTTCAAGAGAAAACAATGGTACAAGGGATGTGAGCAGTTCAGTGTAACAGATAACATAGTCAAAAGTAAACCCCCCACCACTAAAACAGCGCGTTCGTGGACTACATGATGGATACAACGAAAGCGCTCAGGTATTTGGGTAGACTGTGTCGCCAACGAACACCGTCGTCAGCGCCACCTGATGAGTGGTGACTACGTCACGTTGAGATGTTGCAGGCGGCACAGTCCACCTAAAAAGCTTTCTCCCTTTTGAAAAGCTCCAGGCAGTGTTCGCCGTCCAAGTTTCTGCTCCAAAACTTCTTGTAGTACTCGTCGTATGTGTAGCGCCTATAAGTGGCTGGAGATCCCTCGCTGACGAGCTCCTCCGGAGGGCTAATGATCACGTTGTTGCAAGGACAGAGGAAGGATGCCACAGACATCCTTTCCTTGTTCGAGTTGACGACAGCTCGATGCCAAACGCTGTTGTACCTACCGTTGCTTAATGCCTGCATGAACAGATTTAATTGTCAGCTACTACTTGTCAAAGTTCCAACGCCGACTGCTGATCTCAGATATGAGATGGGATGGCACTACAAGTACGTATTCATTATTAAGGAAGACCAACCCATTTTGTGAGTACATAATCCAAAGTTTAGGCTAGTGTTTTAGCTTCTTGAGTGCAGGATCGCCTAAGGCCATACTGTCAATGGCCGACTTCGGCCACCTCCAAAACAGTATGCTACACAGTTCGACTAAAGAGCAATGAAAAGAGAAACAGGGGTACTTCGGTGCAACAAAAGAGTGTGTGATCCATTGTCACCTGTAGCTGGTCACCGATGTTGATGACCAACGCGCTTGGCTTGGGATCCACTGCCATCCATTTGCCGTCCCTAAGAACCTGCAAGCCAGCCACATCAGAATCCTGGAGAAGAACAGTGAGGGCATTTGGATCAGTGTGGGCCGGCAGGCCATATGTGAGCTCAGGTTCCGGGCACTTCGGGTAGTAGTTGATGGCCATATGTTGCTCTTGCTCGCCCAGCGCCCTCTCGATGAAGTCCTCCTCCAAACCTAAGCTCAATGATATTGCTCCAAGGAGTCGGAATCCCAGTCCACGAACTTGCTGACAATAAGTGCTAACCACTTCCCTGTGACGAGGAAGAAGAAGAAGCACAAGCTCTTCAAATTTGATCATCAAGAAATTAGACTATTCAATTAAGGCAATGTTTTAGTGCAGATCCCACTATTGAATGCATAGTTTCAGATGTTACCAATGTCGCTCCGTTGTCCTATCTCTTAACTCTGATTGGTTCCTTAGCATGTGCGAGCACATGCTCTGACGCTCGGTTCGAGTTGTTTTTGTCCTCACGTTTAATTGCCTATGAGTCCATAGTAAAGAAGCTTCTCTTCTCTCCCCGGGATGTGAAGGTCTTTTTTGAGTACAATTAGGTTCCTATTCTTTTGATCAGAGTCTCGTACTGACTCAGATTTTGGGTTTCTTTTACGTCAAGAAATTTCATGGTCAAGTCTGTGTCGGATGACATCCCCAAGTTGATTTCCATGTTACCTTCGGCTTTTCAACAATATGGAAGCTGAAAAGCCGGAGGTAGACTCTATCCGGCCTCCCCGGGCAGACTTCACTGGCTCAATTCCCGTGAAGGGTCAACTCAAAGAACCCATGTTCTTCTCTAATGCATGCACGATGGCTCGATTCCTGTTGAAGGGTCAACTCAGAGACCAGAACCCATGTTCTTCTCTCATGCATGCATGATGGTTCAATTCCTGTGAAGAGTAACCGATATTCTTCTCTCGTGCATGCATGATTGCTCAATTCCTATGAAGGGTCAACTGAAAGAACCGATGTTCTTCTCTCATGCGTGCATGCTGCAAGTGCAAGGGATGTAAACGCCACGACATAATGCATGAATAGAATATATCGATTTGCTGCAAACCAATCTTTTAAAATCTATTGGAGCTTTCTTGAACTTCCTAGAGAACGGCGTTGACTAGATGTTATTCTACCACATGACTCCTCTCCCACTAAAGAGGATGAAGAGGAGGAGAAGCACGAAAGACTTACTTAAATGAGGAGGGATTAGAAGGCCAACCGGGAACATACTCCTCGAGAGGATAGCAGTGAAGCCGGAGGTAATCCCTCCAATTGTGAACCAACTCCTTTTTTACATTAAAGCTCGTCGAAAGTCTAATTTTCTTCGACGGGTCATCGGAATATAGCTTCGCCTTCTCCTCGGAAGGAAGACGGAAGAACTCCAGACCAGTAGTCATCATCTTCACCATCAGTTCAGTGTCAATTCCATGGTTCACAACCTATTTGTGCACAGAAAACCAGAAACGATGCTTGAAGGACGCAGTTGAGCAGCAAGGGAACAGTTACAAGCAGGTTATCGGAATTAGTAGACCTGGAAGAAGCCGTAGGATTGGCAGGCTTGGCCTATCCGAGAGATGATCTGGGCCTTGTCGGGGGAGCCGAGATCGATGATGGGGATGCTTGCGTCGGTGATCACTTGTGTGAGGCGAGGTCTTTGAGACTCTGGTCTTACGTAGTTCTCTGGAAGGGTATGGTGGTGTGTTGCGGTGGAGAGAAGCTGATCCGCCATGAGAGATGGTAGAGTGACAGAGCGAGAGAGAGAGAGAGAGAAAGCGAGAACACAGAAAGATCTGCGAGAGGACCTTACGGAACTCGGGAAGAAGGTGAGGGGGAGCGCGAGAGGTTAGCAACTGCACCCATTTATGGTCCACCTCCCGGAAAAGGTGTTGACTGAAGTGATGAGACCGGCCCGCGACTGACGTAAGCAACCTGAAATTTTTGACGTCATGACCCACGCCATGTCATGACAGAGGGAAAAACCGTTTTCTTGATTTATTCTGCGTCCCGTCTAACAGAGGAAAAAATCGTTTTTGGATCTCGACCACGTCATGACCCACGTCACGTCACACCTCTGTCGAGTCAACACGAGGGTTGACTTTCCACGTCGAACCGAAACCTATATAGGGAGGCGCCCCCTCGACAAATCCTGTCCCGGAAAGCTCGGGACGATGCCGTATGGCGTCGCTCCACGCATACCGAGCGACGATCGAAAGTATCATCTCATCACTCGGGGGTCGGTCAACGCGCCAAGTCTGCGTATGATCGATCCTCGAGCAACAGTATTAAAACCCCTAGCCAACACCTAGCTAAGAGAGGAGAAAAACAAGACTACTGACTTAATCTACGAGGGGCCCAAGTCGAGAACCTCCCCGATCAGGGCGTGTGTGCAAGAACTCGACCACCCCCGGAGGCGTAGTCGTCCTGACCCCTGATCTAGCCGGCTCCATCACTTCTTCCAACCCATCAAGAACTCCGGACATCGACCCGTGGACCAAGCCGTGCTGACTCCTCGGCCTCGGCGTATAAGTTTACCAACATACATTAGAATGAGGGCCGATGTCATAGGAGCACCCCGCAGGAGCTCACCCCGAGGTAGAACCACCAGCTGATCACCTCCCTTTCGGACTCGGTGATCGGCCCCTCCCTATCCTCAAGAATGGGGGCATCCCGACCCCGACGCTGGATCGCTACTAGCGCCTGTTCAATGACCCAGGACTCCCTCCCCCTGGATATACTATGGGACCCTCGGTCATTTCGCTCGAGGTGTTCCTTGACCTAGCCAAGCAAGTGCAAACCTTGGTGGGAATGATGCAAATAATCATCCTGCTCATCCCGCAGATCGTGCAGTCAGCGAGTCCCCTGACTGACCCGACACCACAAAGGCCAAACGGGGAACAAGTCAGGATAGGAGAAGCTCGAGAGCAGATCGCAACCCTTAGAAACCTCCCCGAACATAGTGCCCCTGCACCTCACCGAGCCACTCCATCGCTCCCTGAGCCTGACACCTTATCATCAGACTCGGTGTATGACTCATTCATTGTCTAGCTGTCCGTGGTCAACCGTCGCCTAGACGAGTTCCAGCACGAATTCCAGAAGTCACGCAGCGAGACTGGGGAAAGCAGCTTGGGTGGATCCCCTTTTGCTTAAGAGATCCAGGACAAGCCTGTGCCGCTCAACTTTAGACTCCCGACATTAGAGACGTATGACGGCGGCTCCGGTCCCACGGAATATGTCGCTGCATTTCGGGCTCAAATGACCCTTTATGGCACTTCCGACACCCTAATGTGTCGGGCGTTCCAGACTAGCTTTAGAGGACCGATGCGGGCGTGGTTCAGCCGACTATAGCTGGCCTCGGTCTCTTCTTTTGATTAGCTCGCAAGGGAGTTCAAGCAAAATTTCCTAGCCAATGTGCGGCCCAGGCCTTCCATGGCCATGCTGCTTGCATTGTCCTAATGTGATGGCAAATCACTTTCCCAATTTATCGCGTGCTTTGCCGTTGAAATCTGGGGGTTCCCAGACGCCCACCCCTCTCTGATCATGCAAGCATTTTTGATGGGCTTGCAACCCTCAAGGTTCTTCTGGTCGTTCATCGAGAAGCCACCCGCAACCATCACTGAGATGCTCCAACGCGCCAACCAGTACATTGTCGCAGAAGCCCTAATGGCAGGAAGGCGCGAGGATGGCAAGAGGCAAAGGATAGAATAGGCCTAAGGGACAACTTCAGGGTCACCAGTAGCGCAACCCCATAGAAGGCCCCACCGACCCGAGTCACTACTCCCGAGGTCCCCGCCTTTGCCTTTAAACACCTCTCGTACTAAGATCTTCCTCCAGATCAGGGAGAAAGGGACTCTTGCGACAACCCAACCCCTTGAAAGCTATTAACAAGGACTGATCTAAATATTGTAGGTTCCATCGGGATTACGACTATGATACAGAAGACTGCCACGACCTCCAGAATCAAATTGAGTTGATCTGAAGAGGTCACCTCGGGCACTACCTGAAGGAACCAAGAGAAGCATTATCGCGCCCCAGGGGCCCCATCGAGAAACAAATCAACATCATCACCGGCGGACCGATTTTTGATGGTAGCAGCACAATGGCGAGAAAAGCATACGCCCGTAGCGCGGTGGAGAAGCATCTCAGACTTGAGTTCGAACTCGAAATCACCTTCAGAACCGAAGAGATCGAACGGTCCCACCACGGCGATGCTTTAGTGATCTCCATCTAGATCGCCAATGCTCGAGTGAAGAGAGTGATGGTTGACACCGAGAGCTATGCTGACATGCTGTACCTCGACGCCTTCAAAAAGCTCGGTGTAACTAATGAGGACCTCACCCCCATGGCATCGACACTTACCGGATTTACGGGGAATTCTGTCTCCCCACTCGGGACCACCACCCTCCCCGTTACCATCGGAGAAGAACCAAGAGCTAAGACGACGATGATTGCCTTCAGGGTAGTCGACCTTCCCTCAACCTACAATGTCATCCTCGATCGCCCGACGCACAACAAATTGAGAGCGATAGTTTCCACCTACCACCGAGCCATCAAGTTTCCAATGCCAGCGAGAGTCGGGAAATCCCGAAATGATCCTAGAGAATCAAGGCGGTGCTATCTGACGGTGGTCACTCTCTTGAAGAAGCCGCGACCCCAGCAAGCCCCAGATCCCCGTGAAGAAGCCAGAATACCAACACACTTGGAACCACCAACATAGCTCACCGAAGTTTCCTTGAAAAGGGACTGGCCCGACATGACCATAAAAGTCGAAACGACGCTCCCTAAAGCATATCAACTCTAGCTGATCGATTTTCTAAAGAAAAATGCTGATGTATTCGTATGGTTCCCAAAAGACATGCCTAGAATCAATTCGGTGACGACCCAACACCACCTCAACATCCACCCTGAAGCGCGACCTATGAAGCAGAGGCTAAGGAAATTCACCCCTGATCAGCAAAAGGCGATCAGTAATGAAATAGACTGCCTTAGTGAGGTTGGGTGCATAACCGAGATAAAATATCCTCGGTGGTTGTCAAATGTAATCCTTGTTAAGAAACACAACGGGAGCTGGAGGATGTGTGTCGACTACACCGATCTTAACCAAGCATGCCCCAAAGATTACTACCCACTCCCGAGAATAGACCAACCTGTCACAGAATTAGCTGGTTTTGCCTAAGTCATGTGGCACCCTTGCGTGTCCATCCACAAAGGTCAGCCTCCCCGAAACCTCCCATGGTCCCTTAGGACCTACAAAAGAGAAAACGGGTTAGAAAAATCGTCTCACTCGAGATCCACAAGCAAACATTTTAGAAAACACTTCATAGACAATGCAAATTACAAACAGACTTTACAAGCTCTAAACGGTTACACAACAAAGGGTCAAAATGGTCTACTACAGACCGAATATCTCTCACAAGTGTCCACATGATATAATCTTTATTTATAAGCCTAAAACGACCACCAAACTCAATTAAAATAGGGCTGTTAAGCCTTCGACCGTCCCTCTACATGTTGTGCAAAGCATAAACAAACCAAATGACATGGACATACATAAGCATTACATCAAACATCATATTTAGAATTTTGTTCGTGATATTCTCCCTCACTTATTCCTTCGACGTCCTCGTCGAAGCTTTTGTCAACATTGTAACTCCTTGCCTTTGCTAAGTTTTCAATCCTCTGCTCCAACTGCAATTTGCCTCTTGGCTCTCAGCTGCTCTTCGTTGTTGTTGTTGAGTAGTCAAACTTTTGATCCATCATGCTACTTCAACTTGCCAATGACTCTGACTCCAGTGTGAGGTTGGTTGAGTTATGTTGATCTATGTTGGTTCCTGCGGATCCTCCAGATGAAGGAAAAGACCATCCTTACTATACGCCAGTCTCTCAAATGTCTCTTGCTGCTTGAACTGGGTGGATGCTTATTGGAGTTTTAACGAGCATCACCTCATAAACTTTTGATGTTTTGGGTCATTCCTCATTCCTCCACAAAATTTGCCCATCGACTCTTTTTTCACTTAGTTGTCACTTCCAAGTAGATTCGTATCACTTTCGCTTTCGATTGGCATTCTGTTGGGAAACGAAGTGGATAATCTACTCTCAGTAGCACTAATCACCATTGGTGAAGATTTGATAACTATTATCTTCCATTATCTTCGAAGGGTCTTTGAACCTGTGCAGAGCTCCTCTTTTGGATAGATATGAGAATTGGGGTACTTGGTTTCACCCATTCTCTTAAGAGTTGGGAAGGCAATGGTTACTTGACTTTGCTTGTCTCTTTGAGGCTTATACTCCATGCATCGAGCTGGTTACTAACCTTCGCCCACTCTTTGCTCACACTTCTGAAGTACTCGAAGTGTTTGCACTCCTTGCGTTGAGTTAGCTACTATGATTCACCTTCTTAATGTCATTTAATTTTTGGAATGCAGGAAGTTTTCACCCCAACGAAGTAAGTCTCTAATAGTTTTGATCGCCTCTGGGATTATACCGTCTTCTCCATCAACCCTGCTACCTGCTCCACTGAGTAGCAAAGGTACAACATTGCGTTCTGCCTGCTTCGTTCCTTAGTTGTGCACTCTTGCACGACCCGAAGTCCTTCACTCTCGGCTATCTTAATGAGAAGCTCGTTGACATCGATCTTACGAAGTTCCTTGGCCTCTGCCCTTCAGCCTTGTCTCGGTACTTGGAGTTTTCCTCTACATGCTCCACCTCGGCCCCTTTCATGACCAAGCGCTCTCCCTCCATGAGAGCAAGGGATCAATGACTTTCACGGAAGTCCTGCCTCTGCGATACCATGGTGCTGCCATGCCCATTGCCCTACTATCCATCACCTCGCATCTACATCCTTTTTCTTCCCGATCAGTAGATATGTCTCTGTGACACTCCTCCGAGTCCACCTCCATTTTAACTGATGCTTGATTTTGGGTAGCTAAGTCCCTTTGGATCGTCGTCGCTTCCTCGCCCCTTTCAACCCCCTGGTTCAACACCTCTGTGTTCTCCAAGCAGCTCTCTTTGGTCGATGGAAAGATAGACTACAACTCCCATGCATGGCCTCTACCATCATGTTATAGGGTTTGCACCGATTATGTTCTCTTTAGCTTCCTTGGTAGTAATGTTCGCTTACTCGACCTTGTCATCTGACTTGCCGGGCTCCCTTAAGCAAATATAGGCTTTAGAGCAGTTTAACTCTCCAGCTGCTTCGATCATACCTCTGCATGATCAAGTCCCTCCCATGTGACTCACTTGTACTTGCATTCGAACTTTTATCTCGGTGGTACATAACCCTCATATGCCGATGACCAAGGCTTTCATTCGATGTAAAATTCAATTCACGCACGGGAGACCCGCTTCTGCGGTACTATGGCCTTCACTAGTTGAATCCATAGCCCTTCTTGTCATCGTGTTGATCACCAAAGTGGAGCTCCCAATAGCTCCCAATCATACCTCTGAATGACATAGTCCCTCATGGGGCTATATTCATATGTATCACATTGCCACGAATTATTCTACCACGATTCGCTACACCATGTCGCCTCTTGGTGACATCTCTATTGTATTATGATCCTTATGAGATAAACTCGGTTTGTGATCCCTCCATATGTGGCCTTTGCTAACACATCATAGGGCCTCTTTCACCTTCAATTATGTTCGCTCCTTTGGCAATCGGCCTTCATCCCCCCTGCTCTCGGGTCACACCTAGACAAAGCATCGCTCTAGGACAGTCCATCGCCTAGTAGCTTTTGAAGTTCATCAACTTTGCTGAAATTAGTGCACCATTGTTTGGATCTTGGGCCTCTGTCCCTACTAGCACAATCTCCGCTGTGTACTGCTTCCTTCATGGTAACTTGAATGATAACACTGTAGCATATTCTTCAAGAGTACCCGCCTCCGCGTCCTCTTGTCCCGTGCACCTTATGAACCCAACTTAGCCTCCGCAAGTTGAGTCTCCTTGGTTCCTCCATCAAATATTTCTCTAAGATAAGGTGTATGTGCCTAGAAGCTCCCTTCATCTTTGGCACCATGCAGGATGATCCCGCTCCATTAGAATGAAGGACCCATGGAATGGCATGATCTCGCTCTTGCCTCTGCAAGAGTTTACGTCATTGACCTCTATATAAGGAAAGCTCTGTACCTATGCTTCATGTTCTATCTTCTTGGTCGGCTCCCTTCATGTGGTTTGGGTACTTTGCCAAGTTACACCCAAGTTGCTTCGCTCCTCATTTTGCATTGAGTTGATGGCGGCCCTCGCACCCACCATTCCATGGGTTAGCCTTTCATTGAGTCTAATCTCCATATCGACTCCAAGTATGCCTTATTTGTGTTGTCTTGGATCGCTCCCCCACTTGATCTCGCAATGCATTCCCCAATGCATTATCTCAAGCGAGATCATGTGATGACTCCTCGCTGCTCGCTCAGTCCGTTGAGCTTTGTGAAGTTATTTTGAGGTACTTCTCAACATATGAGGTCCATTGCACATGCTTCTCCCTTTGGAGAGTCGGGACTAATCCCTCCTGGATATTTGTCCCATTGGAGTAACTTTTCTCTTCGCTTCCATCTCTCTGAAAGTTTTGGAGACTACCATCCACTTAGACTACTCTGACTTGCTGAACAAACTATGCATTATTCTACCTCCTATAAATGTATTTACTAGATTGCTACTCCACATCAATACAGCCCCCACTGCACCACTCAAGGCCTAGCAACATGCTGAACTTGCTACACACTTCAGCCTCCTACAGATGTATCTTTCTCGTGCCGAAGAGAAAGTTCCAATGCTCCATTGCGTTGAGTTTCGATCGCCTTAGGATGGCCTCGAACATTCCACCGTCCACATACAAGCCCTTGCATGAGTATCAAATTCTTCGAGTTAGCAATTTCCCTCGCCTCTGTGAGTTTTGCACAACTCTTTCGATTACTGAGCAACCCATTCCACCTTGCATGGTCTCATCCTTTACCAAGCACCTCGCTTGCTTTGAGCACCATCAAGTATAGTTGTCAAAGTCTAGCCATAGCTCGAACTCAGCGATCCTAACCTCTGTACGCTATACATTCTTCCAAGCTTGCTTGTTCTCATGGTGCCTCTTGCGTGAAGGGTTGGCCATTCCTTTGAATGCCAATCTCAGATGTCCGCTCCTCTGAACGTCTCCTTTTCCCTACATCTCAATGCTCGTTTTCCCCCAAATAGTCGTGCATGCTGATTGCCCTCAACGCAGCCCCACTAGGTCCACCACGTTTGCATGCCAAGTGTTTTTATAAGTGTTTGTCCCGCTCTGATACCATCTGTCATGGACTTAGCTAGTTTTGCCTAAGTCGTGTGGCACCCTTGCGTGTCCGTCCACAAAGGTCAGCCTCTCCAAAACCTCGTATGGTCCCTTAGGACCTACAAAAGAGAAAACAGGTTAGAGAAATCGCCTCACTTGGAATTCACAAGAAAATATTTCAGAAAATACTTCATAGATAATGTAAATTATAAATAGACTTTACAAGCTTTGAACGGTTGCATAACAAAGGGTCAAAATGGTCCACTATAGACCGAATATCTCTCACAAGTGTCCACATGACATAACCTTTATTTACAAGCCTAAAACAGCCACCAAACCCAACTAAAATGATGCTATTAAGCCATCGACCGTCCCTCTACATGCTGTGCAAAGCATAAACAAACCAAAAGACACGGACATACATAAGCATTATATCAAACATCCTGTTTAGAATTTTATCCGTGACAAGCTGGTGGATGCCACATCAGGCTACAAGCTCCTCACATTCATGGATGTATTTTCGGGCTATAACCAGATCCGAATGGCACCGCAAGACCAAGAGCACACTGCTTTCATTACCGATAAGGGAGTATATTGTTACAAAGTGATGCCTTTCAGCCTAAAGAATGCCGGGCCAACGTACTAAAGAATGGTCAATGAGGTATTCAAGCAACAACTCGGCAAGAACATGGAGGTATGCGTCAACGACATGATCGTAAAAAGCAAGTCAGCAAGCACGCATCTGACCGATCTAGCCGAAACCTTCCGGACCCTCAAGCGATTCGACATGTGCCTAAATCCTTCCAAGTGCGTCTTCGGGGTCCGTTCAGGCAAGTTCCTCGTGTTCATCATCCACTAGAGAGGAATAAATGCTAAACCGAAAAAGGTCTAGGCCATAATAGAGATGCAGCCTCTACGCTCGATCAAGGAAGTGCAATGCCTCACTAGAAAACTAGCAGTGCTCAGCAGGTTTGTGTCACGTTCAGGCGACAAGTGCCTCCCCTTCTTCCGAGCTCTTCGATAGGTCGACAGCTTCACACGGACCCCAAAATGCGAGGAAGTCTTTGGAAAGCTAAAGGTGTACCTCACTCGACTGCCCCAACTCGCATCACCCGAGCCAAGCGAGGTCCTTGGCCTTTACCTGGCGACCTCAGCACAAGCAGTCAGCTCGGTGTTAACCCGAAAGGCACCATCAGCATAACAACATATCTATTATGTCAGTCACATTCTCGTTGGACCTGAGGTATGGTACCTCCTGATCGAGAAGTTGATCCTCGCACTGATAAAGATGGTGCAAAAACTATGACTATACTTCCAAGCCCAAACAATCAAGGTGATAACCAACCAACCCCTATGATAAATCCTCTCAAAGTTCGACACACCCGGTCGATTGCTCTGGTGGTCGATCGATCTCGATGAATTCGACATCCAATATGCCCCCGAGATGATCATAAAGCCCAGGTATTGGCTGACGTCATCTCCGAACTAACCCCTGAGAACAATGCTATTGAACAAAGACATGACAAGCACACATGGACCTTGTATGTGGACGGATCGACAACCAACCGCTGTGGGAGCTGGGGCTGGACTCATTGTCAGGAGCCCAACCGGAGAAACCTATGAGCGGGCCCTATGGCTATGATTCAAGGCCACCAATAACAAGGCCGAATACGAGGCATTACTCCATGGGCTACGCCTTGCCCTAGAAATGCATGTGCACGACCTTGAGGCCTTCAGCGATTCTCAGCTAGTGATGGAAAACATCAACGAGAACTATGAACCCCGAGACCCAACCATGGCGTTATACCTAGCTGAAGTGAGACAGCTCACTAGCCGCTTTGATCGTCTCTCGATTACAAGGATACCACATGCACAAAATGCACAAGCCAATGCCTTAGCTAGGTTGGCCTCCGCTCGTGACTCGGGAGGAGCTCCAACAACCGAGTCCCTCACGGCCCCGATAGTGCCAACTCGGAACATCGCCGGGACCGTGGTGACCCCTAATTGGATGGAGGAAATCCTCCACTTCAAGAGGGATAGGACACAACCCGACGACCCAATGACCATGCGATGACTACGATGTGCCTAAGCCTGGTATTAAGAGATTGGCCAAAAATTATACCGAAGAGCCTTCTCTCAACCCTTCTTACGCTGCCTCGCACCACTTAAGGCTAACATAGTCCTCACCAAGCTCCACGAGGGCATCTATAGGGAACACATCGGCGGTCGAACGTTGGCCTTCAAGGCCCTCAAGCAGGGATACTATTGGCCGACTATGTGCCAAGACGCCTTGTCATACGTGTAGCAATGCCAACAATGCTAGAGGCACGCCCGGTTACAGCACCAGCATGCAGTTCCCCTCACCCCAATGGATGCGTCCTAGCCTTTTACCCAATGGGGCCTCGACATCCTCAGGCCCTTCCCCCCAGCGTCAGGGCAGCAACGTTTCCTCATAGTCGGGGTCGACTATTTTATGAAGTAGGTCGAAGCCGAACCTTTGGCATCCATCACGGATAAACAAGTTTAAGGCTTTACATGGAAAAACATCATCACCTGGTTCGGGATTCCAAAGGCTATCATCACCGACAATGGAGCCCAGTTCAACAACATGAGGTTCAAAGCTTACTGTCAGTCTTACGGGATACAACTAAGGTTCAGCTCGATCGCACACCCCCAAACGAACGACCAGACCAAAGTCATGAATCAAGCAATTTTTGAAGGCCTCAAGAGGAGGGTGACGGGGGCTCTCGGGACCTGGGTATATGAACTCCCTAGCATCCTGTGGGCACTACGAACAACTCCTAAGACTGCCTTGGGGGAATCCTCGTTTAGTCTGGCATTCGAAACCAAAGCAGTCCTCCCGCCCGAGATGGTATTCCCGACTTGGCGCACTGATACTTACGATGAAAATAACTCTGAGGAAGGCCTAAGGGTCAATCTTGACCTCCTTGAAGAAAGAAGGGCCAAGGCACACGTACGCACTCCAGTGTACAAAAAGGCCACAGGCCAACTCTACAACCACAAAGTTTGCCCGCGTCCAATCAAAGCTGGGGACCTCATCCTCCGAAAGACCGAAGAAAGCGACCTGACTCGAGCAAAGGGGAAGTTTGCCCCAAATTGGAAAAGTCTCTACCGAGTTAGCGAGGTGGTCTGAGAGGGGACTTACCACCTCAAGACTATGGGGGGGAGCCCCCTACCGAGGACTTGGAACGCATCAAATCTGAAAAAGTTTTACCCATAAAAGTAAGAAGTCAATATTCAGAAAATCTGACTTTCATTAATCAAAAGGGTGCATACACTTTGGTCGGGGCATTACAACCCAAGATTTGACCTGATTGAGACAAAAGAAAAATTACATCCCTCAGTTCGGGGGAACCTCTGGGCTATCGTCAAAGGAGACCTCCGCCAGCTTATCAACATCTTGATCCTCCGGCAAATCGATAAAGAGATTCTACTCTAGCTCCAGGGCTGGATATCTCGTATGAAAGTAAGCGAAGGCCACCCGATATCTGAACTCGTATGTCGCTTGCCCTGACCTTTGCAAACCGAGTTCGAACCCAGGAAACTTATTGTATTCAACAATCGCCCTCTTTAATTTTCTTGGCTTCTCCCAAGCACTCCTCCTTCAAAGCCTCCTTGACAGCCCAGGAAGCAGTCCTAGCGGCCTCAATATCCCGAGAGAGAGTCAATAGCTTATCATCCAGTGTCCAGATGCGGACCCGACTCTCTTTCAGCTTAGCCTTCAGATGGTTCACCTTGGCTTCCAACTCCGAGGCATGCAGCTCGGCCACGGCCACGGCTTTCGGACTGAGCTGGCTCTTCAGCTCCTCGACCTCTCGACGGAGGCTGGAGTTGGTTTCTCCGAAGCACTCGATCACACGACCAGCGTCGTAGACATGGTCGATCAGCATCATGGTATAATATTGACCTTGTGTAAAGATTAGCGTCAGAACCCATAAAAAAAAAAAAAGAAGGAAGAAGAGGGGAAGCAAAACACCCATACATACCCAAACGATAGATTTGGCTGCCTGATCCATTAGCACCACGAAAGTAGAGCCGTAGAGCTGCTTCGCCAACACCGGATAGAGAGCCCCTCAGGAGAACTCCTAAGCTACCGACCCATTGGACCAGATCCGTCTCTCAGCCTTGAGGGTCGACCACCATGAGGTATAGGGAGCTTGCGCTTCTCCCTTCGAAAGGTTGGCCATACTCAAAGCTTGGAACGACTTGCCCACGGAACGAGGTCGGATGCAACACAAGTCCCACATTGACTTCGGGCAGGTTGATGTTTTCCCCAGAGGGTCATCCCCAGACGAACCGATGCCCCCTTTCCCCCTTACCGTGCCCTCGTCGGGAGGGGCAACCCCCGCCTCGGGAATCCTCGAGGCCTCCCTCCCCCAGGTTGTCGAGCCCTCGGACATCTTCCGAGTTCCTGTCTTCGCCTTTTTCTTCGATCAACTCAGTCTCGGTGACCCCAACTTCTTCTTGGGCGTGGTCCTCTTCGAAGCATCGTCGGTGCCAGTGCTCTCCAACTCCCATGATTGTTGCATGGTAACGTTGGAACGAGGCATCCCTTTCAGCGTCTAAAGGATCACTATCTTTGCAAACAAAGAGTCGGTTGGTCAGCTGCACTAGGAGCAAAGTAAACATCCCAAAACATAAAAGCGACCGTTCCCCTAAGAGCTCGGCTTAGTCTCGCTTCGATCAGCCACTCCTTGGTCATCCCCCTAATTACCCGAGAGGAAGACAAAATCTCCTTTAAATGATTCACGTCCTCGGTCTCTCCGTCAAAAAGAAATGGGGAACATTCTTGATGGTTCAAGAAGTCCATCCATCATTAAAACCCCACCCCCAATTATGACTCATAGAAAAATAGCGGGCTTTCCACCCTTTGTTATTGGAGGGTGCACCGCTGATCTTGAACCCACCGCGGGCAGTCAGGTAGTACCCTCCTCGCCCCTTGCATAGGAGAAAGCAAGCCAGGAAGAGCATTCAGGTCGGCTCGATTCCCACCCCCCGACACTGCCCTAGGAAAGCCACCAGGTAGCATCAAGAGTTAGGCGCCACCTAGGACGACAAAATCCTCCACCCGCATAGGCACTTCTCAATGACAGTATTCAAAGGAAACCATAGTCCCGCCTCAAGGGCATCCGTGGTTAGCCTGAACCCATCGGGGAATGGGTCATAGGGACACTAAGCGGGAGACGAAGCATGGAGCCCATAGCTCATCAGGATACAATAACGGTCTCGAATCAGACCTAGGAGCTCCTCGGTTACCACCGAGTCTACATCATGCCACGACCTCATTATTTCGAGAGTGGTAAAGGTTTTGGTGTCCTCCGAGGACACACCTCCCAAGGATGAACTAATCACTTCTATCCTAGGGCTCCCGGAGGTCGACTCACGGGCCTTGGGAACCGACCGACCTGAGGAAGAAGAAGAGGAAGGGGAGGAAGACGAAGACATTCCGACCTCGAGGCTAGGAGGAGAGATCCAAGGCATGGAATAGGAAACTAGATGGTGTTGCGATGGCCGCTCCAGAAGAGGACTTATAAAGGAAGGACTCTTCTCCCTTGAGGCGACGTTTGGGCTCCCCGAGGGAAGAGATGATCACAGCATTTAAACCTGTCATAACTCCCCGAATCTCCCCAGATTCCCTAGTTTCGAGTTCCCACCGAAGAATCCATTCGTGATAGGAAATTTCTCGCTAGAACCTATGTCGTTTCGCTCGTTATGGCACGTGTGCTGTGCTAGTCATAAGTGCCCAGCAAGCTAATCACATAAGTGATGACACGTGTGACTTGACACAGAATCTTTTTGCTTATTATATTTTGGCATTTATCACACTAAATTGACTATTGCATATATGCATGTATATATTATGATGTCCTTGGATCTATGTAATAGAAATCGGATCATGATAAGATCACGATAATGAGACTGATTCGCTTCGCCTTTAAACACATATCCTAAATAATCCCGATCATAGGTTACTCAAGAGGGACGTCGAGATAACCGGACAAACTAGTGTGCTATATACCCGTCCATATGATGGATGCAGTTGATTTCATAGCTGCTCGTGTGAGGACACTAGGGATATAATACATGTGCTTATTGGAGAATGAGTTCGCTGATTGATTTACTTATGGAATGTTAGATGGTTGATGATACCTTATTGTCAGACAGCGATTCCGTAGTCCTAGTGGTGTATTTGGTCCTTAGACTTGAGACACCAAGGATGTCCTATATGAGTGCTCCATTCTTTGATACCAGACTTATATGTTTGGATGTCCTAAATCTTGTACAGTCGGTCATTGAGAGTGGTAGTCAACCTTACGAGGGATATTGAGTGTCGATAGAGGATCATCCACTCTCGGTGTCATGAGAGGAATATCCTATGTGTTCTTGCTCAGAAAAATCCCTGACCAGGGTTCGGATTGAGAGAGAAAGAGTTCTCCGGGAGAATTCGATTAGAGCGAGACTCGAGTAGAAACCGTATGGGTCTGATAGCACCATGCCCGGTATACAATCTCTAGGATATTAGATAGATGAGAGACTATAGGTACATGATAACTGAGGACAGACAAGTCTAATGTATTAGATTCCCTTGTATCGTTTGGGGACTGTGACATAGTGGCCTAGTATGTCTGTAGTTGATGAGTCGAGTGAATTATTATGGAGATAATAATTCACTAAGCCAGAAGGAGTTCTGACAGGTATGACTCATGGACAGCTCGATATTGGGCCTAGAGGGTCATACACATATGGTAGGTACTGCGATGAGTAGAGGAACAGATATGAGATATCCGTTGGAGCCCCTATCTTAGTTGATATCCAATAAGACCTTGAATTATTGGATCCTATAGATGAGATCCAATAAAAGCCCATGAGAGATTATTGGATAGAGATCCACTAATCTATGAGGCTTTGGTAGTTGGATGCATATCCAATACCCAATAGGGAAGGATCCATTAGGGTTTGATAGGGGACCTCTATAAATAGGAGGGATTCAGTGGTTTATAGGTGTTAGAACCCTTGCAGATTCTAAACTTGGGATTGATCTCTTTAGGGGATCGGCCTTCTTGGAACTCTATAGGGGTTCCTCCCTCCAAGTTGCTGCTCAAAGGTTGCAGAAAAGATTCATCTATTGCTTATAAAAAGAGGAGGAATACATGACTATTTATAAGGTTTCTAAACCCTAACTCCTAATAGGACTCCTACTCAAGACTCCTACTTCTAACCAACTCCTAATAGGACTTCTACTCAAGACTCCTATTCCTTTACAACTCCTAATTCATCTCTAAGAAACAACCTCCTAACCCTAGCCGGCCTCTTCACCTCTTTAATAGGGGTCGACTTAGGTAGGTTTTACATGAATGTCTCTCTCAATTAGGACTCTCCTAGCTAGAGTCCTAACAGACCCGCCCTCTTCAAATCAGCCTTGTCCTCGAGGCTGACGATTCATGAATTTTGGGAATTTGATCTTCAAGTCATCATAGTTCTCCTAAGTGGCATCTTCTGTTGGTAGGTTCACCCATTATATTAGCACTTTAGTAGTGGGTCGTCGTCGTCGAGTCACGATCCGTCGATCAATAATGACACTTGGCTGGGTCTGGAGTTCTCCTTGGATAGTCATTTTTGGTGGGTGGCTTTGGGCTATCTCCAAGCACCTATTTACAACTTTTGTCTGGCCGTTGATTTGTGGGTGATATGTCATACTCTTTTTCAATTTAGTACCCTGCATATGGAATAACTTTGTCCAAAATCTGCTCGTGAAGATGCAAGTAGAATTTATCATAAGCACAATGCGTCCCTTATAGTATAATTCTTTTGAGTCCCAATTGTAATGAGTCACGGAGCTTGGTGCTTCCTCCAATTTTTTTATAATCTTACTAGTCTCTGAATCTTCCTGCCATTCCATCTTAATATCCTCAAGGAAGTTGCTGGTCGGGAGTGAAATGGCCGAAACTTCAGCTTGCTCGGGTAGCTGCGAAAGCGCATCTGTAAGAACATTCTCTTTCCCCTTTTTGTAAGTTATTTCATAATCAAATCCAAGAAGTTTTGTTACCCATTTTTGCTGCTCAGGGGATGATATCTTTCGCTCCAAAAAGTACTTGAGGCTTTTATGGTCGGTTTTAATTTGAAATCGTCGACCAATCAAGTAGGGTCTCCACCTCGTTGCTGTGCGCATAATGGCGAGCATCTCCTTATCATATGTTGACTTATTTTGATGGGAGGGAGATAATGCCTTGCTAGTGTATGTGAGTGGTCGACCATCTTGCATGAGAATGACTCTAATTCTGACTCCAGATGCATTGGCCTCAATAATGAAGGGTCGGTTGAAATCTGGTAGTGTTAGCACCGGCGTCGTCGTCATGGCTGCCTTAAGTTTGTCGAAGGCAGCGGAGGCTCTATCTAACCATTGGAAGACATCTTTTTCTAGTAAGAAAGTAAGTGGTGCATTGATCTTCCCATAGTCCTTAACAAATTTTCGGTAGTAGCCCGTTAGTCCAAGGAACCCGCGCAGTAATTTCACGTTTGTAGGTTTCGGCCAGCCTTGCATTGCCTCAATTTTTGTTAGGTCTACCGCCACTCCTTCTGATATTATATGCCCAAGGTACTCTACTTTTTGCTGGAGAAAGTTGCACTTTGGTTGCTTAACAAAAAGAGTATTCTCCCGAAGGATCGTCAAAACAATCCGTAAATGCTGAAAGTGAGTCTCAAGAGAAGGGCTGTAAACGAGAATATCATCGAAAAATACCAACACAAATTTACGAAGAAAGCTCTGAAAAATATCGTTCATGAGACTTTGAACGGTTGAAGGAGTATTAGTGAGTCCAAAAGGCATTACCAAGAATTCAAAATGGCCATCATGTGTGCGAAATACAGTTTTTGGAATATCATCGTCACATACCCGAATTTGGTGGTAACCGGATCGGAGGTCCAACTTCGTGAAGACTCGAGCTCCTTTCAATTCATCAAGAAGTTCATCCACCACTGGTATTGGGTACTTGTCCTTGATGGTGATGCCATTTAAAGCTTGGTAGTCGATGCACATCCGCCAAGTTCCATCCTTCTTGCGTACAAGTAGCACCGGTGAGGAATAGGGGCTGCAACTTGGCCGAATCACCCCTGTTTCAAGCATCTCCTTTACGATCTTTTCAATTTCATCTTTCTGGAGGTGAGGATATCGGTACGGTCGAGTGTTCGCTGGTGGCTTACCCGAAAGGATTGGAATTCGATGATCATGTTGCCGAGAAAAAGGAAGACCGCGCGATTTAGCAAATATATCGGCAAATTCAGTAAGCAATTGGGCAAGATTTTGATCTTCAATTTCTATTTTCTTCTCTTATGGTTGCAGTTGGAGATGCATCAAAAAGGCACCATTTACCTTGTGCAAAACTTTCTCCATTCGTTGGTTCGAAACGGTGGTTACGTTGCTTCCGTGCTTCCCATGTAGGATGATCTGCGGGCATCTTTGGTCGCACTTTAGGATTCTATCATCGACAACCTTTACATCGAACTTGCTGCAGCCTTCAATATGCAGTGCCATCCGAGCAGCAACCTTACTATTCAGGAAGTTATTAGTGCTGCTCGTGTCGATGAGAACAGTGATCGGCTGTTGTTTGAGAAGGCCTCCAGCTTTCATCATTTGTAGGTTTGAGTAGCCAGCTAGTGCGTGTACCGTAATATCGGTCGGCTGTGACTCTTCTTCCATATCTTCTTCTTCATGTTCAAGGCTCTTTTTTGGATGTTTAATAACCTCTTCTTCTACTGGTTCAATCATAAGAAGTCTGCCTTTTTTACAGCGATGCTCGTGGCTCCACGGCTCGTCGCAATGCCAACATAACCCCTTCGCATATCGCTCCCGAAGCTCTTCTCTTGTTAACCTCTTTGGTGTAGGGACTCGGTCGACAGTATGGGGGGCTAAGGGCTTCAATATTGCTGATTGAGGAGTGACCCTAGTCCTCCGAGCTTCATGGTTCAATTGCTCCTCTTGATGTCGTGCGAAAGAGATGGCTGCCATAAGCGTATACGGTTGTCGCACTTTAATTTCTCCTCGGATCTCCGATTTTAAGCCCTCAATGAAGGTCCTCAATAGCTATTTTTGAGACCAATCATGAGTTTGATTAGATAACCTTTCAAACCTGGTTTGGTACTCCTGAATGGTGGAGGTTTGTCGGATCTTTGCTAGTTGTCCGTCAATATTCTCGGAATCGGTTGGTCTAAAGCAGATCAGCAGTCCTTCTTTGAATTGTCGCCATGAAAGGACTCCATAAGTATGTTCAAACTAGTCAAACCACTGTATAGCATCCCCTTCAAGATGTATAGCTGTAATTTTCACCATAGATGCATCCGCGGTTTTATGGTACCGAAAATATCGCTCCGCGCGCGAGATCCAACCAATCGGGTCTCCTTCTTCCCATCTAGGGAAGTCCACTCTCATGCATGGATAGTTGGAGTCGGTCATAGAGCTTCCCCTCTCTTGGGAGTCATATCTTCGGGCTTGGTGCGATTGGGCAAAGCTCTCTCCTTGATGTGATTTCTTTGGGCTTAGTGGTCGGCCCAATCTGAGTTCGGTAAAGAGCGTCCGAATCTTATTCACCATTCGCGCCTCGAAGGCTTCGAATTTAGCATTGATTACCTCATCAGATGTCATAGTATATGCCGCCAAATCTGTGATGTTAAGATCTCTTTTTTGTTGTCGGGTTAAAGGCATGTATTGGTTGAGAGAGGTGATGGTCGAAAGGATTGGTAGATTGGTGAATGTAGGCTACGGTTTAGGCTTGTTTTATGGCTATTTTGGGTGCAGTTTGAGGGTGTGGTTTGGTGGAGTTTTAGGGCTATAGATGAATGTTTTGGATCTGTGGTAGATGGTAGCAAAGGTTTGATAGAAATAAGTGGAAGTTGCAGCAAGTATGTGCTGTCTTGTAAGAGTAGAATTGTCGTCGAAGAAACAACGGTTTCTCGATGTAATTTCCACCAAAAACTTGAGAGAATTAAGGAGGGAATTGATAGCAAAATCACAGTTTATATGACAGTAAGGATATATAATTTAATCAAGAAAATTTTGGCAGTATAATAGCAAGGAAATTGGTGCAAGTTGCGATTGTAGAATTCTCATCGAGAAATTTCAACGGGTTACGACGAAAATTTACAGCAACACAAAATCGTATTTAGAGATGAATTTCTTAATATATCAATAATGGATGGAAGCCAAGATGATCTATGAAGTGTATAAGAAATTTCATTCAAAAAAGATTGCAAATAGATGGGTTAAGGCAACAATATACGGCTGAAATTTTCTACAACACAGATTTTTAAATATAGCAGATTAGACGTAAAAGATCAGTGGTTTATATTGAGAATTTTTTAATGAACCCAAAGGGAATTCTACTGTTAGGAAGTGTCAAAGCTATCATAAAAATTTTGTAGAGATTTGGATAGAAACAATATAATATCAAGATCAAACAAACATTGTTATGCGGCTAAAATTTTACAGTGCAGATTTTCAAGTATAGCAGATTAGACGTAAAAGATCAATGGTTTATATTGAGAATTTTTCGAAAAAACTAAAGGAAAATCTACTGTTAGAAAGTGTCAAAGATGTCATAAAAATTTCATAGAGATTTGGATGAAAAAAACACAGTAGCAAGATCAAATAGACGGTGCTATACGGTTGGAATTCTGCAATGTATCTTTCGTCGTAGAGATGAAAACTTTATGACGAAAAGTTTATGCAGCAATATAGGAATAATTTTTTTGGGATTTTCAAATAAGGATAACTAAATTGCAGCAGCAGTAAGGTAGAAAACCAAAACCTGTTGTAATTCACGAGGAGATCAAAAGATGATCCGTGGTGGTGGAGATGATGGCGAAATTCGGCGATGATCTTTTAAGCAATTGTAGGAATTGCTTTGGGTGGTTGTGGAGGGCTGATGAATGGCAGTGGAAGGGCAGCGAGATGCCAAGAATGCTACTCTGATACCAGGTGTTAGAACCCTTGCAGATTCTAAACTTGGGGTTGATCTCTTTAGGGGATCGGCCTCCTTGAAACTCTATAGGGGTTCCTCCCTCCAAGTTGCTGCTCAAAGGCTACAAAAAAGATTCATCTATTGCTTATCAAAAGAGGAGGAATACATGACTATTTATAGGGTTTCTAAACTCTAACTCCTAATATGACTCCTACTCAAGACTCCTACTTCTAACCAACTCCTAATAGGACTTCTACTCAAGACTCTTATTCCTTTACAACTCCTAATTCATCTCTAAGAAACAACCTCCTAACCCTAGCCGGCCTCTTCACCTCTTTAATAGGGGTCGGCTTAGGTAGGTTTTACATGAATGTCTCTCTCAATTAGGATTCTCCTAGCTAGAGTCCTAACAATAGGCTAGAGCTTTTGCTTGCTTCTCATATTCTCCTCCCCTTCTCTACCTCAGAGCAGACCTGGAGTTTTGTGGAGCATCGTCGTAGCCCTATTGTGTGGATCACCGCTAGAGAGGAGGGGGCTTAACCTCCTTCACCCTCTCTTAGAGATCTACAGGGATTCAGGGATATACAATCTCCCTAGGTAACACAATCTATCATATACGTAGTTTTAAGTTTTGTGAATTTTTGTGCACCAATTTTCGCACGACGACGAACATCTTTTTGGAAAATTAGAGATTTTATTTTCTGTTCTTCTGCTGCTCATGTGATGTTGCCTCCAAGATTTCCCAACACACTGTGACATGCACGTGCACTACTGCATGTGCATCGTCCGACGACCGTCACCCAAACTAGTCCAACCTGAGCCCGAGTTCAATTGCTCGGCCAACAGGTTCAGTTTTTGCATGAGTCGTGCAGCTCGGTCCGTCGACCAGCGACTCGCCAGTCCAATTGGAGCCCGAGTTTAGTTTCTCGGCCAACAGGTTCAGTCTTTACCCGAGTCGCGCAGCTCAGTCCGTCGACCAACGACTCGCCAGTCCAACCTGAGCCAAAGTTCAATTGCTCGGCCAATAGGTTCAGTCTTTGCCCAAGTCGTATAGATCAGTTCGTCGACCAGCGACTTGCCAGTCTAACCTGAGCCCGAGTTCAGTTCGCTAGTCCAACTTGAGCCCGAGTTCAGTTGCTCGGCCAACAGGTTCAGTCTTTGCTCGAGTCACGCAACTCGGTCCATCAACCAGCAACTCGCCAGTCCAACTTGAGCCCAAGTTCAGTTGCTTGGCCAACAGGTTTAGTCTCTACCTGAGTTGCACAACTCGGCCCGTCGACCAACGACTCGCTTGTCCAACCTGAGCTCGAGTTCAGTTGCTCGGCCAATAGGTTCAGTCTTTGCCCGAGTCACGTAGCTCGGTTCGTCGACCATCGACTCGCCAGTCCAACCTAAGCCCGAGTTCAATTACTCGGCCAACAGGTCTAGCCCCTGCCCAAGCCATAAAGTACGGCCCACCGAGCAACCTTGCGACGAATCAGTTTGATCGTCGTCTGGGTTGAGCAACTCGGCCGACGAGCCCAATCATTACCCGAAGCACCCAAGGTGAGCAACCGATCCGCATGTTGTATTTCCGTGAACCGAGCATGCCCCTGGACCCCTTGTATGGACCCTGATGAAGTCTCGGGGAGGGGGGGGGGGGGGGGGGTGGGGGGTTGTGGAGAAGTGATAGAGCATACTTTGGATCGTCATAACCCATGCCACGTCACACCCCTACTGAGTCAGCATGAGGGGGCAGATCAGCTTCTCTCCACCGCAACACACCACCATACCTTTGATATGAAAGATATTAATAGTTCATCATATTCTAAAAATCAAAATAATAATATTATTTTATATTTTATATTTTATATTGGTACTTGTTTTTATGCATTCTCATGCTTCTAGTGCCCTTAAATTCTTTGGTTCAAATTATACAGAATAATTAAAGTTTATGTAGCTCACGTTATATGTATTAGGTCTTCACCTAGCCTTACTTGTTGAAAAGCCCATAGACTTAACTAATGAAAGTATTATAGAATAAATTAATAAAATAAATGCTCGGAAAAGATCTAATAAGCTTAGTCTAATACTTATAAGAATAATAATTATAAATAATATTAAGACTTCATTATTTCCTTCACCTAGCGCACAGAAATATTTAAGAGCTATTAAAGATAGGTTGAAATATGTTGACAAGTCATTGGCGTATATATTAATAAAAGATTTAATTATGACTTCGTATAAGAACACTCAAGTAATTCAAGATCACATTTTTAATATGATTGACAAGGTTATGAAATTTAAAGCATTAAACATAAATACAAATGATTTTTTTCTAACATAATTCATTCTTATTTCTCTTTCTCCTCAATTTAGACAATCCAAAATTTATTACAATATAAATAAGGATAAATGAAACTTGATTGAGCTAACTAGTATGTGTGTTCAGAAAAAATTAAGGTTAAGGTAGGATAAATCTTATAATATTTTGACTATTACTCAATGAGCTAGCAACAAAAAATAAGATTGATGTTTTATCTACCAAATAAATTTGTCGAGATTAGAAATGCTAAAGAGACTAATAAAAATAAAGTCTTCATAGTAAATCACTTCTTTTATAACAAGAAAGGATATATAAAAAATGATTATGTTAAACACAAAGCTTTGTTCAAAAAGAAATATATAAATTTGGCCTTTGTATATTTTGAAAACATTATAGAGGTTTCTTCTGATACTTATTAAATTGATTCTGATGCTTCAACTAATGTTATTAAGAATATGGAGACATTTCTTTCAACCCGAGAATCAAGATAATAGGAAATATTCATTGTTTTGGGAAATAATCTAAAAGCGAAAGTAATAACAGTGAGAACTTATCGTCTACATCTAGAGATGGATTTTTTTATTGATCTTGTAGATACATATTATATTTCTATTTTTTTAGAGAATTGATAAGTTAGGATATTATCTTTTTTTTATGATGATAAACTTAGTATATTCTATAATTCAATAAAAGTTAGATTCTAAAATTTTGTATGATGATTTATATAGAATTAATTTAAATCTTGAATTTGAAAAGATATTGATGACCCTATAATAAAATATGTTGGATTGAAACATAATTTTAATAATGAGAAATCTTGTATCATGTGAAGTAGATGTTTAGGATATATCTCTAAGGAAATAATCAAAAGATTAGTAAAGAATAATATTTTAAAAGATTTAGATTTCACTTATTTTAATATTTGCATAGATTACATTAAAAGAAAATAAACTAAATACATAAAGAAAAATATCACAGAACAAAGCTCCTTAAGATTACTCATACTGATATTTGTTTCGCATATTTCCTATCTTAGTACAGAGATATTTTATCATATTTATAAGTGATCTATGAAGAAATGACTGTGTATATAATACATGAAAAGTTTTAGGTTGCTGGGGCTTTTAAAATATACATAAATGAAGTTGAGAGATAGTTAGATAGAAAAATTAGAATTATAAGATTTGATTAGGGTAATGAATTCCATAGTAGATATGATGAGTCAGATTAGAATTCTAGCCCTTTTCTTATATTCCTATAAAAATGAGATATTTATACTTAATATGTCTTATCATGTATGTCATGGTAGAATAATATTATTGAAAGATAAAATTATACTTTTTATGAACATGATTAAGAGCATAATGAGTTATTCCTCTATATCTGAGTTAATATGAGATGAAGCTATTAGAAAAACTATGTATATATTGAATAAGGTTCTGAATAAGATAGTTTTATAAACTATATTTGACTTATGGACTGGTAGAAAACTATTCAAAAATATCTAAAAGATATAGATCTTATTGCTTTAATTATAGTATAATAATAGTAGAATCTGATAATGTAATATTCATAGAAAATGATAAGATCAATAGAAGTGAAAATTTTTGAAAGATTAATTTTGATATAAAGGTGATATAGGTTGATGCTTTTTTTTTGTTGAATCTCAAATTTTGATAAGGAAATCAATTGATAAAGTTATGATTTAATTAGCATTTGAGTGACGTAGGACTAACTTCGATCATGGAAAGAGAAATCGATTGAAGTAAAAGAATTAGACATTGGGCTGGAGAGCGTCATGTCAGAAGATTGGGTCGAGCTAGAGGACTGGTCGACATGCCGGAAGGACTTGTTAGAGCTGGCCCCAGAAAATTTACCAAAGGATAATTTGGCAACCCAATAAAGATAATAAAGTAGAAAAAAATAAAAGAGATAAGAACACCATATTTATGTGGTTCGATCAATTGACATACATCCACGGACGAAGGATGAGCAAATCACTACTATAAAAGGGACAATTATAAATGCCTTAGAAAAATATTTTTAGGCCATAAAACACCTAAAACTACTAAACAAGAAAAGCTCAAAGCAAACAATTAGGTTTTCTTTTGGTTCATCTGACTTCAAAGCCTATGCCCTTATTTATAGTTGCAATAGGATATAACAAGCTTGATTTTCCCAATGTGGGACTATGTGGGACTTGCCAAACTAACAAATCTCCACCTTGGCATGTCCCAACAAAATTTGCTCCAGTTTCTTCACAAAAACCCTAACGAGCAATCACCAATAATTTTCTTACCCGAAGGCGGCTTCACAAGATCCCAAGTTCTATCCTGATGGAGAGATTAAATTTCTTCATTCATCGAAATCAACCACTTAGCGGAATTATCACAAGAAACTGCATCTGAGTATGTAGTAGGCTCACCAACTTCACTTATTTGTTCTGCAACAGACAAAGCATATGCAACCAAATTTGCATATCTTTATAGTGGTCGAATATCTCTCTGTGGTCTATCCTTGGTTATGGAATATTGCTCTTCCTCTGGATCATTTTCGTTAGTAGACTCGGGATCATCTACTAGCATTCTTTGAGTAGAAGAGTTCGACTGAAAAGAATCAGAACTACCAATCTTAAGCTCCACCTGCTTCTATGCACTATCATTTGTACAACTAGTAGATTCCTCTTTGGAAGATAACATAGACAATTCATCAAAAGTAACATCTTTACTAATTACAAATTTTGGGGATTTGGGATTAGAACACCATAATCTATATCCTTTTACCCCAAAAGCATACCCAAGGAAAATGCACTTTTTAGCTTGAGGCTCTAATTTTTCTTCATTTACATGCATGTATGCTGGACACCGAAAAATTTTTAAATCAGAGTAATTAGCAGGAGTACCTGACCAAACTTCCTTCGGAGTTTTAAAATTAAGTGCTGCAGAAGGAGCGCAGTTGACAATGTAACAGGTCATATTAATCACTTTTGCCCAAAAGTCCATTGTCAACCCTGCATTTAAGATCATACACCTTGCTCTCTCCAAGAGTGTTCTGTTCATACGTTCGGCCACACCATTTTGTTGAGGTGTTATCCTAATAGTGTGATGCCGAACAATTCCTTTATTTTTACAGAATTCATCAAAGTCACATTAACAAAATTTCATACCATTATCTATTCGAAGCCACTTAATCTGTATACTTATTTGCTTCTCAATTAAAGCGTTCTATTGTTTAAAGGTTAGAAAAATATCATTTTTATGCTTTAGAAAATAAACCCAAATTTTTCTGCAAAAATCATCAATGAAAGTCAATATATATCTGGCACCACCCTTAGATTGAACACGAGCTGAACCCCAAAGGTCTGAATGAATATAGTCAAGAGTACCTTTCATTTTATGAACTGTCGAAGAATTGAAGCTGACTCTTTTCTGCTTTCCAAAAATGCAGTGTTCACAGAAATCTAGTGGCCCAGTACTCTATCCATAAAGAAGACCCCTTTTGTTCAATATGCTCAAACATTTTTCGCTCAAATGACCCAAATGCATATGCCATAATTTGGTGATGTCAGAATCAGATTATGATGATGATGAGACTGCAACCGAGCTTATGACAATAGTTCCCTACAAAATACATAAGCTACCAGACCTACAAGCTTTTATAACAACAAGGGCACTTCTAGAAACTTTCATAACTCCACATTCAGCTGTGTATTTACACCCAAGAGCCTCTAGGACGTCCAAAGAGATAAGATTCTTTTTTAAATCAGGAACATGTCTAACATTAGTGAGCATCCTCACAATACCATCATACATTTTAATTTCGATTGTGCCTCTACCAACAACATCACACACGACATTATTGCCCATCAAAACAATTCCACTATTATAAAATTCATATGTGAAAAATAAATCTCTATTGGGACACATGTGAGAAGAACAACCCGAATCTAAACTTCATTCATTTTTAGACCTCGTCCTGTCATCAGTAGCAAAGAAAATATTTCCAACATTCTCATCAGCTGCTACATTGGCTTCAGCGGACTCAGTAGTTTTCTCAATAATTTTTCTATTTTTCTTTAATTTATTTTTTAATTTAAAGCAATCAGCCTTAAAGTACTCCATTTTATGACAATATCTGCACTCCAAATTCCTACGTCTGGATTTAGATCCAGATTTAGATCTACTACTATCAAATTTCCTTTTATCCGTTCTACCCCTGACAACCAGACCCTCAGCTTGATTCCCTTTACTTTCCCCAGTGATATCCCTGTCTATCTGCTCCTTAGATTTTAGTGCAGATTTAATTTCCTAATATGAAATTGTTTCTTTTCCATAAATCATAGTATCACGGAAATACTTCAAGGATTGGGGAAGAGAACACAAAAGTAATAGGGCTTTATCCTAGTCATCAATTTTTGCATCTATATTCTCCAAATCCATAACTAAGGAATCAAATTTATCAATATGTAAAAGTATAGATGTACCTTCAATCATCCGAAACATATACAAACTCTGCTTCAAGTAAAGACGATTCTCCACTGTCCTCTTCATATACAAGGCTTTAAACTTGTCCACATACTCTTAGCTGTAGTCTCCGTAGCTACCTCCTGTAAAACCTCATTAGAGAGATTTAGAATAATTTTTGATCGGACTTTCTTATCCATAACCGCAAGATCTTCTTTTGACGTATCATCTGGAATTTTCTCAGCTCCCTATAATGCTAAATCAACTATGTCTTGAACCAGAATGGTCTCCATCTTGAGCTGCCACATGCCGAAGTTGACATTTCTGTCGAATTTTTCGACAACGATCTTTGTTATTGTCATCATTGCCAAAAAATCTCGAAACTAGGCTCTGATACCAGTTTGTTAGAGCTGGCCCCAAGGAATTTACCAAAGGATAATTTGGCAACCCAATAAAAACAATAAAGCAGAAAAAAATAAAAAAAATAAGAACACCATATTTACGTGGTTCGGTCAATTGACCTACATCCATAGACGAAGGAAGAGCAAATTACTACTATAAAAGGGATAATTATAAATACCTTAATAAAATATTCCTAGGCTATAAAATACCTGAAATTACTAAACAAGAAAAGCCTAAAGCAAATAATTAGATTTTCTTATGGTGCATCTGATTTCAAAGCCCATGCCCTTATTTATAGTTGCAATAGGAGATAACAAGCTTGATTTTCTCGATGTGGGACTATGTGGGACTTGCCAAACTGACAGGACTTCGTGCCATAAGTTTGGGCATCGGACTAGAAGGATCAGACATTATGCCAAGAAGATCAAATGTTGTGGGCTATGTGGGACTTGCCAAACTGACAGGACTTCGTGCCATAAGTTTGGGCATCGGACCAGAAGGATCAGACATTACGCTAAGAAGATCAAATGTTATGGAAGGTTAACATACCGATAGATTAGTTAATATGTCGAAGAAGAGGACTATTAGGACCGAAATCAGCACTAAGAGGAGGGGTGAATTAGTACTTCGATAAAAACCATAACAATTCAAAAACTTTCGTTCAATGAAAAAAATCATGTCGGAAATGTTAAAGGTGTGCTTGACTTTGAATAAATGCAAGAAGCAATTAAAGTAATATTAATGACAATAAAAAGCAAAACAAAAATGCAAATCGAGTTTTATAATGGTTCGATCGTCGTGACCTACGTCTACTCTCGATTCCGCCTCCATTGAAGCCATCGACATCCACTAATGGTCTTCCTTCAATGGGCGAAGACCAACTACCCTCTTACTACTCTTTTCTCCTTTTCACAGGTTTAGTAGATAACCTTTATAACTCACTCACTCAACTCTTAAATTGAAATCAACACTTAGAGTTGGAGGAGGGAAATTTTCACAAGATTATAATAGTGTTTTCCCCAATTTTTGTTCTTAATTTGTGTGTTTATTGAGCAAGAATGAGTGAGGTTTTTATAGGCCCCAAATGAATTAAAATGTGGAGCCAAAATGATCTTATCTTGGGTTTTTGGGAGTACTAGCGGTACCAATATGAATCGACTTTATGAGTAACACTCAACAAAAGCTAACCACATTTGTTAAAAGACCAACATTACATGTTCCCCCTAAGGTTAGTTATAATTTTTATGGTAGATATGATCATTATGCTTATAAATATTTATTTAAAAAGTATGGCTCGTATAAATTTGTTTGGGTTCCTAAAGGAATCATGAATAAATTAATGTCACAAATCAAGATAGATAGATCTAACCATAAGGGATCGAAAGTTAAATAAGTACCTAGAACAAACCTATCTTTCTTGTAAATATGTCTAAAATTGACAACTATGAACAAAAATAATATCTTGATAATGGATGCTCAAGGCATATGACTGAGACTAAAAGACTAGGGTATGCAAGTATGAAATCAATCACATAAATTGAGACTAAAAGAGGAATATATTTTTTTCTTGAAAATTTTTCTATCTCTAAAGCTTATCGAGTTTTCAATAAGAGATTGATGAATCTATTTATGTTATTTTTTTATGAATCTCTTGAACTATGAAAGTGACTTTGATAATTTGAAAAATTAAATTTGAATGAGTTTTATCCAAATCTTTCACTTGATAATTGAGATTTATTATTTGTTTTACTATGCCTCTTTTTGCTATTTACTATAGAGGAGTTTTATCCAAATCATGATCTTGATTTCTTGATATTTATATCTTGAGATTTTTTTTATGAATGAAGATATTTTATTATTTGTTCTTGTATTTTACTAAAAAGGATACTTTGTCAAAATGAATTATGATCTTTTGGTATTCATGACTTGATCTTTCATAATATTTGATATTAATATCTTTCATGTCATGATTTATTTATTTCATATGACTCTCTTGTATTTATGAATTGTATACCTCATTGATTTTTGTTTGATATATTTCATGTGATAATTTGAATATTGATGTAAAGGGAAAAAAATTATACCATTATATTATTCCATTATTTTTTACAATGACAAAGGGGGAGGAAGAATTGCTAGCTTGCACATTTCAAAGGAAAACCAAACTTGCTAGTTTACACATTTCAAGAAAAACAAAAACTTACAAACTTGCATATCTTAAGAGAAGCAAAAGTGCTAGCTTACACATCTTAATAAAATCAAAATTGCTAACTTACACATCTCAAAAACTTGCTAGCTTGCATGTTCTAAAGTTAAGTAAAATTTGCTAACTTACTAGCTTGTATGTTTCAAAAACTTACCAATTGTAATTTTTCTCTTTTTTATTGATGATAAAGGGGGAGAAGTAATGATGATTTAAAAATATTAATGTTTTGGTATCATGCATGTTAGACCCAAAGTAATAATAATTTTATATTTCAAAAATATGCATAATGATTTGGTATTATGCATGCAATACTTTAACTTATATTGGTGATACAAGTAATGATTATGTTGATGTGATGTGTTGCATATGATCATTATAATTTATAATTAAAATTATTTTGACTTGAATTCTAAAATTATCATTTTGTGAATTCAAGTTTATTTCAATATGACATATGGATAGGAGGAGTTTAAGTTAAAACTCTATCACAATTAGTTGCTATCATCAAAAAGGGAGAGATTATTGAATCTTAGATTTTGATGATGAAATCAATTGATAAAATTATGATTTAATTAACGTTTGAGTGACGCATGACTAACTTCGATCATGGGAAGATAAATCAATTGAAGCAGGAGAATTAGACATTGAGTTGGAGAGTATCATGTCAGAAGATTGGACGTCAAGATGGAGGACTGGTCGATGTGCTAGAAGGACTTCATGCCATGAGTTCGGGCATCAGATCAGAAGGCTTGGACATTGTACCAAGAAGATCAGATGTTGCGGGAGGTCAACATGCCAATGAATTGGACAATACATCAATCTATTGGGCAATACACCAATCGATATGACGATACGTTGAAGGTTCGAACGAAGCGCTGGATGAACCAATGACACGATGGACAATATAAGATTCTTGTTTTATAATCAGTTATGTCTAGATCGAAGTAGTTTAGGTCTTAATTGAGTTAGTTTTGGGCATAACCATGCTAATTCAATTAGGGGCCCATTGGGCCTAAATCAGGATTGATTTGGGCCGATCGGAAGGCTCATTCAGTGACCTACAGTTAGATCAAGCGGTGAAACCGCCTATGAGCTGGAATGTACGAAGTGTACGTTTTCTGAAAGACCCGACGATGGTACCGCTAGTATCAGATAGTGGTACTGTCTAGACACGATCTCACAAACTATGAAGCGGTGCTATCACCCAGATTGGGCAATGGTACCACTAGTGCATAGGGTGGTAGGCGATGGTAGCATGCAATGCAAGCGGTGGTAATACCAGTACCCCGAAAAATCGGGGATTTAAATTTTTTGCTTCATTTTTAAGTCATTTGGGGTCTATAAATACCCCAGTTATTCTTGCTTATGTTAGCAAGAAATAGAGTAGAAAGGGGAAAGAATTCTTGAGGAAAAAGTATTATAAACTCTCTTGAAGTATAGAGTCTCTTCTTCCAAGAGTTAAAAGTCTTCTAAAAGAAAGAGTGAGGTCTTTTGTAAAAGAGAGGTGTAAATGTTCTCTCAAAAGCTTGTGAAAAGTAGAAAGAGTTGTAAAGAAAGTAGTTGATATTCGTCCGTTGAAAGAAGATCATTAGTAAATGTTAGTGGCCTCGACGGAAGAGGAATTGAGAGTGGACATATGTCACGATGACCGAACTACTATAAATTTGGTGTGCATTTTCTTTATGCTCTTTATTGCTATTGCTTTCTGAGTTAATTGCTTATTACATTTACTTTAAGTCAAGCACACTTTCGATATCGGTTTTTATCGAATGAAATTTATAAAATCATAATTTTACGACAACACTAATTCACCTACCCCTTTTAGTGTCGTTACAGTCCAAACACTTTTAACATTTCCTATTCGAAAAATTATTACTCAAGAACTCCAATATGATGTCACTATTAATGATCTTGTAGAATAATCATAATCAACAGTTTTGAAAGGATCCCTAAAGGAAATGAGACATATTCTTATGATTATTTGACATATCTATAAGAATTATATTATGATATAAAAATCAAAAGGGATGACTTATCAGTTTCACAAGCCATGAAAAATAATGAAAATATTATACGATATCCGAAAGTTAATGGGAGCAAGGTTATTATATTAGTTTTATATGTAGATGATATTTTACTTACAAAGAATGATCTTGATTTATTATACAAAATTAAGATATTTCTCAGTTAGAATTTTAATATGATTGATATAAATAAGATATGCTATGTTATTGGTATTGAGATATTCAAGGATATATATTAAGAATTACTAGAACTGTCTTAGAAAGAATATATTGATTGAGTATTAAAGAGATTTAGTATATAATTTTATACAACTAATGATACACATTTTACACGAGGTAAAAAAAATATTAAAAAGATTTAGTATACAACTTTATACAACTAAAGATACATATATTAGGAAAGTTAAAAAATTCGATCAAAGCTAGCATCCTAAGAAATTTAGAAAGGAATCAAATATGTACTAGATATAAATTTTATAATTAGAATGTTGGATAAATATCATAGGAACTCAGAATGAAATATTAAAAAAAAATATAGAAAATAATAAGATATCTATAGGAGATGAAAGACTATATACTTATATACAAGATATCATATCAACTTAAAGTGATGAGATATTTAAATATTAAATTTAAAAATTATCTCAATAACATAAATTCTACTTCAGAATTTATATTCATGTTAGATAGAAGATGCAATACTATTTTTTAATTTTAAAACCAAATTTTGTTATCATAATAGGACTTGAACTTGGGATTTATTATTTGTACAATAATATACTATAAAATATTAAAAAGCCAATGAATCTAAATTCATAAATTTAGTATTTTAAATAAATCATGGGCACATATATACCCATGATTTTTTAAATATTAAATTCTAAAAATTTAGATTACTTAAGTTTTAAATATTTTACAGCGTAACGTCTCATCAAGAAAACCAAGATAAGAAGATCTTTGTTGCATGTACAACGAATTTATGATGGATTTTAATGAAACATATGACCTACTAACCTCTCGTGGTACTTTAATGATGATAGGAAAACAGAGACTTCATATTAGTTATTTTACTTGGTTGAATTATATGAAGCATTTAATTTTTATAGAGATGCAGTACTTTAACAAGGCTAGACCACAATATAAATAAAAGCATCATCGTAAATCACATATACATATAATGAAAATGTGAGTTAAAAATACGTATAAGAGGCGAACAATAAGAACAAAAGAGTCGGCAATTTTGGTCCAGAGCTGCAGGCCCCACTCATGGAGAAATATGGCAATTCATGATTGAGTTGCACCCATCAGTCCACGTGAGTGGTCTTCACGCGTTCTTAAATGGGTGCATAAATTTCTGCTTCACTTACAACTTTTATTGAACATTGCCGCAAGTTTAGCACAATCCGCGCGCCATGGGATTTTAGCTGTTATCCGAGTGATTTAGACATCGATAACACGTTGCTTTACCCAATCAGATATATATCCATTCCACCGCCATGACATGACATATTAAAATCAGAAGTATATGTTGTAATCATCTTTCATTTCTTATAATTTCAAAAACTATATTAAAATAATATATATTTTTTATCAAATTTTTATGGCATTAAACTTGTGACAATCTCGATTGGCTTCAAATCGTATCGGACAATCAGAATTTATGATTACACTATAAATTTAATTTAATCAATAACGATTTATATAGTAAAGATTCGGAAGAGGATTGGATTCATATGTAGGTAAGTTGGAATGTTCCATGCTTCGCTGGTGGATTCAAGGGATGGGACCATTCCTCATTATGAATCTATACAACCTTAATTAGTACGGGAACCGCCCAATAACTACGGAAGACCCCGGTGTTTGCATCCACCGATCTCTTGGTGTCATATATCAAGCTTTAGCTGCACATGAAGGCTTGCTTCGTCTCAAACGTCGGTTAGATCGACAGGAGGTATGAATGCGGTGTTGGGACTGTAGTCGCCGGAGCTCTTGTGAACGCGACATACACTCCGTGTGGGCAGGCGCGCGGCCGACATCGGACAAGGATGTGTGACTGTTAAGCAAAGGGTTGAAGACTGTGTCGGCACAGGAAACAGCACCACCGATGTTTTGGCCGGCAGTGCACGTCCCACCTCAATAGACTCCCGGCCAAACTCTGCAGTGTTGGTGGTCGAAGCCCCGTGGTGGTCCATTCATCGGACTTTAGTGAGGGAGGCATTGGGAAAGGACTGATAAATTTAGTCGCACAGACGTACCAGAGTTTGGTTGCAGTCGGCATTATATTGGGGGATTAGTGACAACAAACTGAGCTCGGTTGCAACCTGAAACAGCGGTAGTTGGCTGTGCCGGCTCATCCACGATGCTTCTATCACGACTTCGCGCATGACATTGGCCACCATGGTTCTGCTGAGTTGCTAAGGAATATGACCCCTTGACGAGTAAAAAACATCCATGATGTATCACCCTGGATCTGCTGTTTTGAGTTCTTTGTCACATGAGGAAAGCAATGTGTTGATTAAAACCTACATGTCCAAGTGACATGGATCTCTCTATTTATGCACATCATATCGCACATAGATGATGTCAATAGTTTCTTTCTTCATCTTCTTCACGGGAGAAAGGCGAAGCATGGCGTCACTCAAGCGTCGCATTTTTTGCAGTCTCACTGGGGTTTGTGTTGGAGACGAAACGTCACTCTCTTCGGGCATTATGACATGGAGGATTCAATTCATTTCTTTTTCTTTCGAAGTACACTGAATACTAAAAAGAAACAAAAAGAAGGTGCACTCCATACGAACATGAGATAAATCTGCACTATCGTTATGTGGAATTGGAAGACCAGTAAAGAAGTTTCTTCTCCATTGTCGGCATGAGTTGGTGGTAGGTGAGGATGAACCGACTACCACATTCACTCCCTCTCGTTGGTGATATAACGCGGAAGAATTCCGGACCCATCACGAGGTGACTGGAGGCCGATTTAGTGCAGCCGGCCGTGTGAAACACGAGTCAGAGATTACGTTCCTTTCCATATGCTCCAAAGAATGGGTTAGAAAATAGATTTTTCGGACCAAGTCGTCGTCGTCGTCGTCGTCGTCATCAGTGCGAGGATAACCTCTACTCGTCGACTAATACAGCTGGGCCGGAGTATCGACTGAAAGAATCCGAGTTAAGTTTGCTCACGGATTAAGAGACCGAACACTTGTGATGTCTTTAAAGCAAACTAAACGAGAGCATGTGAGAGAAGACTACTTTCGCATGATCAAGAAATTAAAACGGTTGGATTAAGTGTTCGATTATCATAGCGTGGTGATTCGGTGTTTCTCCACCAGCAATGTTCCTAGAAGTTCGATGAAACAGAGTGGCTGATGCATGCTGATTCAATGAGAGTGGCGTATGATCATGTATTATATTGGGAGTGTTAGTGATGTCGGCATGCCTGAGTTGAGTGGGGGTCTTAGTAATGTACGTCACGATTTGTCAGTGTGTGCTGCCGACGCCCTGATTCAGCTCGGTTGACGTTTGGTGCGTCGGAATTTGTCGACGTGCTTGTTTTTTTTGGCGTCTGTGTTGACTACACCGCCGGGCCAAGCGGAGACTAGCATTTGGAGGACGAGTGTGGATGCAATTAGGGAATCGATCATTAGTCCAACGAAATCCGATACGTGATGCGATGGCCAACTTTGGATCTCTCTCTTCTGACCTGAGACTGTAATCGGATCCACAAACAAAGAAGAAGTCGCTCGCACGAGATGCTGAGCTGTTGGTTTGGAGATCGATGGGTGCCTCGTTAAGTTATGGCACGTCCTGATCGTAGTGATTGGTGAGAGATGGAGACGAAAGAAGAGAGAAACTTTGGACATTATAGTACGCGACGGTGGGGTGGAATAATATTTCGTGTCTATATAGGTACATAAAAGACCATATGCTGGCGGACCACAACGCAGAATCCAAACCAGGGCCGAGATAGTATAAGCCTCTCAAGCGATGTGCAGGACACACTCATAAATTACCAAGGCCATCTCTTTCTCTGAGCCTCGTTCGTATGATGGACCCATTATGGGCCGGTGGACCGGCCTTTGGATAGGTCCGTGAGCACAACATGAATTATGACGCAATGCTCGGAAATTGATTTAAGTTTAAACAATTTATAAAGAAAATATTCATTCATAATCAGCATGTGACAGCATAACAGGATAAGACCAATTGTACAATTACACATCAGTCCAAAGTGAGTGCAAGAAATATTTTGTACCACGAAAATATTAGAACGGTAAATATTTCGTCAGTATCATAAAATATTTTCCATCCGTCAAATCTCTTTAAAAGACTAAATGATGTATGATAATTGAGATTAATTATTATTTATTAAAATTAATTTTTAAATTATTTGATCACTAATTTTATTATCGGAGGACCACATGGAGAAATCTAGCTGACCTCATATGCATGCGGACCTAAATCAAATAATCATCATTCATTATTATTTTTAGCTAGTCGATCACTAACTTAATTATTTGGAGATCACATCTAAAAACTTATTTGACTTAAATCGAGTAGGTATTATTGATCATCTTTCCTAATTATTTGACTTAATTATTTAGGAGTGATTTCTAAACTTAATTATTTAAAAATATGTATTATCTGATAAAAGAGAGATTTCTCCAATTGCATAGCAGATGATATTTTCTTAATTACACGAGAAAATCTCATTGCTTAGTTGAGAAAAATTTTCTCTTTCACCCTATATAAATAGACATCATATGATACTAATTGAAGTGTAATTTCTTTACCTTCAAGATTTCATTCTTCATATATCACACCACAGCCGCTGTAGCCACATTCCCAAGCTAAGCTTCGCCCACCTTCCACCGCTGCCAGCGTCTCATCCCGCCGTAGAAAACCATTAACATCATAGCTATCTCCGGAACCATAAGCATCCTCCTCTACTTTAGTCAATCCTACACCAGCAACTCTGCCAACTTAGATCACTTCCAAGAACACCAACACCTGATACATCGCCGGCAACTCTACCATCTGCTTCAATCGCTCGCCGCTCACCCACGGGATCCTGTTCTCCTCCACCTCTATCTTCAACTCCTCCTTCTTCAACCCTACAGAACACAACACAACGGTCCTTCAGAGATCCACCTTCTTAGCCTCTCCCTACTGCTCCCTTGAAGCTTCTCCTTGTTGCCACCGGCGATACTCACCACTCGAGGGCCTTTGATCTTTTCTGGTGCCAGCTTCGGAAGCGCCACTGTCAGCACACCGTCCTCCAGCTTGACGCTCACAGAGTCAAGATCGGCGTTGTTCGGCAACCGAAACTGGTGCTAGAACTTGCCGTAGGAGTACTCCACCAATGATTCGCTATCGGCCACCCCTTCTCGATACATTGCAACTTCATTCAACTAGAGAACCATTTAAACAAAGCCCACACTTGTAGAGCACAGTCGCAGCCTCTGTTTCTACCGCCGACTGTTCCATCGAAGTTTCACGGCATCTCGAACTTCGACGGGGGCTCCAGGTTCGGCAAGAATGTCCCCAGCGACACCAGCTTCCCACTTCCGAGCACGCCTCATCCCCGACTTCACCCTTGATCCAGCGTACGCGCTCGTCTGAGGAGCCGCTGCCCACACTTCGGTGGTGAATAGAACCTCTTCCCCACGCTCTCTTCTTCTTCCTCATTGTTGCAGATTCCTATCATTGCCATGCTGCCAGGGGCAGCATCTACACCGCAACAGCATCACTGCCACGCTGCTAGGGGTAGCCTCTTCATCGCAATAGCACTAAGGTGAGTGCAGCTCCACTGCGTCCTGCTCCACCTTCTTCGCCTCGACGAGCAGCATCCGGAACCATTTCCATGCCACTTGCTGCCCATCATGCATCGCTGCTACGCAAAGTACAATAGTAATCTTCGGTGATGAAGCACGCACTTCACCGACTAGATTCCCAATTGCAAAACTACTGTACAGAGATTTACATAATATTGTATAGAGCTAAACTCCTTCAACGAAGACCTCATTTGCCAACAATCCATTTCAGGCGACACTGATATGCACCAACACTTCTTCCTCCCGGATCATTATCGTCATTATAGACTTCTCCTTTGGTCCCATATATTGATACATATCTTCCATATATCCTCATCATCTACCTCTGATGCTTTAGTTACTATTCTGAACCATAGTACTTACCCACATACAGGCCTTATCTCCATTAATATAACAACCCTTATTCTCTTTAAATTATCTAAATATGGCAACTACGCATCCTAGCGTGTTGAATTCTCTAATCTCCTATTTGGCTATGATCTTTTAGGCTATGTCGATGGCTCTCTTCATTGTCCACCAGCGATGCTCAACTCCCAGGAGCACCTAGTATAGTACCAAATCCGGACCATAAACTATGGTTATACCAAAATCGTCTCATCCTCCAAGCAATTCAAGCCTCGGTCGCTGGATCCCTCACCCCACTCATATCTTTGTGTGACACTACTTCTGAAGCCTGGTGCAAGGTGCAAACCACCTTGGCAAATTATTTACGCACTCGCATGCCTAGTCTCATATCCAGTCTCATGAAAACGAAACAAGAGGGAAGTATTATCGCCGATTATCTACACAACATAAAGATTATCATCGATAAATTGGCCTTAATAGGTCATTCCCATGAAGAAGTCACTATTCATATCCTCAATGACCAAGAAGACAAGTATAAGGAATTGGCAGTAGCAATGCAGGCACGTGAATCACTAGTGTCATTCGAAAAACACTACGATAAGCTGACTAACTTTGAGATATATCTAAAGAGCGATGATAAATTGCCAAGACCATCTATCATAGCTCAAGTCAGTTAAAAATCTACGAGGAGGAGCAATCAGTATAACAAGACTGTCAACAAAGGTTTGACCAAGATGCCTCCTAAACCTATGAGCTCCGAACAAACCATCCCTCCTCCACATCATCAACATTCCAATCACAATAACCAATGTGGCTACTTCAATCATCAACAGTCCTGGTGCCCTCACCACACAAACCAACAAAGAGTTGTTTGCCAATTATATGACAAAGTTGGTCACTCTACAAAGGTCTATCGATCTTGACCCAAACTTCCTACTCAATCACATTGGCCTCAAGTAAATCTCACGACTACTCCAAATACTAGTGATCATAATTGGATCATGAACTCTAGCGCATCCCACTATATCACCTATGATCTCCAGAACTTGTCCTTTCACAACAACTATAGTGGAAACAACGACATTATCATTGGTAACGGTAAAGGAATTTCTATTACTCATACTGGTTCCACAATGCTTAATTCACCTACCATAACTTTTACACTCGATGATGTTTTGTGTGCATTTCACATTAAATAAAATCTCAATTTCGTTTCTCAATTTTACAAACAAAATAATACCTCCATTGAATTCTATCCTAACTCTTTTCTTGTCAAGGATTTAAGCACAGGAGCAACCTTGGTCTGAGACCAGAGTAAGGACAATGTTTATAAATGGCCATCAGTTCCACAAATAAAACAACTAACTGTTTACTCTTCAGTTGCAGCTCTAATTGATGTGTGACATCGTCGTCTCGGTCATCCCTCAATCACTATCTAAAATAAATTACTTTCTCATTATTCTCTTCCTATTCTTAAAAAATAATAGCATTATCACTCATTATGATACTTGTCTTAGTAATAAAAATCATAAACTCCCTTTTGTCATTTCCTCTATATCATATTCTAAACCATTTGAAATTATTTATACTGATGTTTGGGGCCTTACTCCCATCACTTTTTTTAACATGTTTAGATTTTATGTCATTTTTATAGATTATTTTACTAAATACACATGGATATACTCTCTTCGTCATAAATAAGAAGTTTCAACAATATTCACCAACTTTAAAAAGTTGGTCGAAAACTTCTTTCAGTATATAATTAAAATAATTTACTCTGATGGCAGAGGTGAATATCAAGCCCTTACAACCTACCTCTCAACCTGTGGCATTTAACACCTTAAGTCACCCCCACATACTCCTCAATTAGTTGGCTCTGTTGAATGCAAACATCGATATATCATAGAAACTAGTCTCACATTTCTACATCAAGCCTTCATGCAGCAACCTTTTAATCTATAGTCTTTCAAACTGTCGTTTACCTTATTAATCGTATGCTCACTCTAGTCCTCCAATACCAGTCATCATTTGAAAAACTATTTTTCAAATCTCTAAACCTTCAAAAACTCAGAATATTTGGTTGTTTATGTTATCCATGGCTACGTCTTTATGCATCACACAAGATAACACCAAGATCTAAGCCTTGCATTTTCATAGGATACTCTCTTGAACATAATGTCTTTCGATGCTACGAATCCAAAACTCAAAAAATCTTTATTTTACGTCAAGTTATTTTTGTGGAGTCTACCTTTCCATTTCAAAACCATGAGACTCCTACCATGCAAGCTACTCCAACAAATATACATCACTGGAGTATACTATCGATCCCCTCAAACGAGTCTCTCATCACACCATCCAGTCCTTTTCCTAAAGATTTACACTCTTTTGGTTCTCTCGGTTCGACAGCTCCTCACTCCCCCCATTACTTCTCCCATTCCTTCTTTATAAGCCTTACCTACTACTGAACTAATATCCTCAAAAACATAATAACCTTCTTTACCCTCTTTTAAACCTAGTGTCATTGATGTATCTCAATCTACCTCGACTCATGTCAATGCCTCTCCACCACCCATACTAATAACACAACCTACAGCTCCTAGATATCCAATGACAACACGCTCAAAAAGTAGTATGTTTAAACCACGTCAGGTTATCGACCTACTTGCTATCATAAAATCCTCTACTGAGACTAGTGAACCTACCACAATTACTCAAGCCCAAAAATCTCCATAATAGCGTAAAGCTATGTGTGAAGAATATGATGTCCTACTACAAAATAATAATTAAATCAAATAATTAAGTTAGGAATTAATTTTTTTCCTTACTTGCCAATGTAATTTAGGAAATCTTAATCTATTTAATACGAATTAGGAAATAACTATTAAGCATTCCAAATAGGGTGATATCATATTTGTTAGTATATTAAATAAAAATAATTTATATCAAAATAAATACAAAAATAAAAATAAATTTTCTTTAATGAAGATTCACCTCCTCCTATTTAAGGGGAGGGATTTCCTCACCTATCCAAGCCTAGTAGTGGGAGGAACGAGGAGCTAGAGGTAGGTTTCCCTACCTTTTTTTAAAATAAAAATTTTAGTTTTTATTTTAATTATTTAAATGTTAAAAGTTTGGTAGTTTAAAAAATATTTATCAATTCTTTAAATATCAAAATTTTTATTATTGCATTAAAGTCAGTCAGTTAAAGTTTTTATAATATTGTTTGACCCTTGCTTAAGGTTATTATTTTTAGATTTAAATATATTAAAAATTTACATATTTTATGTATTAAATATAGATATTTCCTACCATTACAACTTATCTTTAATATTATCTGGATTAAAAAAATTTATTAGATTAATATATGTTATCTAAAATTTTTTTGATATTCTTTGATCTGAAATTTAAAATGTGCTATTCTGAATGACTTAAAATTTATTTGACTAGAATATATTAAAATTATACATGCGTTAAAAGTATGATTTCTATTTGAATTTAGAATGTTATTTTCTTGCATTAAAACTTATCTCTTAATCTATCTTTTAATATGATATTATATTTTTATTTATATAATTATTAGTGAATATATGTTGTGGTATGAAATTGGATATGAATTTGATTGAAATTGCTCACAGACCAAGCCCAACTCATAGGTCAGGCCATAGCCCATTAGCCAGGCCCAGCCCGTAAGCCAAGCCTAACCCATGGGTTAGGCCTTGGCCCATACGCTAACCCAACCCAACCAATTCATGGGCCAGGGCTGGGCCAGCTTTGTGTGATGCATGCCCTGTGTAATACACATGACCAGTAGATGGGCTGGCCCAATCTAATCTAATATTGATGTTAGATTTGAGCTTAAATATTGATTGAATTAAACTAGGCTTGATTAGTCTAGATCGATTCAAGGTGATTCCGAATTGATTGCTTATTCAAATTAGTTTAACTTGAACCTAATCTAGTCCAAATTATACTAGTCTATGGTGGTTTCAGACTAGTTAAATGAGGATTAGAGATCGGTTCAGTTAGGTTCTAGTAAATTTGAGTTCAATTGGATCGATTGAACTAGTGTTCAAATTAATTAAGGGCTAATTTATATTATTTGATATTGATGGTATTTGAAAGAGATGTTTTAAATGTGTTATTTTATCTCGATATTGATATGACTAGTGTGAGATTATGTTATATTCCCTACCGAGAGCAGGTAGGGCGATTCCCTTCGGGGATGAGCGGGCCGTCAGATATGGCGGTTGGATGGTTCCTCCATCCGCTGTTGGAAGGAATGTGTCCCCCACTTTAGCGAGTGAGGGACACCACTCCATCCGCTGTTGGGAGTATAATATGAGTTTGCCTCCATCTGCTATTAGGAGAACACAAACTGATCCTGTAGGATAAAGCCTCTCCTTCCGCTGTTGGGGGAGTGCTCCTTTGGTTATTCGATATATGTCAATGGGATGATTATATTTTGATCATGTATTTATTTTGAATTGACTTTTGGGGTTCCTACTCAGCATTGTTGAATTTTCTTTGTTTTTGATTTTCAGAGCAATCTCCCTCTAGTACTAAATCAGATTCTAATGGAGAGCGAATCTTCCTCTACCATTAGGTAGAGCCACTTGGATGATTTTTGAAGTTAACATCACCATGTTTATTTTTCTATTTATGATTTGATGAATAAATAAATTATATAAATATTTATAAATAATGAATAAAGTGATGTTTATCTACTTGGCCTGAATGTGTGGAAAGATATTAAAAAAAAATCTAGGATGTGAGAATAACTCTACATGGACTCTTGTACCTTTTCATCTTGCACAAAATATCGTCGGGTGTAAATGGGTCTTTCGAATTAAGCGGAACCCAAACGGGTCCGTTGCTAAATATAAAGCACGTTTAATAGCCCGAGGGTTTCATCAACGACTTGGAGTTGACTTCACAGAGACTTCTAGTCACGTAGTTAAACCCACAATAATTCAACTTATTCTAAGTTTGACCATCTCTAAAGGCACCATACTTATGACAATTGGATGTTAATAATGTCTTTTTACAAGGGACTTTGACTGAAGATGTCTTTATATAGCAACCCCATGGCTTCGTTCATCACCAGTATCCGAGACATGTCTGCAAACTACAAAAAGTCATTTATGAACTCCGTCAAGCTCCAAGAGCTTGGTTTACTGAACTTGGATCGTTTTTTATATCAAGTGGCTTCATCGACTCCAAGTCTGATACTTCTTTATTCCTACGATAATAAAATGAATATATAATATATTTTCTAGTATATGTAGATGATATTATTATCATAGGCAATGATCCCTTAGAGATTCAGACATTTCTAAAGCAATTGACTGATTGATTCTCCCTCAAAGATTTAGGATTCTTGAGTTACTTTTTGGGAGTGGAAGCAATATTTACATCCTTAGGTCTCCTCCTTTCACAAAGAAAGTACATTCAAGACTTATTATCAAAGACAAATAAGCAGGATGCAAAAGATATTGCAACTCCTCTCTCTACTAGTAAATCACTCAAATTATGTGATGACAGTCCTACGACGGACTCAACTCAATACCGGTAAGTACTTGGCTCCTTATAGTACTTGGCGCTCACCCATATAGATATCTCATTTGAAGTCAATAAATTATCTCCATACATGCACCAGCCTTCTGTTGTGCATTGGTCTGTGGTTAAACAAATTTTGCGGTGTTTTAAAGGGACCTCAATCATGGCCTCTTTCTCCGCAAACACACCCCACTTCATCTTCATGACTTTGCTGATGCTGATTGGGTGGGAAACTTTGATGATAGAATCTTCATGTCAGGGTATGTTATCTTTCTTGGGTCTAATCTAATCAGTTAGAGTTCTAAGAAGCAAAAGACAATCACATGGTCTACAACTGAAGTTGAATATCGTGTCATCACTACCGCTACTACCGAACTTAATTGGGTTATAAATCTCCTCAAGAAACTCAACGTCAGCTCTACCCTTACTCCTATAATATATTGTGATAATATTGGAGCTACCTAACTTATGTGTCAATCCAGTGTTCTACTCATGCATAAAACATATTGCCATTGACTTTCACTTCGTGCGAGATCAAGTTGTCAGATATCAACTTCGTGTCTCTCGTGTACATACGGCTGATCAACTAGCAGACTTACTCACAAAGCCTCTAACCTGCAAATTATTTTTGTTGCATCAGTCTAAGATTGACATCCTTGACAGGAGCTCAATCTTGCGAGGGCATGATAACAGAGAGATTTCCCTAACTGCATAGCAGATGAGATTTCTTCAACTACTGGAGGAAATCTCGTTGCTCAATTGAGAAAAATCCTTTCCTTCACAATGTATAAATAGACACCATATGATACTAATTAAAGTGTACTTTCTTTATCTTTACGATTTCATTCTTCATTCTAATATTATCATCTATATCTTTTCCAATTCTTTCATCCAAGAAATCTCACTGCTCAATTGAGAAAAATCTTTTTCTTCGTAATGTATAAATAGACACCATATGACACTAATTGAAGTGTACTTTCTTTACCTTTACGATTTCATTCTTCATTCTAATATTATCATCTATATCTTTTCTAATTCTTTCATCACTAAATTACAAGCAATCTGATAGGAAAACTTGACAGATGCGCATCAACAATGGTATCATCATCTAACATATCTATTCTTCTCGGAGAGAGAAAGTAATATGGTTGCTCTGATCGTACTTACCCTTAAAATAGAAAACTTTGAACAATTTAATATTAAATAATCATAATTTCAGATGCAAGCATCAGAATTACCATGAGTGACTTTGTAATTTTGAATCATTATAGAATCCTTTCAAATCATATCCGGAGGCTAAGTCGCCGGACAAGTTGGCGTGTTAAAGCATCCTGTCGACTGTCAAGCCTCGGAAGCACATGGGACGCTTTGCTGATTGGTTCCCACGTCGTTAAAGTCACATTGCCAGCTAATAAACGAACAGCGCCAGTTCCACGGAGGGCCGAACGAATTGGTAGCAGCACAAGTCATCTATTTCCTCCGGAAACTCTTGCAGCCTTACCTCCAAAGTCGAACCCTTCTTCGGAAAGTTGCTTCCCTCAACTCCTCCTATCTCTTCCTTTCTCACAATACCATGGCCTCGGGGTTCTGCTACTTCTCATTCCCTACTCCATATGTCCTCCTCCTCGACCTCTTCGGCCTGGTGAGGTACGCCATCTTCGTCGTCTCCATGCATCTTGGTTTCCTCTTCAGGCGCTCAGATGCAGAATCTCCCACCGGGGACATCAATCATCTGGTTCCGCACATGGATACGAGGCCGCCGTTGTCGCCGACGTCGCTGAAAGCGAGGCTACCGGTGGTGAAGTTCGAGCGCCTCGTCGAAAGGTGGGCGATGCGGGAAGAAGAGGGAAAGCATGTTTGTGTTATTTGCATGCGAAGCTTCGAGGGAAGCCATGAGGTGAGGGAGCTCAGCAACTGCGCTCATGCTTTCCACATGGCGTGCCTCGACTCATGGATGGATGAGGGCCGACGGACGTGCCCTTTATGTCGATCGTACCTGTAGCATTGTAGAGATTTTGAAGCTTATGATTTTTGATGGAAATAATAGAAGACAAGAACAGAAGCTTCCTCGTTAGAATAGACGATTTTTTTCGTTCCCTTTAAGTTCGTCCTTCGTTCTTCTTAAGTTTATGATTATTGGTAGATCAACGAAGACTATCGTGTTGAGGAAGATGAGGATTGACCGCGGAGCCTTTTAGGAATTTGGCTACAGCGGTGTTGGTCATTGGCCGAAGGCAAGAGCGAAGTTTTGCTTTTCTTAATGGCGTTGATCGCTGATCGAAGGTAAGAGCGAAACTTCGTTTTTCTCGTTGCTCTGATACTAGGATGAAAATAATATAAGATAAAAATAATTATTAAAAAAGTTTCGTCGTTGGAAAATCTTACGAAGCTCCATCGGTAAGCGTAAGGATGCACTGTGCGCACTACAGCCATGTGTTCAGATCTATTCTATTCTGCATCAGCAGACAAAGCCTCATCCAAAGTCTTATAGTTTATTTGGAAAGGAGTACGTGCAGTGCATGTAGTTTGTTGCGTACTCCGATCTAATAAAACTTCGATCTACGTATGGACCGCCACGACAGAAATGAGTTTTGGCTCGAGGACATACAGTAGCAAATGGCAATGGCAGATTGAAATCACACAAACTTTGGTCGAACCAAATTAGAACATTGGGCTAAATAGAAACTAGTTGGGCCTAACTGGGTTGAATTGCTACCTGTATGTTCAGGTGAAACTAAACTATGTACCATATCTTTTCCCCTGGCTTAAACTTGCAGCTTACCCAAACAAAATTGCTGCATAATGAGAGAGAGAGATATATTTCCACGACCACCTTTAGTGCCGGAGTATTTGAAGCTTACTCTGATCCATGTCTTATGGACAAGCATTTCTAATGAGGTGGCATAAATGACATATGACCTAAGCACAAAACACCAAGACAAACAGGCTGAGAGGATGATAATGAGTGAGTTTGAGAATACCTTGAATTGAAGATGTGTTGACTTGGATGTTATGATGAAATACTCATACGCTAATGCTGTCTGATGACAACATTAATACTTCAATATTTGTCGGATATTAATATAATTTTTAAAATATCTATGATATTATCTAAAATTATAAGACTATTAAAATGATCTATGTCAATTTATGCCTGATCTGATATATGTTTACCTTGATCAGTTTGACTCATACTCAATCAAGATTTCTAACATAATATCGGTACAGATTTGCTGGACATTTCAGGGTAGCGGCGATTACTTTGGTTCCGCCTGCCCCACCATGGAGAACGATGATGCGCCATCTTGCTTATACGTTTGACTTCACAAATAGCATCAACCCTGCATGCCCCCTCCCCCTCGGCCCTCCGGCGCCCAATTTAGTTCCCACGGTCTTTGACATGACCAATAAATCTAATTTTTTTTCTCCATTGCACTCTGATAAAAATAACAATAATGGATTCTTTTTTTTCAGCACATACATACTTCACTTTAAATGTGCCTATCATCATATGCTGTTATAAATTGTTAAAATTTAAATTTTTTTAAAAAAGAGTTATTTGAAAAGATGGTTTCCTTTATTGTTCTTTTGATAGTTATTTTTCAAAAATTATGTCTTTTGTGAAAATATCTATAAATAGATATTTAAGAGTAAATTATATAGAACATCTCATTCTGTTTTTTTTACTTAAATAAAAAAAACTCTTTAAGTGATTGAATTAAATATTCTCTAGTTCCTCTTTCAAGATTATTTATAATACAAAACTTTTAAAGGTTTGCCATATTTATTTACATCAAACTCATAGTAATCTCATTGAGAAGGTGATGCAAATATCTTTTTTAAGAAAATATTTATATACATTTCAAGCTTAAATATATTTTGTATAGTGTTCTTAATCTTATGTTTATTATTTATAGTTAATTTTCATTATGTTATTCATCATCTTCATTGTTATCTTTTTCAATAATATAAAAATGATATTTGTGAGTTTATACAAATTCGCCGTGGAGGCCACAAATACCATTAAATTATTGAATCAAGATTTTATTCGTTTAGATCGTTTTGATGAAACAAATTTCATTCATTGGCAAGACAAGATGAAGTTCATATTAACTGCTTTGAAGATTTTCTATGTGCTTGATCCAAATCTTCTACTAATTCTTGATCCAACCGACAATGAGACCGATAAAGTCAAGGCTGAACGAAAGAAGAGAAACGAAGATGAAATTATGTGTACATGACACATTATTAATGCTCTTTCAGACTAACTTTATAATCTTTATAAGGTGGAACCATTTGCAAAAATAATTTGGAATGCTTTGGAATTCAAGTATCAACCCGAGAAGAAAGGTACAAAGAAAATTTTAAATTTAAAATATTTTGATTATAAGTTTATAGATGATAAGCCAATCTTGGTACAAGTGCATGAGTTGTAGATCATTATTAATAAATTAAGGGCTAAAAAAAATTAAACTTCATAAACAATTTTAAGTAGGGGCTATAATAGTCAAGTTGCTTTTATCTTGGAAAGGGTATAGGAAGAATATTTTGCATAACTCCAAAGACATCATTTTGGAGCAAATTCAAAAACATCTTCGAATCGAGAAAAAATCAAGGATGAGAGATAAGAGTAAGAACTCTTTTGACAATACAAAAGCAGCCTCCAAAATAATGGCATGAGAAATTTGATGCAACAATTCTTTTTAATGGATTTATTCATAATGTTATGGATAAATATGTTTATCTGAAAACTTGTGATGACTATATGATGATAGTTTGCCTTTATGTTGGCAATATGCTAATAGTGAGCAATGATATGAAAGGTGGTTTAGAAACAAAGAGGTTTCAATCTTCAACATTCCATATGAAAGATTTTGGACAAATTAATATCTTACTAGGTATTAAGGTAAAAAGAAATAGTGGGAGATATGCTTTGACTCAAGTATCAAATTAGTCAAAAATGTTGAAAGAATAATAGCTCAATTAGAGTATTTAAGTACTTTAGGAATTCTTATATATGCAACACAGTGCACAAGATCTTATATAGCATTTGCAGTTAGTAAATTGAGTAGATTTACTAGTAATTGAAGTGTGAAGTATTGGAAGGCTATTAAAAGTGTTATTGCGTACCTTAAACAGACGAAAGATTATGGCTTACAATACTCAAAAATTTTTGCTATTTTAAAAGGATATATCGACGCAAGTTAGATATCGAGTTTAGGAGATAGCAAATCCACCATTAGTTGAGTGTTTACCTTGGGAGGTGATGCTATTTTTTCAAAGAGCAAGAAACAAATATGTGTAATTTACTCAACTATGGAATCAAAATTTGTTGCTTTAGTGGAAGTAAAAAAATAGGTTGAATGGTTGAGGAACTTTCTATTGAAAATTCTATTGACTTCTAAGAGTGTGAATTCAATTTCTATACTTTGTGATAGTTAAGCTACTTTAGCTAATATATATAGTGAAATATACAATAAAAAGTCAAAACACATTAATCTTAGACATAATTATTTGAGAAAATTAATCAAGAGTGAGATTATTTCACTCACATTTATGAAAACAAGTGAGAATTTGACTGATCCGTTCACCAAACCTCTTACAAGAGAAGTTGTAATATCAACAACAAAATAGATGGGGTTAAAACTCCTTGAATAAAAGATCTACTAATGATAGCAATCTACTCAACAAATGAGTAACGAAGAGTTTAAAAGATAAGAACAAATCATTGACTAATGGAGTGATTCAGCATTTAGAAATATTTTACTAGTCCCATCTAAAGATGTTAAAGTATTGATTATCACCGAATGAGGGTTGAGTTAATTATACTCTTAATGAAGTTCAATTAGAATAAGTATCTCAAAGAGTGACAAAAGTATTGTAAGAGCTTCATCTATATAAACTTATAAGTGGTGCCGCTTCAATTGAGAGTTGGAGTTTCTCTTATAAAAGTTCATAAACTTTGATGAGTCCAAGGCCACATTAGGGTTGAGAAAGAGTTTATGAGGAATACGAGGATATTGTATTTATGTGTATGGTATCACCAGTGTTGTCATTAGGAATAACGAATTTAGAACTTTTATGCTATTTGAAATTTCGACTTCACTTTGTGATGCTTACACTAAAATAATATTCAAATTGAAAGATATATTATTTTATTCATAAATACTATTTAATCACTTGGAGAATATTTTTAAATTTGAACAAGTGAGGGATTGTTATAAATTGTTCAAATTAAAAAAAAATCAAAAGAATTATTTGAAAATGTGATTTCCTATTTTGGTAATTATTTTTCAAAGGATATGTCTTTTGTGAAAATATCTATAAATAGATATTTGAGAGTAAATTATATACAATATTTCATTCTTCTTTTTCCTTGACTTCAAAAAAAAAAAAACTCCTAAAGATTCTTTATTGTTTATTCGATATAGATCTTCTAAAGACTTGTTATATCCACTAAAACTATTTGTTTCAAACTTACAGCAATCGAAAAGAAAGTACAGATATTATTTTTAAAAAAAATATTTACATACGTTTCAAGCCTAAATATATTTTTAATAAGGTTCTTGATCTTATGTTTATTATTTATAGTTGGTTTTTATTGTATTGTTTATTATTTATAAGGTTCTTGTGATCTTTTCCAACATATGCCAATGATATGAATACAAGTGCTCCTAAATTGTGAGCGAGACATGGAGATCCGAGATAGAGAATGATCGGTTAACCTCGCTAGCCACACGTCTCTTCCTGGAAATCTAATGCGCAGCTCAGCGCTCCACCTCAGTACGTTGGCTGTGTGCGAAAATGGCGGAACTCCCTTGGAGGCAGCAGATGGCAGCTGAGGCAGTCGCTTGCACTTCAAACATTATAAATTGTCAGATCAGTAACATATACGATGTGGAGTTCGGTCTTCCTTTTTCACGAAAGAAAAGTCTTAGTTTTCTTCGAAATGTCGTTTGTCTATCATTCTCAAATTTTCTATCCCTCACACACACAGTTTGTGACGATTAGTTTGGTAAATCCAATTAAACGTACCTTTTCACGTAGTAATGCGTTTTCCTTCACCAAGCAACTCTCCTGAATCAAAGTGAACAACAATATATCCGATGCATGTCCGCAAAACTTCGTCTATAGCATAGCTTTTGAGCAATTCACCTTTTCTTTAAGCTGCGAAATCTGTTCCCTGAGACACCTGACCTCATGTGCATGTGGACCCAACAACAAGTCATCACCGATATCTTTCCTATTTATTCGCTCACTAACTTAATTGTCTAGGAACCACATAAAGAAACTTATCTCATCTCTTACGCACATGTATCATCAATCATTTTTTTTAGTTATTCGATTACTAACTTAATTGTCTGTGATAACTTATCCAACCTCTTTGCACATGGATCTAAATCGAGTAGGCATCATTAATAACCTTTCCTAGTTATTTGATCACTAACTTAATTATCTGAGGATTATATGGAGAAAATTATCCGATCTCTCATGAATGTAAACCTAAATCAAGTAGGCATTATCGATATTTTTTTTCTGGTTATTCGATCACTAACTTAATTGTCAGGTAATCACATCGAGAAATCTATCCAACCTCTTATGCACATGAACCCAAATCACGTAGGCATCATCGATGATTTCATCATTAAAATATCTCTTTTTTTACAAAAAGATTTGCTCTAATCGTACTGACCCTTAATAATTTAATATTAATTTCAGCTGCAAACATCAGAATAACCATGATCGACTTTGTAATTTTGAATCATTATAGAATCCTTTAGCAGCTCATATCCAGAGAGGCTAGCCGCCAGTCAGGTTGGTGTGTTAAAACACGCGTCCTCTCGACTGTTAAGTCAATGAAGCACATGAGACGCTTTGCCGATTGGTACCCACGTCGTTAAAGTCACATTCCCAAAGTCAATGAAGTACAGCGCCAGCTGCATGGAGGACCGAACAAATTGGTAGCAGCGCAAGTCATTTAAATCTTTTACATTTACCATTACATTTGCAGCCTTACCTCCAAAGTCGAACCCTCCGCTTCTTAAAGTTGGTTCCCCCAACTCCTATCTCTTCCTTTTGCACGATACCATGGCATCGGGGTTCTGTTACTTCTCATTCCTCACGCCATATGGCCTCAGGCTTCTTGATTCAAACTTGATTCAAAAAAAAAAAAAAAAAAACTCAAATCATAAAAATAAAAAAATCAAGATCATGATTCAAAAAATATATAAGAAGAATTTATATATTTATGAGATATAATATACCTAAGTTTAACATTCAAGCTATTCTCTTTTGCAATGGGTGAGTTAATAATTTTTCTCCCACTCTTTTATCATTAAAAAGAAGAAAATAATATAATAAATTTTTTTTTTCTTTTACATCAATGTTTGAATCCTAACACAAGATATATATAAACATAAATACAAATGAATCATATGAAAATTATGATATAAAAGATGTTAATATGAAAGATGATGAAAGATCAAGTCATGAATACCAAAATACATAATTCATTTTGATAAGTCTCCTTTTTAGTAAATAACAAAAAAAAAATCTTGGGAGATCAAAGATCTTGATTCATAAAAAATCTCAAATATCAAGTTCATGATTTGGATACAACTCATTCAAATTTAATTTATCAAATCATCAAAGTTGTTTAAGAGATTCATAAAATAGATTCATCACTAAGAATCACTTGTTGAAAAATCGAAAAGCTTTAGAGATATTTTTAAGAAAAATACATTCTCTCCTTTTTGTTTCAATTTAAGCGATTGATTTTGATACAAGCATGTCCAAGTTTTTTTATGTCAAAATCATGCATCATTGCTTAAAAATAAAAAAAATAGATCACGACAATCATCAAGATAAACATTTAGGTATTCATAAAATTATTCTTATTTAGTATGCAAGTATTAGATTCAAATTTAATTTTATATCTCTTATTACACAAATGCTTAATGAGTTATGTCTACTAACAAAATATCTTCAATTAAAGGTTTGATTAGTTATAAATAATTCTAATTCTAATTATCTATCCTTTATTATTTTAGCTAGTGAGTCATGAAAAGTGTGTTGGATCTCTAGTCATATGCCTTGAGCATCCACTATCAAAATATCATCTTTTACTCCTATAAAAAATGGGTTTGTTCTAGGTTTTCATTTAACTTTGGGTTCCTATCTTTTCTTTTGGTATTAAGTCATTCATGGTTCGTTTAGGAATCCAAACTAATTTATGTGAGTCATACATTTTGAATGAATATTTATATGTAAAATGACCATATCTACCATAAAATTTACACTTAACCTTATTGATAATATGCAATTTGGGTCTTTTAACAAATAAAATTGATTTTTGTTGAGTATTGCTACTTACAGAATCGATTCCTACTTTTCTATATATATAAACCTTATTGGTAAGAATCATGTTTAACGATTTGCTACCAATTTTAAAATTTTCTAACATTTGTTTAAGTAATACATTTTCATTCTTAACTAAGTCTAACTCTTCGCATTTAGTGCAATGAGTTAACAAGCAATTATCATGCTCATTTTCTAATTTTTCAAAATTACTAGAGAGAGAGGCATGATCTGTTTTTAGCATTTTATAATTTTTATCAATTAATTTAAATTTATCAAATAAATTATTAAAAGCATCAAGTAATTCATTGTAAAGTAAAAGAGTATTGTTTAAATCACTTACCTCGTCGTTGAGAGTCATTAAGACATAGTTCGCTACCTCCCATTTGTTGGTTTGTTTCTCATCTTTGGATGTACTTGATTTATCCTAAGTTACCTTAAGTGCTTTCTTCTTTTTTGGCAGCTTCTGCTTTTTAAGTTTATTTTTGTTCTTATTTTCATGTTTTATAAATTTTTAAAATTTTCTTGTCAAAAGTTCTATATCATTATTATTTGAGTTTTCGCTCGAGTGGTCTTCTTTTGTTCTAAGTGTCAAATCCTTCCTATTCTTTGGAAGGTTATTCTTATGTTCATCATGTATAATACATGTCATTTCATAGGTTATTAAAGACTCGATAAATTCTTCAAGCGAAAAATTGATCAAGTCTTTTGCTTCTTGTATTGCCATTATTTTTTTATCCCAATTTTTAGGAAGAGAATGTAAAATTTTATTAACAAGTTCAAGATTTAAAAAATTTTATCAAGTACTTTCAAACCATTGATGATATCCGTAAAATATGTGTACATGTCTTTAATGGTTTCGTTTGGTTTCATTTGAAACAATTCAAAACTATACATCAAAAGATTAATTTTTTATTCTTTAATTTTATTTGTGCCTTCATGTATAATTTCAAGAGTGTGCCAAATGTCATATGCAGTTTCACAAGTCAAAATACGATTAAACTTATTTTTATCCAAAGTATAAAATAAAACAATCATAGCTTTTGCATTTAACGAAAATATTTTTTTCTCAAAATCATTCCATTCGTTCATAGGTTTAGAGGGTTGTTGAAAAACATATTCGATAATATTTCATAAATCAAAGTTCAAAGAAAGCAAGAAAACTCTCATTCGAGTTTTCCAATACATATACTCCGTCTCATTGAACATAGAAGGACGAATGATAGAGTGACCCTCTAGATTGCCGGTAAAAGTCATTCTCTTAAGTGTTAAACTAATTGAGAAAAACTTAGCTCTAATACCAATTGTTAGGATCATATCGGTATTAGAGGGGGGGGTGAATTAGTGCTTTCGTAAAACTTCAACGATTTGAAAACTCGTTCGATAAAGCCCGTATCAAAAAGATATTTAATTTAAAAATATTTGTAAGAATATAATGAGCAAGTAAAGTAGTTTGCAATAAAGGTAAACAGCAAAGGAAAAGAACACACTAGATTTATAGCGATTCGTTCGTTGTGACCTACGTCCACTCCTAATTCCTCTTCACTTGAGACCATCGGCTTTTACTATCAATCTTCTTTCCAATGAACAAAGATCAACTATCCTTATAACTCTTTCTCCTTTTCACAAGCTCGGGAAAGAACTTTTACCCCCCTCTTTTATAATGTATCCTTCACACACCTCCCTTGGAATAACCTCTAAGCTCAAGAAGGAGGGACTTAACTTTCTCACAAAATTTTTATACTCTAAACCCCAAGTTTTTGTTCTCTTTTCTTGCTTTTTCAAGCAAAAAAGATTGTGGTATTTATAGGCCCGAAATGGATTCAAGTTTGGAGCCAAAATAATCTCATCCCGAGTTTTCGAGATACTAGAGTTACCACTACTGGTACTAGGTGGTACCACCGCATGCCAGACTGACAATTGGCGATACCATCACTCATCAATCTGACACTTGGTGATACCACTATCTAGTCTGACACGGACACTAGACGATACCACCGCTTGGCATAGCCTAGGAGACTGTGTCTAGGCAATACCACAACCCAATCTAGGCAGTACCACCGTCAAACTTTACTACATATCACTGAATAAGATAAATAGTAGGCTTAATTTAGCATTAATTCGGGCCCAATTGACATATAATCGAGTTGACATTGTTACACCCAAAACCAACTCAATTAGAACTAACTAGCTCAATCTAGATACACAATTACATGTATGAATCTTATGTTATCCGACATGTTATTGGTTCATCTGGCACTTCGTCCGATCCTTCGACATATCATCCTCTCTTTCGGCGTATTGCTCAATCAGCATGTTGACTCCCGCAACTTCTAATCTCCTTAGCGTAATGTCCGATCCTTCCGGCCCGATGCTCGAACTCATGGCACGAAGTCCTTCCGATCCGATGTCCAATCTTTTAACATGTTCCACTCCAGCCCAATGTCTGATTCTTCCTACTTTAATCGAATTGTCTTTCCTTGATCAAGGTTAGTCCTATGTCACTAAAACACATATTAGATCAAAATTTCATTATTAAAATATGAGATTCAATATTTATAACAGGTTTACTAGTGATAGATGGAATAGAATCCAAAACTTTTCGCTTGAATTGTGACTGATCATTCTTATCAGAACTTTTATTAACTTTAGTCTTATTTTGAGGTATCTTATTATCAATTTAAATTTTATAGGATTTGTCATGTAAGATAGTTTGTATAGATCTATAAAAATTCAAATGATAATAGCTTTTATGCTATAAAATCAATTCAGTAGCATTAAGGAGAAATATGAAAATAATAAGGGAGACACTTTATTTTTTGTCATCCTCAAAGTTGCCATCAATTTTCAAATTTTTTTATCATAAATCAAGCTTTTTTCATCATCAAAAAAGTATAATATCCTTTTCTCTTAGTTGCTCTATATTAATGAGATTTTATTTTAAACAAGGAATAAACATCACATCATCAATAATTTTTTTACTAGATTTATTATTCACGATAACTATTTATTTTCCTTCTACTTGAACTTTGCTACCATTTCCCATTTGTATTATAGATCCAATTAAATCATTGAGCCTTTAGAATAAACTTTTGTCCTTTGTCTGATTATTGTTTCCACTATTCATAAACCAAATAGATCTAGAATATTCTTTACCATATGCTACAAAGAAAATGTTTTCTTCATCCCTTTTTTCATCATTATTTTTCTCATGATAATTTGTTTGATTTTTGTTCCAACAATCTTTTTCAAAATGATCATATTTTTTATAGTAAATGTAGAGAGGAATATTTAGATTTTTATTTTTGTACTAGCAATCTATTTCAATATATCCAATTTTTTTACAACAAAAACATCGAAGCATTTTTTTGTTACCATTATTCGAGTTCCTCTAACCCTCATTTGAGCGATCATGACCTCTGCTATTTTGATCCCTCCCTTGAGATCTAGCTTTTGAATTTTTATATTGGTCCTTCTTTTGATATTTCTTTATTTGAAACATATATTCTCAAGTTTCATATGAAGATATGTTTACTTTTTGTTTATGAACTAAAAGGAAACCCACTAATTCATCGATAGACAATATATTTGTATTTTAGTTTCTTCTATAACAATAGAATCATATCAAAATTTAAAAATAAACTTCAAAAAAAAATTCCATTATAATTTAATCTTTTAGATTTTTATCATAAAAACTCATTTAATTCATCATAGAAGATACTTTTGAGAAGAAATCAATGATAGATTCATAATTTTTCATCATAAGATTTTTGAATTCAAAGAATTTGAAACTTTAAAATTTTTACCTTGTCTATGTCTCCGAACATAATTTTTAATATTTTCCGAGCTTATATTGATGTTGGTGTCATCATGATTTACATAAATAAGGAATTATCTATTGTTTGTTTTAGCATGTCGAGAGCTTTTGCATCTTTTTGTATATTCTCATTTATTTAATTTTTTTATCTTTAGTAATATTAGGATCCTGTAGATCATACTTAACAAAATTATTTTCTATCAAATTTTATAATCTTTATAAAATAAATAAAAATTTCATCTTAACATCCCAAAATTGATAATTATCACCTTTAAAGATAAGAGAAGTTGATTGAGAACACTTACTCTAATGCTTGTCATCTTCTTGTTTATTTTTATGGATCATTAGAAGGAACTAGAAGTATTTTCAATCTACAGTACTTTGGATTGATCAAAGAGCATATATCTATATTGATCAAAAGATAAAATATAAAATTTTTAAAATAATAAAAAATCTATCATATCTCAATAAATCTTTTACCCTCAACAAAAAAAATTTATTTATTTAAATCTAAATTTTTATCTTTTATTTTATCTACTTTTTGAATTAATCTTAACACCAAGTTATTAGAATGTGTACATCTCAACGCAAAACTCGAAATTAGCGCAGGTTCTTACTCGAGTGGTGGTCTTCCACCAAAATGAGCCTTGGTGGCTTACACAAGAGAATCTTGAGGAACGCTTTCGAGCTCTCTATCTGCGTTGTGGAACCAGAAACCGGGCGAAGTTGTCGGCGTCGGCGCATCTATATTCTGAATCTGTTTCGCTTTCTTTGAGTTCTCTCTCTTGTTCCACAGAACCGCTGCACTTGCCGCCGTCATTATTCAGATGCATACAGAAAGCCCATTTAAAACAGATCTCGAACAATAGGAGAAGACTTTGTTGGTGTTGTGGTCGATCGGGTATATGTAGTAACGCTGGAGAATGCTAATAAGTACGAGGAATGCGACAAAAGAGGACGATACTATCGCAGCAAACCAAAGCCAGCCATTGGGACCGAGCACCGGAGCGATGGGAACGTCAGAGGGAAGGGGCTTAAACCATATGGTTTGGATTTTGTTTTGCGCGTCATCCGTGGTAGATTTCTCTCTGGTAACAAAGGATTCGATTCGAAGATCCAAGCCAGAAAGGTCCGCGATATTTCCAGATACCGGAAGGAGGAGATCGAGCATGGTGAGGTCCGCCGAGGTCTTGAAGGCACAAATGAGGAGGACGGCAGGGGTTGGACGATTCAGAATTGTCCTCTGGTGGATGAGTTCCCGAATTATGGAGATGAAGGGTGTGATTCCACTGCCACCGCTCACTAGTATCAAGGAATCATACCTGTGAGGATCAATTTTAAACGCACGTTAACGTCAACAATGGACAACAACAATATTACTGCTTCAAATCATGTTCGTAAGGACCTTAGGAAGTTCTTGGACATCGGACCATAACGGCCTTCGACCGAAACATAGAGGCGATATTGTGGAACCGGTGATGACAATGTTCTGTAGAGCTTCCGAGTCCATCTTCCTTCTTTCTAAATGATTAGAGACAGCCGCTCAGGTTCCAAGTTGCTGCTGGAGCTCACAGTGAAGGGATGCTACTGGAGTGACGACACTCCCGGAACGTTAATGAAGACGACTCTCAGAGGCTCAAAGGCAAGTCCTACACAAAGAGAGTCAACGTGGGACAACCATAAAGAAATTGTGTGTAGGTTTTCTGCTGCCGAATCGAGGAACTACTAACCTGGGCTCTTTGCGAAGTTTAGCTCAGCGGATTCAGATGACAAAAGGCGTGCGGAAACCAACCAAACCTTTGGCTCTTGATTGCAGGAACCGCAGGTGGCAATCGACCATGAAAACATACACGCCAGGAAGGATTGGCACATAAACGGGGGCTAAGTATAAATTAGCCGTAGGTAGTTTACATTTAGTATTTTAATTTTTATATTTTAAAAAAATTATATTGAAATTATTATATTTACGAAAGTAAAACATTTAATCCTAATTCTTCTTATGTCATCAACTTTATCGACAAAAAAAATCGCACGTATTGTAATATGTAAAAAGATGAAAGAAGTAAAAATAATAATTTTACTTTCTCATCCATTTCAAAATATTAATTTCACATAAACTTCTTCGGTAAAAAGGCTTTCAGAAAAACTTCTCTAATTTTTTATGTCAATAAAATTGACAACATGATAAAAATTAAGGTTAAATATTTTACTTTTATAAATATAATTTTTTATAATATAAAAATAAAAATACTAAACATAATTAACTACACGAGGAAATATGTAATCAGTCCTATACTGACATACCACGATGCAAACTTTAAATGAGAGTCGAGATAGTATAAGCTTCCCGAGCGATGTGCAAGATAAATCCATAAACTATTGAGGTCAACTTGTTTTTCTCAGAGCTCATTTCAAACACTCGACTCATTATGGACATGTGGACTATTCTTTGGATACGTCTGTGAGCAAAACGTGAATCATGGTGTAACATTCGAAATCATCTTAAAATATTGAAGTATTTAATCAACTCATATATAAAATATTCATTCATAATCAATATATGACAGTATAATCAGTAGTGGGATGATAGGACCCAATAAACAATTGAAAATCAATCCAAAACAAGTCTTAGAAATATTTTATCCGAAAAGCAAAACGATAGAACGGGGATCCTCAATCCTTTGCCAACTCATGTCCAGAGGCTAGCCGCCGGTCACGTTGGCGTGTCGTTAAAGTCACAATGCCAACGAATAAATTACAGCGCCTGTTGCACGGACAGAACAAATTGGTAGCAGCGAAAGTCATCATATGCTCCTGCAGCCTTCGCTCCAAAGCCGAACCCTTCTTCGTAAAGATGCTTCCCTCAACTCCCATCTCTTCCTTTCTCACAATACCATGGCCTCGGGGTTCTGTTACTTCTCATACCCCACGCTATACGTCCTCCTCCTCGACCTCTTGGGCCTGGTGAGGTACGCCATCTTCGTCGTCTCCAAGCATCTTGGCTTTCTCTTCAGGCGTTCGGATGCAGAATCTCCCACCGGGGAAATCACTCGTCCAGTTCCGCACACGGAAACGAGGCCGCTGTTATCGCTGACGTCGCTGAAAGCGAGGCTACCGGTGGTGAAGTTTGAGAGCCTCGTCGAGAGGTGGGCGGCGCAGGAGGAACGGAGAGAGCATGTTTGTGTTATTTGCATGCGAAGCTTCGAGGGAAGCCATGAGGTGAGGGAGCTCAGCAACTGCGCTCATGCCTTCCACACGGCGTGTCTCGACTCATGGATGGATGAGGGCCGATGGACGTGCCCTTTGTGTCGATCGTACCTGTCGTCGTCTTAGGGGTGCGTAGATGTGTAGTAGGATCGTAGAGATTTTGAAGTTTACTATGGTTTCCACTGAAGCTGCATCGATACATTCCGCAGGTCAACGATGAAGCGCACTCCATCTACAGACGTGAGATGCACTGCGCGCACTACAGCCATTGAGGTGGCGGTTGTTCTGTATTCAGATCTATTCTGCTTCGGCAAACAAAGCCTCGTCCACATTTTGGTGCATGTGGTTGCGTACTCCGACCTAAGAACACTTCGATCTTCCTATATACTGCCACGACAGAAATGAGTTTTGGCTTGAGGACATACAGTAGCAAATGGCAATGGCCAATTGAAATCACACAAACTTTGGTCGAATCAAATTAGAACATTGGGCTAAATAGAAACTAGTTGGACCTAACTGGGTTGAATTGCTACCTGTATGTTAAGGTAAAACTAAACTATGTACCATATCTTTTCCCCTGGCTTAAACTTGCAGCTTACCCAAACAAAATTGCTGCATAATAAGAGAGAGAGAGAGAGAGAGAGAGAGAGAGAGAGAGAGAGAGATTTCTACAACCACCTTTAGTGCCGGAGTATTTGAAGCTTACTGTGATCCATGTCTTCTGGACACGCATTTCTAATGAAATGCAATAAATGACATGAACCAAGAACAAAACACCAAGACAAAACAGGCTGAGAGGATCATAATAAGTGAGTTTGAGAATACCTTTCAAATGTGAGTTGAGGATCAAATGTACATTTGACATTGATGCTTGATAATTTTTCTTTCAAATCTGGATGCTACATTGGAAATGCTCAAAGGCTAATACTGTCTCAGGGTAACATTAACATTTCAATGTTTGTTGGATACTAATATAATCTCATATTGGTATACTAATATAAGATTTACCAAAATGATATACATCAATTTGTGCATAACCTAATCGATCAGTTTAACTTAAGACTCATCATCGTTATAAGATTTCTAACATATTATCATATCAGGGCAGGGGCAGTTACGTTGGTTCGGACCACTCCCACCGCCATCTTGCTGATACGTTTGACTTCACAAATAGCATCAAGTGTGTTTCTTAAGTGAAATAGCTGCTTATCATTTAATATCTTAGAGTATCAGCCCAAAAAAAAAAAAAATTCCAAATTTAGTTCCCAAGTTACTTTGACATGACCGATAAATCTATTTTTTTCTCGATTGCACTCCGATAAAAATAACAATAAGGGATTCTTTTTTTTTTTTCAGCACATAGATACTTCGCTCTGAATGTGCCTATCATCATATGCTACTGATATGTATACAAGTGCTCCTAAATTGTGAGCGAGACATGGAGATCCGAGATAGAGAATGATCGGTTAACCTCGCTAGCCACACGCCTCAGTGCGTCCCTCTTCCTGGAAATCCAATGCGCAGCTCTGTCTCCACCTCAGTATGTTGGCCGAGTGTGCCAAATGGCGGAACTCCCTTGGAAGCAGCAGATGGCAGCTGAGGCAGTCGCTTGCACTTCAAACATTATAAATTGTCAGATCAGTTAGTTGCATATACGATGTGGAGTTCGGTCTTCCTTTTCAGGAAGAAATTTTTTCTTGTATTTGTCTCGTTGAATGAAAATTTCTTAGTTTTCTTCAAAATGTTATCTATCATTCTCAAACTTCCTATCCCTCAGCCACACAGTTTGTGATGATTAGTTTGGTAAATCCAATTAAACGTACCTTTTCACGTAGTAATGCGTTTTCCTTCACCAAGGAACTCTCCTGAATCAAGTGAACAACAATATCAGTTACCGATCCGATACTGGTCTGCAAAACTTTGTCTATAGCATAGCTTTGATCAATTCACCTTTTCTTTAAGCTGTGAAATCTGCTCCTTCAGCAAATGATACTGAAATCAATATAAAATAAAGGATGTAAGCTACAGTGGGTTTCTATTAATAATTTAACAGCAAGTTATAGTAGAAACTTGGGTTGAAGACTTGCCTTTCTTCCTCTGATGTTACGCAAGCTCTGTTCTATCTTACCTTCTAATTCATTTAGCTCATCAAATGAACATGACTCTAATTTTTCACCCAAAAGCTTCCTGCAGCAATGAAGTTGATGCCTTTAAAGTTTTGTTTTCTGATTGCAATAATATCAGACGAGCAAACTATCAGAGTAGAACTCACTGCTTAGAGGCTTCAAGATGCTCAATCTTCTTTGACATGCATGCTGCTTCATGCTTCCACTGCTACACTTGACAAAACTAACTATAAATATTACGGTACATGCTAATTATACAGTCATTTTTAGTATATTTCCTGATCATGCATGATCTATAAAGAAATCCAATCCAATCCTAGAAAATAAGATGTCTAAATCATTTGTTTGTCGCTTATTGAACCAGGTCTTTTTAACTTCTTGAAGTTGATTCTTACTTGAACACAGTATAAACCAGCTTCTGGGAGGTAACCCATATAGTTTAAGAAGTTCCACTCTGAGGCAAAGTACAATTATGGAACCCAAGTTACAAAAGATAGGAATACAATACCTCAGTATCTTCTTCCATTATAGTGCTGCTAGTATCTTCTCTGGAGTATTCTCTATAACGCTCAAGGCTGCTTTGCATGCTAGAGAAATAAAGAACAAATTCAAGGCATGTCAGCTTCAAATAGTATAAAATTGATGGCTTAACAGAAAGAAATCCAAGGAGAAAAGATGAGAACCAGAATTGCAGAAATATTACACCAGATTATGTGCACGCAATAACTTATTCGATGCCAATAAATGGGTAAAAAATGTTGTGTTCGTACTTATCGATTCTACATATGCATCTTAATCGTGAAATTTTCACTATTCTGGTCTTAAGCCCGAAGCAAGAAGGGAGGTTGCATCAGGCAAATAGCTAAGTTGGAACTTTGACAGATCATGAGTATGGACCTTTGCCAATTAGATTATGGTATTAAACATCCTAAAAAGCAAAAGGTGGGTTAGGAGATTGTCTGGAAGCAATTTATTTATTTATTTTTTCATCAAAGGATAAGCGATGAAGACAGGATTTGAGCCTAAGAACGTGCAACAAGCTATCAAAGTCTGTATCAGCTAAGTTAGTTGAGCAACATATATTTTGAATCTCTTCTTTAATATTTGAAACTTTTACCAAAGATATCATTCGTGTATAAATGAGATATTCAGAGTTGAGTTAAGCATTAAGAGTATGTCTTCCTCGTAATCTTTTACATTAAAATAACAGTTATATGAATGGATATTATTTATGAATCACAATATTGGCCGACAATATGGATGTGAGAATATCTTATGCTTTAGAATATTGGAGAGGAAACAATCTACCTAATGACCTGCCGATGAAGGAGAATCATAATGACAAGATCAAATTTTGCTAATCCTCATGTTAAGATTTCACAAACTTTATTGCATGTGGTGGACATTCTGATATGTTTATACTGAACGGTGATAGGCATATCCTAATATCTATTGTGTGTAGACATTCAACAGCGTTTGCAATCCTCATACAAAGATTTCACAAACTTATTGCATGTTTTCTCAAGAATTGATATGTTCAGTACACACAACATATGTCATATTAAGACTTTGCAATTAACTAAGCAAGACAAAAGGGTTGTGAGCATGAATGACTATAATGAATAAGATGTCATATCTATATCTTTGGAGATCAATATAGGTTTTATCTACTTATATTATGGTCTTCAGATTTTCAAATGATTTTGAAGTTTGGTTATTGGGAAGAATGTTCTGAGTAAACCCAAATTTAACAATTCTTAATCATTAGTTCTTAGTCTTATTATTACATGTTTATAATACCTAATATTTATAAACGTGTGTTATTTCCTATGGAGGAGATATCACTTGAGCAATAGTTTTTTCAGTTTCATGCCCACGCTTACACACGCTTATCCTTATAATATGCTTCTCTCTCTATTTCTTTGTTGTTTCTCTCTCTCCTTCAAGCTCTCCTCTCCTTTACCTTTATACAGCCTCTATATATTTTGTTCTTACAAGCTGAAATCACAAAGAACGGATTTCTAGCTGAAGAACATGGTAAAGATAAAAATGACATATTAGAACTAGATAGTAAGAAGAAGAGATAAAACCATTATATTAAGAACAAAACAAAATATTCTATGTTTCACTCATAAACTCTATATATTTAATGATCTAACATATGAAATTTATATAGTTTCCAAAAATATATTACAATCATTATATTTAATATGAATCACTCTTTTTCAAGAGACTCTTTCAAGAATCAATAGTTAATTTGATTTATTCTTCTATAAGCCTTTAATATATTTCACCTGTTGTACAACAAACATCTTTATGATACCTTGATAAGTTTAATTCCAACATTCTCCCCCCTTAAACTTGTTCAATCTAACATGTCAAGTTTCTTTCGAAGTTATTGAAATATTTCAAATTTGAGAGTTTCTATAAGTATATCGGTCACTTGTTTACTTGTCTTGACATGAAGTAACTCCACTTCTTTGCTTTTGATGTGATCTCTTATAAAATAAAATATTATGTCGAAATGCTTTGATATTTCATAATAGACTAGATTCTTGGCTAAGACAATAACTAATTCATTATCAACATAAATCTTGATTGATTTCTTCTGCGGCATATGAAGCTCTTGGAGTAGTTTTCTTAGCCACATTGCATGACAAACACATTATGATACTATGTTAGGACTCTAGCTAGGAGAGTCCTAATTGAGAGGGACATTCATGTAAAACCTACCTAAGCCGACCCCTATTAAAGAGGTAAAGAGGCCGGCTAGGGTTAGGAGGTTGTTTCTTAAAAAAGAATTAGGAGTTGTAAAGGAATAGAAGTCTTAAGAATTAGGAGTTGTAAAGGAATATGAGTCTTAAGTAGGAGTCCTATTAGGAGTTGGTTAGAAGTAGGAGTCTTGAGTAGGAGTCCTATTAGGAGTTAGGGTTTAGAAGCCCTATAAATAGTCATGTATTCCTCCTTTTTTCACAGGCAATAGATGAATCTTTTCTGCAGCCTTTGAGCAGCAACTTGGAGGGAGGAACCCCTATAAAGTTCCAAGGAGGCCGATCCCCTAAAGAGATCAACCTCAAGTTTAGAATCTGCAAGGGTTCTAACACCTGGTATCAGAGCAGTGTTCTTGGCGTCTCGCTGCCCTTCCACAGCCATCCATCAACCCTCTACAACCATCCAAAGCAATTCCCACAATTGCTTAAAAGATCGTCACCGAATTTCGCCATCATCTCCACCACCGCAGATCATCCTTTGATCTCCCCGTGAATTGCAACAGGTTCTGGTTTCCTACCTTACTGCTGCTGCAATTTAGTTATCCTTATTCGAAAATCCAAAAAAAAAAAAAATTGTTCCTATATTGCTGCATAAACTTTTCGTCACAAAGTTTTTATCTCTACGACGAAAGATACATTGCAGAATTCCAACCGCATAGCACCATCTTTTTGATCTTGCTATTGTGCTTTTTCTATCCAAATTTCTACGAAATTTTTATGACATCTTTGACACTTCCTAACAGTGGATTTCCCTTTGATTTCATCAAAAACTTCTCAATATAAACTACTGATCTTTTATGTCCAATCTGCTGTACTTGAATTGCAGAATTCAAGCCGCATAGCACCATCTGTTTGATCTTGCTACTGTGCTTTTTCTATCCAAATTTCTATGAAATTTTTATGACATCTTTGACACTTCCTAACAATAGAATTTCCTTTAGTTTCATTGAAAAATTCTCAATATAAACTACTGATATTTTATGTCCAATCTGCTGCACTTGAAAATCTATGCTGCAGAAAATTTCAGCTGCATATCGTTGCCTTAACCCATCTATTTACAATCTTTTTTGAATGAAATTTCTTATACACTTTATAGATCATCTTGGCTTCCATCTAAAATTGATCTATTAAGAAATTCATCTCTAAAAACGATTTTATGTTGCTGCAAATTTTCATCGTAACCAGCTGAAATTTTTCGACGACAATTCTGCAATTGCAACTTGCACCAATTTCCTTGCTGTTATACTGCCGAAATTTTCTTGATTAAATTAGATATCCTTGCTGTCATATAAACTGTGATTTTTCTATCAATTCCCTCCTCAATTCTCTCAAGTTTTTGGTGGAAATTACGTCGAGAAACCGTTGTTTCTTCAACGACAATTCTACTCTTACAAGACAGCACATACTTACTGCAACTTCCATGGATTTTTGTCAAACCTTTGCTACCATCTACCATAGATCCAAAACTTTCATCCACAGCCCTAAAACTCTACTAAACCACACCCTCAAACTGCACCCAAAACAGTCACAAAACAAGCCTAAACCGCAGCCTACATCCACCAATCCACCAACACTTTCGACCATCACTTCTCTCAACCTATACATGCCTTTAACCCAACAGCAAAAGAGAGATCTTAACATCATTGATTTGGGGCCATATACTATGGCATCTAAGGAGGCAATCAATGCTAAATTCGAAGCCTTGGAGGCGCGAATGGAGGATAAGATTCGGACACTCTTTACCGAACTCATATTGGGCCGACCATTAAGCCCGAAGAAATCATATCAAGGAGGGAGCTTTGCCCAATCACACCAAGCCCGAAGAGATGACTTCCAAGGGAGGGTAGGCTATATGACCAACCCCAACTATCCATACATGAGAGTGGACTTCCCTAGATGGGAAGAAGGAGACCCGATTGGTTGGATCTCGCGCGCGGAGCGATATTTTCGGTACCATAAAATCGCGGATGTATCTATGGTGAAAATTACAGCTATACATCTTGAAGGGGATGCTATACAGTGGTTTGACTGGTTTGAACATACTTATGGAGTCCTTTCATGGCGACAATTCAAAGAAGGACTGCTGATTCGCTTCAGACCAACCGATTACGAGAATATTGACGAACAACTAGCAAAGATCCGACAAACCTCCACCATTCAGGAGTACCAAACCAGGTTTGAAAGGTTATCTAATCAAACTCATGATTGGTTTTAAAAACAGCTATTGAGGACCTTCATTGAGGGCTTGAAGCCGAAGATCCGAGGAGAAGTTAAAGTGCGACAACCGTATATGCTTATGGCAGCCATCTCTTTCGCACAACATCAAGAGGAGCAATTGAACCATGAAGCTCTGAGGACTGGGGTCACTCCTCAACCAGTAATATTGAAGCCCTCAGCCCCCCCTACTATCGACCAAGTACCTACACCAAAGAGGTTAACAAGAGAAGAGCTTCGGGAGCGGTATGCGAAGGGGTTATGTTGGCATTGTGACGAGCCGTGGAGCCGTGAGCATCGCTGTAGTAAAGGGAGACTTCTTATGATTGAACCAATAGAAGAAGAGGTCATTGAACATCCAGAAGAGAGCCTTGAACATGAAGAAGAAGATGCAGAAGAAGAGCCACAACCGACTGAAGTTACGGTACATGCACTAGCCGGCTACTCAAACCCGCAAACGATGAAAGTTGGAGGCCTTTTCAAACAACAACCGATCACTGTTCTTATCGACACGGGCAGTTCTAATAACTTTCTAAATAATAAGGTTACTATCTAGATGGCCTTACCTATTGAGAATTGCAGCAGGTTTGACGTTAAGGTCGTCGACGAACGGATTTTAAATTGTGATCGTAGGCGCCCGCAGGAGAAACTATTGCTGCAGGACCAAGAGATAATTACATATTTCTTCCTTCTCCCTCTTGATGATCATGAGGCCATGTTCATAATTAAATGGTTGACAACATTAGGTGATATTTCTTGGAATTTTATGCAACTAATTATGAAATTTTACAGTAAGGAGAAACAGGTGATACGGAACGGGAAACGTGAGGGCGACATAACAACGATTTGCACACAACAAATGAAGAAGGTTTTGTATAAAGCATGCAGCGGCCTTTTGGTATAACTTGAGTAGCAAACTAAGGGAGAGCTAATAAAATTTGAAGATCCAAACCTACTTCCTTTGCTTGCTGAATTTTCAGATATATTTGACGAACCGCACAACCTATCTCTTACCAGTCGGCATGATAATTATATAACGATTCTTTCAGGCAAACCTCCAGCAAATACTCAGTCATATCAGTATCTACATCTCCAGAAGGATAAAATAGAAAGGATTGTAAAAGAGATGCTCGAAACAGGAGTTATTCGGCCAAGTTGCAACCTCTACTCTTCACCGGTGTTACTTGTACGCAAGAAGGACGGAACATGACGAATATGCATTGATTATCGAGCTCTCAATGGCATAACCATCAAGAACAAATACTTTATTCCAATAATAGATGAATTGCTAGATGAAAGGGAGCACAAATCTTCGCAAAGCCGGACCTTCGATCCGGGTATTATCAAATACGAGTGTATGAAGAAGTCATACCGAAAACCGCCTTTTGAACACACAACGGCCACTACGAATTTTTACTTTCTTCAACAAAAGGTGAAATATCTTGGGCATATCATATCAGAGGAAGGTGTGACGGTGGACCCCTTCAAAATTGAAGCAATGCAAAACTGGCCTACCCCGAGGAACATAAAATTGCTACATGGCTTTCTGGGTTTAACAGGCTACTACTGTAAGTTTGTGAAAAACTATGGAGAGATTAGTGCACCAGTTACTTCCTTACTGAAAAAAGATGTCTTTCAATGGTCGGACAGAGCCTCCGCTGCCTTCGACAAACTTAAGGCAGCCATGACGATGACGCTAGTGCTAACACTACCAGATTTCAACCGACCCTTCATTATTGAGGCCAACATATCTGGAGTCAGAATTGGAGCCATTCTCATGCAAGATGGTCGACCACTCGCATACACTAGCAAGGCATTATCTCCCTCCTATCAAAATAAGTCAACATATGATAAGGAGATGCTCGCCATTGTGCGCGCAGCAACGCGGTGGAGACCCTACTTGATTGGTCGACGATTTCAAATTAAAACCGACCAAAAAAGCCTTAAGTACGTTTTGGAGCGAAAGATATCATCCTCTGAGCAGCAAAAATGGGTAATAAAACTTTTTAGATTTGATTATGAAATAACTTACAAAAAGGGGAAAGAGAATGTTCTTGCATATGCGCTTTCGCAACTAACCGAGCAAGCTGAAGTTTCGACCGTTTCACTTCCGACCAGCGACTTCCTTGAGGATATTAAGATAGAATGGCAGGAAGATTTAGAGACTAGTAAGATTATAAGCACCAAGCAGATTTTACAAAAATTGGAGGAAGCACCAAGTTCCGTGGCTTATTACAATTGAGACTTAAAAGAATTACACTATAAGGAATGCATTATGCTTGTGACAAATTCTACTTGCATCTTCACAAGCAGATTTTGGACAAAGTTATTCCATATGCAGGGTATTAAATTGAAAAGGAGTATGACATATCACCCACAAACCGATGGCCATACAAAAATAGGTGCTTGGAGATAGCCCAAAGCCACCCACCAAATATGACTACGCAAGGAGAACTCCAGACCCAACCAAGTGCTATTATTGATCGACGGAATGTGACTCAACGATGACGACCCGCTACTGAAGTGCTAATACAGTGGGCGAACCTATTATCAGAAGATGCCACTTGGGAGAACTACGACGACTTGAAGATCAAATTCCCAGAATTCATGAATCGTTAGCCTCGAGGACAAGGCTGATTTGAAGAGGGCGGGTCTGTTAGGACTCTAGCTAGGAGAGTCCTAATTGAGAGGGACATTCATGTAAAACCTACCTAAGCCGACCCCTATTAAAGAGGTAAAGAGGCCGGCTAGGATTAGGAGGTTGTTTCTTAAAGAAGAATTAGGAGTTGTAAAGGAATAGGAGTCTTAAGAATTAGGAGTTGTAAAGGAATAGGAGTCTTAAGTAGGAATCCTATTAGGAGTTGGTTAGAAGTAGGAGTCTTGAGTAGGAGTCCTATTAAGAGTTAGGGTTTAGAAGCCCTATAAATAGTCATGTATTCCTTCTTTTTTCACAGGCAATAGATGAATCTTTTCTGCAGCCTTTGAGCAGCAACTTGGAGGGAGGAACCCCTATAGAGTTCCAAGGAGGCCAATCCCCTAAAGAGATCAACTCCAAGTTTAGAATCTGCAAGGGTTCTAATATACTATTATATATTCTGCTTCACAATTTGGTAAAGTAATGATATGTTATTTTTTTAAGACCATGTGATTGTAGCTTCACAAAAATAAAATATAAATTCGATTATACTCTTCCGATCATCGTAGCTTTCGGCTAAATCACTATTACTATATCTAATGAGCTCCAACCTTTTAGATGATGAATAGAACATTCCATACTCAATTGTTCCTTTAATATAACACAAAATTCCTTTAGCCTTCGAATGAGATGTCTTAGGAGTTTCCATATATCTACTTATTAAACCAAATCCAAATAGTATATTAGGTCGAGTGCATGTCAAATATTTTAAACATACAATTAGACTTTTATAATAAATTGGATTAATTAGTTTACCTTCATCTTTCCTTATCAACTTACTCTCATATCTCACGATTGTATTAATAGGGTGACAATCTTCCATAGAGAACTTTTTTAGAATCTCCTTTCAATAATTTTCTTATGAGATAAAAATTCCTTCATTATCTTGTATAACTTCGATACCAAGGAAATAAATCATTAGGCTCAAGTCGATCATCTCACGCTCCTTCTTTATATAGTATTTAAAATCTTTAATCATAAAGATATATGAAAGCTTATAAGATATCTCATTTAGAAGTCAAGACAAAGAAAGAGCAAGGACAAGACAAAATATTCTATGTTTCACTCAAAAACTCTATATATTTCATGGCCAACACATGGGGTTTATCTAGTCTCCATATATACATTATATTTATTATATTTAATATGAATCACTCTTTTTTAAGATACTCTTTCAAGAATTAATTTATCCTTCTATAGGTCTTTAATATATTTCACCTCTTGATACAGTGAACATATTTATGATACGTAGTTTAATTTCAACAATACATAGATTCCAAGAACAAATTAAGAATCATGATTTACTTATACAAAGAACACGTAGATGTAAAAATAAGGGGCTATGCAATAAAAGTTGTGTAGTGGTTGTGGCTTAAGCATTCTAAATTCTCCAATTAAGATTTGAAGTAACGAGGAATAATATTTTTCTGAGTAAACTAAGATTCAGTTTATGGTTCTTAAGTTGAGGATCAGGTGACGAAAAGGTCAGGTTATCAAAACACTAATGAAAACAAGTCATTGTTCCTTTATGTTTCTAGAATTTACTATGGAAGTCAAAATTCAAGCATAAACCTTTTTATATCTTGCTAAATTGAATTTTGCAGGGAAGCAGATCTCACAGTTTACTTGTCTCAATTGTTCAAGCTTATGCATAAACATACAAAAGAGACTAGAAATTTGTATTAGTTTTGGGTTTGGTATGTCATGCTCAGAGAGTGAACCGACTGAGGCAACAAATTGTCATTGTTATAAACATTTTATTTGTCTTGTGTGTAATTGAGCTAACCATAGACTTAGCACAAGTTAGATCTAAACTTAACACATCATATCAGTTTGCTCAGAGAACAATAATATAAACCAAGTATAATAGTTGTTTAAAGAACTAGGTTTTTTGTGCCACATGCTTCATAGATTTGCACCTCATTTTCACAATACAAAGACAAATACTTGTTTCTTACTGCTTCGCATTCAACTACATTAATTTGTTTCCTTGAGTATAGACATGGACTGGACAACTTTGAACCATAGGACTGCAAGTTTCACTAGACAACAAAAGCTTTTCATTTCATTATAGCATATGCATATTGATCAATCTATGCCATCAAGGAAAAAGGGATTAAGATGCCTTTATGCACTTATGGTTGTATATTTCACTCGTAAAGAAAGAAACATCATATAATCAATGGAAGTTACATGCATGATCTGGTAACCCTGTAAACATATGGACATTTGTGCTTCTTAGACAATTTAGACAACATAAGCCAAAATGATTCATACGAATAACATATATCACATGCATCTTCTTTTGATTAGGATTTTATCAAGTGTCATTATCTATTTCCAATATCGAATTTATTCCATGATTGCTAAAAAGACCAACAGAAGTTATATTTTAAGTTCTTTAAGCGACCAATAAGTATCTCACTGAAAATAGTATGTGTACGAATACATGTAAGTCTTTGTTCATGTTAGTATGTCTGTCTGTGCATATATATATGTGAATACAAGGAGATGAGAGCTCTCATATGAAAGAAACTAAAGGAACATGTAAAGCTTCATATTCTAATCATGAGAATTGTGATTTCCATAAGCACCATGTTGCAACATGTCACAAGAGATATAAATGTGGACGACGTAACACATTAACTGCAAATACCAGGAAACTTGATACCCGTAGAGTAGACATTTCCACAAACATGAAGTGCGTGCTTGTCAATAGGAAAAGAGATCAAAACAGTGCAGGAAGGGAACTATTCAAGTTGATCTCCGGTTGAAAGAACAGTAACGAAGTATTCTCATAAATTACTATGTCAAGAGTTGTATTGGAAATCCTCAGCCACGAGGTAGCCATACCAAACTACTCAGTTCATTTACTATTGGCCTTCTGTAAACCCTCAACGAGGAACTTTTTCTCGAGGTAATAATGGATTTCCGTAAATACATGTAGCTGATATTAATTTGGCATTCCATTTGTACGTACAGGAGGAGAGACTGTGAACCAACCAAGATGTTGCTCGCCACACTATAGATATAGTACTGATATATATGTACGTTAGTCAAGTAAAAGGACTTTGCCATGTTTTCTTGAAGCAAGATATGAATAGGCCTCTTTCCACCATTGCAAAGCAGATGGTGGAAGAAGAGACCAGAAAAAAAATCTGGGAATTTGGCTGGTTAACCATGAAGGCAACATCAGATAGACAACTCTCTCTCTCTCTCTCCAGGGAACAACTGCACCACTAGCTAGGAAATAGGAAAATGAGACCCTAGGTAGATTTAGAAGATGACCAAAGCGAGAGGAGAAAGCTGATCACAAAGATAGAGCAACCCACAAAATCTGAGATGTCTGCCGGAGAAGAATCATGGTAGAGAGGTAAGGTTTTTGTTCGAGTTCTAATTTCTTTGTTTTGGGTTAGTAATCATCAAGAAACCCTCCGGAGGAAAGAAAGCATAAACAATAATGAAGGGAGGGAGGGCAGGTGAATGGAACCTGGAGCTGGAGAACTCGTACAGCTTCCCCCGGGAAGAGAAGATGATGAGCGCGACCTCGACGTCACAAAGCACGGACAGTTCGTAGGCCTTCTTCAGCAGCCCGCTCCGGCGCTTCGAGAAGGTCACCTGCCGGCTCGTCGCGTTCTCTATCCGCTTCATCTCCGTCTTCCCCCTCACCATCGCGATCTGCCCTCCGCCTCTCTTCCCACCTGATCAGATGAGCAAATGATCCAGAAAAGGGCAGAAAAAGGGGATCATGCGAGACCAGAAAAGAAGAGAGGAATATCTCACAAGAATTAGCGAGAGCAAGAGCGAGGCCGGCGGTGCCCTCGCGAGAAGGAGAAGTAAAAGCAAAGAGAAGGAGAGCAGCTCGTATTTGTTTGCTCAGGAGGAAAAGAACGGCGAAAAGAGTAGGAACCACTCTCTCCCCTTTCCCTATTCTCAGACCAACACCGGTAGAAAGAAATAAAGGCAGTAGTGGGGACGGAAGGTGGACCAGAAAAAGAGCAACCGCCTCTTCCCCGTTACCGCTCCGCCCAGTTAAAAAAGCAAAAGCAGTGGGGAAAAAGGCATGCCAAAATAAGGAAAACACATGGATCATTTTAGCCCACCACTCCCCTGATTTATTCCCGAAAGATGCCTAAGCCTTCAGGTCGTCGGTTGGGTCTTCGCCTCCGCGGGCCCCATCATGGTCGCGAGATCAGAATCCTGTTCCCTGTCCCAGACGGGACAGCGGCCACGAAGTGGGCGCGCGTACGGTAGCTTATCGCGATCGTCGCCCGACCAATGGGACGCAGGAAGAGGGAGGCCGGTCACATGGCACCTTCGCCGCCCTCCCCAGTCTCCTCCGCTCGTCATCGCTTGTCTTCTATACAAAGTCATCGACTTTTGCCATTTAGGTGGTGATTTCAGGTTGTTCGTCTTTCCCTATCGCTGCTTCTCCGTCGGTCTCGGGGACCAAAGCTGGTGTCAGTTCCCATCATTCCACTTTAATTTCCACAAACATGCTTTGCGCCTTTTGCTCGTTGCTGGCGGATCATTAGACGACGGCTAATGTCCGATGATGAGACGATAAGGTCATGAGGACGACACCTCGTCGTTTCTTCTTGGGAAGTAAATATCTCAGTTGCAGACCTCGGATTTCCACGAGCAGGCGGCGGTAGAGAAGAATTAGAGCGACAGGGAATTACTCCGGTAGGTGTTTAGTGGGGTGGTGCGTTCGGATCTTTTAGTGGGTGGCGAACTCACAGCCAGGCTTTTGTTTAAGGAATCGGGGAAGAGATTATTGGCGTGGCAGAGCCCTCTATCAATCGCTGTCACGTGACTACTCACCTCACACGTTATTTTATCATCTAACTTTATATTTCATCTGGTACATTTCAGTCCTTAAAAGAATTATTATTAGCAAACCTTTTTCTTTATTGATAATTTTCTTACTTCGTACAATTATTTTGAAAAATAATTTTAGTAACTACAATTATCAATTGCCAATCATATCCATATTTTTCATATTTCCTTAATTATCAATCTTAGGCTCATAATGTTCCCCCCATTATCAATTATTTTGTTGATCTAAAAGCTTACCTCAGTTAGACCATTGTAAAAAAAACGCTTAATCTTTTGGAGCATCGCATTGATCATCAGTATTTCTTTCATCATTTTACATCATGATGACAAGAGGAAGAAAAAAAAATGGTATAGAAGGATTTGGAAGAGTTTATTAGAATTAATTAATAAGTTGAGAATATTTACATTTATTTGTAGAGAGGTACCTTAGCAATATTTAAAAGTCTCAAAATGAGATGGAGATTATTATTTGTAATCTTTTTTCTACTATTTACATTCATATTTTTAGAATTTTTAATATTTTTAAATTATTCATTTATAAACTAATGTGAATACCCTCTTATTTTTCTTCCTCCTCTTCTTCTCCTTTTTTTTTTTCCTCTAACTATTATTCTTCCTCCTTAGAGGATGGCATGGAGGGGATAATAAACAAGGTCGGATGATATTGAGTGGTGTTAACAATGATGGCGAGTGATATCAGCATCAAGTAATATTGGTAACAAGTAACGAGGCTTTCAACTACACATGGTGAAGATCAAGTGGGTCATTGCTTAATGTTAACGATGTCAAAAATAACCAAAGAGGCATTAGAGGGGGTCGCAATGACATCAGCATGGAGTGGTGTCGACGACGAGGATGAAAATGAGTTGTGGGAAAGAAGAAAAGAAAAAATCGATAAAATCGATAATACTAGGCTGTAAATAGTAAATAATATTATATTATTTTTTAAAGAGATTGCCAGGATTAAAAATGAGTTGTAAACAGTAAGCTTCAAATTAGATTCTGAATGGAAAAAAGGGTTACCAATAAAAATCTTCTTAAAAAATCAAGTCAAGTAATATCATCTTTCAACACACTTTATATTATATATATATTTATATATATATATATATATATATATATATATATATATATATATATATATATATAATATTAATGTGTAAGGTGAAGATCAAAGGGGACCAAATAATAGTTTGGTATTCTTAAGGGTTAAAAAAGTCAGGTGCTTATGTTGTGTTTGGTCAAATGTATATTACTTTGATTAGTTTGAGTAAAGCTTGCTTAAATTAAATCTCAATATGATATTTTAGAAAATAAAAAATAATATTAGGTTGTTAAGGATGGAGAGAATCGAATATGATATATCGAACTTAATTTTTTTTTTAGTTATGTTAGTGTTCAATATTTTTTATGTTGTCCCAACTAGTTTAATAAGGATTGAAAAAAATAGATGACATGTATTCGATTTCATCTACAAGTTAATCATCTAAAATTTTGGATTGCATTGATATTCAATATCATGTATGTTATCATAACTAGTTTGATTCAGACTTATCCTACTTAAAATCTTTGCTTAAACTTTCGTGATTGAAAGAAGAAATATTTCTTATCTGAAATGAAGATTAAAAGATGATCTGAGGTTTCTCACCACAAGACAGAGATAATTTACATATGTTAGCTAGCAATATGGAGAAACAGTTGTTAGCTAGCAAAATCCTCGCCGTGTAACAGTAGCTCGTACTAGAATTCCTGTGCTTTTAACTCCCGTGACACAGAGCGGACAAAGGCCAGGCGATGCAACTCTGCCTACAACCATGTCTCGGTGTTCCATTTTGCCAGCCATATCTTGCGAGATAGTTGTCCTCATTTTAGGGCGAATGGACTCCCCATATCTATGTTCTCTAGAGGAGCAGAAGGAGGAAGAAGTTGACAGGACTCGGTTGTCTTGGTCGCGGGCAGCCTCAGCATGGTGCCGTAGTGGTCCGGGTGAGAACCCCTGCTGGAAAACAACATGACCGCGACATACACAGTGGCCAAAGGTTTGGCAAATACAATCGCTGTTGTGGTGGGGGAAGAGCCAGACTTGATCCCGTTGCTGCCGGTGCTACACGCGCCACCTTGTGCAGTATAGCATTGTCCGATCCGAGCATTTTATCTTTGGTCTCCTTCTATAGAACTGTCATCGCAATATAGAGGTCAAGATTTTATTGGGCTGGCTATTATGTAAGTCAATAATCCGAGTACAAAACCTGTGATCATCAGATAAACACAGAATTGCTAGTCAACACCTGTAATGGGTCGTTCTCTCCTAAATATGATGGTCGTAAGCAGCGCTCATGTGATCTACCTTCTCTCTGAGCTGCGCTATCTGCTCTTCCAGCAAGTAATACTGAAATTTGTAAAAGGGAAGCATGTAAATGTGCAGTGTTTAATCGGACAACCTAACAAAAGCGAAGTAACCTCTATTGTGACTTGCCTTCCTTCCTCTTATTCCGCAGAAGCTTTGTTTTAGCTCGCCCTCGAACTAATGCGGTTCTTCAAGATTTTGACCCAGGAGTCTCCTGCATGCATCTTCATGTGTTAACCTTTCATGCACAGAAAAATTTCTACTCGTTGCAGTGTTCTTCAAAGTATTACGCTAAAGCTCAGTGTTTGGTGATTTCAAGATGTTCGATCTTCTTTGACATCGATGCTGCTTCGTGTTTCCATTGCTTCAATAGAAACGATGACTCTTGGATTGTAGTCACTGATCATGCAGATGCACAAACGTATTTTACAAGCGATTCCATTCTGGGTATGGTAGTAAAGGCCTGGAATCAGGACGATCCATCCATTTGCAACCCAAGTTGCTGTTGGTGCTGTGGGGGAAGGGGTAAGGACATGGAAAGGAGTGGTTCGTATCTTTCAGGTGCGCAGGCCATGCACATCGGTTCCCGAGCATCGACCGAGCCTGTCATGTTCGTTGTCATAGATGGGTTCATCGGTCGGGCACAGGGCTCGCCTTTCGTACGACCTCCATCGGCATCCGTACACTGTTCGCGGACACCTAAGCCTCGGAGGAAGCTGATCGTGGTCGCGCGTGCCCGTAGGAACGCCTCTCATGTGCTTTTTCTGCCTCCCCATTCCTCTTCTTTCCTGCCCACGCCCACAGGTTTACAAGGCACCCTCTCTCTCTCTCTCTCTCTCATGACCTCACGGTGAAACCTTTTTCTCTTGTATTCTGTGCGTGGGTGTGTGATGGTGATTTCAGATGCTTGGGCCTCCTTTTTCTCCTGTCACCGGTTCCGGGACCAAAGCATCTGTCAGCTGTCAGAGGCTGCAGCGTTCCAAGTTGCATCATGATTGTGAATTTGTCTTGGAAGTCCCTCCTGAGCTAAGAGTACTAAACAGTGGATGGCAGACATGTCACCATTGTCCAAGGATGAGATTTCATAGGATTGCATGTGAGGGTAAGAAGATATATTACTGGGAAGCTATATACTCCGAGGTTTACGATCTTGCATCCAAACGTGAAAGCGGTGAAGGTGGCGTGATAAGAGACTCGGTTCGAGTAGGTCCGCTAGTGTGTATGCAACTTGCAACGCGCCTTTATCAAGGAATAAGTAGGAAATTAATTAGTGGTCTATTTGAGCATACTGTCAATATCTCTTTTCCTTTTTAATTTTAGTTTTCTGATTGATGATCATTTCCTTTCATAATTAATTTAAAAATTATATTATTGAGAAGAAAAATATTGATGTCCTGATGAACTCGACATGATCTGGACCCGTATACGTATAATTATTCGAAAATGCTAAACTTTCAAATGTGTCATTTGTACTAAGAACTAAGTCACAGAAAGTTTCTCGATTCAATCCCTTCAACGCTCAAGTTAGAAAACCAAGGTATATGAGCATGAACATAACTGATCAAAAAAGATAAAACCCTCTTTTTATTATGTTGAATATGAGCTTTTATACTTCATTATAAAATATCATAATATTTTCATAAAATATTTTATGGGAAGATAATCTTCAATAACCTTTCCTTCATCATAAAATATCATAATAATTTTCATAAATTATTAGACACCACATGATAATTACTTGTTGAATGATGATTAATTGATTGTATACTTTCTATCATATATTATATTATTATTATTATTATTATTATTATTATTATATATATATATATATATATATATAAGATTTTTTAAAAAAACTTATTTTTTTAGAGTTAATTGATTACCAATCAAATCTTTATCATAATGTTGTTTTAACAACTTATGGTCCCACATTTCTGAAACTTTTGGAAGTAAAAAAAAAAAAATTCTTGTTGCTTTTATCGATAATATTTTTCTTATTGTGGTGATCGTAATTTTAATGATTATTATGACCACGTAAACTTATTTGCCATGCTTTTACTTTTAAAATAAAAGGCACATAATAAATGAAAGATACATAATAATATATTAGTTTTATTGAAACAAAATTATTAATCTAAAATACTTAGATATATATTAATAATAGCACATATGCCACACTCTTATAAATTAATCTAATTCACTGAGACCATTATCCTGCATTGCCTTATCTATGGCTAAATCTACTGTATATTAAATAGTTGGGATGTCTAATTTAATCATGAGAAAAAACCTATGATCACAACGACGACCTAATTTAATCCTCCACAGTCGGTATTTGCTAGTAATTAAGAATGCTTATCATAAAATAAAAAATAAAAATTTCCATCAACTGTCATGTAATTCATATTTGAAGCATCCCCGAGTCTTATTCCAAATTAGAACAGTCACATGCTGGCCAAAAAACAATGTACAAAAAGAGAAATCACCAATGGTAAGCATTATTTGAGACATATCGTCATTTATGTCATTAACATAATTATAATCAACGATTAGATCTAACAGTCCCTCTTAACACCAAATATTCTATATGCATCTTTCAATCCGAGAAACCTGCTATGATCAAATTAAAATTTTAAGATTTTATTTCTTTAAGATTTTATTTCTTACCAAACGTGTAAAAAGATTGTTCCCGGCGCCCTGCGGCCGCGTGTTTGCCGTCTGCAGAGGCCCCGTCGTGCACACTCGCCCACGAGTGCCGCCCTCGCACTTGGCCCTGCGGTCCCGTCGCCCTCCCTTCCCGCGCACCACCGCTGGAAGCAATGGCTCGCGAGCTATCAAATAAGGATCCTTTTCCCCTGGTCGTCGCCCACTGCACCAATTGTACAAGGAATGTGTCGTGGCCTTCCCAAGGATTGCCGAGATTGGAGTTGACCTCCTTAAAGTGCAGCTAGCCTATTCTCAGACGTGTTCTGATGACAGACAGCAATCATGCCTTCTTTATGCTACTTTCCATCTTCGTCGAGATCTCTTTTTTCTTGACGTGTAAATTGAGCACCCGATGTTGGAAAACCTGTGCTTAGAATCACAAAGGAGGTGGCGGAGAAGAAGAAGAAGAAGATTTTGACGCTAGCGATGGCTAATGGGGTAGAACATAGAGCGAACAAGATGGCACTGACGGCTATGAAGCTGCTTCTTGGAGTGGTCTTCCTTGGATGGCTAATGATCTGGGGTATGTTGCCGACACACACTTTCGGGGAGCGCTGGTTGCCGATGCTCCTGTCGAAGACGAAGACTACATACTTCGGAAGACTAGGTCTTGTGACACTATTCCATTGGCATTTAATTTGTCTATTTGATCTGACATGAAACCTGTTATCAATATGTTGATGGTGTTGCAGGGACCAACGTCCTGATCTTTACGTTCCCGATCTTATTCATTGCTGTTGTTGGATGCGTGTATCTGCACATTGTTCAGAAAAGTGACCGCAACAAGAGGTAAACTTGTTTGACATTTGCTACGTTTGCACTCAACTAATACTCCGTCAGAAGTGCAAACTTAATCTACAGCACGATGCTTTGGGTAATAATGGCTAATGTGTTCCATGTCGCTGTCTATTCGATTGTCCATCACAGTTCAAGCGGCGCTCTTAAAGCGTGGAGGAGACCACTGCTTATAAAGCAGCCACTGGGAATCGTCTCAGGCACAGAACTAGCATTCTGTTTGATGTTTCTAGCGTTTATTGTGTGGTTCTTCTCATGTTATCTAAGTAATGCCTTGGCCAACTTCAAAGGAGAAGGTGGGGAGAAGGAGAGTAACGGGCTGTAAGAGAACTAACCCTGTTTCTCACTGTCTCTAGCATTTCATCAACTTGATCCGGCGAAGACATTGTTTATTCTGACCAGGGAGGACTGACTTGATACTCGCAGGTGGTTAGCTAAGTTAGAAATAGCGGCTCTACGACTGGGATTGCTTGGAAGTCTCTGTTTTGCTTTCCTCTTCTTTCCGGTCACTCGGGCATCCTCCCTTTTGCCACTCGTTGGGCTTACCTCGGAGTGCAGCATCAAGTACCACGTATGGCTTGGCCACATCGTCATGCTTGTATTCACCGCTCATGGGGTTTGCTACATCATCGTTTGGGCAGCCACCAACCGGTTATCTGAGGTAAGCCTAGAGAGAGAGAGAGAGAGAGAGAGAGAGAGAGCTGCATTCTTATTCTCTGTTATGGACCCATCTATCTCTTTTACTCTCTATGATTGATTACTTACCTATGCTGGATAAGCAGGAAGATTGCTGTATGTATGTTCTGTTCTTATAGTTGATGCTCGACCTTCACTCGCAGATGTTGAGTTGGGCGCGAGTAGGAGTATCGAATGTGGCAGGAGAAATAGCTCTCCTCTCGGGGCTGCTCATGTGGGCGACCACGTTCTCCCGCATACGGCGCAGGATGTTTGAGCTCTTCTTCTATTCCCATCAGTTGTACATTCTCTTCCTTATCTTCTACCTGCTTCATGTGGGGATATCCTTTTTCTGCTTAGTTCTTCCCGGGGTCTACCTCTTCATGGTAGATCGGTTCCTGCGATTCTTGCAGTCAAGGAATAAGGTCAGGTTGGTCTCTGCTCGCCTTTTGCCATCCGAAACAGTCGAGTTGAACTTCTCCAAGGATCCAAGTAAGGATTCCACTACCTACCTTCTTGTTCACTACTGCACTGACTTTGGAATCTGTAGCTAGTTTCGATTCTAACCTTTTCTTGAAGGTTTGCATTACAACCCATTGAGCATATTGTTCATCAACGTGCCAAGCATCTCATCGCTTCAGTGGCACCCCTTCACTGTGAGCTCCAACAGCAATTTGGAGTCGGACAGACTTAGCATCGTCATCAAGAAAGAAGGAAGCTGGACAGAGAAACTGTGCCATAAAGTCTCTTCTTCCCTCGATCGTCTGGAAGTTTCAGTGGAAGGCCCTTATGGCCCTAACGCAATGGCCTTTCTAAGGTGTGTCCACGAATTCATACAGAAATCTCGCCATGACTTAATTTCTTGCTCATGAACCACAAGGCACTAACCATCCTGCTTACAGGTATGATTCTATCGTAATGGTGAGTGGTGGCAGTGGAATCACCCCTTTCATGTCCATAATTCGGGAGCTCATCTTCCGTAGCACATCTGACAGTCCTACCCCAAGTGTCCTCTTGATTTGCGCCTTCAAGACCTCCGCCGACCTCACCATGCTCGATCTCCTCCTCCCAGTTTCTAGCACCGTCTCCGACCTCTCTCGCTTGGGGCTACGAATCGAAGCCTTTGTCACAAGAGAAAGTGTTCCTCCCAACGAACCTAGCAAGCTCATCCGGACAGCTTGGTTCATCTCTGATCCTTCAGACCTGCCTCTCGCACCAGTCCTCGGACGCGACAGCTGGCTCTGGCTAGGCGCAATAATCTCGTCCTCCTTCGTCGCCTTCCTCGTGCTCGTTGGCATCGTAACACGCTACTACTTATACCCAATCGAAAATGGCACCAATGGCTTCTTCTCCTCATGGAAATCCCTCCTAAATCTTCTGTTCATATGCATATGCATAGTCGTGACATCTACCGCAGCGGTCCTATGGAACAAGAAGAGAAGCACCATGAAAGCAAAGATCCAGAACACAGAGGCCCTTACTGATCGTGAATTGGAGAGTGTTCCTCATCAGTTCATCGTTGGAGCAACCACGGTACATTTCGGAGAGAGGCCTGATTTCAAGAGTAAGGGCCATTCATAATCTGCTATCCTTACTTTTCCATGCTTCTGAAATTTGTGCTGTGAGCTGACAGTGGTGTACTTTTGTGCTGGTAGAGATGCTATTGGAGAGCGAGGGCTCCAACGTAGGAGTCATGGCCAGTGGGCCGAGTTCCTTGCGTCATGCTGTTGCAAGCATCTGTTCATCAGGTCCGGGCAAAAGGTTGCACTTCGAGTCGATAAGCTTCAGCTGGTGACGCTAGGTTTTATTGACCAGCCGGACTCGACGAGTTGGAAGCGCTTAAAATGTGCGTTATCACGTGCCGCAACCACGTGAAATTGCCCCTAAGGGTGTGCTTAAAACAGCTTAAGCTTTTCGCTATATATATTAATTTTTGATCGCATTTTATATGTATTGAGAATTGGGTTAATTTTGCACAAATAGGTAAATCTATAATTATTAATTTTGTTTTAGATATCTCTGATTATTAACTTAGACATGTTAAGTTTATCCATAGATGAGGCTGGATAGGTTTACTATTATTTTTATTAGGCTTTACGTGCATATTTAAACTACGTTAGTCTAAAGGTGAGATGTATTTATAATCATTAGCTTATTTTTAAATATTTTGCAAGAACTAAAAAAAATATTTGTTCAGAAAGTGTATGGGCCAAATTTAAGCGTTTGTAATTACGCTGCTGAGTGTATCTACTTCGAAACCCTTTATTTATTTTAAGGAAACTCATCGTAAATTTAGCTAAGTTTTTATCGGTATTCCTTTTGTCCTCATTTTAAATTTATATGTTCTCAGTATCCTCACCCACAATAAAAATAGTTTTGTAGAGTTGTATTCGTATATTATTCGGTCACATACACGGGCTTGCGAGAGAGCTGTTGGCTTTTGTTTAATTCATTAAGAGGGATTGGGAAATTTATGAGAGGATATATAAAGAAGTTTGGAATTATGTTGGGTTAATTCATAATAACAGTCTTATTTTTTTATATTTTTGTTTAATATATTAAATATTTAAAATTTTTAATTCTATATATTGATAGAGAAAATATTGTTGATCAATTATTATTCGACTTGTGGCTTAAATTTGACAGCAAAATTGGCATAGGGGAGAGAAGATTTATTTCCTTGGTCTACTCGTGTGGACGTAAGTTTATAATAAATAAATTTTTTTCGTCTATGTGGACAAAGAGTCTAAGCGAAACGATTAGGGGTTGTTTCTTTGCGAATGTTCCACTCCTGTTTTATTTTGTATAAAAATTTATTTTTGAAACATAATCAAGGTTCATCATCTTTTTATCACATTCATCTCACTTCATCTAGTCTCAAGGTTATCTTATGTATCGAAGGGATCAAGTCAGAAAATCTACCTCTAACTTTAATCTTATGTATCGAAGGGATCAAGTCAAAAAATCTACTTCCACATAAGGGAACCATATCGATTTCTGTGAGACTCGAGTGTTACCTCGATATTATCTCATTGTTCTTATAATGTTTTCTCCTTTGTACACTTGCCTGTATTAAGTGATTTACGTATTTTGACGGAACATGTGGTTCGATAAGATAACTGAAGCCTGACACTAGAAGATGTGACAGCACTTGTGGTGGCACTGCAAGTGGACCACACAATATTAGCATTAAGTAGATGTCAACGGGTTGTTTACCCGCAGTCGAGTTGACTCAGATGGGGCGGCCTGTTAAATGACCCGTGTGTATGGATGGAGGACGTGAATCATGCCTTCCCTTCCCTTTAGGGCCCTATATAACAGGCATCGCCACCCCGGTGGTGGTACATTACAAGCATTAGCCACAGTCGATTCTTGAGAGGAAGAGATGGACAAGGCTGTCCGAGGTCTCCTTCGTCAAACTGGTAGCAAGCGGATTATCCTAAAGGCAACGCAGCTACTTGCTGCAATTGTGTTTGCCGGGTGGCTGATGATATGGATCGTCAGGCCTACAAAAACATACCAAAACCAATGGTCGCCGCAGCTCCTCTCAGAGACTGACTCAACATATTTTGGACGGCAGGGTGTGCTGCCGTCTTTGACATTGATAACCTGGCGTTAACTTGTTCTTCCTTTTCTTCTCGTACAGCTTTTATCTCTATACTCACATTGTGTGTGCACCACAGGTACCAACATCTTGATCTACACGTTTCCCATCTTGTTTATTTCAGTTCTTGGCTGTATTTATCTCCACCTGGTGAAGAGAACGAACAACTCCCAGAGGTATACATTGCAAGATGTGGTGTAATCCCTTGTATCGCAGTAAATAGCACCTTTCTCATGCAACTGTTATTGTTTATTCAGTGGCAGCTCAACTCATAGTCTGGCTGCATGGAAGAGACCTGTGGTTGTGAACTGGCCGCTTGGAATAGTTTCCGGCATAGAGTTGACCTTCTGTGTGTTGTTTCTGGTGCTCCTCATCTGGTTCTATACCATGTACCTTGTCGTTAACTTCTCCAACTCGCACCAGTCTCATTCTCAGGATACCGGAGAGATGTTGAAATTGTAAGACAAAGAATGAAACATTTTTATCTGCGTTGATTTGTGGGTTTAGTATATATTGTCTCTTAGCTGACGAGGTTGTGGTGCATATAAATGGACAGATGGCAAACAAGGCTGGACGGTGCGGGAATCCGATTGGCATTACTTGGGGACCTCTGCTGCGCCTTTCTCTTCTTCCCGGTCATTCGTGGGTCGTCGCTGTTGCCACTCGTCGGGCTTACCTCCGAGTCCAGCATCAGATATCACGTTTGGCTTGGCCACATCACTCTGGCAGTGTTCTCGGCGCACAGCGTATGTTACATAGTGTACTGGGCATCCACCAACAAGATTGATGAGGTACTACTAGTACATTCTCGTACTTTCCATTAGATGTACTATATGTGGTACGGTTTGCCAAGTTTGGGAATAACAAGTCTAGGTCAAATGCATTAAGATATATATATATATATATATATATATATATATATATATATATATATATATATATATATATATATATATATATATATCAGTTTCCAAAAAAATATAATTTTTAAGAAAAACTCTTTCATTTTATATTTTTACAGATGTACCTCTTTTTCATATTCTCCGAATTGATCCATAAGATATAATCGAAGTTTTCTTGATTAAAGATAATTCAAGAATTATGATAATATACAAATATTATGGGGAAAATACCAAAGGAAGACATCTTTGAAGAAGCAAAAAAGAATTTTTTTTTTCTTTCAAAAATTCATGTTATTAATTTAGGCATAAACAGCCAATATATCCAATTTTTATAGGTAGTGAGTGCATCACATATCATTACTGCAGAGAGAAAAAGGCTTGTTATTAATGAAATGTCGTGGTTCGAAGTTGTCACGTCGACAAATCATTACGATGACTGTTGGTAGTCGGATAAATTCTAATTAATTTAATGGTTTATTATGGTTGAAGATGCTGAAATGGGATAACACCGGGATAGCCAATGTGCCTGGCGAAATAGCTATTCTCGCAGGATTAACTATGTGGGCAACCACATTTCCTCGCATCAGGCGCAAGATGTTCGAGCTCTTCTTCTACACGCATCAACTCTACATTGCCTTCCTCTTCTTCTACATGTTGCATGTGGGCGTCTCCCATTTCTGTGTCATCCTTCCTGGCGTGTATCTTTTCGTGGTCGACCGCTACCTGCGGTTCCTGCAATCAAGAGCTAAGGTCAGGTTGATTTCCGCACGCCTTTTGCCATCTGAATCCATTGAGCTAAACTTCGCAAAGAGCTCAGGTTAGTAGTTCCTCGATTCGGTAGCAGAAAACCTACACACAATTACTTCATGGTTGTCTCACGTTGACTCTCTTTGTGTAGGACTGGCCTTTGAGCCTCTGAGCGTCGTTTTCATTAACGTTCCGGGAGTGTCATCACTCCAGTGGCATCCCTTCACCGTGAGCTCCAGCAGCAACTTGGAACCTGAGCGGCTGTCTGTAATCATCAAGAAAGAAGGAAGATGGACTCAGAAGCTCTACAGAACATTGTCATCACCGGTTCCACAAGATCGCCTCGATGTTTCGGTCGAAGGCCCTTATGGTCCGGTGTCCAAGAACTTCCTAAGGTCCTTAAGAACATGATTTGAAGCAGTAATATTGTTGTCGTCCGTTGTTGACGTTAACGTGCGAAAATTTTGATCCTCACAGGTATGATTCCTTGATACTAGTGAGCGGTGGCAGTGGAATCACACCCTTCATCTCCATAATTCAGGAACTCATCCACCAGAGGACGACTCTGAATCGTCCAACTCCTGCCGTCCTCCTCATTTGTGCCTTCAAGACCTCGGCGGACCTCACCATGCTCGATCTCCTCCTTCCGGTATCTGGATGTATCTCGGACCTTTCTGGCTTGGATCTACGAATCGAAGCCTTTGTGACCAGAGAGAAATCTGCCACTGATGACGCGCAAAACAACATCCAAACCATATGGTTTAAGCCCCTTCCCTCTGACGTTCCCATCGCTCCGGTGCTCGGTCCCAACGGCTGGCTTTGGTTGGCTGCGATAGTATCGTCCTCTTTCGTCGCATTCCTCCTACTTATTAGCATTCTCCAGCGTTACTACATATACCCAATCGACCACAACACCAACAAAGTCTTCTCCTATTCTTCGAGATCTGTTTTAAATGTGCTTTTTGTATGTATCTGCATAATGGCGGCGGCAAGTGCAGCGGTTCTGTGGAACAAAAGAGAGAACTCAAAACAAGAGAAACAGATCCAGAATATAGATGCGCCGACGCCGACAACTTCGCCCGGTTCCCGGTTCTACAACGCAGATAGAGAGCTCGAAAGCGTTCCCCAAGATTCTCTTGTTAAAGCCACCAAGGTTCATTTTGGCGGAAGACCACCACTCAAGAGTAAGAACTTGCGCTGCTTTCGAGTTTTGCTTTGAGATGTACATATTCTAATTACTTGGTACCAACTGGTGTTTGCAGAGATGCTACTGGAGTTTGATGGTTCTAACGTTGGGGTGATGGCCAGCGGCCCTCGCGGTATGCGTCATGAAGTAGCAACCATTTGCTCGTCAGGCCTGGCAGACAATCTACACTTTGAATCCATTAGCTTCAGTTGGTGATTCACGAAGTGCCTCTGCTCGTACGTAAGTGTTGTTTGCGTGTGAACAAAATAAGCCCAACGCAATGCCAGTGTCAAATGAAAGCATTTGGCATGGTCTTGTTCGTGAAGTTCTGTCGTGTGACGTCTGTAGATTATGCTGCAATGTGTGGAGAGTTTGCATCTTGTATATTGTGAGTAAAGTAATGCTGTGAAAGGAAATACTCTCTTTAAAATCATGAAAGAACGAGCCAACAAGTAATAGTGTCTCACTTAGACCAGCAGTAGCAACGTTCTCTAAATTCATCTCAGATATCCAAACTCGGTGTGTTTTGTAGAACAAAGATCGACAAAGAATTGATCGGCATGACATCATCGGCAACCAAGTAAAGAAGATCACAACCATAATTAGTTGCGAGCTTAAATCCTCTCCATCTCAATCGAGCTTAAGGTTTCCTTATAAGAATGCGAGGTCAGAACCAGAACAAATAATTTTTACGGAATAATTATTATTACATAATTCAATTCATAATCAGTCAATCCATAACTAATCATCTACCTATAGCATATTCGACAGATTCAACAACTCCTTTAAAAGTCATAACTTATCAATCCAAATAACATATATACAAAATAATCTCAATGAACAACAATCTTAATAAAATAATTATATAATTTAATCAATTATGGATCCATCATGGTTTTGTTGTACAATTTTTAAAAATTTAGAGATAATGAGCAAATTATAACTCAATCATACGAGCAAATTATAACTCAATGGTTATAGTCACAATATATTCCTTCCTGTGACAAGGCCTAGAACCATGTTTAACTCTTATAGTATCTTCCTATGTCATCACATAAAAGAAACCAATTTCCGAACAAATATCAACATATAACCTCTATTGGTAGGGTTCAGATCATAACTATACAAACTAGATGGTTATAGTGTTACTAAAAAATAGTATATCAATTACTTTCATATAAAACTAGACTACATGCTTTAACATGTTATTCTAAAATTGATGTATCATTTTAAAACTAATATATATATATATATATATATATATATATATATATATATATTAATACTTTTCAAATATAATCATTGAATCGATATTTTCATAGGACTCAAATAATATAAATCAATAGATGCTTGTAACATAACAAATAACAGTTCAAGTCATGTGCTTTTCCAAATCGTGAACATATAAATCCTTTTGCAATACTTTTAGATAATAAAATGACTTGTAATTTATGTAAATAAAAAATTACATGCATTAATACTTTTAAAAATAAACTAGATTGAGTCATCGGATATTTACCCTGATCACATAGCCTCAATACAACATATTTTGATCTTTACTTTCCTTAATTTTCCAATATCACCATTTTCCTCTTTTTATTTTCTTTCTAAAATAAATATCCAATTAAGTAAAAAAATCAAAATTAATCAGCCTATAATCCAGAATATAAATCTAATTAATAAAGATATAAAAAATTCAAAACAATACCTAATATAATTTTTCTGAGCTTGATCTGAATATATTTGATATCAAAATAAGTCCTCCACAATTTTCGTTCTTATTTTTTCTCCTATTTTATTTCTTTTTATTTATTTTTTTGATTTTCTTTCTTTCCTCTAGTAAAGATCAATTGCACGAACCCTTTATTTACTTTTCTTTTCTTTTTTCTCTTCTTTCCTTTTTTTTCTCTTTTTTTTTTGTATCTATTTGTTATCAAAACAACCCTTTCTCTTCCTCTTCCTTCTCTCTTCCTTCCCTCCTTCCCCTTTCTTCCGTCTTTCGGTTTCTTTCTCCTCTCTGCTTTGCTTTCTTCCTCTTCTTTTGTTTCTTTTTTTTTTTTTTCTTTTCTCCTCCCTATCTTCCCTCTTCTCTTTTTCCGTATCCCTTTCACAATATGTCAATCATTTGATGTATGTATGAACCAAATCTCCCTTTGAAGATTCTTAAATAGCATTAAAATATGGCCTGCGAAGTAAGATGACCTTCCTCAACGGTCAAACCTGAGTCAATCGAAGACCTCACCGAGTGTGTAGTAGCGATTTTACACTTTCATCTTTTTTCAGTTTGACTTGGTCAATAATCAAACGCGAGTCAGTCTGTTAGGCTTCGTCTAAAGTTGTTGTAGTCAAACTATTGATAGTTACGGACTAATTACATATTATATTATCCTATATAGTTAATTATATTTAATATCTTGATCTATATATTTTAAAAAATTATATTTGGATCTTTATATTAATGCCGAAGAAGAAGAAAAATGATAGTTAAGTTTTTATGTACAGTATCTATCAATAATAAAATCGATGACATGAAGAGAAACGAGATTAAATATTTTACTTACGTAAATATATTTAAACATAACTAACTACAAGGATAATTTATAATTAACTCTAATAAACGCATATGGCATAAGATGACAAAAAACTTGAGCAATGTTTAACGTGTGGTGCAGTAGACCTAATATCATGAGCTCAATCATCCTTGTAAACAAATTAGACATGGTTTAATATAGCGATCGCACGATTCACTAAACCCATTTCCAAAACTACTTATGATTAGCTAACTCTCATATGATTCTCTATCAATATATATATATATATATATATATATATATATATATATATATATAGAGAGAGAGAGAGAGAGAGAGAGAGAAAACTATCAACTTTACCATTTGTGAACGCTATAAACGAAGAGTTGATTTAATTATGTTAGTTTTATAATTAATTTTTTTTATAGGACTAGTTGACTTCAAAGTTTATATGATCTCATGTGTTGAAATTTATGGTTATGAACCTAAATATGTTAATATAAGATATTTTCTTTTCCAAGTAAAATTATGTATCGATAAATTATCTATCAAATAAATATTTTTACTAATCTATTAGCAATAAAAAGTTTTACACTAAAATAATTAATAATATATCGAGAGAAATTGATATACAAGATTGTTGATACACTTGATACAAATCAGATCCATATACAACGAATAAGAGATTGTCATAATAAAATTTATAAGTCATTTTCAAAAGTAATTGTAAATAAAGAGCAATGATTTAACACTATTGGCGAAATGTGTCACCTTTCGTATTATATCTTGAATTCAAACTAGGTTTTGAAATATATTGGAATGTATAATCAGTATTGATAGGGTCCAGATCATAAATATATTAAACAAACAACTTTCATGTTACTAAAAATATTATATCAATAACTTTTTTATTTTAACAAATCTTTTTATATATTGTTTCAAAATTGATACGATCATACATCATTTAAAACTGATAATATTCACATATTTTTTAATCGTTTTTAAATATATTATTGAATTGATATTTTCATATGAATAAATAAATAATATAAATAAGTAAACACTTGTAACACAATAAATAACTATTCAAATCATATGCTTTTCCAAATCGTTAACATATAATTCTTTATGTAATGCTTTTAAATAATAAATAAATTCATAATTCAGGTAAATCATATGTATTTATAAATTTTAAACATTCATATTAATATTTTAGAAAATAGATCAAATGGAGTTATCATGTTACCCTGATTATATATAATCCTCCATATATCTTTCCTTTTGTTTTTTTTATTTTTAAAATAATATTTTTTTTATTTTTTCTATTAAATCTCGGATTTTGATGATGAAACTAATTGATTGTTTTTAGATGTTTAACTGCATTTTGAGTGATGCAGGTCTACTCGATCAGGATTAGACAGTTAACGCAGGAGGAATTGACGTTACGCCGGAGGAGATCATGTTAGGATATTGGATGGCAGAAGGCTTCGGACGTCGGGCATCGGGCCAAGAACGGAATTGCGCCAAGGATATCGGGGTTGCGGAGGTCAACCGCCGATTGGGCAACAAGCCGCAAGAGAGGATGATGCGCTGAAGAATCGGGCGAAGCGCCAACCAATGACGTGCCGGGCAATAGAATGTCAATTCGCGTTGTAATAATTGTCTAGATCGGAGTAGAGTTTTGGCTTGTGTGTGCAGGATTAACTACGATAACGATGAAGACATAAAGTGAAACAAAGTGTCAGAGTCAAGCGCAAATGATTTGTTGCGAGTTCGAGAGTTCGACGGAAGTCCGAAGGTTCATCAGGAATGCTGCCGGAAATAGCAGAGAATGAGTAGGGAGCTTGCCGAAGGGTTTTTCGGAAGCTCGCCGAAAGGTTCGTTGGAAGTTCGCGGAGCTCACCGAGAAAGATCGGAGCTTGCTGAAGAAGCTCGTTGGAACTCGCCAAGATCAAATCGTGAAGTCTAGGAGCTTGCTGGGAGTCCGCAGAATGGTTTCCGAGAGTTTATCGGAAGATCGCCGGAAGTTCGCCGGAAGAAGTCTTGACTTGTGGACTTTGTAATAGCTTAGGAAATGTCTTTAAATTCGTATTTAGCACGTTAATTAGGGTTAGGATTAGGTGTTAATCCTATAACCCAAGTAGGGGCCAATTGGGCCCGAGTTCGGACTAGTTTGGGCCAAGTTTGGAGCCCAACTAGTGAGCTGAAATAGTGTAGGCGGTGGCACCGCCTAAAACCCGAGAACCAAGCGGTGGCACCGCTGGACTAAGCAGTGGCACTGCCCAGCACTCGAGAGGTCCGACGGTGGCACCGCCGGACTGGGCGGTGGCACCGCCAGTACACTGTTAGTGTCAGACACTGACAGGCGGTGGCACCGCCAGCCTTGGGAACCCAAGAGAATTTAAAATTTGGAGCCCAAATTTGAATCCTCTTAGGGCCTATAAATACCCTTCAATTCTCAGCTGAGAATAAAATCTTTAAGAAGCAAGAGATTGAGATAAAAGTCTTAGCAAAGTCTTTCAAGTTTTTGTTTTCAATTGCTTGAGTGTTCATCTCCTTCTTTCTCTTTGAAAATTTGTAAGATAGTGAACCACTTGTAAAATATTGTAAGAGGGGTATTTGTCCTTCCCCTTCATAGTGATTTGCTAATGGAAGTTGGGAGCCTCATCGAAGAAGGTTTCGCAAGTGGATGTAGGTCGCATGACCGAACCACTATAAATCAGTTTGCATTTATCTTATTGTCATTTATATTACTGCAAACCATCTTCACTTTGATGCTCTACTTCTTTATCTCCTTCTTACGTATCCCTTCAAGTTAAAACGCAATCGAAACGGTTTCAAACAAAACGTTGCTTTTATCGTACGAAGTTTCTGAAAGTGTTTAAATCGTCAAAAATTCATCGTACTTTACCGCTGCACTAATTCACACCCCGTCTTAGTGCCGCTTCGATCCTAACACTTTCCACAACATAAATATCAAATCATCTAAGAACATCAGAATCAATCAATTATAGAAGAACAAGAAAATTCAAAACAGTGCATAATACAATTTTTCTAAACTGAATTCATTTTATATCAAAACAAGTCCTCCTCGATACTTTTTTTCCTTCTATTTTTTTTTATTATTTTCTCATCTCTTTTTCTTTTCTTTTCTTTCTTTTCTTTCTCTTCTTCTTCTTTTTCTTCTCTTCCTTTCTCGCTTCTTCGTCTTCTTTCTTTCTTCTCACAGCCGCCCCCCTATCATCTATCTATTCCTTCACTCTCCTCTTCTCCTTTCTCTTCTTTTCTTTCTTCTCACAGCCGCCTCCCTATAATTATTCCCTTCTTCTCTCTCTCTCTCTCTCTCTCTTGTTTTTCTTCTGATATTTTTTCTGCCCTTCCCCGAAACCCCCTCAGAGGCGACGGGTGAAACCTTTTTTTTTTTTTTTTTACTTTTTATAATTTAGTCCCTATAATTTTTCAAAAACTAGAAAAATATGTGTTATCTATACCATTAGGGTTAAGCATGATTATAAGTCATGAGGATCTAACATTATCATAGCCATTGATACTACTACAACTTATATTCTAACATATATACCTTAACTATATTTAAGTTATGAACTCTTAGCTATGTTTATATAAATGATAGTTTTGCATTTTTATTATCTGATATGTGACATTAGCTATATTTATATTTTTATCATAAAAATATATTTAAACATATATTATTTAAAAAAATATAGTTAAATGGTTATGATTTGAAATGCATATGAAACTAATATTTTATAAACTATATAAGAATGATATAATAATGAAGGATTTGATATTCAAGCATTATATGTTAACAAGTCATGATTTTAAAATGTATGTAAAGTTTAAAATTTTATAAATTATATAAGCATAAAGAAAATATTTGATATCTATGTATATTTCGAAAGCATATGTTGAACACATATAAAATTTATATGTTTTTAAGAAAATATCTATTTATTATAAGTTTTGATTTGCATGTGAGTCACTGCGCTTATTAAGTCATGGTTTATTTATATGATTATCTTTTAATTTTTTAAAGTTACATGATAGAAACCTGATGAATTGATTATTGTTTAAATTATATAATTAATTAATTAATTAATCATATTATGAACTATCTTATGAGTAAATTGATTATAGACTAAAATATATAATTATTATTTGGTTATTTATATATTACCTATTGCAATTAGCTATTTTTAGCATCTTGATTTCTACATTTTTAAAAGTTACATTGATCTCTATTTTTAGCATCTTGATCTAATGTAGAGTTAAAAAGATAATTTTATAGGATTAAAAATTAAGAGATAAATTTTGTTAGAGCAAATAGGTTAAATGTTTTACTTTCGTAAGTATAGAGATTTCAATGTAACTTTTAAAAGTATAAAAATCGGGGTACTAAATGTAACTAATTACATGGGATAATATATAATTAGTCTAATTATTACTATATAGAAGTTATGTGTTCTGATTTTAGCATTATATTCTTATAAGTAAACCTATAGAATTATAACATTATATTCATCCGCAACTTTCCATGGAGCTAGGGATGTTATATAAAGTTTGTATAAATATTCATATGTATAAAACAAAAGAATAATTCACAAGAATACTCTTATATCACTAGAATTGAAACAACCTATATCATATACAATTAGTTTGAGATCAAATAAGATGAACTAAAAATATAGTTAAATAAGACTCAGGATTGAATAATAATAGTTTTCCCAAGACTTGAATTCCTGTATCTCTATTCACATGTAAATTATTTACATTGTCTTTTCCCTTATTTTCTTTCTTGGAAGGTCAAATTGTAATTCAACATATTTTCTTTCCAACTTAGACTCACTCTTTTGTGAATGTTGATTTCGATATCATATTCATACTTCTAATCATATGCAGATTGATTGTCTTTTCCTTTGTTTACTTTTTAATTATAACATACTATTTCGTAAATATTGATGTTAATATCATATCCAGATCTTAAAATTATAAGTCTAAATCAAATTGATCATATATATATATATATATATATATATATATATATATATATATATATATATATATATATATATATATATATATATATATATATATATATATATATATAATAGATGGTAGATATGGGGTTAACCCACCTCATCAGAAATCTAGTGAGACAAAATTTCCATCCAGCTGCCGAATCTTGTCGGTCAGGCTGCCACGCTTAGATTCTGTTACAAGTAGGGAGCAATTCTAAAACATGACACGTGACCAGCAATGGGTCGATGTCTTTACCCACATAAGCCAGCCCGTGTGGCCCGGCCGCGATAGCGAGCGTGTGCTCGCCTGCCCCCGCGTGCCACTGTACCCACTAGCGCACGCGCCCGCCGCGCGCGGGGCACCTGCGCCCCGAACCCGCAGCACGAGCCTGTCCGAGCTGTTACGGGCGCTCCCAATCCCCTACATTTCATTGCCATGCCAGCCAATGAGCAGCCTCCACAAAGCCCTGTCAACTGTCACTCATGGATGTTTCATGGCAGCATATGTAGCTTGACATCACCGTCCTCATGCGTCTTGCGTTCCTCCGAAGGACCGTTTCCTACATCCGGCCAAAGAAGGGAATGTAACGTGGCGTCATTGAAAAGAATGTGACGGCACTGGTGGAGGCACTGCAAGTAGACCTCTGAACATTAATCTGAATTCAACCGATAACCGACGCACATTGGAGTTGACCTACACATGGCGGCCTGTTAACGGACGCATGCGGATGAACGGAGGACGTGAATCATGCCTTTCATTCCCGGTAGGGTGCGCCGTAATCCATTCGTCCTCCAAGTTACCCTATAAAACAGGCATCTTCACCCTGCCGGTGTCATATCGACGAAAGCATCACCCGAATTTGAGCTTTGAGAGGAAGAGATGGACACGGCTGTCGCCGGAGGATTCTCTCTTCGTAACGGGAGCAAGGGGTTGGTCCTGAAGGCACTGCAGCTGCTTGCTGCAGCTGTGTTTGCTGGGTGGCTGATGATATGGATTGTTATGCCTACAAACACATACCGAAATGGCTGGTCGCTACGGATCCGCGCGGAGACCGACTCAACGTATTTTGGACGGCAAGGTGTGGTGCTGTCTTTGATATTGAGAAGCTAGCAATAAATTCTTCTCTCTACAAGGTTTCCATTGCTCCCACTACTGCTTTCTATATACTGATACTGTGTGCACTTTATGGCGCAGGTTCCAACATCTTGATCAACACATTCCCGATCTTATTCATCTCAGTTCTTGGCTGTCTTTATCTCCACCTGGTGAAGAAAAGTGACACCTCCCAGAGGTATACAATACATGTAGCACCACAAGTGGGATTCCCAAGAAATGGTGGAATTCCTTTTTTTCTCATGCGACTTATATTATTTGTGTATTGGCAGCTCAATTCATCGTCTGGCGGCATGGAAGAGGCCTGTGGCTGTGAATTGGCCGCTTGGAATAGTTTCCGGCGTAGAGTTAACCTTCTGCTTGATGTTTCTGGTGCTTCTCGTCTGGTTCTACTCCACGTTCCTGGTCGCTAACTTCCCCCAGCTGCATCAAACCGATGTTGGAGTGAAGTTGTAAGACAAAGCATGAAGAACACTATATATATATATATATATATATATATATATCCTCTGCGTTCTCTTCTCTAACGAGATTGTGGTGCATATGTATATATATATATGGGGCAGATGGCAAGTTAGGCTGGACATGGCGGCCGTATGGTTGGGGTTTGTTGGAGACCTCTGCTGCGCCTTCCTCTTCTTCCCGGTTGCTCGCGGGTCGTCACTCTTGCCACTCCTCGGGCTCACCTCCGAGTCCAGCATCAGATATCACGTTTGGCTTGGCCACATCACCATGGCCGTCTTCTCGGCGCATGGCATATGTTATATAGTTTACTGGGCAGTCACCGACCAAATTGATATGGTACTACTTTTTGTCTTCTCTCACTTGACATTCCAAAAACTCGTCAAGTAGATTTGTTCACAGGTGAAAGGGACATATCATAAGCATCAATTTTAACAATAAGTAGAACGACAAAACAGCAGCTTAATACAATTTAGAATGAAGTATTCATGGGAAAAACAAATAGAGGTTACAAATATGTTGTATTGTGCATAATCCTTATGATTAGAAACCCTTTAAGTTAATGGCTTCTTATGGTGGAAGATGGTGAAATGGGACAACACGGGGACAGCCTATGTGGCTGGAGAGATAGCTCTGCTTGCGGGATTGACTATGTGGGCGATGACGCTTCCTCGCATCAGGCGCAAGATGTTCGAGCTCTTCTTCTACACGCATCAACTCTACATCGTCTTCCTCTTCTTCTACCTGATGCATGTGGGAATCTCTCATTTCTGCATGATTCTTCCGGGTGTTTACCTTTTCATGGTCGACCGCTACCTGCGGTTCCTGCAATCAAGAACCAAGGTTAGGTTGGTCTCCGTACGCCTTTTGCCATCTGAATCCATTGAGCTAAACTTCGCAAAGAGCCCAGGTCAGTAGTTGCTCGATTCTCGCTAGCAGAAAACCTACACACAATTACTTCATGGTTGTCTCACGTTGACTCTTTTTGTGTAGGACTGACCTTTGAGCCTCTCAGCATCATCTTCATCCACGTTCCGGGAGTTTCATCACTTCAATGGCACCCCTTCACTGTGAGCTCCAGCAGCAACTTGGAACCTGAGCGGCTGTCCGTAATCATCAAGAAAGAAGGAAGCTGGACTCAGAAGCTCTACAGAACATTATCTTCGCCGGTTCCACAAGATCGCCTCGATGTTTCGGTCGAAGGCCCTTATGGTCCGGTGTCCAAGAACTTCCTAAGGTCCTTAAGAACATGATTTGAATCAGTAATATTGTTGTCGTCCGTTGTTGACGTTAACGTGCGAAAATTTTGATCCTCACAGGTATGATTCCTTGATACTAGTGAGCGGTGGCAGTGGAATCACACCCTTCATCTCCATAATTCGGGAACTCATCCACCAGAGGACAACTCTGAATCGTCCAACCCCTGCCGTCCTCCTCGTATGTGCCTTCAAGACAGCCGCCGACCTTACGATGCTCGACCTCCTCCTTCCTATATCTGGAAATGTCTCGGACCTTTCTGGCTTGGAACTGCGAATCGAAGCCTTTGTGACCAGAGAGAAATCTGCCACGGATGAGGCGCAAACCAACATCCGAACCATATGGTTCAAGCCCCTTCCCTCTGACGTTCCCATCGCTCCGGTGCTCGGTCCCAATGGCTGGCTTTGGTTGGCTGCGATAGTATCATCCTCTTTTGTTGCATTCCTCGTACTTATCGGCATCCTCCAGCGTTACTACATATACCCAATCGACCACAACACCAACCAAATCTTCTCGTATGCTTCGAGATCTGTTCTAAATTTACTTTTCATATGTATCTGCATAATGGCGGCGGCAAGTGCAGCGGTTCTGTGGAACAAGAAAGGGAACTCAAAGGAAGCGAGACAGATCCAGAATATAGATGCACCGACACCGACAACGTCGCCCAGTTCCTGGTTCTACAATGCGGATAGAGAGCTTGAAAGCGTTCCGCAAGAGTCCCTTGTTAAAGCCACCAAGGTGCATTTTGGTGGAAGACCACCTCTCAAGAGTAAGAAACCTGCGCTCCTTTCGAATTTTGTGTTGAGATGTATATATTCTAATTAATTGGTACCATCAACTGGTGCTTGCAGAGATGCTACTGGAGTTCGATGGTTCTAATGTTGGGGTGATGGCCAGTGGTCCTGGTGGTTTGCGGCATGAGGTAGCTGCCATTTGCTCATCAGGCCTGGCAGACAATCTACATTTTGAATCCATTAGCTTCAGTTGGTGATGCTTGTACTGCTGTGTTGTTTGCTTGTGAACAAAAATAAGCACAAGGCAATGCCACAGTGCCAGATGAGAAGAAAAATTATGCTGTAATATATCGATAATTTGCATACCTTGTATTTTGTGAGTGGTGTTGTGATGCTAAATAGGAAGAAAGGGAAATTGTGATAGGACGAGTTGATCCACTGGTATCCGTATGATCACTGGCAACGAAGAACGAAAAAGACTGCAACCACGGCTAATTGCAAGCTTGTGGCAATTGCTCGACGTAGGCATGAACCAGATCTTCTTCAAACTTTACACAGTTCACCTCTTTAGTTTGTGTCTGAGATGCATGGCTCTCAGAGCTCATTAAGGTGTGATCGGCAAACTAATATGACCTGCGTCAACGATCAAACAGAGTCGATCGGCGACCTCTGCGAGTGTGTGGCGAGTATTTCCTTTCCATCTTTCTTGGTTGACTTGGGTCAACAAGACAAGTCGTGCAATGACTATTCCTCCCAAGTTTCGTCTAAGCTGCCGCATCGCCTGCACGCGATCGGCGACCTCTGAGAGTGTGTGGCGAGTATTTCCTTTCCATCTTTCTTGGTTGACTTGGGTCAACAAGACAAGTCGTGCAATGACTATTCCTCCCAAGTTTCGTCTAAGCTGCTGCATCTCCTCGTGCAGGCAACTGCTGCAGTCGAGCTGCCATGAGTGAATAAGATGAGTCTTATTAGTTCTACAGGATAAGGTGGTCGCAAAGGTCCTATTCCAAGTCCACTAACCCCCTGCAATCTTCGAAGCCCTCACAATTCTCCGCAAGGCCAAAATGGATCTCCGCACTCTGAGCTTCCTCCTCCCCCTCTTTCTCACCTCCACCACCGCCTTCACCCCCAACACCTCCTACTTCCTCAGCTGCGGCTCCGCACACCGCGACACCATCGCCACCGACACCCCCTCTCGCGATTTCGTCCCCGACTCCCCCTTCCTCTCCGACTCCGCCAAGTCTAGCTCCGTTACCAACACCTCCGCAGCCCCCTCCTCCCCCCTCTACTTCACCGCCCGTATTTTCACCGGTTCTGCCTCGTACCGCTTCACTATTAACTCCTCGGGAACCCACATCCTCCGCCTCCACTTCCTCCCGGTCTCCAACCGTCGCTACGACCTCTCCGCCGCCCTCTTTGACGTTATCGCTCTAAAACGCTTCGTCCTCCTCGATGACTTCTCCGCCCCGACCTCCACGGTCCCAACCATCAAGGAGTACTTCCTCTGGGTCGACTCTGGTGAGCTCGATGTCACCTTCGTTCCCAGTTCGAGTTCGCCGTTGGCCTTCGTCAACGCCATCGAGGTCTTCACTGCGCCGGCCTATCTCATCAAGGACGAAGATACACTTAAAGATATTGGCCAAGTGACCCATCAAGCGCTCGAGACTGTCCACAGGATCAACGTCGGGGGCCCCAAAGTGACTCCAGCCAACGACACCCTCTGGAGGACGTGGATCCCCGACGATGACTACCTCCCATACAAGAATACCTCCCAGGTGAACAGCACGGACCCCGACCGGATCAAGTACAAGGTTGACGACACTGCAGAGGTTGCGCCGCCGACAGTCTACAGTACGGCCAGAACCATGAACATCCCGAGCTGGATGCCGGCCAGCAACCCCGATTTTAACTTCAATGTCACATGGAGCTTCCCTGTGGTCGCCGGCTACACGTACTTGGTTCGAACACATTTCTGCGACTTCATAGACAACAATTCAATCATCTTCGTCCTCTACGTGGGGAACCTGAAAACTGAGATACATTCCAGCTTTCACACTGATTCTCCTTCGGAAGCTTTCTATATCGACTTCGACGCGGAAGGCCCAAGCTCGGGAATGATTAATATCAGCATTGGCCGGTCATTAGATAGTTCGCCGTGGGATGCTAACGCCATCCTCAATGGGCTGGAAATCTTCAAAGTGAACGACACGTTCGGCAGCCTCGACGGAATTCCCAACCATTCGTTGAATTCCAGCCGTACCAAGAAGAGCGGCGTGGCTGTTGCAGTGGTAGTCCTCGCCGTTGTTGGTGGCCTTGTTCTTACAAGCCTCCTGTCCCTTGTCTTGGTCTTCATACGTAAGAGGTGCAGGTCGAAGTCTCTGCCCCTGCCTCTGCTGCCCAGATATAATCTTGACCTTCACATCCCCCTGATCGACATCAAGGCCTCTACTAATGGCTTCGACGAGAGCCTTGTGGTCGGAAGCGGTGGGTTCGGGAAGGTCTATAAGGGTGTCCTCGCCGACGGCACCAAGGTCGCGGTGAAACGAGCCATGCCGGGATCAAAACAAGGATACCCGGAATTCCAGACTGAGATCCTCATCCTGTCCAAGATCCGCCACCGGCATCTGGTCTCACTGATCGGGTACTGCGAGGAGCAATCGGAAAAAATATTAGTCTACGAGTACATGGGGAAGGGACCGCTCAGGACTTACTTGTACGGCTCCGATAAGCCGTGTCTTTCTTGGAAGCAGAGGCTGGAGATCTGCATCGGGGCCGCCAGGGGCCTTCACTACCTCCACGCCAGCCACTCGCACACCATCATCCACCGTGACATCAAGTCCACCAACATTTTGCTCGACGACAACTACGTGGCCAAGGTCTCCGACTTCGGCCTCTCGAAGCTGAGACCTTCTTGCGGCGAGACCCACGTCACCACGGGAGTCAAGGGCACCTTCGGATACTTCGACCCCGAGTACTTCAAGACGCAGAAGCTCACCGACAAGTCCGACGTGTACTCCTTCGGCGTGATGCTTTTCGAGGTGCTTTGTGCGAGGGCGGTGATCGATAGGAGCCTTTCGATGGAGCAGGTGAACTTGGCGGAGTGGGCGCTTCAGTGGCAGAGGAAAGGCCAGCTCGAAAAGATCATCGATCATAGGCTTGTCGGCAACATCAATAGGAATTCGCTGAGGAAGTTCGGTGAGACAGCAGAGAAGTGTGTCGCAGACTACGGCGTCGATAGGCCTACTTTTGCTGATGTGCTGTGGAACCTGGAGTATGCTCTCCAGCTTCATGTAACAGAGCTGAAGAGAGAACCACACGAGGATAGTGGCATTGTGGAGTTGCTGATTCCAGTGGCGGCGACGAGGGGAGTGGAATCGACCAGCTTAAACGTGAAACAGGAAGACGACATGGCCGGGACGGGCATGGGGCAATCGGTCTCCACGGAGAGCACCGTATTCTCCCAATTGATCACCAGTGAAGGAAGATGATTTCGACGCCGATGCATTCTCATATATGTGCCGGTAATTGTATTTCGGCAGTTAGTTTGGCAAGTCGCACGTAGTCCCACATCAAGGAAAATCAAGTTTGATATCTCCAGTTTAAACTATAAATAAGGGTCTGGGCTTTGAAGTCAGATGTACCATAACAAAACCTAATTGTTTGCGTTAGGCATTTCTTGTTTAGTAGTTTTATGTGTTTTATGGCCTAGGAATATCTTCCTAAGGCATTTGTAATAGTCCCTGCTCCTCCTTCGTAAATATGGTGTTCTTGTCTTTTTTTATATTTTTATTTTATTGTCTTTGTTGGGTTGTCAAAATTATCCTTTGATAAATTTTCTAAGGCTAGCTCTAACAAACTGGTATCAGAGCCTGGTTTCGGGATTTTTTGACAATAATGACAATAACAAAGATCGTTGTCGAGAAATTCGACAGAAATGTCAACTTCGGCATGTGGAACTCAAGATGGAGGTCATTCTGGTTCAAGACGGAATTGATTTGCACTACAGGAAGCTGAGAACATTCCAGATGGTACGTCAAAGGAAGATCTTGCAGGTATGGATAAGAAAGGACAGTAGAAAATTGTCTCTAATTGAAGCAGAGTTTGTATATGTTTCGGATGACTTAAGGCACATCTATGCTCTCACATTTTGATAAATTTGATTCCTTAGTTTTGGATTTGGAGAATATAGATGCGAAAATTGATGACGAGGATAAGGCCCTGTTACTTTTGTGTTCTCTTCTCCAATCCTTTAAGTATTTCTATGATACTATGATTTATGAAAAATAAATAATTTCGTATCAGGAAATTAAATCTGTACTAAAATTTAAAGAGTAAATAGACAGAGATATCACTGGGGAAAGTAGAGAGAATCAGACTGAAGGTCTGATTGTCAGGGGTAGAATGGATAAAAAAGAATTTGACAGTAGTAGATATAAATCTAGATCTAAATCCAAACATAGAAATTTGGAGTGCAGATATTGTCATAAAATGAGGCACATTAAGATTGATTGCTTTAAATTAAAAAATAAATTAAAGCAAAAGAAAAAAATTATTAAGAAAACTACTGAATTCGATGAAGCTAGTATAGTAGTTAGTGAGAATAATGGAAATATTTTCTTTGCTACTGATGATAGGACAATGTTTAAAAATGAATGGATTTTAGATTTGGGTTGTTCTTATCATATGTCTTAATACAGATTTGTTTTCCATATATGAATCTTGTAATGGTGGAATTATTTTGATGGGCAATAATGCCGCGTGTGATGTTGTTGGTAAAGGCACAATCCGAATTAAAATGCATGATGGTATTGTGAGGACGCTCACTAATGTTAGACATATTCTTGATTTAAAAAAGAATCTCATCTCTTTAGGCACCCTAGAGGCTCTTGGGTGTAAATACGCAGCTAAAGGTGGAGTTATGAAAGTTTCTAGAAGTGCTCTTATATTGTTATGAAAGTTTGTAGGTCTGGTAGCTTATATATTTTGTAGGGAACTACTGTCACAGGCTCAGTTGTAGTCTCGTCATCATCATTATCTGATTCTGACATCACCAAATTATGACATATGCGTTTGGGTCACATGAGTGAAAAATGTTTAAGTATATTGAGCAAAAGGGGTCTTCTTTGCGGACAGAGTACTAGGCCACTGGATTTTTATGAGTCAGCTTCAATTCTCCGGCGGTTCACAAAACAAAAGATACTCTTGACTATATTCATTCAGACCTTTGGGGTCCAGCTCGTGTTCAGTCTAAGGGTGGTGCCAGGTATATGTTGACTTTCATTGACGATTATTTCAAGAAAGTTTGAGTTTATTTTCTGAAGCATAAAAATGATATTTTTCTAACCTTTAAACAATGGAAGACTTTGATTGAGAAGCAAACAGGTAAACAGATTAAGCGGCTTCGAACAGATAATGACATAAAATTTTGTGAAGGTGACTTTGATGAATTATGCAAAAATGAAGGAATTGTTTGGCATCGCACTATTAGGAAGACGCCTTAGCAAAATGGTGTGGCCGAACGTATGAACAGAACACTCTTGGAGAGAGCAAGGTGTATGATCTCAAATACAGGGTTGACAAAAGGACTTTTGGGCAAAGACGATTAATATGGCCTGTTACGTTGTCAACCGCGCTCTTTTTGCAGCACTTAACTTTAAAACTCCGGAGGAAGTTTGGTTAGGTACTCCTGCTGATTACTCTGATTTAAAAGTTTTTGGTTGTCCAGCATACATGCATGTAAATGAAGAAAAATTAGAGCCTCGAGCTAAAAAGTGCATTTTCCTTGGGTATGCTTCTGGGGTGAAAGGATATAGATTATGGTGTTCTAATCTCAAATCTCCAAAATTTGTAATTAGTAGAGATGTTACTTTTGATGAATTGTCTATATTATCTTCTAAATAGGAATCAACTAGTTGTACAAATAATAATGCACAGAAGCAGGTGGAGCTTGAGATTGGTAGTTCAAATTCTTTTAAGTCGAACTCTTCTACTCAAAGAATATCAGTAGATGGTCCCGAGTCTACTAACGAAGATGATTTAGAGGAAGAACAATATTCCATAGCCAAGGATAGACCACGGAGAGATATTCGACCACCACAAAGATATGCAAATTTGGTTACATATGCTTTGTCTGTTGCAGAAGAAACAAGTGAAGTTGGTGAGCCTACTACCTACTCAGATGCAGTTTCTTGTGATAATTCCGCTAAATGATTGATTGCAATGAATGAAGAAATTGAATCTCTCCATCGGAATAAAACTTGGGATCTTGTGAAGCCGCCTTCGAGTAAGAAAATTGTTGAATGCAAATGGGTCTTCAAAAGGAAGAAAGGTATTCCAGGGGTTGAAGATGCAAGGTACAAAGCATGATTGGTTATAAAGGGCTATAGTCAGGTATATGGTGTTGATTTTAATAACATATTTTCACCTGTTGTGAAACATGGCTCTATTCGTGTTTTGCTTGCTTTAGTTGCCATGTATGATTTGGAATTGGAGCAACTTGATGTCAAGACAACTTTCTTACATGGTGAACTTGAAGAACAAATTTATATGGAGCAACCTCATAGATTTAAAGTTGACGGTAAGGAAGACCATGTTTGTTTATTAAAGAAATCCTTATACGGATTGAAGCAGTCTTCAAGACAATAGTATAAGAGGTTTGATTCTTTTATGTTGGGTCATGGTTACACGAGGAGCATGTATGATAGATATGTTTACTTCCGAAAGTTAACTGATGGCTCTTTTGTGTATTTGTTGCTTTATGTTGATGACATGTTTATTGTAGTTAAGAATTTATCAGAAATTCACACTTTGAAAATGCAACTGAGTAGTGAATTTAAAATGAAAGATTTGGGAGCAGCTAAAAAAATTCTTGGCATGGAGATCAAAAGAGAACGAAGAGTTGAAAAATTATTTCTGACCGAGAAAAATTACCTTAAGAAAGTCTTGGAGAGGTTTGGCATGAAAAACACTAAGCCAGTTAGTACTCCTCTTGCTAGCCATTTTCGGCTATCTACTGCTCAGTCACCACAATCAGTTGAAGAGGAAGAATATATGGTGCAAGTTCCATATTCCAGTGCTATCGATAGTATTATGTATGTAATGGTTTGTACTCGTCTAGATATTTCACAAGCAGTTAGTGTGGTTAGCAGATATATGTCTTGCCCGAGTAAAACACATTGGCATGCTGTGAAGTGGATTCTAATATACTTGCAAGGGACTTTAGATGCTTGTTTGGTGTTTGAAAAAAATCGTGACACTTTGGTTGGTTTCGTCGACTCCGATTATGCTGCAGATCTTGATAAATGAAGATCTGACAGGTTATATTTTTTGCGTTGGCAGTTGTGCAGTTAGTTGGAAAGCTTTCTTACAACTTGTCGTGACTTTATCTACTACAGAGGCAGAATATATGGCAGTGACAGAGGCAATCAAAGAAGTCTTATGGTTAAGAGGTTTGTTCGGCGAATTATGTCTACATCAAGGTGTTAATACAATTTACTGTAATAGTCAAAGTACTATTCATTTAACTAAAGACCAGATGTATCATGAAACGACGAAACATATCGATGTGAAGTTTCATTTTATTCGGGATACCATTGTTGAGGGAAAAGTCCTTGTTCAGAAAATTAATACGAAGGACAATTCAACAGATATGATTACGAAGCCTCTTCCGGTTTACAAGTTCAAGCAATGCTTAGACTTGGTTGGTGTTCATTGTTAGTGATTGCCCATTGGGGCTTTTGTGAAGAAGGTGGAGCAAGTTTTGTTGTGACATGCCAAGGTGGAGATTTATTAGTTTGGCAAGTCTCACATAGTCCTACATCAGGAAAATCAAGTTTGGTATCTCTTGTTTAAACTATAATTAAGGACATAGGCTTTGAAGTCAGATGCACAACAAGAAAACCTAATTGTTTACTTTAGGCTTTTCTTGTTTAGTAGTTTTATGTGTTTTCTGGCCTAGGAATGTCTTCCTAAGGCATTTGTAATAGTCCCTCTTTTATAGTAGTGATTTGCTCCTCCTTCGTCCGTGGATGTAGTTCAATTGACCGAACCATGTAAATTTGGTGTTCTTGTCTCTTTTTATATTTTTGCTTTATTGTCTTTGTTGGGTTGTCAAAATTACCCTTTGATAAATTTCCTAGGGCTAGCTCTGTGAGTCAATCGGCAAAATCAAAGCACGAACTATTAGTTTTCTTTTCTTCCCCCATACTTGTCATTATTATCAAATCAAAATATGTTGGGAATTTTTTTATTAAGATTGTAATAGCTATTGTTCACCCTCCCGTACGATTTCGGCAACCGCAAGCCCTTTGTCTAAGGAGTACCTCATCAACCTGGACGAAGGGAAGCTCGTGATCTCGTATGCTCCGGCGGATAGATACGACTTTGCCATTGTAAACATCATCGAGGTCATGTCGGCTTCAAAACATCTCGTCTTGGACGTAAGGTTCCTAACCTGATGAGTTTGTAAAGCTGAGTTCTGATTCCAAAATCATCACATATAGCGATAGAATTAAGTACCAGAGAATATGGAGCAATTCGTGATGTTGGCCCATCATACGTTAAGCCCAGCACCATTCTGTCGCCCTGCAGAGAGGTGGGAGAGGATGAGACCAAATTGCTCGTATGGAAAGGGATGCAACCAAACGAACAAGAAAAAGATGGCACCCGTATGTATGCCTCTGTCCACTTCTTATCCTTGTGGCTCAGACGAGTGCGCCATCAACTGCAGCCAAATCCCATCAACAAAGCCGCATTAAATTAAGGGGGAGATCAACTTCCAAATACTTTGTTATAAAACAATGATCAAACTATCTGTTTTTGCTGCAAAGACACTCTGAATAACAAGGAGGAACCCGAGATTTACAGTTTGATACGTTGATAACATGTCTAGTTGTAAATAATTTTTGTCTAATGCACGGTACCAATACTTGTACAGTAATATCAACTATTTTGCCTCGAGTTGTGCTGCGATAGCTCCGAAGGCTTCTGGCGGTACAATGGACTGTCATCAGTTTCATCTGGAATCTCCGAAGTGCCAGCCGATGGCTTGGCACCAATGGACATCAAGTTCTTGAACCATGCACCCTGAAATCGAGGGCTACCTCTGTTTGAATAGCTCGGGGACTCTGGAGTGGCCCGGGAATTAGAGGCTAGACCAGCCATGAACCTGTATGCCACTTTGCTAGCAGTAACAATCTCGTCTTTTGCTTGCCTCAGCTGCAAAAAAAGCAACATTAGCGTTGAAAACGAAATTAAAGAAACAAAAGCAATGCAGGTAAAACTGACACACTGTGGGGAGACAATCTTCTTAAACTTGAATACTTTGGAAGATCAGAATCAGAAAGCTCTGTGACAGTTATAACTTTAGCCATAGTAAATTAACCCCAATTCTTTATGTAATGCTATTTCACTCTATAACCACGCCCTTGTTTTGCCTGAATTTAAAAGGCGGAGATTCAATATCATTTTTTCATTGAACTCAGGATGTAGCGGTCTGCATTCACCTCAAAAAAAAAAAAGATGTGATTTCATAAAACATTTAAATTGCCTAAAGAATCTACATGTCTAAAAACATGATAAAAATCGTGCAACAATGAGCATTGGATCAGGATTATTTTCGTACATGGAGTGCTGCATTTTCTGCAACTACTATAGCAGTATCACCAGCATTGGCAAAGCGATTGACCCAACCTGCAAATGTATGAAGTATGAGAATGCATCATAAATAATTTTTCAGCATGTATAGATGAGTAAATAAATTTTGGATGATATCCATGTGCCTTTAAAACAATTTATCTTCAATCAGTATTTGCAACAAAAGAAAGCCAGACTTTCAAATAGTCATGCTGTTATGGATATGATAATAAAAAGAAAAGAACAAATGATTAAGAAACCCATTAATACAACCAACAAGAAAGCTCATCATCTCATTCTAGATTCTAATAGAAGTGTGGAATTGAACTCAAAATTGGAGCATGAAGTGTTAGTTGTTACCTTTTTAAGGGTAAATAATTGTCATGGGATTTTATTACCCTTTAAAGGGTCACTTTAAGCTTACCAAATTTTAATCAAGTCTCATGAATAGGCAAAAAGGCTATCAGTTCTTCAAGTTGACATAATGAATATAAAAAATGAAAGAAGTTCTTTTATGTTTTTCTCTTATCTTTTAATTCTGGGGAAAACATCTAGCCATCAAAAAGAAAACTAAAAAACTTTTAATGTCTGGGTAGATAATGAACAAGTTTCAACTTGAAAATGGTAAACAGACAGAAGATTCCACTAAATCTATTGGTTATAAAAATCGCAATAAAGATAACTGTGTTACCTGGAAGCTTTTGAACACCTAGCCTTTCACAGAAAGCATCACAAAAATGATTGCAGTTCTTGGCTAAAAGATCATATGAATGTCCTGGCCAAGCTTGGCTAAGCTCTCTCAGAATTTGATTTACTTTCAAAATGGAGCAGTTTGTTTCTCCCAGAATAATATGCTCACGATAGGTATACATAGGATTTTTTCCTGGTGGACAACTAAAAACCCCAGAACCTTGTTCACAAAACCCAAATGACCATTCTTCATCTCCATAAACCTGCCAAAATATAAACATCATGATACAGAAATCAAGCAAAAAAACCATTGTATGAAATGTAGCATATTCTAGAAATAACAAAAGAGTCTAAGAACAAAAAATAACAGCAAGAATATAAGAAAATGCTAGTGATACCTAAAATTATCTTATCATACTGCTGACATACGATAACTCAACAGAATGGATCCATGCATATGATCAGAAAAACAACAACTCAACTGAATGGATCCATGCATATGATCAAAGAAACTACAAGGGAAAAAAAACCAAAGACAAAATAAGAATTCTTCCATTTCGATAACAGAACAATGTGTGAAGGGCCATAAAATACTACTGTGAGAAATGCTCCAAATCAGAATGAGTGTGTCATTGAATAAAAATGCAAATGAATCTTAAGAAGCCATCAACTTTTTTGTTCCCTCCAAACAACTATATTCTTGCCTCATATCTTCCCCCTTCCTAATGTCACACATGCGTAGCGTGTGGAAGACATAAAATGAACAAGCTTACCTGATCAGACCATCATAAGGTCCAGGGGAGATGATTTCAAAAGTAGATTAAATTAACAAGTCCCTTACTGATTGTAGGCAAAGCTTTAAGTGATCTCAAACTTTTCTTCTCAATATTTGGAAACCCATCATCATGAAGATAACAAAAACTAAAGAAAAGAAGACCTGCATGCTCACCTAAAATTCAAGCAGTCAAAAAAAAAAATAATCGAGTCTACCTTAAAATTCACCAAATGCAAAAATAAGACACCTATTTGGTAACCAAGTAAAATCTGATCACTGAAACATAGTAATCTGTCTGTAGTCCACAATACACCATCTTCATGGACTATAAATAAATTTAATGAATGCTCTGATATCAATTTCCAGTAAACCAAACCATCCAATACTATCCCATTGCATGATTACATAACGTGGGAGAAAGAAGATTTGCTTATCTCAGTTTACATGACAATCATAAAAATTCTGTGAAGTGTTACTAATAGCCAATAAAAAGTAGGAGGCTTCATGAAAAATGAAATGAAATGTAGCAAACAATTTTGTCAAAAATAAGATGGACTGCAAAGAGATGAGTGTTAACAGCCAATTAAGAGTTTAAATTGACAACAATGAGAGCTTTGGCATAGCATATAATCTCTAATTGGAATAAATGTAGGATAGCTAGGTGTAAGCCTATGTGAAATACCAATTCACTAATATAAACATTATGGCAATGAAGAAGCGAAGTCTGAAACTAAGCTCAAGAGACATTTTTTATAGAGAGAGGCAATAACTAGATGTATTTATTCTGCGAAGTTATTGTAACAGTAGAAACAACAATTTAAAAAGTTTCAAATGAAAGTAGCAATAGCACGTTAAGAATAATATAGAATAAAAATTATCCACACATGCCGGAGGCTTGCCTGCCAGATCAAGCAGGAGCATTGAAGATGTTTGATGAACGCCTATATGTTCATCCTATTTATGAATTACAACAAATGGTAGCGATCCACTCTATCATAATGGAAATGCACACAGGATAAAGGTATAGTGATTGCCAACAAAACTAATGGAATATTCATTTAACTAATTTGCGACGCAGCCACCAAATCTATTCAGAAGTTCAAATTTATCTGACCCTAATCGCATCTAGAAAATCATTAAAAAAATTGCTAGATGAAGCAATCGATCAATTATTTCAGGTTTCCACAGCGAGCGTGCGCATAAGGAAAGCGCAAAAAAGCAGCCAATATTACTTCTAGTTCGATCAAAAATGGCATCCGACACGGTTACTCAGATCCCGTCTGCTCACAGGCTAGGGTTCTTCCAAAAAGCCAAAGAAAACAAAGACCGGGGAGGAAATAGACCAAAATAAAGAGAAAAGAATTGCAAAGGGCGACTAAGCATGTGATTTCTTGGGTGACCTAATTAGGGTTCTTGGCAAGCAGCCAAACAAAAGAAAATTAGGGAGAAAATAAACAGAAATAAGTAAAAAGAATTGCAACGAACGACTAATCATGCAGTTTCTTGACGGATCTAAAACCCTTTCAGATCTCAATCAGTTCCTTGACGCACATAAAGAAAAGGGTTTCTGGACAGAAAAAGAAAAGGAACTTGAAAGAAGAAAAAGGAGGAGGAAGAGGAAGCGAAGGATTGGGGGAAGATGAGGATGAACCTGAATGGCGCTGTGGAAGATGCCACCGAGGCCGATCCGATCCTTAAAGATGCGGTTGATCTGGAGGATGGTGTTGTTCGTCTTCTCCGATCCGCTGTTTGTCACGTCGTAGATGTGCAGCACCACCTCCTTCATCCTCCCCAATTCTCTCTCTCTCTCTCTCTCTCTCTCTCTCTGTCTCTACGATCTACACCGGGAAGGGCAAAAAGGAGGGTTGGATTTTGAATAGAGGTCAATGATAGTCTAAAAAGTTCTCCGCTATACACCGTGCAGGGATGGCAATGGATGGAGAATTTTCGATCTTACGGATTCAGATACTTAAATATTTAATTGAATTTTAAATTTAAATTTAATTATTTAAGTAAATTAAATCAACTTTAAATTCAAATACTGAAATAATTAGGGAATTGTCCTTTCGAATATGGGTAAAATGACAATAGATTTTTTTAACCTTTTTTTTTAAGTATTGGGGATCCTCTAATTCAATTAAATTGTATTTGAATATTGATTAATCGAATATGAATTCGATAAAAAAAAAGTACTGTAATTGAGTTCTATGGGAATTCTGATGCAATTAATGAAGATATGCGACGCTTGTGTTCTCGGATTCTAGATGTCACATTGTCATGTTTTCGGTTTTTATCTTTATGGTGTGTACCTAATTGTCCCATCTAAAGGAGGAAAACTGTAGTCAATTTTTAGATTCAAGCCCTAGCAATCTTGATGACCTAATTATGCTTGCTTATTGATGGTCTTGGTGAGATGGGTATGAGAATAGTGATGCAAGAAGGGCCAATGAAATATCAATACTATATGCCCTATACTTCACTGTTAACACCTAAATATTAATGACTCGCATCTTAGTGTCTTATATCTAACACCTCAGAATCATATAATTGATACTTTCACCATCACATATATGATACGACTTCTTCCTCAAAGCATTACAATCATACTTACGATCATATCATATTTTTTGGATTATGTATAATATGATTACACAAACATTGGACGAGATATATAATTATTCTTAACATTAAATCATGATCTTAATACTAACAGTAAAAAAACCACATACAAAAAAAAGCTCCTAGGATATCATCCAACACTGATATATGCACAATAATATCTCGATTAGCTATATATATATATATATATATATATATATATATATATATAATGGGAGATATCACATCAAATTACACATCGATGGTCCTTAGCAATCTGTCACGAACGTTCGTCACGCACCCACAACAATTTCGTTCAACGAACCCTTCGTTGCTTTTATTTACATATACAGCTACTTTGCAGCATGTTTTGGCTTAGTTTTATGTCCTTTTGCTTGTAAAAATGTAAGTTCAAACAAATTGCAATGCTACAGTGCGACCGCTCACCGAACCGAGCAAAAAAGCCCAAAGCAGCTCTGTTTTTATGTGCCTTGCCCGTTACTATACACGAAATGTCAGCCATCTCAGCACCCTAGGACCACCCGGGTGGCACCATGGGAGATGCGGCTTTGATATAGTGTCAGGTGTTGAACAATCTTTCGCAAGTTCGCACATTACCTTGACGGAAACTTGTTGTCGCGCCCGACACTCGGTGAGCAGTTGTTTGTGGACTTGCAGCTATTTGTTCAACCTTCTTAAGTCCTTGTTTTCCTTCTCTCTCTTTTTTCTCTTGTGCACGCAAGGTACTCGCTGAATTACTTGTAAAACTTCCCCTTTTCGCGAGATGTCGAGACTTGTCAGTTGCTCATTCTTCGAACTAATCAACTTTCTCTTTTACAGGTCCTTTGGGACCTGTGAGAGGTTGTAAGTGGGCTGATCTTTGCGGACACATATCGTAAGAGCAAGGCACGACTTAGGCAACACAAGCTAAGTTCGCATATTTACCACAAGAGTGCCTCACGACTTGGGCAATTCTAGCTAAGTCCGTGATATTATGGTATCAGAGCGGGCAAGCACTTCGAGTAAACAACGAAGGAATTTCATAACTTCACCATGGCAAAGCATCGTAGCAAATCAAGCAAGATGGGGCAAGTCGAACCCTTGCCCCAAGCAGCCACAAGTGGGCTGCAAGTGCACACTCGCCGCCATGCTGTTGGAACCACTCAAGAAGAGTGCGACAGGGAACACGATGAGCGTGAAGTTGGCTACTCTCTGCGAGTGGAGGAGGCACAATTTAGAGTGCCAACCGGGAAAAAGAGTCATAAGGAGAGACTCACAACGGCAGAAACCCACTTGGATGTTCTTAAAGCAAGCTTGGAGGAACTCTACTATGGCCAACGAAGGCTTGTTGGGGTAGAGAGCTCGCAAGAAGAAGCAGAGTCCAAGATCGACAAGGTTGAGGCCATAATCGACCGATTGTCAGATGATACCAAAGACTCCGTGCAACACATGCAGGAAGTTATGGCGGAATTCACTTCAAGGGTGACCATGCTCACAAGAGCACTAAATGCGGGAGGAAGCAACACCCGCGTTGCACTGCTACAAAACTTGAGGGCACCTGAGCCTCATAGTTATGGAGGGGCCAGAGATGTCAAAAAACTCGAGAATTTCTTGTTCGACTTGGAACAATACTTTCAACCTACAAGGCCTGATTATGAAGAAATCAAAGTTTCTATAGTAACCATGTATCTGAACGGAGATGTAAAACTTTGGTGGAGAACCCATTGGGTGGAGATCCAACAAGGTCAGTATCGAGTTAACATATAGGAGGACTTGAAGCGGGAGTTGAGAACTCAGTTCCTACCGGAGAATATAGAGTTCATCGCAAAAAGGAAGTTGAGACAACTCCGCCAAAATACTTCCATTCGAGACTACGTGAAGCAATTTTCTACACTAATGCTAGACATACAAGACATATCCAAGAAGGATAAGTTATTCAGCTTCCTCGATGGTTTGAAGCCATAGGCTCAACAAGAACTACATCGAAGGAATGTTGCCGATGTGATTAGGGAAATTGCTATCGTAGAAAGGCTTACCGACTTTGTTTCCTCTGAAGACCCAAGAAGAAGGAAACAATCGTCAGGCAATCGCCCTCTAAAATATTCTCGAGGGAAGAAGCTCAGGGGCGAACAAAGGAAGAAGAGTTCCCACAAAGGGCTAAGCCTGAAACACAATGCCCCAAAACCTAGCGGATGCTTCTTATGAGGAGGGCCGCACATGGTGAATGAGTGCCCACAAAAATAGGCACTCAATGCTTTAACAGCTTTCATCTATCCCCTCAGATCGGACAAGGGCAAGGCTATCGCTATTAGTTTGAGTAGTTCTGAATCCAACAGCGACGGTAAGGAGTCGCAAGGACCTTAGATGGGAGCAATGCATTTATTGAATACCATACGAGGTCAAGTGGGGGAGAACACGAAGACAAGGCTACAAAAAGCAGGAAGTAGTGAGCTGATGTACATAGACATTAAGCTCAATGGCCAAACGACTCATGCAATGGTGGAACAGGCGCTACCCATAACTTTATTGCCGATCGAGAAGCAAAGCGACTTGGGTTGATCTTAGAGAAGAGCCCAAGCTGAATGAAGGCAGTGAACTCGGAGGCCAAGCAAATCTCCGGGGTGGCAAAGGGAGTCCCCATCAAGATCAGAACATGGAGCGGGAGCATGAACATGATGGTAGTGCCATTGGACAACTTCCAAGTGATCCTTGGAATGGAGTTTATGCACGCGACGAAGTTGGTGTTAATGTCATTCCTAAACTCCCTATGCATGATGGGGGGTGACGACCCCTGTGTAGCTCCCATCTCTCAGAGAGGAACCAAGGACCCCTAATAGATATCGACGTTACAACTGAAGAAGGGGGTGCGAAAAGGTGAATTAACATTTGTGGCTGCTATGAAGCTAGAGCCACTCGACGAGAAGGCTATTCATGAACCTGTTGCGGTGGTGAACGTCCCGAAAGAGTTCACTGACGTTATGCCACCCGAGTTGCCGAAAACTCTTCTGCCACACAGAGGCGTGGATCACAATATCGAGATGGAGCCAGGAGTGAAGCCTCCAGTGAGACCACCCTACCGCATGCCCCTGCCAAAGTTGGTAGAACTCAGAAAGCAGTTAGGTGAACTACTAAGCGATGGTCTCATTCGTAGTTCTAAAGCACCATTCGGAGCTCCAGTTCTCTTCTAGAAGAAATAAGATGGGACCCTCCGACTATGTGTCGATTATCGAGCCCTCAACAAAGTGACGATGAAGAATAAGTATCCCATCTCGCTCATCGCGGACTTATTCGACCAATTAGGCAACGCCAAGTATTTCTCAAAACTCGACCTTCGGTCGGGGTATTAGCAGGTGCGCATTGCTGAAGGCGACGAAGCGAAGACTACCTGTTTGACCAGGTATGGAGCATTTAAGTTATTAATGATGTCTTTTGGCTTAACCAACGCTCTAGCCACGTTCTGCACTCTCATGAACCAGCTATTTAAAGAGTATTTGGATAAGTTTGTGGTCATCTACTTGGACGATATCATCATCTATAGTCAAACGCTCGTGGAGCATGTCAAGCACCTTCGGGCAATTTTCAAGGTTATCAGGGAGAACACTTTGTTCATGAAAAAAGAGAAATTCTACTTTGCTCAAATGGAGATCTTATTCTTGGGGCATCGAATTGGTGATGGCTCCATTCGAATGGACAAATCGAAAGTGCAAGCGGTTGTGGAATAATGAACTCCAAAGAAGATGCCAGAGTTGAGATCCTTCCTTGGTTTCGTCAACTACTATCGACGCTTCATAGCGGGGTATTCAAAGCGTGTGACTCTACTGATGGAGTTGCTGAAGAAGGAGCAGCCTTGGAGGTGGTCTGATAAATGTGAAATTGTATTCCAAGATCTGAAGGCTGCTATATTGAAAGAACCAGTGCTCAAATTATCAGACTATGGGGAGCTATTTGAAGTCTATATAGATGCTTTAGACTTCATTATTGGGGGAGTACTCATGCAGAAGGGTCATCCATTGGCCTACGAGAGCCAAAAACTCAATAAGACCAAGCGACGGTATCCGGTGCGCAAGAAGGAGATGACAGCGGTGATCCACTGTCTACGAGTTTGGCGACACTACCTTCTTGGATCGCGATTTGTACTGAGGACAGACAACATCGCTTTAAGCTATTTCCAAACTCAAAAGAAACTCTCCCCAAAGCAAGCACGATGGCAAGACTTCCTTGTTGAATTTGATATAGCAATGGAGTACAAGCCCGGAAAGGCAAATGTCGTGGCTGATGCATTGAGTCGGAAAGTGGAGCGTGTGAATGCCGTACAATTGGAGGGCAGAGGCCAAACAAGTCAGTTGCACTCCAACTTCCTTTCCAGGATCAGGGATGGACTGTATAGTGATCCCCAGGCAGTAGCCCTGATGCAGCTCATTAAAGAAGGCAAGGCATAACAGTTTTGGGTCTAGGAGGGACTCGTTTACATAAAAGGGAATAGGGTTTATATTTCTCGAGTGGACAATTTGAGGTATGAAATCTTAAGAGAGCGTCACGATTCCCTTTAGGCTGGACACCCAAGCATTCACCAAATCTTGGCTCTCGTGGAGAGGGCCTTCTATTGGCCGAAGATGGAGACTGATATAGAGGAATATGTTCGAATGTGCCTCACTTGCCAACAAGACAAGGTAGAGCAACGAAAGTTGGTGGGACTTTTAGAGTCGTTGCCCGTACTAGAAAGGTCGTGGGAGAGCATTTCTTTAGACTTTATATCAATCTTGCCAGCAGTAGGGAGACTCAGATCGATACTTGTGGTGGTCAATCGATTTTCAAAGTATGCAACTTTCATTGCTGCTCCCCTACACTGTTCAGCAAAGGAGGCGGCCAAGCTGATGATGAAGGATGTGGTGAAGTATTGGGGAGTCCCGCATAATATCATCAATGATCGAAACGCTCGGTTCCTGGGATGATTCTGGACCGAGCTATTCAAATTATTGAGGTTGAAGTTATACTTCTCCACAAGCCTCCACCCCCAGACGGAAAACCGAAAGGATAAACTCGCGCCTAAAGCAATATCTTCGACATTACATGAGTGCCAACCAACATATCATTATAGGACAACAACCGTCAACTCCTCACAACATGACAATCGGGTATACTGGGAGTCATCCGTCAACCTACCACTTCGCAAAGGAGTGGCACCGAAATGCAGATATTGCGCGGGCTTACTTGGAGAAGGCGGCCAAAATGATGAAGAAGTGGGTGAACTTGGGAAGGCGACCGCAAGAGTTCAAGGTCGACGATTTGATTTTAGTAAAGTTCCAACCAGCATCACTCCAATTCTTTAGGGACAAAGTATACAAAGAATTGATGCGCAAGTATGAAGGGCCCTTCCTAATTATCAGTAGGGTGGGTAACGTCTCTTACAAGTTACAACTGCCGACGTGGTTCAAAATTCACAATGTTCTTCATGCCAACAACATAAAAGCCTACCACTCGGGTCTGCAAGATGCTTCCTGAAATGTTCCAACTCGGCTACCCCCCACTAGAGCCTTATACGAGAAGCGAGTTGAAACCATTTTAGCAGATCGCAAGATAAAGCTACCCATTGGAGCTGAGCAGACTGAATACTTGGTGAAGTGCTGAAAACTTCCCTGAACTGAAGCCAGTTGAGAGCCCAAAGACACCCTACAACATGAAGAAGCAATCATCAACAACTACCAATAAGCGTCGATGAGGGTGTCAACAGTTTAAGTGGGGGAGAATGTCACGAACGATCATCACGCACCTGCAACAACTCTGTTCAACGAACCATTCGTCACTTTTGTTTATATGTATCGTTGTTTGGCAACATATTTTGGCTTAGTTTTATGTCCTTTTGCTTCTAAAAATGTATGTTCGAACAAGTTATAGTGCTATAGTGCGACCGCTCACCGAATCGAGCAAAATAACCCAAAACAACTCCATTTTCGTGTGCCATGGGTTGTTTTCTGCAACCTGCTATTGTACGCTAAACGTCAGCCATCTCAACACCCTGGAACCACCCGAGTGGCACCATAGGGGATGGCGCTTCGATATAGTGTTGGGCGTTGAATAATCTTTCACAAGTTCGCACGTTACCTTGACGGGAACTTATTGTCGCACCCGACACCTAGTGAGCAGCTGTTTGTGGACTTGCAACTTATTCGTTCAACCTTCTAAAGTCCGTGTTTTCCTCCTCTCTCTCTTTTCTCTTGTGCATGCAAGCTGCTCGCTGAATTACTTATAAAGCTTCCCCTTTTTGCGAGACGTCGGGACTTGTCCGTCGCTCGTTCTTCGAACTAATCAACATTCTCTTTTATAGGTCCTTCGGGACCTGCGAGAGGTTGCAAGTGGGCTGATCTTTATGGATGTATATCGTAAAGGCGAGACACGACTTAGGCAACGCAAGTTAAGTTCAAGTCTTTGCCGTAATGGTACCTCACGACTTAGACAATTCCAGTTAAGTTCATGACAAATCGTCGGTAGGAGCGATCACGGTAATAAGTTGTGAGGAGGCAAAGCGATTGTGACATCATCGTCTGCACTAGAAAGAAGGTTGTTAAAATACCCTACATTTGATGGTTGGGGTTGCTCGTGCACATCGCCGTGTCCCATCCACCTCAGCAAATGCCACTCGACGGAAGCACTCGTCATGAACAATAATTGACCATTAAATTTGTCAGGAAAAAATATCATTGACACTCACGTCAGGTCGATGTTGTTCAAACTCTTTTACTAATTGATCAAATAAACTAATCGAGAGTGGCTTCAGATGATCATATCATTCTCATGTTAGATTTTGTAATATGATAAGAAAAATATGACATATTAGAATATTTGTTATATTATATTTTATGATATATAATGACATATGAGCATGCAAGGTTACCAAATATCTAATTAAAAGAAAGGAGACAACTCGTAATCATTTGTATTGAACTTATCTCTCCTGTCGACTTGATTATCACATGCATGCCACATGTTTGATTATCAAAAACTCTTAATCATTTAGATCGGAGGTAGCAGTCTCATGTCGTTAGTTATTCATATTTAACCGGCACCATCTTTGGTGACCTAATAAACAAGACTCCATGTCAACCAACACATGAATGGTCTGACAGTATCACAGATACGGTTTTGGATCATATCTAGAGTAGTTAACTTCACATGGATGCGCGGATTTTTCGTGGACGACCGTATGCTCGCACTAAATATTCTCCTCGTTCTCATAAGCTTAATCTTATTTCTGTTATGCCTCACAAGCTGCACATGTGATGCTAAACGAAGTACCGAAATCCCTTCAATCTAATCTTATAGCGGAATAAATAAATAAAACTCGATCGTCTGATTTCACAGTAAAAGAATCTCCTCTTCTCCGCTATGAACATTTTCTCACATACATTCTTCACCACCCCATTCAACTGTTCCTCGGAAGTGACAACTAAAGCTATACTATAAAGTGCACGAAGTGAATCCATGTTGGAGAAGGCGAAAGCTTCAGCTGCTGTCGGACCTGTTGTAGAGCTTAATCCTCCTGCTGATCTCCTTCTCCAACTCCTCCGTGCCTCCGACCTCCTCCAACTCCTGCAATCACCAAAAAGAAATGGGGTTACGTCTCTGGAATCGGCAGCGCGGTCCCAACTCAGTATTTGTCGGCATCACCTTGGGTCCCAGGAACAGCCCATACGGCACCCCCTCGAATTTGTCCATGTGGTGGATCTGTACGAAGTAACCACACACACACATACAAGATGTGATATATACGACATTGGTCCACATGGTTGCTATTAATATAAGAGGCTCAGCCGTCTTGGGGCCAGGCTCTCGACGGCGCCGGCGGTCGGTGGTACCTGATGGGCGGCGGCTACCCGGCGGAAGTAGGGGACGTTGGCGATGGGTCCCACGGGGAACCTTCGATGGACCAGCCCGTCGTGGACGAACATGTAGGCCATGCCGAAGAGCGTAATCCCCAAGCCCTGTAGGATTCAGCCACGTGGAGTTCGTATCAACCGAGGATAAACGAGACAGAGAGAGGGAGGTGGGGGTTGGAGCTTGCGGCGCCGAAACAGAGGCCGGGGAGGAGGCCGCCGTTGAAGAAGCCGTAGGCCATGAGGGAGATGGCGGGGACGGCGTTGATGATGGCGAAGACGTCGTTGAGCTCGAAGGGGCCGTCGCGCGGACGGTGGTGTGACTCGTGCATGTGCCAGAGCGAAGCGTGCCACAGCGCCCGGTGCGCCCACCGCGCCCAGAACTCCATCCCCACCTGCAACCCACGCAACGAAATCAAATCTCGTTGCTCGATGAATATAGTGTACAACAATCCAGTGTAGACGACTCTGTTGTTTATATGATTCATCCGCATTACTCCGACCAAGAATAGGAGAAGAAGAACAGAGAGAATAAGACGTACCGCCGCGCCCACAGAGAGAGCGAACGTCCCGAACATCTCCGTCAGCGGAATCTGTCCTCCCTGCGGCGCAGATTGATATGGCTATCATTGATTTATGTAAATAAGACGGACCATTTTGCCGGATTAAATAACAGAGATATGGGCCGGCCACCGACCTCCATTTGCCACGAGAAACGGTAATAGACGGCGGCGACGGCCATAGATGTGATGCCGAGGCTGGACATCACCGCCGCTATCAGGTACGTCCGTCTCTCCTCCTGCTTCCTTGCCGCCCTCTCCTCCGTGCGACGATTCCACGAGATCCGGATCTCCTCCGTTCCCTCCATCTCCCCCTCCTCCTCGCCCTCGCTGGCATCTTCCATCCAAGTATACCCCGCGTTCTTCTTCTGCTCCTTACTTACCTCCTTCAGCACAAAGCAGACAGCAGTCGGTCGCCGCAGCCACGGCTGCAGCGCTGAAGCCCTACCGAAGGGGGGGCGAACAGGGAATGGGCGGAAGTGGAGAGAGCAGTCGTCCGCGGCTCTTGGAGGCAGGGACAGGTCCCGGGGGAAACGGCACGAAGTTAGCGTCGTCGCGGCTGCCGCCATGGGCTCCTAACTCCAGCGAATGGAGGATGCCCTCCTCTTCTGTTAATCCCTGCTGATGATTAAAAGGCCACTCGACGGAAAGAAGCAGAGGGAGGCAGGTCGTGCGGTCTCTCTCCAACGAGTTGTCACGGCGACGCGTGAGAGGGGGGTCAACGAACGCGTGTGTGCAGTTTCCGGTGGAGCGGACGGAGACGCACCACTGCGCTCTCCAGCGTTTAAATTGAACCTCCTCACCAAACTGCCACAGCGCCAGTTCCCTATTTGCGGGAATGCCACCGTGGCCGTCGTTTTCCAGTGTTGATGGTGATGATGATAAAACGTGGAGCTACTGCCCACTGCAAGCAATGAATGCCTAACACGTATCCCTTTCTTATCATCTCGTCATTCTTGCAAAGAGTAGTCTGCGGGAGATCGTTTACGTGATCCACAGTCATGCTCACTGGCGTGCGGTGTGATGGACGGAGACGCACCTCTGCAAGTCGGGTCTCCTCACCTTATGGCGCCTGTTTTCTGTTTGCGGGAATGCGACCGTGACTCGCTCCTAACTGATGACCATGATGATGATTAGGCGTACATAAATAAATGTGGTGCCATTCCAAGCAATGAGTGCCTAACACGTATCTTTAGTGCCAACGAGACTAACTGTAGTTAGTGGCTGGTCAGTGATCGGTGAGCCTAACCCAAAGGCTACAGCCACTAACTACAGTTAGTCTAATCAAAAAGTCCGGTCGTATTATATTGGTATAAGGTTGGGTTAGGCTCACCGATCACCGACCAGCCAATAGTAGGATCGTATGCCAGCGTCCTTTCCACGTAACCTATGAATTGACCACAGAAATAGACAGGGAAGGGGTGAGTGGTGAGAGTCTAGTGAGCCACAGTCAGTTGATGTGGATCCAACGAGGACGAGGAAGAGGCCGAGGACGACCGAGGAGAATGCAGCAGAGAGGTGTTCGTGACAGCAGGAGAAACGGACTTCCGCCTTCGTGCTTTGAATCCCGTTCTCATGCTTCGGTCAATTGTGGGCTTTACTTGGTGAGGGAACGCCACACGTTAACGCCTCCCCTCCTCTTCTCCTGCACCCCTCCACTCGATCCCCTCCTCAGCTCGAAGTCTTCTCTCCTCATCGCAGGAACGGTCGGGTTCGAATTGACAGCGCCACAGTTGCTCGATCGATTCGCTATTGCCTTCAAACGGGTCGCGTTGGCACGTAGCCAATGAGGTTGCGAGTATTGTGTTGGTCGTAGAAGGCCCTATTGGATGGCTCTGATTCTGTTCAGGAGAAGCTTTTTGTTGTCTTGGCCGGAGCGATAAGAAGTGATAGTGGAAGCCATTTACACCACAAGGTGGACGGAACTGTACCACGTCGATCTCTGGGTGAAGTCGGAGGAGTCTGGATCGTTAGGTTAGGGGCAGCTCAACGTGTGAAGCTGTACCACAGTTTCCCCACACACGAAAGCTATAAGGAGTGGCATCTCTGTAGCCATGGTACATGCATGGACCATGGACCAAATAGTTATTAACTTATATCATTGTATAAGCTTTTATATATATATATATAATTAGGTTTGTATGGTGCCACGAAATTAAATTAGTACTACAACTTAGGTGAGTTGAGTTAAGCTTTTAACCCAAACCCAACTTCGAGTTGGGTTTTGCCCAACTCAAATCAAGGTTGGACTAATGGTTGATTGAGATAAGTTCCGAGGTTGTATATTTGTATGTATTTTATCTGGTAACATTCACATCGTAAAGTAGTTTTTTATGATTAATTAGCCTAATGTTTTTTTTATACTGTTTATTTTATAATGATTAAAAAAACTATAATATAATTTGGGTAGATTCTTGAAAAAAGTTTTTAGTTTTCAAAAAATCCAACTCTATCATTCTTTCATAATAGATGATTTTACCCCTACCTCTGTCTTATCGATCATCGTTTCTACCTTCATCTGTGGTTGTCTCTGCACGTAGGTCCGTAGTTGCCTCCACCTCACTATTCCCACACCCACCACTTGTCAACCTAACCTCGCCATCCCTGTCGTCATCTTGGCAAGCAATTGCAGACGATGACGAGGGCGCACGGCCCCCTCATCCTCATCTCGTCACTTCCATCATCCCCATTGTTAATTTGGCAAAGGGGGTCGTTAGAGAGGATAATGGTGCATCAGGAGTAGAGGTAACAAGAGGCAGATGAGGGATGCATGGAGACAATCAAGGCCCCACACGAAGTCAACCGAGGTCAATGGTGATAATCGATGAGGCGGAGGCAATGGATAAAATCATCTTTTAGGAAATAATGGATATAATTTCTCAAAACTAAGAGCTTTTATAAACTTTAATATTAAAATACTCTCAAAATCATAGATTAAAATGGGTTTGATTTATGACTTGGAGATTCTTTATTGTATTTATCGCATAATTATTAACATCGACCATCTTGTTTAGTTTGAATACTCGAGCGTCAATAAGCACATAATAGTGATTTCACTCGTCTATGTTTCAAAAAGCTTTGACGGACAAACAAAATTTGAAACGACAGATCAAACACTGGAGATTACGCAGATTCACATTCACAAAACTCCCAAATGCCCAGAAAGTGTAATGACTAATGAGAAAGATTCTCACGGTAATCAGCTGCATAGATAGAACATTATACTGTGGTCACAGAATGGAAGCATAAAAGAAGAAATATTTATATAGGTGCATAGATTAAAACTCTCTGTTTCCAGATTGAAGGACAGCATTGAGACACTGAGAAACCCGGTGGAAGTCTAGGCAGGTCAATTTACCAATCAGAGTTACTAATGAACAATATGATCTCGACGATGAATTAAGATAGTCGGAACCAACTATCTTAAAAGGGGAACGATAAATAGTGGACCGGGACAGCTCAATCTCATGTGAGCATACATGTACACATTTATGCATCAAGGTGTACTAAAACATGAATGAGTCAGATATATAGGTCAGAAACAGCGGAAACCAATGGTGAAGAAACCACATGAAGAAAACGTAGATCTTGGAATTCGACTGATGTGCACCACCAACTTGTAGCAGTTAGCAGGGATGGTGAATGCTGATGCTCCCTTTTGAAACTCTGCATGTAAATTTATAGATAGTCATCATGGTACGGTTCGTTAAAAGATCGACTGCTCTCCCATGTTGCTCTTCCGAAGATGAGAGACGCGATAGTGAAAGTGTTGGATTTGGGAATAGCACAGACCTTCTTGTACAAGTCAATACCACCTGGTCCTGTGGTCACGCCTGCTCAAGCTTCCTTCTTCCATTGGGTTGTATCTGCCTGATGATTGACTGGCAGATGAATCCCGGTCTAGTTTGCATTCCTGAGCAGGTGATGAGAAAGGGTCAGCTGGTGCAACAAGTATACACATAATGACCGTATGCATTAGCCTTTGAGTATGGATAAGATTGACGTACTTCACGGACTAGCAAGTCATCCATTTCGAGCATATGGATCACATGCCCCATTTTAGGCCGTTTATGCGCGTCAGGGTCGACACATCGGATGGCCACCAGAAGAGCCCTTTTGAATGCTTTTGGAGATGGCTTCTTGGGCATCCTAGGATCCACCACTTCCTCGGACTTTCTATCCCCAATCATGGTCTTTAACCAGTCAACCAAATTCACCTGAAAAAGATGACATTATTCATTATATATAGCATAGTTATTTCAAATATGTTGAACTTCTTTTTCTATCAACATAAGAAAATTTCATTGAGAAATCATGTTCTGTGGGAGAAAGGCAACCTCTCCAGGACGTCTTGTGTAATCGACGGGTGCCCTTCCTGATATAATTTCCATGATAAGGACTCCAAAGCTATAGATATCACTCCTCTCATTCAGCATGCCAGTGCTAGCATATTCTGGTGCCACATAGCTGCAATTAACAACAAACTTAAGAGTCACAATGATCTTCTATGCAAGACAACAGGCTTCAGTATAGAAAAATGCTCAAACTCACCCAAAAGTCCCCATAACACGGGTCGTCACATAACTCCTTTCAGAGCATAGGAGTTTCGCAAGCCCAAAATCTGAGACTTTAGGATTCCAGTGTTGATCAAGTAGAATATTACTAGCTTTGACATCACGGTGAACAACCTTTGGTTCAAGCCCCTCATGAAGATAGGCCAAGCTGTGACAATCATTACCAAATTTAGATCTTAGTTGTACCATCTCATCGATAAAAGTAGATATGTTACGTTCCCAATAGCATCGAAACAAATTAGTATTTCTAAGAAATCAGTACATTTCATAATACAAAAAAAAAAAAAAACTGCAGCCATTTTTTCTACCGAACCTGTTTATGGCCATTAAGAATTTTTGTTAGGGAAGGGGTTATGTTTGGTATCAACTGGTTCCTTCTATCCTTGTTTCGCTGGAAATAGGACCCGGGAAAGGGCAGGACACCTGAATAAATGGATTATAACAACATAATCCTAATAGATTTGGACTAAGGATAAGAAATCAGATAAAATAGCTTGCAAGAACTTGAACATGTCCAGCAAGTCAGATGTCTAAAAATCAAGGATCTTCACCACTAATTGAATAGGCCTAGATGGTTGCCATGTTACTCTATAAATGTTTTAAGTGCAGTTAAACTAAAATTGAATTATCAGATCTGAATTCCGGAAATGCCTTCAGTCAGAAAATTACAAAAACTATTTCTAGAGCTGAATTCCATAAATGCCTTCAGATCTGACAATGTCATGATCAGATTGCCAGTTTGATGCTCATTTGAGTGGTAAGCTACAAACAGGAGTGAATATAGAATATTCCAAAAACTATTTCTGGGCTGACTTCCATAAATGCCTTCAGATCTGACAATGTCATGATCGGATTGTGAGATTGATTCTTCACTTGGGTGATTCTTATGCTTACATCAACAAGATATTATTTCTTAAACACTTCAATAAAAGCTCCTTTCACAGAGTAGCAAGATCAATACATTTTCCATGATACAAATTGTATACTTCCTGTAAAGAATCCAATGAAAAAAGACAAGAAGTTGCTAACCACCTACTCCATATATGAGAGAGAGAGAGAGAGAGAGAGAGAGAGAGAGAGAGAGAGGATGGGAAAACATACCCTTTTGCAGTTCCAAGAATTATGTTCATCCTGATATCCCAAGTCAGAGGACTGACTTCTCCAACATCTCCATGAAGCCACTGTTCCAGATTACCATTGTCTACATACTCATAAACAAGCATCCTAGCCAAAACAAAAGTATGTAGATTAGCATGTCATTCCTTACGCATCCTACCCTATGCATTTAGCTGAATCGCAGCAAGAAACTTCACAGTCAATCAACACACTGACTGGAGTACCTATATGCCCCCTCAGCGCAGTAACCAAGCAATCTAACTAGATTCTTGTGCCGGGCACGCCCAATTGCCTCAACTTCGACTTTAAATTCCCTCTCTGCTTGGCCCCTGATTAAAAAAGATTAAAGAAGGAGAAAAAATGAGTAGAGTTTTCTTGTAATTATTTTAATATACTTACAATACAGATCATGATCTAATGCTCTCGGCTCACAGGTGAAGCTACAATCTAAGCAACATTTTTTCAAGAAGAATCAAATCCGCAAGTGAATTGGAAGCACACTCCGATCTTCGACTGAGTGCCGACCAAGAAAGTAGATTAAACATCTAAAACACAAACAATTTTAGGATGGAATCACAGCATGAAAGTAAAAGAGGTGCAAATTTCATCATGATGCAATCTATGACTCGAGCAATTGACCGATCTATCATTTGGGAATCGAGCACGCACCTATTGTTGAGCAAGTTCTTCACGGCGACCGTGGTGTTGTCCCCCAAAACTCCGCGGTACACGATACCGTACCCACCCTCCCCGATCACGTTCTCCTCAGCCAGCCCACCCGTGGCCTCCTCCAGCTCCCGCAGCGTGTACCAATGCCCCCACCCCAGATGCGACACCTCTGGCGGGCCACCGCCGCCCACATTGGACGAGGGCGTGCCACTGGTCTCTCCGCTGGCGGTCCCCGTCGTGGACGAGGACGGCGGCGCCAACGGGTAACGCGGGTGGCTGTTGTGCTTGTGGTGGTCGGCACTGCCGATGTGGATCCGCACATCATCGGCGGCGGCGGTGTCAGCGGTGGCCGATTGGTGATGGCGGATCTCGGGGATGTCCTTGGAAACCGGTGGGGAAGGGTCCTGGAGGTGGATCTTGAGGGACTTCTGCGGCTTCTTGCTCGGGGAGGAGGAAAGGGTGCGGCGGCGGCGGCAGGCGAGGCAGAGGGATAGGAGGAATAGGACGAGGACGAAAGCGGCGCCGACGCAGATTCCAATCACCACCCACAACCTGAGTCCGAAGATGGACGTCTTCTTCGACAACTCGCTGTTGAAGAATCCCCCACGCCAAAACGACATCTCTCTCTCTCTCTCTCTCTCTCTCTCTTCCTCGAACAACTCGCTACAATCTAATATATATATGTATAGAATGTCCGTCTCTCGGTAAAAGAATCAGACCGAATTGAGGAAGAGAAGAGGACGAGCAGGAAATGAGTGCGAATAGAGAGAGAGAGAGAGGGGGAGAGAGGTGATTGATGTTATTACAGTACAGAAGACTATTAATTAGTGGGTTGATGAAGGGGATAATCGAGTCTTGTGAGAGCGGAGAGATAGAGAAGCAGCGCGGCCGGCCATTGCCACCGAGAAGAGGATGTGGCACACGTGACGGCGGAAGCGCAGTAAGAGAGCGAATGACGTGTGTCAAAAAAGGTCTACGACTATATCGGTGTTTTATGTAACGGCTACCAGAAAACGTTTTTGGAATCGATGTGTTTCTAACAAGAGATACTGTTTTCAAGTATAACAAACGATATTAAACGAATTGCCCTAAAACTTAGATTATGTAACGCTTTCGATTGCACATTGAGTGTGATCAACAATAGAAGATGTACAAAATTCTGGTGCTGACATTAATGCTTCCAAATATAAACAATTCGAAAAATGTGTATGTACGAGTGTATTCATGTTATAAACTATACTCAGGCATCTGCTCATTGAAGGGGAAAATTGCTGCAGATCTGCGAAATCTGGAATGAGAGGATGGATCGAGGATTCTCCTTTCTTACGAGATTACCAGTGCTCTTGCAGTTCTTGACTGATTAGAATAAAGTGCTCTCCCACCAGTTGGTTTGATGCTGCAGGAGGAAGGGAAGTATCAAAGAAAAGATACTCCTGTCCAGCTTTGTAGTTAAAGAGTATTGAGAAGGAAGAATCTGGTCAAGCTCACTGGATAGTGTCGCTGCCTCTGCTGCTGCTGACTTCTCTGTTACTTTGTCGTGGAAGTTCTCTCTTTTTAGATTGCTTATTTTGTGACTTTGGGATTTGTATGTTATAATATCATATAATATATATATATATATATATTAGATATAAAATATAAATATGAAATTATAGTTATAAAGTATAATTTCATATTTATATTTTGAGAGTTTGGGATTTGGATCTAATAAGTATTTTAGATATATAAAATAGTCAATGGAAATTCCACACCAAAGATGCGTGGACTCGGTCAGTCCTGCAAACAGTTGTCACGCGTGTTTCGGGTCACTGCACCATTTGAAATCCTTGGCGTTCTGCGTCCCGTTTCAAAGACGTCTTCCACAAGACCACCATGTGACTTCAAAAGTAGGTTCGTCACCGATGGAATTCACGGAGCTGCCAAGAGTGCGATGCACGCCATAGCAACGATCTGGAAGGCAGCACTGCACACTCTAACCTCCCCTGTTTCTCCACATTCAAAGAAGAGAAAGCTGAAGACATGAATGATTCGTCTCTTTATTTCTCCTTCAATCAACTCGATGGTTGTGAAGATTATGCTTTGGCTTGGAATTGGAACCACCGGTGCCATTCTTTTATTCGTCACTATTGGGAAGTAATAGAGTCTGGGTCATCAAAACACGTCAAGGACGACGACGACCGATCAAAGGCTTCTCGAATCACGCTCCATTAACCAGTAGGCAAATGTTCTCGTATCCATTTGCGTCAGCCACCAATTGGACTCCACCTGGAGGACCATGTAACCTGTTCAACCTCTGCTTCATGAATAAAAGGGCAGGCACCATAGACGCACCTCAAGGAAAGAAAGAGCAGTTGATCGCAGATCTCCTCTTCGCTTTGTTCTGCCAACTCTCCTGTAAGCCATGTTAAAGGTCAGTTCAGTGGCTGCACCCCCAGCCTCCAAGACCCTCTGGTTTCCAGGCACCAGAATGGAAGGCTTTGCAGTGGTTCCTCCATCTAAGAGAACGGCAGAGATAGCCAAGAGCCGGGAAGAGCTCCTCCGTCTCTTGCATGATCTCCCGGAGTGCGAGTACGAGCTCTCCCTCACCGATCTCATCGAGAAAGGACCGGTCGCTGCTGATTCAACCACTGCAGAGAGTAGCCCGTCCTTGGAGGAAGGCAAATCGGATCAGGCATCATTGGCGAAGAAGAGGAAGCAGGACATGAACAGGAGCAACAAGCGTAGTTTTCGCAGCCATAGCGATGGTGTGCTTTTGAGGTTTTACGTGCCGGCTTCCTTGACGCGAAGCCTTACCACGCCACGGACGAGCCGCGGACGTCGGTGCAAATCCACAAACGAAAGCAACGAGAGGTAATCTAATCATAATGAAATCTAGTAATTTTGGATCCTTAAACGAAGTTAATAGGAAGTGAAAGATATCAATCTTTTGAGTAACTCAATGAAGTGTTTGTTCTGATTGTTGCAGAGATGGAGAAGTAATCCCATTCGGATGTTGGTCGGCTTTATGGAATAGGAGGGGGAAGTCGAGCAGGAAGGCGCTGGAAAGAATGAACTGAACACGAGTCGGTGCTGATGGAATAATGTCAATGCTTCGCCTTATAAATTTATGGATTAGATATTAAGACGCTATACTCGATTAACGTGTAATAACGAATGTACATAAATAGTTCCACAGCTCAACCTGCCTCTTAGTTGGGCCATCAACTCGTCCGTCTGCTGCTCATTCATTTATTTAATTATCAATTTTGTTTTCTCATGGGTAATTTCGTATGTTTCAATGTATTAATGATGGAAGAAGCAATAAGCATCTGTTGTCTTGTCGTGTGTCATGTGGACTACAGTAATTTTCCAGGGAAGGGTAGATGATTATCCATACAATCGGCTGCAAAAGCTGAAAATAACATTCTACTGACCAGATTTATGATCGTATTTGATTCCGCCGTTGATGCAAGAAAGGTAGTCGATGCATCGACGGAGGAAGAGTTCTCAGCACCGAGTTCAGACCCATCACGTTCATGAGACGTACGTCGCAGGAAAGACCCATTGGCCCATTAATGAAGGAACCTTTCGATGCTTCCACTGGAAACCGGTTGCATTGATGTGTGGTAGGTGAACTGATCGCGAGAGCTCACTTACATTTGGCCGAGGGAGCAAACCTTAGCGAAGCTTAGCATCCCTTCCACAGCTCCATGCTTCCAGCTCGCATTTGCACTCTAAAAGTCCATCGGGAAGCGTGAAATCACAAGACAGCACCTAAAAGTCAACTAAACCTACGTCGTGCAGATAAGCGTCGCCACCAGAGCATTGGCGTGTTGAAGGGTCGATTGAAACTAGTGTCGTTCTGTGGAGACCAAGATGTTGAATTCGTTTGTCCTGTCTGCTAAGGAGTTGTGTCTTCTATTTTATGTAAACTAATCTCTGAATTTTATGAGCAAAACCAAAGATCGAATGAGATTTTAGGTAACTCGAGAGGTAATGGGGACTGGAAATCGAGTTTAAAAACGTCATATAACGCATAAAGATAAGGCAAGAGGAGTTGTACAGATGGATGGATGTAGCTTTTGGTTGTGGCTCTGCTTCTGCATCTCAGAAATGCCGGCGAGGTGGAAGCCCGGAGTAGCCATGGCGGAGAAGATCGGGGGTCTGCTCGTACCCGGAGAACACGTCGTCCCATATCTCGGCGAACGCACGGAGGATGGTGCGATGGTGCCGCTGGGAATTGAGCGCAAGAAAACGGCGGAGCAGCTCCCTCAACTCCGCACCATCCACGATTTCCTTCTCGACGATCATATGCAGCATCGACCGCCGAAACTCCCCGAGCGGGTCCTCCGTCTCCTTCACCACCACGATGCTGTCCTCCAGTCCTTGCCCTCCTTGGCCGCTGCTCCACCGATTCCCCTTCTTCTCATCTCTTTTGCCATCGATGGACAGGGGAGCGTGGCTCCCGCAAGCGATCACGCTCTGCTCCAATTCGTTGAGTTGGCGTAGAAGCTCCGAAAAGCTCGGCGTGCTCGTGGATCTCTCCATCTTCACCTCCACATCCTCCTCCTCGTAGAAAGAGGAGGATCCGGAGGTGGGGGTGATGGTATCCGCAGAAGAGAATTCCGCGACCCTGCGCGCCGGTGGCAGAGTCGACGTAGATTTGCTGCCGAAGCTGCCTAACACCGAGACCGATTTGGAGTCGGTACAGCCACAGCCAAGGGACAAAAATGAGCTGCTTCTCCTCTTCCGCGCACCGGTGCTCATCCTGCCCCTCTTCCTCTTCAAGCCCTCTATCAAAGCTGGTATCTGCCCAGCTGCCTTGTGGACTAAATTATCTCGCATCGCATCCACCTCTTATGGTCCCCCGCCCGACATGGACTGGCAATCGAGGGGTTAGATTTGGCTTACGCAGCACATGTACATGCTGGAATTAGGTCAAGTTGGTGGGAGACGATGGTTAGCTGCAGCTATATATAATTCTTCTGCCTCGGAGATCGATTCAGCCACCATTTCAGGCTCGAGAATTTAGTCCACTTGTATGCTTCCGGGACTTCGCATGCTGGGAGACTACTGTGGAAGGGATCAAAGTCAGCATTGAGTGCAGACAAAAGATCGACCGTAGAGGAATATTTTAGCCTCTGACAGCTAGGGCATGATCAAGGTGATGGGCATGTAGCAACGCCCGAAGATGAAGAAGATGCCTGCTTCGGGGATTAGAAGAACGAAGAACCAGAAGGTCTTCCCTATTTGAAGTTTTGCTTGCAGTGATGAGATCCGACGCCAATGGTGGAAGTATTGACTCAGGTGGCTTGTCATTAATGAGCCCACGGAAAGAGTCATAGACAAGGATGTCTATATAGTCGAGTATGCTGTGTCCATCCGCAAGCAACATTAGTAGCCTCACTTGCTCTCTCTCTCTCTCTCTCTCTCTCTCTCTCTCTCTTACGTAACTGTTAGAAATGAAAGGTCCGAACAAGACTTCTCAGTTTTAAGCCTTTCTCACATAATGCCTTTTTTTCATTTAATTTTCTAATATATATTTTTAAATAACAAGCTCGTATGTATATATATTAAGATCGATAAGTATTTAAGATTCCTAAAATTAATATTTTATGAGGATAAAAAGTCTTGATATAAGAAAATGTCTTGTGGAAATAATAAAAGTACAGATAATTAGGATTTGATTTTTTTATCCTGAGTTTCTCTAATGTGGTGTCTAAAAACAATAAAAAATATATAAATTTTTCAAGATTTGCTTGAGAGAATGTGCAGAAAAATTTATGTTCGAGTGAAGAAAACTAAAGTGTTTTATAATTGATCTCAGTTTTATCATTTAATTTTCTAATATATATTTTTAAATAACAAGCTCGTATGTATATATATTAAGATCGATAAGTATTTAAGATTCCTAAAATTAATATTTTATGAGGATAAAAAGTCTTGATATAAGAAAATGTCTTGTGGAAATAATAAAAGTACAGATAATTAGGATTTGATTTTTTTATCCTGAGTTTCTCTAATGTGGTGTCTAAAAACAATAAAAAATATATAAATTTTTCAAGATTTGCTTGAGAGAATGTGTAGAAAAATTTATGTTCGAGTGAAGAAAACTAAAGTGTTTTATAATTGATCTCAGTTTTATCATTTAATTTTCTAATATATATTTTTAAATAACAAGCTCGTATGTATATATATTAGGATCGATAAATATTTAAGATTCCTAAAATCAATATTTTATGAGAAAAAAAGTCTTGATATAAGAAAGAGCCTCGTGGGAAAAAAAGTTTCTCCGTATGATGTCTAAAAATAATAAAAAAAATACATAAATTTTTTAAGATTTTCTTGAGAGAATGTACAGAAAAATTTATATTCGAGTGAAGAAAACTAAAGGGTTTTATAATTGATCTCATTTTATTTCATCTTATTAAATTTATGAGAACCACATATATTTTTTGGTATGTTATTGATTTAGATCTTTGTATTTTTTTGTTGTTGAAGTTAATAAAATCTTCTCTCCCTTTCCCATGAAGTCTTTGATCCTTGCTTACCCTATAAGAACTCGAAAAGCCTGAACCAACTCGTCCGATCTAACTCGAATCGTAAGGCGAGTTAACCTCGAGCCCTTCTAGTTCTGGGCCCTCATTAAACAAAATATCTTCCTTAGGGTTTTGTAAGAACCGTGTAAATAATTAACAACACCCTAAACTCTAGCATGACTAATGTCATCATAGCAACTCTCTTCCAGAGATACAATTATTGCATGGCTTCCTCTAGTCATAAGAATCTACGTTATATATCATTTCATTCAAAGGTAGCACCTACTCGTTGAAAAGCCATCCCCTTTCGATTGTTGTGGCACAAACAAACACAGATCGAGTATCTAGTGATCCAAAAGCTTAACGTCTTATCGATGTTGCTCTTGCATTCATTCCCTCCTGTCTTCTCAGTCCTCTCGCAAACAACGAGCGCAGTGAGATCCCTCTCGTCTAACATTATTTTCACACGTTTTACATCTGTTTTTCCTGAAGCTTAAATATGAAGATAATAATAAGATTGAAATATAATCGGGTAAACAAAAATGTTGTGGGATTTGGTTCTCAGGACGGGGCCCACCATGATTCAAAACCATGTGCAGGTCTTAATACCTACCGCAGCGGTCGGGCCCGTAGCGGGCACGCGAGGGACAAAAGGGTAATCGCGACCTTCGTGGGCGAAGGCCTCCCTCTTGTTTCATGTTTCCAAGCTAAATTAATAGGAACGACCAACGAAGACGAGACTAGAGTTAGACATCCAACATATGATTTGGTCGGGGTTACCGAAGACTTATGGGCCAGCAGTATTACTTAGCTTTATGCAATCCCTTTTGTCCTCATTTTTCACTGTTTATTTTAGGTGTCCTTTTCTTTTTTTTATAAAATATCCTCGTCTTTTTCATAAGACACCCAATTTGGATCAATCCATAATAGGATGGATCAATTTAATTTTTTTTATTATTATTAGGAAAAAATATAGTTGAGTGCCACTTACATCAAAACTAAGATTGAGAGATGTTTCTCAACCCAATCCTTTTGATGCTCAATTTGATAGTCTGTAAATGTGGACTAGAATAGCCAAAATAAATCCTCTTTTTCTTTATGTTAAAGACGAATTTTTATATATGATTGTAAATAGTGTAATGGAAGCTTGCGATTCTCTTTCTCATCATGAATGGTAAGAAGAAAGCTTGTAATTTTCTTTCTCATCGTAAATAATAATAACAAGAAGAAATCTTACAATTATCTTTCTTAAATGGTAAGAAAGAAGCTTAGCCTTCTTTTCCTCTTTTGGTGTTAGACATGTGATTAGTCAAAAATATTTTCTTATCATTTTACTAGTCCAAAGCTTCCTTCTCATCATTTATGGCAAAAAAAAAAATTGTAAACTTTCTTCATTCAAGTATAAAAGCTCGCTTTTAATATAGAGAAAGATGATACTTCTTTTGACTATTCTCGTCTCTAGTAATCTCTCTTCACCTTAATTTTCATATAAATGACACTCAAATGCTCAATATTCTCATGTGGGAGACATCTCAAACAATCCTATAAGTCTAGACCACATCATCAATGACATTTACCCCTAATAATTATAGAACTTATAAAGATTTTCATAACATTGGGATCGACATAGAAGAAGCCTTCCTATTTATTTGTTCTTATTTCTAAATCAATAAGAATATTTAAAATGTTATTATTTTATATGAGTTGGTTTCTATTAGGTTTTGAGTTTAATAGTTTTACTTATAATATTTTTTAATAGACTTACTAAAGGGGTCAAAAATACTATAAGTTAGTTATTCTTATTCCCAAACTAATAAAGGTAATTATTTGAAAACTTATTTTTTAATATAAATTATTTTTTAATATATTTATAATGTTTAATTGATTGAGGTGACAAAAACACTATAAGCCTATTAAAAAATATTGTAACTAATAGCGTTGGGATGAAGAAACTGTGCTAAGCCATATCAGAAGTACTTTGATGATTATGAAAAGATAGGAACGCCTTTGGAAAATTTGAAAAGTCTACCTCTTGCGAAATAAAAAAAAAAACCAAAAAAAAATATTTTTTTGAAAAATCATCCATCCAAGTTAATACACATAAAGAAGTAAAATGTGGACTTATTGCTGTTGGTGTTATTAGTTATTGGAAAAGATGAGGGAACGTATGATGATGACCAACCGAACCTCCCATGTTTCGTCAGTTCATCTAATATTCTGTATAGTATCATCCCGAATATTTTGTTCCCGCGCCTCCTCACAAGATGTGGAAGCATTCAGCTAATATTCTGTATAATTATTTCATCAAATCAATAAGATGTCTCTTTGGGGTCATATGATGTGTGACATAATGTGGCATAATGTGGATTGTATAGTGATGATGAGCTTTGTCGACGCCCCTCTCAGCAGAAGGAATTATTTACATTTTTCGTCCCGATTCTAATGATTAAGATTGAATCGTTATGAAATAGGAAGTTATTCTATAAGATAGTTATGTTGAATCATCGATCATTATTCAATTTCGAAGACGATGTGCATCGGACCATTGAATATTATGATTATCATATAATGATACATGAGGGAACATATCATCTCATTGTGACACTAAATCGATGTCACAATGAGATAGTGTCATGGTCGTCCCATTAGATCCACAATATATTTAATTGGATGTAACGTATCATACCATCGGGTTATTCATATATCATCTTTATTTATCATATTATTGATAAACTCTTTACTAATCCAGATATATTTTGTCACAAAGAGTTCTCTCATCCAAATATATATTGAAGGACATATTTTGTCACCTATCGATGGTTGTACCAATGCACACATCCATCAAGCATAGCTTATGTGAGGGATTAGAGGTTTGTCTCAAATCAGGCTCGATAGAAGGGGACATCAAAATGGACTCAATATCTCATCATAAAGATACCTCGAAAGGATAGTAAATAAGATATAAACACTCTTTATTATAGATAAGAGATTATATTTTGTTCACTCCAAGATGAAAAAGACTGATGAAATTGAGAATGACTTAGATTGTATATGTATGTCATAATTACTCAAATTAAATTGAAAAACAATTGGATTCGATGGAACCTCGAATCACTTGGTCACCGGTCAAATCGATATATCAACCAATTAAACGGTTTAATAAGTATTTTATAATGTATAAAATAAATTAAAATATATATAGCATCAAATAAATAAATAAAATTGAAGTAATATTAAATATAAAAAGGTTGGCCAAGAAAAATAAAACCAATTAAAGGAAAATGAGTGGGCTAGAGGAAAAGCTTATCCGAGGAAGAGGAGTTATCGGTTCAGAAAGGTGATCGAAGCGAGCTAAATGAATAGAGGAAAAACAAGAATCGAGATGAGAAGAAATGTTAGAAGAGGAACACAAGAAAGAGAGAGAGAGAGAGAGTTTAAAAAGAACAAAAAAATAAAAAAGAAAAAAGAAAACAGTAGAGGGACGAAGAGGAGGGGACAATAGGATAATCATCCTTGATTTTAAGTTAATATAAATCTATTTGAAGGGTACTTAAGTAAACATAACTATAATACAAATCTGACATAATTTTAATTGATATGATTGGCTTATTCTAATTATTAAAAACTATGAATCATTCCATTTACTCTAAATCTTATTCAATGCGTCCTAAGGTTAAAAAGAACAACGATGGTGGTAGGTCAAAATGGCATGACTATGGTGCTACCGTGATCTAAGTGTGGAGTGTTCAATCGTTTGGGCTACCCAATGGGTGGTTAAGTCTTATTTGATCGCTTTTTTTTTTATTTTCTTTTAAATTTATTGAATTATACGTAAAATCAGTTTTAGAATGGATAATTTTGATTTCTCAAACCTAGGAATCAGAATTGAATAATTCCTAGTCGATTTTAGTTGGAATTGATGTAATTCGATTCCAATTTTGATCGGTTTAATTTTGGTTTGAATCGAACAGAATTATATGGTGGTACATCGGGGTGTACCTTCGCCATCACGCTGCGCAGCCCCTTTTTGTTGCAGCGAACGGGATGGGTCGTAATGCAACGCCTCCTTTCGTCTCAATGTCAAGGTGGAGTTGTTGCTTCATACAAATCCCTCTGTGTACCCTCCCGAGTAACGAAGTGGATGCAAAAGGTTTTGTCAATAGCACTTTTCCTTACCTCGTCTCACTTAAGACCGAAGGCATCCGTAATCCAATGCAAAAAGTTGTATGCTCGAGGGATGCTAGAGTTTACTTGGTATATGTCGAGGATAGATTCGACTAGACTTGTCTCGATAGTTTATGATTCCTATTAGGGTGAACAACTTTAAGCCGTGGTCTCGGGGGCCGACGCGGCTTGGTTCGAGCCCAGTTGATGAGGGGATCTTTTCGAGGTGGGCTTCGACGAACCGTCTGGGTGGTCGCGTGCCGTGTCGTTGGCTCCTCCTGGAGGTGGCCCCTCGCCGGGGGCTTGGTGAGAGGTCGTGGTCTTCGTACCTGCACAAAGGTCGGGTCGGAAGCTCGGCCCGACCCCTCCGACGATCAAGTTAGTTGACGTGGAGAGGGTTTTAGATGGAGAAGTAGAAGTTTCCGTCCCCCCCTCTTCGTTCAGAATGCGAGAGTATTTATAGGGGAGCTTGCTGTTTCCTGATGTGCCCGCTTGTAGGGGGCAGGTTGGTAGCGTCTGACATTGGTGTTGGCATGGCGTGCAGAACCGAGCTTGAGCAGGGCGTCAGTGTGCCTCGGTCGATGCCCCGGTCTGCGTTGACCTGGGGGTGTGAGGCTTTATTTAGGAAAGCTGACGTCACGTGAGTCTTGTCGCTATTTTTACCCTTATCATATTCCCCCCCGGAAAGAAGCTATGCGTCGGTTCTCGTACTGGGAGTCTGATGCATGGCTTTAGCTCTGAGATCGTCTGTTGGCTTGCCGTAGGGGGGCGCCAGGAATAGGAGGCCGAGGAGCACGACGCAGGCAGGTGAACCGCACAGGTGTGTCTCGGGAGCAGGGGGTCGAGGAGCACGACGTAGGCAGGCTAGCCGCGCAGGTGTGTCCTGGGAGCCGGGGGCTGAGGAGCATGACGCAGGCGGGCTGGTCGCGCAGGTGTGTCCCGGGAGCCGGAGGCCGAGGATGACGCAGGCGGGTAAACCGCCCAGGTGTGTCTCAGGAGCAGGGGGCCGAGGAGCACGACGGAGGCGGGCTGGCCGCGCAGGTGTGGTCTCGGGCATCGTGCGACCGAGTAGCACGACGCAGGCGGGCAAACCGCGCAGGCGTGGCCTCGGGAGCAGGGGGCCGAGGAGCACAACGCAGGCGGGTGAACCACGCAGGTGTGTCTCGGGAGCAGGGGGCCGAGGAGCACGACGCAGGCGGGCTAGCTGCGCAGGTGTGGTCTCGGGCATCGTGTGACCGAGTAGCACAACGTAGGCGCGCAAACCGCGCAGGCGTGGCCTCGGGAGCAGGGGGCCGAGGAGCACGACACAGGCGGGTGAACCGCGTAGGTGTGTTTCGGGAGCAGGGGGCCGAGGAGCACGACGCAGGCGGGTGAACCACGCAGGTGTGTCTCGGGAGCAGGGGGCCGAGGAGCACGACGCAGGCGGGCTGGCCGCGCAGGTGTGTCCCAGGAGCAGGGAGCCGAGGAGCACGACGCAGGCGGGCTGGCCACGCAGGTGTGTCCCGGGAGCAGGGAGCCGAGGAGCACGACGCAGGTGGGCTGGTCGCGCAGGTGTGTCTCGGGAGCAGGAAGTCGAGGAGCACGACACAGGCGGGCTGGCCGCACAAGTGTGTCTCGGGAGTAGGAAGCCGAGGAGCACGACGCAGGCGGGCTGGTGTTGGGAAATCATGGGGGGCGACATCACATGCGCAGCGGAAGAACAAGAAAACAAAATCCCCGATTCCCAAAGAGATGTTCGTCGTCGTGCGAAGATTGGTACCTCAAAAATCCGCGAAACATGAAACTGCGTATATTGTAGATTGTGTTACCTAGGGAGATCGTATATCCCTGTTTCCTTACAGTTCCTTAGGAGAGGGTGAAGGAGGTCAAGCGTCCTCCTCTCTAGCGGTGATCCACATAGCAGGGTTGCAACGACGCTCCTCAAAACTCCAAGCCTGCTCTGAGGTGGAGAGGGAGAGGAGAATAAGAAAAGTAAGCAAAGACTCTAGCCTATGAGGCTCTGAATCCCTCCTATTTATAGAGGTCCCCTGTCAAACCCTAATGGGTCATCCCCTAGTGGGTATTGGATCTACATCCAATAAGACAAGGGCTCCGTCGGATATCTCATATCAGAACCTCTACTCGTCGCAATACCTACCATATGTGTGTGACCCTCTAGGCCCAATATCGAGCTGGCCGTGAGTCATACCTGTCAGAACTCCTTCTAACTCAGTGAATTATTATCTCTGTAATAATTCACTCGACTCATCGACTACGGACGTACTAGGCCACTACGCCGTAGTCCCCAGACGATACAGGGGAATCCAATCCATTGGACCTGTCTGTCCTTAGTTACCGTGTACCTATAGTCCCTCATCCATCTAATATCCCAGAGACCGTATATCGAGCATGGTGCTGTCAGACCCATACAGTTTCTACTCGAGTCTTACTCTAATCGGATTCTCCCGGAGAACTCTTTCTCTCTCAACCCGAATGACCCTGGCCAGGGATTTGTCTGAGCAAGAACACATGGGATATTCCTCTCATGACGCTGAGAGTGGATGATCCTCTATCGACACTCAATAGCCCTCGTAAGATCGACTACCACTCTCAATGACCAGCTGTACTAGATCTGGGACAGCCAAACCTATAAGTCTGGTATCAAAGAGTGAAGCACTCATACAGGACATCCTTGGTATCTCAAGTCTAAGGACCAGATACACCACTAGGACTATGGAATCGCTGTCTGACAATAAGGCACCATCAACCATCCAGCATTCCGTAAGCGGATCAATCAGTGAACTCATTCTCCAATGAGCACCTGTATTGTATCCCTAGTGTCCCTACACGAGCAACTATGAGACCAGCTGCATCCATCATATGGATGGGTATACAGCACACCAATCTGTCCGGTTATCACGATGTCCCTCTCGAGTAACCTATGACCGGGATTATTTAGGATATGTGTTTAAAGGTGAATCGATCTCATTATCGTGATCTCATCACGATCCGATTCCCATTGCACAAATCCAAGGAAATCACAATATATATATGCACATATGCATTAGTTATAAAGTGATATACGCCAAAATATAATAAGCAAAAAGATTCTGTATCAAGTCACACGTGCCATCACTCACGTGATTGGCTTGCTGGGTACCTATGACTAGCAATCTCCCACTTGACCTAAAGTCAATCACCTATGTGTCTGATCCCTATCAGACCCCTGTGACACTCAAAGACAAAATGAGACAACGACTTTGTCAGTGGATCTGCAATGTTATCTTCGGATGGAACTCTTTCCACTGCTACATCTCCTCGGGTTACAATCTCTCTGATAAGCTGGAACCTCCTCAGAACACTTCTGATGAGACCCAGGTTCCCTTATTTGAGTAATCGCCCCATAGTTGTCGCAATATAAGGAAGTCGACTTCTCGCTATTCGGAACGACTCCCAAATCTGTGATGAACATCTTCACCCAGACTCCCTCTTTTGCTGTATCTGATGCAGCAATATACTCCGCCTCTGTGGTCGAGTCAGTAGTAGTATTTTGCTTGGAACTCTTTCAGCACACTGCTCCTCCATTCAAGGTGTACATATACCTTGAATTCGACTTGCTATCATCGACATCAGACTGAAAACTTGAGTCAGTGTAGCCTTCAACCTTAAGGCTATTACCTCCATATACTAGTAAAAGATCCTTAGTCCTTCTCAAGTACTTAAGGATACACTTTACTGCTTTCCAGTGCTCCAAGCCTGGATCCGCTTGATACCTGCTCGTGACACTCAGAGCATGCACTATATCAGGCCTAGTACATAGCATGACATACATGATAGACCCTATTGCTGAGGCATAAGGTATCATGTTCGCCCTTTCTTGGAATTTTCCATGCCAAAACTTTTGACAATGGTTTCTATGTACCTGGACTGGGACAAGCCAAGCTTCCTCTTGGATCTATCTCTATAGATTCTAATCCCCAAGATATATGATGCTTCCCCTAAGTCCTTTATGGAGAAGTGTCTAGATAACCATGTCTTTACTGTGGATAGCATTCCTACATCATTCCCAATGATGAGGATGTCATCCACATATAACACCAAAAAGGTGATAGCGCTCCCACTTATCTTTCTGTACACACAAGGCTCATCTTCGTTCTTAACGAAGTCATAAGATCTGATTGCCTCATCAAATCTTATGTTCCAACTTCGGGAAGCTTGCTTTAGTCCATAAATGGATCTAAGCAACCTACACACCTTATCTGGGCAGTTCTTGGACACGTATCCCTCAGGTTGCATCATATACACCTCCTCCTAGAGGTTCCCATTGAGGAATGCGGTTTTCACATCCATTTGCCAGATCTCATAATCATAGTGTGCTGCAATAGCCAATAGAATTCTGATGGATTTTAGCATTGCTACGGGTGATAAGGTTTCGTCATAGTCAACACCTTGCCTTTGACGATACCCCTTAGCCACTAGCCTTGCTTTATAGGTCTCTACCTTTCCATCTACTCCGATCTTTTTCTTAAAGATCCACTTGCAACCGATGGGTACAATACCTTCGGGCGCATTAACTAGGTTTCAAACCTTATTGGAGTACATAGAATCCATCTCAGAATTCATGGCTTCTTGCCATTTCCCGGAGTCTATACTCATAATAGCCTCCTCGTAGGTCTGAGGATCAATATCCTCTACATCCTCTCCTCTAATATGTCCCACATATCTCTCAGGAGGATGTGATATCAGACTTGCGTAAAGTTAAAACTTGTGTATTAAGTACCTGAACAGACTTGGGCTGTAGAGTGGTGCTTGAGCTTGGTTCTCCAACCTCACTCAACTCTATCATTCTCCCACTGTCTCCGCCAAGAATGTGTTCCTTCTCAAGGAACATTGCTCTCTTAGCTACAAAGACATTTTGGTCCTCGAGATGATAGAAATAATACCCACAAGTTTCCTTGGGGTGTCCCACAAATTTGCATCGCTCTGTCCTTGATTCTAACTTATCGGGGTTGTGTCTTTTAATGTGGGCAGGGCAGCCCCAAATCTTAACAACCTTAAGATCAGGTTTCTTCCCTTTCCATATCTCATATGGTTGCTAGTCATAAGTGCCCAGCAAGCCAATCACGTGAGTGATGGCACGTGTGACTTGATACAGAATCTTTTTGCTTATTATATTTTTGGCGTATATCACTTTATAACTATTGCATAAATGCATATGTATAGTGATGTCCTTGGATTTGTGCAATGGGAATCGGATCGTGATGAGATCACGATAATGAGATCGATTCACCTTTAAACACATATCCTAAATAATCCCGGTCATAGGTTACTCGAGAGGGACATCGTGATAACCGGATAGACTGGTGTGCTGTATACCCGTCCATATGATGGATGCAGCTGGTCTCATAGCTGCTCGTGTAGGGACACTAGGGATACAGTACAGGTGCTCATTGGAGAATGAGTTCACTGATTGATCCGCTTACGGAATGCTGGATGGTTGATGATGCCTTATTGTCAGACAACGATTCCGTAGTCCTAGTGGTGTATCTGGTTCTTAGACTTGAGACACCAAGGATGTCCTGTATGAGTGCTCCACTCTTTGATACCATACTTATAGGTTTGGCTGTTCCCAGATCTAGTACAGCTGGTCATTGGGAGTGGTAGTCGACCTTACGAGGGCTATTGAGTGTCGATAGAGGATCATCCACTCTCGGTATCATGAGAGGAATATCCCATGTGTTCTTGCTCAGACAAATCCCTGGCCAGGGTCATTCGGGTTGAGAGAGAAAGAGTTCTCCGGGAGAATCCGATTACAGCGAGACTCAAGTAGAAACCGTATGGGTCTGACAGCACCATGCTCGATATACGGTCTCTGGGATATTAGATGGATGAGGGACTATAGGTACATGGTAACTGAGGACAGACAGGTCCAATGGATTGGATTCCCCTGTATCGTCTGGGGACTACGGCGTAGTGGCCTAGTACTTCCGTAGTCGATGAGTCGAGTGAATTATTACAGAGATAATAATTCACTGAGTTAGAAGGAGTTCTGACAGGTATGACTCACGGCCAGCTCGATATTGGGCCTAGAGGGTCACACACATATGGTAGGCATTGCGATGAGTAGAGGTTCGGATATGAGATATCCGACGGAGCCCTTGTCTTATTGGATGCAGATCCAATACCCACTAGGGAAAAGGACCCATTAGGGTTTTGACACGGGATCTCTATAAATAGGAGGGATTCACAGCCTCATAGGCTAGAGTCTTTGCTTGCCCTTCCTATTCTCCTCTCCCTCTCCACCTCAGAGTAGGCCTGGAGTTTTGAGGAGCGTCGTCGCAACCCTGCTGTGTGGATCACCGCTAGAGAGGAGGACGCTTGACCTCCTTCACCCTCTCCTGAGGATCTGCAAGGAAACAGGGATATACGATCTCCCTAGGTAACACAATCTCTATACGCAGTTTTGTGTTTTGCGGATTTTGCGCACCAATCTTCGCACGACGACGAACATCTTTTTGGGAATCGGGGATTTTTGTTTTCTTGTTCTTCCGCTGCGCATATGATGTCGCCCCCCATGATTTCCCAACAGTGGTATCAGAGCCAGGTTGTTCGTGCGAATGATTGGTTTTTGAACTGCGTGTGTTGTGTTTAGGAAGAATATTGACGTCAAAATCGTTGACGCAAAAGCAAGGAAGGGCAGCAACAGTTGCTGCCCTCGATCTGCATGCCTGCAGCCAGCCGCAGCCGCAGCCAGGCAGCACAGCGCCGGCGCATGCGCAAGCGCTGTGCCTGCAGTAGCCGGCCGGCGATCTGCTTGCAGCAGGCTTGCGGCCGGCGGGGCTGGGAGCCCGCTCGGTAGAAGCGCCTGCGGCCACTGAGCCCGCGGGCAGAGGCGCCGCGGGGCAGCAGCGCGGGCTGAGGCACCGCAGGGCAGCGGCGCCTGTGGCCGCTGCTCCCACGGGCAAAAACCCCGCAGGGGCGGCCGCCAGCGAGACAGCACCACCTGCGGGCGCTGACTCGCGGGCAGAACCGCCCGCGAAGGCGGCGGCGCCCGCGGGGGCGCCCACCTGCAGCGGCAGCGACCCCAGCGGGCGTGCCACCTGCAGGCGAGGGCAGTGCCCTCGCCCTCGCCGCACAGGCCGCCGCCAGCAGGGTGGCGGCGGCGGCGGCGCAGCAGCGAAAAGGGGAAAGGGTATTAGGGTTTTCTGCGCAAAAGACAGTTTTGCCCCTCGGAATTTGAGAAATTCCAATTTCTGTCTTTTGTCCAAATTACGAAAATACCCTTAGGAATTGAGAAATTCCCTATATATCCCTGATTTCAGAAAATATTAATTAATTAAAAGGTTTAGTTGATTATTATTTTTATTATCTAGTAGTCCTACATAATGACGATTATTTATACATGTGATGTATGATGAGTGGACGGATGATCATGGACCGTGTGATGTGTGTACTTGTGATTATTATTATTGAGGTCTGCGAACCTCCATTATATTTCTCGTTTATTGTCGGGCCTGCGTGCCTATGATTAAGTTGTAATCACATGAGGAGGCGCAGCGGGAGCGTGGAAGCCATAGCGGGACCCACGAGACGGACGATCGTGATGCATGAAGATGCATCAAGATGTCGACGGAACCAACGAGGACGAGATGGACGATCACAAGGCATGGAGATGCACCGTTGCACACATAGATCTTGATGTGAGTGATTAGGCCTACTGGCTCGGGCCTAATCATATTAGGTTGTGGTCCATGATCATCTGGTGTGATTGCTTATACACATACTATATATGTATATATATTTGCATGCGATGTAGATATATATTAAATATGTACATGTGTGACATGTCATAATAGGAGACCAAATCATAGAAACATCTCTCGATAATATTAAGTCGGTAAACGTGAGGCAATTAGATTGACCCACGTGGCCTTCCATCGTTATGAGTAGGAACCGAATCCCGGTGTAGGTTGAGTTGGTCGAGTCCCTCGAGACTCACCTATATCGCGATTCGCTATCTTGCTTACGACATAGAGATGTCACCGGTGACCTGAGGGCATGATATGCTTGGTCGAGTCCCTCGAGGGTATATCATCAAATCAGACTCATCTTGTAACGAAGGTGTTGACTTAACCGAGCATCATGGTTGGTCGAGTCCCTCGAGGCCATGGTGATTCGGAGGCCGAACAGGACGGGAATCACAAGGAGTTGTGATCGGCAAGAGTTGTCTACCTTTTAGGCTTAGTGTGATTGGTCGGGTCCCTCGAGGTTACACTAAGACGCTGATTAGATCCTGATCCCCACTAGAAGTCTGCCGGAGACTTCCGTTTCACGTGCTGAGGGTGTCGCGTGACTCGTTAGTAAAATAGTGGGAGCATATTAAGATAGAAGTCCATATCTTGATTGTTTATTTCTTGCAAAATCTGCATGTTATTCATTTTTGCTACATCTTTATTTTCAGAAAATGTCGCTTTCAAATCCCTTACGTGGCATACTTGATGTCAACCGCCTCACTGGTCCAAATTATACGGACTGGCTCCGTAACTTGAGAATTGTTCTCACAGCGGAGAAAATCGTGTACGTCCTTGATACAGTGATGCCTACGCCCGAAGAAGGGGCAAGCGAGGATGAGATCGCTCGCTACGTGAAGTACATTGATGACTCCACTCTTGCTCAGTGCTATATGTTGGGCTCTATGACTCCAGAGTTACAGAGACAACATGAAAAGATGGATGCCAGATCCATTCTCCTACATGTCCGTAAATTGTTTGAGGAACAGGGAAGGACTCAACGATATGAGATATCCAAGAGCCTTTTCCGCGCTAGGATGACTGAGGGGACACCGGTTCAGAACCATGTCCTAAAGATGATTGAGTGGATAGAGAAACTCACAGGTCTAGGAATGGTCCTAGAGGATAACTTGTGTGTGGACATTGTGCTTCAGTCCCTACCAGATTCCTTTTCACAGTTCATAATGAACTTTAATATGAACAAGCTTGAGGTGACTCTCCCAGAGCTCCTCAATATGTTGAGGGAGGTAGAGAGTACTATTAAGAAAGAGAAGCCAGTTCTCTACACTGGTGAGACCAGAAAGAAAAGGAAAGCAGAAAGGTCCCTTAAGAAGGGAAAGGGCAAGGGCAAACAAGGTAAAGCAAAGGTTGCTAAGAAAGACCCAACAAAGGACAAAGGCCAGTGCTTCCACTGTGGTAAAGATGGGCACTGGAAGAGAAACTGCAAAGAGTACCTTGCAGAAAGGGCGAAACAAAAGCTTGATGAAGCTTCAGGTACATTCATGATCGGTCTCCATTTGTCAGACTCTTATGATAACACATGGGTATTAGATACCGGTAGTGCTTATCATATATGTAATTCGTTGCAGGTTCTGGCAAGGCCTAGGAGACTAGAGAGAGGCGAGATGGACCTCAAGATGGGTAATGGAGCAAAAGTTGCTATTTTAGCTGTTGGCGAGGTCGCCCTACATCTGCCTAGTGGAGCTTTTATTGCATTAGATGCATGTTATTTTGTTTCTTCTATTATCAAAAACATTATCTCCATTTCATGTTTAACAGTTAGTGGATATAAATTTGTTTTTGAGAACAATGGTTGTTCGATATTATTAGATGATAAGATCATCACGAAAGGAACATTGCATAATGGTTTATTTATGTTAGACACCACTCCACATATCATGAATATAAATATGTCCAAAAGGAAACGAGATGAGTTGAACAGTGCATACCTGTGGCATTGTAGGCTAGGTCACATCCATGAAAGAAGGATTCAAAAGTTGCTAAATGATGGATATCTAGATCCATTCGACTATGTGTCATATGCAACTTGTGAGCCTTGCATTCGTGGAAAACTGACCAACTCTCCATTTAGTGGAACTGGAGAGAGAGCCACTGAGTTGTTGGAACTCATACATAGTGATGTATGTGGACCCATGTCAACTCATGCCATTGGAGGTTACTCCTACTTCATTACATTTACTGATGATTTCTCAAGGTATGGATATGTGTACTTAATGAAGTACAAGTCCGAGGCCTTTGAGAAATTCAGAGAGTATAAGAATGAGGTGGAGAACCAGACTGGAAAGAGTATCAAAACTCTTCGATCAGATCGAGGAGGTGAGTACTTAAGTACAGAGTTTACTCACTTCCTCAAGGACCATGGGATATTATCCCAATGGACACCTCCTTATACACCTCAGCTCAATGGTGTCTCTGAAAGGAGAAATCGTACATTATTAGATATGGTACGGTCCATGATGAGTTTCGCTGACCTACCCATCTCATTCTGGGGATATGCCCTAGAAACCGCAGCTTACCTTCTGAACAGAGTTCCAACTAAGTCGGTGGTGTCTACACCATATGAGATATGGAAAGGGAAGAAGCCTGATCTTAAAGTAGTTAAGATTTGGGGCTGCTCTGCCCATGTTAAAAGACACAACCCCGATAAGTTAGAATCAAGGACAGGGCGATGTAAATTTGTGGGATACCCCAAGGAAACTTGTGGGTATTACTTCTATCATCTCGAGGACCAAAAGGTCTTTGTAGCTAAGAGAGCAGTGTTCCTTGAGAAGGAACACATTCTTGACGGAGACAGTGGGAGAATGATAGAATTGAGCGAGGTTGGAGAACCAAGCTCAAGCACCACTCTACAGCCCGAGTCTGTTCAGGTATCTAATACACAAGTTTCAACTTTACGCAGGTCTGATAGAGTATCCCATCCTCCTGAGAGATATGTGGGACATATTAGAGCAGAGGATGTAGAGGATATTGATCCTCAGACCTACGAGGAGGCTATTATGAGTATAGACTCCGGGAAGTGGAAAGAAGCCATGAATTCTGAGATGGATTCTATGTACTCCAATAAGGTTTGGAACCTAGTTGATGCACCCGAAGGTATTGTACCCATCGGTTGCAAGTGGATCTTTAAGAAAAAGATCGGAGTAGATGGAAAGGTAGAGACCTATAAAGCAAGGCTAGTGGCTAAGGGGTATCGTCAAAGGCAAGGTGTTGACTACGACGAAACTTTCTCACCCGTAGCAATGCTAAAATCCATCAGAATTCTATTGGCTATTGCAGCACACTATGATTATGAGATCTGGCAGATGGATGTGAAAACCGCATTCCTCAACGGGAACCTGGAGGAGGAGGTGTATATGATGCAACCTGAGGGATTCGTGTCCAAGAACTGCCCAGATAAGGTGTGTAGGTTGCTTAGATCCATTTATGGACTAAAGCAAGCTTCCCGAAGTTGGAACATAAGATTTGATGAGGCAATCAGATCTTATGACTTCGTTAAGAACGAAGATGAGCCTTGTGTATACAGAAAGGTAAGTGGGAGCGCTATTAGCTTTTTGGTGTTATATGTGGATGACATCCTCATCATTGGGAATGACATAGGAATGCTATCCACAATAAAGGCTTGGTTATCTAGACACTTCTCCATGAAGGACTTAGGAGAAGCATCTTATATCTTGGGGATTAGAATCTATAGAGATAGATCCAAAAGGATGCTTGGCTTGTCCCAGTCCAGGTACATAGAAACTATTGTCAAAAGGTTTGGCATGGAAAATTCCAAAAGAGGTCTCATACCGATGAGACATGGGATATCGCTTTCTACGAGTATGTCCCCAAAGACTCCAGAAGAAAGGGCGAACATGGATATGATACCTTATGCCTCAGCAATAGGGTCTATCATGTATGCCATGCTATGTACTAGGCCTGATATAGCGCATGCTCTGAGTGTCACGAGCAGGTATCAGGCGGATCCAGGCTTGGAGCACTGGAAAGCAGTAAAGTGTATCCTTAAGTACTTGAGAAGGACTAAGGATCTTTTACTAGTATATGGAGGTAATAGCCTTAAGGTTGAAGGCTACACTGACTCAAGTTTTCAGTCTGATGTCGATGATAGCAAGTCGAATTCAGGGTATGTGTACACCTTGAATGGAGGAGCAGTGTGCTGGAAGAGTTCCAAGCAAGATACCACTGCTGACTCGACCACAGAGGCGGAGTACATTGCTGCATCAGATGCAGCAAAGGAGGGAGTCTGGTTGAAGAAGTTCATCACAGATTTGGGAGTCGTGCCGGATAGTGAGGAGCCGATTTCTCTATATTGCGACAACAACGGGGCAATTGCTCAAGCGAAGGAACCTAGGTCTCATCAGAAATCTAAGCATGTTCTGAGGAGGTTCCACCTTATCAGAGAGATCGTGACCCGAGGAGATGTAGCAGTGGAAAGAGTTCCATCCGAAGATAACATTGCAGATCCACTAACAAAGCCATTGTCTCAGATTGTCTTTGAGCGTCACAGGGGTCTGATGGGGATCAGACACATAGGTGATTGGCTTTAGGTCAAGTGGGAGATTGCTAGTCATAAGTGCCCAGCAAGCCAATCACGTGAGTGATGGCACGTGTGACTTGATACAGAATCTTTTTGCTTATTATATTTTTGGCGTATATCACTTTATAACTATTGCATAAATGCATATGTATAGTGATGTCCTTGGATTTGTGCAATGGGAATCGGATCGTGATGAGATCACGATAATGAGATCGATTCACCTTTAAACACATATCCTAAATAATCCCGGTCATAGGTTACTCGAGAGGGACATCGTGATAACCGGATAGACTGGTGTGCTGTATACCCGTCCATATGATGGATGCAGCTGGTCTCATAGCTGCTCGTGTAGGGACACTAGGGATACAGTACAGGTGCTCATTGGAGAATGAGTTCACTGATTGATCCGCTTACGGAATGCTGGATGGTTGATGATGCCTTATTGTCAGACAACGATTCCGTAGTCCTAGTGGTGTATCTGGTTCTTAGACTTGAGACACCAAGGATGTCCTGTATGAGTGCTCCACTCTTTGATACCAGACTTATAGGTTTGGCTGTTCCCAGATCTAGTACAGCTGGTCATTGGGAGTGGTAGTCGACCTTACGAGGGCTATTGAGTGTCGATAGAGGATCATCCACTCTCGGTATCATGAGAGGAATATCCCATGTGTTCTTGCTCAGACAAATCCCTGGCCAGGGTCATTCGGGTTGAGAGAGAAAGAGTTCTCCGGGAGAATCCGATTACAGCGAGACTCAAGTAGAAACCGTATGGGTCTGACAGCACCATGCTCGATATACGGTCTCTGGGATATTAGATGGATGAGGGACTATAGGTACATGGTAACTGAGGACAGACAGGTCCAATGGATTGGATTCCCCTGTATCGTCTGGGGACTACGGCGTAGTGGCCTAGTACTTCCGTAGTCGATGAGTCGAGTGAATTATTACAGAGATAATAATTCACTGAGTTAGAAGGAGTTCTGACAAGTATGACTCACGGCCAGCTCGATATTGGGCCTAGAGGGTCACACACATATGGTAGGCATTGCGATGAGTAGAGGTTCGGATATGAGATATCCGACGGAGCCCTTGTCTTATTGGATGCAGATCCAATACCCACTAGGGAAAAGGACCCATTAGGGTTTTGACACGGGATCTCTATAAATAGGAGGGATTCACAGCCTCATAGGCTAGAGTCTTTGCTTGCCCTTCCTATTCTCCTCTCCCTCTCCACCTCAGAGTAGGCCTGGAGTTTTGAGGAGCGTCGTCGCAACCCTGCTGTGTGGATCACCGCTAGAGAGGAGGACGCTTGACCTCCTTCACCCTCTCCTGAGGATCTGCAAGGAAACAGGGATATATGATCTCCCTAGGTAACACAATCTCTATACGCAGTTTTGTGTTTTGCGGATTTTGCGCACCAATCTTCGCACGACGACGAACATCTTTTTGGGAATCGGGGATTTTTGTTTTCTTGTTCTTCCGCTGCGCATATGATGTCGCCCCCCATGATTTCCCAACAGTGTAGACACTACCGACTTAGTTAGAACTCTGTTCAGAAGGTAAGCTGCGGTCTCTAGGGCATATCCCTAGAATAAGATGGGTAGGTCAGCGAAACTCATCATGGACCGTACCATATCTAATAGCATACGATTCCTCCTTCCAAAGACACCATTGAGTTGAGGTGTATAAGGAGGTGTCCATTGGGATAATATCCCATGGTCCTTGAGGAATTGAGTAAACTCTGTACTTAAGTACTCACCTCCTCGATCTGATCGAAGAGTTTTGATACTCTTTCCAGTCTGGTTCTCCACCTCATTCTTATACTCTCTGAATTTCTCAAAGGCCTTGGACTTGTACTTTATTAAGTACACATATCCATACCTTGAGAAATCATCAGTAAATGTAATGAAGTAGGAGTAACCTCCAATGGCATGAGTTGACATGGGTCCACATACATCACTATGTATGAGTTCCAACAACTCAGTGGCTCTCTCTCCAGTTCCACTAAATGGAGAGTTGGTCAGTTTTCCACAAATACAAGGCTCACAAGTTGTATATGACACATAGTCGAATGGATCTAGATATCCATCATTTAGCCACTTTTGAATCCTTCTTTCATGGATGTGACCTAGCCTACAATGCCACAGGTATGCACTGTTCAACTCATCTCGTTTCCTTTTGGACATATTTACATTCATGATATGTAGAGTGGTGTCTAACATAAATAAACCATTATGCAATGTTCCTTTCGTGATAATCTTATCATCTAATAATATCGAACAACCATTGTTCTCAAAAACAAATTTATATCCACTAACTGTTAAACATGAAATGGAGATAATGTTTTTGATAATAGAAGGAACAAAATAACATGCATCTAATGCAATAAAAGCTCCACTAGGCAGATGTAGGGCGACCTCGCCAACAGCTAATACAGCAACTTTTGCTCCATTACCCATCTTGAGGTCCATCTCGCCTCTCTCTAGTCTCCTAGGCCTTGCCAGAACCTGCAACGAATTGCATATATGATAAGCACTACCGGTATCTAATACCCATGTGTTATCATAAGAGTCTGACAAATGAAGACTGATCATGAATGTACCTGAAGCTTCATCAAGCTTTTGTTTCGCCCTTTCTGCAAGGTACTCTTTGCAGTTTCTCTTCCAGTGCCCATCTTTACCATAGTGGAAGCACTGGCCTTTGTCCTTTGCTGGGTCTTTCTTAGCAACCTTTGCTTTACCTGATTTGCCCTTGCCCTTTCCCTTCTTAAGGGACCTTTCTGCTTTCCTTTTCTTTCTGGTCTCACCAGTGTAGAGAACTGGCTTCTCTTTCTTAATAGTCCTCTCTGCTTCCCTCAACATATTGAGGAGCTCTGGGAGAGTCACCTCAAGCTTGTTCATATTAAAATTCATTATGAACTGTGAAAAGGAATCTGGTAGGGACTGAAGCACAATGTCCACACACAAGTTATCCTCTAGGACCATTCCTAGACTTGTGAGTTTCTCTATCCACTCAATCATCTTTAGGACATGGTTCTGAACCGGTGTCCCCTCAGTCATCCTAGCGCGGAAGAGGCTCTTGGATATCTCATATCGCTGAGTCCTTCCCTGTTCCTCAAACAATTTGCGGACATGTAGGAGAATGGATCTGGCATCCATCTTTTCATGTTGTCTCTGTAACTCAGGAGTCATAGAGGCAAACATATAGCACTGAGCAAGAGTGGAGTCATCAATGTACTTCACGTAGCGAGCGATCTCATCCTCGCTTGCCCCTTCTTCGGGCGTAGGCATCACTGTATCAAGGACGTACACGATTTTCTCCGCTGTAAGAACAATTCTCAAGTTACGGAGCCAATCCGTATAATTTGGACTAGTGAGGCGGTTGACATCAAGTATGCCATGTAAGGGATTTGAAAGCGACATTTTCTGAAAATAAAGATGCAGCAGAAATGAATAACATGCAGATTTTGCAAGAAATAAACTATCAAGATATGAACTTCTATCTTAATATGCTCCCACTATTTTACTAACGAGTCACGCGACACTCTCAGCACGTGAAACGGAAGTCTCCGGCAGACTTCTAGTGGGGATCAGGATCCAATCAGCGTCTTAGTGTAACCTCGAGGGATTCGACCAATCACACTAAGCCTAAAAGGTAGGCAACTCTTGCCGATCACAACTCCTTGTGATTCCCGTCCTGTTCAGCCTCCGAATCACCATGGCCTCGAGGGACTCGACCAACCATGATGCTCAGTTATGTCAACACCTTCGTTACAAGATGAGTCTGATTTGATGATATACCCTCGAGGGACTCGACCAAGTATACCATGCCCTCAGGTCACCGGTGACATATCTATGTCGTAAACAAGATAGCGAATCGCGATATAGGTGAGTCTTGAGGGACTCGACCAACTCAACCTACACCGGGAATCGGTTCCTACTCATAACGATGGAAGGCCACGTGGGTCAATCTAATTGCCTCACGTTTACCGACTTAATATTATCGAGAGATGTTTCTAAGATTTGGTCTCCTAATATGACATGTCACATATATACATATTTAATATATATCTACATCGCATGCAAATATGTATACTTATCTAGTATATGTATAATCAATTACACCAGATGATCATGGACCACAACCTAATGTGATTAGGCCCGAGCCAGTAGGCCTAATCACTCACATCAAGATCTATGTGTGCAATGGTGCATCTCCATGCCTTGTGATCGTCCATCTCGTCCTCGTCGGTTCCGTCGACATCTTGATGCATCTTCATGCATCGCGATCGTCCGTCTCGTGGGTCCTGCTATCGCATCCACGCTCTCGCTGCGCCTCCTCATGTGATTACAACTTAATCATAGGCACGCAGGCCCGACAATAAACGAGAAATATAATGGAGGCTCGCAGACCTCAATAATAATAATCACAAGTACACACATCATACGGTCTATGATCATCCGTCCACACATCATACATCACATGTATAAATAAACATCATCATGTAGGACTACTAGATAATAATAAAAATAATAATCAACTAAACCTTTTAATTAATTAATATTTTTTAAAATCAGGGACATGTAGGGAATTTCTAAATTTATAGGGGTATTTTCATAATTTGGATAAAAGACAGAAACTGGAATTTCTCAAATTCCGAGAGGCAAAACTATCTTTTTACCCAGAAAGCCCTAATACCCTACTACCCTTTGCTGCTGCCGCCGTCGCCGCCACCCTGCAGGCGGCGGCCTGTGCGGCGAGGGGCGTGGGGCTGCCCTCGCTTGTGGGCGGCACGCCCGCTGGCGATGCTGCCGTTGTAGGTTGGTGCCCCTGCGGGGTTTTTGCCCGTGGCAGCAGCGGCCACAGGCGTCGCTACCCTGCGGTGCCTCAGCTCGCGCTGCTGCCCCGCAGCGCCTCTGCCCGCGGGCTCAGCGGCCGCAGACACCTCTACCCGCGGGCTGCCAGCCCCGCCGGCCGCAAGCCTGCTGCAAGCACAGCGCTTGCGCATGCGCCGGCGCTGTGCTGCATGGCTGCGGCTGCGGCTGCCACAGCAGGTGTCTGCAGGCATGCAGATCGAGGGCAGCAACTGTTGCTGCCCTTCCTCGCTTTTACGTCAACGATTTTGACGTCAAAATTCTTCCTAAACACAACACACGCAGTTCAAAAACCAATCATTCGCACGAACAACCTGGCTCTAATACCACTGTTGGGAAATTATGGGGGGCGACATCACATGCGCAGTGGAAGAATAAGAAAACAAAATCCCCGATTCCCAAAGAGATGTTCGTCGTCGTGCGAAGATTGGTACGCAAAAATCCGCGAAACATGAAACTGCATATATTGTAGATTGTGTTACCTAGGGAGATCGTATATCCTTGTTTCCTTGCAGATCCTTTGGAGAGGGTGAAGGGGGTCAAGCGTCCTCCTCTTTAGCGGTGATCCACACAGCAGGGTTGCAACGACGCTCCTCAAAACTCCAAGCCTGCTCTGAGGTGGAGAGGGAGAGGAGAATAAGAAAAGTAAGCAAAGACTCTAGCCTATGAGGCTCTGAATCCCTCCTATTTATAGAGGTCCTCTGTCAAACCCTAATGGGTCCTCCTCTAGTGGGTATTGGATCTGCATCCAATAAGACAAGGGCTCCGTCGGATATCTCATATCAGAACCTCTACTCATCGCAATACCTATCATATGTGTGTGACCCTCTAGGCCCAATATCGAGCTGGCCGTGAGTCATACCTGTCAGAACTCCTTCTAACTCAGTGAATTATTATCTCTGTAATAATTCACTCGACTCATTGACTACGGACGTACTAGGCCACTACGCCGTAGTCCCCAGACGATACAGGGGAATCCAATCCATTGGACCTGTCTGTCCTCAGTTACCATGTACCTATAGTCCCTCATCCATCTAATATCCCAGAGACCGTATATCGAGCATGGTGCTGTCAGACCCATACGGTTTCTACTCGAGTCTTGCTCTAATCGGATTCTCCTGGAGAACTCTTTCTCTCTCAACTTGAATGACCCTGGCCAGGGATTTGTCTGAGCAAGAACACATGGGATATTCCTCTCATGACGCTGAGAGTGGATGATCCTCTATCGACACTCAATAGCCCTCGTAAGGTCGACTACCACTCCCAATGACCAGCTGTACTAGATCTGGGAAAGCCAAACCTATAAGTCTGGTATCAAAGAATGGAGCACTCATACAGGACATCCTTGGTGTCTCAAGTCTAAGGACCAGATACACCACTAGGACTACGGAATCACTGTCTGACAATAAGGCATCATCAACCATCCATCATTCCGTAAGCGGATCAATCAGTGAACTCATTCTCCAATGAGCACCTGTACTGTATCCCTAGTGTCCCTACACGAGCAGCTATGAGACCAGCTGCATCCATAATATGGACGGGTATACAGCACACCAGTCTGTCCTATTGAATCTCGTATTTTGATGATGAAACTACTTGATATATGTTTATGATTTAATCTGCGTTTTGAGTGACGCAGGATGCTTCAATCAGGATGAGACAATTAAAGCAGGAAAATCATGTTGTGCCGAAGGAACATGTCAGAAGATTGGACGTCGGGCCGGTGGATCGGTCGACGTATCGACAGAAGGCTTCGGGCCGTGGACTCGGGCATCGGGCCAAGAAGAGCGGGTATTGTGCCAAGGATATCGGAGTTGCAGAGTCAACTGGCCGATTGGGCAATAGGCTGTAGGAGAGGACGATGCGCCGAAGAATCGAACGAAGCGTCGAGAGACCAATGACATGTCGGACAACTTGGTTAAATTGCTTAGGATTAATTGTCTCGATCGAAGTTTTGTTTTAAGTGTGCAGGATTAACTACGATGAAAGTTAGAAAAGCAGCAGGAGTTGTGCCGGAGTCAAGTTCATGATCACATTGGGAGTTCGAGAGTTCGACGGAAGTTCGGACGGTCGTCGGAGGTTCTACGGGAACAGATCCGAGAAGTCCAGAAGCTTGCCAAGCGAAGCTCGTCGGAACTCGCCAAGTGGATCGTCGCAAGTCCAGGAGTTTGCCGGAAGTCCGCAGGAGGATCACCGAGGGTTCATCGGATGATCGACGGAAGTTCGCTGGAAACTCGCCGGAAGAAGCGATTGACGCACCGAAGCAAAGCTGCAGAAATTGTCTTAGATTTAATCGTAGTTAGCACGTTGATTAAGTTGGAAATGGGAGGTGATCCCATTAGCTTAATCCAGGGGCAATTGGGCCCCTGAAAAACTGAAATTGGGCCGAATGGAGCTAACCATTCGGACCCTGATTGCACCAGGAGGTGCAACCGCCCAAGCCAGGAGGTGGCACCGCCTGGGCTAAGTCTCCCAGGGAGACTGGGCGGTGCAACCGCTCCAGCCAGGAGGTAGCACCGCCTGGGCTCAGTCTCCGAGCGAGACTGGGCGGTGCAACCTCCCCTGACAGAGGTAGCACCGCCTGGGCTCGGTCTTCGAGCTCTGGCAGGAGAGGTGCAACCGCCTCAGTCAGGAGGTGGCACCGCCTGGGGCTCAGTCTCCGAGCCAGACTCAGGCGGTGCAACCGCCCCTGATAGAGAGGTGCAACCGCCTGGACTCAGTCTCCGAGCTCTGCCAGGCGGTGCAACCTCTCCAGTCAGGAGGTGCAACCGCCTGATCCCGGAATTCCGGGATTTGATCGTTTTGAGCTCCAAATTTGAACTGGGTTGGGGCCTATAAATACCCCACCCATTTAGCATAGAAATTACATAGACCCACACCGAAATCTTGATTCTTTCTGTGATTCTAAGAGCTCAAAATTGTTGTAAAGCCTTTAAGTCTCCTCCTTCTGTTCTTTAAGCTTCTGAATTGTAAAAGTGAGGAGAGAAAGGTTCTGTAAGGGTTGTCTCCTGAGCCCATCAAAAGGAGTGAAACTGTAAAAGGGCAGTTGGCCTTCGCCCATTGAAGGAAGGCAGCTAGTTGACGTCGGTGACCTCGTCGGAGGAGGAAGCCAAAAGTGGAGTAGGTCAAGACTAACCGAACCACTCTAAATCTCTGGTTTGCTTTTATTTCGAGTACCTTATCATTACTGCAAACCTCCTACATAACTACTGCTCTCTGCGCCTTTACGAATAAGTTCTAAGTGCTGATCTTTTCGAATCTGCATTCAGACGTAAATCTGTGTTTTTCGTACGATCAGCTTACGTTTGTGTTTTGATTCTGCAAAACTGTCTTCTGCGCTTTTATGAACTAGCTTCTAAGTTTAGATCCCTTTGAAACTATTTTAGACGCAAACTACGTTTAGACGTAAAACTGCGTTAAGATGCAAACTGCGTTTAGACGTAAAACTGCGTTTAAACGTAAACTGCACAAACTGTGTTTAAACATAAAACTGTGTTTTAGACGTAAAATTCTTTTAAACGTAAAACTACGTTTAGACGTAAAACTGCGTTTAGACGCAAATTGCGTTTAGACGTAAAACTGCGTTTAGACGTAAATTGAGTTTAGACGCAAAACTGTGTTTATATGCAAACTGCGCAAACTGTGTTTAGACATAAAACTGTGTTTTAGACGTAAACTACTTTTAGACGCAAACTGCGTTTAGACGTAAAACTGCGTTTAGACGTAAACTGAGTTTAGACGCAAAACTGCGTTTAGACGTAAAACTGTGTTTAGACGCAAAACTGCGTTTAGACGCAAACTATATTTAGACGCAAACTCAGTTTAGACGTAAACTGTGCTTGGACGTAAACTGTGCTTAATCTTAAGTAATCTTAGAATCGGCTTTTACATCGAAATCGTTTTTATCGGACGAACGCAGCTTTTGTTTTTAAATCGCTGAAAGATTTCCGCTGCACTAATTCACCCCCCCCCCCCTCTTAGTGCTCTCGATCCTAACATGTCCGGTTATCACGATGTCCCTCTCGAGTAACCTATGACCGGGATTATTTAGGATATGTGTTTAAAGGTGAATCGATCTCATTATCGTGATCTCATCACGATCCGATTCCCTTTACACAAATCCAAGGAAATCACAATATATATATGCACATATGCATTAGTTATAAAGTGATATACGCCAAAATATACTAAGCAAAAAGATTCTGTATCAAGTCACACGTGCCATCACTCACGTGATTGGCTTGCTGGGCACCTATGACTAGCAGCTGGCAGGTGCGGTCTCGGGCATCGTGCGACCGAGTGGCACAACGCAGGCGGGCAAACCGCGCAGGTGTGGTCTCGGGAATCGTGCGATCGAGTAGCACGATGCAGGCGGGCAAACCGCGCAAGTGTGGTCTTGGGCATCGTGCGACCGAGTGGCACGACGCAGACGGGCAAACCGCGCAAGTGTGGTCTCGGGAATCGTGCGATCGAGTAGCACGACGCAGGCGGGCAAACCGCGCAGGTGTGGTCTCGGGCATCGTGCGACCGAGTGGCACGAAGCAGACGGGCAAACCGCGCAGGTGTGGTCTCGGGAATCGTGTGACCGAGTATCACGACGCAGGTGGGCAAACCGCGCAGGTGTGGCCTCGGGCATCGAGCGACCGAGTAGCACCACGCTGGCGGACAGGCCGCGCAGGTGTGGCCTCGGGCATCGAGTGACCGAGTAACACGGTGAAGGCCGAGGGATATGGTGAAGGCGGGCAGGCCACGCTGAGGTGGAATTCATCAGTCTACGTCCGAGGGACACGGCTTGGGTCGAAGCTATGACTCGGGCCGAGGGATGCATCTCAGGCGGGAAGGCCGCGCTGAGATAGGACTCGGCAGTCTGCGGCCGAGGGACACAGCGAAGGCCGAGGTTGTCTCCGGCCGAGCCGTGTAGACTCAGAGGATTTTAGGCCGGGGCTAACAGCGAGTCGAGAGGAGGTAAGACAGATACTGAACCTTCGCTCGGAAAAGACCGAGGCAGGGCTTTGATTTCTTTCACGAGGACTACATCGAGTAGCCACGGTGTGTGCTTGGCCTCTCTCGTAGAGCCTGCGGTCGGGAGTCATCCCTTCTCCTCCCGGCCGCCCAGGTCTCCGTTGCAATGTACCGGTTAGCCCGCTGGAGCATCTCTGGCACCGTGGTGGGAGGTCGCTCCACGAGGGACTAGAGAAATCTGGAAGGTCGCATGCCTATCACGAACGCCTGCACTAACAGAGAGGGGTGAGAGTCCGACAAACCCCGGATTTGCGTGGCAAAGCGATCCACGAAATGTAAGAGGGGCTCGTCCTCCCCTTGTCTGAGTCCAAGGAGTAGTGCCGCGGAGGGCTTCGGCCATCTGTAGGCCATGAAGTGGAGCTCGAAGTCATTGACGAGCTGGTCGAAGGATGCGACCGTTCCGGTCTTCAAGCCGCCGTACCACGCGTGGGTCGGCCCTCTCAGAGTGGTGGGAAACACTCTACACATCAGAGTGTCAGAGGTCCCGTATAGCGCCATCTGGGCACGAAAAGCAGCTACATGGTCCGCCGGGTCGGCGGAGCCATCGTAACCGTCCAGAGAGGGGAGCTGGAAGTCCGAGGGGACCGTCAGATCCCGTATCTCGGGCGTGAAGGGAGACCCTTGGTGTACGTCCTCCCTTAGCTCTCCCTTGGACCTATGGACCTCTTTCTGCAGCTCGTCGAGTCGCTGGCTGACGAGCTATAACTGGGCCCATAGAGATTCCGAAGAGAGTGCCTCGGGTTCCGGGCAGTCACTCGGGTTTGCATCACTCGATCCTCGAGTGGTAATGACGAGACCCGAGGCGAACCGGGAGACTCTAGGGGCGGCGTGCGAGCCTGAACGTGTGGCTCTTCTTGCCGCAGCGATTGAGCAATGTACGTGATGATGGATTGCACCATGTCCGTTAGAGCTTGGACTTGATGAGCGAGGGCCTGAAAGGCCTCGAGCGACACGGGCGTCGAGTCAGCTGGGGCGCCGCCGGGTGGCGGCAGGCTCAGGTCGTTGAATATTTGCCAATATTGTTCTGAGGTCGTGGCGGGGTGTTCGTCATGATGGTCACCGTGCGGGGGATGTTCCCCCGAGGCTTCAGTCGGGTGTGACCCCCCAACCGTAGGTTCGTCAAAATGTTAGGGTGAACAACTTTAAGCCGTGGCCTCGGGGGCCGACACGGCTTGGTTTGAGCCCAGTTGACGAGGGGATCTTTCCGAGGTGGGCTTCGATGAACCGTCTGGGTGGTCGCATGTCGTGTCGTTGGCTCCTCTTGGAGGTGGCCCCTCGTTGGGGGCCTGGCGGGAGGTCGTGGTCTTCGTACCTGCACAAAGGTCGGGTCGGAAGCTCGGCCCGACCCCTCCGACGATCAAGTTAGTTGACGTGGAGAGGGTTTTAGATGGAGAAGTAGAAGTTTCCGTCCCCCCCTCTTCGTTCAGAATGCGAGGGTATTTATAGGGAAGCTTTTTGTTTCCTGATATGCCCGCTTGTAGGGGGCAGGTTGGTAGCGTCTGACATTGGTGTTGGCATGGCGTGCAGAACCGAGCTTGAGCAGGGCGTCAGTGTGCCTCGGTCGGCGCCCCGGTCTGCATTGACCTGGGGGTGTGAGGCTTTATTTAGGACAGCTGACGTCACGTGAGTCTTGTCGCCATTTTTACCCTTATCAATTCTATCGATCTATTAGCAACGTTCCAAAGATTACTTAATCGTGTTCCGTTGTCTTGTTCTCGTACTCGAATCCTCGTATATTAATCAACAATCCCCTCTAATATTTTAATCGAAAGGCATTGATTCATATGGTTGCTCGAGCTTTACGAGCCCAGGATAAAAGGAAAAATGAAGAAAGATTCTTAGTAAAATAATTATAAAATATTTTTCTCTTTTATCTCCTCTGAGAAGTACTCGTTCTAATTTGGTGGTAAATGATGTTGGGAGCCGCGGGAGGTTATTATAGATAAGATGATGGTCGTTCTGCATTTGTCGACATCGATATATATGCCGAGCAATTCTTTCGTCGCTCGATAACTGCATTAACATCAGATATAGAATGATCTTCACATCTTGTTATCATTTTTCTCATCCATAATAGTTACTTGCGACTCTTAGCGGTTTCGTCATTCGTCGTTATCAACTAAAATTTTAAAATTATCTTTTTATTATTTATTTTTACATTTCTATTGGTAAAATCAATGATGTTAGGGTAAATTAATCTATATATTTTACGATTGAAATACTAAAGATAATTAATTATTAAAAAAATATATAATTAATCTTAGCTTAATGATAATGATATCGATGTTCGCAAATCGAAGTGGACATGCAAATTGAAGTTTAATTAGTACTACACATTCTTTCCACTAATCTTTATAGGTGTCACTTTAATTAATTATTTTCTTTGATGGCAACTTTTGGATTGAATAGAGCAAATTGAAGGAAAATTTTGTTGAATTTTGTCTCGAATTATTAAATGCAATCTGACAGAATCGGTGAACTTTGACAATGATAATTTAAATGTGGAGTCTACATCGATTGCTGTCTTGACGGGAGAGAAACTCCAAAGGTTTCCAATCCTCGTGTGGCTCGGTTTTCTCAACTAAACAAAAGATCGAGTCCTTCAAACCGTGCGTACCTCTTAGCCACTGCCTCTCTCTCCTCTCGGCCTCTCGTTACAGTGCGCTGTTGCGTATGGGAGGGGAACTACGCGATGGTGAGATCGCAGAGGCCACAGCTCCCGATATGGACATCCGCTAAACTAAAGCAGCCATCGCAGGAGACGACCTTTTGTCATAAAACTCGATATGGAATATTTAAGGAAAACAGACAATTTTAATTTTTTTTCTTGATTTTTATTTAATTTTTTAGAATTCATTATTCTATTTTTATTTGTTAAGAGTTTATGTATAACTGTGTTATACTTTTGTATATAGCAGAGAATTATCTTTCGCCATTTCGTTGAGGTAACATGAACATGGACTAATTGGTGAGGTAACACGATAATATTTCGTTGGTTATTCATTGAAATAAGTTTAAAAAAATCAAATTTCCTAAGATGTTTTGGTGCATGATGCTTCTTTATCTTATACTTACTATTTTTTTTCTATTAGTTATTTTTTTTATTCTTACTTGATTTTATTAGTGTGAAACGCCTTTGACGATATTTCATAGGAGTATTCTTACGGGATCATATCTTGAGGTTGATTTCTCCACTTCAAGTATGAAAAACAATCTTAGGAGAGTATGTAATGTACTTTTAGATTCTCAATCAATTTTATCTTTCAATTTATTATATTATTTTGTTATTTTTATTTAAATCCACAGTATTATTCTAAGAAAACTAGTATGGTCGAATTAATCCACTCAATAATATAATAGCACCCAAACGCCTATGCTCATCGTGGAATCAAGTAATAAGAGGTGTATGTATACTCCTTGATGAACACTACAAGCCTCTTCCTACCGTACCACAGGGACGGATGGAATTGAATGAAGGGTCTCTATTTGGCCAATCCTACCGTACTACCTATAGAACTTGATGTTTCTTGGGATACCCCACACCAAATCTTGATAACAGTGCTTGTTCGCATGTGATAATGGATTAGTAGTGTTCATCCATTTTTATCAGTGTGGAAGGAACTCTTCGTTCCGAATCAATTACTTGTTCCCCATGCAAAAAAGTATGATACTAAGTGGTCATCAAACACTCGTTTCGAAGTTGGATTCCACCTCGGAATACTTTTTTGGGTCCAAAACGGCTTGTGCCTTTTTAGCGGTCAAGATTGGCAGACGAGACCACCTGAAAAGGTTAGCAATGTTGTGGTGGTGTAAGTTTAAATATAACACCCCTATATTGACTTCAACTCATTTAATTTTCGAGAGAGAGTTGTTATTTGCATGATTTGTTTTATCGATCTTTATCGATATATTGATTGATCATCGATACAATATATATCGATGTATTTGAGTGGTGTCAGAATCTCTAAGATATTTGATATATTTAATGTACAAAATATATTAAGGTCTAGTAAACTATAGTAATCGATGAAAAATTACTTTGATGTTTTTAGGAATATATGATATCGATGACGTCTAATCCTTTTGCTTCATCTTCTTTTGAATAATTGAGTGATATGAAAGTGTTGATCAGGGACATCAAATTAGAATACACTAGGAATGAGAGAATTGAAGGAGTTTAGTTCTCTCAATTTTAATGATGAGTCTGATCCAATGATCGTAGAACAATGAAAGTTATTAGAAAAAAGTTTTAATTTAAATATTATGAGGAAATAGTAAGACCGAATGATATCGATAGTCTATTTGTTGCTGGATCCATAGTTACTAGTTATAATATCTTATGCTTAGCTCATTACAATCAGGTGAGATTTTGAAAGAAATCTTATAAATTATATAATCTTTGAGGTATAATATATGTATAAATATAAATAATATTATATTTATTTAAAATCGATAAATTGATCAAGATTAACATATATACATAGATTCGATAAAAGAAATTTAATTTTGTTCAATTATGGATCAATCTAATATATGTCATCCGATTCTCTATTTCAATTCCTATTTTATTCTGTTTCCTTTTCAATCTTTTCTCACGTATAACTCTACAAATTTATTAAAATTTTTATTTTTTTTAACACGTTATAGAAGAAATGTTTCTCGTTCTTTTTTTTATAGAGAATATGAAGTCGTCTCTCTCTCTCTCTCTCTCTCTCTCTCTGACCTATACAACGAACTCCATTCACACAATGTTCAACGATATCGAGTGAGACGTGCGAGACCATCTCACTTTGGACAAAGGGGATATCTTAATATTCCGACAATCGAGCATATTACCGGGCATTTATGCGTGTTTTTGTAAGCCATGAAAGCCTTTTAGTGATACGCATTTAATTATACCTATTCATTACCTCCAATATAAAGATCGCCTGCAATGCAGAAGGGTGAACGAGTGATGGTCGAAGCTAATTGGGTGCATGACGAAGAACAAAACAACAAAAACAAATAGATTTATAGAATAAACAAGATTTTTCCAAGTGGGATTCTTCTTCTTCTTCGACTCTTAAAATAAAAGATACGAAAAGAAAGAAAAATTGTCACCATCGTTGAAGAATAAGATGACAAATAAGGTGACAGCGTGCAGCCGCTTTCCCCTTTGTAGTTCCCTCGGTCATGTTGCTGCTCTCTTTTCCGTAGAAGACCAGACTTCTTGGATCCGCATCGCCGAGTACTTCCACCCCTCGCAGCCTCTCCTTCTCTTCGTCGTTCGTTTGGGCTGTGGCTGCTCGAAGAGATGAAGGTGTTTTCTTTTTTTTCTTTTCCGTTTTCAGTGCATTCTTCGTTCCTTCCTCCTAAACGGCTCTCTGGTTTCGTTGCATTCTGCCATGCTATTCCCGTTGGCCTCTTGTAGATTCTCTGGAGTTGTGCGCTACAATCATCCCTTCTATTCTTGTAGAAAGATTCTGATCGAATAGATCTTGTTCTTTTTCTTTGTCGCTAGAGATCTTTAATCTGACCACCGTAGCCTGATTGGTTATTTCTCTCGTAAGTGCAGGATTTATGTCTCTGTCACTCTCTGGTTTTTTATCATTCGTGTATCGCTTGCAGAAAATTGTTTTGAAATTGGATTTACATGATGACAAAGAGAAACGGAAGGCTATGAAGACCGTCTCTTCCCTTCAAGGTATGCTATCTTCCTCTTCTTTTGGTTTTTGTAGGTCGATCCCCATCAGTTCAGGGTGCATTGATGCTTAGATTGACTGCTTTCCTCTATCCTGTGCTGAGCAGGGATCGATTCCATAGCCATGGATATGAAAGAGAGGAAAATGACGGTGGTCGGATCCGTCGATCCCGTGGATGTGGTGAGCAAACTGAGAAAATTCTGGCATACCGGTATCGTCTCGGTCGGGCCTGCAAAGGAGGAGAAGAAGGAAGAGCCCAAGAAGGAGCAAGCGAAGAAGGAGGAGCCCAAGAAGGAAGAAGCCAAGAAGGAGGAGAAGAAAGAGGAGGCCAAGAAGGAGGAGAAGAAGGAGCCCCATGAGCAAATGATAGCGGACCTAGTCAATGCATACAAGAACTACAACCCTCACACGACCACACACTATTACTACTCGCAGAGCGCAGAAGAGAATCCAAATTCTTGCAGCATCCTGTGATGGATTTCCCTCGACGAGTCCGTGGAATCATTGGTTGAGTCTGGTAAGCAGCTGGCTTACAGCAAGGGTGTAAGATAATTAGAGATTTGGCCCTGTACATGTGGAGCTATGTGGCGATGATGTGCAGACAAGTGATCGGTTTTGAGCTCCTTGGCATTTCGTGTTCGGATCTCTCATAAAATTTTGACATTGTTTCTCCTATTTATGTGTCTGAAGAGGTTCTAAGACTTCATTTACTGATCTCAATGGCATGCCTTCGTTTCATATCTTAGCGTATGGCAGGGTGGGGATTGACTTCGAGAGATGAACATGAATCAGATCTTGGATTGAAGCCCAGGCTGATAGCAATCATCATCGTAAGCATTATCATCATCATCATCATCATCATCATCATCATCTGACAGTAACACCTCGACATGTCATACGTTGGGCTTGCAAAGGTTTCCTCTGTTTTGCCGAAGACCTACAGGCACGCATGTGTTCTCTTCCTGCTACAGTCTGTTGTCCTGAGGTGGTGGTAAGAAATGATTCACTTGGGCACTGGTAAATGAGCTCCCCGCAGCAACAGGTCGCTGTCATCTCCTATTTGGGGAGATGACTCGGAAGCTGTACCTCGACTGAGCCATCTCATGTGCGCAGCTCGGAGACAACGACAAGGAACTCCAACCTCGTCTCGGGCACTGAAATCCTTCAGATTTGGTCGTGTAAGCGTAGCATAAGTTTGGATCGTTGGATCAGAGGAATTCTGCTAGCTAGAAATCATGGAAACCATAAACCCAGCACTGAAAAGTCACGTACGCAGTGTTGGATCTAACGTGAATCTCAAGATCATCGGACCAGATGGACAGCTCCACTGAGCGGTATCACGTGGTGCCCAGCTACACTGTCTTCATCAAGCAGCCTCATCGTCAGGACCCCGACTTGGATTCCGAAGGTGCAAAGCTAGCTAGTTTCTCGAACTTGGCGTAACTCCATGGATCATTCCAACAAGCTTGACCTTCTGGTCTACGCTAATGACTGTAACGATGACACATTACTGCAAGATGGAGTTGTAGATTTGCAGGCGCGCCATGGAACTAAGCTATTTCCCCCCTGCCATGAGGAGTCGTGAAATCGATCCCTGGTTGGCTCATGATGGCTCTGTAGCCAATTCAATCGAAGGATGCATAAAGTTGTCTGGTATGATAAAAATAATAAAAGATAAGAATAATTATTGAAAACCGAAGGCAAGAACGAAGTAAACTGGCTTAAGGCTAGAGCAAAACTTCGCTTTTCTCACGGCTCTGATACCATAATAAAAATAATAAAAAATAAGAATAATTATTGAATAAGTTTTATTGAAGAAGTGAAAAAACTTAAATATATTAACATGTCCTTCTTCTATTTATATAGATTAGGAGGAAGGATTTCCCTTAACAGAATATAGAGGATTTTCATTAATAAAATAGAGAGATTTACTTATATAGTTAGAGAAATATTATCTTCTATCATGGTATGGTAAGTTTAGAGTCTATTGAGGTAGTCTATCAAGATTCACTTTCAACGTAGACTCATTCGATGGTAAAACCGCTATAGGATTCAGATGAGATGATTCGATAAGACAATAAAAAGGTTAGAGAGTTCTCCCGAGGGCAAATGGGAGTCCCCTAAATCTTTTATATATATATATATATATATATATATATATATATATATATATATATATATATATATATATATATATATATATATATATATATATATATATATATATAAAATTGATTATTGATTCTTGAAAAAATCTTATGAAAAAAAAAGTACGTAAACCTGAGTAATGACATATAAAATTTTTAAAATTATAAAATTTTTTTGAGTAAAATATATATAAAAAAAATCTTGTCCTATGTGTGATAGCTCTATCGCTTCCTTGCTCAACAAGTTTTATATGTGATGTGATCTGTCTCCTACGTGATGGACCAAAGGTAAGCACCCCTCTCAGGGTCGAAAGCTCGCAGCCAAGTAGGACAAGGTTCCCACCAGCGGAGCATTGATGTAGGTCGTTGGCTCCGACTGCGAATAGTCTTCCCGGTCGTCGGCGAACTTGTCGTTCTCGTCTGGCCCTCCGACCACGGCGCCCGTCAATTCGTTAGGGTTAGGTTTATCATCGTAGTAGAACTGGAAGCCCTCGTCGCAGCCGATGGCTTCTGCGTTCAACCGGAAACTGGGGATCGATGAGCCGCGGTGGTGGATCCGCTGCGGGAACTCGTCGCCGTACCCGACCATGTACGACATCCTGCTCGGGTTATCTCCCAAGATGTAATCCACCTGATGCAAGCAGCAGAACTCAGCTCCTCAGGTGCGGAGTACGTTCATCAGCTCAAGGCGTGCACTCGATACCTGTCTCTTCACCAGTTTCCTTAGTCTCAAAGAGGTGACGACCGCATCACCGCACTTCATGGTTTGGCTGGAGGTCTTGAGGTACTTGGCGTAGGTGGAAAGCAGGAAGGTGGTGGATGTCACGTACTGCATGTTGCTTCCGTTCAACATGTACAGAAGCCCGCCCGGTGTGTAGTTGACAATCACCGACGGGGATTTCGGTAGCACATTGCACACGAACCTCTCTGCTTGCTCGCGGAACCCCGACGCTGCTTCGTTCTCGTCCACCACGGATTCCTGCAGAGAGTTTAATTTATATTTTATTTTAAAAAAATCTGATTAGTTCAGATATATTTTTCATATGTAATAAGTTGTCATGTTATAATATAAAAAAAAAATCAGATTGAAGATCATGATTGAATATTCATCTCTATAAATATGAGAATTTATCAAAAATATTAATATTATTTTTCCAGAATTATTATCTTTTTCGAAATGATTTATCATATTTTTTATTTGATACGATCATGTTTATTTATTTTTATAATTTTTATAATTCTTATATTTGGTTTTACTAAAAAAAATTGTAATAGATAATGAATTAATAAATTGAGTTCTTTATTCCTGAGAGCTAATGAATCAATAAATTGTAATGGATAATGATAATATATATTTTATTCTCTTTCTATTTCTTTATTATCAACAAAGAAATCTCTGCTACTATTGTTTTCCTATCTTGACAAAGCTCAAAAGGTTTAGCAGATGAGTGATGTACTCGAGCAAGAAGCACTGCTGCACCAGGAATCTTGCTGTCCCAGCTGAACGTCTCTGAATTGTAGTTGATGCCGAGAGACTGAGCGAATCTCAGGTAGGAAGAGTTGCGGGTGGCCTTGTACAGCCATGCAGCTCCCCATAGAAGCTCATCCTAAACATTTACTATTCCATCAGTGTCTCTTCCACCTAAATCTGATGAGAAGTAAAAGCTTACTTGAAACCCAGAGTATGAGCAGTAGAAGGGGCAGACGACGGACGAGAGGGAGTCGCTGTAGTTTCCTCGGTACTGATCAGCGAACGCGAAGGCCTTCTTCGCAGTCTGTAGCAGCTTCTTCGAGTACCCCACGTCGACGTGCTTGAAGACGAGGGAGGCGGCCGCTAGCGCCGCTGCTGTCTCGGCTGCAACTTCGGAGCCAGGGGTGGAAGGAGTCACCTTGAACACCGACCGCGGGGTGCTCATGTCCTCCGGCCGCTCCCAGCAGTCATGGTCGGCTTTTGGGTCACCGACCTGCCATGGATTCATTGCGCCGGATTGAGTCTGGTGGTACAGAACGAGCTTAAGATGCGTGACAGGTTGGAGGTGCAGACTTGAACGTAGAGAGCGGAAGGAAGGGGGGCGGAGGCCTTGAGGAGGTAGTCGGTGCCCCAGCGGACTGCTTCTCGAGCATGATTTAGTTCCTTGGGCATCCACCTCCCAAATTCCAGCACGCTCCATGCAAGCATGGTGGTGGTGAAGGCCATGGGGAGGCCAAACTTGACGTTGTCTCCGGCGTCATAGTAGCCCCCTGTCAAGTCCACCTGAGAAAATATATATATATATATAGAGAGAGAGAGAGAGAGAGAGGTTAATTCACTGAAACGAGGTGGTGATAAGTATGACGACATCCGTGCAGTGACGTGGTGACTGGTGAAGGCCAAATCCTACGTTTTCTGCGTAGCCGTCGGTGAGGCCGGAGTTTGCTCGCCAAGTCAAGGACTGGTCCGGTGGGAGCTTACCGGACCGCTGGCCCTGGAAGAAGAGAAGCGACTTGGACAGCGCGTCGTGGTAGTCGGGATCGCCGGAGACTACGCCGGAAGCTAACGCGATGAGAATGGCAAGAGCCACGATCTTCTCCACCTCCATCTTTGCTCTGCTATGGTGGTGAGATTGGGGATGGTACTGTGCCTTTTAGGAGTTAGACATGGGAGGAGATGTTAGAGGCAGTTACTTGTGTGTGAAGGTCAGCTATTTGAGGGAAGGAAAAGCTAAAAAAAAACTAGAGAAAGGAGAAGAAGTAGAAGAGGTCCCAATTGATGGGTTATTTATGGAGTGACCAAATGTGGAGAGAAGTTAGAAGTTTTGAAGCCAATGGATCAATGAACATTGTTGTTGTTATTATTGTTATTGTTATTGTTATTATTATTATTATTATTATTATTATTATTATTATTATTATTATTATTATTATTATTATTATTATTATTATTATTATTATTATTATTATGCCAAATCAAAAATTGGAGATGAGAAAAATCTGATTCGTATGCCTCTTAACTTGAGCAATAAAAATATTGAAGTATGGTAAGTCAAAGCTCACTCATTTAGTTGAGGAAGTCACTTGAGTGATCATTCTTGTGGCTCACGTTGTTGACAAATCGAACTATGAGTCTACTTACAAGTTAGCTTGAGATTGATTGAGCTTCAACAGGGTTATTGATGATTGAATTTGGAAGAGAAGATGAGGGGAAAGAAAGATAGGGGAGTCGCTCCAAGTCCTCCAACTCCTAATAGGAGAAGAATTTAGCCTCCTATCACTTATATCTTATATGAGAAACAATTTAATTTATTAAATTATTCTTTGAAGATGCATTATAATGTTTTAGTCTTTTTTATATGTTATATGAAGAAAAAACTTAATTAACTAATTCATTCTTGGATGATGCATTTTGATGTTCTAGTCTTTTTATAAGCATAATCACAAGAAAAAAACAAGTAAAACATAGAAATAAAAAATTATAATTATATCAAATTAAATATATAATCGGTTCTATCCTCTAAAAATAATATTATTGGCTTACTTGAAGAAAAAAATTTCCTTCTTGATGATATTCCTAATCAAGATATTTCGTAGAAATGAATAGTTAATATTTTAAAATCTTTAATTAAGATCAAATTTTATTTTTTAAATTTGTTTTCTTTTTTATCTCCTATTGATTTTGGTACATGACAACTTATTACATATCTAAAATATTTTTAAATTATTTAAATTTATTAAATAATAAAGAAACTAAATTAATTAAATATGGCTACTTACATATTATCCCCTATAGTTAGGCCTTTTTAACATCTCATTTAAAAAATTTACATTAGAATCTCTATAATTATGAAAGTATAACATCTATCTCCATTCACCTTAGTGTTATTAGTTTTACCGATGAAAGCACAAGAATAATGAGTAAAAAGATGATTTCAATATCCCAATTATGTTTCGATGGTGGTGGACGATTGTCGCTAGGAGCTGCGAGTGGTTGTTGTAGAAGAGAAGAGAGAACGACGATAAGAGATGAGGTAAAGGGAGAGGAGGAAGAGAACAACATAGATGTCGAGCTGTCCTTTTGCCGCTCTGCATCTGCGTCGACGTCAATACAATTACCAAGCAACACTAATACAGATGCAAAGCGACGAAAGGGTAACAGTCTATTATAAACTGGACCTGACCTTCCTTTGTTGGGTCTAGGATGCATTTGTCCATAGCACCAACTTCTTTGTGGCTTGTTATGTCTGCTAGGTCACTTGTGCTGCTTACCACTCTCTTGACACTTGCTGTTGCATCTTCAATGCAAGTTCATTGTGGGTTTGCTCACTTTGCACTTCCTGTGATCTTGATCCTACTACCTCTCTTTCGCATTCCATAGCCTCCTCGTCCTTTACCTCTTGCCTCTCCATCTTTGAGTCCACAACAGCATGTCAGGCGGAGAAGCCCACAGATCCTTGATGGATGGCCATAAAGCGACGACACGAGGAGGTTAAGGAGAGGGCGAAGACTATTGTACTTTAGAGCTAGAAGATGGGGTTACGGAGTGGCGTCGACAAAAGGGCCATTCGATAACTACATCGTTCTCTTTCTTCTCTCTCTTTGCCTCATCTATTGTTGTCGCTCTCCCTCATCCACAATAGCCACTCATTGCCTCCTATGATATCGTCATTTGCCACTATTGAAAAAGTAACTAAGATATTGAAATTATCTTTTTACCTATCGTTTTTTATCGATAAAATCGATAAATGAAGTTAGATGTTTCATTTTCATAACTATAGAGATTCTATTGTAAATTTTTCAAGTCTAAAGACCGAGATACTAAAAAGTTCTAACTATCAGTGATAATATGTAATTAGCCCATATCAATAACTTAATTAAACTATACCAGAACATGAACATGAGTTTTGTTTGTTGAGGTACTTAATCATTCATCCACCCGTCACTATGCTCACAAGAACTTGACATGGCTAGAAATCGAGACAAATTTAATGAACCAAAGTGTGTGTATTTACAGGTATTCCCTTTCTCCATATCTTCTGCATTTTTATCTCCACTTTTTCTTCTCCTCTATCTCTCATCCTCCTAAACCTAAAGATTAATTGGCCTCCATCGAGCATGGCATCTTGATCTCAGTATTTACGAAGATGCGATGCATTCTTTGGAGTGAGCGTATCGCTGATCATCATCTGCACGTCATCAGCTACCTCAAGATCGAATCCACGAAAGTGTTGTTAATTCACAGGGAGTACCGAGAAGAAGTTTCACGAGCCAGGTAGCTGTATAAATTTCTGAAGGTCTATCACCATGACTGTAATGTCATCTCGGTTGCCCCTCCTGCAGGAGATTTCTATGAGGTCTCTGCATGACTTCATGGCGTTGCTTTGCCTTGAGACGACATCAACTGCCTCCTGGTTTTCGACCTAATGGAATGGTACCACAATGTGTTAAGAGTTGCACCACTGAAGGTTTAGGTGGTAAATGTGAATTATGAGTGCAGCAGATCAGTAGTGGTCATATGTATACCTTATCCCACAACCCATCTGAGGCCAGTATTAAGAACTCACACTCTGGAGTTAGCTGAAGACTCTTTGTTTCGGGCTCAGAAATGATCCATTCCTTCATGTTCAGGTCGCCGATTGCTCTTGACACAGCTAGAGAGTCCTGCACCCTCCATATTCCATTGTGACATGTCACATAGCCCCCCTGTGTGGAGTTCAGAATATTGTCAGCTCACTAAGCTACAAGATGAAGACCCCTAAATTGATGAGAAAGAGAGAACCCCATGTTAAGTTCAGAATATTGTAAGCTTAGTAAGCTACAAGATCAAGACCCTAATTTTCAGGGAGAGACAGAAAGAGTTCAGAATATTGTAAGCTCACTGAGCTACGAGATCAGAGAGAGAGAGAGAGAGAGAGAGAGAGAGAGGAGAAGAAGAAGAACTTACAGAGTTCTCAATGCGAATACGCTCATCTTCTCTACCAGCTCGGTGGTCATCAGTAAGAGCATCTGCTACTCCCTTCCTGCTCATAACCACCCTGCAGTCGCCCACATTAGCCACATGTAGTTCTCCATCTTTTAGCAACACAGTGGCTGCACAAACTCCACTACTAACACCCTGCAAATGAAAGGAAACATCCATCGTCAACTATGATAGTTTGGTAATGGTTGTCTTCACAGCAATGACACAGATCTCATGCAAGTAAAATGTTTGTTGTAGATTTAAGGACAGTGGATAAATGTTGAATTGTGTTTTTATAGTATTGTAAGAATAAAATAATACCATGAAATTTTAACATCGTGAAAGGATCTAATTTCTATGATGTTAAATTGATTTGATGCTGATCATTTGATTGATGGTCAACGCAATAAAGGAGGTCTTGTTGGAATTCAAACTAAAAGATATTGTCAACGCAATTGAGGTTATCAACGCAAGTTCGAATGCTTCAAAGTGCTTTGTATCTCCCAGTTGGGAGCCACACACCTGACTTAGGAAGTCTCTGTCCGTGGTCAGATAGCCTGCTTTTATTGCCGTGTCTGCTTGATTGTCTTCCTTCTCTGGCTCATCTAGAGCTGCCACAATGTTCTTCCCAAGCATCTCAGAGACGAAGTCCACAGCTGCACGCCCCCCATGCCCATCAAACACTCCAAAAAAGGCCTGCAGATGAGTAACACCAGCAGCTTAACATGGAGAACATGTCAAACTTGTGCAACAAATAATAGTGCAAGAGAAGGAAATGGACAATTTGGATCTTCTGTTTCACAAGATAAAAAAGGCCATGTCTTGGTCCTTCTGCAACTTGTAAAGTTATGTTTGAATCAGTCCAAGCCATTTAATTTGCATCAACACTATCAGATCAGCAAGACTAAGACATCATGAGAAATTCTATCTGTATATGCTTCCTCCATCATAAAAACACAAAAAGGCAATTGTTCCTCTAGCAACTGGGAGTAATAATGTCATTAAACTTGTAGATAAAGACAGTAAATTCTTATGAGAAAATAGAATCAAGTAGCTTGAAGCTTTTCTTTCATAGGACATAAGGTGTTATAGATGACAAAGGATCTCGTGGTTCATATGACAATCAACGAGCTTCAAAATGTTCTTAAAAGATATACACATATATGCATTCATATATTATATATTACCTGTTTGGAGTCTCCATGGACGGTGGATATGACCGCATAGCCATCTTCCATCATATGCCTGTGTCCTTTCCTGCTGACAACACAATACTCACCACCCTCGACTTCCAAGTCCCTTTCAACCCCATCCTCCTCCCTATCCGCAACACCAAAAGTTGCATCAGCTGAAGGCTTTGGTATGGCTATCGTCGCCGGTCTTCTTCTCGTCCTTGGTATCTTATTCGCCGTAACTTTTACCATCGGGTGACCGGAGTTTTCCTCACACTCCACATTCTCTTGCTTCGGAAGGGACGAAACCTTTTCGACGAAAGTCCCTGCCGGTTTGCTTCCTCCAGGAACCACGTCGACAACGGGGCGCACCCTGCGGTCGGAAGAGTCCTTGGACCTCTTGCTGGCCACGGCGGGCAGCTCGGCGAGCCGATTCCACGACAAAGCGGGGGCAGGGGAGGCACGGCCGGGAGACTTGGAGCAGAGAGCCATGGCGGGAAAGTACTTCCTAACCACCTTCTGCAGGTGCGCAAGGAAACACAACAAGGAGCATAAGAACTCAGGCGGATCAACCATTGTTGCTTGCTTCCTCTCCCTCTGCTCCTCGATATGGGATTTTGCTTTTGGATTGGGGTATCATACTTTCTATTCCAAGGTATGAGGTCAAAGGCTTTCTATTCTTAAGCATACTGCGCTCTAAGGCTTGGAGGGAGGCATGGAGGGAGAAGGAATGCATCTAATTATAAATGTGTGTGGTGGGGGAGGAGTAGTCTTCTTGTTGATATGATTGGGTGATGATGTTTGACCCGTCAACGGGGCGGTATCGTTAAAGCCGAGGATTTGGTACTGCGGTGAACAATTTGCTTGTAATTGATGAGGAGGAACGCTTCGAGGCTAAGGAAGTGGTAGGCAACAAGGCAAGGGAACCGGTCGCACTAGGGAATTCACAGGATCGGCGATTCTTTGAAGTCCAGTTTTGGTGACTGTGACTATATCTGCTGCACTCGAGAAAAAACACAAAAGAAGTCTTTTTTAATGGATGAGAATTATCATATTAAACATGAATATGGATCCAACATGTGAAACATAAACATTCCATAAATTTATTAGGCTCAACTATAATCAATTCGAACAGGTTGCGTTATGCGGCCACTTCCATTTCCCACCGCGGACGTGACCTACTTCAACTACGGCAGTCCTGTGTCAAGCCAGATTGCGGCGGCGGAACGTTTCCACCGCGTGAGAGAAAACGAGGAATACGCCGAGGAATTGGCTGATCGCCTGCCGACGCGGTGCATGCCGACATGGAGGAGGAGCGGTATGACCGTTGCCCCGAGCCGGCGTGTCAGTGGAGCCCGCTTCGGCGACTCGGTCGACACCACGTTTTTTTGCGTACCCGCATAATTTTAAGGGTAAAGATACTTTTGAGGGTAAAGATAACCGGATAGACTTATGACTCCTTGATTGTGGAACTAAATATTTTTATTATTGCTCCTCCTGTAGGGGAGCTAAGGGATTCGAGCCCTCCTTTTAGTGTCAAAAATATTATGTATTTTTATAGTGGCTTAAGAATCGATACAGCCCGATCATGTTCCAAAAGACTAAGGTCATCCATATGAATTTTTGGGACGAGGAGGTTGAAGGGATGAGGTCGAGTCAGGTGGTTAACTCCATTGTAGAGTGGGTGTAGGTTTTATGTTAGATGTGTTGTCGCCCTCCGAAGTTGGCCCACCAATGATTACATCTTTATGCTTCTTGATGAGAGCATGAGGGCGCGGGGAGGGCTCCCGAGGTTTATGGAGGTACTGTTCATGGAGCCCCCAGCGGATGAGCTCTTCGATATAATATTTTAGATCCCGGTACTCTTCACTGTCAAAGCCGTGGTCTCGATGGAACTGACAGTATTTCAACCGATCCCTCGGGTGAGCCTCTCCATGGTATGGGTTCCTTTAGGAACCCTTTTTCCTTATTTAGAGAAAGATCTTCATTCTTGTCATGTTTACGGGAGGTGGGGGAGGACAAGGAGTGACAGCTCGGGTTGACCATGCTTTCTTCTAAGTAATCCTAAGGTTTGGCCTTGGGATTGCTCTTGGCAGGGTCTTTTATGTGATTCCTCATATCACCCCTTAATTAGTGTATCTGCCATAGTGTATTGGTTGGCCCGTTGGAGCATCTCAAGAATAATCGTTGGTAGCCTCTCAACCAGCGACTAGAAGAATTATGTGGTTCTTAAACCTATCATGAAAGCCTATGTTATAGGGAAATCTAGGGGCGACATCACATGTGCAGTAGAAGAATATAAAATAAAAATCTCATATTTCTAAAAAAAGTATTCAACATCGTACGAAGATTGGTGTGTAAAAACCCACAAAACTGAAAATCACGTTATATTACCTAAGGAGATCGTATATCCCTGTGATCCTACAAATTTGTAAGAGAGGATGAAGGATGTCAAGTGTCTTCACACGATAGGGACTACAAAGACGGTCCTCGAATCACTGTTCAAATCTTCACACTTGTTGGCTGAGGAGGAGAAGAGGAGAGGAGAATAAGAGGTGACAACCAAGAAGGCACAACCTATGACATTTTGGTTATCTCCTATTTATAGAGGTCTCATATCAACTTAACATTAATTGATCCTGCCTTGGGTACTAAATCTCTATCACAATTAATCGTGCTCCCCCCTCTCTCCAATCGCTAGTAGGGTGGTTGCGTGTGCAACGCAGTAAAGGGGAGGGTTAGGGTTTTCTAAAATATAACACATATAGTTCAAAACTAATCTTTTACATGAACAACCTAGCTCTAATACTATTGTAGAAAAATCTATGGGTGACATCACATGCACAATAGAAGAATGGAAAACAAAAATCTCAGATTTCCTAAAAAGGTGTTCCTTGTTGTACGAAGATTAGTGCACAAAAATCCGTAAAATTGAAAATAACTTATGAGATAATTATGTTATCTAGGGAGATCATATATCCTTGTGATCCTGCATATTTATGCAAGAGGATAAAGGAGGTCAAGTGTCCTCCTCTCTAGTGGTGAACCACACAGCAAGGGTTGTGAAGATGCTCCTCGAATCGCTACCCAAATCTTCACACTTGCTGGCTAAGGAGGAGAAGGGGAGAGGAGAATAGGAGGTGGCAATAAAAAAGGCCCAGCCTATGGCCCTTTGGTTCTCTCCTATTTATAAAAGCTCAGATCAACTTAACTATAATGGATCATATCATATTTGATATTGGATCTTCATCCAACTACCAAAGCCTCTTAAATTAGAAGATCTCTATACAATAATCTCTCATTGACTCTTATTGGATCACATCCATAAGATCCAATAATTCAAGGGTTTATTGGATATCCAATAATTCAATGGCTTATATCCGAACCTCTACTCGTCGTAACACCTATCATATGTGTATGACCCTCTATGCCCAATATTGAGCTAACCATGAGTCAAACCTGTCAGAACTCCTTCTAGCTCAATGAATTATTATCTCCATAATAATTCACTCGATTTATCGATTACGAACGTATTAGACCACTACACTACAGTCCACAAACGATACAAGGGAATCTAATCCATTGGACCTATCTATCCTCAGTTACCATGTACATATAGTTTCTCATTCATCTAATACCCCATAAATATATATCGGGCATGGTGTTGTCAGAATTAAATGATTTCTACTCGAGTCTCGTTCTAATCAGATTCTTCTAGAAAACTCTTTCTCTCTCAATTTGAATGACCCTAGCTAGGGATTTGTCTAAGCAAGAACATATAAGATATTCCTCTCATGATACCGAGAGCGAATGATCCTTTATCAACACTCAATAGCCCTCGTAAGGTTGGCTGTCACTCCCGATTAATCGATTGTGCTAGATTTGAAACTTCCAAACTTACAAGTCCAATATTAAAGAGTTGAGTACTCATATAGGACATCCTTAGTGTCTCAAGTTTAAGGACCAAGTACACCACTAGGATGACGAAATTACTATCTAGTACTAATGTATCATCAATCTTCTAGTATTTTATGAGCGGATCAATCAATTAACTAATTCTCCAATGAGTACATGTACTGTAACCCTAGTGTCCCCACACGAGCGCTATAAGACTAGTCGTCTCTATTATATGGACAGGTATACAACACACTAGTCTGCCTGGTTATCTCGATGTCTCTCTCGAGTAACCTATGACCGAGATTATTTAGGGTCTGTGTTTAAAGACAAATCGGTCTCATTATCGTGATCTCATCACGATCTGATTCACATTGCATATATCCATGAATATCATAATATATTTATGCATCAAACAATATAAAGTGAGAAAATATCATAATAATAATAATAAGCAAAAAGAATGTGTATCATGTCACACGTATCATCATTCACGTGATTGGTTTGTAGGGCACCTATGACTAGTATATATGGCCAGTGCGGGGTGGGCGTCGGGAACCCCTTGGATTTTGATGGCAAAGCATGTGACGAAGAGGGAAAGGGACTCGTCCTCCCTCTACCTCAACCCAATGAGCATTGTCGTGGAGGGCCTCGGTCGTATGTTGGCTAGGAAGTGCAACTCAAGCTCCTTCGTGAGCTAGGCGAAGGATGAGGTCGAACATGGCTTCAATCGATTGTATCACTCTTGAGCCGAGCCCTTGAGGGTGGTGTGGAATACCTGACACATCAAAGAGTCCAACGTGTTGTACAACACCATATGGGCTCGAAAGGCGATAGTGTGCTCCCTTAGGTCAGAGCTGCCATCAAAAGCTTCTAGTGTTGGGAGGCGGAAGTTAGTCGGGAGCGGCTCGTCCTGAATATCTTTGGCAAAGGGGAGCTACCTGAGATGTGGTCGCCAGCCCCTTCCTTCAACTGTTAAAACTCTTATTGTACCTTATCAAGGCATTGGTTGACCAGCCGCAATTGCGCTCTGAATGAGTCGTTCATCGAGCTTGTCGTTTGAGTGTTCGACTCGGTGAATGTTGAGGGGGAGCGACAATGAAGAAAAGCATTGTACTACACCGTCGAGGAGCATGGGCCCTCGAGCTATCCCTTAGCTAGTTGAGGATGGTCTCAATGCATCGAGGGTAGTTCGATTAGGGTAGCCTGGAGGGGTGTGGGAGTGTAAGTTGGTTTGCTAGTTGTGGCTGTGGAATGGGTGGCACTTGTTGGGCAAATTAGGAGAGGACAAGGGTGATGGCTTGCATCATCCCGGCAAGTGCTTGCATCTAGTGGGTGAGATTGACGAAAGCCTCGACAGGGACCACCAATTGCCCTGTGTTGGTTCCAAGAGGGGAGAACCCATGATTGTTTAATATGTGTCAGTAGTGCACCAGAGTCTGGGCTAAGGTGGACGCATCCACTTGTGGGAGGATGGGCAATTGCCCCCCTTGGCCAAAAGCATTGTGAGAGGGTGAGGGAGCCTCATTGCTGAAGCGCTCATTGAGAGAGTTCACTAGTGGATGCTCTTGTGATATTCAACCCTCCTTCTAGCGTTAAAAATGTTATGTACCTTTATGTCGTGGCCTCGGGATCGGTACAACTTGATCCTATTCCGCAAGCACAAGGTTATCAATGTGGCTTCTTAACATGAGGAGGCTAGACAGGCGAGGTCAGGTTGAGGGGTTAACTCTCGAGCCGATCTAAGGCAGGACTTGAATCGTCTCACCTACGTCACGTTCCTACATGACAACTCAACGTCAGAAGGGGGAATTCACGACTCGACCTCTTTAATGTTTCAATTAGTAAATAATTTTTTGGTGTAAAAAGTTCAATCTTAGGTCAAGGAGCCTATATTTATACCTACGAAATCGACTTGGGGTACATAGGTCATTAATGGTTATCGATGCCTTATTCGACGTGCTTGTACGAGCAATTGACCTGTATGTCACCACCGATGACACGAGTCAACTCAATTGAATCCTCACTATCCAACATTGACCCATACAATCCGCAAACGTGGTGATGCACCATTCGCTGAGTTGGCTAATCTTCACACAAACATGTGTCAGGTCGTTCCACATCGACTCCTTGATGGCGACCAATTGTCAATCCGTGATTAGTGCTGAAATATTTCCTATCAAAAATGTTCAAAGATTTTTCGTAATCACCAATGATAAAGAAATGTGATAATTCATGACGGGGCCAAATTACATAGAGGTAGTCAAGTCTTGCCCCAACTCATCCGCCGAAGATGGCTAGAGATAAAGGTATTCACACCAGACGCCAAGAAACATCATCCTCCTGGGATGGTGCATCGCTTGTATTCTTATTAAGCCCAATTCCTTAACAAAACAGATTTAATTGTTGATACTGGTAATAGTCAACATCAGTAAGACGTGCCTTATCCAATTCAAAGAGATTTAATATTCTTTAACCTGGCCATGCTTGAGGCTGAACTAAGATCGATCCAATGCAGGAGTTCCAAAACCAATGTCCAATGCGTGGTATCCAAAACCGACGGCGGGGTATCTTGATACCGGTCTATACAAGAACCCATGAACAACATAACAGATCAGTCTTTCAAGCTTCATAAGAGCAATCATAGTTCTGTTAGTTTTTACACAAGAATGAGCAAAATCGCCGTACCTTAGGTTCTAACCTTCTTCATCCACTAAAACAGTCGTCCCGGTACCTACTCCAAGATCCACAATGGCAGTCATATCATCCTCTAGCAATAGAGGCAGTGGCAATCCCTATTGCAAAGCAAAAAATTAGGTCAATCATGTATCTAAAACTTAGAAGAGTTACCCTCATTTTATTAGATATATGCAGTCAAAAAGAACTCTAATATGCAGTTATCCTCCAACCTCAAACATCAATTCCTGGATTATGGTCGAAGGCCCACAAATTACCTAAGTATGAAACATGGGTTTGTGCTATTCACCTAATGAAACATTATCAGGAAAATTTTAAAAAAAAAAAAGTAAATACATCTTTCAGTTTCTTTATAACTATCAGCTGATCCGCAATTCAACTCAGATCAATCAAGACCCCAATTCATCTCAGAATCATCCAGTCCTTACAAATTGGGACATTTTGCACAGCAATTGACACCCATAAAAAGAAAAGACTGCATATTTTGATGAAGCATAATCATCAATCATGAAAAAGTTACCACCAATACACATGCACCAATAATTCTAGGCTGTAAGCATAGTTGCCATGTTGCACTGACATGCCACATGGTAGAAAAGAATATTCGAAAGAAGCTATAAAAGGAAAAGTACCTCTTCCTGAATATACAATCTCAACCTGATATCTTTCAGTTTAAAGAAGCTTTCACAGAGGACCTTTAACTTGCCAACCTGCAGGTAGACAAGTGAAATTGAGTTGCAAACCCACTCAAAACAGAAGAGAGATTATTGATGATGTCACCAAGTAGATATATCATTATACTATAAGAGAAAATAAAATGATTCTTTACGCAATGTTTTCCAACAATAAAAAGTGAAAGGCAGGTTAGATCAGCAAAATTGTGCTTTTTTATTAGCATTTGATGATGACAGACACATATCCAGTACTGATAGAAGAGGAATAAAAAATGTCCAAAAATCAAATGTATCAAGATATAATCAATCATAAATTTATATAGAAACAAAATGTACAGGGGCAGCCCTGTAGGGTGGGTGTCAGATATCTCCAAAACAGATAAGAACATTTTGGTCTTTTACTTATCATTTTTTATTTATTTATCACCATGACTGGTTAGCTTGGTTTAAATTGAAGGGGTATATATGGAAGAACCTAATATTTTCTGGATATATGTGTAACTTTAAATTTATAGAGACAAATATGAATTTCCAAAATTAACAATGATATATATGCAATTGACCCTAAATTTTAACTGACCCATGTGTAAGCATAAACATACTACCTATCTTGTTTTAACATATTCAGGTTAAGATTCTAAGCTCTTGTTACCTTATGTAGAGTGATGATTCTCTAACTCGTGAACACTTGCTCAACAAAAATGAGTGCTATAAATTTTGAATGCTATTGACTGTATTGAGGATCAAGAGGTATATTTACAGTAGTAGTTGGCGGCAGCTTTTTGGCCAAAGGCTGCTTCTCCCCCATGGAAGCTCCAATACACTTCAATGTAACACCTGCACAGCCAAAGGGAAACTTTAGCATAATACTACAGCCACTGATTATATACTTCCAAGTATTCATTTATATTCGTACTAATAAGTCCAGAAGACATTTTTTGGGGTCCTGCAATTCCAGATGATGGCCTCTCATATTCGATACCATGCAGTGCCTTCAGCTCCGCAAACCTGTATTATGACCACTTAGAAAAAATGTTCAATTGTAATTTTCTATCTCCTAGATTCATTTGGTAAGACCATGAGGTATTTATTTAATCTATGATCTAAGAAACGTGCATCTCTATAATGCCAAAAGTTTGTGCATCAAGCTTTTTGCTATTGCTGTAAAACCTATCACATGGAAAAGTGCTGATATCTTGAAGCAGAATTCTTTTTTTTTTACCCCGCTCCTGACACGACATTTGCACATTTGCCATTTATGTACTTACTCGTGATTTCATGTACTTAATGTTTCGTTTGGAAAAAAAAAAGATTGGCCAAACTTGAAAATTGACTCATTGTATGACTAAACGATTGAATCGTATTCAGTTGGGTGATACCAACTAAATCAAGTGCTAACTCCCCTTTATTTCTTATTGAATTAACCGATCAACTTGCTATTGGACATTTACTTTCGACTTCGCATGGCACTATTAAAAAAAACTTTCAACATATTTCACTTTAATTATAATTATGAGAACCAATCCTACCCCTTCTAGTCCTACGGTTTCCACACTTAAGAAAAAAACCTAGGATGCATCACTCAAATTATTGGCCCAATACTGGACATTGCTTTTCCTCTGGGCAAGATGCCTAATATTTATAACGCTTTGGTAGTTAAGGGTTGAGATACTTTTTGATAAATCATGCTATATCTATCATGATATAGAATTAATTGGAATAAACATGCAACCTTAATGGAAGGGAACAACACAATCGCAGCAAATTCCATTAGTATATTTCTCCAAAATAATATTTGGTTCACAACTTCACATGAACTAATCTAATTTGTATCCATACAAAAAATCCATCTTAATATAATATGTGTTCACAACTTAATTTGGTTTCATTAGGTGATTCTGCCATGAACAGTTAATCTATCAAAATACAGTATCAGAATTTCTAAAATTGGCATCTCTCTCTATCACACACACACATATACACAGCAAAAAATATCTGAATTGACAAAATCGGACAAGAATATAACGGATTACCTTGGATGCAAATGTCTCAAGTCTTCCAAATCATCTGATTGCATCTTGGCCATGACAAGGCGGACATACCTGCATGGGTCACTAGAATAAGCACCAAGAAATCTGAAACATCCTTCTTCACCACAAAATTAATTCAAACATGCTGATATCCTCAAGTTTTACAACAATTACGATGGTTATAGGAGTGAAAGTTTGTCCAGAAAATGATTTTAAAAGTTACATTCAGATTCCGATAACAAATAAAATTTTAACCTTTAGAATCTTATAAACTACGAGAAATATATGAAGCAAACTTTTTGCCTGCATTTTGGATTCCAAGCTTTGTGCTTGCAGCATTTGGATCTTTTGCAAAGGTGTATACCCTGCATGGACTTAAGTTTCAGCCATACCTATCAGTAGAAACTGGTATTTACAAATCTGACAGTCAATCAGTATCTGGACCAGGCAATTTTTCCTCATCCAGTTTGAAACTGAGCTTACCTCTTGTAAGATCACCATGCATGGACTTAAGTTTCAGCCATACCTATCAGTAGAAACTGGTATTTACAAATCTGACAGTCAATCAGTATCTGGACCAGGCAATTTTTCCTCATCCAGTTTGAAACTGAGCTTACCTCTTGTAAGATCTATATATGCCTCCTGTCAGTCCAAACATCTAACATAATGGAGCAAATATGTGTTGCCCATGATTCTTTATGACCCTTTAGTAAGTTATTTGTATAATTCAACTCTTTTTGCAACAATGGAACTCGCATCTCATAATAACTTGGAGGTTTTAATCACGCACCATATTTTCCAATAGCTTCAATCATTTCCTTAAAACTGTCTAAACGAGTTGTACTAAGGGGAAGACCAGCCTGATAGAATAAGCGAGCAATGTACTGAATTGTTCTTCCTCTTATTTTTTTATTACAAGCATCACTTATATTTGTTTGTCTAAATTTTGAGCCTCCTGCTTACCCTTATTGCTTCTGTGATCCTTAAATCATATATAGATCCATCGGTCTTTTTTTACCCTTCTTAGTACTCATAACTTCTTTTCCTTTTTTGTCGTATATTTTTTTCCCACTTAGGTTAATACTCACAGAATAATCTTCTTCATCCCTGAGATGTTCAGCATTGTCTTCTGGTAAATTCCCGTAAAATTCATTCTTTTGCGTCTTCTTGATGACATTGGAGACTTTATTGAGTTGCTCTGTACACTTGTCATTTATCCTGAAACCTAACAATAATTTCAAATAAATAAAAATTAACAGTATTAAAATTAAAATAATATATTATTAATCTAATAAATACAAATACTTTTACTAATATACAGTTAACAGTATACTTTCGAAAGAGAAGAGAATCGAAAGATAAGAGAAGCAAAAGAGAAGAGAAGAGTGTAAGAGAAGATCGAGGGTGCTGACTGAAAAAATCGGGAACGGTAGTGGTAGCGGCAACAGCGAGCAATGACAATGGCAGCGACAACGACAGCAGCGACCAACGAAAGCGACGACAGTGGCAGTGGTAAAAGCGAGTAGCGGCAGCGACAGCGACAAAAGTGGCAGTAGTGTTGGGAAATCTTGGGGGCAACATCAGATGCGCAGCGGAAGAACAAGAAAACAAAATCCCCGATTCCCAAAGAGATGTTCGTCGTCGTGCGAAGATTGGTGCGCAAAATCCACGAAACTGAAAAACTGCGTATAGAGTAGATTGTGTTACCTAGGGAGATCGTATATCCCTGTTTCCTTGTAGATCTTTACGAGAGGGTGAAGGAGGTCAAGCGTCCTCCTCTCTAGCGGTGATTCACACAACAGGGTTGCGACGACGCTCCTCAAAACTCAAAGCCTGCTCTGAGGTAGAGAGGGGAAGGAGAATAAGAGAGGCAAGCAAAGACTCTAGCCTATGAGGCTCTGAATCCCTCCTATTTATAGAGGTCCCCTGTCAAACCCTAATGGATCCTCCCCTAGCGGGTATTAGATCTGCATCCAATAACCCAAGCCTTTTAGATTAGTGGATCTATATCAAATAATCTCTCATGGGCTCTTATTGGATCTCGTCCATGGGATCCAATAATTCAGGGGCTTATTGGATATCCAATAAGACAAGGGCTCCGTCGGATATCTCATATCCGAACCTCTACTCATCGCAATGCCTACCATATGTGTGTGATTCTCTAGGCCCAATATTGAGCTGGCCGTGAGTCATACCTATTAGAACTCCTTCTAACTCAGTGAATTATTATCTCTGTAATAATTCACTCGACTCATCGACTACGGACGTACTAGGCCACTACGCCGTAGTCCCCAGACGATACAGGGGAATCCAATCCATTGGACCTGTTTGTCCTCAGTTACCGTGTACCTATAGTCCCTCATCCATCTAATATCCCAGAGACTGTATATCGAGTATGGTGCTGTCAGACCTATGCGATTTCTACTCAGTCTCGCTCTAATCGGATTCTCCCGGAGAACTCTTTTTCTCTTAAACCGAATGACCCTGGCCAGGGATTTGTCTAAGCAAGAACACATGGGATATTCCTCTCATGACGCCGAGAGTGGATGATCCTCTATCGACACTCAATAGCCTTCGTAAGGTCGACTACCACTCCCAATGACCAGCTATACTAGATCTGGGACAGCCAAACCTATAAGTCTGGTATCAAAGAATGGAGCACTCATACAGGACATCCTTGGTGTCTCAAGTCTAAGGACCAGATATACCACTAGGATTACGGAATCGCTGTCTGACAATAAGGCATCATCAACCATCCAACATTCCGTAAGCGGATCAATCAGTGAACTCATTCTCCAATGAGCACCTATACTGTATCCCTAGTGTCCCTACACGAGCAGCTATGAGACAAGCTGCATCCATCATATGGACGGGTATACAGCACACCAGTCTGTCCGGTTATCATGATGTCCCTCTCGAGTAACCTATAACCGGGATTATTTAGGATATGTGTTTAAAGGTGAATCGATCTCATTTTTGTGATCTCATCACGATCCGATTCCCATTGCACAAATCCAAGGACATCACAATATATATGTGCATATATGCAATAGTTATAAAGTGATATATGCCAAAATATAATAAGCAAAAAGATTCTATATCAAGTCACACGTGCCATCACTCACGTGATTGGCTTGCTGGGCACCTATGACTAGTAAGCAACAGCAAGAGCGAGAGCGGCGAGCGACGACAGCGGCAACGGCAGCGAGCAGGGTTGGGGTTGGGGAAGTCGCGCTGATATCGGTGCTTTAGTTGGTTCAATTGAACCAACTAAAGCACCGAAGACCGAACCAGACCTAAAATGATGGTTTGATCGCTTAGTTTAACACAGGCGCTCGCCCGAAGCGCCCAGCGCCTGGGCTCGGGCGAGCGCCTAGGCGCCGCCTCTTTGAAGCGCGCCGCCTGGAAATGAAGCGAGGCACTCGGGCCTCGCCTCGCCTTGCCTCGCCCGAGCGCCTATTAAAATCACTACGTGATGTCGCCGCTACTTATCCTCGTCTAGTTTTTCACACCTCTAGTGTGTGTGTGTGTGTACCAACCCATGCCATGTTGGTACAAAGACGAGTACTGGATTGAGAATTTAATCCTTGATGACTTGTAACTCCAAAGAATGCAGCATTACAACTACAAAAAAATAGCACTTGTTTGCAAAATTACTCATGGCAGGTTGTTTTGCAACCTAAGCAACAAATGATAAGATGCAAATATGCTATATAATATATTTTATTGACATATCTTAGTATAATGATGATACAATATATTTTTTTTTCTAATGCATAGAAATAAGGGGTAATTTGACAACTTGTATTATAGAGCAACCACATCCACTCTTTGCAGGCATGAACAATTGTGTACCTGTATAACATCTTTTTTTTCAAATAGTCAGTACATACGAGATCTATAATTACCCTCTTATACAGATCGAGATACTAGGCTTGATGATGCCACCTGATATAGTATATTGTTTGACTTATAAATGTTATTGTATCAAGAGATTTGCTTAATTGAGCAACCATAGTCGTCGCTTCCAAAAATGCCAACAATAAGAAATTAGAGTTAGACAGAGCATCAATATATGCAATAAATAAATCAACTCACCGAATTTCTGATTCCTTCCTTTCACGTTGGCTTACCTGTACACAATAAATAAATTTCTGATGTAAATAAAAAAAGACGGTTTGTGAATCCATCACTACACAAGTTTTAGATGCTACCTCACTCCCATTAAGCATTTTGATTTTTGCAAGACGTGCAATCAAAACAAATCTTGGGAGGCCACCTTTACTTGGATCTACTATAGGATTCTCAGAAAGCCTGATGTCCTTCAAAGAACGCCAAAACACATCGTTACATACTGTTATGAAAGAACATGGAATGGTGCTGCAATATCAAAGCTGTATATGATTCTTCAATAGCTACTTTTTACTATTTAGTATAAATATGCATTGTTTTCAGTAACATTGACTAGTAAAAATAAGAACAATATAGATGTTTGCAGAAACCATTCAAGCCTATTTCAGCAGCAGGGATCTTCCTAGAAAATGAAAAGCTGCTATTTTATGGCTCAGGTTATCAAATCACCAACTGATAAATATGAACTGACCTAGAAAAACAGAAACATTTTATCTAACTAAAAGACTATGCCACTTTAATTGCCCTTAAAGTGTAATTATTTGTCTTTTAGAAAAAAAAAAGGTGAATGGAGTTGATTCTGCTGATGAATCAACATGTGGTTTCCTAGAGAATGATGCATTATTAGCTCTCTTCGAACAAAAAATAAAAAATAAAACTATAGGTAGCACATTTTTTTAACTATTTCCAACTTTCAAGGGGGGAGCAACAGCAAGGAGCACTTTCGCCAGATGGGACCATTTGTCTGAACATTTCACTTGTAATCATTATAAAGCTTAAAAGAATCTGGAAGCAGGCTTGATAACAAACATAAGGCACCAAAGTGACACATTTAGGAAAAAGACTATTCAACTAGAAGAATCCATCTAAACTGGTTCATCACTAGAGTTTAATGTATGTTTTCATTTATGATGTGTTGAGTGAATGAACCGTAATTGTCTATGTGAAGCCTTAAACTTGACCATTCTAACATAATATAAAAATTTCACCAGCCTAGCATATACAGTGACCTAACAGTATGTTCAACTGAGTAGACGAGCTATTAATTCACCAACATGTAGGCAGACAGAAACTCATATAGAGATATTGTATATTTCTCGGGCCAAGGCTTAGATGACCTGCAAAGCACAAGTTTTGATACCCTGGGCGAAGAATACATGATTGAAAATTAGCTACCTAGTTTTATAAATCAGAAGGGGTACATGTCTTGGCCCATGAAACTTGCAGGTAAGTAATTTTTGGCACAGTTGATAAGGGTCATTCTTGCTCTTGACAAGAGATGAATGAAGGTAAAGAATATAAATCCAAAACATGATTCTAGATTTACTAACAATATTGTGCATTGACAATTGTTTAAAGAAATGAGCTCACCATCAATCTAGGGAATAGGTTCAAGGAATCTATTGATGCCAAGTCGTCAATCTCATTGGATCCTGAATGTGCTACCAGTGGTTAGTCAAAACCAGAGAGCATAGATTGCTCAGAAAAAGATTGTTAAGATCTCTAGATGTGTTAAGAACTTCAAAAGGCATCACAAAGAGTTGATATCATAATCCACAAACAGATGCCAGAGAGACTCAAAAGTTACCTAGGAGAAGGCACTGCAAATTTTCAAAAGGCCTAATAACCGTGTCTTGCATGTCACAAGCACTCAGTAACTCTGGCCTTTGATGATCAAGAGGGTAGGATATATGTTTCAATCTGTTCCTGTTCAAATGGAGCTGTTCCAAACTGCAATCATAACCATAAATAAGTCAAGGAGTTTCAAGAAAGGAACCACAAATTGCACAATCATGCATTTATTTTCATGACTGCTCAAAACTATAACAATGACTGACATGTAAATTTGCCATCTATGTTCTTACCTTCTTAAATAAGAAAGCTTCAATATTTCATCCCATGATTTGATACAGTTTTCTTCCAAATTTAAAATCCGCAATGTGTCGAATCCTTGAGCATAAGAACTAGACGTAGGCTGTTTAAGAATATAAGATTTTGGTTATTTCTTTCTACACATTGTTGAATTATGTACAGAGGACACAGAATAAGGAATCAGAAAACATATAAGAGAATATGAAAATGTTGCTATTACATGTCGCCTGTCAGACAACTATTGCTTACAAGCCTCGCTCCTTTTTATGAATAAAAATCTGCCAAAATGGTATATAGGACTTCTAACTAGTATTTCGGCTACATCTTGGTAGATCATTGATGAAGAAATTAAAAGAATAGCCAGCAATGTGAAGTTTTCTTATTATATTGTCACAAATTAAAATATCACAAATAATTTAATTCAAAATAAGCATTAACAGGATGAAGCTCTTGATATCACAAATAGAATAGCAGAAATATCACAAATCAAAATAAGCATTAGAACAAGTGCTTTCAAGTTACAAATAATTTAATTCTAAGAAGAATCATTTATCAAAAAGAAAAAGATAAAAGTTCTTACCCCTATCATGCTTAAATTATTTGCCATTAGATGAAGCTCTTCAATAGCAGGAAGTGATTCTTTGAATTTCTCAACCTGCTACCAATAATATCAATGGTCACCAACCAAGATGGCCAGAAAAGGAAAAAAAACATGGATTTAGACTATATGTATCACCTGATTCCATGTTATGCCGCAATTATTGAGAACCAGAACACGAATGCTCACAAGTGACAGAAGCTTAGGAATTTCACAATCCATAAGATTGTTTGTCAAGTTTAGAATTTTTAGAGATGGTAGAGCTTCGCAGAGGGTACCAATATCCTGAAACAAGAAAAGAGCCTATCCCTTTAACTGAAAAGACAGTTCCCAACCACCAGGCAATATCCAATAGTCATAAATCATGACCACATAAAATTGTACTCTTTTTATAAAAGATAATTCAATGATATTCTCACTTCATATGGTGTTACAAATAAGTGGAGAAACAAATGGTACAACCCACAAGAAACGGAACATAACAAATTCACATGATTCTTCAATACCTACTGGTGTTTTCTGCATTTTATAACCACAAATTTATGTAGCAACAAAAATCAGGTTCACAACGCACCATACATACAATTAACAGGATATTTACATATTATAACTATATAAATAGCCAAAGTGCAACCTAAATTTCCTTTAACAGATTCTGCATGTCTGATTTATCATCCAATCAAGATATGCTTATGGTAATAGTAAAAATTTGTATGACCAAAAATCAAGATCCAGAAATCAACTTCACTTGTCTACTTTCCAAGACAACAGCACCACTAACGATGTCCACTCTCAGCAGTAGAATGAGCAACAATAACAACAAGCTAGAGGTCCCAACTATTTGAGATCTACCTTATAGGATCTTTATGCAACAGTGACAAATGTCATATACCATGATTGTTTTGACTGGAAGGGGATTTATCAGGCAATCCATGCTTAAGATTATACTCATAGTCATCCTTTGCAACATGATCAAGCAAAGAATTTAGCATAATATGCAGTTTGAACTCACTTTTATTTGTAACTTGGACTGAATTTCGTTTTTTAAAACTTATGATAAACCATTTACATTTTAGACACAGTCATTTAACAAAATGTATTTTAAGCATTCTAATGATAGAACAAATCATATGTGGCTCTGTTGCAAATGTAAATTTGGAGTGCTTCTGCAGAAGAACAAAGCATTTTAACTTATAAGTCTGTCATGAAGTCCAATATGCAAGCCATTATATTCCTCATTGCAAGGATTTTAGTTTTGCAACATAAGCTACATTGTATTTGGCAATCAGGATAAGCATTATGCCATTGCAGTTACTAGTTGATATGCTCCTGCTCCTGCAATGTGCAGTGCCAAATGTCAGTACCATGTTGGCATGATTTGACATGAGATTCTTGGTTCATTATTATAATATAGACCAAGGTTCGCCGAACCGTACCGTACCGGCGTTTCGACGCTGGCTCGGTACGGTACGGTACGGCGTACCGAGCGGTATACCGAGGTGTACCGCTCGGTACACCTGATTTCACCGATTTATCCCTCCGAAAATACCTGAAAATTAAAAAAAAAGTTAGGATAGAGTTTTCAAGTTACAAATAAATATAGTAATAGTATAAGTTTAGCAAAATCAATGTAAATTTGGTAAAAATAGCATCACATATCTTTTTCGGGCTTTGAGGTAGTCTTGTTCGAGGTTCGTATTTCAGCTCGTTATAGATTGAAATATCTATAGAAAAATCAGTTGAATTGTTAGACTATTTTGTTACAATATAAACTCTAAAATTCAAATGAATTAAATAATCATATATCTAGATATACCTGATTGTTAATTCTACCACCAAAACGAACGACGGGCCTCCACGGGTGGTGGATCGGGGTCCTCGATCCGATACATATCAATATGATACTTTTGTTGGACCCAATCATGAAATTGATCCCATGACATAGTGTATTGATACACCGTATGCCATTGATGCATCAATGTGATACTGATCGTAGATTGATCGTCATAAATCATATTTGTCCGAGGCAGCTCTTGAGGCATATATTGGTGTTGTTCTGTATCATGCTGTTGCTCAGAGAAGGATGACCAACTATCACCATACTGTTGTTGCCCATATGATTCTTCATAATACGATGGCTGTGAATACGATGAGTCTCTTTCTGTGTCTATATCATGTATGCTCTGTCGCATTTGTTCATATTCATCCACTGCCTTCCCCTTCTCCTTTCCCTTCCGCGCATAAACTTAACCAGTACCTTGTCGAGTTCCATGATCTGAATCTTGAGTGGCATGTGTAAAATATTGCTCCTCAGTCCATTCACCACCCTCAAGTTGTGCAGACGAGACCAACGACTGCCCGGTATCACCGCCATCATCTGTTGAGGCACTGCTGTCCGTGTTGCTGTCATGTCTCTGGACCGAACGAGAAAGAGAATGTGATTGTGAAGGTGTCTCGTCGCCCGACTCGATTCTTTCCAACGATGCAACTGATGCTATTGCCTTCCCCTTTGCCTTTGCACGTTGGGCGGACGAGTGTGACCGTTGGGTATCGGTAGTTCCTCGAGCAGTTTGACTCATACCTCTTGATTAGAAAGTTCTTCCTCTTAATCTTCCCAAATTTACCTCGATTGAATTCACAAATCGTTGTTTTATAGAGTTTATGAGAGAAAAGAAATGTTTGAGAGAGAGTTTAAGAGTGTATAATGAAATAGGGGAGAGAAGATTAGTTTAAATAGGAGGAGAAATGGCTCCAACGGTCAATTTGACCGTTGGAGCACTGTAGCACTGCTACAGTGTGGTAACGGTCGATTTCGACCGTTACCGAGTGGTATCGGGCGGTAACGGTCGAAATCGACCGTTACCGAATGGTACCGGGCGGTAACGGTCGAAATTTCGACCGTTACCGCCCGATACAGGCTTTTTTTGGTGTACCGCCCGGTAGAGGGCGGTCCGCGTACCGATCGCCTCTCGGACCGGTACGTACCGCCCGTACCGGGCGGTACACATCGGTATGGCGAACCTTGATATAGACTGAGGTACAGGCACATTACTAAACTCAAGTAACAGCAAGAACATGACACCAAATGGCAAGGTAAGTAGGTTTCTGACAAGTCAATGAGAAGAGTTATCCATCTAAAAACCAAGATATGCATATGGTTTCCACCACATTTTAGGCATCTTAGTTTCTTGGATGATACGCACATAAACCTTAATTGTGCTTATCCTTTGGTGTGTGACAAGACATGAATGTCCACCAAATTTATAACAAAGAAGTAGCACAATGCTGAAATCTAGAAACAAATCTAAATCTCCGAAATGGTCTAAGTATTGTAGAAAAAGAGAATGCCATTTTATCAAGCAAAACCCAGCAGACTATTTACAGATTGACTAATTACAATTATGAACATCAAGCCGTACTTAAGCATGATTTTTGTTTGTCCAACTTTGATTCATTTTGTAACCCTTAACCCAGATGAGGTTCCAGTTATCACAGAACAGCAACATTAAATGTCATGAGAAATGGTAGGCACGAATCATTCATGTGTTTCTCAACATATGATCCCATGTGATGTTAACATGGCACATATGCAGTTTCCATGTGAAATAATAAGGGACTCATGTAGAAACTATGTCCTCAATTATTATGCCACATCAGCATTTCTAAGGCATTACATTAGTGCAAACATAGGTAGCATGTTAGTGCCATGCAGGCAATATCTTGTATCACTATATCAAATTCAATCCTTTTTGGTTACTTCTCAGTTCTAATGTTTCTTTATGCTATGACTATAATGAGCCTGTTCTTATACTACAAAACAAAAAACCAATGATATATTTGTCATAATTTATGCATGATGGATAAGAAAAAATTTTCCGAGTAAGAAAATAAACTTCATGTGAGTTTGGGGTTACAAAGGGAACCATGGGCCCAGATAATAAAATTTGGACCAAGCACAAGTAGGCATATAATATGATTATACTTATTTATAATATGGAGAAAAAACTAGAGTTTGGACTAGAAACTAGAAAGTCCCATTCGCAATCATCAATGACAGACAAAAAATAATGAGACTTCCTCTAGCTATAAGTTATTTTCATTGACTCTGATTGAACATTGAAGAATTGTAATAATGAGTTTATTTCTCCACAACAACACTGATGTGTCTTACACATTCTAGGAGAGATGTCTACCAACTTTAAAAAGAAAAAAAAAGAAAGAATAAGATAATAAGATGATAACATTTACACAAACAAGAAATTCTTGCAAGATAATTTGTACGAAGAGTAAAGTCTAAAATAAGATTTCATCAAGATCAAGACACTACAAAAGCATTCTTGAAAGCAGATTTCCTGTCAAATCAAGTTCCTGACACTACAAGGTCAGGGGTACTACAAAAGCATTCTTGAAATATGCTATTAAAATAAAAACACTACCTGCCATCTTGAAACCAGATTTCCTGTCAAATCAAGTTCCTCAAGATCTGAAAAAGAACATATATTTGCTAAAGAAGGAAAAAATCCAACAATGAAAATGGTAGACAAAATACTAGCTAAAATCTCCAAGCTGAACCACAAGTTCATTCCAAAAGCCATGATGAAGTCTGAAGTTGGCATCTAGAAGTAATTAGAACGAGCAGGTAATTATACAGAGACACAGAGAAATTGCAGCTAAGATCTTCATATAGAATATGCATAATCATTATATATAAAGTTTTATCTAAAGCTTATAAGCAGGATGATTGATCCATCATGTAATACCTCTCAAAACAATGTGCAAATCAGACCCTGATAGCTTATGGATATTTTGATGCAGTTATGATAAACTGAAAATGACATAAAATTGTAATCACAGAAACAGTAATATTTTGTGTGTAAATTCTTAAACAGGATCCTATTTAAATGATACACCTGAAGAAATGGAAGATCATCATGCGATTTAGCAAGATCAAAACTTCAACATTTGTTGCAATCATTTAGAACATGATTTTTCAACTATGGTCCAAAAATTTTAACTCTATGTTATAGAAAACATAATAATCACTATAAGGGGATTATTTCTCAAGACTAACAACCTTTAATCCTCTCTTTTTCAATTATTCACATTATGATAATTATTTTATGTCTCGCACATTTATTTAGTCAACCTTCAAAGCAAAGCTTTGGGCCCCTACTATTTGTTAAATTGCCATATTTATTACTTTTAATAACAACTACAAGCAAAAGTCTAAAGAGAGATGCTCAAGATGGATTTATGTAAGAACTAAATTGGAATCATGTTAGTAATCTTGCAATTACAGCATTGAGTGAGGAACCACAGTTACGACAACATTCTTGTATACTATTACACGTATTTATTGGACACAAATCCTGCTGAAAATATAAGTACATATACCAACTAAGGAAGTATAACTCCCATATCTAATCTGATAAGTTTTACCATAATAAAGAATGTCAAGCCAAAATTCCAAAGAGTTTCATGTTTAGTAATAAAAAAAAGTCATTTTTCTAAAATTGCAACACGAAGGAAGAAATGAAATACAAAAATGTCAAGGGCAACAAACTTACTTGGAACTATAGCATTAATTTCATTAGAAGTTTCAGCTGAGCTAACTCCCAAATAAGATACAGATGCACCAAGCAACTCCTTAAAGTGATTTAACTTCTCCTGGATTTTATTTTTTCCAACGAGTTGAATGGATACATGCTTTTGGCTGGTTGAGAAAACATACATCTCATCTGCATAATCATGATAAACATAACCACATCATCGGTTTTAAAATAAGTCCACCAAATTCATGTCAAGAATAGGATTCAAGAAAGAAAATCAATTAGTCAAGAAAAAGAAAAAACATAGGAATTATAAATAAGGTATACAAGAAAAGTTAAACATATGCTTGGGTAGGCATTATTATAGATAAAAATTTTAAGAATTATGTCATAAAGATAAAAAGAGTTGGTAATAGAATTTAATTACTAAAATTTGGTTTTAGGAGAAGAAATATTAAATATTAATACGTGCTTAAGGCCTCAACAAGGATTAGATGATACTGTGAATTGTGAATTTTTGAAAAAATTAGATGCATCATCTAAGTAATCTAAGAAAGAATGAAGAAGCCAACTAAAAAAGAAATGAGACAATCTTAGGTTTGATTAAATATTATGAAAAAATAATAATTGACATATGTCTTGAATTTGATTGAAAATATCGTCCTAATAAGGAAGCTTATTCTTTACTGAAAATAAGCTAATAATACCTACTTTCTTTTGTCATATGTTTTTCATATGCTACTAAAAATAAGCTATGTATAGCAACTGCAGATTTCTTGCTTGCTTCAATATCTCAAATCCCATCATATTACTCGTATTTTTTTACTGCCTAATTTTAAGTCCGACTACAAACATAGTTATTCTTCCTTGTCTTTAACAAAAACAAATGAACAAGTGGATAATTTTCTTTTTTCTCGCCCTAAAATCTATTCTGGTGTGTCCTCTTATGTTTGCAAGCCATCTCAATTGTTCATATGTCAAATTAGCATTAAATCCAGAAAGCTCTTTCTCTTTTACTTCTCTTCCCTACAATATTTTTGCAATTCATTTCTTGTTAAACCTGTTAGTGTTCTAAATATATAACTTAAAACTATTTTAGCTCCAGTCAGACAAGATGAAGTTTCAGTGGCAGGGCATTGGTGTATATATGAAGGTTCACCACCACCAGGTAACAAGGTTATAATCAATTTCAACTTACCTCAATATTATTGGGTGTCTGGACCATATTGGGATGCTTGCTCCAATCTTTCACCCTGTCTGAGTGACTCATGAATATACCAGTCGTCACATCTTAAGCCCTAACAACCTAATATTCCCACTTGATTGCATCACTTATCATATATTTGTTATTGATTAACACCATGCTCCAACCATGTTTTCCCCTAGTTTCATCTTTTTATCCATTCAAACACCTCAGAGCTTATTGTCCGGACAGCAATATATGGAACCCTAATTTTGTTCTCTTTCCTTTTATCTCGTCTCTTGCTTTCCTTCACAATGATTATGATATCGAACCGAAGAGTTGCCTTAGTCTTTTAACCAAAGATTACATGAACCGAGGAGTTGCCTTAGCAAAAAATCTCGGTTGATCTTACCCTCTTCTTCTTTGGTCGAATTGCCTCGGTAGCGGCGATGAAGCGCCTCCAAAAACGAGATCCCGGTGCTAAGGTTCTTGGGGCGGACGAACGACCCCGATCTCTCGCCCCTCGCTGTGAAGTACTGGATCCCACCGAGGGACCCGTCGTGCTTCCCTTCACCGTCGTCCCAATCAACGCCGACCCACTCTCCGGCGTACCCCTCGACCGCTCCCACGTACCTCACCGTTCCGATCCGCCGGGGATTGCCGACGGCGTGGACCCTCTGGCCAATGCGAAGCCCCACGCCCTCCGCCGCCGGAGGCGCCGCGGCCCGGCCATTCGGCCCCGAGATCGGGTGGCTATCCGAGAGCTCGTCCATCGCCGGGGGTAGAGGAGCCGAGAACCGAAAGGGTTTGTGTTTTGCGTCGGTGGGAGTTTATGAAAGACTTTTTCAGGGCAGGAGAACGGCTTCTGAATCGCCATTCTTCAGCTTATATCTAACGGCGATTGTTTTCTTAAGCTATGATTGGGAAATCATCGAAACGGGACGGATTGGTCCACCGACATTGCTCCAACGGATTATTATTTATATTATTTTTTAAAAAAGAGATATAAATATTTTATTTTTATTCTCCTCCTTTCTTTTTCCGAGGAAGGATGACACCGAGAGGCAACAACAAACCAAGGGAAGCAACATTGACACGATGACGATGAAATAATGAATTATGAGAAAAAAAGTAAAATCAGTAATATTAATATTATAAATAATATAAATATTATTTTATTATTTTTTAATAAAATTATCAATAGTAAAAGAATTGTTAATGGTAAAAAGGGTCTGTTAAACTTCTCTTCTCCAACTAGTGGGTTGATATTGGGTTCACATTGCAAAAAAAGATAAAAAGTGACTTCGAAATGGGTAGAAGCTTTGTGCTCTCTATTGTTGAGCTTTCGATGCCTAGAAGCGTTTTTTGCTCGTCTTGCGGTTCAAAAGCCAAAAGCCTTCGACACACACTTCTAAGCCTTAGAGCTCCACTACAAAGGAGAAAGGGACCTCCTCAAAGCGAGATCATGTCACCATAAATCTTTAAGTATTCTACTATTGCTTAAATCTTAGTATGAAATGATCATGAAACTTCTACAAGTGAATTGTTATTGCCTGAATGCCATTAATCGGCTTCGTTGCCGCTTGGTCTTGTCATAAAAACATAATTCATCCGAGTGGCCCTTGTGGTGGTCGGGCGAGGAAGTCAGTGTCGGGGACAAGTTAGCTAAAGTAGTTCCGAGGTGGCCTCTGAGTATCCGAGGTTGGGCTGGGGCAGGCTCTAGTCTCCTCGGGGGTCCTGCATAAAAGGTCGATAAGTGATTCTACCATTTTCCTAAATCTTAAGCATTCTACCATCACTTAAATTGTAGTATGGAATGATCGTGAAACTTCTACAAGCGATTTGTTATCGCCCGAATGCTATCAACCGAGGATTGATACAACTCGATCTTGTCCTAAAGGCATAAGACCGTCCAGGTGGCCTCTTAAGCATTCCAAGGTTAAGCTACGGTAGGCTCTAGTCTCCTCAGGGGGTCTTGCACAAAAGGTTGGGGGGTTGGTGGAGGAGGGATTTTCCCACCTGACCCCTTCGACGATTAAGTCAGTTTTATAGAGTAGTGAAAATATAGGGGGTTTAGGGTGCAGGGTCTTAGTCCATATTCAAGTATCGGTGACCAATTTTTATACTTGGGAAGCCTGAGGGGGACTGCAACTGATCTATACATCCTTTTGTGGCCTATTTTATATGGACAGCTGATCTATATGACCCCCTATGGTATGTCAATAATAGAAGACAACATAAGGGGCATCACTTGTCAGCCCTGACGACTAACAAGGTTTAGTCGGACTGTAGGGAAATCTATGGGTGACATCACACACGCAGCAGAAGAACATAAAACAAAAATATCAAATTTCCCAAAATGTGTTCATTATTATGTGAAGATTGATACGTAAAACCCGTGAAACTGAAAACTACATGTAAGATTGTTGTATTACTTAGGAAGATTATATATCCTTGAATTCCTATAGACCTGTGAGAGAGGATGAAAGAGGTCAAGTGTCCTCATCTCTAGTGGTGATCTACACGACAGAGGCTACAAAGATGCTCCTCAAATCGTTACCCAAATCTTTACACCTGCTATCTGAGGAGGAGAAGGGGAGAGGAGAATAGGAGGTGGCAACTAAGAAGCCTAGCCTATGACTCTTTAGTTCTCTCATATTTATAGAGGCTTTCTGTCAACTTAACCCTAATGGATCCTGCCCTATTGGGTATTGGATCTACATCCAACTACTCAAGCCTCTTAGATTACTATATCTCTATCCAATAAGATAGGGGCTCAAACTGATATCTCATATCTGAATATCTACTCGTCGCAACATCTACCATGTGTGTGTGGGCTCAATATCGAGCTGGCCATGAGTCATACCTATCGGAACACTTTCTGATTCAGTGAATTATTATCCCTATAATAATTCACTCGACTCATCGACTACGGACATACTAGGCCACTACGCTGTAGTCCCCAGACGATATAAGAGAATCTAATCCTTTGGACCTATCTGTTCTCGGTTACCATATACATATATGTAGGGAAATCTGGGCGTGACATCATATGCGTAGCGGAAGAACATAAAAGAAAATCCTTAATTTTCCAAAGATATGTTCATCGTCATGCGAAGATTAGTGCGTAAAAATCATAAAACTTAAAATTATGTGTATGAAAGATTGTGTTACCTAGGAGACCGTATATCCATAAATCCCTATAGATCTCTAGGAGAGGGTGAAGAAGGTCAAACGTCCTTCTCTCTAGCGGTGATCCACATAGTAGGGTTAGGACGATGCTCCTCAAAACTTCAAGCCTTCTATTTGAGGAGGAGAAGGGGAGGAGAATAGGAAAGACAACCCAAAAAGCTCTAGTCTATGAACCATTAGTTCCCTCCTATTTATAGAGGTTCCCTATCGACTTAACCCTAATGGATCTTGCCATATTGGGTATTGGATCTCCATCCAACTACCAAAGCCTCTTAGATTAGTGGATCTTTATCCAATAATCTCTCATTGGCTCTTATTGGATCTCATCTATAAGATCCAATAATTCAAGGGCTTATTGGATATCCAATAAGATATGAGCTTGTCAGAACTCTTTCTGGCTTAGTGAATTATTATCTTCATAATAATTCACTCGACTCATCGATTGCAGACGTACTAAGCCACTACTACATCGCAATCCCCAAATGATACACGGGAATCCAATCCATTGGATCTATCTGTTCTCAATTATCATATACATATAGTTCCTCATCCATCTAATATCCCAGAGATCGTATACTAGGCATGATGCTGTCAAACCCATACGGTTTCTACTTGAGTTTCACTCTAATTGGATTCTCCGGGAGAACTTTTTCTCTCACAATCGGAATGATCCTGACCAAGGATTTGTCTAAGCAAGAACACATAGGATATTTTTCTTATGACACGGAGAGTGGATGATCCTCTATCGATACTCAATAGTCCTTGTAAGGTTGGCTACCACTCCCGATGACCAATTGTGCTAGATCTGGAACCTCCAGACCTATAAGTCCAATATCAAAAAATGGAGTACTCATATAGGACATCCTTAGTGTCTTAAGTCTAAGGACCATATACACCACTATGACTACTGAATAACTATTTGACAATAAGGCATTATCAACCATCCAATATTCCATAAATGGATCAATCAGTGAACTCATTCTTCAATGAGGACCTATATTGTATCCTTAGTGTCCCCACACGAGCAATTATAAGACCAGCTACATCCATCATATGGACGGATATACAGCACACCAATCTATCTAGTTTTCTCGATGTCCCTCTCGAGTAACATATGATCGAGATTATTTATGATCTGTGTTTAAAGGTGAATCGATCTCATTATCATGATCTCATCATGATCTGATTCTTGGTGCACAAATCCATGGACATCATAATATATTCAAGCAACAGACAATATAAAGTGATAAAATGTTAAATAATAATAATAAGCAAAAATACTATGTGTCAAGTCACACGTGCTATCACTCACGTAATTGGCTTGCAAGGCACCTATGACTAGGACTATAATCCTTCATCCATATAATATCCCAAAGACCGTATACTGAGCATGGTGCTATCGGGCTCATATAGTTTCTCCTCGAGTCTTGCTTTAATCAGATTCTCCCGGAGAACTCTTTCTATCTCAATCCGAATGATCTTAGCCAAAGATTTATTTGAGTAAGAATATACGGGATATTCCTCTCATGATACCGAGAGCGAATGATCTTTTATCAACACTCAATAGCCCTTGTAAAAGTTAGTTGCCACTTCCGATGACCGATTGCACTAGATCTGAAACTTCCAAATCTGTAAGTCTGGTATCAAAGAGTTGAGTACTCATATAGGACATCCTTTGTATCTCAAGTATAAGGATCAGGTACACCACTGGGATGACGGAATCACTGTCTGACAATGAGGTATCATCAACCATCTAGTATTCCGTGAGCGGATCAATTAGTGAACTCATTCTCTAATGAGCACCTACACTGTAGCACTAGTGTCCCCACACGAGCAGCTATGAGACCAACCGCATCTATCATATGGATGGGTATACATCACATTAGTTTGTCTGGTATCTTGATGCCCCTCTCGAGTAACCTATGTCTTCCACATTAGCTCCTCGATGGTGGTCAGTTGGCGGGCTATGATTGATGCAAAAATATTCCTTATCAGAATTTGGTCATTTTAACAATACAGTCCAATGGCAGAATGTTACAAGTTTTCCGCTGCATACAAAGTACACTTGAACTATTAATGTAATAAATTTGAACCATTAATAGTATAGTTTATCTAATGAAGTCGATCTGGTTCATTTTATGCTTATGACTACCTTAGTTTAGTCGAGGTTAATTACATATTACCTCTTATAGTTAGCTACCCTTAATGTTTCGATCCTTATACTTTAAAATGTTACATTGGAATTCTTATAATTACGAAAGTGAAACATCTAGATGCATTTACCCTAACAACATCAGTTTTATAGATAAAAACATAAAAAAAATGGTAAAAAAATAATTTTAACATTCAATAGCAGACGACATAAGTAGTGGCGACGGTGGCTCCGCTGGAGTCAACATCAACATAGTTGCTCGGTCGCCTTTGACAATAATAAGGTTTTCTCTCATTGCAATTGCTAGTCATAGGTGCCCAGCAAGCCAATCACGTGAGTGATGGCACGTGTGACTTGATACAGAATCTTTTTTGCTTATTATATTTTGGCGTATATCACTTTATAACTATTGCATAAATGCATATATATATTGTGATGTCCTTAGATTTGTACAATGGGAATCGGATCGTGATGAGATCACGATAATGAGATCGATTCACCTTTAAACACATATCCTAAATAATCCCGGTCATAGGTTACTCGAGAGGGACATCGTGATAACCGGATAGACTGGTGTGCTGTATACCCGTCCATATGATGGATGCAGCTGGTCTCATAGCTGCTCATGTAGGGACACTAGGGATACAGTACAGGTGCTCATTGGAGAATGAGTTCACTGATTGATCCGCTTACGGAATGTTGGATGGTTGATGATGCCTTATTGTCAGACAGCGATTCCGTAGTCCTAGTGGTGTATCTGGTCCTTAGACTTGAGACACCAAGGATGTCCTGTATGAGTGCTCCACTCTTTGATACCAGACTTATAGGTTTGGCTGTCCCAGATCTAGTACAGCTGGTCATTGGGAGTGGTAGTCGACCTTACGAGGGCTATTGAGTGTCGACAGAGGATCATCTACTCTCGGCGTCATGAGAGGAATATCCCATGTGTTCTTGCTCAGACAAATCCCTGGCCAGGGTCATTCGGGTTGAGAGAGAAAGAGTTCTCCGGGAGAATCCGATTAGAGCGAGACTTGAGTAGAAACCGTATGGGTCTGACAGCACCATGCTCGATATACGGTCTCTGGGATATTAGATGGATGAGGGACTATAGGTACATGGTAACTGAGGACAGACAGGTCCAATGGATTGGATTCCCCTGTATCGTCTGGGGACTACGGCGTAGTGGCCTAGTACGTCCGTAGTCGATGAGTCAAGTGAATTATTACAGAGATAATAATTCACTGAGTTAGAAGGAGTTCTGATAGGTATGACTCACGGCCAGCTCGATATTGGGCCTAGAGGGTCACACACATATGGTAGGCATTGCGATGAGTAGAGGTTCGGATATGAGATATCCGACGGAGCCCTTGTCTTATTGGATGCAGATCCAATACCCACTAGGGAAGGACCCATTAGGGTTTGACACGGGATCTCTATAAATAGGAGGGATTCACAGCCTCATAGGCTAGAGTCTTTGCTTGCCCTTCCTATTCTCCTCTCCCTCTCCACCTTAGAGTAGGCCTGGAGTTTTGAAGAGCGTCGTCGCAACCCTGCTGTGTGGATCACCGCTCGAGAGGAGGACGCTTGACCTCCTTCACCCTCTCCTAAGGATCTGCAAGGAAACAGGGATATACGATCTCCCTAGGTAACACAATCTCTATACGCAGTTTTGTATTTTGCGGATTTTTGCGTACCAATCTTCGCACGACGACGAACATCTTTTTGAGAATCGGGGATTTTTGTTTTCTTGTTCTTCCGCTGCGCATATGATGTCGCCCCCCATGATTTCCCAACAGCAATGTCATCTACCTTCACGAGGAGCACACCGTCGACCTCATCATAGCTTGCCCTGTTATCATGGACAAAACTGTAAATAGGGTGTTTAATGTAATGCTCATGTATGTCCGTGTTTTTTAGTTTATTCATGCTTTGCACAGCATATAAAGGAATGGTCGAAGGCTTAACAGCCCCAATTTAGTTGGGTTTGGTGCTTATTTTAGCTTGTAAATAAAGATTGTTTCATGTGGACACTTGTGGGAGATCTCGGTCTGTAGTGGACCATTTTTAATCCTTTGTTGTGTGACCATTCAGAACTTGTGAAGTCTGTTTATAATTTGCATTGGTTATGAAATATTTTTTGAAATGTTTCCTTATGGATCTCGAGTAGGGCATTTTCTCTAACCCGTTTTCTCTTTTGTAGATCCTAAGGGACCATAGAATGTTTCGGGGAGGCTAACCTTTGTAAACGGACATGCAAGGGTGCCGCATGACTTAGGCAAAACCAGCTAAATCTATGACAGATTGTATCGGAGCAGGATAAGCACTCATAGAAACACTTGGCATGTAAACGTGGGGGAGCTAGCAGGGCTGCATTGATGGCAACTAGCACGCGCAACCGTTTGGGGGAAAACAAGCATGGAAATATAGGGAAAAGGAGTTGCTTAGAGGAGCGAATATCTATGATTAGCATTCAGAGGAATGGCCAACCCCTTTGCGCAAGAGGCACCACGAGGACAAGTAAGCTGGAAAGAATGCGTAGCGCACAAAGGTTGGGATAGATGAGTTTGAGCTACGGCTCAACGTTGGCAATTATACTTGATGGTGCTCAAGGCAAGCGAGATGCTTGGTAAAAGATGTGATCATATAAGGTGGAATGAGTTATTCAGTGACTGAAAGGGTTATGCAAAGCTCACAAAGGTGAGGGGAATTACTAACTTAAAGAATTCGGTACTAATGCAAAGGCTTGTATGCGAACGATGGAGTGTTCATGGCCATCCTAAGCCGACCGAAACTTGGCATCATGGAGTATTGAAACATTCTCTTCAGCATGAGAAAGATACGTCTATAGGAGGCTAAAGTGTGTAGCGAGTTCACCATGTTGCTAGGCCTTGAGGGGTGCAACAGGGGCTGTATTGATGTGGAATCACAATCTAGCAAGTGTCTTTGCGGGAGGCAGAACAATGCATAGTTTGTTCAGCAAGGCGAAGTAGTCCAAAGGGATGTTAGTTTCCGAAACTTTCAAAGAGAAGGATACAAAGAGAAAAGTTGCTCCAATGGGATAAATATCTATGAGGGATAAGTCCCGGCAGGTGCAATGGACCGCACATGTTGAGGAGTACCTCAAAATAACTTCATAAAGCTTAACGGATCGAGCGAGTGGCGAGGAGTCGTCACATGATCTGGCTTAAGATAGTGCATTAGGGAAATGCATTACGAGATCAAGTGGGGGAGCGACCCAAGATAATACAAATGAAGATACACTTGGAGTCGATATGGAGATCAGACTCAATGGAGGGTTGACCTGTGGAATGGTGGGCGCGAGGGCCACCATTAACTCAATGAAAAATAAGGAGCGGAGTAACTTGGGTGTAACTTGACGAAGTACCTAAGCCGCATGAAGGGAGCTAGCATAGAAGATGAAACATAGAGCAGAGGCATAGAGCTTTCCATGGATAGAGGTCAAGGACATGAACTCTTGCAAAGGCAAGAGCGAGATCATGTCTCTCATTCTGATTGAGCGGGCTCATCATGCATGATGCCAAAGATGAAGGGAGCTTCGAGGCACATGCGCCTTACCTTAGAGAAGCATTTGACGGAGGAACTAAGGTGACTCAACTTACGGAGGCGAAGTTGTTCAGAAGGCCTTGGCATGGGGCAAAAGGATGCAGAGGTAGATACTCTTGATGAATATGCCACAGTGCTGCCATTCAAGTTGCCATAAAGGGAGTAGTGCACAGTGGATATTGTGTTGATAGGGGCAGAGGCCCATGACCTAAACAATGATGCACCGATTTCAATGAAATCGGTAGACTTCGGGAGCTATTAGGCGACGAACTATCCTAGAGTGATGTTTCGTCTAAGTGTGACCCAAGAGTGGGTGGACGAAGGTCAAAAGGAACGAACATAATCGAAGGTGAAAGAGGCCCTGCGATGTGTTGGCAAAGGCCACACATGGAGGGATCACGATCCGAGTTCATCTCACGAGGATCAGAATACAATAAAGATGTTACCAGGAGGCGAATGGTGCAGCGGATCATGGTGGAACAGTTCGTAGTAATGTGATACACACGAATATATTCCTGTGAGGGACTATATCATATGGAGATATGATCCGGAGCTACTGTGAGCTCTACTTTGGTGAACAACATGATGACAAGAAGAGTTATGAATTTAAGGAGTGAAGGTCATAGTACCGCAGAGGCGGGTCTTTCATGCGTGCATCGAATTTTGCATCGGATAAAAGCCTTGGTTATCAATATATTGGGGTTGTGTACTACCAAGGGAAAAGTTTGAATGCAAGTACTAGAGTGTCCCATAGGAGGGACTTGATCATGCAGAGGAATGATCGTAGCAACTAGAGAGTTGGATTGCTCCAGAGTTCATACTCGCTTAAGAGAGCCTAACAAGTCAAAGGCCGAGTAAGCGAACGTTGCTACCAAGGAAGCTAAGGAGAATATAATCATTGTGAACCCCGCAACATGATAATGGAGACCATGCTGAGAGTTATAGTCTGTCTGTAACATCCCCCATTTTTTAAAATTTAGTAAAAGGTTTGTGTGTAAAAATAAGGATTATTTAATAATTATTTTATATTAAATAATATTATATTAAAAATTTATGGCTAGTGACCTAAGAGTAAATATTAGAAGTTTGATATAATTTATGAAAGATTTAGATTTAAGTTAAAAAAAAAAAAATGGACATGTGTCACTAGCTAACCTAAGGGTGCCACTTATATTTACTCTAAAGATGACACCTAGCTCCTTTCATGCATGCATGACACCTTGCAACTTTTACATTAGCCAAAACCCAAAAAAAAAAAAAAAAGAACTAGATGAAAGGTTAAAGAAAACAAACCTGAAGAGTTGCAGCCAACGTGAGTTTGAGAAGAGAAGGGAAGAAGAAGAAGAAGAAGAAGAAGAAGAGCTTGAGTTTTTTCATCAATTTTCCCACATTTTGGATTCAAATAATTTTAAGGCAAGTGTTCTAACCCCATCCCACAGTAATCTTAATCTTTGTTTTCATTTTTACTCTGCAAAATTTGAAAGATTTCAACTGAGAACCATACCTTCTTTCGTTTTGATACAAAGCTATGAATCTGTAATTTTTCGGTAATCTGACCTCTATGCAATGTTTCGGTCATAACATTTTGTAATAAACTCTTATTTAGACAAAACCTATTCTATATGAAATTAGACAAAAAAAAAACTATCCTCTTTGCTTTGGATATATTAGTCGCTTGTTGAGCTTTATATGCTCACCCCGCACCCCGTTGATATATAAATTTTTCAGGATAGCTTATCGCTCGCTAAAATATGTAGTTTGGGTTGAGGCAGTGGGAAGCTAGAAGATTTTGGGGCAAATCTTTCGTACTTGATATGTTGATGTTGTATAAGTTCCTTTTGTGTGTATCAATGATAAATCTAGATTGATGTATCCTGTAAATATTTGAAAAGTACCTCTCATGTTATGATTTTGAGAATGTTAAGTTAAAATTATGTAATGAATGATATAAACATGTGGTACATATTGGTTTTGTAATTGTATAGATTCTCACAACTATGGATTTATGATGTGGTTATGGTTTAGTTAAGTTACATTTGGATTTTAAGAATCATCTAGTGACATGATGTATGATTATGAACTACACAGGTTTTGTGAATTGTGGATTGTAGAGATGAATGACTTGAATGTTTTTCTTAGTGACCTCAAATGTATGATTGGATCCTGGATTGTTTGTTGAATTATAATATTATCAATTTTGAGTTAGGTTCACATCTCCTGAATTAAAATTAAATTTGGGGGGGCGTGACACTGTCTTTCCATCGACCAAGGGGAACTGCTTGAAGAACACAGATGTGTTGAAGCAGAGGGTCGAAAAGGACGAGGAAGCGATGACGAGTCAAGAGGGACTTAGCTATCCAAAAACTAAGCATCGATTAAAATGAAGGTGGACTCGGAGGAATGTCACAATGCCATAGAGGTAGATCTATTGATCATGAAGAAAGGGACGTAGATGCAAGGCGACGGATAGTAGGGTCATGGGCATGACAGCGCTATAGTACCGTAGAGGTGAGACTTCCATAGAGTCATCGATCCCTTGCTCTCATGAGGGGGGGAGAGTGCTTGGTCATGAAAGGGGCCGAGGAGGTGGAGAATGCAGAGGCAAACTCCAAGTACTAAGACAAGGTTGAAGGGCAGAGGCCAGAGAACTTCATAAGACTAGTGTCAATGAGCTTCTCATCAAGATAGCCGAAAGTAAAGGACTTCGGGTCATGCAAGAGTACACAACCAAGGAATGAAACAGACAATACATGGTGCTGTACCTTTGCTACTCAGTGGAGTAGGCGACAAGATTGATGGAGAAGACGGTACAATCCCAGAGATGACCAAAACTATTGGAGACTTATTCTAAGTTGGGATGAAAACTTCCTACATTCTAGAAGTTCGTGAGAATGTGAATCATAATAGCTAACTCAACGTAAGGAGTGCAAACATTTTGAGTGCTCTAGAAGTGTGAGCAAAGAGCGGGCGAAGGCTAGTAACCAGCTCGATGCATGGAGTACAACCCTCGAGGAGGCAAGCGAAGTCAAGAAACCTTTGTCTTCTCAACTCTTAAGACAATGGGCAAAATCGAGTACCTCATTTCTCTTATCTATCCAGTAGAGGAGCTTTGTATATGTTCAAAGACCATTCGAAGAAACCAAATAAAATGGAAGACAATAGTTGTCAAATCCTCACCAATGGTAATCAGTGCTACTAAGAGTAGATTATCCACTTTATTTCCCAACAGAATACCAATCGAAAATGAAAGTTATGCAAAACTACTTGGAAGTGACAACTAAGTAAAAGAATAGTCGATGGGCAAATTTTATGGAGGAAGAACTCAAAAACTTCAAAAGTTTGTGAGGCGATACTCATTAAAGCTCCAACAAATATCCACCAGTTCAAGCAGCATGAGACATTTGAGAGACTAGCGCATAATAAGGATGGTCTTTTCCTTCATTTAAAGGATCCGCATGAATCAACAAGGATCAACACAATTCAACCAACCCCACACTATAGTCAAAGTCATTGGCGAGTTGAAGTAACATAGTGGGTCAAAAGTTTGACTACTCAACAATAGCGACGGAGAGCAGCTAGGAGCCAGGAGGCACATTGTAGTTGGAGCAAAAGATTAAAGACTCAGCAAAGGTGAGGAGTTGTAGCATCGACAAAAGCTTCGACGAGGACGTCGAAGGAATAAGTGTGGGAGAATGTAACGAACAAAACTGTAAACAAGGTGTTTAATATAATGCTTATGTATGTCCGTATCTTTTAGTATATTCATGCTTTGCACAACATGTAGATGGACGGTTAAAGGCTTAATAGCTCAATTTAGTTGGGTTTGGTGGCCATTTTAGGCTTGTAAATAAATGTTGTGTCATGTGAACACTTGTGAGAGATCTCGGTATGTAGTAGACTATTTTAGATCCTTTGTTTTGTGATCGTTTAGAGCTTGTGAAGTTTGTTTGTAATTTTCATTGGTTTGATAGAACCCTAAGGTTTTATCGTAAAAGAAATAGAAAAAATGGAAGAAAATAGGGAAAATAGATGATCACTTCGAGGGGATCTGCCTCCTTGATCACTTCGAGTGGATCAGCCTCCTTGATCGCTTCGAGGTGATCGACCTCCTAGGGTTTGTCATAACAAACTAGAATAATATTTCATTGATTAATTCATTGATTTAAAAAAAATAGTTACATCACTATTTATAGAGTTCCACCTAGACTCCACCAGGATGGACCATAGAAGGTTTCAAGGAGGTTGACCTTTGTGGATAGACATGTAAGGGTGCCGCATGACTTAGGCAAAACCAGCTAAGTCTGTGAGACTGTGATGCTTTACATCTGTGTTGACACTGACGTAGTTGTCGAGCAATAACTGTGTCGCATCGACATAAATGGTGGTGGTCATCATAATATCTATAACAAAGATGATGGTTGCCTCATCGCTAAACTATTGGGTGGATCTTAACCTTGACCCAAAGCTGGGGTCACCGGAGCTTCTACTGCTCCCCCCCCCATTGTTGCATCAATTCTAGCACCATCTCTTACCGACTAGCCCTTTCACCACTCTGTATCTGCTATTGGGAATCCTAGATAGAGAATCACATGCGTAGTGAAAGAACAGAAAAATAAAATCTCATATTTTTCAAAAGGAAAAAGTTTCGTCATCGTGCAAAGATTGGTGCCCAAAATAAAATACAAAATCAAAATCACGTGTATCAACTGAGATTTATTATCTAGGGATATCGTATATCCCTATAAAATCCCAAATCTATAGGAGTGGATGAAGAAGGTCAATTGTCCTCCTCTCTAGTAGTGATCCATACGGTAGATGTTGTTGGAAAATATAGGGGCGACATCACATGCGCAGCGGAAGAACATAAAATAAAAATCTCAAAATTTTCAAATAGTGTTTATCATCGTACGAATATTAGTGCACAAAAACTCATGAAATCATAAATTACGCATAAGATAATTACCTAGGGAGAGGATGAAGGAGATCAAGCATCCTCCACTCTAGCGATGATCTACATGATAGGGGCTACGAAGATGCTCCTCAAATTGCTACTCAAATCTCTTTACCTATTGGCTAAGGAGGAGGGGAGAGGAGAATAGGAGGTGGCAACCAAAAAACCTAGCTTATGGCCCTTTGGTTCTCTCCTATTTATAGAGGCCCCCTATCAATTTAACCATAATGGATCCTGCCTTATTGGGTACTGTATCTCCATCCACCCAAGCCTCTTAGATTAGTGGATCTTTATCTAATAATCTCTTATTAGCTCTTATTGGATCTCACCTATAAGATCCAATAATTCCGGGACTTAATGAATATCCAATAAGATAGGGGCTATAGCGGATATCTCATATTCGAACATCTACTCGTCGCAACACCTACCACATGTGTGTGACCCTCTAGGCCTAATATCGAGCTGGTCATGAGTCATACTTGTCAGAACTCTTTCCGGCTTAGTAAATTATTATCTCTATAATAACTCACTTGACTCATTAATTGCGGATGTATTAGGCCACTACGCCGTAGTCCCTAGATGATATAGGGGAATCCAATCATTTAGACATATCTGTCCTCAATTATTATATACCTATAGTTCCTCATCTATCTAATATCTCAGAGACCATATATCAGGCATAGTGCTATCAGACCTATATAGTTTCTCCTCGAGTCTCGCTCTAATCGGATTCTCCCGAATAACTCTTTCTCTCTCAATCCGAATGACCTTGGCCAAGGATTTGTCTAGGTACGAACACAGGATTTCCTCTCATGATATCAAGAGTGAATAATCTTTTATAAATACTTAATAACCCTTGTTAAGTTGGCTACCACTCCCGATAATTGGTTATACTAGATTTGGAACTTCCAAACCTATAAGTCTAGTTTTAAAGAGTGGAGTACTCATACAGGACATCCTTGGTGTCTCAAATCTAAGAACCAGGTACACCATTGGTACAATAGAATCGTTATCTGACAATGAGGTATCATCAACTATCCAGCATTCCGTGAGCGAATCAATCAGTGAACTCATTCTCCAATGAGCACCTGCATTATAGCCCCAGTGTCTCCACACAAGCAGCTATGAGACTAGTCACCTCTATCATATGGATGGGTATACAACACACTAGTCTGTTTGGTTATCTCGATGTCCATCTCGAGTAACCTATGATCGGGATTATTTAGGGTTTGTATTTAAAGGCGAATCGACATCATTATCGTGATATATATATATATATATATATATATATATATATATATATATATATATATATATATATATATATATATATATATATATATATATATGTATGTATCAAGTAATATAAAGTGAGAAAATATCATAATAATAATAAACAAAAAGACTATGTGTTATCACTCACATGATTAGCTTGTAGGGTACCTATGACTAGCAGTGTAGCAAAGACGCTTCTCAAATTGCTGTACAATTTTCCTCTTCATGCACATCAGGTGATCAAGAAGGGATCGACCCTTCTTGCTCTCTACACGCACCAAGTTGGGGCTATTAGTTGAGGAAGAGAGGGAGGGAGGAATAATAGGATGTGATAACCAAAAAGGTTCTAGCCTATGCTTCTTTGGTTCCCTCCTATTTATAGAGGTATCGATCAACTTAACCCTAATATATCTCACCCTATTTGGTACTAGGTCTCCATCCAACTACTCAAGCCTTTTGGATGAGTGGATATCTACCTAATAATCTCTCATTGGCTCTTATTGGATTTTATTCACAAGATCTAATAATTTAGGAGTTTATTGGATATCTAATAAGATATAGGCTCTAGTAGATATCTCATATCTGAACCTATACTCGTCATAACACTTACCATAGGTATGTTATCCTCTAGGCCCAATATCGAGCCGGTCGTGAGTCATACCTGTCAGAACTCCTTCTAACTTAGTAAATTATTATCTTTTACAATAACTCACTCAACTCATCGACTACGGACATACCATGCCACTACGCCGCAGCCCCTAAATGATACATGAGAATTTAATCAATTAGACTTATCTATTATTAGTTATTATGTATCTATAGTTCCTCATTCATCTAATATTCCAAAGATCGTATACCGGGTATGGTACTATCAGGCCCATTTGGAACCTACTCGAGTCTCTCCCTAATCAGATTCTTCCAAAGAACTCCTATCTCTCTTAATCCAAATGACCATGGCTAGAGATTTGCTTGAGTAATAACATATAAGATATTTCTCTCATGACATCGACAGTAGATGATCATCTATCGATACTTAATTACCCTCATAAGGTTGGCTACCACTCCTGATATTCAATTGTATTAGATCTGGAACCTCCAAACATATAAGTTCGATATTAAAGAGCGGAGTACTCATACAATGCATACTTAGTGTCTCAAGTCTAAGGACTAGACACACAACTTGGATCACAGAATCACTGTTTGATAATAAGATATCAGTAACTATCTAGTATTCTGTGAGCGGATCAATTAATGAACTCATTCTCTAATGAGCACCTGCACTATATCATAGTGTCCCCACATAAGTAACTATGAGATAAGCCACCTCGGACGGGTATACAGTATGCCAATCTGTTTGATTATCTCGATGTCTCTCTCGAGTTACCTACAATTAGAATTATTTATGATCTGTGTTTAAAGGCAAATCGATCTTATTATCGCGATCTCATCATGATCCATTTTTTATTACACAGATCTATGGACATCACAATATATGCAATATGCAACATAAAGTGAGAAAATACCAATAATAATAATAAGTAAAAAGACTGTATAGCGTGTCATGTGTAATCACTCACGTGATTAGCTTACAAAACACTTATGACTAGCATCTGTGTTGACGTCGACAGGTGGAGGGACTCCAGGACAGTAGGGTGGAGGCCGCGATAGTGAATCTAACCATTATAATTCTGAGCTATAAATGAATAAAATAAATGTGGATAATGACACAACTAAAGATTCTATGTTAACATTTGTCCGGGTATAATTGTTATCGACAGTGAAAGTACTCTGAACGATACAAAACTCTATATACGATAGGGAATAAGACGACATCGGCTTTGACCTGACTCACTCAGTAACCCACCGCTACCTAGGACCTAGGCAATGATATGGGCAAAAGAACCCACATGCTCTTCTTCTCTACGACGAGTGATAAGGAAGTGACCTTCCGCCTCTAGCCAACAGTAGCTTAAGGAAAGGCTGCATGGGTTGACCATAGGGAGCATGTGGGTGACAAAACCTATTTCTCATTTCCGGTCGCCTGACACAAGCGGCCATCATCTGCTTATCCCGAGCAAGCGTCAACCCTGGCAAACAGCACCTCTACAGTCGCCCTTCGTTGGCAACACACCACAGGGAATAGTACCCATCGACTGCGTGCATAAATGAGCCCCATATGGATGTAAAACCCATCCACATCAATTGTAGACCTTTTTTCATTGATCATTTAGGTATAAAAATCGATCCCTAAGGCTAAAGAAAGGGGAGGCACTATTGTTTTCACTCTTTTTAGAAACTAATTTAATCATCAAAAGATAGAGTTAGGAACCCCCACCACTTGTGTAGGGATCCTGACGAAGCCAAGACACGCATCAGCTCATTCGCATAATCCCGAGCAAACCTATATTTCCTCGGTCCGATGCGGAATCCATCTCAAGTGAACAAGCAATACCTCATTATTGCTTTAGCCGGACTTTTCCCCCACTTCAGCCACCTCTCGTGACTACCATGTGAACGAAACAAGATGAGCTTGAGCCTTCACAACAGAATCAAACTGTGGTAACTCCTCAGTCAACAACGACAAGGCAATAACAGATACGATCGGGTATAATTGCGTGAGGCTTCAATACTAAGCGAAGCACATGGTAGTTTTGGGTAAAAGGAAAACTACCAAGCGAAGCACATGGTAGTTTTGGGTAAAAGCAAGGCAATAACAGATACGATCGGGTATAATTCCCTCCCCTCCTCCCCTCCCCCCTACAATACTAAGCGAAGCACACATGCACACAATGGAGTTTTGGGTAAAAGGAAAATTCCATGCATGCCGGAAGCGTGAAATCAATGGGATTGAGCATCAAGTACAGCAGGCCGCCAGACTCCCTCATCACTCCCGCAGGACCACCTTCATCCGGAAGCTGTTTACTGGCGTCCACCCGAGACTACTGATGGACCTTTCAGAGCAAGTAAACCATGGCGAGATAGATGACATTTACATAGGTATACAAAGAAGCAGCAGAGTGCAGCAAATAGCTTTCTTAAGCCAGCAGCAAGGAGATACAGCTACCAACCACTAACTAGAAACCTATCCACCACCTATCTCCTCTGAGTGCAGTCACCTGAAGCAAAATCCCTTCCACCAAGAAAAGGAAAACCACAGAGGAGTGCTTGATAATAGTCACATCTTACCATATTGATTGGTAGCTTTACATCTCACCGGGATACCAAGTAAGATGGCGAGGAGCAGAAGGGTGGCCTTCCTTGGTTCGGGACATGGGTTGCATTAGCAGATCCATGAACGCCAGCACGATGACCTTGTGCTGCTTCTCCTCGTTCAACCTCAGGTAGCAATGTAACAGTTCCTGAAGGCAACGCCAGTCCCACAGCTCGTGCGCCGCCACCATCTCCTCCATCGACGCCCTGAAGTCGCAGTAGGGGTCCTGCGAGTCCATCGTAACCGTCATGCTTCCATCGCAGAAGGAAGCGTTTCGGCTCTTCGTGTCCGCCAACTGTCGTACACCTGTGCCCGGCTTGGCCTCCTCCATGATGCAGTTGGTGGTTCGCGGGGAGAAGAAGAACCTCTTGGAGCTTATCGGCCCCAACGGGAGGTTATCCACGTCGTCGTTCTCTCGAGCGCTTCGGGTGGGGGAGGTGGAGGAAGAGGAGGACATGGTTGGGGCGTCGCTACAGACGTTTTCCTCGTCGGGTTGAAGGACAAGTATACCGATAGGTGGCTGATGGTTGAGCTTGAGATGATCAGAGGAGGAAGCTGAGGCGGCTGCAAAGTCACAATACAGGCGACAGAATCTGGAGTGGATGCCTACTTCTCTGAAGGACTGGGTTTTAGGTTCTTGGATGCATGTTGGACTGGGCTTTATGTTGGTGATGGCTCCTTGGAGTGACTTCAAGGAAGACTTCAGCTTCTCCATACACCCTTCTCCTCCCTCTGAGGATGCAGAGAGCGAGTCGGACAGAGAGCAAAGCAGGGAAGTGCGAGAGAGGAGTGAGAAATAGACAAATATATAGACTAGTATTAATTAGTACGCTGAGAATTATGCATTATGTATTTTAAGCAATTTAAAGTGATGTTTACCTCCTCAGAGAAAGAGAAGTACCTCTTCAATCAACATGGAAAGAGAAACAACATAAATTAAAGAGATAATTCTTTGCTGTATTGCTTTGCTAAAGACGTCGTTACCAGTTTGAACACTATAAGGAACAGTACTGCTTTGGTGAGAAGAGACAAACAACACTAAACAAGATCATCTACAAAATAATAAAGAAATCATAGTTGGTTTGTACGTAGTTGCTAAGACATACATATATGCACGCATGCATAGAGACAGGGACATGAAAACACACAAACCATAGTGTACATGTTGATGAAATCACTGATGATCATCCGATGGGAACTATTATGGTACAGAACGAGCGTTCGGTCTAAGAATACGTATCAAGATAATGAGTATGTCAAGAACAGATTATGTGCTACGGGCAACACATCATGTTAAGGATGTTCCCGAAGGATTTAGATGGTAGTGCATGTAATTTTCTTTCGCCCATTGCGTTCCAAAGACTGCCTGCAAAGCATCTTCTCTGTGTGCAGAGTGATGTGTATTGACATGATTAAGGGTTTGTCTTGTAGTTATATTTGCGTACCAATTCCGAGCAAAGTTGTAGTTGTCCTTTTGTGAACAGTATTTATCATCGTCTTTACCGGACTGGCAGCTTTTATTTAAAACCAGATCTACGAATACATAGAATTACTAAATTCTTATTGGATTCTGCAGATTGTTCTGCAGAGATGGACAAATCAAGACTGCTGCGAGTCAATCATGTTGTTCTCTTGTCAGGGTGCAACTTGGTGTTTTTGCTTTGGATCCAGCAGCAGTGGACGGTCTAAAATTGGAGATGCTCATGAAACCCAATCTTAAGGAACAAGCAAAGACACTTGGATGTCTAGTCCGAGCAGAAGCTGTAGTATCAACATGAAAACATATGATCCATTCATCTCTGTAGGACTCCTACATCTGCATCAGTGTTGTTCTTTTAGGGAACGCTGGTCTCACAAGCTAAATCCTCTAAGCTTAATGAATGGTTCCCTGGATTCAGTTGGTTCCACCGTCGTCTTCTGGTTCTTCTCCCTCTCTCACCTCCCCCTTGGATCATGGATTCTCCTGAGAGAAGTTGACGAGCACAGTCCCCAACGCCGGTGATTAAAGCAGCGGCTGCAGCTTGCCTTACCGTTCACTTCAGCGTCTGTATCGGTATGCATGCTCCTGCTTAACATTTGGCCGCTTCTCCTCTTCTCCCTCGGTGGTTCTGTAAGCGGACGAAGGGGGGACAGACCATAGCAGTAGTTTAAGATCTGATTTGGCTTGCCGACCGAGGAGTCCACGAATCCAACCTGGAGATACTGCACAGCGTATACATCCATCTCTCTTTCGAGATGGGAGTTCCCATGACCTGCTAGTGTGCAGTGACGAAGCGAGTCATCCAGTGTACACGTGAATTTTCTGATATATACTCAGTTGCCTAGTACAACAGTTCTAATGATGCAAGACCTGCAGCCTTGTTGGCTTCCCCTACTCGAACTCACTCGCTCTAAGAAGCTTGGGCTTCTGCTACACCGACACCGCCAATAATAATAACGATCTCAACAAGTTCAAGTTTGGTACTGTTTGCTGAAGTGGTGGCTTCCGCCCAATTGAACGGCCAACGTCTGAAGGGCCTGCTTGAAACAGCCCGTAGCATTTGGACGGATTTGTCCCCTCCGAAGATAGTTTATGGGCCTTGTGGCCTTTCTTCCTCTTTGCCTCTCCGTTGCGACACCCCTCGAGATCCGTTAGTCGTCAAGAACCTTCCCTTCTCGCCGAACGCTTGGTCGAGGTAACGTTGACTCGTCTCACTAGAGATCGGCAAGAGAATGAGCGGCGTCGGCGTCGCTCGCCAGGCGGGAGTGGTCAAGATCTTCGACGCCCACTGCCACCTCCAAGATCGGAGGATTGCCTCCGTCGCGCCCCAACTCATCCGCACCGCCCTCGACTCCGGCGTTCAACGCTTTGTCGTCAATGGCGTCTCCGAGGTTGCGATTCTGCAGCTTCTTTCTTGATCGATCCTTTTACCTTCTTTCTTTCTGTTCTCCTTTTAGATGGATTGGCATATCGTCAAGCAGATGGGGGACGAGTACCCTAGCATAATTCCGTGCTTTGGTCTTCATCCCTGGTGAGAACTGTCCGTTCCCCTGCCTGTATTCTCGAATGGGTTTCGGATGACCGATTTCAAGTTTGTGTGTCGAGCAGGTACGTTAAGGAGCGATCCCCAAACTGGTTCAAATCGTTGAGGGAATTCCTCGCTGAGACACCGGGAGCCGCGGTTGGCGAGGTTGCGTTCGCTTTTTCCTCTTTTGTTCTTGTATTGTCCATGATTTAGATGTATCTTGATTAATATGATTCATTTTAATCTAGATTATGTTAATCTAGTTCTTTCTTGGTTAGTTATAGCATTACGTTCTTTTCAAATATCCTTAATTTCCGTATTGATGAATGATGAGCATGACATATATTAACTAAGGTCTTAAAGCATCCAATGATTGTTACTGACTTGGACCCAATCTGTGTTTTAGTTTCATACACGAGGATTGCATGTTCATTGAACAGAAGCACTTCGAACTGGCCTCCTTGTAATAATGTGAAAAAAGAATGATGTAAAGGGAAAGTGTTATTTATCAGAATTTTATTTTGATTACTTCTTTTATTTGAAAATAAGCTGTCATAGATTTGAATCTTGTTTTATGCTAGCCGTAGCATACTGTATTAACATGGTACGATTATGCAGTCATGCCGTGCTGAAGGTGTGTCAACATTTTGTTGGTTTGCAACAGAGTTCATGTTGAGTTGATTTGTGTCAGAGGCACATCTATGGCATGAGCCGTGTAACAAAAATTGAATCATTACAAGTGCAATGTTGGATTAGGTACAGACAAAGGCTAACGTACAAAATCGGTTGACTTTGAATAATCCTATCTTCATTGATGGTCCTTCAAGATCTACGTACCAGTTGGATGTAATGGTAGTAGTATATTTTAAAAATTGGAAAAGGTCCAGAAAGCAGAATAAGTCTAGTGTATTTGTTGTTGAAATTACACAAAGATGATTATCCAAAGCCTTCTAATTTGCTTTCTAACGATCGCTAATCTTGATTTATTGGTAGTGTATGTTTATATATATATATATATATATGAGTTATGCTGATTCTTTTGGATGATATAGGATGTTTCATGACTGAGTATGCCTATTCCCATCTTTTACATACAGAATACATTTGTTTGAAATAAAGTTTGTTTGATAGTAATATGTTGTCATGATTTTGGATCATGCATGCTAGGTGATGTTGCGTAGTTTTAACCTCTGAAACCTGTAGGGTTGGGAGCATTGTACATTTGACATCTACATGGGTTAGTGTTTCAAATTTTCTTGAATGGTAAAACTCAGGTTCAGTGAAACATTGTCGTTTCTTCCCATCTTCTTGACCCTCAGAAAAAAAAAAAAAAAAAAAGAAGTGAAGGGAAATGCATTATCCTTTTGGTTGAATGGTTATGTCTTGTACATGTATCTAATATTAACTTGTGCTTAAACATATGCAGATTGGTCTAGATAAAGGTGCCCATGCCAAGAATATTGATTTTGGAGAACAGGTGAAGCCCATTTTAACTTTTAATAGACTAATTTGATTTTAATGCTTATCTTTGACATTTTGTTGTCTTGTTTCATCTAGTTACTTGCATTCCCTGACTCTGCAACTAGCCTTTTGTTGTCGTCTCAATGCAACTGTCATTGAACTTTGTTTTTCTTTTAGGTGGATGTTTTCCGGCAGCAACTTGAACTCGCCAAAGTCTTAGAGAAACCTGTTTCTGTCCATTGCTTGCGTGCTTTTGGGGATCTTCTAGAAATCATGTTGTAAGGCTTTAATTTAGTACTCGGCAATTAAGAAACTGATTTTAAGTTTTTCTGTTTCTTGAAAGTAAGTGTAATAAGTTGCTTGTCTGGAACATGAAAACATCAAGAAGTTGGTCCAAGAAAAAAAAATCCTATAATGTTCTTGTTTGCCTTTTTTACATTTTTCCCACATGACTACTCTTATAGTTTTACAACATGAGAATATCTATTACTTTCAGAATTTTGTCATAATTTCTAGGTGGTCATAAGGATGTCGAAGCATTAAGTGCTTCAATTTGTTGTGACTGGTAACGATCCTAGCTCTAGAGAACTTTGTACTTTGTGTGTTATTATTGAGCAATACCTTCGGCATTACATGAGTGCCAACCAACGGGATCGGGTGAAGTTATTAAACGCAGCCTAATTCTCCTATAACTTACAGCAAAATTCTACATCCAATAAGAGCTCCTTCAATATTATTACGAGACAATAGTCGTCGACTTCTCACACATTGGCAATTGGTTATACTAAGAGTAGTTCGTCAGTATATCACTTTGCAAAGTAATGACACCAAAATGTAGATATTGTGGGGCTTACTCGGAGAAGGTAACTAAAAAGATAAAGAAGTGGGCATACTTGAAAAGGCAACCATAGGAGTTTAAAGTTGGTGACTTGGTATTGGTGAAGCTCCAACCAACATCACTCCAGCTCTTTAGGCATAAAGTGCACAAGGGATTGGTGCCTAAGTACAAAGGACATTTCTCAATTATTAGCAGGATAGACAATGTCTCTTACAAGTTGCAGCTATCGGCATGGCTCAAAATTCATAATCTTTTCCACGCAAGCAACTTGAGAGTCCACCACTCAGACTCATAAGATATTTCCCGAAGCGTTCCAACTCGGCTACCCCCCACTAGAGCCTTCTATGAAAAGCGAGTTAAAACCATTTTAACGGATCACAAGATAAAGCTACCGAATGAAGCAAAATAGATCGAGTTCTTGATGATGTGGCGAAAGCTTTCGCAAACAAAAGCCAATTGGGAGCCTGAAGATGCTCTGTGATACAAAGAAGCAGTCATCAAAGCCTACCAGTAAGCATTGACAAGGGCGTCAACAGTTTAAGTGGGGGAAAATATCACGAACATTTGTCGCACACCCGCAACATCATCAACAAACCGTTTGCCACTTTGGTTTGCTTGTACATATGTTTGGCAGCGTGTTTTGCCTTGGTTTTGTGTGTTTTTGCTTGAAAACTATGAGCAGGAACAGATCGCAGCGCTATGGAGTGATCACTCACTAGAATGGAGAGCCCCAAAATGTCCCTTTTTTGCATGCCACGACTTGTTTTCTGCAGACTATGGTGCAGTGCAAAATGTCAACCATTTCAACACCCTAGAACCCCCTAGGTGGCACTGTGCTGGATAGGGGTTTGGGGTAGTGTTGGGCATAGATTGGATTTCACTAGTTCGTACGTTAAGCCTATGGGAATTTGCCATCGCGACCGACACTCGGTGAGCGGTCATTTGCGGATTTGCAACTGTTCGTTTACCATCTAAAGTCCTTGTTTTCTCTTTTCTCTCTTGCACACCGAGTGTTTATTGAATTGCTTGAAAAGTTGACATCTTTGCAAGACGTCCGAACTTGTCCGCTGCTTGCTTTGGAATTAATCGATTTGCTCTTTTGTAGGTCTTTCGGGACCTAACTGAAGTTGCAACTAGGTTGACCCTTTGTGGACGGATAATGTAAGGGTGCCCCACGACTTCGGCAATCCCAGCTAAGTCTGTGACATTTGCGCAAGAGTGCCTCACGACTTAGGCAATCTCAGCTAAGTCCGTAACATTAGCGCGAGGGTACCTCACGACTTAAGCAATTCTAGCTAAGTCCGTGACACTGCCGCAAAGGTGTCTCACGACTTAGGCAATTCCATTTAAGTTCGTGATAATACGACTGGTCAATATATTTCAAAGCACTTATTTTCTTTCAAATGTTAAATGTTTCATTGAAGAGGTCTTAGTGAACTATGCTGATGCTAAATGTCATTTCTTCCAACATACGAATAAGGTTAGATAGTATGCAATATTTAGCTATGTTATTTTTGTGTTATCTTCATTTGCTGTCCTATTTTTCTCACAGTTTCTTGACATTGATACTTTTGGATTATGTTGGTTTTCCTTCTATCAACACAATTTGCTTGAAGCATCCAAACTTCTTGTTGCAAGAGACAAGGAGAAGCTGGTGTGTGTGTGTGTACTTAATGTCAGTCCATGGTACTGAGCTGATCTGTTTGCTCAGAGACTAACTGTTTATGCTGGATTCTTAATTATGTGCAGAAGTTCTTTTCAGGTAGTACAATTGATGACCATTCAGATAATTTGATTGTTAAATGTAAAATTATGGATGAACATGAATCCAAAGTGTCAGTAGTGCTACCTGCTTATTTAGTTTATTCATCCACTGTTGAATTTATACCTTGATCTCGTGATGGTAAGGCTGCAGACAATGAACCTTGGGATTTCATCAAATAAAGTTTCTGGCTTCTTTGTGATAGACTTTGAAAGAATTTACTCTGAGAAAAAATGGTTTTTAATATTTTGTAATTGTTGTTTTTAAAAATGTGATGCATCAAAAGTATCTCTGTTAATTGAATGTGGAGCTTGTCTTGCCAATGGTGGCTGCAACAGGAGTGAAGTAACTTAGTTGTTTGATCCACATCATTCTGTACCTTGATGAATCTGGTAACAACTCAATTTTATTACTATTTTTCATGACCAGATCCACGGGGCCTTTCCCAGCAGGTGTTATTTTGCATTCATATATCGGATCTGCTGAGTTGGTCCCTGGCTTGGCAAAGTTGGGATCGTACTTTTCATTTTCTGGGCATCTCACATCCATGAAGCCGGAGAAAGCAAAGAAGATGCTTAAATCGGTTGGTATTAACGTGCGTTATTATGCAAGTACTGAGGGAGAAAAACTTTATACTGATTTCGGAATATTTTCGATAGTCACTTAATTTGACCCCAGAGTTGTTGTCTAGGTACCCAAAGACAGAATTTTGATTGAGACAGATGCCCCTGATGGATTGCTATCAGTGAAGACGAGTTCATTTCCATTTCCAGATGTTGCTTCCATAGCAGAGACAGAAAACAAGTTTGGAGATTCAGCTGCAGAGGCAACAAGTCTGTCGAAGGAAGGACTAAATCATCCTGCCAACATTCATCGTGTAAGTTTGTTATATATATTTCACCGAAGATTACAAATGTCATACATAAAAGGAGCAACATTGCCCCTTTTTTAGTTGATTTAACCTCTACAATCCTGAACCCAACTTAGTCACTGTCTAAAATACGGTAAGAATGATGACATGATTTTTCAGGTGTTGAAATATGTTGCAACACTACTTGAAATGCCCGAGGAGGAGCTCGCTGAGCTGAGTTTCCAAAACGCTACTCGCTTGTTTTCTTATCCTGGTTCAAAAGTTAATTCTGATGGCTAAGGTCTGTTTCTATGTAACAGCACGGTCTGGTATGTCTACATATCATATGAACTTTAAGCTACAGCTACTTCTATTGTTAAAAGTACTGTGCCTATATTACTGCTCATGACACGGATCAACGATCTGGATGGGTGACGTTTTTTTTTTTTGTTTGTTGGTGTAAAAAAAAAAAAAAACCATCAGTGTTTTCCTTCAAGAATTATTTGATTACAATTGAATCACGGGCAGTTTTGCATGGGACAGCAAGCGATACACGGAAGACATGGTTCATCGTGTGGGTTCTTCTGATGCTTCATGGTGGTGGAAAGATTTTAAAGGAAAATTTGTCTATATGTTCCTGCAAGTTTACTTTAGTGTGATGCTGAAATCTTAATGGATTTTCTTTTAGGGGAAAATGAATCGGCTTCTACTAGAGAGAGAGAGAGAGAGAGAAATTACATTAAAACAGTCCACAATTAGTGGCAATCAAAACAGTCCACAATCTAGTAGCTCTGATCACGACTTTGTCCAATCTAATTGTCCTAACCATGGCTTCAGAATCGTCCAAGGCCAATTCTGGTTTGAACTGATAATATTTTATTATTTTTAATTAAAAAAATTATAATATGAAAAATTATAATTTTATTAGTAAATTTTAAAAAATAAACGTACAACTATAATGAGTGTAACTATGTAATGACATGAAAAAAAAAGATGATAAAATTGAGTAAAATTATAAATTTTTAATTGCTTAATTCATCCATTCGATTAATGCATTAAATAGGAGGTCGTTGTATTCGTGAATAATCTCTTGGTTTAGTTTTGTCGCATTTGTCTAATTGTTGATGCATGCTTGAGCTTCCATTGATTCGAGGGTTATATTCAATTAAGTTTCAGGATTTGTCCTCCCAAGTTGAAGGCTTGCTCGACAGCTAGATGTTGGAGTTGCCAAATTTGCCTTGTGATCGTCACCAACATTAAAAATATGATTATGTATTATGTCCATCATTCTAAAACTTCTGTATGACTATCACTTAACTCAAAAGAAGTTATTAGATACATATTAAGCTCCAAGTTCGAGCCTAGTGATCCCCCTTCGTTTTTTTATTTTTTGTAATAATAATTTTTCTTCCGATTTTACTATCATGCTAATTTGATCCATAGATGTACAAGTTTCAAAGGTATTATGTTCTCTCGTATAGTTAGCATCTGCTCCTAAAATTTTTATACTAAGTGGCTAAATTATCACTTAAGTCATCTAATTTAGTACTAGGATAAAAAACATAAGTAAATAAATAAATCAATAATATTTTTTTTAAATATCCATTTTGATTTCATAGTAATTATTATCATATTTAAATCAATATTAATATAAATGATTAAAAATATATATATAGTAGGATAATAAACACTAGACAAAGTATAAATTATATTATTAATTTTTTTAAAAATTTATAAGTTTTTTTTGCATACATACCAATGCTATGGATATAAACTAATATGCCTAATATTATTTATAATAAAAGTACATAGTAATTCCTTATATTCAAAAGATTGTTTAAACAATTCATAAGTATAATTCATTGGATAGAAACATCCTTATAAAATATTATAAATGATCTTATAAGAATGAAATAATTTGTTTAATGGGAGAAAGAACAATTTCAAAGATCTAAAACCTTCTTGTACACATAAATTCAAAACATGACAAACATATCTAATATAAAAGGGATACTATCAAAAGTAAGTTGATATACTTCATGTAATTCTAGAATAAAAGCGGTAATTATTATTGCATTGTCAAAACCAATAATTTTTTAATATATATATAATTATTTTATAAATATTATTGGCTTACGTTGTTTTAAAAAAATTCTAAAAAAGTATTTTTTATATGGTCTAATCACTATCAATCCAATGATAAATGATTGGCATGTATGAGTGTATTTGATAGTGATCACTCTAAATATCAACACAAATATAAACATAGCCATCCAAAGCTCAATTTTTCTTTATAATTTTCTTATAAAGATCATAAAAAGTGTGGGTAAGATTATTATTGACAATAATCCATAAAATCATTTTTTGTACCAAAACTAAAAATAAATATTTAATAAAAAATAATCTAGCTAATGCTTCATAATAGAAAAATGAAAGTATGATTAATAAGGTACTCAAATGACTTTTCTTCATGCCAGTTTATGTTAGATATTTCTTCTCAATATACTTTCGAAAAGTTTCATATCCTCCTCTTTTAAATTTAAAATTTTAAAATACAGCTTTAAAATATTTGACTTACGTTGATGTGTTACCTTTCTTGAGTTGTCACGATCAGATTTTCAAATATCTCTTTGATAATGAAGTAATGACTTCCACTTACCATCGAAGGAGAGATCTTAAAAGCTTAATAGTGGATGAGGGGATTGAGAGGGTATTTATAAGATTTTCAGATTTTTTTTTACTAAAATACCCCAAAACTAAATATTATTTAATTGTTAGAAGAGATTATTTTTTATTTTAAATTATAAAATAATCATTATCCTCGTGAAAATAGCTGTTAATATAATTATGAGAGGAGTAAAGTGATCATTTGCTCCTCCCAGAATCATTGGACCAAGCACACAACCCAATGGTCTTTCAATAGCATTATTTGACTATATATTTTTATTTTTTAAAAATTATTGATGTTTCGAATCGAAATCAGAATTATCAATTCTGACTGTTTCTATTCTTCAACTGATAGTTTCGAGATTTTTTTTAATTAAAAAAATAAAATAAAACTAAATGATCGTTAATCAATTTCGATTCAATTTGAAATCGATAAATCGTCGGAGCTATTCAATTCCGTTTGGATTCTATTCGTGTAGTCGTCTTTCACGCCTTGCCCTTCTTGGACTCCACGCCGCTCTCCTATCTCGGTATGCGTTACAGCAGCTTGTCGGTACCCCAAGCCGGGATACGACAAGCGACCAGTCGTCAGAGATGCCACACAGTAGAAACCACTTTTAATTCCTTGGAACGGTGCACATCGTCGTCCACAATAATGCTGAAGCAGTGGGCCGGCCCTCCATCGCAGGTTGCTTGTATGCTTCGGGGTCAAAAGACCCCACATATGTGCCCCCTCTGTCTGCATGATCTCAGGAACAGGTATTTAGTGCTTCAAATCGAGTGACTCTGATCTCTCGATTGCTAGTGTCGGTACCATATGGAAAGGGCAATAGTAGCTGCCAAAGAACAAGTTAACCCATGACATGTGAACTGCGGTGGAGCTTTTGGATAAGTGCATACAAATGAGACGCACAATTCGATCATTCGGTAGCGGCGTGTGACGGGGTCGAAAAGGACCGCGGTCGACTTCTTGGACTTTTAGTGGGGCGGAAGAGCTGCCCCCGAATCCCACCGGGGCGGGGCTGTTACTGTCCCAGATACCACCAGCCAAGGTAACACTTGTAGTCTTGGGTCGGCGGCGACTCCCTCGCTTTTTGGTTCTGTTCCGCTGTCTGCTCTGCCTCCCAATAATATTTTGCTACGGTAGAAGTCGTTGAAGAAGGTTTGGTCCTCAGGTACATCTCCCCAAGACTTGTAAACCCAAGCTTGGTCCTCTGGTACATCTCCCCAAGACTTGTAAACCCAAGCTTCCTTGACTTGTAAACCCAAGCTTGCTTGACTAGAACACGAAATGATTACATTCTCTGGATAAAGATATTGATAGAAGATAAGATTTTTTAACTATACGAGGAAATCTCTCTATTCTGTTCCGCTATTTGCTCTGCCTCCCAAGAATATTTTGCTACGATAGAAGTCGTTGAAGAAGGTTTGGTCCTCTAGTACATCTCCCCAAGACTTGTAAACCCAAGCTTGGTCCTCTGGTACATCTCCCCAAGACTTGTAAACCAAGCTTCCTTGACTTGTAAACCCAAGCTTGCTTGACTAGAACACGAAATGATTACATTCTCTGGATAAAGATATTGATAGAAGATAAGATTTTTCAACTGTACGTGAAAATCTCTCTATTCTGAGAAAAATTTTCTATTGAGGATTTAGCATTTTTATTTATTCAATAAAGCTTCTTCAATAATTGTTCTTATCTTCTATTCTTTTCTATCATGGTATCAGAGCAGTGAGAAAAGCAAAGCTTCGCTCTTGTCTTTGGCCAACGACCAACGCCGCTGCAGCCACATTCCTATTCTGCACGAGAAAAATTTTCTATTGAGGATTTAGCTTTTTTTATTTCTTCAATAAAGCTTCTTCAATAATTGTTCTTATCTTCTATTCTTTTCTATCATGGTATTAGAGCGGTGGGAAAAGCAAAGCTTCGCTCTTGTCTTTGGCCAACGACCAATGTCGCTGAGAAAAGCGAAACTTCGCCCTTGTCTTTGGCCAACGACCAACTGTCACGGACAAACTTCTAAACAAAGTGTTTGATGTAATGCTTATGTATGTCCGTGTCTTTTGGCATATCCATGCCTTGTACAGCATGTAAAGGGGCGGCCGAAGGCTTAAGAGTCCCATTTTAGTTGGGTTGGTGGCCTCTTTAGGCTTGTAAATAAAGGTTGTGTCATGTGGACACGTGCGAGAGATTCTCGATCTGTAATGGACCATTTTACCCTTTGTTGTGCCACTGTTCAGAGCTTGTAAAGTCTGTTTGTAATTTGCATTGTCTATGAAGTGTTTTTTCGGAAATGTTTGCTTGTGGATCCCGATTGAGGCGTTCTCTCTAGCCTGTTCTCTCTGTTGTTGGTCCTAAGGGACAATGGGAGTCTTCGGGGAGGCTGACCTTTGCGGACGGACACGTAAGGGTGCCGCACGACTTAGGCAAAACCAGCTAAGTTCGTGATAGATGGTATCAGAGCGGGATAAGCACTCATAGAAACACTTAGCATGCAAACGTGGGGGACCTAGCGGGGCTGCGTTGAGGGCAGTCAGCACACGCGCGACCGTTTAGGGGAAAACGGGCATAGAGATGTAGGGAAAAGGAGTTGCTCGGAGGAGCGGGCATCTGAGATTGGCATTCAAAGGAATGGCCAACCCTTCGCGCAAGAGGCACCACGAGAACAGGCAAGCTTGGAAGAATGTGGAGCGCACAAATGTTGGGATGGCTGAGTTTGAGCTACGGCTCAACGTTGACAACCATACTTGATGGTGCTCAAGGCAAGCGAGGCGCTTGGTAAAGGATGAGACCATCCAAGGTGGAATGAGTTCCTCAACGACCAAAAGAGTTATGCAAAGCTCACAGAGGTGAGGGGAATTGCTAACTCGAAGAATTTGGTACTCATGCATGGGCTTGTATGCGGACGAGGGAATGTTCGTGGCCATCCCAAGGCGACCGAAACTCGGCGCCATGGAGCATTGAAACTTTCTCTTCAGCATGTGAAGGATACGTCCATAGGAGGCTGAAGTGTGCAATGAGTTCAGCATGTTGCTAGGCCTTGAGGGGTACAGCGGGGGTTGTATTGACGGGGAGTCGCAATCTAGCAAGTGTGTTTGCAGGAGGCAGAACAATGCACAGTCTGTTTAGCAAATCGGAGTAGTCCAAGGGGATGGTGGTCTCCCAAACGAAGAGAGATGTTGCTCCAACGGGGATAGTTATCCAAGAGGGATAAGTCCCAGCTCTCTAGAGGGAGAATCATGTGAGACGGACCTCACATGTTGAGGAGGAGTACCTCAACAAACAACAACTCCACGAAGCTCGATGGACTGAGCAAGCGGCGAGGAGTCGTCGCATGATCTCGCTTGAGAGAATGCATTGGTGGATGCATTGCGATATCAAGTGGGGGAGCGACCCAAAGCAACTTAAATGAAGGCACACTTGGAGTCGATGTGGAGATCGGACTCAAGGGAGGGCTGACCCGTGGAATGGTGGGCGCAAGGGCCACCATCGACTCAATGCAAAAACGAGGAGCGGAGCAACTTGGGTGTAACTTGGCGAAGTACCCAAGCCGCATGAAGGGAGCCAGCATAGAAGTTGGAACATGGAGCAGAAGCACAGTGCTTTTCTTAGACAGAGGTCAAGGACATGAACTCTTGCAGAGACAAGAGTAGGATCATGTTGTTCCATGGGTCCTTCTTTCTAACGGAGTGGACTCATCTTGTATGGTGCCAAAGACGAAGGGAGCTTCTGGGCACATGCACCTTATCTCGGAGGAGCATTTGATGAAGGAACTAAGGCGACTCAATTTACGGAGGTGAAGTTGGGTTCAGAAGGCCTTAGCACGGGGCAAGAGGATGTAGAGGCGGGTACTCTTGAAGAATATGCCATAGTGTTGCCATTCAAGTTGCCATGAAGGAAGCAGTGCGCAACGGAGATTGTGCTGGTAGGGGCAGAGGCCTAGGATCCAGACAATGGTGCACAAATTACAGTGAAGTCGGTGGACTTCGGGAGCTACTAGGCGACGGACTATCCTAGAGCGGTACTTCATCTAGGTGTGACCCAAGAGTGGGTGGATAAAGGTCGATTGCCAAAGGAGCGAACAAAATCAAAGGTGGAGGAGACCCTGTGATGTATTGGCAGAGGCCACACATGGAGGGTTCACAATTCGAGTTTAATCCACAAGGATCAGAATGCAATGGAGATGTCACCAGGAGGCGACATGGTGTAGCGGATCATGGTGGAACAGTTCGTGGCAATGCGATACACACGACTCAGTCCCGGGAGGGACTAGATCATATGGAGGTATGATCGGGAGCTACTGGAAGCTCCACTTCGGTGAACAACACGACGGCAAGAAGGGCTATGGATTCAAGGAGTGAAGGCCATGGTACCGCAGAGGCGGGTCTTCCGTGCGTGCATCGAATTTTGCATCGGATGAAAACCTTGGTCATCAGCATATGGGGGCTGGGTTCCACCAAAGGAAAAGTTCGAATGCAAGTACCAGTGAGTTCCATAGGAGGGACTTGATCATACAGAGGTATGATCGAAGCAGTTGGAGAGTTGGACTGCTCCAGAGCTCATATTCGCTTAAGGGAGCCCGGCAAGTCAGAGGACAAGGTCGAGTAAGCGAACGTTGCTACCAAGGAAGCTAGGGAGAACAGAATCGGTGCAAATCCTACAACGTGATGGCAGAGGCCATGCATGGGAGTTGCAGTCTGTCTTTCCATTGACCAAACGGACTGCTTGGAGAACACAGAGGTGTTGAAGCAGGGGGTCGAAAGGGGCGAGGAAGCGACGACAAGTCCAGAGGGACTTAGCTACCCAAACAACCAAGCATCAGTCAGAATGTAAGTGGGCTCAGAGGAGTGCCACGGAGACATATCTACTGATCGTGAAGAAAAGGGATGTAGATGCGAGGCAACGGATAGTAGGGCCATGGGCATGGCAGCGCCATGGTACCGCAGAGGCGGGACTTCCGTGAAAGTCATTGATCCCTTGCTCTCATGGAGGGAGAGCGCTTGGTCGTGAAAGGGGCCGAGGAGGTGGAGCATGCAGAGACAATCTCCAACTACCGAGACAAGGCTGAAGGGCAGAGGCCAAGAAACTTCGTAAGACCGGTGTCAACAAGTTTCTCATCAAGATAGCCAAAAGTGAAGGACTTTAGGTCATGCAAGAGTGTATAACCAAGGAACGAAGCAGGCAATACGCGGTGCTGTACCTTTGCTACTCAGTGGAGTAGGCAGCAGGGTTGATGGAGAAGACGGTACAATCCCAGAGGCGACCTCATCTATCAGAGAATTACTCCAAGTTGGGGTGAAAACTTCCTGCATTCCAGAAGTTCGATGGCATTGAGAAGGTGAATCACAATAGCTAACTCAACGCAAGGAGTGCAAACACTTCAAGTGCTTCAGAAGTGTGAGCAAAGAGCAGGCGAAGGCCAGTAACCAGCTCGATGCATGAAGTACAACCTCGAGGAGGCAGGCGAAGTCAAGTAAATTTTGCCTTCTCAACCCTTGAGAGAATGGGCGAAACCGAGTACCCCAATTCTCTTATCTATCCAGCAGAGGAGCTCTGCACAAGTTCAAAGACCCTTCGAAGATAATGGAAGATAATAGTTGTCAAATCCTCACCAACGGTGATCAGTGCTACTGAGAGTAGATTGTCCGCTTCATTTCCCAACGAAATGCCAATCGAAAGTGGAAGTGATGCGAACCTACTTGGATGTGACAACTAAGTGAAAGAAGAGTCAATGAGCAAATGTTGTGGAGGAAGGACCCAAAACTTCAGAAGTTTGCGAGACGATGCTCGTTAAAGCTCCAACAAGCATCCACCCAGTTCAAGCAGCAGGAGAAATTCGAGAGACTGGCGCAATAGGGATGGTCTTTTCCTTCATCTAGGGGATCCGCAGGAATCAACAAGGATCAACACAACTCAGCCAACCCCACACCAGAGTCAGAGTCATTGGTGAGTTGAAGCAGCATGGCGGATCAAAGGTTCGACTACTCAAAAACAGCAGCGGAGAGCAGCAAGGAGCCAAGAGGCGCATTGTAGCTGGAGTAGAAGATTGAAGACTCAGCAAAGGCGAGGAGTTGCAGTGTCGACAAAGGCTTCAACGAGGACGTCGAAGGAATAAGTGGGGGAGAATGTCACGGACAAACTTCTAAACAAGGTGTTTGATGTAATGCTTATGTATGTCCGTGTCTTTTGGCATATCCATGCCTTGTACAGCATGTAAAGGGGCGGCCGAAGGCTTAAGAGTCCCATTTTAGTTGGGTTGGTGGCCTCTTTAGGCTTGTAAATAAAGGTTGTGTCATGTGGACACGTGCGATTCTCGGTCTGTAATGGACCATTTTACCCTTTGTTGTGCCACTGTTCAGAGCTTGTAAAGTCTGTTTGTAATTTGCATTGTCTATGAAGTGTTTTTTCGGAAATGTTTGCTTGTGGATCCCGATTGAGGCATTCTCTCTAGCCCGTTCTCTCTGTTGTTGGTCCTAAGGGACAATGGGAGTCTTCGGGGAGGCTGACCTTTGCGGACGGACACGCAAGGGTGCCGCACGACTTAGGCAAAACCAGCTAAGTCCGTGACACAATGCCGCTGCAGCCACATTCCTAAGAGACTCCACGGCCAATCCTCATCTTCCTCGCCGCGGTAGCCTTCGCTGCCTTTGCTGATGCTGATTGGGCGGGAAACTTTGATGATAGAACCTCCACGTCAGGGTATGTGGTTTTTCTTGGGTCTAATCCAATCAGTTGAAGTTCTAAGAAGCAAAAGACAATGGCCCGGTCTACAACTGAAGCTGAATATCGTGCTATTGCTACCGCTGCTGCTAAACTCAATTGGGTCACAAATCTCCTTAAGGAACTCAAAGTCAGCTCTACCCATACTCCTACAATATATTGTGATAATGTTGGAGCTACCTACTTATGTGTCAATCCAGTGTTCCACTCACGCATGAAATACATTGTCATCGACTTTTACTTCGTGCGAGATCAAGTTGTCAGACATCAACTTCATGTCTCTCATGTCCACACGGCTGATCAACTAGCAGACTCACTCACGAAGCCTCTAGCCCACAAACTATTTTTATTGCATCGGTCCAAGATCGGTATCCTTGACAGGAGCTTGATCTTGCGGGGGCATGATAACAGAGAGATTTCCTCTGATAACAGAAAGATTTCCTCAACTGTATGAGGCAATCTCTCTCTTCAATTAAAGAAATCTTATCTTTCATCATATATAAATAGACTTCATATGATACTAATTGATGTGTGCTTTTCTTCATTCTCTCATTTCTTCATGGTATCAGAGCAATGAGAAAAGCGAAGCTTCGCTCTTGCCTTTGGCAAGCGACCAACGTCACTGAGAAAAGCGAAGCTTCGCCCTTGTCTTCGGCCAGAGACCAACACTGCTGTAGCCACATTCCTAAGAGGCTCCACGGTCAATCCTGTTGAATCTCGGATTTTGATGATGAAGTCAATTGTCATTTGTTGTCTAATCTATGTGTTGAGATAAGTGTGCAGGATTAACTACGATGAAAGTAAGACATGCAGCAGGAGTTGCGCCGGAGTCATGACAATGATCACGTTGGGAGTTCGAGAGCTCGACGGAAGTTCGGACAGTCGTCGGAGGTTCTGCGGGAACAAATCCGAGAAGTCCAGAAGCTTGCCAAAGAAGCTCGTCGGAACTTGCCAAGTGGATCTTCGCAAGTCCAGGAGTTTGCCGGAAGTCCGTAGGAGTATCACCGAGGGTTCATCGGATGATCGACGGAAGTTCGTCGGAAACTCGCCGGAAGAAGCGATTGACGCACCGGAGCAAGCTGCAGAAATTGTCTTAGGATTTATCGTAGTTAGCACTAATGATTAAGTTGAAAATGGGAGGTGATCCCATTAGCTTAATCTTGGGGCAATTGGGCCCCTGAAAAATCCAAATTGGGCCGAATGGATCAACCCATTCAGACCCTGGTTGCTGTGGGAGGTGCAACCGCCCAAGCCAGGAGGTAGCACTGCCTAGGCTAAGTCTCCCAGGGAGATTGGGCGGTGCAACCGCCCTAGCCAGGAGGTGCAACCGCCTGGGCTCAGTCTCCGAGCGAGACTGGGCGGTGCAACCTCTCTTGACAAGAGGTGGCACCGCCTGAGCTCAAGTTTCGAGCTCTGCCAGGCGGTGCAACCGCCCCAGTCAGGAGGTGCAACCGCCTGAGCTCGATCTTCAAGCTCTGGCAGAGAGGTGCAACCGCCCCTGACAGAGGTGGCACCGCCCAGAGGCTCAGTCTTCGAGCTCTGCCAGGCGGTGCAACCGCCCCAGTCAGGAGGTTCAACCGCCTGATCCCGGAATTTCGGGAATTGACAGATTTGAGCTCCAAATTTGAACTGGGTTGGGGCCTATAAATACCCCACCCATTCAGCACTGAAAGGGAGCAACTAACACTCGAAATCTTGATATCTTTCTGTGATTCTTAGAGCTCAAAACTATTGTAAAGATCAAAAGTTCTCCTCCTTCTATTCTTCAAAGTTTGAGTTGTAAAGAGAGGAGAGAAAACTTCTGTAAGGGTTGTCTCCTAAGCCCGTCAAAAGGAGTGAATCTGTAAAAGGGTGGTTGGCCTTCGCCTATTGAAGGAAGGCCTCTAGTTGACGTCAGTGACCTCGTCGGTGGAGGAAGCCAAAAGTGGAGTAGGTCAAGATTGACCGAACCACTCTAAATCTCGGTTTGCATTTCCTTTGAGCATTTTACCTTTACTGCAAACTTCTCAATAGCTTACTGCCTTCTGCAATTTTACGAACGAGTTTCTAAGTTCAGAACTTTCCGAATCTGCGTGTAGACGTAAATCGGCTTTTCTCGTACGATCATCATATTTCAGTTTACGTTTTGATTTCAATCATAACTGTTTACTGCCTTCTGCGATCTTACGAATAAGTTTCTAAGTTCAGAACTTTCTAAATCTGCGTTTAGACGTAAATCGGCTTTTATCGTACGAACGTCGCATTTCAGTTTGCGCTTGTATTCTGCTTTCCATCATAAACTGCAAACTGCCTTCGTAGATCTACTTTGACGTCATCTCGCTTAATCTCAAGTTAAAGTAATCTTAGAATCGGCTTTCACATCGAAATCGTTTTTATCGAACGAACACAGCTTTCGTTTTAATCGCTGAAAAATTTCCGCTGCACTAATTCACCCCCCCTCTTAGTGCTCTTGATCCTAACAAATCCTCATTTTCCTCACCGCGGTAGCCTTCGCTGCCTTCGCTGATCTACCAACAGTCGGTGGACTTAAGGAGAACGAAGGGCGAACTTAAGGAGAACAAAGGGAATGCCTGTGCCCTCACACCAACAGCAATCGCAACAGTAGCAGCGATCTGCTCTTGCCTTACTCACGAAGTCTCTCGTTTGTAAACCAATTCTTTGTATCGATCCAAGATTGGTATCCTTATCAGGAGCACCATCTTGCGGGGGCATGATAGAAGATAAGATTTTCTTTATCTTAATTTGTATAAATAGGAGAGGGAACATTCAATAAAATTTTTTTAATAATTATTTTTATCTTTTATTCTTTTCTATCAGATATGACCACATACTACACGTCGACAAGATGAATGCTAATCAAGCACGGTTGAATTCTTGGTTCGATAGCTGTTCTAATCAATCACCAGTCGAGCATAGTGAGAGACTGACTTCCATTACGTTTGGGCCACAGGAAGACAACGTGCAATTCCCACAGTACGTTATCCTCTTAAAAGAGGGTCTATCGACACAGTCACTCACCAAAGATGAAGAAATGAATTCTGCTTTTACACACCTCTTAATTGCAATGTTTCTTACTCTAAACTCAATATTTATTTTGCATCCGAGTTGTCCATGTTAATGCTCGGTCCAGTAGGCTATAAAGAAGCCTCGACCTTGGCAAACCCAAAGCAGATGAGAGGAAGAACAATTGCGTACAGTCGGAACAGAGGAGGAATTTGCGTTCACAGAGGGACCACTGCTCCTGTGCTTTTCTGATGACTCTAAATAGATTACCTCGTAATGTAAGGCCAACATCAAGTTGCAGACAGGTATTGGATTCATGTGTTGTGTTGCTTGGAGAAAAGGTTGCGATGACTCGTAATTACGATGAGGAGGAAGACAACATCAAAATAATTACCAAAGAAATATGTATCTCTGTAGTTTTCCTGCTATCTCTTGGAGATGGAAACCAGAAAAGACGAATTACATGTTGCAGAAAACACACCCAAGGAGTGGTCGGTTGGTTGCGCTGTTTCTTCTCGATCATCTCTCTCCATCGAGATCCGGAGGTGGCGGCGCCGTGGGTTTAGCCCACAGTAGCTCGAGGCTCCGGCCGACGCCGGAGACGAAGACGGAGAGCCACGCGAAGATGGGCGTGCCCAGCAGGACCAGGCCGACGGGGACCATCCACAGCTGCTGGTTGGAGTGGTGGAAGGAGAGAGCCCACCATGCCAACAGCGCGCCGCCGCCGACGCCGACGAGGAGAAGGCAGCAGTTGGCGCCGATGGCTGCCCAGGACCTTCGCTCCACGCTCGGGGCGGCCTCGCGTTTGGCCTCATGCGCCAGTTCGCTCGCGGAGAAGGGGCGCGTCTTCGTCGTCATCCTGCTTGCGGCGGGGGCGGGGGAGGCGGAGGCGGAGGCGGAGGTGGAGGACTTGGGAGTCAGGAAACGGCGGAGGCGGCGGAAAACAACAGTTCAAGGAGGCGGCAGCGGGGGAGGGGCCGGCAGAGGTATCATCGGAAGGGAAGGGCGGGTTCCGGTGGAGGAGGAATTGGTGGGGGGGGGTTCTGATATATGGATGTCTTAATATGTCAGCGGTCATGGCTCCCTTTGGATTCCAAACTGACGTATGCAATTATGAACCACTGACTCGGAATTGGAATGTATTGCTTTCCCAAAAAGAAAAATAAAATAAAACTCCGAAGTGGGCTCTCTGAGCTCTCTCTTTTCATTTTCTAAATGCCAAATCATGAAACGATTAATTCGTCTCTGCTGACTCTATCAAGTGGAAGCTCTAATCATGACGACGATGAGGATTATTTGGCGAGGATTGACAAATGACAGCCTAATCACAGTGATCAATATGTATCTGATACGGGAAATAACCAACAGAATAAGAATCTATTCGATGGATTCAATCCGAATCTATTTTAGGCTTGTGGTTCGATGCATAAGGCTGAATCGGTTTCGGGCCGTGCGGTCACTATCTCGAATTGGAGCTTGCGACTGGTGACAGCAGCGCTCCATGATTGATGCTCACCTGAAGCGGATCTAAGTTGTGGGATGCGATCCGGATATGTCAGACCCAGTGTGCATTTGGGTTCCGGAGTTGAAATTTAGCCCGAATCCGATAAAACCTGACTCATTCGATTCTGTCATTTTAGTCACCACAAATTTTTTTTTCTTTTACTCGATAGGTGTTTTTACGAAATGCTCGAAGATAGTTCATTTGTCCTTACCAATTTTAATGTAACATTATAATTATATATATAATAATAATTTCTTTTTTATAATTAAAATGATGAGACACCAAACTTATCCGACTCTATAAGGTGGTCGGGTTTAGATTTGATGAGAAAAAATATCATTGATATCATGGTTAATCCGACGTGATTCAAATCCGTATATGTACAATTATCCCGAGGTACCATCTATATAAAGATTGAGGTCGAGAAGATTTTTCAACTTGTCCATCCAACGTCTAAATTAGTAACTCGAGATATATGAGTACAAATGTGAATAGACAAAAGAAGTAAGCACCTAGTGAATAAAAGCTTTTATACTTGATCATAAATGAATAAAAATATTTTATAAAATATTATGTGATAAAGCAATCTCTAACCACTTCAATTAATCCCCTCTTGGTCTCTTGTCCACATGAACAATAGAGAGGGGATAGCCCTAAATTATCTACCTTAGACTTACTTTGGACTCTTATCCACATAGGCAGATGGGTAGATGATGACATGAATCTTTTTCTCCCCTCGAGGACTCCGTGTGACAATTACGTATCAAATGATAAATATATGATAGTGTATTCTTTATCAAGATGATGAGATAAAAAAACTTATGCACGAACAAATACGAGCATGTTGTAACACACAGCAAAAAAAAAAACAGAAATCACAGTCACATAGATACCAAAATTTACGTTGAAAACCCCTCCAACGCAAAGGGAAAAAATCATAGTGCAAGCCAAAATATAAATTCACTATAAAATTAATAAATATATAAATCTCAGAGTCTCTTGTCTAAACTCGAGCAACAATCATAAGAGAATAATAGGGATACAATGATTACGTCACCGTGCATAATATCCAGAGTTTTCTCGAGTGATCACAACAAGAATCTATTGTAAATATAATATAACCTAAGGCAAGAACACTGCTCAGATAATAAAGAATGAAATGGCCTCTATGTTGCTCTTATCCTCTTCCATTTTTTTCTTCTCTTATTTCTCTAATCTCAACTGTTGCTACTGCATTTCTCCCAGCCACGCTCATAGTAGCTGCAAGCTCTCTTTTCTTTTATTCTTGTCTAAGTTAAAAAAAGATGATTAAATGGTTGTTGTGGGCTATGAGTTATTAAGGCCCACCAAGGGTTGAATTAATGGCACATATGCCCAACAACCTCCCCCTTCAACCCATAAAGGAAACTGTCCTATGACTCGTTAATGTAAAGTCATGTCAACCAATCGTCAGCACATCTCTTATCTTACTTTTGGTAGGGTCTTTGTCAATATATTTGTCTTATTATCATTTGTGTGATTTTTCTGAAATTGTAACTGCTTCTCTTCAAATATATTTCGAATCTAGTGGTATCTGACATCTATATGCTTTGACTTGAAATGAAAAATTGGGTTCTTACACAAATAGATGACGCTTTGGCTATCGCAATGCACTACATAATTTTTTTGTTTTAGCCCTAATTTTTATAAGAATTTTTTATCCATAATATTTTTTTGCAAACCTCTATAGCAACAATCAACATATTTTGCCTCTATAATGGAAAGCAATACACCTTTGCAATCTAGATTATCATGACACAGCTCTTCTTGTAAAAGTGAGTATAAAATCTAATGCAGACTTCCTTGTATCAATATCTTTTATCATATCTACATTTGTGTAATCTGTCAACACAAGTGGTTCACCTCCAAGGCTTCAATAAACTTTGGAGCTTCCTTTGAGATATCTAAAGATCCACTTCACTACTGCCCAGTGCTCTTTGCTTGGATTTGTAAGAAATCTACTAGCAGCACTCACTGCATATGCAATGTCCGACCTTATACATACCATCATGTTTATCAAATTTTTGACTGCTAAAATATAAGGAATCTTTTGTATTATCTCCTTCTCCTCATCACTTGATGAACTCTAATCTAAGCACAACTTGAAGTAACCTGAAAGAGGAGAACCATTGACTTTACATTTCTTATACTGAACCTATCTAATATATTCTCAATGTATTTCTCCTGTGATAACTAAATATTCTTATTTTTTCTATAATGAGAAATATGCACATCTAATATTTACTTTACTGACTCTATGTTCTTTATTGCAAAGGATTCACTCAGTTCCTTCTTCAATTTGTCAATTTTTATCACTTGTAAATATATCTTTCTCAAGGATAAATATGTCATTAATAAAAAATAATAAAATAATAAAATCCTCACCAAACAGTTTGATGTACACATAATAATCTGAAGTCATTCTTTTATATTTATTTTTAACCATAAATAAATTAATTTTTTTGTACCATTGTCTTAAAGCTTGTTTTAGCTCATACAAGCTCTTTCTCAACTTGTGGATAAAATTTTCTTTACTTTTGACTTTGAAGCTTTTTTATTGTTCTATATAAATTTTATCCTCCAAATCACTACGAAGGAAAGTTATCTTTATATCCAACTGCTCAATCTCAAAGTCTAGGCTAGTAGCAATACCAAGAGCAACATAGATAGAAAAAATCTCTTTAAAGTCAATATATTTCTTTTGACTAAAGTCTTTAACAACCAATCTAGCTTTGTACTTTGGTTGAGAACATTGTTATTAAGTCTTCAACCTGAAAACTCACTTGTTCTTCAAGACATTTATTTTCTTTGATAGTTGCACTAAATCATATATGTGATTCTTTTGAAGAGCATCTATCTCTTTCTGTGTAGCAACTAATAACTTCTTTCTCTGCTCACTTTCAATTGTTTTCTAGTAACTCTTTGGTTCACCTACACTAGTAAGCATCACATAATCATCTATAGAATATATTCTGAAAGATTGATGTTATCTAAATGATCTTCTCAACTAAAGTTCTATGAGATGTTACTCCTCATCTTCTTCCTGCTCAACATGTCCTATAAGTAGATCAACATCGATCTCTATATCATCTTCCTGCATATCTTCCTCATCACCCTAAGGTACTAGAGGAGTAACTAGACTATATTTTGATAATCCTTATGCATAAATCTTGACTAGTGCCTCCTTCTTCAAATCCTCAAGGGTTTGATCCTTAAAGAAGATCACATCTTTGCTTCTAGACGTTTTCTATTTTTCTAGATCTCAAAGCCTGTAACCAAACTGATCATGTGAGTGGCCAAGAAAAATACATTATTTGGCTAGTGCCTCATCCCAAAACTTTTTTGTGTAGCTTGGCCTATGAAAACATATATCTGATTTTTTTCAATGTTGGTGTGATTCATCTTCTTTGTTATTGCATTATATTGAGATGTACTAGGATCTGTCATCTTATATTGGATGTCATGTGACCTACAATAATCATCAAGTAATCTTGTGTACTCACTACCATTATATGATCTTATGCATTTTAATTATCTTTTTGTCTCCCTTTTAACTCTAGCATAAAACTCTTTAAAAACATTAATAACATGATCTTTGATCTTCATAACATAGGCTCAAACTTTTCTAAAAAAGTCATCTATAAAAGTAACAAAATAAAATGCACCTTAATACTAGGAACATTAATAGATTTACCATAAGTTTTTATCCTCAAAGGACCACGTACATCTGTATAGACATAGTCCAAAGCATATATTTTTCTAAATAAAATAGGACTAGCAAATAAAACTTTATGTTGTTTACCAGTCAAATAATCAATATAAGAGTTCAGATGTATACCTTTGAGGTCTGGTAAGACTTCTCTCTTGAAAAGAACTTACAGTCCCTTTTCGCTCATGTATTTCAATCGCCTATGTCATAACTCTTTTCTGAAGTCTTTCTATATAACATTCAATTACTCATCACAAGCTTTAGTCTGCAACCTATACAAAGTGTAATATTTCTTCCTACTAGCTACAATAAAAGAATTTTTACTGAGCTTTCATTGCCCTCTGTGAAATCTACTATCAAAGTTTTTATCATCTAGCCTTCTAACTGAAATTAAATTTAACCATAAGTTAACCACATGCCTCACATATTTAATCATAAACTTACGGCCAAGATTAGTCTTTATGTAGATATCATCTATTCTAATGATGTCTGTTGTGTCATAATTTTCTATCTTAACAGTACCAAAAATTTTAGACCTGTAAATAGCAAAAAAACTCCCTTTGTGTTGTAGTAGAGTAAGAAGCACCTATGTCAATCACTCACTCAAGATTCTGACACACATGAGAAAAAATATCATAAAATCAAATAATCACCACTCTACACTATAGTTGTGGTATTTTATTTTGTTTTGATTATGTAGGCTTCACTTCTTTTCTCTTTTTTTTTTTGCTCTCTTAGGTTGCTTGCATTAATTCTTATAATTCCTTTTTCACTACAATAACAATAAACAATATCTTTTCTTGATCTTGACTTACTTCTACTCATGTCTCAACTGCTTCTATCCTTGAACTTTAACATTCCTCTATTTGTTGAGACAAGTGCATGTGAATCAATATAAGATGTTGTTGAATTATTTCTCCCAAATTCCTTATTCAACAAACTGCTTATTACTAGGCTTATAATGATAACATCATCTAGCGCAGAATTTCTGAGGGAAACCACTAGTGTCTCCCAACTTTCTGACAATAAATTAAGAAGTAACAATGCTTGTAACTTATCATCAAGAGATATTTTTATAGAGGATAATTAGTTAGTGATACGCTGCATTTCATTCAAATACTCAACAGAAACATTCTCTTTATATTTTAGGTTCATAAGTTTTTTATAATCAAGAAAGTCTTGTTACCAACTATTTTTCTCTCATAGAGACATTCCAATTTCTTTCAAAAAAAAATGTGTAGAACTTTCAATATAAACATGGTGAAAGACATTGTCATCGAGCCACTATCGTATAAACTAGATCATTTCTTGGTCTAACTTCTTCCACTCATTATTTATCATAATTGTGGGATGTGTACTATCCCCTTACAAAAGTTCATACAAATCCTTGCAATACAAGATATTTTTTATTTTTGGTTTCCATATCATCCAATTGTATACGTTCAAGCTAATCTTGCGGGAAACACTATCGGCCTCCATGTTCGGACACAAAAATTAAATATCATCAAAATTTACTCCAATACTAGTTAATGAGATAAAAAACATATATATAAATAAATACAAGCAGACCATAACATATAGTAAAAAAAATAAATGGAAATCAAAATCATATAGAACACCAAGATTTACATTGATGGCCCCTCGAACGCGAAAGGAAAAAATCACAAGATAAGCTAGATAAGCAAATCTACTATAAAAATAATGAACATACAAATCTCGAAGTCTCCTACCCAAGACCCAAATAACAATTACAAAAGAATAATAATAGGGATACAAGGATTATATCACTGTACATAATATTTATTCTCTCTTCAAGTAATCATAATAAGAATTTACTGTAAATCTGAAGACGAGAAAACTATCCGGATAATTGAGAATGATCTTTATATTACCCTCCTCTTCTTTTTTTTTCTTTTTTTTTTTTCTTTTCTTGTTCTTTAACCTCAATCATCCTTGTGGTTTCTCCCTGTCACACCCATAGTAACCGCAAGCTTTTTTTTTTTTTTTAGGTAAGTTCAAAGAGAAAATATTAGCTGTGTGGGTTATGAAGACTCATTCTGGCTGAATTAATGGGCCATATGCCCAACACGGGACTCATTTGATAGAAATTGGTCTTAACACAAACAATAGAATGAACTCTGGCCAATACGAATGCCTACTTTCCAACAATTCACAGGAAAACGTTATATGATCGTAATAACTGTGTAGCTTTGTGAGCACCGACAGTTTGGCATTTGTGCAGGACGCAAACATCATAATCAACATTAGCGTCTCTCACACACAAAATCTAATTTGGGACGTTAAGTGCATCCTTTCCTAATAATACTACCAGCTAAGAAAAGCCAAGCCGACGTCTCAGATATTTTCTTGGTTGTCAATAGCATCGGACAACCGATAAAAAACAAGGTTTCGACAATTGCAGGTAGGCTTTCAAATCCCTGATTGCCTTCATGATTCGTGTCTAAAGATTCTCATCTTTTGTCTTCCCACGTTATTATGCAATGATTAAGCCAAGTCGCCATTACCAGTGGTCGTATTGAGCTTCAATCGTAGACCACAGGAACGGGCCGAAGGTTGCTCCGAGTCGGAAAGGTGGGAGAGCTTACCGAAAGGACACGGATTCTGTCGTCTCCCTTCCTCCTCCGTGACGCCATGCTCCATTGAGATCTCCCTTCTTCGTTCCTCTCCTGCGTGTTTTATTGTTCTCAGACGACTCTCTCTACTACGTCGAGCTGCAAGTCTTCTGCAAACTGAACCGTGGTGAACTCGTAAGCCTGTTATTAGTAGTACTCATGCTCGTTTCGTTCAGTACACGAGAGTGCAGCCTGATTATGACCAAGTGTCTGACCGTTTGATAGCAAGATCTTAAAATCAAATCTCATCTTCATCACTTATCATTTGTCAAAAGAAAAAAGTTGAACGATATCGAATTCTGATGTTTGAATAGACATATAAAAAGCCTATGAAAACTGAGTACTATCTCCAGAATTTGGAATCCAAACAATCAATTTGGCCACTTTCATTGCATCTTCCAGAGTACAACAGTATAAACCAATAGCAAACCCTACCTACGCAACCCAACCATGGTGATACAATACATTTGCTACCACATCAACATTATCCTGCCCTTACTCTGCTACGTCAGTCAGTCGGGATAGTACATGTTCTCTTTGACATGCAATGCACATCATGCCCAAGCCTTCTCCGCGTGAGTTTACAATGTTAAGCTCTGCCGTCTTCTTTGTAAAGCTACTTAACTGAAACACGGGGTGCCCGCAAAGCTTCCTCATGCCCTTCCTAAAACCTGATCTATCCATTGCACCTTCTACTTCTTTGTCTTCTACAGCATCCAAATCACAACTAAGAGGTGAAATTTTGCTGGAAATGAACTCACGCTCCTCATCAGTTTCACCTTTCTTCTCACTATTAAAGCTCTCTTTATCTTTACCCAGAGATTGCTCAGAACTGAACAAGAATTTGCCTATAGCAACTTTGTCAAGAGCATACAAGTTTGGAGTTTTCTCACTCGTGTGCAGAGTGTATCTTTCTGAAGGATTAGTTGATTTCGCTTGATCCTTGTCACTTGGAGACTCAGAGCAGGAGTGGAGTCCCCTGGCAGCAAAAGCTGCCACTTCTCTTTCTCGTAGTGTCTTTATGATCAGTGTCTTGAGGAAGTTCATTACTTGGACCGCATGGATCAATGCAGTTAAGGGATCAGCCATCTGAAAAATAGACATGAAATGGTAATTAATTGAAATTTATTATGCATGGAAGATTTCGAGATAGCTAAGAATTATAAAATTCTCTAGTAACCTGAGTCATGTTAGGTGCAAAAACCATTGCGATATTTCGAGCATTCATCTTATTCAAATGTTCATGCTCCACAACATCTGCCATCAAATTAAGAGCCCAGTCAAGCAATGCTGCTTCAGTTGGTGGTAGCATCCTCACAAGTTCAGAGCACTCTTCTTCACTATTACAGTGCATCACCTGATCGGGTGTCAGTGAGTCAAGTACTCCTCTGGGTAGTTCTCTAAACCATGCCTGCAGCAGCAAAATTAAAGCTTCTAATCATCCAATAATAGGTACATTGTTCAAGAGCCACCATGTCCCCATGTAATAAAAAAACCAGCTAAAGAAAGACCTTCGACAAGAAACCAATGACAAAAATTTCAGTATTTGAGAAATTATTATTAATTTTTTTGGTACAGAACTAGCATACTGGAAGCTACCAGCTACACCTATCAAATGCAAACAACACATTTAGCCCCAAAATTAAACACCTTGCTATTTAAATGCTTGTCTAGGATGGCAGCATAAAATACATAACTTAGGCAGTCTATGACACTAGTTAACTGCCCCATGTTGTTTAAAAATTTTGTGAAATAAATAACTCAGTTAAGGGCATTTTGTGCATTGAACTCAAATGATCTGCATCTTATAATATACTAACTTGTAACTTATTATCTTCCATACATCAGCCGATATGTGTAATTTCACAACTACTGTAGATTCACAAGCACCAGCAACCATTCTATAATTTGATACATGGGAACACATTAATTGTGTTTTTAACAACACTAATATAAATCGAATTTGATCGAACTAACAAATGGGGAAAAGAAGCGGGAACTTATTTTTGAAGTACACCTAGACGCAGAAAACATGGAGCATATTTGACAAAAGTTATGTTTATTGTGTTCTGTTCATTGAAGCAGAAACCCAGATTCTAAAGAAACACATTTCGCAAATGTGTTCATACCATTTTGTCCTTGCGCACTTAGTTTTGAAATTTAAGAAGAAATTTTCTACCTCTGACCTTCTAGAAAAAAGAATCAATGCTGAACTGGCTGAGTGTTCATCCGGTACTTATCAGAGATTGGAGATTGGGAATTCACCGAACCCCTGAGATTGGGTGGCCGTTCAGCCAATACCATGGACCAAAGACCTGTTTATCTGACATGATCATTAGAATACTATTAACTTGACCATTGAGATCTTCTGATCAATGGCTAAAACATGTTCTCTGATTGCGAGGCTTGGAAATAAATGTTCCATCCCATCACCAAGGGTTAAATGGAACCAATACTAAAGCAATTTGTAGATTCATGGGGACTTGACATGTGATCATTGGCACAATTTATTTGTAACAATAAGAGTAGTTCAAAAGGAACAAAGGTTATTTTACAGAGAAAGGTATGAAAACCATTTTGGGAGATATGTGATCTTGAATGGCCTAGAATATCTTCATGTCCCGGAAATAAATAATGCTGAGTAAAGAAGCTGCTTAACAAACTGAATATAGCTTAATTAATCACAAATAACTTTAACAATAGATAGATACATAGGGTTGGATGTTGATAATACCTTTATCAGTCCCGCAAGACAATGCAAATCAATTCCATGTGGTACGATTCCTCTGTTCAGATGGTCTCTAACAAACACTTCTTGGCTATTTTCAGCATTAATTCTAAATATGCCTTCCACCTTCATGTGGAAAAGGAAGGACTAGGTCATTATCCAACTGAAAAATATATCACAATAATTGTCAAAATTCTACAAGAATGAGCAAGACCTGTAGACCTCCTTGTAAATACAAGTGCCGTTGCATAGAGAGCAGAATAGTAGGCACGCTGTTCCCTCTTTTATCATAAGAGCATTGCATAGATTCAGCAGAAACTCCGAACACGCTTGCACTGAAGAAAACAGAACCTCTTGTGAGACCACTTATTAGATTATAAGAATTGAAACTTGTACAGCTAGAATTAAATAAAAGATATGCATAAATTCAACAGAAACTCCAAATATACTTGCATTATGGAAATGACAGTTTATGGATTGGCTTGTGATAATCGATGTCACCTGGTCACTTAAATACGAAGACATCCTACAACTTTCTATCTCTATGTATAGTGGGAGAGATTTGAAAAAATACATGTGTGCTTTGTTCACACTTCTGAAATTGCTTCCAAACTTGTTTGACTTTTCAGAGTGTGTACCATATAAGGTCCTATTTGGTTGAAGTTCCAAATGTTCCAACAGAAGTAACCATTTATGTGCTTGACTACCTTTATTTGTGTCTAGCAGGGGGGTTTAATGCATATGTTATACTAATCTTAAAATATTTGAAAGTCCTTATGCATGGGACTTTCAAGTTCCAAGAGGCCCCATAGTTTAGGCATCTGACCATAATTCTTGAGTTTCCCAGCTTCAGGTGGTACAAGAGGATGTTTGGGTGAAATCTGCGATTTGGAGGGATGTCCCATAAATCCCCCATTCCAAACAGGGCTTACTCCCATGGTTTTATGTAGGGATTGTAGATAATTTCAGAAATGGGCAATATGGCCAGTGGTGTTCATTTATCAGTAGGTCAACCAAGAATGGCCCAAATAAATCGATTCATACAGCAAGATAAAGGAAAGGCCTAAATTCTTCTCCTACATGGTAAAAGTCAGAAATAGGCTGATGCATTGATGAACAAAGATGATAGTTCTGGAGCAGCCCTATTGTAAGTCTTGAGTTCTTTTTGACCAAAACCCAACGAAATTAGGTACCATAAAAGAAGCAAAAAAAAGTTACCAGAACTGTTTGTAAAGATCATTCTATGATTGCTAAGTACACTACCCACATCATAATTACTAAAGAAGAACCCTTAAAATCCCAAAACAAAGAAGGGCGAATTCCCAGAAAAAAAACCCATAAGTTTCAGAATTTTTCGCATAGTACTCTTTGAAGTTTGAAAAATTCTGGCAGAGCATCTTTGATCGCATCAAAAGATGATTTTTTTACCCTCGTCATTTTGAAAAGTTCCTATCCTACCCTGGCCGCGCCTCCGCTCCACCGACGGCTCCCCTCCGCCCCGCCCGCCGGCCCTCGCTCGCCTCCTAACCCTCACCGTCGTTGCTGGCCGCGAGGTTTGAAAAAAATCCGTTCCCCGAAATTTTTCAAACTTGAGGCGTTATTTAAAAAATGCTGAAACTTCAGAAATTTGTTTTGGAAATTCGCCCAACAAGGAACGAATCCAGGAAAAAAAGAAAAGAAAAGACAGACCTGGCGCTGGGAACCCCGCCGGGAACCTCGGGCTCCAACTCGACGGGCAGCCCGAGAAAGCCGTCGAACCGATCGAAGGTGACGTGCGCCACGTGCCGCACGTCGGAGGGCCACCCGATCTCCATGGAAGCGGGGGAGGTGCGGCGGCACGCCCCGTCCTCCCCGGATCCGACGCTACACATCACCAGCGACTTCCTCAGCGCCGCCACCAGCACCGCCATTATCGAGAAGGGATGATGCTGATGACGGTTCTCCTTCCCCTCCCCCTCTTCCCCATCCGATCCGGGCACGATTAGCGGCGAAGAGATCGGGCACCCCTCCTCCATCTCCTCCTCCTCCTCCTCCTCCTCTTCTTCTTCTTCTTCTTCATCCTCTTCTTCCTCGTCTTCTTCTTCTTCGGAGGAGGAGTGCTGCTGCGAGGGCGGCGAGGAGTGGAAGGCGCCAAGGTGGAGCTGGAAGCCGGCCATGGCGGCGGAGCAGAGAGGATGGTGGACTTAGTAATAGGGCTAAAATAGAGTCAACTTACCGGTATAAGAAAGGATGGTGGATGGGGTTGGGAAGGAATCAGAATGGTGATGTTGGTGGGAGTGGGAGCGGTGCTGGCGGTGGTGGTGGTGAAGTGGGGGGAGTGTGGTGACTTGATGGCGACTTTTATCTTTATACTCACTCCTTCCAAATTGATTCGCTCTTCTCTTTTTCTGGAATCTTTTTTTCTCTTTCTTTTTTTCCGCTTTGCAGTGGAGAGGGAGAGAAGAGGAGAGAAGATAGACAAGGACGGATCCACATCGACGGCGATCAGCTCGTTAGCACGAGAGGCCGACCCCACACGTCTCCGGACTCCCCTAAGGAGTCCGTTCTCCTGCGGACAGTCTTTTTCTAACCAACGAACAGCTTACTTACCTGACTTGTGAATGGATACAGCATCCGGGCCCACAGGCATCTGCTTGATGTCATGCGTGGCGCCGTCGAAACGCGATGGGCAGTTAACGTACCACGACTCCATCAGCACAGCTGTCTGTCACGTGGCACGGACGTCGCATTTACTTGCGCACGTTGGTCGTGTTGAGTTCCGCCATCTGCGTCACATGAACGTCCGTCAGCAATAAAACACGTCCACGATGTTTCATAAGCCGAAGACATGCAATAGATGAGGATAACAGATTCACACTCTTTACATTCACCATGAAGCCACGAATCTAAATGGGGTGAAATGTAATGTATATAATTATATATATGATCCATCATGCAGCTTGTAGTGGCATGCACTTTGGATCAGAGAAGGCGGAATCTAAGATTAGGCGGTGGGAGAGTACCAAATCCAGATTCTTTACTTATGTGGGTTGGAAAACATGACATTGATGCCAAGTACAATCTACAACCAATCCATCTTGTTGATGAAGTTAAATGCATGTTGCTTACTTTGGAAACATGACATGTTATGATGTCATATAAGGACATTATTGGACTACGTCGAGTGTGGCCGTTGCCAACCCCCAAGCGGGTAGAAATGAATTAAAGGAACCATTAAAAGATAGCAATGTAATGACATGACATCGCACGTTAATTGGTGGTACCACCACTCGCCACCAATTCGCCATGCATCAGTCTCTTCCAAAGTTTTGGTGGCTGACTTTCTACTTAGTTTACTAAGATCATGTGCTGCTTGGGATTAGATATGCGAAGCTTCATCAAGACAGTTCATCCGAACATGGCGAGGGACTTATTCCACTTAACATTCTTCAAATAGAAAACTTCGTCATAAGACTGATCCATTTCAAGAAGAATGTCACGTAGAGGCTCATTAGTCTCGAAGCAGAGAGCACAGCTCAATGATCGGCTCTGCTACTGTGGAGTTTCACTCTGCTGTTTTGTCGAAGAGAAAAGACTCTGACCACCAGCAACACACAACGTGAGTGTATAATGCTTTCAGGTGGCATGGAACGACAGAGCTGAGTCCAGAACGTAAAGGAGTATTTATGAAGGTGGGGTTGATGATGATTAGGGGGCAATATGGCTTAGTTACTTTCTCGGTACCAAAAATGAAGCACGTATTGATGACGAGAGGTTGGATATGATCTGTATCCATGTGACCATCATCGTCAAAAGGAGAGCGGAGACAACTCTGCTAATGATGGTTATCATCCACTGCAACCTTTAATTAGTAGCAATGTAACCTCAAACAAGTAAAAAGGGATGGCTTGAGCACATCAACAAGAATGCGAAAAATGATCCAAAATAAGAAGTGAGTGGCTTTGAAATCCTGGAGACAGAATTGCCTGACTGGATCTTAACCATTGGAGGTTTTCGATTCCTGGCCCGTGGGCAGGTCGCATCTGTCTTGACCCAATGGACAAGACGGCATCCAAGTCCTTATCGGGTTATTCCAGGCATAGGCAGACCCAGTCATTCGTACTATCCACTTAGTTGGTGACTATTCTCTCGTGACACTTGTGGACAAGAAGTACATCTGTAAATGCTTGTGAAATCTCTTTCGTTTCATTAGCCAGTGGATGGAGATTGACGGCATGCGTGTGATCCGAGTACCGGACTTCTTTTGTTACCGCTGTTATGGCGTCTGTCTCGTATTTATTTCGTGTTGTACGGCGCAGCCGATACAGTTCGCCTGGGCCCGGAAACTCGAGCGTCACCGTTCAACGACTTGCCTCGGGCGTCGTGGATGCGTAGGCTGTTACCATCGTGCATGTGGCTGCCGGGGCGACGGAGGAGGAATGGGCGGTGAGATGACAGCTTCTGACCGTCCCCCGTCTGTTGTTTTGTCCGCTTCCGTCACGTGGGGTGTGTCCGATGGTGCTGTTTCTGCAGGTGCGCGAGCAGAGCAGCGCTCTGTTCCTCGTGTCGTTTACTCCATGCACCAGAGACCACTGCACCTGATGCTCTCTCGCCTCCAACGACTTCTTTTCATTACTGGTGCATATTATCCTGATTCAAAGCGAACGTCATTGTGTTCGTTTGAAATGGATGTTTCCAGGGCGGATCAAGTTAGGATCCAGAAACAGGAGCGTATCCGTCTGCACCCGTCGTCGTCAGGATCGGACGTCCGACGATCGCTACAAGCCAAATGGCACGACGGTGGCCTCTTCAGTGCGGATCATCAGAGTAAAAAAAACGAAAAAAAGCGGTCAAAAAAGTGTTGTATTCTAAATCAAACGGTCACCTGCATGGCTTTTGTCGCGACGACCGGTCCAAGCCAGTAGCAAACCGGATTCCCAGACAATTATTGTAATTAATTTAAGGGGGACCCCACGCAGGGCCTGCATTGGGATCGAGGAAACCGTTTCCCATATGTTGCAATTAAATATAAAGTAGAAAGCCCCTTCAAACCTACAGAGATCCAATCGATTCAGGGAAGGGGACCCCTTTCCCCCGCCATTTCCTCCTTGTGTTCATCCCGATGATATGAAAAACGTAAATGACCAAATAATTTGCACTTGACCAATTACGATTCCTTAGCATTGACCGTCGGATCGGGAAGAAGGGCATCAGATCCGTACTGACACTGGCGTCCTCCCCCGGCCAAGTTGGCGAGATGTTTAAGAAGGGAATCAACGCAAGACAACAGTGCCAGCAGTTCTCCAGTTCACTAGCCACTTCCAACGGCTACGTACTCGAACGTGGCGGTTCACCATCCTTGAGAATGGTGAGGCGGGAAGGAAACCAAGGCCCTGTGGTCCCCGTGGAGGAGTCAGATTTGACCACGTTCTGGTCCCCTCTTCGGTTGCCCGCGCCAAGCCAACCCGGGAGGAGAGAGAAAATGGTTGCAGAATACTACAAAGGGACTTCGAATTAAAAAGAATAAGGGAAAGGAAAAAAACAAAGAAAAAGGGAATTAAGCCGGAAAAGAAAAGAAAAAAAGAAGCAGACAGAATTCAGGCGGGAGAGGGCTGGGAAGTGGGATCGGCGGAGGAGGGGAGGTCGGGGCCGACGCGGCAGCCTTCGAGCATGAAGACGACGTCGGCCATGGACGGCCTGTCGAGCGGGTCAGGGGCCGTGCAAAGCAGCCCCACCTTCATCCCCAGCAAGAACTCCTCCCACTCCGAGGACTCCGGGTCCAGCTCCAGGAGGCCCGGCTCCAGCAGCTCCGCCACCTGCCCCCGTTGCAGCTGCCGCTTCACCCACTTCACGATGTCTTCTTCATCGTCCCCAGCGAACGCCCCCGGCCGCCGCCCAGTCAGCAGCTCCAGCAGTACGATCCCGAAGCTGTACACGTCCCCCTCCCGCGTAGCCTGACCCGCGGCCGCCGCGTCGGGCGCCACGTATCCCAGGGATCCCACCGTCGTTGCCGACGTCGATGCCGCGGCTGCGGCGGCCGCTGCACCCGCCGTCACCACAATCGGCTCTAGCCCGAAGTCGGAGAGGTGGGGTTCGAAGTCCGCGTCGAAGAGGATGTTCTGCGGCTTGACGTCCCCGTGGACGACCCCGGAGGCGTGGAGGAACGTCAGCCCGCGGGCCACGCCGAGGGCGATAAGGTGGCGCATGGGCCAGTTGAGCACGTGGCCGTCCTGGTGGGACGCCTCCTGCAGGAGCGTGGCGAGGTTGCCGTTGGGCATGTAGTCGTAGACCAGCAGTCGAACATCTGGTGGGGGGCCAGCGTAGTAGCCGCGGAGCACGGTCAGGTTCCGGTGCTTTACCTTCCCCAGCGATTCCGCCTCCTTGCGGAACGCCGCCTCCTCGATCACGATGGCTCCGTCCGCCGACGTCGACGGCAGCCGCAGGATCGACAGCACGGTGCCATCGTTGTAGCACGCCTTGAACACCAGTCCGTGGCGACCGCGGCTGAGTACGTTCTCCTCGTCGAACTGCCGCGTCGCCTCCACCGTGTCAGCGTAGGTGTTCCTGTTGCTGAACATCACTAGCTTCGGCCCGCCATTGTTCTCACCGCTACCGCCGCTCCCAGCGCTCGATCCGCTGCCCCTTCCGGGGCTCCGTTTCTTCACGCCGGCCCGACTATCCAGGAAGCGCCTTCGCCAGCGCAACAGGCTGAAAGCAAAACAGCAGCAGCAGACGACCAGAATGCAAGCCGCGGCCGCAGTGAGGCCGATCACCAGGATAAGATACGTCCTCTTCCTCTTCTGGCACGCCGTCTCCAAGGGGTGACCGCAGAGATCTGGATTCCCAGCAAACGCCGATGGATCGCCAAAGCGGGAACTCACCACCCCTGGAATTTCTCCTCTCAGGCTATTATCGGACACATTGAGGTGCGCCAACCTTGAGATGAGAGCAAGGGAGGAGGGAATTGAGCCCGATAGCTCATTGTCCGAGAGGTCGAGCGCTTGAAGCTTAGAAAGACCGGAGAGTGAGTCGGGAATGTCGCCTGAGAGATGGTTGCCGTCCAACATAAGCGTGACCAAAGTGGAACAATTGGAGATATCCGGCGGAATTATGCCCGACAGATTGTTCCGGCCGAGGTCGAGCTCCGTTAGGTCGGAGAGACGGGAGATATCCTCCGGGATGGGACCTGACAAGTGGTTGGACCGGAGCTGTAGAATGGTGAGGTTGGAGCAGTTAGCCAGCTCCGCAGGGACCTCGCCAGTGATGTTGTTGTAGGCAAGCGAAAGAACTTTTAGTGACTGGAGGTAGCCATATGTCGCTGGGATTGAGCCGGAGAAGGAGTTGGCAGTTAGGTTCAGAATCTGCAAGCTCCATAGGCTGCTGAAACCCTCCAAAACTTGGCCCGAGAACGAGTTGTCGGCGAGAGATATCACCTGAAGGCTTGGTAATCCGAACAGCTCCGCCGGGAGGTCTCCGGAAAGGTTCTTTTGGCCGCTGAGGTCCAGCGACTTCAGGTTCAGCAGCCTCCCGATCGACGCCGGAATGACGCCGGACAGGCTGTTCATGCTCAGGTTTAGTGTCTGAAGCCCCGTGAGGTTTCCGATCGTTGAAGGAATCTCGCCGGAGATACCATTGCCAGCGAGGACCAACGTGGTGAGGTTGCTCAGCAGCATCAGCTCCTCTGGGATGACGCCGGAAATCTTGTTGCCATAGAGCGACAGCGTTTCGAGCTTGGAGAGCTTAACGAGACTCCCGGGAATCGAACCGGAGAAGAGGTTGCCGCCGAGGTAGAGATCCCTCAGCTGGCTAAGGCGACTAAGAGCGGCCGGTATCTCAGCGGAGAACCGGTTCTCCTCGAGATCAAGAACCTGAAGGGCGCTGCACTGCCCGATCTCCACTGGAACCGGCAGGGACATCGAGTTCCTCCCAAGCCGAAGCTCTTGCAGTAATGCAAGCCGTCCGATACCTGGCGGCAACGAGCCGGTGAAGGCGTTCCCGAAGAGATCCAAGACCGTGAGCCCCGAGGCATTGACAAGCCACGCGGGGAATGCTCCTGCAAGCCGGTTTTGCTTGAGGTCCAGGACCTGGAGGGCGGCGGAGTAGCGACGCCCCTGCGGAGGCGGAGCAAGTTCGGTGAAGTCGTTCTGCCCGAGCTGGACGATCCGGAGTGATGAGACGCCGGTGGTCGAAGCGTTGTAGAAGACGGAGGCGGGCACCGCGCCAGAGAGGCGGTTGCGGGCGAGGGCTAGCACCTGGAGGTTGGGCATCTCCGCGATGGCAGCAGGGACGATGCCGCGGAGGCTGTTCCCCTGGAGACTAAGGTGCACGAGGGAGGAGCAGTTTGCAAGGACAGCGGGAAGTGTACCCTCGAGGAGGTTGCCATCGAGCCAGAGGAACGCGAGTGCGGGGAGGCCACCAAGGTTCCCGGGAATGGTGCCGTTAAGGCGGTTGAAGGAGAGGTCAAGGAGCTGGAGGCGGGGGGCGGTGACGGAGAGGTTGGCAGGAATCGACCCGGAGAAGGCGTTGGAGGAGAGGTCGATGTATCGGATGTCAGGAGGTAGTGCGGTAGGGACAGGGCCTGTGAAGAGGTTTCCCGCGAGGCTGAGGACTTGGAGGTTAGAGAGATTGGAAAGGAAGGCGGGGGGAAGGGGACCGGAGAGGGTGTTTGACTGGAGGTAGAGGGTGCGGAGTCGGCCGAGGGAGGCGAAGCACGGGGGAACAGGGCCGGACAGCTGGTTGGTGCGGAGGCTGAGTCGCTGGAGGAGGTGGAGGTCGGCAAGGCGTGGGGAGATGGGGCCGGAGAGGCGGAGGCGGGGGAGAGTCAGCTCGACGACGCGGGAAACGTCCGGGTCGCAGGCGACGCCGCGCCAGGAACATGGGGCGGAGGGGGAGGAAGCATCCCACCCCGCGAGGGCGCCGAGAGGATCGCGGAGGGCGCGGCGGAATGCGGTGAGGGCGTCGATCTCCGCCAGGATCTCGGAGGTACGGTTCAGATGGGGCGCTGGCGGCGGGGGCGGCTGAGGCGGCGGCGGGGTTGCCGAGATGAGAAGGGGAAACAGCAGTAGCAGGAGGAAGAGGGAGAAGGCGGAGGAAGCGGACGGCATCCTGGAACAACCAAAATATAGACTTTCGGCACCGTAGCGGAGACGAGCGTAGCAGTGGTAAGTGGGGAGTGGATGGTGGTGGGTGATCTTCTAAGTTTTTGCTCAGCGGCAGGAGGCCGAGGACAGATGAGATGAGAAGAGCAGAGGGGAGAGAGAGCGAGAGGGGTTTTTGGAGTGCTTTCACTCTTTCCCTCCCTCTTTTCTCTCTGTCTCTCTCTCTCTCTCTCTGTCTCTCAGAGTTCGAGGCTTCGTTTTGAATAAAATAGTAAATGCGAGCAGCGAAGGAAAGTGTTGCAGCAGAATCTCTCTTTGAATTGGGATTAATTATCCAAAGATGGGCAAAATTATCCGTTAGTAAATGGTACCGGACAAAGGTTTCACTCGATAGTGGGGCCGGCGCATGTTGATGGTGTCAGTTAGAGAACGCTCCCTGTTGTTGCTGGAAGGAGCCAAAGCTTTTCTTGGTATATTATGGAGTACAGCGAGTTTGGCTACTGAGCAACCTCACATAAAGCCTGTTGTGAGGATTCAAGATATATATATATATATATATATATAAGGATTTAACTTTTTCAGATATTCTCATATAATATTTTTTTTTTTAAAAGATAAAATTACTTTTGACTTTCACTCTTAATTTATCTCGTCTCTCCTTTTTTTTTATTCGGACCTTGAAGTTACTGGTAATAGCTCATGATTGTGTTATTTTTTGCCTTCTATATTATGTGCAATGTCTTATTTTAAATAGATCATACTTTCTAAATGTTTTGTTGCTCGAGTCAATCCTTGCTAATCCCTTTGAGATAGTTTGAACTAGTTATGAGGAGGACAAGCAAGGACAACAAAGAAAAAGAGAATGAGAGATGAGGATAATAATAAAAAAATATGAGAGGAGGCTAGAGTGGAGGAATAGAGGAGGGGTAATGAGATATCATGGTGGTAATGGATGAGTGCACAATCACATGAGGATAATGCGAGCACACTTGAGTAAGTAGAAGGTGTCATAGAGGATAATGGTGAGGTAAGCTAGCTCGTCGCAAAAATGATCAAGCCAAATGTATCTTATATAGTTGAGCACATAGGCCATGCCATTGTGATGAAGAGCAACCTGTTCATGGGTCATCGTGTCATCAATTCCTTCGAGATCATAGGAAGAGAGAAAAATAACAAAGACGAAGGTGACGATTGACAAGATGAATACCATAGATAATTTTATCTTTTAAAAATAAAGAGCATCATACGAGCATAAATTTAAAAAAAGGTGGTAAAAAAAAAAAGTTTTTTTTAAAAAAATTATCCAATGATAATTATATTTATACCAATTTGCTGTCTTTTATATTGTTTTTGGGACAGTATTTGTTGGTCGACCCCTTATTTACTGCATCTCAAGCATGACTTAACTCTGCGGGTGGTTGCAGGCTTAAAGGTGTTGATTTGAAATGGAAGGACCCCAAACCAAAATGACATGCCATCCAAAGGAAGAGAGAGTAATGCACCCACGAGCTCTGTTGCTGCAATTATGTCGATGTCTGTACTTTAAATTGGTACCATAAAAGTTCGGGACAGTAATTGAATCTCTCTGTTTCTCGTACGTTATAGTATTCCTACGCATACAAAACGCTAAAATATCCACATCAATCCAAGGAGAAAGAAATCGACTCTGTTTCTTGTCGTGATCGACTGACATGGCCTACTCATTCCAAAAAACAAAATGAGATGGATAATGAGCAAGTCGCATTCTTTAATCAAAATGTACAAATCAGGAGATAGAATAATGTCGCATTTAAATTCATAGTTTGTGTTTGAGATTTTAGGGAAGTGTTCAATGTATATTAACCTCTAGCAATTATGAACAATATAACAAGAAAGTAACTACTTGTAATATTCATAAAAAAATTAATTTTTTTCTTAAAATAGAAAATATTATTTGTCAATCACTGTTAGTCAATACACGTGACAGCCTAGTCGATATAAGAGAGACAAAATCTGTCCATTTGATCTGTCCACATGAACACAAGTCCAATAGAAATAATTATATATTTTTTTTTTACCATCTATATGGATGTGAGTCGAAAGAGAATGTTATTAGTTATTTCTTTAAGGAATATTTCATAATAAATTCAGCCCCTTTCACCTCCTATAAAAAGCTATTTTTGATATAATAATTATAATTATTTTTTTTATTATTTTAATCATCATCTTATAATAATGTAAATGTTAGAGGGATGAAGTTAGAAAACTCATATCCGACCTTGTTCTTCGCGATGGTCACAAGTATGTGAGCACTCTTACTTGGACTTTGGAAAGCTCCAAATATGCCTCAATGACACCTCATCCTTTATACATATGCAAAATAAAACCATGTTGGATTAGTTAGAAGGATACTTGATGAGGGTAATAATGATGATAAGACTCGGGTTGACGTCAGCTGCCCCGGATAACGCCTCGTGCCTCTGTTAACCTGACAGCACCTAGTCAACACGGATCGGAACGCCGACCGAGGCACATTAACATCCTGCTCAGGCTCGATCCTTCACGCCACGCCAACGTCGATGTCAGACGTTACCAGGAGCACGATCCTGCTCCCTGCGAGCGGGCACATCAAGCAACGGTAACCTTCACTATAAAAACCCTCGCGCTCCGAGGAAGAAAGAAAAGGGAGGACGATAAAAAAAAACCCCTGTGACTATTCACTAACTTGATCGTCGGAGGTGTCGGGCCGAGCTCTCCCGACCCGACCTGTGTGCAGGTACGAAGACAGAGGCCTCCCACTGAACGCCCAAGCGAGGAGCCCCCTCCCAGAGGAAACGGTGACCCCTTCGTGTTCGGACCACCGCAGTCAATCTTCTGCAGTCTCAATGGTCATCCCAAAAAGATCCCCCATCATTCGGACCCGAACCAAGCCGTGTCGGCCCCGAGGCTACGGCTTAAAGTTGTTTACACTAACATTTTTGGTGCTAGAAGGAGGGCCTGAATGTCGAGGGATCGCACGATCGACTCAGACGAACCCGTAGCTGGGGGGCTTCCCCCGATCAGAGCTCCGGGGGAACACCGCCTGTATGGAGAACCTCAAGACGAACACCCCGCCGTGACCTCAGAGTGCTATTGGCGGATATTCAATGACCCGGGCTTGTCGCCACCCGACGACGCCCCTATCGACCCGTCGCCCGTGTCATCCGAGGCCTTTCAGGACCTCTCTCATCAAGTCCGAACTCTGACCGGTATGGTGCAGTATATTATCCTACTCGTTTCTCGTCCACCGCACCCGCTTGCGATCCAGCCGCTACGGCAACAGGAGCCACCCGTTCGGGCTCGCACGCCCCCTCATGAGCTCTCCACTTCGCCTCGGGTCCGATCGACCCCACTCAGGGATCGACTGACGGCAAACCCGAGAGGCCGCCCAGAACCCGAGGCATTATCTTCGGATTCGGTGGACTCCCTACGAGCCCAGTTACATTTTGTTAGCCAGCGGCTCGACGAGGTGCGGCAGGAGGTTCGCAGGTCAAGGGAAGAGCTCGATGTGGACGCCCACCAGGGATCTCCATTCACGCCCGAGATATAGGATCAGACAGTCCCCCTGAACTTCCGACTCCCCTCTCTGGACATATATGACGGCTCCACCGACCCAGCGGACCATGTCGTCGCTTTCCGTGCCCAGATGGCGATGTATGAAAACTCTGATGCTTTAATATGCACGTGGTACAGCGGCCTGAAGACCGGGACGATCGCCTCCTTTGACCAGCTTGTCAAGGACTTCAAAATTAACTTTCTGGCCTATGCCCGGCCGAAACCTTCTGTTGCACTGCTCCTCGGACTCAACCAGAGGGAGGACGAGCCCCTCTCCCATTTTGTGAATCATTTTGCAACACAAATCCAGAGATTATCGGACGCTCATCCTTCACTGTTAATGCAGGAGTTTATGAAAGGCCTACGACCTTCCAAATTCTTCTGGTCCCTCGTGGAGCGACCCCCCACCGCGATACCTGAGATGCTTCAACGAGCAAATCAGTTCATTATGGCCGAGGCCTGGATGGTCGGGAAGCGGGGGGGAGCACAAGAGGGTCAGGCCGGAACGGGCCCGAGGATAACAGTCTGCCACACCTAGGCGTAGGTCGGATCGGCTAGACCCGCCAGTGTTGAGGTCCCTGTTACACCCTTTGGGCGTATCCCGATGGAGATATTTCTCCAAATAAGGGAGAAGGGGCTACTATGGGCCCCCAACCCAATGAAAAGCCCGCGGGGACTCGCTAACTAGTCGAAGTATTACCGTTTCCACCGGCAAAGCGGGCATGATACTGAGGAGTGCTGCGAGCCGAAGCGGCAAATCGAGGAGATCGTCCATAGAGGACACCTCGGTCGGTACATCCGACAAAGTAGGGAACTTTCGCCCCATCCGGAAGGCCCCGTTGAGCGCCAAATCGATGTCATCACGAGCGGCCCAACATCCGGAGGAAACAGTATGTCCGGAAGGAAGGCGTACGCTCGGTCCGTCGATACCGATCCTCCTAGATGTGGCCCCGATCCTGAGGTCGCGTTCCCCCCCGAGGGTGCTGAGCAATCAAAGCATGACGATGCACTTGTAATAACTGCCAGGATAGCTAACACCCAGGTGAAGAGGGTCATGATCGACACGGGGAGCTCAGCCGACGTGCTCTATCTGGACGCCTTTCAGAAGCTCAGATTAGCTAAAGAAGCCTTGGAACCTATGTGCTCGGCGCTCACAGGGTTCACCGGCAACTCGATTTCGCCGCTGGGAGCGATCACTTTGCCCCTGACTTTGGGAACGCCGCCAAGATCCAAGACGGTGATGTCTACCTTTTTAGTGGTGGATCTCCCCACTGCTTATAACTCCATCGTCGGTTGCCCTACCCTCAACAAGACTAGAGTCGTAGTCTCCACCTACCACCAAACAGTGAAATTCCCAACCCATGCTTGTGCCGGGGAAGTCCGGGGAAGCCCCCGTGAATCCAGGCAGTGTTACTTGACAGCAGTCTCACTACACAAAAGGGGGAGGGCCGAACAACCCTTGGGGGACCCTCGGGAAATGAAGAAGCCGACCCAACATCCCGAGTCGACGGCCCCCACCTGCGAAGCACCGTTGTCAAAGGACCACCTAGATCGGATGATCAGAATCGGGTCGGAGCTCCCCGAACAAGAGCAGAAGCAACTTGTTGGCTTCCCGCAGGACAACGCCGACGTCTTCGCTTGGTCGCCATCCGCCATAACGGGTGTCAACCCGAAAACTGCCCAACATTACCTAACCATCTCGCTTGACGCTCGACCAGTAAAGCAGAAGCCCCGACAACATGCTCCAGACAGGCAACATGCTATCCGTGAAGAGGTGGAGCGGCTCTTGGTAGCATGCTTCATAGAAGAAGTCAAGTACCCGCGATGGCTATCTAATGTAGTCCTCGTGATGAAATCTAATGGGAGCTGGAGGATGTGCGTTGACTACACCAGTCTCAATCGTGCATGCTCGAAAGACTGCTATCCCCTCCCGAGGATCGACCAATTGGTCGATGCGACCACCGGGCATGCCCGCCTTTCGTTCATGGACGCCTTCTCCAGCTACAACCAAATCAAGATGGTGCCCAAGGACCAAGAGCACACGACCTTCCTCACTGATCTAGGGGTGTATTTCTACAAAGTTATGTCGTTCGGGCTGAAGAATGCAAGTGCTACCTATCAAAGAGTCGTGAACAAGATGTTCGCCCAACAGATTGGGCGTAACATAGAAGTTTACGTCGATGACATGATCGTGAAGAGCCATACGATGGTGGACCACTTGATTGAAACGTTCGCCACGTTGCGAAGATACAGGCTGCGACTCAACCCTACAAATTGTGCTTTTGGCGTTAGCTTAGGGAAATTCCTCGGGTTCATCGTCCATGAGAGGGGAATCGACGCCAACTCGGAAAAGATCCAGGCGATCATCGGTATGCAAACCCTCGGACAATCAAGGACTTGCAGCGACTTAACGGGAGGCTCGCTGCCCTATCCCGGTTTCTATCCCGATCTGGTGATCGTTGCCTCCCCTTCTTCCGGGCGCTGAAGAACCCGAAGAACTTCCAATGGACGGCGCAGTGCGAAGAAGCTTTTGAACAAGTCAAACAACACTTGATCAACCTCCCTCGCCTTGCCTCGGTCTCTTTTGGGGAAAAGCTCAGTATCTACCTGGCTGCCTCCCGGCACGCGGTCAGCTCTGTCCTGACCAAAGAAGCCTCCGGTGAATAACTACCGGTCTACTACATCAGCCATGTCCTGAACGGGCCTGAGGAGCGGTACCCGCCAATCGAAAAGCTTGCTCTGGCGCTCGTACTGGCAGCCCGAAAGCTACGCCCCTACTTCCAAGCCCATCCGATTGAGGTAATCACCGACCAACTGCTCCGACAGGTTTTATCTAAATTCGATGTTGCAGGTCGGCTCCTCAAGTGGTCGGTAGAGCTTGGAGAATTCGACATACACTATGTGCCGAGGACTACCATAAAAGCATAGTTGGTAGTCGACTTCATCTCGGAACTAGCTCAGATTGAGGACGAGGGTTCTGGGTAGCTTTGGGAGACATGGGTCCTGCACGTGGATGGATCGGCTACCTCGAGTGGTGCGGGCGCAGGACTGGTGTTATCAGCCCCCGACGGATGCTCGTTCGAAACCTCCCTTCGCTTCGAAGGCACTCCTGGTGGGACTCAGGCTAGCCCTCGAGATGTAGGTGAACGCCAACCATGTCCTCACTGATTCGCAGCTGGTAGAGCAACTCAGCGGCGGGTACGAGGCTAGGGAACCAACCATGGCAAAGTACTTGGTGGAGGTAAAAAGCCTAGCCTCCGACTTCTCTCACTTTACGATATCTAGGGTGCCAAGGAGTCAGAACGAGCGAGCCGATGAGCTGGCTAAACTAGCCTCGAGGTCAGACCCAGAAACCCAGCCCGAGATTGAAGAGCTCCCTTATCGCGCTATCTCGGTCTCGGCTGTGTCCTCAGCCGACGTGCATACCACATGGGTGCAGGAGATGCTGCGCTTCAAGCGCGATGGGACTCTTCCCGCCGACGAGGCTACGGCTCGACGCATCCGCCGAATGCAGGCATGATACTCCGAGGTGAACGGACGGCTCTACAAGCGGTCCTTCTCGCATCCTCTACTGCGATGCCTCGGGCCTGAAGAGGCACGGTCGGACCTTGGCTTACAAAATCCTCCGTCAAGGATACTATTGACCTACCATGTCTCGAGACGCAAGATCTTACATACAGCGGTGCAGCCCATGCTAGAGGCACGCCCGAACGCCCCGGCAGCCTGCGGTTCCGCTCGCCCTCATTGACTGTACGTGACCATTCGCATAATGGGGATTGGACCTCCTCGGCCCTTTCCCCTCAGCCTCGGGACAATGGAGATACATCGTCGTGGGAGTAGATTACTTTACCAAGTGGGTTGAGGCCGAGCCACTAGCAACGATCACAGAACGACAAGTGGAGAAGTTCGTCTAGAAAAATATCGTGACTCGTGTTAGTGTAAACAACTTTAAGCCATGGCCTCGGGGCCGACACGGCTTGGTTCGGGTCTGAATGATGGGGGATCTTCCTGGGACGACCCTTGAGACTACAGAAGACCGACTGCGGTAGTCCGAACGCGAAGGGGTCACCGTTTCCTCCGGGAGGGGGCTCCTCGCCTGGGCATTCAGTGGGAGGCCTCCATCTTCGTACCTGCACATAGGTTGGGTTAGGAGAGCTCGACCCGACCCCTCCGACGATCAAGTTAGTGAATAGTCGTAGGGGTTTTTTTTATCGTCCTCCCTTTTCTTTCTTCCTCGGAGCGCGAGGGTTTTTATAGTGAAGGTTACCGTTGCCTGATGTGCCCGCTCGTAGGGAGCAGGATCGTACTCCTGGTAACGTCTGACATTGACGTTGACGTGGCGTGAATGATCGAGCCTGAGCAGGATGTTAATGTGCCTCGGTCGGCGTTCTGGTCCATGTTGACCTGGTGCTGTCAGGTTAACAGAGGCGCGAGGCGTCATCTGGGGCAGTTGACGTCAACCCGAGTCTTATTACCATTATTACCTTCATCAATACTAATTTTTACCCAACACTCGAAAATAAGAGAGATTCTTTCACGTGGAGGGTGGACTCACCGCCTTCTTATATCTATCTAAGTGTCCATGTATGATTTCTTTGCAAACAAATGTATGGAGGCTCCTATGATTTCGCGTATAAATCATTTCGTTAAAGTGGACCTATCTCGAGTAATTGGCCTTATATAGCCTTATAATAAAGCTAAACTGGATACAGTCTTATATCTAAATGTTGTCTGATCTTTCCTTAGATGTGGTCGACTTTAATATTTGCAGACCAAGAAGTATGGATACGATGATTGGTATGACTATAAGAGTTCATTTTATTAATTTGGATTCATCAATGATTTTTTTTGTTCATCATTTCAGAGAAATTACTAAGTCGGAAAAGAGATTTTATAGAGAAATAGTCTTGAAAAAATAAACCTCAAAATGAAAAGAGAAATATTAGAGATTAATAACTAAATAATTAAATAAAAATCTTCATTGAAAAATCTATATTTTCACTATATACGAATTTCGACATCGTAATGTCTGTCATATGCCAACACTTTAAGATTGAATAATCACATCTCATTATAATATGGCTTGTTAGATCGCACCATTTGATCGATACAATGTCATTTCTGGAACATTACAATTACATTCTTGATCTCACTATGCCTTTTGAATTCAATACAATACTTGGTGCCAATAAATATGGGTAATTTCCCATTAAATCATGTCCTTAAGCATAATGATCCTAAAATCTCACTATAAATAGTTTCTCTCGATTACATTCCCTATATATCATATTATCAAGCTTTAATAAATTCAACACTTAAAAGATACGATATTCAACCGATACCTTACAACTAAAACTAATTTAATCAGAAAAATTTTGTCGAGTATACTCTTGACATAATTTTTTAATAATCCAACACCATTTCAAATCGGATTAATTGGACACTTTCATACATTAAATTTGAGACAAACATGAAACAGGTCTTCGGTTGACTTTAAATTGACATTCTAATGGAAGAATCAAAATCTATTTTAACAACATCAAATTATGAGTGAGTTTTGTTGAGTTAATTATAACTCAAAAGAATTTCTTTTGTATTTTCTCTCAAACTTCTACTAAAGCAACTTGACCTAAATCTTAAATCACAAATAATATTTTTCGAACTTCTATTCTCGAGCTAAGATGATTCCTCTTAATACTAAATAATAATAACAATAATAATTTAAGGAATAGAACAACATGGTGTTGTTCTCGTGACGATTCCACGGAAAGTGGTCTTCCGATCCAACCAAGAACGACGCAATCCCTCACTTTGCTATCATACCTATGACAACCTTCTCGGTCACAATGGGGTCCAACTTGCCCCAAAAGAGGCCCTGTCTTCATGCCCATTTCCATCCCCACATGGCCTTCATCATCGCTGCCAATGGCCAGCATATTCTTTCGGTCAAGGCATCAATGTCAGTCAACAATGGTTTCTCCGCCACATTCTTGCTTTTAGTAAAGGAAATGAGTCGATTACCGCTTCCTTTGATGCGGCTGTCACCCCAAAAATGAGTGTGTCTCTTTCAATCATCCCACATAGCAACGTTGCATTTTAGTTGACGAATTGGATTCGAAAAAGAAGATCATCGAAGAACAAGGAAGATGTTACAATTGATTGGAATTTAAGAAGAGATTGGTTCTTCCATGCTTATCGTTAGGACTCCGACTCTAAAGATGTCGGACATACAAAACTAAGTCGAGAGATATATTCATATAATTTCTTCTAAATTATTCGAATCTTATTCAAATTTAAATATCGGAGGGGTAATTGTTGGAAATGTCTTATGAGTTAATTTTTGTAGGCTTGACATCTTTATGGTAAAACGAATTTTCATTTCGATTAAGATTGAAATACGAAAATGAATCTCACTTACATTTCGAATCAACTTTCTATTCAAATAATAAAAAAATAAATTAATGATTAAATGATATTTTGAATCTAAAACGATATAATTAATAAAATTAAACATGAATTTTTTTTTGCACAATTTATTATAAACATTATTGATAAATGATAATTTGAATGCCATTTGAGAAATAAATAAAACAATTACATTTATTTTTCATAATGGTAAATGATAATTTGGACGTCAACTGATTCAATTAATTCAAAATTATAATATTTTCGTAAGGTAATGAAATACTAACGTCAAATAAAAATATATAACAAAACTACATTTAATGAGATTCGAACTCAAAACCTCTCGCATTTTTTAATGATGTTTTAACCAACTGAACTATGAAATTATATTAATAGATACTTAGTAGGGTCAGATCCCTTACCTGTCCGGTTAAATTGATAAACCGGACCGACAATTGTTGGTTTTTGGCCGGTTTACTGGTCGAATGACTGCCATATAGTGGGGTTTGGCTTGTTTAGTTTGATATTTAAAGAAAATAAACCGCAAACCACTTCGGTCCAATATGTCAGGCTTATTTCGGTCGGTTCGAAAGGTTTACCGGTAATCAAACCGGGAGGCTAATACGTTGTTGGATTCTTATATCAATTGTATAGTCCCTCCAGAGATCTTAGCTTAATCGGCATCAATCTGGATTAGTATTAACCTGATCAGATCCGGCTCGAGTCGAATGGTTTGATCAAATCCTGACTCGGGCCACTTGGTTTGATCAATTCGAATAAAGACGCAAAGCAAACCCTTAACCGCATCCCTCCTCCCGGCCGGCGGTACATCCCGTTCTCGTCCGCTCTCTGCTTCCCACATCCCCCCGTGCGAGATTGTCCGTGATGGAGGTGCCAAGAGAGACGGCGGCGGCGGCCCCATCACGCCTCCGTCCTGCAAGAACTTCAGGTAATCCTCCGGTCCGATGATCAGGTCGCCCCTGGCGACTGCCACCGGCCCTTACTCATTCCGTGGTGCTGTTTGCAGAGATTGCGGGCGGAATTGGCCCTGACGGGCGATTTCGCTCGTAAGATGGATTAGTTTTCCTTTTCTTGGTTTCGATGGATTCTCAGATTGATCGATGAATCAATCACATGTCCCATGTTGTTAGGGTTGACGAATCACATTTCCTTTCTTTGTATTTGCCGATTAAGGGTGATGGCGTGTCGGCTATTCGCCACGGCTTTCAAGAGTACTCCGATGACCGGTAAGTTCTTTTCCTTGTGGAAAAGAACGAGACAGGAGTACATATGCTTTAAAGTTTCTGCTATGATGATAAATCCATAAGCTGTACTACAATTCTTGTACGAGAGATTCTACGTTTTGCTTTTTCTGAGAGGTCTTCAAAGCCCCCCTTGAATTTGCATTTATGGCGTGCGTGCTTTGTACTCTGACATTGTTTTATCTTGTCTTTATTAACATTATTTTTTGGCTTAGCGTTTGTATGATTTATTGCTCAGTCCAATTTTCATAATTTCTTGTAAATATTTTTCATAATACTTATCAATATCTCTTCAGATCTTCATGCACGAGACAAAAGGTATAGATAAACAAGGCAAGGAGCTTCATTTAAATCTTTATACAAGAAAAGCTCAGTGATAGCCAATCCAAAGCTTACATATTAAGAAGAAGAAGAAGAAGAAGAAGAAGAAGAAGAAGAAGAAGAAGAAGAAGAAATGGCAGGGGTTGGATCAAACACCTTATGCTGCTCCTTATACATCAGTAGATTCATTGCTCAAATATACAGATGCCTTTGTCGCAGTCAGGTTCGCCTGAGCCGATGAACTCGTTGAAGCCTTCCCTCTCGCTTTGAAGCAACAGCAGTGCCATCTCCGAGTCATTATCTACACCAAAATCCGAGACCACCTGTTCGCTCACGAAACTGCCACCCTCGTGGCTCAACTGCGACGCCACGAACTTGTCGAGCGCCCTCCAGTCTGTCACACTCCCCATGCCGCTCGACATCCCCGCTTGCTGCTGTTGCTGCTCGTCCTCTTTCTCCAACACCGTCATCTTCGAGCTGGGTTGACTCACCAGAGGCAGGGATGGGCTCTCCAGCTGGGGCAGCTGCACGAACTGGGAGGGGTGTAAGAGATGCAGCTCCTCGAATTCAGTCTCTTGCTTGCACTGCAAACTCATGGGTTGCTTCTGTAGGCACATCATCGGATTAACCATGGAGTTCATCCTGTCGAGCTCATCGTAGCAGTAGCCGGAGTTCCAAATGGCGGCCACGCTCCTCGCAGGGCAAGTGGCTCGTTTCTTGAATGCGCGACACACGACCCATCCTTCTTCCTGTGAATGCGAAATCACTTGTGTCATTCATTCGTATATCAGAGCAGCATATCAATAACTTGTCAAAAGAAGAAACGACGCTGAGAGGAATACAAGCAGCTGAGTCGATAGATGAGACGATTCCTTTGATACACAGGTACCAAGAAAAGTTTTCTGTTTTGTGCTTAAAGGTGTGTTCTTTTAGAGTCGGAAAAAGAACGTCTTTCCTGCGGTGGAAAAGGTTTAGGTGCTTTCTGTATGCTGCCAAAGTTAGAGACAAAGTGATGATTGCTTTTCGGCATTGTTTGCGAAACTATATGACAATTCTTTCACCATTCGTTTCTTTTCTTTTCTTTTCGTTTCTTCTTGGCGACTTCAAGAAAACAGATGAAGTTTCAGCTTGCCTGCGTGAGCTAAATGAACATAAAGGAGGAGGACAAGGTGAGGGTGATGTTTCAGCTTGCCTGTGGCGCTCCGTTCTCCTCGGATTCGAGCCTGTACTCATGCATGATCCAATCGGTCTTCTGCCCGTTCGGCGCCCGTCCTTTGTAGAAGACGAGGGTCTTTCTCATGCCGATGAGCTTGTTCTTGTCGTGGACCGCCTTGTCTCGCCCGGTCGCCTTCCAAAAGCCAGCCATGGTGGCCCTGTTCGTCCTTGTACCTGTTGGATACTTCTTGTCCTTGTGGCTGAAGAAGTACCATTCACTCTGCTCTTCGTATCCGATCCGACACCGTTCTTCAAACAGTGAGCACACAGAAAACATACAGAACATCGCAATCTGTTAATTTCTACATGTAAAGTAGATTAAAAGAAGGCTATTTGCTGAGCACGAGACATAAACACAGTGAAAGCTGCTAACCTTGGAGATCCCATGGCTCGATTCTGTAGAGATCGATATCTCTGATAACATCCAGGTCTATCTTTTGAGAAGCCACCTTCTTCTTAAGATAGTAGCCAACGAGTTCCTCATCCGTCGGATGAAACCTGAATCCAGGAGGAACACACGATTCCATGGGTTCCTTTGTCTGCACCAAATTCGTTGCCACTACGTTCAAGCCCCTTGGAGGAAGAACATGCAGCGAGACATTTAAAAGGACAACACTATTAAAAGGACGCTCTTCGAAGTCAGAGAGAGAGAGAGAGAGAGAGAGCGAAGGCCTGGATTTATCTCTCTCTCTCGTTCTCTCTCTCTCTTATATATTATAGGATGCATATAGGCAACACATCTGTTCCTGCCATGATGCTGTTCCTCGAATGAGAATGGTGGCAATCATTCGTCCAGAACATGTGCTCTATTAGTCCACAAAAAATCATTGCTGCAGTATATAATAACACAAGGGTAAAAAAAGGAAAAGTGTGTTGCAGAGACAAGCGAGGACTCCTTGGCAAATGACATGGTGGTAAGCTGGACCAACCATCTAAGAGTAGAAGGCAGATGTACCACTGCAAAGAAAAGAAAACAAGTACCAATTGTTGTCCTTTTATTCAAGCAATCATTAAGACCTCTAACACACTTGCTAAGTTTGTATTTTTCTTGGATTTGCCAAGCCAAGGAGTATGTTTCCAGTGGTTTTAGATAAAAGGTAAGCTAAAATGTCATTGGAGTTGCTAAACTAGATGGAAGCATACAGACAAATCTATAAGAAATCATTGGCCACTCCCATCATTTGGCTCTAAATACAAGATCATTCAACTCATCTTCCTTTATTAGAAGGATGATTACATGTTTTGTGACTCCATATAAGATTAGAGAAATACAAGAGCGGCTAGAGGTTCACATCTACTATCTTAATCTGCTGACGGCATTGAGTTATAATTACTAATGCCATGGTGTTTGGTTGCTGCAGATAAGCTTTGCCAAAAACGGGGTAACAAGCACAGGAGTGCAGCTCGAGGTCCCATGAGCATGGGGACAAGTGGCTGACGTTTGCGAGGAGAGACAGCATGCGCCTCTTGTCTGAGGGCGATCTAAAAGGAAAAGAAGGAAAAGTTGGTCTGGGAGCCAAAAAGAATGGAGTGGGGGGGAGCGAGGATGACCTTTCTTAGGTCAGGCCTGCCATGGAGTGACTAAAAGAGAAGGAACCTTCTCTCTCCGAGGACTGACTCCTTTGTCCCCTTGTCTTGGAATTCCATGGCAGACCTTTGGCCTCTTTGCAGCATAACGAACTCCGAACACCGTCGTCGACAACAATTCAGCGCAGCATCGCGAGGAAGAAAGCCTCTGATGGTCCTTCATCCTTTCGGACTCTGCAGTGGCGTAGTCTCTTCGGGTGTGAGAGGCACTCATTTTCCAAGTACAGACGATGGGAGATTTCACCACAGAGAAGAGAGAAGAATAATGCATACCGCTGACTGGATCAGTAAGAGAAGCTAATTATGACAAGAATTATGTGTGCCTATGATACACACACAAGAACAAATCTATGGCTTCTACAGGAAGATTTGAAGTACCAGAGATCACCAAAAAAAGAAATGATAACCACGTGAATATATAACTTTGTAGGAAGGTAGAGATCAGCATTGATTTTTACTTAGAGAAAAAGATACCAGCTTTAATATTGTAAATACAAGTTCTTCTTCCTGTAGTAAGTTTTGATTCTTAGACAAACAAGGTCTAAATGTTTCTTGAGAGAGATACCATGATGAGATCCTCACTAATTATAGGCATCAACAGCAGCTGCAAGGACAAAAGAAATCATAAAAGGAAAACTCTAAAGCCGAACAAAACCTAGATCTCAGTGGAAGCATCATGGCATCAGTATTTCTAGTTCCATAATTCCATTGTTCTGTTGTCAGATAGCTCATTTATCTGGAACATGTGTTAGTCTCAAAATCTATCTATAACTATAGGAGTTTATTGTCAACATGAGTGCAATCTCATGCTTAAAAGTGAATTGCTTGTTCATACAATTCTTGATCCCATAATAAGGTCTCAATTGACAGACGCTTTAGCATGATGAAGATCGTCACTGGATAGAGACCCATCGATAAAATGCTAAATGCTACATCTGAAACCCTAAGATGGAAGTGTTTTACCTGCTAGTTCTGATTATAGTGTGCCGAGGAACATAAACAGCTCCACACAAAACATAACACAACACAAGATGATCCATCTAGCCTAACAGATTAAAGACCTACGATCTGAAGCTACGCAGGTGAAACCCTAGCAATGGAAAAGATGTGTTCTCGAGACACAGAACCACAGATCGATCTTAACAATCTGACACGGAGAAGACCGTTGTACTGAAGGCGATCGAGGTCAAAATGGCATCTGGAAGAGAAAGAGAAAAAGGAGAAGCATCCAAAAGATGATACACCGATGGATATATCGTATCAAGGGATTCAGACCGAGGACAATAACGCACCTTCGGAACGCTGTCACCGGCGAGGGATGTTCTTCTGCACTGAATCAGAAGGATGAAGAGGAGAGAGAGAGAGAGAGAGAGAGCTCTTGGAAGGCACTGCGCTGCGGAAAGGGATAGGAGCTGTGTGTTAAGAAGAGAAAGAGGAGGCAGGAGAGGGTAGACGGTATAAAAAAGCGAGGACCCCTCTACCTATCGATTGCGCGTGGGTGATGGAATGAAGGACCTGCCCCCAGTGGTTGACGTCACTCTCTCTCTCTCTCACCACCTTCCCAGCCCTTTGAGTTTGAGCCTTTCTCTCTTAATTCCTCTTTACAGCATCTGTCTCTCTCTCTCTCTCTCTCTCTCTTTCTTCTGCTCAGGTACTTTTCAGCTATCTTATCATACAAGACTCTTCTTCGCTTCCCTCCCCCTGGGGTGCCATTTCCATCCCATCTCGAGGTGGTAATCGCTTGACATCAACGCAGATAATTGCCTGCAGATTGTAAAGTTGTGGGGAGGAACCGTACAAGGAGATGGGCACAAGCTTCGATATGAGAGCAGAACAGATGTGAGTTTCCATCAATTCCATGGTGCACACCTCTGTATAGCTTGGTTGGTTCACGTTGTGCACCTCATGTTTTGGCTTCTCCCCCTCATTGGCTGTACTAATCTGATAATGCCTAGCTTTACTCGGTGGTAGAAGAAATGAATGCTCAAAGCAAAGCATGATTAACCATTTTGACAACGAATGAGAGCTTTGTCAGTGTTGTGCATACACATTAACAATGGGGAATACTTTGTCACCTGTAATGATAATGAATTCACCTTTTTCTCTTTGGTGAATCCACATTTTACTCATCCATGGATCTTAATGGGATCAAACTTTCTTTGTCTTAATTCGTAGTCAATGCTAAGATCGGTCTGGTTGAGAATAGCCTCAACCAAGTCAATTCCATCGGTAGGTAAATTATTTTATTATTATTATTATTATTATTATTATTATTATTATTATTATTATTATTATAGAAGACTAAAGATTAGTAGCATTGATCTTATGACTACAGAGGTAAGTTTACATATATTGATTATATACCAAATGAAGTTTTGTGTCCTGTATTCATCCTTTCTAATAAAGATTAAAATATACTGATCAAAGCTTTCTATTCTACTTAATCACGGTTCCTTTTTTTTAATACAAATATGGTAAGAACCAATTCAACCTATTTATGATAAAATTGATGTCCCTTGATATATATATATATATATATATATATATATATATATATATATATATATATATATATATATATATATATATATATATATATAATAAAGTGAGGAGATTATTTTGTGAGCTTGGAGGTAGGAATTGAGTCTAGTCTAAATTTAAGGTGAGATTATTTGAGGAAACAGTGAGAGAGAGATCAATCATCTAAGAACATATCAACGAGTCGATTTGATATATAACGTGGTTCAGTAACTTCTGTTTACATCTATCGATAGATCAAATTCTTCAGTGAGATCAATTACAATACCCTTATATTATCCCCTCTCAAGCATGAATCTTATTGCATATTCTCTCATAAATCCTAAAGAATTTACATATTTTTTTCACGCTTTTTAGAAAAACTAGATAGCATCCTCTCTAGAGAGAAATTCTATAACATTGAAAGAATCCCTCACATCTTGTTCTCCTTCCTCCCCCACACCCAAGATCTAAATATACATGAGATATCTATAGAAGAATCAAACTATAATTTCGAGGATTTTTTTTTCTTTCTTTCGAGAATGCTTTTCTTACTAGGCTTCCTTGTCCTCCAACGACTCTATAAATCTCAAAAATACTTATCAATCATAACAAAATTGGATCAAGAACTGAAAATTTAAATAATTGATATTTAAGAGTAGCAAGGATTTAAAGACATTGTAGAAATTTAATTAACCAGTATCTATTAAATCTTTAATGACTTGCATATTGTGGAAATATAACCCTCAAGGTTTGCTACCTATAAAACATAGGTTTCCCATTAAGATTTGTCATGAGGGCATCATATGACTCGCACGAAGAAGACACTAACGTGCTCAATGTTGAATATGCCCCCTTAACCCTACAACAGTAAACTTTTCATGTAGCTCTATATATTTCATATGTGTTATTATATCATGCTCTTTTTGGCTCACCCACAAACTTTTCATGGTAACCTTTTGTTTTGCTTGAAGTGTAATAAAAGCAAGAAAGAAAAGAGAATTGTGGTGTTCTAATTGTTTTCGAGGGGTAAATATATATATGTAAGTCCCATTAGCCTAAAACTTATGATTTTGTTACATTAAATCAAGAGAATTATCTTAACAACATCTCCATGAACAAAAGACCAACATCAAGATAGGAAACTAAGGCCAAAAGAGTGGTTATCAACAATAATCTTATTGCATGATATTAAAGTATAACAAATATTATGTGACTCTTGAAATTAAAGACTAATAAAGCATAACATATGTTATGATGGCTTCCCTAGAAGGAAACCATAATCCTCCTATCAAGAACAAATCCCACTCTAATGAATCATCAATTATTTTGTTCTTTCTTCGCCATGGGATGGCATTCCCATAATGTAAACAATACAATGTATGTTTGACCATGCTCTTACACTCAAAGCCTACGAAGCTAGAGAGGCCTCAAACCTTGGGGAATGATGGTGAAGAGCACCGAAGGCCCGCCACTTGTCCCTCCGTTAACTTGTTATTCTCACCGAAGTACATACCCCACGTTGTCTCTCTCTCTCTCTCTCTCTCTCTCTCTATATATATATATATATATATATATATATATATATATATATATATATATATATGTATTGAATTTATCTTTGTTGAGACATTTGATTTAGTTAGTATATTATTAGATTCTGAGCGTTATGTTTCTAACTTTATCTTTATCATAGTAACATAAAAAGATAATCAAAGTGTTAATGTTACTTCTTCTTACCCAATATGATTTAGATGATTAGTTAGCAATAGCGACTTTAAATGTGCTTAACAAAATATCCCAAACTTAATATATGATTAAATATTAGCTTTTGGGTGAAATATACTGAAAATTTTGACTAACACGTAAAAAAAACTCTTTCTTATTAGAATCTATCTATTAGTAAATAACACAAATATGTGCAACCCCAAGTATTAATTGCATTATGCTTGAGATGGCGATTTGACTTAACTATAGTAGCATTTCCTCCCAAATATCCTTAAGTGTCATCAAAATTATGGTCAAATGTCACAATCATCCTTAAATAATAGTTATTAGAAAAATAAAAAAGATAGATTGACCAAACGAAAAGTTAGTTCTTTCATATTTAAAATGATATACATTTCTTGACATAGAGGTTGACCATTTCTTTGCTTTTGGGACAACTATTAGTCAACAAAGTTTATGATAGGGAATGATTATGAAGTTATAGTCATACTTATCCTCATCTAATTTTATATTTCAGCTTTATTATGAGGTTAAAGCCAATAATTTCAGTCTCTAAAACAATTGATTTCCATCCCAAACATGATCATAATGCCACGAGCAAAAGCTTGTTCTCACCCGTAACTATCATTTTCTCTATCTTGTAGTAGCAACATAGTTTTAATTATATTAGATAGGATGATGTTCATGAGATCCAACGTTGTAGCCTCACAGTAAGTATCTTCGGCTCTATCTCCATATCATGAATCATTTACTAAAAATATTTAAATTAAATTAATAATAATAAATAATTCAATTTGATGTGAGACTAAATTCGATAATAAAGCTAACATCATTTCAACTAATTATATATTATCCTATATAATTAACTATTTTTAACATCCAATCCTCATATTTTTAAAAGTTATATTATGATTCATATAGTGATAAATTTAATCTCGTTTCTACTCAAGTTGTCGATTTTGTTGACGAAAATACTACATGGTTTTCCATTGAGCACGTATCGACTCTATCTCGAAATTACTAAGTACAAATATTAATATAATTTATAAAAATATAAGAATAAAAATATTAAGGATAGTTACTTATAAGGATAATGTATAATTAACCTGCACTGTTTTCATATCAACTAATTAATGTGTTCATATATTACTGAATCATCAACTCCAGATTAGTGGTAGGGCAGCAGACTGCAGAGAGCAGTGAGCGATGTTGGCGGCACTGCCGACCGAGATGGTGTCATGTTTATTAGACAGCAATGCAGCTTTCAGCAAGAACACGGCGTGAGCCATTTGATGTCAGTCTTGTCACAACTTATCAGCAGAGTTTTGTCATTGTCGTTCAGTGTAAGCTGGCCACTGGTCACCTTATAATATCTAAAAGCTTTCAGATAAAAAGAATGGCACAGGTAAAGCGTCCTCGAAGCCCTAAAGCTAAGCATACATCATCACCCAATGGATCAAAGAAACCCCAAAGAAATGGTTTTATTCTGTGTGAGACATGTCCCTTGAGGAAGGGTTCGGCCAATGGTGACAAAACTAATACCCAGACATCACATTATATATATATATATACATATTTATATGTGGTGGGTCATACCATTGGTTGAGGACTTCACGTACAAGAAAAACAAGAGATACATTACTTGATGACAAGTTTGAAGTATCTCTCTACCTAGTCTTCTCATATATAATATAATGTCCAATGGAAGGAGCTCTTTGAATTGTAATTGGAAGGTGGTGTAGTGGAGGAATCCAGCAAATTAATTGGAGTTTCCAAGGATTACTTGGAAGTCAAATCAGACAATGTGGAGTACTATAAATTTTCATCTTCCATTGGTTTACTATGCCTTTACATGAGACATGAGCTATGTATATCTCCTCTAAATTATATAATTATGAGATGAGGGAGTGAGATCTAAGGGTTTTGTGTTTGTTGTTCAAAGGATCCATCTCATTATTGCTGAGACTTCTTTTACACACTCACCTACATATCACTTTAGAGTCAAAAGCTGCACCACTTTCAAACATCATATGTCAATATCAAATAGAGATTTTAACTTCATTTTCAAATTTATTTCCTATTAATTTGGTAGTGTGCAGCTTTATCTAACTATTTTAATTACTATTGAAACGTGAAGATTATCTTCTAAAACTACAGTAAATCAGAAAATGTTCAATAAAGAAAATAAATGATCGATTTAAGATATTGCAATAATCACTGCGAATATAGTTATGTGGTTTGTGTTCGGTGTCACAATATATATATATATATATATATATTAGCACAACAAAAGCTTAGTATAAAATTAATGTATTATCCACCTATTCATTTTAAGATTTCTCGTTGAAAGAAAAAAGTAATTTACATTATAATTGGGTATTAGATCTCAATTTTCTATTAGAAACAAAGGGAGTGTAGAATTGGGAAGGAGCAGTGATTTTGACACATCAACTTATCGATGAAAAGATGTATGAAGGCGTACATATTATTTTCTCTACCTTTCCATCAAAAATTCATTGCCTATCATTTCCCTGCCAATCTCTCTCTTCACCTTTGGCTTCACTAACCAGCATGTGTACCACAGCATTATCCATGTTCTCCTCCTCCCTTTTCCTTTTTCTTCTCTGGGTAGATCACACATCATGATGCCGAGAGCCTGCGCGGGTGCAAAAGCTGGTGCAATCAACCGTCCTTTCCTGGCCAAGCCAGAGAAAGAAAGCGATAGTGAGGCGCCCGAAGGCCGCGGAAGTGGGGCGGCGCCGGAGCGTCGCTGGCATCTCCTCCACGTCGGACGGCCAGCTCCCGATCCGATCATGAGCCGGACCTCATCATCACGGCGTGGCCCCGCCACCTCCCTTCCTTCCGCTACGCGTCCGACCCAGGATAGGAGGGACGGCGACCTGACCCCGGTCCGCAGAGGGACACCGGCCAGAATTATCTATTCATAGTATTCTACTGCACTACCCACATCGAAGACGCACACCTACGTGAAAAGATAAGCTCACCAAACCAAATAAAGCATTGCGTAAGCCCCTCAAAAGATTAGATCCCCGTGGACACCACCTTCTCACTGTTCCACTCTCCCTAAGGGGACGACACATGGGGGCTCAAGTTGTGCTAGGATTCACCAACACCTGTTCTTCTTTATGTTCCTTGATGATGGTTGGTGAAATGGCCAAAAGGAAATGGATGGTTCGAGTCTCACACTTCGTCTCTACTCCTCCCCTCCTTTCCTCCTTTTGGCTTGTGACCCTCAAGCTTCTTTCTCTCTTTAGGGCATGGCCTATCATTGCTGCCCTGCGTGGACTGTGGTTCACATATTATTGAGATGTTTGAAAGGCAGCCCTCACTGGATGTAAACTGGAAGCGATGATGTGTTCAAATGACAAGTCCGTCATCCGACCGAGCTGTCATTAATGGCTTGCCCAGAGTAATCACCGTGCACTTTGGTTTGGATTCTGCAATCGATCGGTAAGGTGGGAGAGGATGATGCGGTGCACAGCTTTACCTTGCTATCAGTGGGATGGATGTGAACGGCTACGGGAGGTAAAAGAGGCTTGAATGATAAGTAGAGGAATGCGTGTGCAGTCCACTTGGGCCACTGAGTTGATGGCGAGAAAGAACGGAAGAAGGCCGCCATGATGGGCGCAGGTTGGCGAGCTAGCGGCCACTGCATGCATGCTGGCGAATGCGCAAGGAATTGATGGCTGATAGTGTGGGGGCTCATGTTGGAGAGAAATGGCTATCCTTTTGTGCTTTCACTGCCTCGCTCGACCTTCCTTCTTGTATTTTTTGCATGGCTTCTCATTTGCCATTAGGAAAAGCTCATGGGTTCGGTGGGTGATCTTCTCGTGCGTCCATTCTCTGTAGCAATCAGTGTTGGTTGACGAGTGTGAAACGGGAAACCTTCAAAATCTTAGCGATTTTTGTAAGAATAAATCACCTCATAATCAATATATTTTAGATTAATAAAAAATAATTATAAAATTATTTCCTAAGATTTCTTAACATATGGACTCTCTTTAATCAGAATTCAATTAAATATTTAATATATCTTATTCTAATTTAATCGAGTCATAAAAATTTACCACTTTTTGTCTCAAATTTTACATAAAAAAAATCACCGGTTGAAGTAGTTGAGTTATAACAATTCAGCTTAAATTACTCGCCCATATAGGTTGACTTGAATCAAGTCCACATCGATTTCTACATGGGTATCCGGATCAAGTCTTATCGGGTCTCGGCCCAGCACTAGACTAAACAATGGGTCAAGACCTGAGAACATTGACCTCAAGACCGATTAATGGTTCAATTGAGTCAGGCCACGGTCACAGATCAAGGAAGGGCCTAAGAATTAGATATGTATCCTCATTTTGGATCCATTATCTTTATCGGATCCGATCCGAATGACTTGAGATTGAGAACGCGTACATCGATAGTGCCACGCCGCAGCCTGTCGCCATCTCCGAAGATCCCGTGCTCGAGAACGCGTGTGGACTAATGAAAACCCTTACTAACCGTCCGATAGCGAACCAACGTTCAGGATCGGGTAACTATCTACCCACAACACGGCCAGCGGCGTTCTCTTCGTCTCGGTCACGGCAGGAAACACCGAGTTTTCGACTCGCAAAAGCTTCATATGTACAAGCTATTCAGAGAAAACCAATGGAACTTGTTCAGGCAAAGAATGCTTGTTGGCTCTTCGCTGGTACGACGATACAGGCCACCAGCTCGGCGGCAGAACATGCTGACGAAAGGGAAAAAGCAAACAAGATAGAATAAATAGATTTGAAGAAAGGAGAAGAGAAGAAAACATTAATTTGTTGCTGATGATCAACCTAGAAGCCACAAAAAGGCTAATATATAAGTCAGTGGATCACCATTGCAGAGATAACCCGGTAAAAACCGAGAACGTTGAACGAGACTGTTAGCAGATGGCATTGGTGGATAATTGAAACATCATGAGATAGCTACATCTGCCCAGATATATAAGTAGGAAAAAAGGTCTGCTGCTTGAAAATCCATAAAATGATTTTTAAAATGTAATATATTTCATCCTCATTACTGTAGTTGAAGACATAAAAAATAGAGAAAATAGTGACATATCGTATGCTTTTCATTGATATGTTATAAAAGGGAAGAGGGATTAAAGCAAATCACCAAAAGATATCAAAATTGTCACATCAGGTAAATTTTCTCACTCAATTATTACATAGTGCATTATTTCTATTTGATGTTGACTTAGACATGGTAAGTTATTGTCCATTGTTCTTTGCAGTCGCTGGTGCTGCTTGTGTCTCCGAACCCTTGGTTGATGGGTTAATAGCACAGTTTAGTCTCATGAAGTGTTTTACTTGTGTTTTTCTTATTTGTTGAAATTTCATTTAACTTTTCCCCTTTTTCTGCATTGAACCTTAATATGCTCACTGCGGAAGAGTTTGATGAGCTTGTGGTACCAGTGAAAATGCTTGGGGCACTCAGATTAACAACATATGTTTACTTGTTCTATTTTGCTCATGAACTTTTTTGGAAGCACCACTTTTGCATCCGTGACTGTTGCTCTAAATAGCAAGATGTGCGAATGGTAAATTAACGATTAAAATTTTGATTCTTGATATTGATTCTTGTGGCAAATTAATTTTCCACTCGAGATTTAGTACATCTGGCTGATCATGCCAACACAAGGAAAGATCATTTCATTTTGTAATGATGATTAACTCAACATAAATCAATTTTAGTAATATTTTTAATAAACTTATGTATGAACCGAATCTTATTTGTCTTTTTCAATTTTCAAATAGCAAGCTATTATTTTTTTTGAGTTAAGGTTTATTTTAACCCTTATGATTTTGGGTTATGGATCATTTAAACCTTTATGGTTTACTTATGTCTAAAATAATCTTTATATTTTAAAAAATATAATATATAAGCTTCTCCCGTCATTTGAGTTAACAAACGTTAAAGTTTTGATATGTTGACTCATAATAAATTATTAATATAATAATATGTATAATTTAAGTTTTAAAAAATAATTAATTTTAGCTTATATGGTTCTAATTATGGGCCACTTAAACTCTTATGATTTTGTTCGTATTTAAAATAATCCTTATATTTTCAAAAACATAGCACATAAGCTTCTCCTATCTATAGGAAATCTAGGGGGCGATATCACATACGCAATGGAAGAACAAAAACAAAAAACCCTAAATTTTTTAAAAAGGTGTTCATTGTCGTGCTAAGATTGATATGCAAAATCTACAAAACTGAAAACCACATATGAGATAGTTGTATTACCTAGAGAGATCGTATATCTCTAAATCTCTACAGATCTGCAGGAGAGGATGAAGGAGGTCAAGCATCCTTCTCTCTAGCGGTGATCCACATAGTAAGGTTGCGACGATGCTTCTCAAATCTTCATACTTGCTATCTGAGAAAGAGAAGGGGAGAGGAGAATAGGAGGTGGCAACCAAGAAAACCTCTAGCCTATGAGCCTATGGTTCCTTCCTATTTATAGAGGTCCTCTGTCTACTTAACTCTAATGGATCCTACTTTATTGGATATTGGATTTTCATCCAACTACCTAAGTCTTTTAGATTAGTAGATCTCTATCCAATAATCTCTCATTGGCTCTTATTGAATGTCATCTATAGGATCTAATAATTCAAGGGCTTATTGGATATCCAATAAGATAGGGGTTCCGACGGATATCTCATATCTAAACCTCTACTCATCGCAACACCTACCATATATGTGTGACATTTTAGGCCCAATATCGAGCTAGTCATGAGACATACATATCAAAGCTCCTTCTATCTCAATGAATTATTATCTCCATAATAATTCACTCGACTTATCGATCACGGATGTACTATGTCACTACGTTGTAGTCCCCAGACGATACAGGGGAATCCAATCCGTTGGACCTATATATTCTCAATTACCGTGTATTTATAGTCCCTCATTTATCTAATATCCCAAAGACCGTATACCGGGCATGGTGCTATCAGACCTATACGATTTTTACTCGAGTCTCACTCTAATTGGATTCTTCTAGAGAACTCTTTCTCTCTCAATCCGAACGACCCTGATTAGGGATTTGTCTGAGCAAGAACACATGAGATATTCCTCTCATGACATCGAGAGTGAATGATCATCTATCGATGCTCAATAGCCCTCGTAAGGTTACCACTCCCGATGACACTAGATTTAGAACTTCCAAACCTATAAGTCTGATATCAAAGAGTAGAGTATTCATACATAACATCCGTAGTATCTCAAGTCTTAGAACTATATATACTACTAGGACTATGAAATCGTTGTTTGAAAAATAAGGCATCATCAACCATCCAACATTCCGTGAGCGGATTAATCAATAAACTCATTCTCCAATGAGCACTTGCACTGTAGCCCTAGTCTCCTCACACGAGCAACTATGAGACCAACTACCTCCATCATATAAATAGATATACAATATATCAGTTTATTCGGTTATCTTGATTTCCCTCTCGAGTAACCTATAATCAGGATTATTTATGGTATATGTTTAAATGTGAATCGGTCTCATTATCATGATCTCATCACAATCCGATTCTCATTGCACAGATCCATATATATGTATATATATATTTATATATATATGTATATATAAATATATATATATATATATATATATATATATATATATATATATGTATATATAAATATATATATATATATATATATATATATATGTATATATATATATATATATATATATATGTATATATATATATATATGTATATATATATATATATGTATATATATGTATATATGTATATATATATATATATATATACATATATATATGTATATATATGTATATATATATATATATATACATATATATATATATATATATATGTATATATATATATATATATACATATATATATATATATACATATATATATATATATACATATATATATATATATATACATATATATATATATATATACATATATATATATATATACATATATATATATATATATACATATATATATATATATATATATATACATATGTCACACGTGCTATCACTTATGTGATTGACTTACAGGGCACATGTTACTAGTACTATCAAGTCTAAGTTAATGGACATTATAGTTTATTTACGTGATATGTAAACTCATAATAAATTATTAATATAATAAAATATATAATTTAAATTAAAAAAATAGATATCACCATTAATGACGGAAGGAGGTATCGTCGTGGAAGAGACCACTAGCAATAGCATTGAGCTGCTATTGCCTACTAGGGTGTCATACGCATGTAGCCTCTCTCGTGCTATCGACAAGCTCAGGAGCTTCTAGTCCTGCCTTAAGTAGATGTGCATCGACTACTTTGGCACTAGGCATATAATAGTCTCCTAATCCCTCTTCCTTCTCTTAGGTGTCTTCATTTCCATTACCTCGTATTTCGTCCTCTCTTGCGCTCCCACCCGTCACACTTATAACATGGTGGTCCAACTCTCCCTCACTTCCGCATCTGACCTATCCTATCTCTACCTCTTTATCTTTGTCCGTCGCTATGATTTCCATTGCTTCCTCTTCCTTGATAAGATAGATTTTTTTAAAACTTAAATTAAACATGTCATTATATTAATGATTTATTGTGAGTCAACATGTCATAATTTTAAAACTTAAGCAAACTCTAATGTCTATCAATTTAGACTTGCCGGAAGGAGTTTATATATTATATTTTTAAAAATATATGGGTTATTTTAGACATAAACTAAATCATAAGGGCTTAACTAGTCCATGACCAAAACTATATGGGCTAAAATGGATTATTTTTTAAAAAAATTAAATTATATATGTTATTATATTAATAATTTATTATGAGTCAACATGTCATGTAGATCGACACTAATGTCTGTTAACTCAAATTTGATATAAAAGGTTTATATGTTATATTTTTTAAAATATAGAGATCTTTTTAGATAGGAGTAAACCATATTCACTACAGTGAATCTTAACCTTATTTTTTTTAACTAAATAATAAAGATAATCTTATTGTCGATACTTTTATTCTGTGCTTTTTAAATCCTTAAATTGACACTTATATTTCTTGATGGCTCTGCTCTGATCGTTGGATTTTGTCGCGAGTTAAACATAGTTGACTTTGTCTTGATGGGCCATATGCAGGTGTATAGATTTTGAGATAGTAATCAAGACGACGTGCTAGAGTTGGAAATATATTCACTTCCATATGTCGATGTTTTCTGCTGACTGCTTACCACAAGCAAGAATGGTAAGTTTTGACTGATCTACCAATTTTTCTTACCAGCGCTAGTTAGTTAAGCATATGCAACCAATGACAAAATTGCCAACTACAGTCAGCATTAATTATAGGTGAATTTTTCAGTTTTGGTATTTTTAAGATTTTGTGTTTTCCAGAAAGGTTTATAATATGTAATATTCTTTGAAGTATTATCATAAGTTTGAACTTGAAGAAAATAATAGAAGATAAGAATAATTATTGAAGAAGCTTTATTGAAGAAGTGACGCTCTTCTATTTATACAGGTTGAAAGAAGATTTTCCTTAACAGATTAGAGGATTTTTCTCAATAGAGTAGAGAGATTTCCTCGTATAAAATAGAGAGATTTCCTTATATAGTTTGAGAAAATATTATCTACTATCACATAACGACTTATTTAAAGAGTTTTTTCAGCAACTCTAGCGAACGAATCTAGCGAACGAATCAAACCTGATGAGGGATGCCCTCGGGACCCAACAGTGTTACAGTTGGGGACACGCACTGTCCCGCGGTAGCCAGGTCAACCGGAAGGACACCCTCTGACATGGGCAATAATGGCGACACGACCTGATTAACATTAAGCACCCCGGATGATGCCTCGCACCTCGATCAACCCGACAGCACTCGGTCAAACTGACCGGAATACCAACCGAGGCACATTAACACCTTGCTCAGGCTTGGCCCTACACGCCACGCTAATGTAGCTGCCATACGTTACCAGAAGTACAACCCTGCTCCCTGCAAACGGTCACACTGGATAACGGTAACCCTTCACTATAAAACCCCTTGCCTGCCGAGGGAGGGGACAGGGAAAAAAAACAACCCCCTAGCGACCATCTACTAACTTAATCGTCGGAGGGGTTGGGTCGAGCATCCCGACTCAACCTGTGTGCAGGTACGAAGACGAGGCGCCCTCGACTCGAGGCTTAGGCGAGGAGCCCCTTTCCCGAAGGAAATGGTGACCCACCGCTGCGACTGAACCCGAACCTAGCCGCGTTGGCCCCGAGGCCACGGCATAAAGTTGTTCGCAACAACATTTTGGCGTTAGAAGGAGGGCATGTCGCTAGGACATCTTACGGGAGTCCCCCCCGAGGGGGAACCACTAGTCCATCACCCCTCTATTGGGCGTGGAGATCAGCTCCTTGCCCACGGAGACAAAGAAATCCCGACGTCAACGCCAGATCGCTATTGGCGCTTATTCAACGACCCAGGGTTATCGCCCCCGGAACCCGCTGCAGGCCCCCCGGCCGTGCCTCCCGAGGCATTTCTCGGCCTCACTAAGCAAGTACAGGCAATGGCAGAGATGATGCAGACCTTTGTCCCACTTATCCCCCAAATCATGCGACTGACGGACGCTTTGACCGACCCGACGCAACAAAGGCCAAGCACGGAACAGGCCGCGACAGGTGAAACTCGAGACGGAGCTACGAACCAAAGGGGTTCGCCCGCACACAACTTGCTCGCGCCCCTCCAAGCCGCACAACCCCGCTCTAAGCCTGACACTGTATCGTCTGACTCGGCGGACAGCTTTGTTAAAGTGCAACTCTCCCGAGTTAACCGCCGCCTGGACGAGTTCCGATGCGAACTTCAAAAATCGCGGGGCGAATCGAGCGAGGGCGGCTCGGGCGGATCCCCCTTTATTCAGGAAATACAAGAAAAGCTCATTCCCCTCAACTTTAGGGTGCTGACTTTGGAAACATATGATGGCGGCTCCGACCCGGTGGAGCATGTCGCTGCGTTTAGGGCTCAGATGGCCCTCTATGGTACGTCCGACGCGTTGATGTGCCGTGAATTCCCAACGACCTTCAGGGGTCCAGCACGCGCGTGGTTTAGTCGGCTGCGCCAATCCTCAATTTCATCCTTCGACCAATTCGCCAGGGAGTTCGAGCAAAATTTCCTTGCCAGCACGCGACCTCAGCCCTCCATGGCCACCCTGCTCGTGCTATCACAGCATGAGGAGGAGACGCTCTCCTAGTTTGTAACACGCTTTTCCACGGAGATCCGTGGGTATCCGGACGCTCACCGTTCTTTGATCATGCAGATGTTCCTAACGGGGCTGAAGCCCTCAAGGTTCTTCTGGTCGTTAATTGAGAAGCCGCCGGCCACCATCCCCGAGATGCTCTAGCGAGCCAACCAATACGTCGCCGGTGAAGCGCTGGTGGCGGGAAGACGCGCGGACGGGAAGAAGCCACGGATCGAACAACCCCGACCCGTCACCTCGACGGCCGCGACACAACCCCGCCGGAGGCCTGACCATTCTGAGCCGCGGCTCCCGAGGCCTCCGCCCCTCCCACTGAATGCACCCCGTACCGAGATCTTCCTCCAGATCAGGGAAAAGGGTCTTTTGCGACCACCCAACCCCGTAAAAGCTACTCACAAAGATCGGTCGAAATATTGTAGGTTCCACCGAGACTATGGTCACGACACGGAAGACTGCCGCGACCTCCAGAACCAAATCGAGGAGCTGATTAGAAGGGAGTATCTCGGTCGCTATCTCAAGGAACCCCGAGAAGCGACCCCACGACCCAGGATACCCATCGAAAGATAGATCAACGTCATCTTCGGAGGACCAACGGCGGGCGACAGCAGCTCAACCGCAAGGAAGTCCTATGCCCGGAGCATGGTCGAGAAACGCCCTCGACCCGAGCTAGAACCCGAAATCTCTTTCGGGGCCGAAGAGGTGGAATGCTCCCATCATGACGACGCTATGGTGATCTCCATCCAGATCGCCAACGCTCGGGTGAAAAGGGTAATGGTTGACACTGGGAGCTCCACCGATGTGTTGTACCTCGACACCTTTAAAAAGCTCGGCTTGTCCATTGAGGACCTCATCCCCATGAGCTCGGCGCTCACGGGATTCACCGGGGACTCCATCTCCCTGCTCGGCACCACCACCCTCCCCGTCACCATCGGGGAAGAACCAAGGACCAAGACGATAATGACTACCTTCAAGGCCTCCTCGGCAGCCCAAGCGGAAGACCGGGCAGACTCAATGTCTTTCGAGAGCGTCTGAAGTTCATTATCCAGCGTTCGGGCGTGAGCCTGGCTTTCCTCCAACTCGGCCTTTAGGCGCTTCACCTCTTCGTCCAGAGCCGAGGCGCGCTGTTTGACCGCTGTTACGGCCTCCAGGCCGAACGACTTCCTCAGCTCTTGGTTCTCAAGGCGAAGTGCGGCGTAGGTGCCCGATTGTCGCTCGATCACCCGCCCAGCGTCAAGGACTCGGTCGATCAACGACATAGCGTAGTGTTGACCCTACGCCAGGATCAATATCAAGACCCACATAAGAGAGTGGGCAAACAAAGGGAGGAATGCCACTACTCACCCAGACCAATGACTTGATCGCCCGATCCGCCAGCACCTCCGAGGTGGAAACATAAAGTTCCTTAGCCAATGCTGGGTGCAGCGCCCCCTGGATAAACTCCTGGGCCGCCGACCCATCGGCCTAGACGCGGTTGTTTGCTTTGAGGTCGGGCCACTGAGGGGCATAGGAGGTTCCCGCCGCGCCAGCAGGAAGGTTGGTCATGCTCAAGGCCTGGTACCCCTCGCCCTCCAACCGACTGACGCGGCACAAGTCCCGCATCGACTTCGAGCGCGCCGATGCCCTCTGGGCGGGGTCACCACCAGATAGGTCAATCGCCTCCTTGCCTTTGGCTCTCCCCGAGCCCTCACCCGGTGGAACAGCTCCCGTCAGTCCCGCAGAGTCACGTTCGCGAGTGACCGACCTCGCGGACACCTTCCTAACCGCAGTCTTCAGTTTCTTAGCAGGCCGACTCGTGTTCGGAGAACCCGGCGCACCCTCAGACGCGCCCCTTTTCGGGACATCTCCGGAGCCGTTGCCACCCCGAGATGGGGCTGCAGTAGGTCTGGTGTGAGGCGCTTTCTTCACAGACTGAAAGTTCACCATCTCTGCAAAAGGAAACCCGATCAGTCAGATAGCTCGGGACAAAAAACAACGTACAACATGAAGACAACCATACCCCCAGCAACCAGGCTCAACCCCGCATCGGCCAGCCACTCCTCGGTCATCTCTTCGATCGCCCGAGAAGAAGACAGAATGCTCCTTAGACGATTCACATTCGCTGACTCTCTGCCCGAAAGCAGCGGGAGGACATTGTCGACAGTATGGGAGGTCCATCCAGTGCTGAAGCCCCACCCCCGACTGCGACTGACAAAGAAGAAGCGGCTCTTCCAACCTTTGTTGTTGGAAGGGGCGCCGCTGATCTTGAACCCACTACGGGCGGCCAAGTAATAACCGCCTCGACCCCTACACAATCGAAAGCAAGCCAGAAATAGAGCCCTAGACGGTTCTATCCCGGCCGCACAACACTCCCCGAGGAAGACGACCAAATAGCGCCAGGAGTTTGGCGCCATCTGAGACGACGATATGGCCCACTTACGGAGGCAATCCTCGATCACAGGATGAAGGGGGAACCGCAGCCCCGCCTCAAGGGCACTCACCGTCAGCCCGAATCCTTGGGGAAACTGATCATACGGTCGTTGACCCGGACGAGGGGCAAACAGGCTATAACTTTCCGGGATACAATAACGAGCCCGAAGCTCCCCTAGAAATTCCTCCGTCACCACTGAATCTATGTCATGCCACAGCTTGAGGCTCGCATGCAGGGCAGAACTCCCCCCTACTTCTAATGATGCGTCCCCCGGAGACAAATGCCTAACCCCGGAGCCCTCGGGAGAAGAGGTAGAAGAGGATGAGGAAGGCGGAGACATCCTAAACTCAAGGCAGTAGGGAAGAGGCTGAGTCAAGGGACAGAACAAATAGGGGGCAGCGGCGGCTAGACGAAGTGACGGCGACCAAACAAAGATAGGGAAAACCCTTCTAGGGGAAGCTTATGTAGAATAAGTCGAAGGCGATGATCGAGCTTCCCGAGGAAAGAAAAGTGAATCGTGGCCCTCGAAACCATCAGGACTCCTCAGGGCCCCCAGATTCGCCGATCTCGGAGATCTTGCCCAGAAGCGCCCCATCCCCAAGACCGGCGCCACCCCGCTCGGAGCACCATGTGGCACGCAGCCCCAACGTGATGCAACTCCTCGCCCGCACAGACCACAAGCCCGAGTCGCTCCGGTTCGATCTCCGACTTGCGACTCGCCGGCCCAGGCCACAAGCCCGAGTCGCTCCAGTTTGATCTCCGACTTGCGACTCGCCGGCTCAGCTCATAGCCCGAGTCGCTCCAGTTCAATCTCCGACTTGTGACTCGCCGGCCCAGGCCACAAGCCCGAGTCGCTCCAGTTCGATCTCCGACTTGCGACTTGTCAGCTCGGCTCATAGCCCGAGTCGCTCCGGTTCGATCTCCGACTTGCGACTCGCCGGCCCAGACCACAAGCCCGAGTCGCTCCAATTCGATCTCCGACTTGCGACTCGCCGACTCGGCTCATAGCTCGAGTCGCTCCAGTTCGATCTCTGACTTGCGACTTGCCGGCCCAGGCCACAAGCCCGAGTCGCTCCAGTTCGATCTCCGACTTACGACTCACCGGCTCGGCTCACAGCCCGAGTCGCTCCAATTCGATCTCTGACTTGCGACTCGCCGGCCCATACCACAAGCCCGAGTCGCTCCAGTTCGATCTCCGACTTCCGACTCGCCGGCTCGGCTCATAGCCCAAGTCGCTCCAGTTCGATCTCCGACTTGCGAATCGCCGGCCCAACCAGCCCCCACAGATGACCAGCACATCCGAGGAATCTAGACCTAGGTGCGCCTCTCGTCCACGCAATTTTCAAAAACCACACGACACGCCTTCGCATGGGGGGGGGGGGGGGGGGGGGGGGGGGAAGTGATGAGGATGCCCTGGGGACCCAACAGTGTTACAGTTGGGGACACGCGCTGTCCCGTGGTAGCTAGGTCAACCGGAAGGACACCCTCTGACAGGGGCAATAATGGCGACACGACGTGATTAACATCATGTAACGGACAAACTTCTAAACAAGATGTTGGATGTAATGCTTATGTCTGTCCGTTGTCTTTTGGCATGTTCATGCCTTGTACAGAATGTAAAGGGGCGGCCGAAGGCTTAATAGTCCCATTTTAGTTGGGTTGGTGGCCTCTTTAGGCTTGTAAATAAAGGTTGTGTCATGTGGACACGTTCGAGAGCTTTTCGGTCTGTAATGGACCATTTTACCCTTTGTTGTGCAACTATTCAGAGCTTGTAAAGTCTGTTTGTAATTTGCATTGTCTATGAAGTGTTTTTCGGACATGTTTGCTTGTGGATCCCGATTGAGGCGTTCTCTTTAACCCGTTCTCTCTTTTGTTGGTCCTAAGGGACAATGGGAGGCTTCGGGGAGGTTGACCTTTGCGGACGGACGCGCGAGGGTGCCGCACGCCTTAGGCAAAACCAGCTAAGGTCGTGACATTATGGTATCAGAGCGGGACAAGCACTCATAGAAACACTTGACATGCAAACGTGGGGGACCTAGCGGGGCTGCGTTGAGGGCAGTCAGCACACGCGCGATCGTTTGAGGGAAAACGGGCATGGAGATGTAGGGAAAAGAGTCGCTCAGAGGAGCGGGCATCTGAGATTGGCATTCAGAGGAATGGCCAACCCTTCGCACAAGAGGCACCACGAGAACAGGCAAGCTTGGAAGAATTTGGAGCGCACAAAGGTTGGGATGGCTGAGTTTGAGCTACGGCTCAACGTTGACAACTTTACTTGATGGTGCTCAAGGCAAGCGAGGCGCTTGGCAAAGGACGAGACCATGCAAAGTGGAATGAGTTGCTCAGCGACAGAAAGAGTTGTGCAAAGCTCACAGAGGTGAGGGGAATTGCTAACTCGAAGAATTCGGTACTCATGCATGGGCTTGTATGCGGACGATGGATTGTTCGTGGCCATCCCAAGGCGATCGAGACTCGGCGCCATGGAGCATTGAAACTTTCTCTTCGACATGTGAAGGATACGTCCGGAGGAGGCTGAAGTGTGCAACGAGTTCAGCATGTTGCTAGGCCTTGAGGGGTGCAGCGGTGGCTGTATTGACGTGGAGGCGCAATCTAGCAAGTGCGTTTGCAAGAGGCAGAACAATGCACAGTTTGTTCAGCAGATCGGAGTAGTCCAAGGGGATGGTGGTCTCCGAAACGAAGAGAGATATTGCTCCAACGGGATAGTTATCCAGGAGGGATAAGTCTCGGTACTCCAGAGGGAGAATCATGTGAGACGGACTTCACATGTTGAGTAGGAGTACCTCAACAAAACAACAACTCCACGAAGCTCGATGGACTGAGCAAGCGGCGAGGAGTCGTCGCATGATCTCGCTTGAGAGAATGCATTGGTGGATGCATTGCGAGATCAAGTGGGGGAGCGACCCAAAGCAACTCAAATGGAGGCACACTTGGAGTCGATATGGAGATCGGACTCAAGGGAGGGCTGACCCGTGGAATGGTGGGCGCGAGGGCCACCATCGACTCAATGCAAAAACGAGGAACGGAGCAACTTGGGTATAACTTGGCGAAGTACCCAAGCCGCATGAAGGGAGCCAGCATAGAAGTTGGAACATGGAGCAGAGGCACAGTGCTTTCCCTAGACAGAGGTCAAGGACATGAACTCTTGCAGAGGCAGGAGTAGAATCATGCTGTTCCATGGGTCCTTCATTTTGACAGAGCGGACTCATCTTGCATGGTGCCAAAGACGAAGGGAGCTTCGGGGCATATGCACCTTATCTCGGAGGAGCATTTGATGGAGGAACTAAGGCAACTCAATTTGAGGAGGCGAAGTTGAGTTCAGAAGGCCTTAGCACGGGGCAAGAGGACGCAGAGGCGGGTACTCTTGAAGAATATGCCACAGTGTTGCCATTCGAGTTGCTATGAAGGAAGCAGTGCGCAGCGAAGATTGTGCTGGTAGGGGCAGAGGCCCAGGATCCAGGCAATGGTGCACAAATTACAGTGAAGTTGGTGGACTTCGGGAGCTACTAGGCGACGGACTGTCCTAGAGCGGTGCTTCATCTAGGTGTGACCCAAGAGTGGGTGGATGAAGGTCGATTGCCAAAGGAGCGAACAAAATCGAAGGTGGAGGAGACCCTGCGATGTATTGGCAGAGGCCACACATGGAGGGTTCACAATTCGAGTTTATTCCACAAGGATCAGAATGCAATGGAGATGTCACCAGGAGGCGACATGGTGCAGCGGATCGTGGTGGAACAGTTCGTGGCAATGCGACACACACGACATAGTCCCGTGAGGGATGAGATCATATGGAGGTATGATCGGGAGCTACTGGGAGCTCCGCTTTGGTGAACAACACGACGGCAAGAAGGGCTATGGATTCAAGGAGTGAAGGCCATGGTACCGCAGAGGCGGGTCTTCCGGGCGGGCACCGAATTTTTCATCGGATGAAAACCTTGGTCATCAGCATATGGGGGCTGGGTTCCACCAAGGGAAAAGTTCGAATGCAAGTACCAGTGAGTCCCATGAGAGGGACTTGATCATGCAGAGGTATGATCGAAGCAGCTGGAGAGTTGGACTGCTCCAGAGCTTATATTCGCTTAAGGGAGCCCGATAAGTCAGAGGACAAGGTCGAGTAAGCGAACGTTGCTACCAAGGAAGCTAAGGAGAACAGAATCGGTGCAAACCCTACAATGTGATGGCAGAGGCCATGCATGGGAGTTGCAGTCTGTCTTTCCATCGACCAAACAGACTGCTTAGAGAACACAGAGGTGTTGAAGCAGGGGGTCGAAAGGGGCGAGGAAGCGACGACGAGTCCAGAGGGACTTAGCTACCCAAAATCAAGCATCAGTCAGAATGGAGGTGGACTCAGAGGAGTGCCACAGAGACATTTCTACTGATCATGCAGAAAAGGGATACAGAGGCGAGGCGACGGATAGTAGGGCCATGGGCATGCCAGCGCCATGGTACCGCAGAGGCGGGACTTCCGTGCAAGTCATTGATCCCTTGCTCTCATGGAGGGAGAGCGCTTGGTCGTGAAAGGGGCCGAGGAGGTGGAGAATGCAGAGGCAATCTTCAAGTACCGAGACAAGGCTGAAGGGCAGAGGCCAAGAAACTTCGTAAGACCGGTGTCAACAAGTTTCTCATCAAGATAGCCGTAAGTGAAGGACTTCGGGTCATGCAAGAGTGCACGACCAAGGAACGAAGCAAGCAGTACGCGGTGCTGTACCTTTGCTACTCAGTGGAGTAGGCGACAGGGTTGATGGAGAAGACGGTACAATCCCAGAGGCGACCTCATCTATCAGAGAATTACTCCAAGTTGGGGTGAAAACTTCCTGCATTCCAGAAGTTCAATGGCATTGAGAAGGTGAATCACAGTAGCTAACTCAACGCAAGGAGTGCAAACACTTCAAGTGCTTCAGAAGTGTGAGCAAAGAGCAGGCGAAGGCCAGTAACCAGCTCGATGCATGAAGTACAACCTCGAGGAGGCGGGCGAAGTCAAGTAACCTTTGCCTTCTCAACTCTTAAGAGAATGGGCGAAACCGAGTACCCCAGTTCTCTTATCTATCTAGCAGAGGAGCTCTGCACAAGTTCAAAGACCCTCCGAAGATAATGGAAGACAATAGTTGTCAAATCCTCACCAACGGTGATCAGTGCTACTGAGAGTAGATTGTCCGCTTCATTTCCCAACGAAATGCCAATCGAAAGCGGAAGTGATGCGAACCTACTTGGATGTGACAACTAACTGAAAGAAGAGTCAATGAGCAGATTTTGTGGAGGAAGGACCCAAAACTTCTGAAGTTTGCGAGGCGATGCTCGTTAAAGCTCCAACAAGCATCCACCCAGTTCAAGCAGCATGTGGAAATTTTGAGAGACTGGCGCAGAAAAGATGGTCTTTTCCTTCATTTGGTGGATCCGCAAGAATCGACAAGGATCAACACAACTCAGCCAACCCCACACCAGAGTCAGAGTCATTGGCGAGTTGAAGCAGCATGGCGGATCAAAGGTTCGACTACTCAGAAACAGCAGCGGAGAGCAGCTGGGAGCCAGGAGGCGCATTGCAGCTGGAGCGGAAGATTGAAGACTCAGCAAAGGCGAAGAGTTGCAGTGTTCACAAAGGCTTCGACGAGGACGTCGAAGGGATAAGTGGGGGAGAATGTAACGGACAAACTTCTAAACAAGATGTTGGATGTAATGCTTATGTCTGTCCGTTGTCTTTTGGCATGTTCATGCCTTGTACAGAATGTAAAGGGGCAGCCGAAGGCTTAATAGTCCCATTTTAGTTGGGTTGGTGGCCTCTTTAGGCTTGTAAATAAAGGTTGTGTCATGTGGACACGTTCGAGAGCTTTTCGGTCTGTAATGGACCATTTTACCCTTTGTTGTGCAACTATTCAGAGCTTGTAAAGTCTGTTTGTAATTTGCATTGTCTATGAAGTGTTTTTCGGACATGTTTGCTTGTGGATCCCGATTGAGGCGTTCTCTTTAACCCGTTCTCTCTTTTGTTGGTCCTAAGGGACAATGGGAGGCTTTGGGGAGGCTGACCTTTGCGGACGGACGCGCGAGGGTGCCGCACGCCTTAGGCAAAACCAGCTAAGGTCGTGACAATCAAGCACCCCGGATGACGCCTTGCACCTCGATCGACCCGACGACACTCAGTCAAACTGACCGGAACACCAACCGAGGCACATTAACACCCTGCTCGGGCTTGGCCCTACACGCCATGCCAATTCAGCTGTCAGACGTTACCAGAAGTACAGCCCTGCTCCCTGCAAACGATCACACCGGATAGCGGTAACCCTTCATTATAAAACCCCTTGCTTGCCGAGGGAGGGGACAAGGAAAAAAAATAACCCCCTGGCGACCATCTACTAACTTGATCGTCGGAGGGGTCGGGTCGAGCATCCCGACTCGACCTGTGTGCAGGTACGAAGATGAGGCGCCCTCGACTCGAGGCTCAGGCGAGGAGCCCCTTTCCCGGAGGAAACGGTGACCCACTGCTGCGACTAAACCCGAACCTAACCGCGTTGGCCCCGAGGCCACGGTATAAAGTTGTTCGCAGCAACAAAACCATTGTTCACAGACAGAATAATGCAAGCGGCAAACAGTTACGCCGAAGAAGATGATCGGCGACGATGATGAACGGCTAATCGAAGTATCATGTCTCTCTCGAGGAGCACAACTCTTAGCCAAATGACCTGAAGTCACGAAATCATCCCCAGATTAGTTTGGCTGCTATCACTGTTTCTATTTGTTAAATCATTTTACCGTGGTTTACATTCTGGCAGAATAATGTTGAACGGTTGCTAACTCGGCCCATATTTGTGTTGTGTAATTGCATGCTCTCAAAAATGTTTTAGCGGTTACATTTACGGTTAACGAAGCGGTAATTGATCTTAGTGAGTTCCAGTAGCTGATGGCACGGTTGGATCTTTCTTACACTTCCTCGAGTCGTTTCCCGTGTTTTACTCGCTGCCGTTCGTTGCATTTCACGACATCGATCACGCTCGAGTGGGATTCACAGTTTTCGTATTGTCTCACTCGTGACGCATTGGTCATGGTTGCTTGTGATGAATATTAGGACTTGTTTTATTGCTATTGGTAGGTTTCATAAATAGCTTCTACGATGAGTGTCCTTAATATCATCACATCTCTTAATTGGTACTCTTGCAGTCAAAGGTCGGTGGTTGAGCGCTTAATGATCCGAGAACAGGAGAATAATGACGAGTTTGCGGTGCTTTTGCATGGTTATGCGTTGGCCAACTTTACGAGTCTCAGGGCGTCATCACAGCTAAAAAGGAGGCGCGTAAGTAACTATGCGTTGGCCAAATTTAATAACTTGCATGGTTCTTGTTCTGAATTCTTGATCAGGGACGGAGATGAGCATGCGTGGCAACTTGGCGGCGGCCCTGACCCGTTAACCAGCCGGAGGCTCGGCGGATGTCTTGTCGAAGCTGGTGGCCCCGAGCGGTGCACATGTTCGGGACGCTGCTCTCGCCGGATGAGACGTAGCGGACACGCGTCGCCGCCACTTTGGAACAAGCATCGGTCGCTCAGTACGGGAAAAGCAAACCCGGGCACAGCCACGTGAAGCGCTTGACGAGGCGGTCCCACCCCACCGTCCGCCTCGTGGTCTCGAAACCGTCGCTGCGCCTTTTGTCGAGGTCAACCCACGTTGTATTGACTCACCGACTCAGTAATTACGGCAACCCCGACCGCTGGTGTGTCTAAGTAAGGCACCAATTCGTGGAGTCATTCGTGGAACCACGTCTCCGTAGGCGCAAGTTGATGACCAGAAATGGAGTCTCGAACCCACGTCGAGCAATGTGAGAGCCACTCTACAAACCGTATCAGGTCGAATCCTAAGACATGCACCCTCACACCGCCTCTCTCGGGAGACTCAAATCTCCGTCTTCTTTCTTTTTGCCCTTTTGAACGGATCCATTCACCACCGCCGGTGGAGTGCAGGCACGACACGACGACGCCTTCAGTCATAGGCGACATGCCGTCCGGGGCCCACACGGTCACGGGGTGTGCTGGCATGTGCGAGCGTCTAAAAGCCCCCCTCTCTCTCTCTCTCTCTCTCGGTCTCTCGAGTCTTCCGTTCTGATAAAAAAAGAGACGGAAGGAGCACAGAAGCGGCGTGTCGCATCACCGGGCCAGTCTGCCACCATTCCCCAGCATTTAACGGGTCGCCCTCTTTAGACGGCCGCATCGCCGTCTCCTTTGAGCTCCTCACGTTTCTCCTCTTCCGCTTCTTTTTTTTAGCTTCGAAAGGCATGGATGAAACCGGCATTGGACCGATGAAGCACTCGCCGGGCAACCCATTCTTGTCCGTCTCCAAACAACAGCAGCAGTACCATGTAAACCCCAATGCTCCGCAAGCCATTGGGCCGTACTCCAACATTGGCGCCGAGTGTGGGAAGCGCCCAGGCGTCCCTCCCGCTTCCCCTTGCTCCCAGTTGCCGTCCCTCCCCCCTCGCTCGCCGCCCTTGGCGGTGGCCGCGCAGCAGCTGCCACCTGTCGCCCGCCACCACTCCCGTTCCCGCTCCCAACCGACCTTCTTCTCCCTCGACTCACTGCCGACCCTGATCTGCCGCGGCGACTCCTCGTCGACCACCTCCCTCTCCGACTCAGTATCAGCGGATGTCTCCATGGACGACCACGACGTTCCCAGCTCCCACTCCCCGCCGCTCCCGCCCAATAACGACGCCGCCGCCGCCGCCGCCCAGGAAAGGGATGACCTTCCACCTCGCAAGACGCACCGGCGCTCCCAGAGCGATGTCCCGTCCGCCTTCTTTCCCCCGTCTCTGCCCGTGCAGGCCGCGACTGCCGCCCCTTTCGCCGGGGGTTTTCTGGACTCTGCTAAGCTGACGGTGGCGGGAGTGAAGCTGGAGAACCACTGGGACGTCGGATTGGACGCCGATGCCGTCTCGGGCGATGACTTGTTCAACGCTTACATGAATTTGGATGGCTTCGATGCGCTAAATTCCTCCGAGGACAACCGCGAGGATCTGAACAGCAGAGACAGCGGATCCAAGACGAATGCCGCTGACAGTAGCGAGAACGAAGCAGATAGCAAAGCGAAAGAACATCTGAAGGGCGGGCTGAAGCGAAATGCTGCAGGTGATCCTGCTCAGGTCATGGCGACCTCTAGGCACTGTAGGAGTTTCTCGATGGACAGTTTCATGGGCAAGTTCAACCTCGAGGAGGAGCCGCAAAAGCTGCTGCCTTCCCCCGGATTGCGAGCGAGGCAGAGCTCTAAATCCAATTCATTTGACGTGGCGCCCAACACCTTCAGCTTAGAGTTTGGCAATGGCCTTTTTACTGCTGCAGAGATGAAGAAGATCATGGAGAACGAGAAGCTCGTCGAGATGGCAATGACCGATCCTAAACGCGTCAAGAGGTTTTCTACACTCAAAGAAAACATTTTGTGCATGAATTCTCTCCCATCATCTCCGGCTAACTTGATCTCTCTGTCTCAGGATATTAGCCAACCGGCATTCTGCTGCCCGTTCCAAAGAGCGTAAGATGAGGTACATCGCAGAGTTGGAACACAAGGTGCAGACATTGCAGACGGAAACCACCAATTTGTCAACGCAGCTGACTTTTCTGCAAGTGAGATTTGTTCTCTGTTTGTCCTCCATGTCCCCAAAACAGAGTTGTAGCAAATATGGATTCCTCCTGCTTTAGGTTGTCTAAAAGTTGATCTACACATCCATTCTCTTCCTATCTGCAGAGAGACTCAGCTGGGCTCACAAATCAGAACCACGAGCTGAGGTTTCGTCTTCAAGCTATGGACCAGCAGGCGCAACTGAGAGATGGTAAAGCCTATCGCTTGCAAAATTGGTGTCTGGGAGCTGATGTTAACCAATCCATTGTCGTATCATTATGCAGCTCTGAACGAGGCTCTGACCGCAGAAGTGCAGCGTCTGAAGCTTGCTGCTACAGGGCTTGCTGATGCTCATCCTTCCAAGAGCTTGAATCAACAAGCATCCATGGATCCTCAGAGGTATCAACTGCAGTCAAAGCTGCAACGTGCACATGTGCCTCCCTACCAACTACAGAAACAACAGGATGACACGGTAATGGATTCCAGATCCGAGCAGTAATTTGACCAACAAGGGAGAATTTCTACATATATAGAAGAAAGTAATTGGTGGCTTGTTTAATTGTTTCTTCCAGCAATTGTGTAAATGAAGATTTGCTGTGTTTGGTGTAGGAGATTTGGTTTATTTGGGAGGACTAGTACATGAATTTTATGGAAATTGACCTATTCTTTAAATCATAACCATGCTGAAAGGTTTCGAATTGTATAGGTTGTCCTAAATCTATGTATTTTTGTCGAAGTTTGTGAAAGCTAGAATGAGATTGTGGTCCAACAAAAGATGCACGTTTCGCATTGTGATTTTGGATTATATCCATCTTATTTATTAATTGACTTTATAAACTCCGAATTAATTCTAAGAGTAGAGTTCCGGAGGTAATTCTTTATGATTAAAGGTCTTCGATAAAATAGGACTAAATTAATTTTTTTAGTAGTATTAGAAATAGATAACATGATATAATTAAGTTGAATAGGTAATAATTTTTTTTAAGTAAAAGTCTTAGTTATATTGGATCAATTATAAAAGATTTAATATCTGAAATTGTAAAAGATGTCATAGTCCTCTATAAAAATATTATTGACGTCTTGATCAGTCCAACGTGGTTCGGATCCGTATGTGAAGGGTGTTGGACAATCTTGAGGGTGACCTCACATGCGCAGCGGAAGAACAGAAAATAAAATTTTCAATTTCTAAAGATATGTTCATCGTCGTGCAAAGATTGGGATGCAAAAATCCATGAAACAGAAAACCACGTGTGAGATAGATTATGTTACATAGGAAGATTATATATTCTTGAATCTCTGTAGATCTCTAGGAGAGGGTGAAGGAGGTCAAGCGCCCTCCTCTTTAGCGGTGATCCACACAACAGGGCTGCGATGACGCTCCTCAAAACTCTAGCGAGGTGGAGAGGGAGAGGAGAATAGGAAAGGAAGCAAAAGCTCTAGCCTATAAACTATTGAAGCCCTCATATTTATAGAGGTCCACTATCAACTTAACCTTAATGGATCCTCCCCTATTTGGTATAGGATCCCCATCCAACTACCCAAGTATCTTAGATTAGTGGATCTCTATCCAATAATCTCTCATGGGCTTTTATTTGATCTTATCCATATGATTCAATAATTTATGGGCTTATTGGATATCCAATAAGACAGAGGCTCCGGCGGATATCTCATATCAGAACCTCAACTCATCGCAATGCCTACCATAAGTGTGTGGCCCTCTAGGCCCAATATCGAACTGATCGTTAGTCATACCTGTTAGAACTCCTTCTGTCTCAGTGAATTATTATCTCTATAATAATTCACTCGACTCAACGATTGCGGACGTACTAGGCCACTACGCCGTAGTCCCCAAACGATATAGGAGAATCCAATCCATTGGACTTGTCTATCATCAGTTACCGTATACCTATAGTCTCTCATCCATCTAATATCCCAAAGATCGTATACCGGACATGGTGCTGTCAGACCCATACGGTTTTTACTTGAGTCTTGCTCTAGTCGGATTCTCCCGGAGAACTCTTTCTCTCTCAATCCGAATGACCCTGGCCAGGGATTTGTTCGAGCAAAAATATATGAGACATTCCTCTGATGACGCTAAGAGTGAATGCTTCTCTATCGACACTCAATAGCTCTCGTAAGGTTGACTACCACTCTCGATAACCGGCTGTGCTAGATCTGGGATATTCAAACCTATAAATCTGGTATCAAAGAGTGGAGTACTCATACAGGACATCCTTGGTGTCTCAAGTCTAAGGATCAGACACACCACTATGTCACGACCTTAGCTGGTTTTGCCTAAGGCGTGCGGCACCCTCGCGCGTCCGTCCGCAAAGGTCAGCCTCCCCGAAGCCTCCCATTGTCCCTTAGGACCAACAAAAGAGAGAACGGGTTAAAGAGAACGCCTCAATCGGGATCCACAAGCAAACATGTCCGAAAAACACTTCATAGACAATGCAAATTACAAACAGACTTTACAAGCTCTGAATAGTTGCACAACAAAGGGTAAAATGGTCCATTATAGACCGAAAAGCTCTCGAACGTGTCCACATGACACAACCTTTATTTACAAGCCTAAAGAGGCCACCAACCCAACTAAAATGGGACTATTAAGCCTTCGGCTGCCCCTTTACATTCTGTACAAGGCATGAACATGCCAAAAGACACGAACATACATAAGCATTATATCAAACACCTTGTTTAGAAGTTTGTCCGTGACATTCTCCCCCACTTATCCCTTCGACGTCCTCGTCGAAGCCTTTGTGAAAACTGCAACTCTTCGCCTTTGCTGAGTCTTCAATCTTCTGCTCCAGCTGCAATGCGCCTCCTGGCTCCCAGCTGCTCTCCGCTGCTGTTTTTGAGTAGTCGAACCTTTGATCCGCCATGCTGCTTCAACTCGCCAATGACTCTGACTTTGGTGTGGGGTTGGCTGAGTTGTGTTGATCCTCGTTGATTCCTGCGGATCCACCAAATGAAGGAAAAGACCATCTTTTCTGCGCCAGTCTCTCAAAATTTCCACATGCTGCTTGAACTGGGTGGATGCTTGTTGGAGCTTTAACGAGCATCGCCTCGCAAACTTCTAAAGTTTTGGGTCCTTCCTCCACAAAATCTGCTCATTGACTCTTCTTTCAGTTAGTTGTCACATCCAAGTAGGTTCGCATCACTTCCGCTTTCGATTGGCATTTCGTTGAGAAATGAAGCGGACGATCTACTCTCAGTAGCACTGATCACCGTTGGTGAGGATTTGACAACTATTGTCTTCCATTATCTTCGAAGGGTCTTTGAACTTGTGCCGAGCTCCTCTGCTGGATAGATAAGAGAACTGGGGTACTCGGTTTCGCCCATTCTCTTAAGAGTTGAGAAGGCAAAGGTTACTTTGACTTCGCCCGCCTCCTCGAGGTTGTACTTCATGCATCGAGCTAGTTACTGGTCTTCGCCTACTCTTTGCTCACACTTCTGAAGCACTTGAAGTGTTTGCACTCCTTGCGTTGAGTTGGCTACTGTGATTCACCTTCTCAATGCCATCGAACTTCTGGAATGCGAGAAGTTTTCACCCCAACTTGGAGTAATTCTCTGATAGATGAGGTCGCCTCTGGGATTGTACCGTCTTCTCCATCAACCCTGCCGCCTACTCCACTGAGTAGCAAAGGTACAGCACCGCGTACTGCCTGCTTCGTTCCTTGGTCGTGCACTCTTGCATGACCCGAAGTCCTTCACTTACGGCTATCTTGATAAGAAACTTGTTGACACCGGTCTTACGAAGTTTCTTGGCCTCTGCCCTTCAGCCTTGTCTCGGTACTTGGAGATTGCCTCTGCATGCTCTACCTCCCCGGCCCCTTTCACGACCAAGCGCTCTCCCTCCATGAGAGCAAGGGATCAATGACTTGCACGGAAGTCCCGCCTCTGCGGTACCATGGCGCTGGCATGCCCATGGCCCTACTATCCGTCGCCTCGCCTCTGCATCCCTTTTCTTCACAATCAGTAGATATGCCTCTATGGCACTCCTCCGAGTCCACCTCCATTCTAACTGATTGCTTGATTTTGGGTAGCTAAGTCCCTCTGGACTCGTCGTCGCTTCCTCGCCCCTTTCGACCCCCTGCTTCAACACCACTGTGTTCTCCAAGCAGTCCGTTTGGTCGATGGAAAGACAGATTGCAACTCCCAAGCATGGCCTCTGCCATCACGTTGTAGAGTTAGCACCGATTCTGTTCTCCTTAGCTTCCTTGGTAGCAACGTTCGCTTACTCGACCTTGTCCTCTGACTTGTCGGGCTCCCTTAAGCGAATATGAGCTCCGGAGCAGTCCAACTCTCCAGCTGCTTCGATCATACCTCTGCATGATCAAGTCCCTCCCATGGAACTCACTGGTACTTGCTTTCGAACTTTTCCCTTAGTAGAACACAGCCCCCATATGCTGATGACCAAGGTTTTCGTCCGATGCAAAATTCGATGCACGCACGGAAGACCCGCCTCTGCGGTACCATGGCCTTCACTCCTTGAATCCATAGCCCTTCTTGCCGTCGTGTTGTTCACCAAAGTGGAGCTCCCAGTAACTCCCGATCATACCTCCATATGATCTCATCCCTCACGGGACTATGTCATGTGTGTCGCATTGCCACAAACTGTTCCACCACGCTCCGCTGCACCATGTCGCCTCCTGGTGACATCTCCATTGCATTCTGATCCTTGTGGAATAAACTCGAATTGTGAACCCTCCATGTGTGGCCTCTGCCAATACATCGCAGGGTCTCCTCCACCTTCGATTTTGTTCGCTCCTTTGGCAATCGACCTTCATCCACCCACTCTTGGGTCACACCTAGATGAAGCACCGCTCTAGGACAGTCCATCGCCTAGTAGCTCCCGAAGTCCACCGACTTCACTGTAATTTGTGCACCATTGCCTGGATCCTGGGCCTCTGCCCCTACCAGCACAATCTCCGCTGCGCACTGCTTCCTTCATAGCAACTCGAATGGCAACACTGTGGCATATTCTTCAAGAGTACCCGCCTCTGCGTCCTCTTGCCCCGTGCTAAGGCCTTCTGAACTCAACTTCGCCTCCGCAAATTGAGTCGCCTTAGTTCTTCCATCAAATGCTCCTTCGAGATAAGGTGCATGTGCCCCGAAGCTCCCTTCGTCTTTGGCACCATGCAAGATGAGTCCGCTCTGTCAAAATGAAGGACCCATGGAACAGCATGATTCTACTCCTGCCTCTGCAAGAGTTCATGTCCTTGACCTCTGTCTAGGGAAAGCACTGTGCCTCTGCTCCATGTTCCAACTTCTATGCTGGCTCCCTTCATGCGGCTTGGGTACTTCGCCAAGTTATACCCAAGTTGCTCCGTTCCTCGTTTTTGCATTGAGTCGATGGTGGCTCTCACGCCCACCATTCCACGGGTCAGCCCTCCCTTGAGTCCGATCTCCATATCGACTCCAAGTGTGCCTCCATTTGAGTTGCTTTGGGTCGCTCCCCCACTTGATCTCGCAATGCATCCACCAATGCATTCTCTCAAGCGAGATCATGCGACGACTCCTCGCCGCTTGCTCAGTCCATCGAGCTTCGTGGAGTTGTTGTTTTGTTGAGGTACTCCTCCTCAACATGTGAAGTCCGTCTCACATGATTCTCCCTCTGGAGTGCCGAGACTTATCCCTCCTGGATAACTATCCCGTTGGAGCAATATCTCTCTTCGTTTCGGAGACCACCATCCCCTTGGACTACTCCGATCTGCTGAACAAACTGTGCATTGTTCTGCCTCTTGCAAACGCACTTGCTAGATTGCGCCTCCACGTCAATACAACCACCGCTGCACCCCTCAAGGCCTAGCAACATGCTGAACTCGTTGCACACTTCAGCCTCCTCCGGACGTATCCTTCGCATGTCGAAGAGAAAGTTTCAATGCTCCATGGCGCCGAGTCTCGACCGCCTTGGGATGGCCACGAACAATCCATCGTCCGCATACAAGCCCATGCATGAGTACCGAATTCTTCGAGTTAGCAATTCCCCTCACCTCTGTGAGCTTTGCACAACTCTTTCGGTCGCTGAGCAACTCATTCCACTTTGCATGGTCTCGTCCTTTGCCAAGCGCCTCGCTTGCCTTGAGCACCATCAAGTAAAGTTGTCAACGTTGAGCCGTAGCTCAAACTCAGCCATCCCAACCTTTGTGCGCTCCAAATTCTTCCAAGCTTGCCTGTTCTCGTGGTGCCTCTTGCGCGAAGGGTTGGCCATTCCTCTGAATGCCAATCTCAGATGCCCGCTCCTCTGAGCGATTCTTTTCCCTACATCTCCATGCCCGTTTTCCCTCAAACGGTCGCGCGTGTGCTGACTGCCCTCAACGCAGCCCCGCTAGGTCCCCCACGTTTGCATGTCAAGTGTTTCTATGAGTGCTTGTCCCGCTCTGATACCATAATGTCACGACCTTAGCTGGTTTTGCCTAAGGCGTGCGGCACCCTCGCGCGTCCGTCCGCAAAGGTCAGCCTCCCCGAAGCCTCCCATTATCCCTTAGGACCAACAAAAGAGAGAACGGGTTAAAGAGAACGCCTCAATCGGGATCCACAAGCAAACATGTCCGAAAAACACTTCATAGACAATGCAAATTACAAACAGACTTTACAAGCTCTGAATAGTTGCACAACAAAGGGTAAAATGGTCCATTACAGACCGAAAAGCTCTCGAACGTGTCCACATGACACAACCTTTATTTACAAGCCTAAAGAGGCCACCAACCCAACTAAAATGGGACTATTAAGCCTTCGGCTGCCCCTTTACATTCTGTACAAGGCATGAACATGCCAAAAGACACGAACATACATAAGCATTATATCAAACACCTTGTTTAGAAGTTTGTCCGTGACAACTAGGGCTACAGAATCACTGTTTGACAATAAGGCATCATTAACTATTCAACATTCCGTAAGCGGATCAATTAGTGAACTCATTCCCTAATAAGCACCTGTATTGTATCCCTAGTGTCCCCACACGAGCAGCTATGAGACCAACTGCATCCATCATATGAACGAGTATACAACACACCAGTTTGTCCGATTATCTTAATGTCCCTCTCGAGTAACCTATGACCGGGATTATTTATGATATGTGTTTAAAGGCGAATCAATCTCATTATCGTGATCTCATTACAATCCGATTCTCATGGCATAGATTCAAGGAGATCACTATATATATATATATATATATATATATATATATATATATATATATATATATATATATATATATATATATATATATATATATATAAAGTGATAAATGTTAAAATATAATAAGCAAAAAGACTATGTGTCAAGTCACACGTGCTATCACTCACGTGAATGGCTTGTAGGGCACATATGACTAGTAGAGGGTTGTCCGATGTGCCTCCAAGTAGAAACATAGAGATCCCAATGTGCCACCTGCATAAGACCGAGGTCGGAAGAGGTTTCTCGACTCGATCCCTTTAACGCCTAAGTTAATCACATGAGGTATATGAGTACGTATGTGAATGATCAAAAAAGGTAAGCTCATTCATTGTGTTAAAGATGAGCTTTTATACCTGGTCGTAGAGGGGTAGAATATTTCATGAAATATTCTACATGGAGGCAGCATCTAATCACCTTCAACATCCTCCTCTTGGACTTTTATCTACGTGGGTGACAAGGGGGGTAGCCCATAACCATCTATCTTAAACCCTTACACACGTAGGCAGATGAGTGAATGGTGACCTTCATCTTCTCCTTTTACCCTAGACATCACGTGATGATTATTATCGAATGACGATTAGCTGACGTTGTACTCAATGTTATTTGTGCTCCCCCCCTCCCACGGGCGTGCTTTTGGGCTCTTACTAAAGGGGTCTAACGTGCGACGTCTAATTTATCTAACATATCGAACTTATACCTTTTTGATCCATTGTCAATCTGGTGGCATGTTTAGTTCATCCAATACGTTCGTGTAAGATCGCCTCCCCTAGCGTTGTTGGTGACGATCTATTGCCAACCTAGCCCTCATTTCATCGAGAGATGCACATTGGTTGGACGGGGTTGGGTTTTCTAACCTCCCCGTCTTTTCTCGATCTCCATGCTTCAGGTGGAGGTGGAGGTCGGACTTCCCGACCTCCATTCCTTGGTGGAGGTAGGGGTTGGGTTTCGTAACCTCCCCATCTCGATGGAGGCGAGGGTTAGGCTTCTTGACCTCCCCACCTTGGCGGAGGCAAGGGTTAGATTTCTTGAGGCTTGGAGGTTGGGATGAGATGGTGAGGTTGGAAAACTTGATCTTGTTTGACTAATGTGCATTCTTTGACAATACGAGAGGCAAGTTGGTAATGGATCACCACCAACAACATTGGGGGACGTGGTCCCGGATGGATGTGTAATATAATATAAGGGGCACGATGGACTTGTATCCAACGAACTAAACATATCACCAGGTTGACAATTGATCAAAGACGCATAAGTTTGATGTTCTAAATGAATTAGACGCTACGCTTCAAACCCCTTTGGCAAGAGCCCTAAAGTATGTCTTTGGGAGAGGAGGACAAATAATAAATATTATATCATCAACTAATCATCATTCGACACGTAATCGTCAAGTGGTGTCTAGGGTGGAAGGAGAAGACGAAGTTCAACCTCCACTCATTTGCCTACATAAGTAAGGGTCCAAAGCAAAGGATTATGGGTTGCATCCCTCCTTCCCCTTCCCTTTCGCCCATTTGAACAAGAGGTCAAGGGAAGACTATTGGAGACATTTAGAGATTGCATCCCCACAGAATATTTAATAGAATATTCTATCCCTTTATGACCAGATATAAAAGCTCATCTTCAATCTAATGAGAAGAGAATTAATCTTTTTTTACCATTCGCGTCTGTGTATAGAGGTCTGCAACACATCGGGTTGAGCAGGACGTTAACGACATCTTCTCTCAATAATAAATATATTTGAGATTAATCTATAATCATCGTATATTTAAAATTAAAAAATTAGAAAATAATTATTAGATCATTAGTGCTTTAAATACTCTTAACCTAATGTCAATAAAAGATTCTAAATAGTTGAGATTTATTATATCTTTATGAAAGAAGGAAAAGTTGATAGAATCTATTAATATACATCAAACTCTTTTTTAATCAACTCGAGTTAAGCTTTTGGGACTTGTAGTAATATAATCAAAATTGCACATTTGGGTTTGGTTCGTGTGTTAAGATTAATCAAGCTTATGCATATTTAGGGCCCTTTCTAAGAGCTTATGTTCTTGAGATTGTCGGTAATATGATTAAATATTTACCAAAAGGAAACTAATTCCCCTTCTACTTAATTTGTGAAGTCATTTGTAGAACGCTTCATCTTATCAAAAGGTAAAATGAAATTTGAGAACACTTCTGCAAGAGGACAGCCAATTTCCATGCAAAACTCAGTTCGCATCTCAATGGTCTTTTCCAAAATGCTTCCATTCCAACAGCAAACGGTGTTTCTAAAAGCAAAAAATGCATAAGCACACATCCACATGGTTACGGGCCGCGCTGTCATGTCAACCTTTTTGGGCTTCTCTAGGCCCAGTCTATCGCATCCGCCCATTGGGCTTTTTGGGCACACACCTTTTTGGGCTTTTTGGGTAAAGCAGGAAACGAGTAAGAAACGGCCGATTCCCATTTTTAAAAGCCCTAATAAAATGACTCGACGAAGGAGGGCACCTTTCACAACCTTTGTGCCGTCTCCGAGCCCGCGCTCTCTTTTCCGCCGCTCCGAGCGGCGTCCATCGCAGCCACCTGCCGTTTGTTCCACAGCCACTATTGCTACCATCGTCCACTGAGTCGTTCGACCTCTCCTCATCGAGTCGCGTCAACAAAGCCTATCTTTTCTTGTCTTAGCGTTGTTGTTTGTTTGTTCTTCCTCCAGTTGATAAGAAGGCGGTAAATAGAACGGAGCATGGCGGCATTGCTGACGACGAACCCCAGTTTGTCGTCGACCGATGTGGTTGCGCCTCTTAGATCTCCGCTGAAGCCGTTTCGCCTGGTACCTGACTCCTGCCTAAGGTTTATCTCATTTTGCCCTGGCTTGGATGATAGATCAATGTGTTGTAATGTACATTTTGTTCCGTTCTCCTCCCAAGCTTCATGTTGACTAACGGAAAAATTGCACTTTGTGGCCGTAGCACTGGGTATTTCCACATAGGGTCTGCCATAGTTTTAAATCACTTCAGTACTTGATGCTAATTGATAGCAACTCAGGATTGTGCTGTTTTCATGGGCGCATTACGATTTTGAAAAGTCCAGCGTTCTTGAAAAGATGTTCCTTGTTGCGTGTAAGATGTGTATCAAATTTGCAGTTTCTCTTTAAGAATTGGAATCTGGTGCTCATCTACATGTCTATGATCTTCCAAGTAAGAAATTAACAAGCAGAGAATGTACTAAACTTCCTCAGATAATATAGAATCTTGGCCTTCCAAATTTTACTTGGACGTGGTAAATAGAACATAGGTTCAGACCGCCCACCCTTCTTACAAAAAATGTCTCATTATTTTAGGTTGTTAATTCTTATTTTGTCTCAAGATTGAACAGTATATTAATATAGCCTGTGGACAAGCTTCAAAAGTGAATATCATTATCCATGTAAAAGAATATGGTAGGATAATCATTTGCGAAATTTATTACATGTTTATGTCACTGGAAAATATTTTTTTATGTATGTACATAACTTTATACCAATTGACACATTGGCATGGGTTAATACATATGATGCCAGAAAGGTATTTGAATGCCTGACATCAACTCATGTCAAAGGTATACCCAACACAAACTCATGCCAAGGGTGCCAACATATAGTTAGCTGTTTGTAATATTTTGCTATTATATAGTGGCAACAAGAAATGCAAACTTGTCACTTTCTTGGCATGTTGTTTTACCAATATCATTAATTTCATAATTTATAAGTGGCATTTCTCTGCTGAACTGAATGTATATTTCTTCCTATTTTCAAGCTTTGTAGACTGATGGTTAACAGTGTATGACATTTTGCGTGAGACTGTTATATCTGCTATTGGTGGTCAAACTTCTTGCTAGCTTGAGCCACATATAAATTTTGATTGATAATTTGCCTGTCTGCTCTGTGCTAATACTTATCTTGTACTTGCACATCTAGGACTACAAGATGGAGATCTCCAAAAGCTGCTGTCATTCCCAATTTTCACCTTCCAATGCGCAGCCTAGAAGTTAAGAATAGGTTGGTTTTACAGAAAGAAAGAATGGTTTATCCACACATGGTAGATGATATTAATTCTCCTAAATTACTTTTGCCTGTTGATTTGGATGACATTGCTGTGTGGTCAACAAATTGTTCTTTTAAAGTTTGACTGCAGGGGGGTGATATATTTGGGTGTTAAAAAGAACGGTACCGTGAAACACTTCTGTTTACTCTGGAGGGGCTTTTCTTGCTCAATTTTTATACTAAAAGAAAATTGAAATTTATTGGCTACTATTGTTTACAATAATTTTTCTCTGTGCTTTTTATTAATCTAACTAGTTTTTACATATTGAAGAAATTTTCTGGTCATTTGTTCTTATGATGGGATCTCATAATTGTTGATCACTAGTTTTCATGGTTTCAACTAATTTAAATGTATGCAGATTCAGTTACTGATTATTTTATTCTGAACTGTGTTGGATTTAATGGATTGAAATTATGGAACCTGTTTCATCAACATCCTCATAATTTTTGTGGTAGTATCATGGCTCTCGGACTTGTTGTGTTGACTGTACAAGCTATTTTTTATGGAATTTTGATATTGGAAAAAAGTATCTTTCTGTTCATTTTGTGTAAACCAAGTAATTATTCAGTATTATAATAATAGAGAATTCTCGTTTCAGGTTGAAACTTTTGATGATAACTCTGTTCTTATATTCTGCTTCAGGACATCAGTTGATGATATTAAAGGCTTAAGATTAATCACAGCCATTAAGACTCCATATCTACCCGATGGGAGATTTGACCTTGAAGCTTATGACTCCTTAATGCACATGCAGATTGTCAATGGTGCTGAAGGTGTAATAGTGGGAGGTACAACGGGAGAAGGCCAACTCATGAGCTGGGATGAACACATTATGCTCATTGGACACACTGTTAACTGTTTTGGTGCATCAGTCAAAGTTATAGGTAATACTGGAAGCAACTCGACGAGAGAGGCAATCCATGCAACAGAACAAGGCTTTGCTGTAGGAATGCATGCTGCATTACACATCAATCCTTATTATGGGAAGACATCCATGCAAGGAATGGTGTCACATTTTGAGACTATCCTTTCCATGGGCCCGACAATCATATACAATGTGCCATCAAGGACTGGACAGGATATTCCTCCTCCAGTGATACATACAGTCTCAGCAAATCCTAACATGGCAGGTGTTAAGGAGTGCATGGGAAATGATCGCATCAAAGATTATGTAAATAAAGGAGTTGTAATATGGAGTGGAAATGATGATGAGTGTCACGATGCTAGGTGGGCATCTGGAGCAACAGGGGTTATATCTGTTGCTAGCAACCTTGTTCCAGGTCTGATGCATGAGATCATGTTTCAAGGCAAGAATCCTTTATTGAACTCGAAGTTGATGCCTCTTATTAAATGGTTGTTCCAGGAGCCAAACCCTATAGGTCTCAATACAGCTCTTGCGCAGCTTGGTGTGATTCGGCCAGTATTCAGGTTGCCATATGTTCCTCTTCCTCTTGCGAGGAGACTTGAATTTGTTGGTATTGTGGAAGCACTTGGGCGTGAGAATTTTATGGGAGAAAAAGATGTAGAGGTTCTTGATGATGATGACTTTGTTTTGGTAGGTAGGTACTAGTTCACGGTTTATGCCAAGCTTGGAACATTGATTTTTTTTTTTCTGATAACCTGTAATGGGGTTCTAAGTTCTACGTGTGATTGTGGTCGGTGCTTGAACACGCTAGAGGTGGAGCAGTAGTTATTGATGTTGATATTTCCTTCGGAACAAGAGTTATCTACTTTAATGAGATATTTTTTTCACCATCTGAGATATTTCAGCATTATTTTCTAGTCTTTGCAAGCTATTTGAAAAGAATTTACAAGCCATCGAGACTTCATCATCCACATTACAATCTCGCAAGTACGTATAGAATGTTTAAGTTGTTTGGTATCTGGTTTTAGATGAAATTCATGTGCTCTTTGACATTAAATTGCCTTTTATTCTGTCAAACTAATGTTCTTTCAGAAACTGTGTAGTAATGGTTTCCTGTCTTTCACAGCTTTCAGTTGCCTAGGACTTGAGAAGACAAGAGGATGGAAGATCAGGAGTTTGCAAGCATCTTTCACACGGTAATTCTTTTCCTTACAATTCGTGATTTCTGTTTTATGTTGGGCCTAACGATGCAGATCCTAGAATCCGATCGCTTTTTAGCTTAAATGTATTATATTAATTATGAAGTGAGTTATTTAAAAAGCCTTTCCTGTATTATCATTTAAATGATAGTTTGATGTTTTAGCCAAGTAGAGTTATCTCTGTGCAAGATCTGTAGTTTCATGTATTGCTACTGCACTGGTCAGGGTTCGGATTGGTAAATGTTCGTGTGTCAAGTACATGATTACATATCGAATCTCAAAGAAAAACGTAGAAACGTTGGGTTCAAAGCATGTACCCAACACTGGGTGATACCGGCCTTTGTAGTAGGTGTATCGGGTGGTGCATGGCCTATGTTGCTCGATACAGGTCCTCGAGTGTACCATTTGATTTACACTAGTTTGCATATCGAAAATTTGTCGGACCATTGGTATTGCAAATCTATATCGGATCATCTTTTTTTTCTGAATAAAAAATTGAGACTTATATGATATATGAAGAAAGGGTAATGTGGTTGAGATTTTAGGATGGTAGACTATATTTTTAGAATATTTTAGGATTGGATTCCATCATCGCCCACTTTCATACAAGTAATAAGCAGAGGTGTTTGTAAGGTGATAGACTCAGTGGACGACGTTGCAAGAATTGCAACGGCTATTGGTGAAGGGGAAGGATGTTTTCGTTTAATTGATAAAAAAATGGATTAAAAAATAGTATTTTGAGGTGAAAACTAATTAGGGGTGTCATTTGATAAAAATCAAATGGATTTTTTTAAGTTACAATGGTAAAAAATGAATTAGAAACCCGAGTTATGATTCCGGAATCATGAATCCCTTTATTTCCTTCCAAGGAATCCATCGAGGATTCCCATCTCTCGAGAGTTGCCATTTGTAGCGGAGGAACCAAGAGGGGACTGCTACGCCCAGCGCTTGGGGTCGTATCTCCTTTGGGCCGCCGCCGCCGCCGCCTTATCGGTTCCCCGCAATCTCGTGCCGCCGTTGCCGTCTTTAGCGATGGCAATGGCGACGTCATTCGGGAACAAGGATCGCCAAACCAATGCGTGGAGGAGGGTGGACAAGAGCAACAGAAACACCATGGTCGAGGATATGACCGAAAGGCTCACCGCCAGGCCCTTGGTGAAGAAGCATGGAACCTCTTCCGCGTACTTGATGGTGGCGACGGAAGCCGTCGTCATCGGGAATGTGTACGACCACCACGCCACCGAGAACCTGCGCTTCAAAAACTGCCGATTATGAGCTTACGAGAGAAGGATTCTTGTGTTCGCTTGGGGAGTTGTTTACTTGAATCCTCTGAAGAAGTTGATGCGCACGATGAGGGAGCAGTAGAGGAAGAGGGCGATGAAGTAGAAGGTCCTCGCCACGGCGTCGAACTTCCCGTAAATGGCACTCCACGCGATGCTTGCCGCCGCCGGCGTCGCAATAAACATGGAGTACACGGGGTGCAGCTCCTTGGGCAACGCCTGGGTGGTCGGCAGCCGCTGATACAGGGTAACGAACAAGCAGAGGTAGTGCGCTAGCCCGACCGCCCATAGGAGCTTGCCGGCCTCCTCCCACCCTACCTTGGCCGCCAGGATCGCGCCGACGAAGTTGCCGACCACCGAGAGGTGGCACGATGGATTGGCCACCTTGCACAGCCGGCGCTTACCCCCCGACAGCCATTGCCCGTAGATCTTTAGCTCCAGGACGAAGACGGGTGCGATTAAGGTGCACCAGATGGCCGGGTGGGGCTGTTTCGGCGCAAGCCTGGCCGGGGCACCGATAGCCAGGAACATGCAGGCGATCCACGGCGCGAAGAAGAAGTTGACTCGGACGGGGTGGTAGTACTCACGGCATATGGCCTCGAAGTAGAAGACGCACTTGAGGATGTAGGTGATGGAGACGAAGACGAAGACTACAAGCGCGAGAAGCCAGCAGACGAGGTTGATGTCAGGGGTCACATGGAGGAACGCCATGGCCGGGCTCGACGCGAGGGCTCTCCACAGGAATGCCTGGCTACCGAGGCCGAGACACATACCGAAGCACCCGATCGGGAAGCGGAGGAGGAACGGCCACACCTCGCCCTTGGGAAGGAGGATGTCCTCGCAATCCTGCACGAGGTAGACACGATCTCGAATTGCGCCAACTGCAAGTACATGATGGCCTTTAGGATTTGTTCTTACTTACCCTGACTTGGTCGAGCTCCGGCCCTCGAAGCGCGGCGAAGTACCTTCCGGCGGAGACGCTCTTGTTAACTCTGTCGTCAGTCCCGGCTAACCTAGGGACGCCATCGGCGTGGTTGAGATCGGGTCCGCTATCCTTCCGCGACGACAAGAAGGAATTCTGTCTCGAAACGAGCGCCGACTTCGTCCGGAACATGCTGAAATCTCCCTTTCTCTGGCCGGCATTCCCCGCGGTGGCACCGGGAGCTCCACAGCTCCGGCTGTTCCGCGATAGAACCACCCGTGGCTCCTCTTTGGCGTCGCTGCTTCTTCTTCCCTGGACTTCTTTCTCCTCCGTTTCGACCCAGGCGATGCCGCTCTCCAGCGAGATCTGCCGGCTAAGAATCGCCATTGGCGCCCCCGCCTCTCCTCCGCTGTCACCTCCCGCGCCTCCTCGGAGGTTGATGGATTCGTGGGTAGGCTGACGATGCCTGAGCTTTGTCAGGGTCTCGTTCTCGCTGATGAGCAACATGTGGATGTGCACGAAGAGGTAAACGGCCGGAAGCCGAAGGCGCGGAGGCCATTGTTGTTGGCGAGGCTGGAGAATTGGCCTTTGCCAAGGCCCATGACAGTCTGGTGCAACAAACTAGCTATTAGAAGACTCTCTCTTGTACGGATCAAAAGATTAAAGGAAGGATCAAAAGATTAAAGGCTACAAGTGTCGGGAGCGAAACTGGGTGATACGAGATTAACTTATGGGATGGAAGTTGATAGAAATAAGGGCATGATTAACATCTCAACAGTATTATCTTAGTTAGTGTTTTCAATTTTACCATTTTCTGTTGACGTATAGCTTCAGAGCTAACTTAAACATCGGAGGAGTTTTATCGGATATATTATTAATACAATTTTGTAAGATTTAATATCTTCTAGATTCGATCATTCTTGATACTAGCAAGAGGCAAACATGAAATGATTAGTTTGGAGTAAGACAACTATGTTTCAACTTAATAAAAGGAAAATATGGATTTAGGTGTTTGGGCCTCATAAATATGCTTAGATGCTTCATTTCCTTTCTTTGATGTCTTCTTAAAATATATAAAAATCTTAAGCAATTATAAATATTTGGTTTGTGTTTTATCTCTAAGGTTATTGGTGAGTAAATGAAGAACATTTTAATTGATAGGATGGTTTTGTATACAGTAATTTAGGGTGTTATGAAATTCTATGATTTGTTGCTTGACCTCTCGAACTTCATATACTTCCCAAGAATGCCTATGTAACGATTGATACTTTGGATATGAGAGGAAAGAAGATAGATAATAAGTTAGATTTCATTTATTCTACATATGATAAAGATTCAGAACTAAACCGAAAATCAAAAATTCATAAATCCATCCAACATCTGAATCCTCAAAAATGCTTTTTGAGATTATGAATCCTGAAAGAATAAAATCAATAATGATCAAATATAAACTTATCAGATTGATGCTAGAAGAATAGTCCTAACCCTTGACTTCCCAACACAAAACCTTTCCAGATTGCTGAAGTTAAGATTCGAAAAGTTATATAAACTAAGATTCTCAAAAAGGTCCCATTGATGCACTAATGAACTTTTTATAATTATATAAAAAAATAAAAATATTAATCAGCTTAATTAATAGTTAAAGACTGTGATAATCAATCGTAAGATTCTATAATTAAAACTCATATCATTTTTCATGTCTCCGCTGGGCCCTTTGAACTTTCTTTCATCAACAATCAAATCAGAACCGGTAACCGGAAAGAGGACAAATCAGTTTGTTCATATTTTACATGTGTCCCCTATCTTCAAATCATTACAATTATCACTTGAGAACATAAGCATGCACCTGAGGAGACCACGATCTACTAAATTTACGAAACAAGATCAATCCAGGAGAGGCATCTCCCTCACTTCCATGAAGAGTGAAGCACGCAACAACGACAACACCAAAACAGAGCACATGTACATCTCTTTCTCTTTACATATGCCATCTCAGGTGGCGTAGTCCATTTATTATACGAGCTTCTCAGCGCCGAGCGATTCAAATACCAAAAGAAAAGCTGCTGCACCGTTCTGACAGGACATGTCAGAGATTGGAATTGATTCACCGAGGCAGACCACGGCATGAGCTGTCTCTCACTCACCGTGGCGACCGGGACAGAGACGAGCAGAGTTCTACCACTCACACCATGGAACCTATGCTTACCCACAGAGGGAAAACGAAGGAGGAAAAAGACCATCTATCGTAATGCGAGCTCTGGGCGTGCTGGATCATGAGACCTGTGTTGGGTTCCTCTGTCACCCCCCTCCCCACCGCGCACCAGCTACATACTTGCCTCGTACCTACGGTGTTTTCCCTCTCCGACAGGCAGATCAAGCTGAGACCAGACACAGAAATCTCAAAAGATCTCGAAAGAAAAGATTCTGCTTAAAGGAGCTTAGGAAGCCACGGTTTTACCAGCAGCGTCGTTTCGAAGGACGCGAGCGTGCGATAGGCCCTGCCCTGGCGGAGACACGCGGCTGCCACCGCTAATGCCGGTGTTGGCGTCGGCAGTCAGCTGGCGCCCAACAGCCGGAACCGTAATGGACAGCTGTGTAGAAGTGGCGGTGATCGGGGTGGCAGCTCCCGCTTCCACGGGCTTTCTTGGACGGTTGCGGCCCCGGTGCATGTGGCGCTCGCAGTACTTCTGGTTGGGGACGACGTCTCTGGAGCACCGCCACTTTTTGCCGTCGGTCCTCCTGCACCGCCCGGGCTCCGGCTCCATGATGTTCCGATAGTCCAGGCACAGGCTCCCGTAGCCCATCACTGCCTCGCGCCGACACCGCAAACTGGTTATTTGGACCCCAAAGCCCCAAAGAAGAGACAAAACTATAGTTCATCGAACAAAACGCGAGGTTAGGGATGGAGATGGGGTACAACAGGAAGGGTAGCTGTAGTGGCCGAAGGAGGAGGCAGCGACGCTCTTCCAGATGGGGAGGACGAGGTGAACTGGGACGGGGAGGCCAGCGGCCATGTACTTGTAGATGAGCGCCTGGTGCTCCAGCTCCTGCAGCTGCATGAAGGTGAACACCGGTTTGGATGCTCCTACTCCTCTCCCGAGCCCGAGCCCCAACCCCAGCATCAAAGGCGACGGCGCCGCCATCGTCACGATCCCTTCCGTACAAGGGAACCACCGCCACCCACCACGATAAGAACGTCACAAGCAATTCCAGAGAGCAAACGGATTTACGAGGGAGTAGAAAAGGTTCGAAGCAGCACCAGCTTCATCGGACAAGACGCGGGCTAGTTTGCGAGGCGACGACTCTCCCCCTTCTTCTTCGCGTTGCAGCGGCTGTGATCTCCGTTCGCCCGCCATCGGGAACACCGTGCGACGCAAGCGGCGAAGCGCTAGGACATGGGCGGACGCAAGAATCACGCCGCGTCAGAACCTGTAACGATCGGTGGAAAAGCTTTCCCTGGGGCGAACGACTTACTTCTACTTGTGATCCTGCAAGCTGAAGCTTCACGTTCTGCTTCTCCCGCACACCATCTCTGGACTTTTTCGGGGAGGACGGCGCGTGGGTCTGCGAGGCGAGGAGGGTCGTCTGACATGTGTCAGGCCTTCTGCAGAACCAAACATTACATGTCTCCCGTCGGCGTTACTAACGCGGTCACGCACGACAGAACTACGCGTCGGTATGCGAGTACAGGGGCCTAAGGCCTATCACAATCCGAATCCGATAGGTAGATCCATCCCGTATTCATCAGAAATCATCTAACAACAGACGTGTTATATGTGATTTGGAGTAATCTCTCTAGAGCCAACTTATCGGGTCGGAGTCGGATCATGTAAAGGGGTTATCGGAGTCCGTGACGTGTTACCGTCCGTCATCAAATAAACTATAGTAAATGTTTGTATACCATGATCCAACGTCCGATAATAAAAGCACGATTTTTAAGGGTGACGTGTGTAATTTGTTATAATATATTTAATTTGAATTGGAAAGGGTATATTACACGTAACGCTCTCTCAAGAGCTAGTCGTCATGAAGTGCCGAAGGATTGCCAAGCAGCCGGAAAGGGCGAACAGTAGGGGCGCGGGAAGGAAAATCCTCTTGAGGAACTCCAACTATACGATGAGATATCATGAATCTCATCATAAATCTATTAAAGAAAATCTTTCTCTCTTAAGAAATTTTTTTAAAAATATATATAAATATAAAGTATTATGTATTATTTCAATCAATATAATTTTCTTCTTTTTATTTCATTTTTATCATAGTATAGTATCAAAGTTCTCACCGTAAAGGTTACTTCTAAACATCTCGAAATAGACCCGTCTCCTCGTCGGACTCTACCGAACCTCGGTTTCTTCTCCTATTGCCTCGTGGACCGTGACTCCATCTCAAAGTAGTGCAACGTTTTTCACGGACGCCCTTGCCGCAACAGCCCTCGCAGCCACAGTAACCCTCTCTACCACAGCAACAGCAGTAGTGATCTGCACTTCTCCCAAGCTGCTATCCTCTGCTTCTTCTTCGCCTCGACAAGCAGCATCCGGAACCATTTCCAAGTTTCCAACTATAGAACTGTTGCACAGAGACTGCAGCACTATTGTATAGAAATCTGCAGGTTTACACAATATTGATCATTGTCAATATTAACCAACAACCCACAACCCATTTGCCACTACAACCCATTTGCCACCAACACCTCTTCCTCCCTGATCATTGTCTCACTACAGACTTCTAGTTGCTCCCACATATTGGTACATATCCTCCATATGTCTTCATCATCTATCTCTGATGCTCCCATTACTGTCCCTGTAGGGAACCACAGTACCTTACCACATACAGGCCTTATCTCCATAAATGCAGCAACCCTCATCCCCTTCAAATTATCCAAAGGTGGCAACTACACATCCTGGCATGCTCAATTCTCAAATTATCCAAAGGTGCAGGAGTTAGGAAAGAATTCAATTGAGGTATGATTCTGTTTGCAGAATTGAGAAATAGAAATGAGGTTTCGTTTGATGTAGGGTGTACACAAAACATCATCTAGCGTAAACGAAGTGCTATGTGAATTAAGCATTGTAGAACTAGTATGAGTAATGGGGAGTCTGTTACCGTCACCAATGATGATGTCTTTGTTTCCGCCATAGTCGTTGTGAATGAACAAGCTTTGTAAATCAGAGGTGATGTGATGAGATTTGCCAGAGTTCACAATCCAATTTTGATAACCAGTAGTTAGAGTAGCCGTAAGATTTGCGCGAGGCCAATGCGACGGAGGAGGAAGTCTGGGTCGAGTTCTATAGACTTTTGTAGAGTCGCCAACTTTGTCACATAGTTGGCAGACAACTCTTTGTTGATTTGTATGATCAGGACGCCAGGGTTGAGGATAATTGAAGTAGCCGCCTTAATGATTGTAATTGAAATGTTGAGGAGGGGAGGTTTATTTGGAGCCCACAAGTGCAGGCATGCTGGTCAAACCTTTATTGATAGATTTGTTGTATTGGTTGCTCTTCTTCTTAGATTTTTTACTGATTTGAGCTATGATGGATGGTCCTGGCAACTTGTCCTCATGCTTGAGATATATCTCATAGTCAGTCAACTTGTCATAGAGTTCTTCAAATGATACTAGTGAATCACGTGTGCGTATTGCTGCTGCCAATTCCTTGTACTCGTCTCCTCGGCCGTTGAGGATATGGATAGTAACTTCTTCATCACTGAGGGAATGACCTATTAAGGCCAAATTATCGATGATAATCCTTATGTTATGTAGATAATCAGCAACAGTACTTCCCTCTTGTTTTATCGTCATGAGGCTAGACAAGAGAATAAGCATGCAAGTGCGGGAATGATTAGCTAGGGTGGTTTACAACTTACACCAAGCTTCAGCAGCAGTGTTATATGAAGAAATGAGTGGGGCGAGGGATCCAGTGACCGAGGCTTAAATAGTTTAAAGGACGAGACAATCCTGACGTAACCATAATTTGTAGTCCGGATTTGGTACTGGACTGGGTGCGCTTGGGATGTTGAGCATCGTCGATGGTCAACAAAGAGAGCCATCGACATAGCCTAGAAGATCATAGCCAAATAATAGATTATATAATTGAGCACGCCAATATGTGTAGTTGCCACCTTTGGATAATTTGAAGGGGATGAGGGTTGCTGCATTTATGGAAATAAGGCCTGTATGTGGGAAAGTACTATGGTTCCTTGTAGGAACAGTAATGGGAGCATCAGAGATAGATGATGAGGACATATGGAGGATGTTACGGTAAGTAACTTTTTTAGCCGTGACCTCTGTGTCGACGCGGCTGGTTCAGGGCTCCAAATGGCTGGGATCAGACATGGCTTCCCCGAGGGTGCTGTGGTGACTGATGTAGGGGATCTGACTGGAAAGTTCCACGGCGTCAAGTGGGTTCGGCGGTGGTCGAGTACCTGCACACAGGTCGGGTTGGTGGTTCGGCCCGACCCCTCCGACGATCAAGTCAGTGATGGTGGAGAGGAGTTTTTGAGTGAGATCGTCCCCCTTCCTGTTGGGAGCCAGAGGGTATTTATAAGTGGGTTTGATGTTACCTGATGTGCCATCCTGCCGGGGCAGGGTCGTACCTCTGATGGCGTCTGTCGTCGTGGTCGTTGCGTGGAAGGCCGAGCTGTCGCAGGGTATGCGGGTGTCAGTCAGCGCCATCCCCTGCCTCGGCCGGCCATGAGGGGTCAGCCGAGGAGGTTGTTTGGGTATGGCGGGTGTGGGTGCACGTCGTGTCATTGTTAATGCACGTTCTGGGGCAGTGTGCCGCATAGGGTGTCTGACGTGGGGGTGCATCACGTCAAATCTGGGGTGTTATGTCAAATCAGTTTTTTACCCCTATCATATGCCCCACCCGAAAGGAGCTATGCGTCGGTTTTGCAGGCAGGGAGCCCGATGCATGGCTTTCTGCTTCAAGCGGGCTGTTCAGGCGGGTCTGAGGGGCGCGCCGCAGACGGGTCGGTCGCGTGAATGCATCTCGAGCAGTGCTAGGCCGAGGCGCGCAACTTAGTCGGGAGGCTGAGGAGGATTGGACTCGGGGGCAATGGAGCCGATGAGGGTCGAGGAGCGCAACGCAGGCGGGGTGACCGCGCAGGTGTGTCTCGGGAGGCGAAAAACCGAGGGCCGAGGAGCACAACGCAGGCGGGGTGACCGCGCAGGTGTGTCTCGGGAGGCGGAAAGCCGAGGGGCGAGGAGCACAACGCAGGCGGGGTGACCGCGCAGGTGTGCCTCGGGAGGCGGGAAGCCGAGGGGCGAGGAGCACAACGCAAGCGGGGTGACCGCGCAGGTGTGCCTCGGGAGGCGGAAAGCCGAGGGGCGAGGAGCACAACGCAGGCGGGGTGACCGTGCAGGTGTGCCTCGGGAGGCGGGAAGCCGAGGGGCGAGGAGCACAACGCAGGCGGGGTGACCGCGCAGGTGTGCCTCGGGAGGCGGAAAGCCGAGGGCCGAGGAGGCCTCGGGTATTATGCGACCGAGGTTGCGGGCTCGGCAAGAGTGGAGCCGAGGCATTTGGCACAGGCAGGCTGCGACCGAGGTGGTACTTGGTTCTTTGGCCGTTTGATGGGTCGTCTGACTGCGCGCGGGCGCGGGAGGCCGGGTTGCTTTTTCCCTAGGGAAGGTACAGGGCTGCCCCTTTTTGGTAGTCGCCAGTTCTCGAAGCTGATATGATTGGGTGCCCCCGTACTTCGCACCGAGCTGCCGCTGGCCGCCACGTCAGGCCCTCATTAATGCGGAGCGCCCTTGGGGGTCTCCTGATGCGACGTAACGGCCGCGGGTGAGTGGGCTGCCGCCCGTCCTTGGGAAGCGAAGGGGCGTTGGTTCTGACGAGTCATCCCCTTTAAATGGCGGAGGCTCGACTCCGCCTCCATCTTTTGCCGTCGTACTTTCTCTTTCGAGCTACGCTGTTGCCTCCCCGGTCCCATTTCGTCTTCCGCGTACTCTTCCTCTCTTCTTAAGGTCAGTCGGGATGTCGTCTCCTTCTTCTCCTCCTTCCTCTCCATCCTCTTCTTCTCTTCGTGTCCTCGGAGCCGGGGAGGGAAGTCCCCCTCCGTCTCCCGCTGCGTCCTCCGACGGAGAAGCGGCACGAGCCCTTGAGGCTCTGATGTGGCCGCACAACATTGATTCCACCGTGAGCGGGGCCTTGCTGGAGGAACTCCGGGCGCGCTATAGCATCCCGGAGGACCATATCCTCAGTGCTCCCGAGCCGGGTCAACGGGCATATGACCCAGTCCCGAACGGCTTCGCCCTGACCCTCGACGCCCTGGAGGCGGGCTTGCGTTTTCCTCTTCACCCCCTCATAGCATCCAGCCTGTCTCTCTGGCGGATTTTGCCATCTCAGGTGGCACCAAACTCTTGGCGTTACCTGGTGGTATTCCTAGGGGAATGCCATTATGCCAACATCACCCCCACTCATAACCTCTTTCTTTCCTGCTACCGCCTCTGCAAGGGTTCGTGGGGCTATTTTTTGTCAGCCCGGACGGGTTTTCGAGTCGGTGGTGCCCCTTCCAGTAACAAGGGATGGAAGGGGAGGTTTTTTTATGTCAGCCGTGCGCAGGACTGGGGTTTCGGGGTTTAGTGGTCCGCGAGGGCGATCGATAACACCACCCCATGTCTGGGCGAGGCAGAGCGCCAAGCTCTGGTGAGGCTCAAGGAGATTCTCCCTAGGTCGCAGGCCATCCGTACCATGACCGAGTAATGGCTGGTCGAGGCGGGCCTCAGCCCGACGCCTATGGGTATGTTTAGTTACGTTTCGTCCGGGCGTTTTGCGTGGTTGGCTCCGGGTACTAACTTCTTTTGTTTCTCGTAGATATGGTGAACCTGCGCTCGCTCCTGGGGGGTCAGGGTTCAGAGCCCCCCCTTCCAGCTTCGCCAACCGATCCGCAACCTCCTACTCCCGCTCCGTCGACCGACCCGCTACCCGGCTCGGCGGGCGCCCCGCTGGAGGTCGAGGCTGGGCGCCCTTCGAAGAAGGCGAAGACAACCCCATCGAAGGGGCCCGAGGCGAGCTCTCATCGTGGAGGGGCAGTCCCTAGTCGTCGGACGGCCGGGAAGGGTCTTCGCCCTGTCTCCGTGCGCGACCTCTGCCGGCTTCCTGCTAGAGACGGGGAGCCGTACCTGACGCGGCTAGCGAGCGAGATCCTGCCTGGTGAGCTCAGCGACCCCCTGGTTCCCCGCTGGGAGGGTTTGTCCCGGGGCTCTAAGGTGTGGGCCGGAGGGGATCCCTCCGCGACGTTCCTCCGAGGCGCGCTCCATCCCGATATGGCTCGGGACTTGTATGTCCTGCCCTCGGAGGCGTTGCTCAACAAGTCGGCCCAGTCACTTGACCTGGGTAAGCATGTTCCTGCTTTCCCGGTTCATCTGTCCGACGCCGGCCTCCTTGACCTGTTTCCTTCTATGCAGGGTCTCCACTACGCGGTGGCCCTGATGGACAGGGTGCGCGACGTCGGCCGGGTCATCGGGGGCCTGGCCAGTCGCAACGCTGAACTCGTCTGCCAGGTTGAAGAGGTTCGAGCCGGAGCTGGTCCGGAGGCCGTGGCGGCTGCCGAGCGGCGTGCGTTGGACCTGGAGGCGGAGGCGGCGCGCCTCCGGTCGGAGCTCGAGGTTTCTAAGAAGGCGAACGAGGGACTCTAGAAGACAATAAGGGTGGAGCGGACTGAGCTCCGCCTGGTGAAGACGGAGGCGAGCGCCCTCAGCAAAAAGCTGGATGAGGCGAAGACGGCCTCGGAGGCACTGGCGGAGGAGGCCCGTCTCCGACCCGCGAGAGACAAGGAGCTCCTTGAGGCCTACAAGAGGTCGGAGGGGTTCGAGCTCGGGCTAACGCGGACGGGGCGGGTATCCTTTGAATATGGATACCGTATCGCTACGTCCCGTTTCCGTGCTCGTCACCCGGGTCTCGAGGTGGAGGAGGACCCTTTTACCCCTCACCCCGAGGACCGGGGGGTGGATATGCCCGAGGAAGTCCCCTTCGACGATCGCCTAGAGGTCCCCCAAAAATAAAGGGGTTTTGTATTTGTTTTTGTTGGCCGGGTTTTGTAAGTCGGGTCCTGTATTTTGGTTTGCTGTCTTCAATAAAAGGAAAGACTTTTCTCCATCCGCTTTATTGTTCCCTTCTTCTTTTCCTAGGCAAAGCTTCTTCCTTCGGGAGAGAGTTCTTCCTCTTTAAACGGAAAAGGTTTCTTCGTTTCAAATGAAAAACTTCTTAAGGTTTCCGACGTTCCAGGTTCTCGGCAAAGGAGAACCGTCCATCGACGTGAGGCGGTAAGCACCCGGTCGGACTACCTTGACGACCTGATAAGGTCCCTCCCACTTGGGGGCCAGCTTTCCCCTTGCTCGGGTCGGGTCGCTAACCTCAACCCTTCGTAGGACTAGATCGCCTAACTTGATCGGTCGGGGTCGTACCTTTTTGTTGTAGACCCTCGCGACGGCTCTCTGGTAAGAGAGGGCTTTCAGGTGCGCGTCAGCGCGTCGCACCTCGAGCACGTCGAGGCTGGCACGAAGTCCTTCGTTCGAGACTTCCTCGTCATAGCTCTTTGTCCGAATGGTGGCGACGGCCATCTCGGGTGGCAAGACGGCTTCGGTCCCGAACGTCAAACTGTACGGGGATTCTCCGGTCGCGGCCTTAGGAGTGGTGCGCAGTGACCATAGTACACTGGGGAGCTCGTCTGCCCAGGCTGACCGGGCTGCTGACACTCTTCTCTTGAGTCCGTCCAAGATGGATCGGTTGGTTACCTCTGCCAGCCCGTTCGTCTGGGGGTGAGCCACCGAGCTGAACCTCAGTTGAATGCCATGATTGGCACAGAATTCCTGGAACCTTCTGCCGGCGAACTGAGGTCCGTTGTCCGTGATAATGGCCTTGGGCAACCCGAACCGAGTTACCAAGTTCTTCCACACGAACTTCTCCATTTTATGTTCCGTGATCGTCGTCAGCGGCTCGGCCTCGACCCACTTTGTGAAGTAGTCCACTCCTATAATTATGTACTTCCGCTGTCCAGAAGCCGGTGGGAAGGGTCCGAGGAGGTCCAATCCCCACTGCGTGAATGGCCATGTGCAGTCGATGGGGCTGAGCGGGACCGCGGGTTGTCGGGGAGCGCGGGCGTGCTGTTGGCACGAGCTGCACCGCTGTACGTAAGCTTTCGCGTCCCGGCACATGGTCGGCCAGTAGTAGCCTTGGCGAAGTATTTTGTGCGCCAAGGTTCGCCCGTCGATGTGCTCGCCGCAGACCCCCTCGTGGGTTTCGGCTAGGACCGCCTGGGCTTCGTCAGGCTCCAGGCATCGCAGGAGGGGATATGTGAAGGACCGTTTGTAAAGTCGGCCGCTCTCCTCGGTGTACCATACGTGTGTACGACGCAGGCGCCGAGCCGCGGCTTTGTCGAGGGGAAGGGTTCCGTCCCGCTTGAAGCGTAGTAGCTCCTGCACCCACGTGATCGGGGCGTTGCCTGAGGCCGTAGTCGCCACTTCAATGGCACGAGCAGGGAGCTCCTCAACCTCCGGCCGTGCCTCGGAGGTCGGTTTTGACGCCAGCTTAGCTAGGGCGTCGGCTCGTTCGTTTTTCTTCCTCGGAACATTGGATAAGGTAAAGTAGCAAAACTTGGGGGTCAGGTCCCTTACCCGTGCCAGGTATTTTGCCATGGTCGCGTCCCGAGCTTCGTATCCGCCGTTGAGCTGCTCAGCCACAAGTTGTGAGTCGGTGAGGACGCGTATCGTGGCCACCTGCATTTCGAGGGCCAGCCTTAGTCCCGCTAAGAGCGCCTCGTACTCCGCCTCGTTGTTGATGGCTTTGAACCCGAAGCAAAGGGATCGCTCGAACGAGCGTCCGTCAGGGGCGAGGAGGACCAGCCCTGCGCCTGCGCCCTTTGAGTTGGCCGAGCTGTCAACGTGTAGGGTCCAAGCTTCGGGAGCCCGCTTGAGATTTGCGTCCTCCAGCTGCGTCAGCTCCGCAATGAAGTCGGCTACCACTTGGGCCTTGACGGCGGTCCTGGGCGAGTACCTTATGTCATGTTCGCCGAGCTCCACCGCCCATTTGAGGAGCCGTCCTGCAACATCAAATTTCGTTAAGACCTGCCGAAGGGGTTGGTCGGTGACGACCTCCACCGGGTGTGCCTGGAAGTAGGGGCGCAACTGCCGAGCTGAGAGCACTAGGGCGAGCGCGAGTTTCTCTATCGGCGGGTAATGCTCCTCAGGTCCACTCAGGACGTGGCTGACGTAGTAGATCGGGAGTTGTTGGCCGGAGCTTTCCTTGACTAGGACAGAGCTGACCGCATGCTGGGAGGCCGCCAAGTAGAGACCCAGCCTCTCGCCCGGAGAGACGGAGGCGAGCCGGGGAAGGCTGGCCAAGTGCTGTTTCATTTGTTTGAAAGCTTCCTCGCATTCTGATGTCCACTGGAAGTTCTTCGGGCTTTTGAGCGCTTTGAAGAATGGGAGGCAGCGATCGCCCGATCGGGCAAGGAAGCGAGATAGGGCGACAAGTCTCCCGTTAAGTCGCTGCAGGTCTTTGACCGTCCGGGGAGACTGCATATTGATTATCGCTTGAACCTTCTCCGGGTTGGCGTCGATTCCTCTCTCGTGCACAATGAATCCAAGGAACTTCCCGGAGGTGACGCCGAAGGCGCACTTCACGGGGTTGAGCCGCATGCCGAACTTGCGTAGCGTGGAGAAGGCTTCGGCTAGGTCGACGAGGTGTGTTCCGGCCTCTTGGCTCTTCACGATCATGTCGTCCACGTAGACTTCCATGTTCCTTCCGATTTGATGGGCGAACATCTTGTTTACCGTCCTCTGGTATGTGGCCCCGGCATTTTTCAGCCCGAACGGCATGACTTTGTAGAAGTACACGCCCTGATCGGTGAGGAAGGCTGTGTGCTCTCTGTCGCCGGGCGCCATCCTGATCTGGTTATACCCTGAGTAGGCATCCATGAAAGAGAGTCGCGCGTGACCGGCTGTTGCGTCGACCAGCTGGTCGATCTTTGGGAGGGGGTAGCAGTCTTTAGGGCATGCATCGTTGAGACTGGTGTAGTCAACACACATCCTCCAGCTTCCATTGTGTTTCTTCACGAGGACTACATTGGACAGCCACTGAGGATATTTGGCTTCTTCTATGAAGCCTGCGGCCAGGAGCCAGTCCACCTCCTCTTGTATCGCACGTTGTCGATCAGGGGCCTGGCGCCGGGCCTTTTGTTTCACCGGGTGGGCGTCAGGTGGGATGTTGAGATGGTGCTCTGCGACCTCGGGGTCGACGCCCGTCATGTCCGATGGGGACCATGCGAAGACGACGGCATTTTCCCGTAGGAGACCGACGAGCTGCTCCCGTTCCCGCTCTGGTAGTTCCGATCCGATCTTCACGGTCTGGTCCGACCGAGCTTCTTGCAAAGGAATGTCAACGGTGGACCCCGTCGGCTCGGGATGGGGAGTCAATTTCTTCTTTTCCCGCGGATCTTCCAGGGGCGATTCGGTCCTGGCTCTCTTGCCCAATGATACGGCGGTAAGGTAGCACCGCCTGGATTCTCGGGGGCTTCCCGTAGCCTCCCCGACTCCAGCGTGAGTTGGGAATTTAATGGTCTGGTAGTAGGTCGAGACGACCGCTCTGACCTTGTTGAGGGTCGGCCGACCGAGTATGGCATTGTAGGCGGTAGGAAGGTCGACCACCAGAAAAGTGGCCATCACAATCTTCGACTTCGGTGGGGTCCCCAAAGTCAGGGGTAAAGTAATGGCCCCCATGGGTGATATTTAATCTCCCGTGAAACCGGTGAGCGCCGAGCACATCGGGCTCAGATTCTCCCTGACCAGGCCCAGCTTTTGATAGGCGTCGAAGTAGAGTATGTCGGCCGAGCTCCCCGTGTCGACCATGATCCTCCTCATTTGTGCGTTGGCTACCCTGGCTGATATTACCAAAGCGTCGTCGTGGTCGGGTCGCTCGGTAGCTCCGGTTGGGAATGTGATCTCGGGCTCCGGCTCGTGCCCCGAGGCTTCGTCAGGCGCGGCTCGGGCATACGCCTTCCTGCCCGACATGGAACCTCCCCCTGATGCGGGGCCCCCGGCTATCACATCGATGTGCTGCTCGACGGGACCTTCTGGGCGAGGCGACTGCTCTTTGTTCGGCCGGAGGTACCGGCCAAGGTGACCTCTGAGGATAAGCTCCTCGATTTGCCTCTTCAGCTCGTAGCATTGCTTAGTGTCGTGCCCGTGCTGCCGATGAAATCGACAATATCTCGATCGGTCCGCGAGCTCCGGCGGGTTCCTCATCGGGCGAGGGTCCTTGAGCAGTCCTTTCCCCTTTTCGTGTAGGAATATTTCAGTCCGGGACGAATTCAAGGTGGGAAGAGGAGGCCTCGGGTCAGGTCTGTCCAACTTTCGTCGGGAGGCGGCGGGTTGTTGCTGTCGGGGCGGTTCTGACTTGACCTTTTTGTGTTCCTCCCGCCTCCCAGACATCCAAGTCTCCGCGGCGATGAACTGACTGGCACGCTAGAGCATCTCGGGGACTGCGACGGGGGGTCGCTCTACGAGCGACCAAAAGAACCTGGAGGGGGCGCAGGCCTGTCATGAATGCCTGCATCAAGAAAGAGGGGTGAGCATCCGACAATCCACGGATTTGGGTTGTAAATCGGTTCACAAAGTGGGAGAGGGGCTCGTCCTCCCTCTGGTTGAGCCCGAGGAGTAATGCCATGGACGGTTTAGGTCGGGCGTACGCCAGAAAGTTAAGCTCGAAATCCTTGGCGAGCTGGTCGAAGGAGGCGATGGTCCCCGGCTTCAGGCTGCCGTACCACGTGCGGGCCGGCCCGCGCAGAGTGTTGGGAATGCCCTACACATCAGGGCGTCGGAAGTTCCAAATAGCGCTATTTGGGCGCGGAAAGCGGCCACGTGGTGTACCGGGTCGGTGGCGCCGTCATACGCATCCAAAGAGGGGAGGCGGAAGTGCGGCGGGATCGCCTGATTTTGTATCTCGGGGGTAAACGGAGATCCTTGGCGTCCGTCTGCCCCGAGCTCTCCCTTTAACTTGTGGACTTCCTGTTGTACCTCGTCAAGCCTTTGACTGACAAGGCGTAGATGAGCCCGTAGGGCATTAGTCGAGTCGGCGGTCGGAACCTCGGGGTCGGGTCGGCTTGCCGTGTCTTCTGCTTCTCGGCTCCCGGGCCGAGCTGCGGGGTTTTGAGGTGAGATGGGGAGCTCAGGAAGTGGCAGGTGAGTCTGGATGGGGGTCTCCCGTTGTGGCGAGGGCCGGGTCGCGTGCGGAGGGGTCCGTTGGGAGACGATCGGGATGATGGTCTGGACCATGCTTGTTAGGGTCCGGACTTGGTGGGCGAGGTCGTGAAAAGCCTCGGGTGATACCAACGACGGGCTGGCAGGCGCGCCGTCGGGGGTTGATAAGCCTGGGTCATTGAACAGTCGCCAGCAGCGCTCCGATACCGCCGCGGGGCGGTCGTCGTGGGTTTCATTATGCGGGGGATGCTCCCCCAAGGCGGGGAGCTCGGTAGTTGAGGATCCGCCGAGGCATATTCGCTGATCGCCTGACATTTGGACGGCCCTCCTTCTAGCGCCAATCTGTTACGGTAAGTAACTTTTTTAGCCGTGACCTCTATATCGACACGGCTGGTTCAGGGCTCCAAATGGCTGGGATCAGACATGGCTTCCCCGGGGGTGCTGTGGTGACTGATGTAGGGGATCTGACTGGAAAGTTCCACGGCGTCAAGTGGGTTCGGCGGCGGTCGAGTACCTGCACACAGGTCGGGTCGGTGGTTCGGCCCGACCCCTCCAACGATCAAGTCAGTGATGGTAGAGAGGAGTTTTTGAGTGAGATCGTCCCCCTTCCTGTTGGGAGCCAGAGGGTATTTATAAGTGGGTTTGATGTTACCTGATGTGCCATCCTGCCGGGGCAGGGTCGTACCTCTGATGGCGTCTGTCGTCGTGGTCGTTGCGTGGAAGGCCGAGCTGCCGCAGGGTATGGGGGGTGTCAGTCAGCGCCATCCCCTGCCTCGGCCGGCCATGAGGGGTCAGCCGAGGAGGTTGTTTGGGTATGGCGGGTGTGGGTGCACGTCGTGTCGTTGTTAATGCACGTTCTAGGGCAGTGTGCCGCATAGGGTGTCCGACGTGGGGGTGCATCACGTCAAATCCGGGGTATTATGTCAAATCAATTTTTTACCCCTATCAGAGGATATGTACCAATATGTGAGAGCAACTAGAAGTCTGTAATGAGACAATGATCAGGGAAGAAGAGGTGTTGGTGGCAAATGGGTTGTGGGTTGTTGATCAATATTGACAATGATCAATATTGTGTAAAGCTGCATATCTCTGTGCAACAGTTCTACAGTTGGGAACTTAGAAATGGTTCTAGATGTTGCTTGTCGAGGCAAAGAAGAAGCAGAGGATAGCAGCTTGGGAGAAGAGCAGACTACTGCTACTATAGCTGATGTAGCAGAGAGGGCTGCTGCGGTTGTGAGGGCTGTTGTGGTAAGGATGGCGGCAGTGGCACTTCTCGCTCGAGTGAGATGCGGGAACGAGGAGGAGAGGTCACTGGCCGGGGAGCAGTTGCGAGGTTGCGTCAGCTCTGCTTCTGTAGGAAGAGGCAAAGGAAGGGCGGTAGTTAAGAATGCTGCCAGCGTAGGGAGAAGAAGAGGGAGGAGAAGAGGGCACGACATAGTGCCCTTGTTCAGCTTCGAAGGATGCCAACGCAACGATCCTGGAGGACGTCCGTGGAAAACGCTACACTACTTTGAGATAGAGTCGTGGTCCACAACGCAGTAGGAGAAGGAGCCGATATTCGATGGAGTTCGATGGGGAGACGGGTCTATTTCGAGATGCTTCGAGATGTTTAGAAGTGGCCTTCACGGCGAGAGCTCTAATACCATGATAAAAATAAAATATAAAGAAGAAGATTTTATTAATTGAAATAATACACAATACTCCATATTTACACATGTAGTTGGGGAGATTTGAGTGTTGTTGAAGTTGTTATCAGGAGAGGTTGTTATCATGTAGTGACAAATTAGTAGTAGTTGAAGTTTGGATTGGGGCTGACTTGCCATCAAATTGGACGAATTGCTAAGTAAATATTGGTTTTACATACGCATTAAGTTTGATGATTCCTGATAAGATAATATACAAGGTGAATTATATTTCCTTTTTTACAATAAGGTTGAGCTAATGCCGAGATGTGATATTAATAGCGATAGAGGGATAATTCATCCCCAATTGTAGCTCGTTATGTGACCGTCCGCTTATCGTGTGGTGAACCCAAAAGAAATATTTTACCTATATTATATATATATATATTTTTTTTGGGTCAAGCCTGTTATAAAGCTCATTAATTTATTATTATCAAAAAATATTTTTATCTCGATTCTAAATAGGTAGATTCTCGATGATGAATCATCTTAATAGTTATTTTTGAGCTCTTGGGTATGTGATCCAAAATGGAGTTGGAGTGACAACAATCAAATAGAACTGCTTCGATATGAATAACATTATGTAATAGCTTTGTAGTTACATAAACCTATCTCCTTATTTGTATGATCTAATTTCTTTCCCTGAGTCTAATAAAATTTGAACATTCTCTTTCCTAACTTGAAAATTATATAGATCTGAGTGTCGCAAAAGAATGTTATGTACACATTCTCGATTATCTTTTTTTTTTTAACGGTATGTTAAGATAGTTTAAAATGGTACGAAGGATAAAAGAGAAATTGAGAATATCTTGATGTAGTTTGACAATAATTTTTTTGATATATTATATTTTATAGCAAAAAAAAAAGCTTTTGATACTACTTTTTAAGACAATCTAGTAAAAACATTAAGAAATTTCTTACATTTTTTCTTTTAAATATACTTTTAAACTCAAGAAAACGATTGTGAATTATATATTATTATGATTAACTTAGTTTTCAATATGAATAATGTTTTAAAATTTAAAATATTTTTATTATATTAAATGACATATATGATGCTCGTACATGAAATTAGACTTAGAGACCAACCTATACAATAATATATTGAATGTTGAAGTTAAATATCATTGATATTCTTGTCAGCACGGTCCTGATCTGTAAGTACTAAGTCATTCGAGATGAAAAACACCTCCTCTTAATATGTCAATTGCACAAAGACCGAAGTCGAGAGAAGCTTCCCAAGTCGATCACTTTAACGCTCAAGTTAGTTTCGACGTCAACTTTTATTAGTCTATGTTCTCGATTTTCACTCTTTCAGTGAGAGTATGTTTTAATACTTGACTTGAAAAAATGATATATTCCGTGAAGATTCAAAGGGGGGTTTGTAACCGACTCGAGCTACTTCTTGAGCTCTTAGTAGAATATTCAATGAATATTTTGCATGAGAGATGATTTGTAACTCTTAAACTTCTACGGAATATTCCACAACGAGACAATTCGTAACAAACCCAAGTTGTCCCTTGAAATTCTATGAAATATTCTTATGAATATTTTGCAGGGAGATAATTTATAATCGCTATACACTTATCCGTGCAAGCAAGTGGGTGGTAGGTCATTTAGGTCTTTTCCTTTGTGACGGTTACATGGTAAGTGATGATTGGCTGATGGTGTATTTTTTATCAACTCGAATATTTTAATAAATATATTTTCTATATGAATGTTAGAGTATATTATTATTTGGAATTTGGAAGGACAAACACCAAAAAAAACAACAAAATATTAGTTTAATACATTATTTTCTAAGCTTTGAACGATGAAATAAATGATGTTATTCAATATTCTATTAATATTGGATGGTTAATTAGTCGTATTTATCGTAAAAAAAAAAAGAAAACAAAGGTAAGGTGATAACTTTGTATATTTAGGAAGCAAATCGTCCAACTTGATGGCCTAAAAAGGAAACGCCGTGTTCTCCATCGGAAGCTAAACCCATCACAGCTCTGCACTAACATTTAATACCGTCCTAACATCTCCCCCCACCCCTGTCCGGCTTCTACTCCATCTAATGCCCAAAACCTCTCTGCCTGCCTCTTAGTCTTGAGAGTAAACAAAGACACGTAGGAACTCCTCATCACCAAGCACGTAAGGGATGCACCTTCTCCCATATAAACCACGCAAACGCGCATTGCCCACTTCTCTGTCTCTCTCTTTCGCTCTCTCAAGTCGTCGGGACGAGTCCTCATAGCACAATTTCTGGTAACTTACAACCTCCTACTATCTTAATGGAGTCTCGGCCGCAGGAATCCAACCTCAAGGAGACCAAAAAGTTGCTGCCACCGCCTTCCGGCGCCGCCTGCTCGCCACATCATCCTCCTCTCAAGTCCCCTGCCTTCCTCCCCTGCTGTCAACTCTTGACCGTCGTTTGCTTCCTTCTCGTCCCACTACGTTTCTTTCTTTACTCCCACAACCTCTCCTCCCCACGCCTCCTCCTACCCCGCCCGGATAACCCTTCTCGGCTTCCTCCACCTCCTTCCGCTAATACCGTCACGGACTCGTGCTCCTCCGGCCTCATCTTCGTCTACGACCTCCCGACGGCCTTCAACGCCGACGTCCTCGCTGCCTGCGACGAACTCAACCCGTGGCAGTCCCTCTGCGTCGCTCTCTCCAACGGCGGTTTCGGTCCTCCTGCTGGTGAACTCGCCGGAGTTGTCCCCGCCAACCTGCTCCCCTACTGGTACTGCACCGACCAATTCTCCTTGGAGCTCATCTTCCATCGCCGCATTCTTACACACCGGTGCCGCACTGTGGACCCTTCCGCCGCCGCAGCCTTCTACATACCCTTCTACGCAGGCCTCTCCGTCGGCAAGCACCTCTGGTCCGGGGACGCCGCCTCACGAGATCGTGACTCCGCGCTTCTCCTACGCTGGATCAAGGAGCAGCCCCCCTGGAAGCGATCCAACGGATCGGATCACTTCATCACGCTGGGACGGATCTCGTGGGACTTCCACCGGTCGGGGAACGACGGCTGGGGCGGAAGCTTCCTCAACATGGCCGGGATGGAGAAGGTGACCCGCCTCATCATCGAGCGCAACCCATCGGATAACAACGACGTCGGAGTACCGTATCCGACGGGGTTCCACCCGCGTACCGCCGCCGAGGTCCGACAGTGGCAGCGATTCGTGCTGAACAGGAACCGGTCGACTCTGTTCGGCTTCGCGGGGGCGCCTCGGCCGCAGGTGAAGGACGACTTCCGGGATTTCTTATTTAAGGAGTGCAAGAGAGCGGGGAAGGGCAAGTGCCGGTCGCTGGACTGGTGGAAGGTGCGGCGCCAGAACCGGAGCGCGGCGGCGATGCGCCTGTTCCTGGACTCGGCGTTCTGCCTGCAGCCAAAAGGCGACAGCTACACCCGGCGGTCCATGTTCGACTGCATGCTGGTCGGGGCGGTGCCGGTGGTGTTCTGGCGGCGAAGCGCGTACGGGCAATACGAATGGTACCTGCCGGAGTCCGGCGAGGAGAGGGAGGGGGAGTGGTCGGTGTTCATCGACAGCCGGGAGGTGAAGAACGGGACGGTGAGCGTGAAGGAGGTATTGGAGGGGATAGGGGAGAAGAGGGCGCGCAAGATGAGGGAGAGGGTGGTGGAGATGATACCGAGGCTGCTTTACGCCGCAGTAGAGGAAGGGCTGGGCGAGGGCATGCAGGACGCCTTCGACGTGGCAGTGAAGGGGGTGCTCCAGCGGTTCCGGGGGCAGTAGCACCGGCGGCGTAGGGATGGGAACGGAATCTTCTCATGAATGGTATTTTGTATTTATTACCTTTTTTAGCATTTTCTTTCTCGAAATGGATACATTCCTTCCGTGTTTGAGGCAGCAACGCCTGCACCGAAAAAAGGCGGAGGAGAGGGTTAATGGAAATCTGGGAAGAAGATGCGTGCACCATGGAAGCATTACGATGCTGGATATAGAAGATGAACGGAGTTAGTTTGCTCTGCTAGCGAAAATATTAATTATTACAACGTTCTGATGTATTCTTCGGCCTTATTTCTTGAGTTTGCGATGTTCATTTCCCTGGAATACCTTAAAAGGAAGCACGACGACTTCTGTGTCAGCAAAAATAACTCCAACACCAAAACTTAGATGAGATGTTTGAAAGATCACTTGTCACCGAGCCTTTTGGATAGACTGATTCTTTATTGTTGATTCAGAATAAGTCATCCATATAAACTAATAAAATATTATACTTCTCTCGTGGGGATAGATAAATAAATAATTAATAATTAGATTGAGAATTATTGAAAATTCATGCATCAAGAAAACTAAGAGTTTGACTCATCAGATAAAATCATCTGTGCCTTTTAATGGACTCATTTTCATTCCAATTGATAAAAAAGAACTCATTTCAGATCCACAAAGTTCGAAAATGGGTTCTTGTGTTGGTAAAGTAATTAATTTAGAATATTACAATCCTCATATTGTTATTTATAATTTCATATTAAGAACTTTAAATTTTCTTAAGTTATGTCTTTGTAAATAGATGTATATCTTCTCAATCTATAATTTAGTTTTAATAAAATCTTTATAGTTTTCTACTTAAAACTCATTTTCTTTCTTTTTTTTTGTCTTCTCATTCTCCTCCTAATTGTCGAAGTTAACGTAAAATGATTAAAAAAAGATAAATAATAAAATGGGACGAACTAAAGATCGAAAATGATGATAAAAGAAATATTTTTTTATGTTTATATAATGATTTAATAATTTTAGGATTATTTGCATTTTATAATACCCTAGAAGATATTCAGTTATATTAACATAGAAGATATTATATTTCAAGTATTTACAAATTGTTTAGTACAGTGCACAAGCGATGGAGAAAGTCGAAGATAGTAAGATACGTAGGTAAAGACTATGAGTCGAAGATAGTAAGGTATGCAGGCAAGGACTGTGAGAAGGAAAAAAAAAGAAGATAAAAGTAAAATAAAATTAGAGGAATTATGAATTGTAAGATATATTTTTTATTAATTTTTAAAGAGACTATGAGTAATAAAAGAGTTGTGGGTAGTAAGAAAAAAAAACTCTAAATAGTAAACTCCTTGATTTAAAATGAAGGGCACTGAAATGGAATCTTGTTGTGATCTTCAACTCACCTTACACTGTTGAAGAAGAACATAAGACAGCGAGCGAGCAATAAGTGACAAGACTTTGTTGCATAAGGTGAATTTCTTCGAGTTGCATGAGTTGCAATACTTTGTTGCAAAATTGGATTAAGACTTTGAGTTTGATGAATCCAAATATTATATTTGTGATTATGATGTGACTTTGGAGGAGAAGGAGCGAAAGATTGAGACGAAAAAAAAAAAAGAATGAAATGACATATGACAACCTTAAATTTTCATTAGTATTGTATGTGAAATATATACGCAAATATTATAAAATAAGAGAAAATATATGAGCTTATCGATCGAAAATAAATGTAAAATATATATATTCTAATAATTTATGGTTGAGAATCATGATAATGCATTGCCATGTTTCCTACGATTATGATGGAGACAATTGTAGTTCTAATATACTGTTTCTTAATATATTCGTTCCTACATTGGAACTGCATATTCTTGATTGCAATATAGTTTTTACGTAATTGATGCGGACAGTTTGTAACTCTCTCTTTGATTGATTGCAATATGATTTCCTCTCCAAACAAAAAAAATATAATATTTTAAACATAATTTTGAATGGTACCACCTGATACGGGCGATATGTACTGGTCCAACGGTATATCGGTACGCAGACCACCCATTACCGAACGGATCATGCTACAGTACTATAGTAATATACTATAACAGTACTATAGTCCTACATGGTATACTGTAGAGTGTTACATTACTATAGTAAGAGGAAATAGCTCGATAAACCCTGGTATACCGTTCGGTATATCCTGATATATGTCTCGATACGTCGGTACCGTATCGTACTGAGTCAACTTTGAAATATCGATATAATACGATATTGTATATCTTATTTTAAACATTCTAATAATACATTGATTGATGAGACGTACAACATGTGTTGTTGTTTGACATGGATTTGGCTATATAAAATATTTTGCATATGTGATCACTTCAATAAGAAATTCGGATTGATTATTATATTATTCGGATCAATTTAGAAATTTCAATAATGTTAGTCAATTAATGCATGTTATCAACGATTCTTATCCTTAGCTCCTTTCGATGCATGCAAATGATGACCTGATAAAACAGTTCAACTTTCCTATTTATTCAGCACTATCCCTAATTTGGCAACAGATACCTCAAATTCGAATGCCATGCAGTCTTCTTCCGAAGGTTTCCATTGCATTCCCATTTCACATCTCAAGCTTTGCTTGGCTTGTTTAAATCAATTTTATGATTCTCTTTAGTTATTCATAAAAAATAAATGATCGAAATATAAAACCCCAGTAAGATGTGAAATGGGAAAGTTGTATATATATATATGTTTTGTGCTCGCTTTCGTTCCAAGCTTCTCAAATCCCTCTATTGTCTTATGTATCGAGACTACCGACGAACTACGAGTTTACATCATCCAAGTGGGCTTGGATGCCAAGAGTGACTGTGTAAAGACCAAATATATCACCGAATCACATCTAAATTATCCATCAATCGGTACAGGTGAACCATGGTTCGATTATAACGAGACTCTGAGAACAAAATTGATCAAAAATTAGAATCGAATCAAATTATATGTATATTCATGTTTCGATTTGAACCAAATCATATTGAAATTGTAATTAGATAGACCTGCAGCTTATCTATTCAGAATTAAAGTGGAATCAGATTTGGACGGTTCGATTTCGATTGCAACGACATAGAATTTGAGTCGAAACTATAATTATAAAAAAAATATTTTTTGTGTATTTATTTTTTATTATTATGTATATGAAAACATATGACATTTCAAAGTGTATTTTTTTATCAAAATTTTGAAATAAGATTATTAATTTTTGCTACTTTAATTTATCTTATCAAAAATTAAAATTTAAAAAATAAAGGACCTAAAATAGTCGATTCCAGATTTCGGGTCATGCCTATTTGAACTACATCAACGATTTGGTGTTTTCGAATTGAACTGATTGAGTTTTGAGTTTTGGGATTTAGGTTTCGATTCTTGAAATTTAGAATCGAAACTGAAATCAACAATTCTAGTTTGATTGTGAATCAGATAAAAAAAAAAAGAAAAAAACTAAACACCCCTTCAAATAACGAATTGAAGGATATTTTAATAAATGACTAACTAAAGGATATTTTAATTTTTTTTTAAAAAAAATTAAATAAATGATTTCAATTCGAAAGCAAAAGAAACTGATTTGATTTCGATTCTAAATTGGACACAATTGGAACCATCAATTTTATAATTGAGGTTGGGACTATTTGACTAATGTCATTCACGTGACATTGTATTGGTAATGTCAAATGTTGGGCCATGAGCTCGAGTTAATAACGTTAATAACGTTGTGGTCTGAACTCGTATACGTACGTCCGAGACTAAAACGTTGAACTCCAATAATATATCGTAGAATATTTCATGAAATATTTTATCTTTTTACGATTAGATATAAAAAATTTACCTTCAACACAATAAAAAAAAAGAATTATCTTTTTAACTACTTATATCTATATTTATATATCTTGTGTTATTAACTTAGACGTACGATGAATTCGATCGTTCGTGTAAGTGATACTTAAAAGAGTCCGACGTTTTCACCTGGATCATATAGAATTGATAGAACGTTAACGACTTTTTTTCATAATAATAACTCATGAGCAATTTTTCGGTGAACCAATATGATGACACCTTTTTACCGTTAATATGAGTCCCAAAAGGCCTGTCTAAGATAATGGATGATGTTGAAGTTTATAATGCCCAGTAAAAGAGTTGAGGTATAGGTGGATCCTACTTTTGACTTGAGTTATTATTTATTGTCAGCAGTATGAGCACTACGACTTAGCTTCGTTGACGACAAATGATGACCTATCTGTCGCAGCACACATTCTTGAAATTGTTGCCGCAGCAATTATGTCCTCTTTTCACAGTTTGCCCCATTCTTGAAATGATCGGCAGCGTCCGCCAAGCTCTCCGTGGAACTCGCTACATGTTGCTCCACGATTTGATCGCCCCCAGACTCATCCTCGTCACATTCTCCCTGCACAGCCGTGCAGCCACTGCATGTGCTCTCCCACTCACACCACACTGCATGGTGCGGCCACTGCTCGAGCAGGGCCGGCCATGATCGAAACACCCCAATCCTCCACCCACGCACGGCATGGGCTCGCGCTATCATTTCCCTTCCCATCGCAGCAACAGGCGAGACCGCTCTTTGCTTGTGCGCGAAGACGGGTGCCGCGGAGTCCCTCCCATGGACTGGACCAGCGACAGTGCACGCCTATGCATCGGCATGGGATCGAATCTCTTTGTTGGTAGCATGGCACCGAGCATCATCGCTTTGCTTCATTCGTATCATCATTAATCTCTGTGATCTTTTCCTCTTTCTCTCTATTTAAGTGTCTCCTCTGCTCTGTTTTGGTGATCCTGACCCGAACGCTTTGCCCCCTCTGTCCCTGCGAGCAGGTATGCACCGTCCCAATTTGTTTGTGCCCTAGAGATATTCTATGGAAGGTCTGAGTTATATATTTGCATGTTGTTCCAGAAGACAGGTTTGACAATTGGAATACTTAGCATTAGTTCTTCTTCTTGTTGGTGGAGATTGAGATGAGCATCGTGACTTCTATCTTTAGTTTACATAATCTGTGCACGATTAGTCTATGCCAACTTCACCCTCTTGTTTATGGTGAAAATTCTACTTGAGCTGCCATCGCGTAGATCAACATGTGGACCTTCAGAACTGATATTTAGTCTATTTGCAGGCGAAATGGTCCCGTCTTTATCCCTGATGCTGATGGTTGTGCAGTTTCTGATGGCGCAAGTACATCCATACGCATACACCTCGATGAAGAGACGGACTTACATAGTCCACATGGATGCCACTGAGATCGCAGCTCTCGACGACTCCCTCGGTGGAGCCACCAGATGGCCCCAACCCGTGCTCGACTCCCTCTCGCTTTCGCGCGGAGAGGGAGACGCAGAACCGGCACCTCAGCTACTATACGTCTACGACACTGCCCTCTCCGGGTTTGCTGCCACACTGTCGGCCAAACAAGCGGAGTCCCTTCGACAGCTCGATGGAGTCCTCACGGCATACCCTGACGAGTTGATCCATCTCCATACCACGCACAGCCCGGACTTCTTAGGCCTAAACCCTGGCAAAGGCCTCTGGAGCTCGCGCAACTTAGCTTCCGACATCGTCGTCGGTGTGATCGACACTGGAATTTGGCCGGAACATGCTAGCTTCAGCGACACCGGTTATTCCGGCGTCAACCTCAGTCGATGGAGAGGCGCTTGTGAGGCCGGCAGAGGCTTTTCCGCCAGCAACTGCAACAGGAAGCTCGTCGGCGCCCGGGCCTTTTGGAAAGGTTATGAGGCCGTCGGAAGCAGGATAAACGAGACTAACGAGTACCGGTCGGCTAGGGACTCGCAAGGGCATGGCACCCACACTGCTTCCACTGCGGCCGGCAACATCGTCGCCGGTGCAAGTCTTCTTGGCAACGCCAAGGGCTCAGCGAAAGGGATGAGGTATACTGCTAGAGTTGCAGCCTATAAAGCATGCTGGAACTCAGGTTGTGCCAGTTCGGACATACTAGCTGCAGTGGATCGAGCGGTGGCGGACGGGGTCGACGTTCTGTCTCTCTCCCTTGGCGGTGGATCTCGAGAGTACTACTCCGACAGCGTCGCCATTGCTGCCTTTGGGGCTGTCCGCAAAGGCGTGTTCATCTCCTGCTCGGCCGGTAACTCAGGCCCTTACGAGTCCACCGTGAGCAACACTGCCCCGTGGATCATGACAGTCGCTGCGAGCTACCTCGACCGACGGTTTCCGACTTCAGTGAAGCTCGGCGATGGCCGTACTTTCGAAGGTGCGTCTCTTTACGCGGGGAAGCCTACGGAACTTGTACCGATCGTCTACGGTGACACCGCCGGCGGGCGAGGGGCCCGGTTCTGCATTGCCGGTTCCCTCTCGTCGAAGCGTGTGATGGGAAAGATGGTCCTCTGTGATCGAGGCCTCATCAGCCGGACGGAGAAGGGCGAGCAAGTTAAGCTCGCAGGAGGCGTTGCGATGCTCTTGTTGAACTCCGAAGAGCAAGGAGAAGAGCTATTCGCCGATCTACATGTTCTGCCCGCCTCATCTTTAGGGGCTGCCGCCACCACGGCCATCAAAAGCTACATCGCTTCGTCGAAGACGCCTACTGCCATGATCACCTTCCAGGGCACGGTTTATGGCAAAACTGCGCCAATGATGGCTGCATTCTCGTCGCGAGGGCCGAGCTTGGTCGGACCAGACATCATAAAGCCCGACGTTACGGCACCAGGCGTGGCCATATTAGCGGCATGGCCACCTTCTGTGAGCCCTTCTCTTGTCGACAGCGATCAAAGGAGGGTTAACTTCAACATAATCTCCGGCACCTCCATGTCTTGCCCACACGTAAGCGGGCTTGCGGCACTCCTCAAATCATTGCACCCCGATTGGTCTCCGGCCGCCATAAGATCAGCACTGATGACCACTGCTTTTTCTGTAGACAGCCAAAATGCTTCTATCATTGACGTGAGCACTGGACTGCCTGCGACGCCATTCGTTCTGGGATCCGGCCATGTCGACCCAGAGAAAGCTTCCAAACCAGGCCTGATCTATGACATTGCCCCAGATGACTACCTCAACTATCTCTGTAGCTTGAAGTACACACCCCAGCAACTGGCAACTTTCGCGGGGAAGAAGTACAACTGCCCCAAGAACAAGATCATTCGAGCACGGGACTTGAATTATCCTTCGTTCTCGGTGCTATTTGACAGTGGGAGAAAGAAAGCTACTCTGACACACACAAGGACGGTGACCAACGTGGGGCAGGCGCCGTGCGGATACACAGTGAATGTACGCGAGCCACAGGGCGTGAGGATTACGGTGAAGCCGAAGGTGTTGACCTTCAACAAGGTTGGGCAGAAGATGAGGTACATGGTGACGTTTTCTACTGTAGGTGGTCATGGTTCTGGTTTTGGGGAGTTGGCATGGGTGGGTGACGACGCTACAGTTCGCAGTCCTGTCACAGTGACATGGCAATAGATGGCTAGGGATTTCTATTAACGTTTTGGCGAAGATTATAAAACGTGGATATGTATAATCGATATAACATATGACGATATACGATCTGATGTCATAATTAATCCATTTTATTGATATGGGTGATGGTTACATCAGTAGACATTTATCAATCATAGGAAGGTGTTTTTTCCTCCTCTCTAAGATTATTTTCAATCAATCCTACTGTCTTTCACTGTAGTATGATATTAATTTTCTTGATAATATTATTTTATCCCAAAACTGAAAGGTTCTAAATGAGATATAATTTAATTTATGTTCTTGACACAAATGGGCATGTCCATATCACGTCTTTGAAATGAGAGCAACAACCAGCGAACACGTGGGCTTGGTCCTATCGTGCCTTTAATCAATCTGCCCATCTTTTCGTGCAATATATATCAACCCTTCACGTTCATCGTAACCACTCCCTGCATCGATCCACCGGACGCTCTCCAGCTTGTCATCCCATCTGCGTGCCCAGTGAACTCGTGCTAACCACGAGTCGTATAATAGAGACATGTATAGGAATTGCGGACCCCAGAGAGTATATTGATTTAAGTAGGACGATTTCTATAGAAAATATCTACATTTAGAATATTTTTCAATTAGTATATCTCATTTTATTTTTAAATAGTATCTTTTGTTTAAAAAATACTTAAATTACTTCATAAAGATATTTTCACCAATGTTTTGACTTGTTCCAATGCTTTGACCATCATAATAAAAATACTTTAAAATTTACTTGAAAATACTATAAATGATATAAATAGACTTCTAACCTTAATCAAATTAATTATAAATTTAAAAATATAATATTATAATTATTAATAAGTAATGACAACTAAAGAGACATGTATAAAATCACTTATAGTATTTTTAATAATATTAATAATATTTTTAGTTAATTAATAAAAAAATACTATAAATATTATTAAAAAATTAATATAAATGAGTTAAATAAAAATATTATAATAATTAAAAATGATAAAAAAAATTAATGAAAAAACTTGTAAAGAATATTTTAGGTATTTTTAAATAAAAATATTATTTAAAAAATAAAAAGAAAATATATTTTTTTAAAAAAAATCCGAAAATATAGATATTAGGATGACTACGGTAAGTAGCATCCGTCGGTAAACATCCGTCTTCTGACTTTGGTCTGGTTAAGGCCACGTAAACATCTGCCACTGTTCTCGGCGAATCGATTCACCCGACGGCTTTTTCTTGTCGGTTCTTGATTGGCGAAAAGTCGTGATCGCCGGGTGAAGGCGTGGGCGACTCCGCCCTGCCGATTCGGACATCGCACCCGGGCTTTCTCGGCCGTCGTGGCGGCGTGCGGATGAATAAAGATCATCGCGTTCAAGACCAACTCCAATTCGTCGTGCCTTCCCCACCTTCCCTTCTTCTCGAGGAGGAGAAGGTAAACTCACGCCATCTTCTCAGCCACCGACTTTCCTCTTGCCTCTTCCTCACGCGTAAATTGATTCAGACCGGCGTCTCCTCGCCTTCTTTCTTCTGGCCCAAGAAAGCGATCAAGAAGCCGGAGCAGCAGAGCACTGCGTGGTGGGAGAAGCAGAGGAAGAAGAAGTCGATGGATAATCCGTATCCTTACTCTCCGTACGGCTACCCAAATCATCCTTCTCCACCTCCTCCCGTCCCCAACCCATACCAAAGCCCGTACCAACCTCCACCGCCTTATCTCTACCCTTCCAACTCCTTCCCGTCCCCACAAGACCCGCAACCGCAATTCAACCACTCCGGCTCCTTCCACTACCTTCCACCGCCGTCGTCGTCCTACCCTCCTCCTCCGCCCCCTTCGGTCGCCCCGCCGATCTATTCTTACGATCCCTACTGCAGTCCCCAGAACAACCCCCACCCTTACATCTACCCCCACTCTCTTCCCTACGACCCCAATTCCTCCGGCTTCCACCACACCGCTTCCTCCTCCCACCATGAGCCATCCGAGCATGCTGTCCTCTCCGCTCAATCCTCCATCTCCTCCTCCTCCTCGTCGATCTACCCCATTGACGATCTCCTCGCGAACGTCCGCCTCTCCGATCAGTCCTCCGGCGCGCCCCCGGGCTCGGTTTCGTCGCATCACCGCCCGGGTGTTGACTGTTACCAGCACCAGTCCTCCTCCTCCGGGGGTTTCTCGCCTTATACGCCGGTCTCCGCGCCGCCGCCGGCTTCCTTCGGCGTGTCGCAGCACGGGGCGATCGTGCCGTTCGTTGGAGCGTCGCCGTCGAAAGGCCGGGCGTCGCTGAAGGTTCTGCTGCTTCATGGGAACCTCGACATCTGGGTGATGGACGCCAAGAACCTCCCCAACATGGACTTGTTCTCCAAGACCTTGGGAGACCTTCTTGGTCCTCGGATTACGGGCACCATAACCGGCAAGGTGGAGCAGATGACCTCGATAACCAGCGACCCGTACGTGACCATAACAGTGTCTGGTGCGGCTATTGGTAGGACATATGTGTTGAGTAACAGCGAGAACCCTGTCTGGATGCAGCATTTCAATGTTCCGGTAGCGCATCATGCCGCCGAAGTGCAGTTCGTGGTCAAGGACAGCGACGTTGTCGGAGCGCAGCTCATCGGCGTGGTTTCGATCCCAGCAGAGCAGATCTACTCCGGTCAGAAGGTGGAAGGGGCTTACCAAATTCTGGGTCCCAACGGGAAGCAATGCAAGCCTGGCAGTGTCTTGAGGTTATCGATACAGTATATACCAATGGAGAGGCTCAGCATTTACCGTCAAGGAGTTGGCGCTGGTCCTCACTACTGTGGCGTGCCTGATACCTATTTTCCTCTCAGAAAAGGTGGGAAGGTCACGCTTTATCAGGATGCTCATGTGCCTGATGGTTGTCTTCCGGACCTAAGGCTGGGAAATGGGATGCATTACGAACATGGCAAGTGTTGGCATGACATCTTCAATGCAATAAGCCAGGCTCGCCGTTTGATATACATTGTTGGTTGGTCAGTTTTTCACACAGTCCAGCTCGTAAGAGGTCCTGACGGTTTGTCATCTCCTATCCTTGGGGATTTACTGAGATCTAAATCACAGGAAGGAGTGAGAGTGCTTCTTCTAGTATGGGATGATCCGACATCTAGGAACATCCTGGGCTTTCGAACAGTAAGATCCATTCTGTTTCCTATAAGTTGCCTTATGTCTACATAAGTTGTATGCTTCATTTGTTCTTCTGATTGATATCCTCTGATTAGTTTTGAATACAATCTTACAACCATGGCACTTTGCAGAAAAGAAAACACATGCTTTTCATGACAATTTTGTGCAGTTGATTGGACATCATACTGTCCATTTTGTTTCCTTCATTTGCATTACTCCAGGATTTTGCCTGCAGTCTGCATCTTTAGGTAGATCTTTTAGGCACTTTGATGCTTCTCAAATCCTATAGCTGTTGAGTTTAAAGCTTGTAGAGCATTGACTACTCAGTGAGTCGAGAACCACCAAACATAACATGGAAAGCTGCCTTCTTCTTGAAAAATTTCTAAGTGTTAAAGCATTTCAGGTACTATTTATTAATAGATGATTAATATGTTATAGCCAGAAACAAGCACTTGTGAGGTTTATATAACAATGGTATCCTAATACGTTCATATTCTGCTCTACAACATAATAAGAAATATATTTGTATGACTACGACCTTTTTCTTATGTGTCAACATCTTCTTCATGACTCCTGGCAAAATCTGACTCTTGAACGTGCCTTCAGCTTCCATATTTCTGTCCCTGTCGATGGAACACCACCCTCATTAATCTTTGTCTTCGACTAATGTAATTAATCTTCATATTGTTTTTTTTCAGTTTCAAGAAAATTGATTTCAAAATCATAGATGAAAACTTTTCTTTGAATCTTTGCATAACAGTTACTTTCATTAAGAGTTAAACCTTAACCTAATAGTTTGACACTCATAGGAAATTCTGTAATTGCGGGAAAATTTCCATGGCTTTCAATTGTGAGGCTGTACGCATAATAGTGAGATTAGATATTCACTTTCTTTTAATTTTGATTCAAAGAAAGATATTATTGTTTCTGATTTAATCAACTGGAACTGCAACCTTCTGGAAATGTAGTTTCTCATTCAGATAAGCTTATGTTGGAATCTTGTTTCTTGTGCATGATGATGGTTTGGAGCAAAGGATCATGTATACTGATGCTATGTTTAATGTGTGTATCGTCAGATTTTTTTGTTTCTTGCCAATTAGTTAACTTTCAAACTCCCATTGTGATCTGTTATGGTGCTCTAGCTTCTGTAGGTTTTTATTAAAAATCACTTGATCTTTTTCTCACAAGAGTGGCATATGCAGAATGGCGTAATGGGAACCCGTGATGAGGAGACTCGTCGTTTTTTCAAGCACTCTTCAGTGCAGGTGCTGCTTTGTCCTCGCTCAGCTGGTAAAAGACACGGCATTGTAAAACAACAGGTTCCTACCCATCATTGATTTATTTCCTTGATCATTGCATGGAAATTGTTATTGTCAGGTCTATTTTTGTCACTCTGTTGTGCTTGGTGTATATATAGCTCCCAAATCATTTATATTATTTCTTACTCCAAGAATTTGGCAAATGTAAACTATTGAAAATATGATTTTAGTCATGGCTTGCTGTTTTGTCGAATGGGGTTGTGCAACATCTTTTTTCACGTTACATGCTGTGTGTGTCAGCACATCTCTGTTCATGGCATAGTTAAAAAACTGGCCTGGTCATGTGTTGGTATATCATAGCAAGAGATGGCAAATTTTGGCATGGCTCAACTACAAATGTTGTGCCACAAATATTTTGTAGAAGACTTATGAATCAATTGAATGTTCTACAAATCTGCATAATTGTCTCACTCGAAGAATAAAAGATATTGTGGCCTCTCTGAACATATTATGTGGAGATACTGATTTTACTTTCCTTGATATCAGGAAACAGGAGCTATCTATACTCATCATCAGAAACAAGTGATTGTGGATGCTGATGCTGGTAATGGGAAAAGAAAAATAATAGCATTTGTTGGAGGGCTTGATTTATGTGGCGGGCGATATGACACTCCTAAACATTCTTTGTTCAGGACACTGCAAACACTGCATAAGGATGACTATTATAATCCTAATTTTGTGGTAACTTCTCAACATTCTTTATGTTGATAACAGTTTTCATCTTGCTGATTATTTTGCTCATATGGATTGACTTCTCTTTTGCTATTTTATTAAACTAATTGGCAGTTCATACTGTGTAGGCAGAATTTAATAAATTACATAATCAGTAGCAGTTTAGAACACCTGAAAGAAGGGAAAAGGAAAAGCAACTGTACTGTGGAAAGTGGTTTGGTAGGTAGCTATAATGATTCAGTTGTTGTGACAAGAGACCATAGTTCCAATACAAAATGGATGGTTCATTGCACAAGGCTCTCACCAATGTGGCATCTGAGGAGAGTAAATCTTAGCATAGTAGCTTCACTCCAATTTGAGAGGCTATCTCCACAACTCGAACCTTGATCACCTAAGTCACGAACAGGCAACATAATCATGATACCCAAGTTATGAACAATGAATAATTTCTAATTTTTATCGCTAAAAACAAGATGGATTGGCAAAATTAATGTGATTAATAGATTTCTATAAACAAGATGGATTGGCTTATGCTTCATGTTTGAAAGCTTCTCGTTGACAATCCCAAATTTTTCTGAAAGAGCTTGAATTTCTTTTTCTCTTTTTGTAGTGAATTCCTCACCATCATTCATGTGTCTGAAGACCTTAAAAGCTACCTACGTATCATCCTGGATGAAATTAAACTCTCCTGACCTTGTCCAAAATAAGCAAGTTTTAAACAGCAGTAGAACTCTTAATGTTGAACAAGCCAACATGGTTCAGCATCAAATCTAATTTCTAGTTAGAAGTCAGCCCAAGAATTCATAATTCTTATGTCAATTATTCATAGAAAATAACACAGAAGTAGATTGCACATTTTCAAAGAGGACAAGATAACAATAAGTTAGTGATCTCAATTGAAGCAGTGCCTCAATCAACAGAAAGTTACTTTTTTACCTTAGCTGAGGTTGCTAAGCATTTATAATTCTGGTTGTCCTACAATGAATTGTCAGCACGTCAAGCTGGTACCTCTACAATTTATATATAACTGTTAGCCCATTGTTAATCTCATCTACTATAACCCAGAAAGGCGTCTAAGATACAGCATCATTTCTTTATATGATTTATCATGAAAATTATGTCAAAATAAATGAAATATAGACTTAGGAATTTAAAACACAACACTTGAAACCTGCATAATCTCAGCTTAAACCTGAGTAGTTTAAGCTGCTTCTTGGTTTTGTCATATGTAGTTCTTGAATCTTGATTTTGTTTGTGCTTTTCATGAGTGTTCCAAAAGTGTAAGCTACTGGTTTTTCTCTTGTTCCTATGTTTAAACTTCTTGATTATTTTACCAAGTATGAAACATGAACAATTAATCCATGCAACACTATTATAATTTGCTTGTTGTAAGTGTGGATAATAAATTTTATTCTATCAAATGTTTCCTTGTAGAATTCTGATGACAGCGGTCCAAGAGAACCATGGCATGATTTGCACTCTAAGATTGATGGTCCAGCAGCTTATGATGTTTTGAAAAATTTTGAGGAGCGTTGGTTAAAAGCTTCAAAGCACCATGGGATCAAAAAACTGAAGAAATCATCAGATGATGCATTGCTCATTATTGAAAAAATCCCAGATATTTTAAGGGTTGATGATTTGTTATTCATGAATGATAATGATCCGGAGACTTGGCATGTTCAGGTGGTATTGTGCTAGTTACTTCCTGAAGTTTTCAAATGAGTATTTGTTTAATGACATTTACATTTCCTTTGTTGAAATTTCAGATTTTCCGATCCATTGATTCAAATTCGGTGAAAGGTTTTCCTAAGGATCCAAGAGATGCTACTAAAAAGGTATATATCGTCTTCATCAATCAATGAACTCTTGCTTTGAAATCTGAATAGTTACCGGTCCTGCTATCTTGTCACAACAAATATGAAAAACTTCTGTCCAACAGAACCTCGTTTGTGGGAAGAACGTACTGATTGACATGAGTATCCATAGAGCTTATGTTCATGCCATCCGAGCTGCTCAACACTTCATTTACATTGAGAATCAATACTTCCTGGGATCATCATTTAATTGGGATTCAAACAAAGACTTAGGTAAGCATCAACATGGCTTATAATCAAGTATTTGATTCAGAAGCACGCCTTGTTATATGCAAAAACAAATTTCATGGAATACATTGTACTACACCAACAATAGAAAGCAAACTTATTTGCCTTTTATTAAAACAGGCATCGGATATTCTGATAGAGAACTGAAGCTTATTAATTTACATAATTTACAATCTGCTACAAAATTCTAATTAGATAAAATTAGTTTTTTTCAATTTGTTTTATAGCTTGTTTCGGATTTTGCACTGTCTTTTACACTGAATATAATGAGATGTTTTATATGTTCTCTTATTGGTTTTTAAATTACTTGTCATCAGTAAGTTACAATATTCAACTATTAAGTATTTGATTGAGATTGCTAAGGATTTCAATTGAAAACAAATTAATGGGAATGAAAGTGTAATCAGTCATCTAGTTATAATGCTTCAAATGGTCCTCAGCAGTCAGGATCAAGCTGTCAATTATGCTGCAGTAGGTACAAGTATCTAATTTGCTAATCTACCAGCATTTATGATGCCACAGAACTTTGTGTGGACTGTAGTAGACTTTCTTGTGACGTTATTTTTCTCGGTTGATAATTTTAGAAGAAATGGAGGGTTTTTGCAATGGGGCTCCAAAATATTAGTTGCTAAAATCGGTGTGCATAAAACTTTTGAAGTTGGATGTAGCCTACTTGTGTTAGATCATTAGTCCTTCGAGAAATTGGAGTTCATGCCTTTGTTTTTTCATGTTTCTGGATTTTGGGGTCCTTATTAGTGATCATGCTGCAAAAGCAGTAGAATCATATATCATCAAATCTCTGAAAATATCCTTGCTTGCTGAAACAAAGGCAGCCAACTGTGGTAAACTTTCTGAAAATATCCAAACTTGTCAATAGACCAGAATATACTTTTTTTTTTTTTCCAAAATTACATAGGAACATATTTGGGTACCTAGACAATGTTGTGATGCTGTACCTGACTGATTTTGTCATTATTCAAGCATGACATTCTTTTGTCATCACTATACATGTCTGATTTTTCATGATCAAAATTTGTATTTGTAATTTAATAAGCAATATATTAAAAATATTAATTATGATTATGATGTAATTTATTGTCAGTATCTCGAGGAATTAGATGATGAATCGAGGTAATCATCATTTGCTGACTAGATATCTCCAAGTTTTTGGGTGAAAATATGGATTGACTTCACCAATAACTTTAGCATTTTAGTTTTTTCTTTTAAACTCTGTTTATCTGTATTTTTTACAATTTTCTATTCAGCCTTTGCCTTTAGCATCTAAAAACGTGGCATAGAAATTGAACTTTTAAGTGCAACTTCTAGTATCTTGCTTGTATTCAGTATTCTAGTACCTTCAGGTTGCCAACCACACATCGGAATATGCAAACTTGTCAAACTCAATATGCTTCTTTGCTAGTTTTACAAGCACATATGTCAAATATGATTTCATAATGTTGATTGCTTTATACAGTTGTTTAGATCAATTATATTTGTGCACAAGTCATTGAGACAAATTTTCTGTTTCCAAGGATAACACTATGTATAAACCTGACATTGGTGTGATCCTTATGTAAACGGCGATGATTTCTTTTTAGTTCCTTGTGATTCCTTGTATTGATCCCATGCAGACAATTTGTCTATGAACTTCATGTTGATTCCTTCGTGATCTTTTGACTTGTAAAATGAATTTTGCTCTTATAGGTGCTAATAATCTGATACCAATTGAAATTGCTCTCAAAATTGCTAACAAAATCAGAGCAAAGGAGAGGTTCTCTGCATATATTGTTATCCCCATGTGGCCTGAGGGTAATCCAACTGGTGCTCCTACACAAAGGATTCTGTTTTGGCAGGTTAGGATCTATGTACTTCGAATTAGATTGTGCATCATAAACCTATGATGGTTGTGCAAATTAGCCATAGAATAAGAATTTTTAGTTTTCTGATGTTTTTAGATTAGTCTGGAATTTTCTTTATGATAAGAATGCCCTACATATTTCTTTTCTGTATACCATTATCTCTTTGTAGAATATGATATAGGTTGGAAATTTTAGCTTATCATTGATATAAATAACTGTTGATTGCAGCTCTTCACTAGATATCCCTTGGCTATTAGATCTTTATGGATATCAGGGCTTCTCTCATGCTTTTCTTGATAACATTTCATTCATTAATTCACTTGACATGTTTCCATATTGGTTCTTCTGAACATTCATTGCTACTTGATTGTACTGATGGATCTCTTATCATTTAATCATGGGACTGAGATTGCCTAGCATGATCCTGTATATAACCATGGCTGTCATGCATGTCGGCATGTGCCAGCCAAAATGGTTTTAGCATGCATGGTATTGAGCTGTGCCAACACATGGCTAGGCTAACAAATGAACATTTTTGAGAAGTTCAATGTATTTTGCAAACTCAGTTTTTATTCTCACCTTAATCTGACAAGGATGACCAGTGAATGCTTAATAAACAAGGTAGCAGAATTAGTAAGTGAATGTGCATTTTTGCTACTTACCACATAGTTTTCTTACCACATATGATTAAGCAAAGAATGGATTATCTAAGAGCATTTGTATTTGTATAAGCATATGTTGTATTGTGGATTGCTTCAAACTTGGCAATTATATGTGATTTTGATCATATGTTTCTCTTTTCTTGTATTCCTTATATCATCAACCAAGTAACAATGGTTTGGTAATAGAGGAAAATCCAATGCACACGGCTCATTGCCAGGCTGAGAGAACCAGATGTATGCAGCATACAGCCTGCCCAGGGTGTGGAGACAATAACAACAATTTGAATTTATAATACCCACCTCAGTATGGAGAACTTTATTCTTGTATGAAGGCTTGCCTTCTAGTGGTAACTTAGTAATAATATATACTAAGGAAGAAAGGAATATTTTTGTTTGAAATGTCATTATCAATTTATTTATTTATTTTTCTTCTGTATACAATATGCATCTTTTGGTGTTCCTCAAGCTGCATGTCAAATGTATTTGCGTCCTTTCCATGTTTTTAGTTATCAGTGATGATATTTTTTACCTTAACTTGAAAATTGCATTTATGTTACTGTTGATATGGTTTTTGTTGATCACTGCAGAACAAAACTATGCAAATGATGTATGAGACGATCTACACAGCCTTGAAAGAAGTTGGTCTTGAAAATACGTATGAGCCACAAGATTATTTGAACTTCTTTTGCCTTGGTAATCGTGAAGTTCCAGATGTAAACAATTCAAGTCGGAATGCAGAAACCTCTTCTCAAGTAACTCCCAGCTTTTATTCTTATCAGAAACTTACAGTTCATGCTACTGATTATATTTTCCTATTCACAACTCCGCAAGCATGGTTCTATTTGATGGCATTAAGTGGTAAAAGTAGTGAATTTGATGTGTTAGCTTAATGATCATCTTTTTTAAAATTTTTTAAGAGCCTAATGATCATCTTAGTTTGCTAATTATATACGAAAAGTTTTATCAAGTGGTTCGTTTACCAGACTAGTTAGGATCACAATTCCCACAGAATAATGCATCCTCATTGTGTTATATAATGGCCCATTTTGTTGCATGATCTTTAGAAATAAAATCCTACTGATTTGATGATAGATAGAACTCAATATTTGCTAAGAGCTGACAATTGCATGCACTCCTAATTCCTGAATAGAATCTGCATCAGATAGAAAGCAATTATCCAGAATCTAACAGAACAGTTATAACTTCTTCAGGCGCTTGCCAAGAAGAACAGACGCTTCATGATCTATGTGCACTCAAAGGGTATGATAGTGGATGATGAGTATGTGATACTGGGATCAGCAAACATCAACCAGAGGTCCTTGGAAGGTACCAGGGACACTGAGATTGCAATGGGTGCGTACCAACCTCAGCATACACGGGCAAGAAAGCTCTCTAGTCCTCGTGGACAGGTATGGATTATAATTCTAAATCCAGTTGTTTTACTGTCACATCCCTAAGTTAAGTATACCTCTTCTAATGTTTACGGTCATTTATACATGCTGTAGGCCTATTTCATTACCAAAACAATTGATCAACCGTTGGTTCACTGGGCATTTAATTTTAGAAGGTTGCATTTGGTTTTTCAATTAATCTGTTTCATCAGCTACTTAATCATTTTTAACTCCAGTTCTGTTCTTTCAACCATAAAATGCCTTGGCTAAGTAAACTTAAGATCATCTTCTAATCCTTCTGCTGGGTCTACATGGGGCTTTCACACCTTTCTTCAAGCTAGATAGTATATTTATATAATCAATTATGTCATCGATTTGATTGGTGGTTGGTCAAACATGCAGATTTTTGGTTATAGAATGTCGCTGTGGGCTGAGCACATTGGAACTATAGAGGAATGTTTTAACCATCCGGAGAGCCTTGAATGCATGAGGCGAGTTCGTGACATGGGTCAGTTTAACTGGAGCCAATACGTGGCCGATGAGATTACTGAAATAAGGGGCCACCTACTAAAGTATCCAGTGGATGTCAATAGGAAAGGCAAGGTGAAACCTCTTCCTGGACACGAGACATTCCCAGACATTGGTGGCAAAATCTGTGGGTCATTTTTTGCCATTCAAGAGAATCTTACTATATGATTTTGTTTTCACAATGATGCGGACCAACCACTTCATCGCTGGGCTAGATTTTCGGTTGCCGATGTAGATTGTTATGTACAGCAGGAGACCATGAATATTTTGATTATTTTCAGCCACATTCCCCAGCATCCTTGTACAGGATCAACAAGGTCTGACTGTTAGTATATGCCACCGAAGATTGACTTGATAGAGATGAAACATTGTATACCGATCCGATATGGTGGGTTCACACACTATAATGTTTCTGTGTATGTATGCTTTAAGTATCTGTACAGAGCCACTTCATGATAGGCCACTATAATTATTGTACGTTACCAGTTGCATGCCACTAGTTTCTGCCTTTTCCTTTCTCAACAATCAGATCAATCTTCCATAGGTTGCAGATGTGACTTCTTCAAATGTTGCTACAGTTGCTGCATGTGTGGCTTGTTTTGTTGTAATGCATGCCATTTTCTTTCTCAACTATCATATTAGGTTTTCTTAGGCCTAAAGCATTTTATGTGCCGACAGCGTGATTGACATCTGAGTCAACACGACATATTCAAATCCGAGAGCGCAAGTGTCTAAGGAGATATTCAAGGTGATCTTGAGGTGGTATATGTTCCAAAATCGATGTTGAAAGAAATTTTTTTTCTACTCGATCTCTCCGACGTTTAAGTTAATCATCGAGGACTTAATTGGTGTTATTTTTTGTTTTTGGAAGAGAGCCCCCTAACATAGCATCGAGGGGGTTAATTTTTATACTTAATTTCGGAAGGGACAAGCTGTAATTGCCCCAATGTCTCCTTTTGGTATTTTCTCCACGTTGGCGACATCGAGGAGATAGCCTCGAATGATCTGCCTTAGACTGTTGTCCACGGGGGAACACAAGTAAAGGGTGACTTGGACTTTTTCTTTCCATGAAAGCTTTCGCGTGATGCTTAGGTGTCGGATGATGATTGGTCGTTAATATATTCTCTATCATTTGTCCTCCCCGAAGGTATGTTTCGATGCTCTTGCAAGACGGGTTCAAAATGCGATGTTTAGTTCATCCGACATGAGAGCGTTCGAGATCTCCTTTCGCAGGTCGAGTTTTCTCGATTAACGCCTCATGTGATGGCGGAGATTGGGTGTTCCGACCTCCATGTCTTGGGCGGAGGCAAGGGTCGAGTGTCCCAACCTTCGTGCCTTGGGTGGAGGCGAGGGTCAGGTGTCCCAACCTCCATGCCTTGCATGACGATAGAGGTCGAGTTTCTCGACCTCCGTGCCTTTTGTAGAAGCGGGGGTTGGGCATCGTGACCTCCACACCTCATGTGATGGGGGAGGTCGGGCTTCCCGACTTCCTATGCCTTTGGTGGAGGCAGAGGTCGAGCGTCTCGACCTCCTCATCTCGGGCAGAGGCAAGGGTTAGGCGTCCCAACCTCCACGCCTTGGGTGAGGACGGAGGCGAAGGTTGCGAGGCCTAAACTCCTTACCTCTTTTGGAAGCAAGGGTCGGGCTTCGCCTTGGGCAAGGACGAAAGCGGAGGTTGTGAGACTTGACCTCCTTGCCTCTTGTGATGGTGGAGGTCGGGCTTCTCGACCTTTGTGCTTTTGCAACGACAGAGGTCGAGCTTCCTTCCCTCTATGCCTTTGGCAAAGGCAGAGATCAGCATCTTGACCTCTTTGTGAAGGGTCGAGCGTCCTGACCTATGCACCTCAAGTAGAAGTTGGGGTAAGGCATCTCGACCTCTACGCCTCTTATGGAAGTGATCAGGCTTCCCAACCTCAATGCCTTGGGCACATTTCGCCCTACACCTCTGCCTTAGCAGATTTCTTATCACGCGGGATGGGTTTTCCCAACTCACACGTCTCTTGCACATTTTGGCTCGTACCTTTTCCATTGCAGATTTCTTCTCACGTGAGTCAGATTTTTTTGACTAACACGTCTCGGGTATATTTGGACTGTGCCCCCACCATGGCAGATTTCTTCTCATGCAAGTCGAGTTTTCTCAACTCATACATCTCGAGCACATTTAGATTGTACCTTCGTTATGGCATATTTCTTCTCACTGGGACATGTTTTCCTTACTCGCGTCTCGGGTACATTCGACATGTGCCTTTGACATGACAGATTTCTTCTCACGGAGGACGAGTTTTCCTAACTCACATGTCTCGGGCACATTTGGATTGTGCCTCGATTGTGATGGATTTCTTCTCAAGCAGGATGAGTTTTTTTGACTCGCGTCTTGGGCACATTTGGACAGTGCCTCCGCTATGGCAAATTTATTCTTACACGAGTCAAGTTTTCTCGACTCACGCATCTCGGGCATATTTGGATTATGCCTCCGTCATGGCAAATTTTTTCTCACAAGAGTAAGGTTTTCCCAACTCACGCATCTCAAGGACATTTGGACTATGCCTTTGCTATGGCAGATTTCCTCTCATGTGGGTTGGGTTTTCTCGACTCATGCATTTCGGGCACATTTGGACTTATGCCTTTATCATGGCAGATTTCTTCTCATATGGGTAGGGTTTTCCTAAGTCACGCATCTTGGGCACATTTGGATAGTGCCTCCGCTATGACGGATTTCTTCTCACATAAGATGGGTTTTTCCAACTTATGCATCTCGAGTACATTTGAATTGTGCCTCCACTATGACGGATTTTTTCTCACGTGGGTTGGGTTTTTCAAACTCACACATCTCGAGCACATTTAGATCGTGCTTTTGCCATGACGGATTTCTTCTCATGCGGGTCAGGCTTTCTTGACTCACACATCTTGGGCACATTTAGACCGTCCCTCTATAGTGGCGAATTTCTTCTCACTCGGGTCGGATTTTTTCAACTCATACGTCTTGGGCACATTTGGACTATGCCTCCGTCGTGACAGATTTCTTCTCACGCGGGACGAGTTTTCCTAACTCACGTGTCTTGGGCGCATTCGACCTTTGCCTTTGCCATGACAGATTTCTTCTCATGCAAGATAAGTTTTTCCAACTCACACATTTCGGACATATTTGGATTGTGCCTCTACCATGGCAGATTTCTTCTCATGTATTTTCTGGACTCACGCATCTTAGGCACATTTGGATTGTGCCTCCATCGTGGAGGGCTTCAAGTCCTTCCTGCGCCATGGCGGATTTCAAGTTGTCCCTCTGCGTCTTGGGTACATTTTGGCCTGTCTCTCTGTCACGGTGAGCTTTGTCTATAGGTGCCTCGATCAATGACTCCATCTGCTCCAAATGTGAGTGAGACTTGGCAAAATTTCGAGGATTGATCGCCCATGCCTCAGGTTAAGCCTTCTTCGGTAGGGAAACCACAATTAGATAGCACTAGTGCGACTCTCTCGAGTTACTTCTTACCTTTTCGATATCGATCCTCATTGAAAATTTCATCACCATGAATTTGGTCATCACCATTTTGGAGTAGGGCTCACCCCCAAACGTGACGTGTAGGCTATGTTAATCATGACCCTCTTTACTCAAGCATTAATTATTCTCACGGAGATCATCAAGGCATCGTCATGGTTTGGGTCAAGGTACCTTATCTCTTCTTCCTTTAAGATAATTTCTGAGTTGTCCTCGGATCTCAGGAACTTTTTGATAGTAGCCTAGGCGTAGGCTTTGCGACCCGAGGAGCTATCTCATCCCAAGATAGATCTACTGATGATGACGTTGATCTGCATCTCCATTAGCCCTTAAGGTCAGGGTGAAGGTTCCCGATGCCTCCGGACGAACATCCTAAAGTGTTCCTGACAAATGAGTTGTTCGATTTGCTCCTTCAAATCATGACAGTCCTCCGTGTCGTGGCCATAATCATGGTGGAGGAGGTAGTACTTGGATTTGTTCCTCCTCTCCAATAGTATCTTCATTGGTTGAGGGTCTTTCAAGAGCCATTTCCTTTATCTATAAAAAAGGCTTTAGTTCTAGTTATGTCAAGTGAGTCGACTCAGACCTTGGGCGAGGTAGCTCAAGTCAGTTATTTCTTGTTCGCCTCATGTTGTTTGCTAGGTCGGTCATTCTTTTCTTCGTCATGGTGACCTTGGGGTTGGGACTGACGATAGTCACTCCTATCTCAACCGTTTGCATGTCTCCTTGTGCTTACTCGAGACCATTGCCTCAACGGTAATATATTAGTTGCCCTCTGGAGCATCTCGAGCACCATCATCAGTGGCCTCTCCACCAATGACCAGAAAAAGCGACAGGGCTTGAGCCCCATCATGAATGCCTAAATTACAAGCAATAGATGTGCTTCTTGCATGCCTTGAATCTCGTTAGCAAATCGAACGACGAAGTTGGATACTATTTCTTTCTCCCCTTGGTTGAGTCCGAGAAGCATTACCGTCGATGGTCTCAAATGCATATTCTTAAGGAAGTAGAGCTCAAACTCCTTTGCAAGCTGAGCAAATGAGCCGATCAAGAGCGGCTTCAAATGGGTGTACCATTCTCATGTCCGGTCTCTTAACGTTGTTTGGAAGGCGTGGCACATCAAGGCGTCTGAGGTGCCGTACAATAACATCTGGATCCGAAAGGCGATAGTGTGCTCTATCAGGTCGGTACTACTATCAAAAGCCTCCATCGATTGGAGGTGAAAGTTCATCAAGATTAGCTCCTCTTGGATGTTCCGAATGAATGGGGACTGACCCTAGGTGGGATCGATTGGACTTTCCCCTATAGATTGTTAGAACTCTCGCTGCATCTCTTCTAAGCATTGGTCCATTTATCATATTTGGATCCTTAGGGAGTCATCCATGGAATCTGTCGATTGATATCAAATTCGGGCAAAGCAGAGCAATGGTGCGACGGTGTATTAAATTTCATGGTTCAAGAGTGGGGTGCTCCCTCGATGGTAGTTTCACGGGCCTTGGGCGATCCTAAGATGCTGGCACCGCGTCGAATGGGGAGATCCCAATGGGCGTCTGTGCCATTGGCGATTGAGGTATTGATCACGACTGTGATGGTGTTGCTTGTTGGGATAACGTAAGCAGGAGTGGGGCGATAGCTTACATTATGCCCATTAGCATATACTCCTGCCGAGTGAGGTTCAGGAGCACCTCGACGAGGACAAGTAGGTTGCTTGAGGTCGTCCCTTGAGGCGAGAAGCTCGTGTCATTGAATAAACGCTAATACCACACCGACACTTGTGCTAGAGTGGATGTATCCACGTGTGGGAAGGATGACAACTACCCCCTGAATAAAGGTGCTATGGGTCAGAGGTTGGGCCACCTCGCTTGAGCATTTATTGAGAGGGTTGATGGGTGGACATTCCTATGACATCACACTCTTTGCGCTAAATCGTCGTTGACGTCTTAGTCAACTCGATATAGTCCAAACCCGTGGGCGCAGGAGTGTCCAAGGTGGCTCTAAGATGGCCACGAGGTGACCCCAAGGTGGTACTTGCACTAAGATCGATGTTGGGAGAAATTTTCTGACTCGATCCCACTAACATTCAAGTTAGTCACCGAGGACTTAGTGGGTGTTGGCTTTTTTCGGGAAGAGAGCCTCATAGTGTAACACCGAGGGTTTGCTTTTATACCTAGTTTCAGAGGGGACAGGTTGTAACTGCCCCAATGTCCCCTTTTGACGTTTTGTCCTCATGAGCAACAAGGAGGAGATAACCCCAGGTGACCTGCCTTGGACTGTTGTTCCATGGGGGCAGACGGGGGCAGACAGGTGGAGGGTAACTTAGACCTTTTCCTTCCATGATAGCTTTCACATGGTGCTTAGGTGTTGGATGATGATTGGTCGTTAATATATTCCTTATCAACATGCCTAAATGTTCTATATAATGACAGTGTGATATATACAACCTGAAACACTCTCTATGATGGTAGTGTGATTGATAATCTTTGCGATGATAGTTCGGTCAACATAATCTAAAGCGCTCTCTTCAACATGTTCTCTATGATAACGTGACATATACAACTTGAAACACTCTCTATGATGATAGTGCAATTGACACTCTTTATGATGATGTAGATGAGGGTTTGGTCGACACAATATAAAGCTCTTTTCAACAACAACTTGATCGACATAGCTTGAAACACTCCATTATGATGATGTAGATGACACAAACCCAAAGCACCTCTCAACAACGATACAACTTAATTGACTTGATTCATTGTGTCCCGACCTAGCTATACTTGTCAAGGCCCAAAGTGTAGTCTAACACCTTAATCAATGATTTAAAAGGCGCCAAGGTCCCAAAATACCCGAGGCGTTAGGCGCTCGTCCGAGAGAAGCGATGTGCTAAAATATAAAAATATATAATATAATTAATAAATATAATTATTTAAATATAAATATGTTATTAAATTAAGAAAATCTAAGGTACAAAATCATAATGTCATATTAACAAAAAGTCTCAAAATTTAAAACAATAAAATTTTACATCAAAGTCATTCGTCATAATCAATATTATCATTATTTTCACACGAATCATCTTCATTGAATTCATCATCTTCCTCTTGTTCATCCTCTTTATTAAATATGTTTCATTCTTTATGTCTTTAATAATAGTAGGAGCCGAGCTTGATGCTTTTGCACTCATTTTTCTCTTTGTCATTTGTCTTGTATATGTTTGTAATTCTCCGACACCCGAAGCTCTTGTCACATCTCCCTATGTCAATTTATCATCTTCAAATACAAGCTCGTCTTCGACATCTTGTAAGTTGGCCTCATTTCTCCTACCAACCTCTCATTTGAATTATCAGTATCTTATAATAAGATTGGATCAATTCTATCTTGCAAATCATGACAAGCCTTCAAAGCTTGATTATACTTTATGTAAACAAGATCATGTAATCGTTGATGTTCCAATTGATTTCTTCTCTTTAAGTGAATCTGTCATGTCATATAATTTAAAAATATATTAATACATATATCTAAATAAATAAATTAATTAAAACAAAAAATATTTAGTGATCCTTACATACTAAAAAACACTCTAATTTTTTTCACAACCCGAAGCACTATATGCCAAACTAAGTACTTTGATAGCAAATTGCTAAGGTGGAATTTTCAAATAGACTTCACTATTCAAGTGCAAAATTTATGTTAGTATTAGCAATAACATAATAATATACTATAGATGAAATTAATTATATCAAATTATTAATACCTGGAGACGTAGTTGTCTAGGATCGAACTACCATCGGAATTCCAAAAGGACCTTCGACATTTTTATATAGAGATAATTTATAAATAATCTTATCTTGCACCTCAAGGCTTGGAACTAATCTTGTAACGCACTAATATAACTCATCCAAAATTTCTATATCAAACCCAACAAATTTAATCTTAAAAAAGAATTCAGGGTTCAAATAATATCCTACTGTATGAAAGGAATGATGAAGTTGAAAATTCCATCTTGATCAATGATTGCAAAAAATTTCTCATATTTTTCTTTATTTTTATTAAAAAACCTTTTAATCATCTCATTTGCTCTATCTATAACCTCATAAATATATTTTAATGCAGTCTTATTTTCATTATCCACCAACTGAAGGACTCGAACAAGATAGCTCATTACCTTTAATATATAAACTATATGATTCCAAAAGGATGACATTAAGATAATATTAGTAGCCCTCTTGCCTTTTGCTTCATTTGCTCATTTGTTTGTCACCCATTTCTCAAAGGTAAACATGTTTCTTATATTATGTTTTTGACGATGCACGCTCTATAATATTAAGAATGAAGTAGTAAATCGATGATACTATATCTCACTAATTCTTTATTACATGTGAATTCTCTTATCATATTCAAAGCCTCAATATGATTATAAAGAAACCCAATAACAAAAATTACTCTTTCTAATATTTTCTTGATGCTTGAGATCTTTCCAATATCCTTCAATATTAAATCAATACAATATGCCACACATCGAGTTCAATATAAGTGTTGACTTTTTGTTTTAAGTAATTTACCTGAGATAAGGATGACAAAAATGATAAGACTTAAAAGTTTAACACATTTAATTAAAAATAAAATAATTAAAATTTTTAAAAATTCAAAAGATGAATATTACTAGCTAATACATAATTGCATCCATTGCCAATTATGATTTGAATGACATTTTATCTTCTAATTTCTTCCGTGAACTTGTTAAGTAAATTATATGTCTTATCTCCAGATTTTACAAAAAATGAAACATCTATTGACTTCACAAACATAGTCTATAAAAAATAATTAATCATAAAAGTAATTATACTCCTATGTTTTCTGTTAGTCCAAGCATATGATATAACAGAGCAACCATGTGTTGCTCATGATTCTTTATGACCCTTTAGTAAGTCATTTGTATAATTCAACACTTTTTTGCAATAATGGAACTCGCATCTCATAATAATTTGGAGGTTTTAATCATGTACCATATCTTCTAATAGCTTCAATCATTTCTTTAAAACTATATAAACGGGTTGTATTAAGGGCAAGACCAACCTGATAGAAGAAGCGAGCAATATGCTGAATTGTTCTTCCTCTTATTTATTTATCACTTATTTATCACAAGCACCACTTATATTTGTTTGTCTAAATTTTGAGCCTCCTACTTGCCCTTGTTGCTTCTACGATCCTTGAAATATATATAGATCCATCAGTCATTTTTTACCCTTCTTAATACTCATAACTTCTTTTCCTTTTTTGTCGTATATTTTTTTCTCATTTGGGTTAATACTCATAGAATAATCTTCTTCTTCATCCCTGAGATGTTCAACATTATCTTCTGGTAAATTCCCGTAAGATTTATTCTCTTGCGTCTTCTTTTCATTCATATAACTCAACAACTCTTTTTTTACCTCGAGTTGACACTTTTTGCAAGCTGCTGCATTCTTGATATTTCCTACTAGATGTTGTTTTGTACGAAAATTATCACCTTTAGTAGTCTTATCGTAGAACATGTAAGTCATTGCATTAAAATCTTTCGGATCCTTTAGATAATTATACTTCCATACAGGATCCTTTTTTTTTTGCCATTGGAGAATCTATTGAGTTGCTTTGTACACTTGTTATTTATGCTGAAACCTAACAATAATTTTAAATAAATAAAAATTAATAGTATTAAAATTAAAATAATATATTATTAATCTAATAAATAAAAATATTGTTACTAGTATACAGTTAGCAATATACTGTTAATAGTATACTATCGAAAGAGAAGAGTGTGAGTAAGGAAAGACCGAGACTGTTAACTGAGAAAAGCGACAACGATAGTGGCAGCAGTAGTAGCGAGCAATGATAGCGGGAGTGAGAGCGACGAGTGGCGACAATGGCAATGACAGCGGTAGCAGTGAGCAACAACAGCAGGAGCGGGAGCGACAACAGTGGCAATGGCAACAACAACGGTGAGATCGATGACAATGGCAGCAGCGGGAGTGGGAGCGACGATAGTGGCAACGACAACGAGCAACGAGAGTGGGAGCGACAAGTAGTGACAGTGGCAGTGGGAGCGACGAGCATGGTTAGGGTTAAGGAAGTCGCGAGAGGAAAGATATCAGTGCTTTAGTTGGTTCGATTGAACCAACTAAAGCACCGGATATCGAACCAAACCTAAAACGTTGGTTCAGTCACCTGGTTTAACCCAAGCACTCGCCCGAAACACCCGACACCTTGGCTAGGGCGAGCACCCAAGCGACACCTCTTTCAAATGTGCTACTTAGAAATGAAGTGAGGCGCTCAGGCCTCAGCCTCGCCCAAATGCTTAGGCAAGCGCCAGAGCACTTGTTGAAATACCTAAACGTTACACATTGATGCTAGGTGGCTAGTATCTTGGTGTCAGAAAGCCAACACCTTGATTCCAAATGATGGACACCTGGACATCATGTCCACAGTACTCTCACCATGCGTAATTGACACAACGATAGTCTTCAAACGTTGCCAACTACATCATGCCTATTGGATATTCTTCTGGATTCGACCGTTCGTAGTACCAACACGAGGTAGATGCAGCATAGAGTGTTGGATGGCTGCAAGTCACATCCAACTTGGCAACAAATTTCAACAAAACATTATCCATTCAGGAGAACGTTACCATATGATATTTTCTTCGCAATGATGCGGATCAATCACTTCAAACCCCCCTAGCATTCTTTTACAGGATCATCAAGACCTAACTGGCTCATATATGCCACAGAAGATTGGCTTGATAAAGATGAACCATTGTATACTAATCCAATACGGAGTTTCTGTGTAACTATGCTTTCAAGGATCTGTACGGAGTTTCCTCCCTGACATGCCACTATAACTATTAGACGTTTCCAGATGCAAGCAGCACGTGTGACTTGTTTTGTTATAATGCACATCATTTTCTGCCTTCTTTTTATTTCTTAACTATATGGCCAGCCATCCATAGATTGCAGTTGTGACTTCTTTCTGACGCTGCTATAGTTCCCATGGATGCATCAAAATTATTTCTATCTATGATAAGATAAATCAATACTTGTGCAGTTGAGTTTGGCTAGTACATCAAGCCTAATCTAATTTGCACGAGAGAGATAATGTTGGAATATGCTTAAGCTTACCAAATTTCTAGTAACCCAATCATGAGGTCCTCATTTGTAAAATGTTAACTCAACCGGAATAGCTTCCTACTAAATGAAGATGACTATATAAGAATCTTACCCAAATACTTGCTTAGGAGATCATCCATGAGCAGCTTCGGGCTTGTCACCAAAGTCTCTCCTGGCAGGCAGTGGAAGTTTCATCTTCCGTGGCCTACCATTTGGGAAAACAAAAACATGCTTTATTTCATTTAATACCTGCTAATGTTGGAGGCAATGAACCTCCTCTTTGCAGGAACAGGGCAGTGCAGACCACTTTATACATTCTGCCCACAGGCAATCTACTTGTAGATAATGCCTGCAAATAGATTACCTACTACAAATAAATTTATAAGTGATTTATTTGCACGCAATTAAGCAACCCCTATTAACAAGAAAAAGGTGGTTAGGACTCACTTGGGCTTCACCTTACGGAAGCACCAATTAACTTCTTCACACATCCATCAGTAAGGGGCGGGCGCGCTCTTGTTGCTGGATGGAGTTCATATCTGATGCCACAACAGCTTGTTGCACTCGATCAAGGTTCGCACCAACGTTACAAGATCCAATTATAAACAGTGGGGTGACATTGAGTTGACAATCAGCTCTACTGGATCCAGCTTCATTGAATTTGGTACAAGATCATTCTGTTATTGAGTTTGCTAACAGATGATTATCATGATGTCCTCGACAACTCTCAGTCATTCTTCTTTGTGACTGACTGTTAACTGTAGCTGACCAGCTGTGTATTCTCATGCTTCACACCAAAAATAAAATAAAATTGTCTGCATTAGTTACATTTACCATGAGAACTTTCAGAATGGACATACACTCAGATCCGTAAGGGATCATAAAACAAAGTCTTGCTGAGAGTAAAATCTGAGTACAATAGTGTCATATGACACCTAGAACAGGCTACTGGTTTCAAACAACCATTCCACACAGATCAATCTCATGATGTTTGCAAATGAAACTGCCCATCAACCAGCCTGCTATATCATGATATAGATATATGCGTTGACCAAGAGGTGATATTTAGAAAAGAAAGAAGCAAAGCAAGAACAAAAGCATATGTTGGTGTTGGTGTCAGTGTCATAATATCCAAATAACAGAGGACCAACCTTGATCTGTCAAGCTTGGTGACTGATACAGCAACTTGAATGACAAAAGTAATAATATCAATGTTTATAGTCAAAGGAGTTTTGCCTGCAAGAGAAGATCAATGCAAGAAGTTCAAACACAATCAAAGTAAGCAAAAAGTAGCACTTCCACTGGGTTAAAATATGTAAACCAAGGATAACATACAAGTTACAGCAATAAGTTGGAATCATGGACTTTGGCGTATGCAGGTTGCATTTGCTGGTTCCTGCACACACTATAGTGCTAGGAGTCATGGTAAAGTTCCTATAACTTGTTATGAAGCTGTTTTGTGGTCAGACTCCAATACCAGGAGTGAGCAAGTATAGAGAACAATGGTAATTAACCAGCTGTTAAGCAGATATGCCCCAGAAAGTGGAAATGACTGGTTAAGTTACATCTCCTAAATGTGAGGTGCAAATGGGAAAAAGGATTGCAGCTTAAATTCAAAAAGTATAAACCAGAAAGACAGTAGTTAAAAAGTTATGCCAGAAAGATAATCCCTGCATAAGGAGGGTTCCGTACAGATCAGCTTTTTTTGCTTACAATTACGAAGATAATCGTACAATTAGTATTAATCTACAGAACAACAACTTTTTTACTCGTATTTTTCTCAATAGTTGACTGAAAGAAAGCTTCAACACTTGAAATATGTCACATGAACTCATGGGCATAATTTTGAACTATCATAATTCATAAGGTAAGAAATGTTTGGTTAGAAAGGAAGATATGTCAGCCAGATTATTAAAGCACTAACAGAGTTCAACATGATTACTTCTATTGGCTGTAATAAGCCTACACAGAAAACAGTTACTGGAACCGCAGCGGCAGCATGCAGAAAAGATAACCAGCCAATATTTCTGGAATATAGAAATACTTTAAAAGGAACACAAGCTAAAACTCTGCTAATTATCAAGAATGCAATGCTGAATGTATATCAAGTCAATGTTTGTGTGAAACAATTTCGAACAATTCTCCTGATTATTACAATACTAGCATACAGTGTTAACAGAACAGAACCACCAGGGTGTACAGCAATCAAGAAATTTACTTAACATCAAGATCCTAATAGTATCATGCAGAACTAAAATTTTTGGTGGGAACCTTCATTTTTGTTAGAATGGTTACACATTGTATGTGGCAGGGCAACAATGTATTCAGAACTTGTGCTGTTCAAAGTACTTATACAAGATTACTATAAACATATGAGCTTTGATCATGAAATGCCTCAGCATTACAAATCTCAAGCTTGATTCTTCCCCTTCGTCTAAACTACCTCCAGGAAAGCATTGTCATTACTTAGTTCATGGTTAAATTTAACAGCAACAGTTATCTTTCTACCTATAAACATGAGTTCTTACTTTATGGGAATTCCCTCTCTTGCCAAAGTATACTTTTGCATTGTAATACCAGCTAAAATGTTGGGTTCATGTTCAAAGCTGGTTTTGAAGCTAAATATATCATTGAGCTATTTCAACATAGAGTTGCAATCAACAGCTAACTTAATTTAAAAGGTAATGAGATAACTAAGGCACAACCCTTTTATAGGTTAAGGAAACCTTTATGCTTAATTTTAATTTAGGCATGCAGTCATTTAAAGTTTTAGGAGGAAAGACCTACTAGATGTAAGTACTTCTACGGACTTCGGACTTTTTACAATCTGAATACATAATGCATGTGGATTGCAACATTACAACCTTAACCAATTAATAAAACCAATTTAATTTTTAGATCCAGTAAATATGTCATCTCTAAAGATATTTTTGAACATTATCAGCCAGTTTTCTTAAATTAATTGTTCATGTTGTATAGAAAAGTGCATTAATGTGACCAACTTAACAACAAATGAACATATACTTACCCAAACATAAGTTGGCCTTAATAAATATTAGTTCATGTTATCGAAAGCCTATCTATCATCTAAAATGAACATGGGTTAAATAAGTAACAAAAGCAGAATTCCTTTTATAGATATGATGGAGTTATACAGAAAAACATTTAAAAATGTGATACATTGCCTTTAATCATGTCAGGCACCAGGTATGGATTTGTACCTGACAAGTCTGAACAAACTTGTCTGAGAACTTCATACTCCATTCTCTAAAGATCACAGTAGGAAGTTAGAAATTCATAACTTTATTGGATAAACTGGAAAAATGACTAGATGATGAAAATCTTACCAGCAAGAATAGAGTATCAACATGATTTCCTTATGACTTGGCAAGTATATTCACAGAGTCATTATAAATAAGGTCTTAGAGAAAAGCATTGTGTGCATATAAAACCATGCATTTTCCATGAAATAGTGTTGCATAACAAGAATTATGGAAACTAAATTCAAAGTACATCTGTTGTTAGAGAGGGCAAATAAAATATTAGGAGTTCTGCAGTTGCTAGACCACCCAAAAAAACAACACTGCAGACTGAATTGATCCACTAATTCCAAGCTTAACCAGGCTATTGCCCATTGTGGGCACAATTGCCAAAGAAGCGTACCTCATACAATATTTACCAGCTTCGGGTGTCCAGTTTTCTCATCTATTTCGACTCTTAGGCCTATTCCAGCAATTTCAGGTGTATTGACAGGCTCTTGCAGCTGCAGTTGAGCTACTTCATGCTGGTTTTCTGGATTTCCCTCTAGCAAGTTTCTCATTGACCATAGTCCCCATTCTCTTAGAAAGGGGTTGTCTTCATCAACAACACACTGTTGCAAAAGCAAAGGAATTGCATTTTGCTGTCTGATCTCCACCTGAACTTGCTTCCTTCCGTGTAGACAATTTCCAATAACGGATACTAAATCTCTCCGGAACCCCTTATAAGGGCAGACCTTTAAAGCCGTTGATGACTGTATAAAGTGATCCGCATTTGTCATGGATTTTCTTATAATTGCTGGTGGCTCAAGTTCACCAAGTAAACGTAAAAGAAGTTGTAGAAGGCCTGCAGATAGCAACAAGTCGACAGGGGCTTCTGTAGCATGAGCAATATCATTTTCCCAAGCACAAATATGCCTCAAAATTGTAAGAGAATAGCCTAGAACATCAATTGCAGGGAAGCCAGTGGGTACATCAGAACTTCCTCGAGATGAAAAATCAACAATTGCAGAAGCTATATCTAGAACTTTCAGAACTTCAAGTGCAAAAGGACTGGAAATCATGGAAACATCTTTAGGTCGATTACTCAAGTATTCTGATAGCATTCCAAGAAGGAATGCCTGCTCTCTAGTGAAGAAGGAATATCTGCACTGAGCATCAATGGAGTTATCTGTACTTGGTGAGGCTAATCCTTGAAAAAGACGTGAAAGGTATGCCTCTTCGATGCAAACTTTGCAAAGGAGCCAATCCAACCACTCCTCTTGATGACCAGCTGCATGGATAATCAAGAACAATGGTCATCAATGGTAACACTCCAATTAAGAGGGGGCCAATCAGTAATCAGAAGATCCTTCTTAATGCAACTAAGAAACAAATAGCAAATCCTTCACGCAAACAATAAGAGCATGTAATTTACTAAACTTGAGAACAAAATATTGAATTTTATCTTTCCCATAACTTCAAGAATTTACATTTCCAATAAAGCACAGTTGTGGCTATTACAGCCAAAACTAAATGCCCAATCCTTTCAATGCACTAAACAAGATAAAGTGCAGCTAATAATGAACAATAAAGAGAAATATTTCATAATTAATCCAAATATTATGATCTACATGATCCACTATGCTGATCTATGCACACAAAACCATAATCTCCAAAAAAGTATAACATCATTTTTTTTCCTTCGCCAATTCCAGGAACTTAAATTTTAAGAGAACCACAAATTTAGGAGCAATGAAACCATATTTCTCCTTGATCTTTTATAAACTTACATCTAGTACACATACGAAAAGGGATCTTACTTTTAGGGTTTAGGGTTTTAAAGTCAATTTAGATGAAGGGGTAAGTTAAAAATCAACCTCGGCAAGCTGTGGTGACGATCTCCAGAATAATTGGCAGTCCGGTCTTGGTCTCGCAAAGCTCCGCCAACCTCCGATGGCCCCCCTCGGATGAACAGCACGTATCCAAAACCATGCAAAGGGGATCGCAAACCGCCGGGTCCCGGTACCGAGCCGCTGCGAGGAACAAGGCCGGGAAGAAGCGGGCCCACACGGCGGACCGTTGTGCCTCTCCACCACAGGCGAGGTTCCCAATCGCCTGCAGCGCGACACGGGCGACGTCCGGCGACGCCGGCGGCGTGCTCAACAGGACGGAAGCGATTCGATCGGGACCGCCGAGTTCGACGAAGGCGTCCTGGTGGACGGCATCCCCGGCGCAGAGGTTCCTGACGAGGCGGAGGGAGGGGAGGAGGGCGGACGAGGTGTCGGAGGAAACGCGGCGGAGCGCCGCGGCGAGGGCTCCGGTGGAGGCGAGGTGGGCGCGTCCCCCGGGGGTTTTAGAAGCTTCTAGAAGGAATTCTAGGGCTTCGTCGCTCTCGTCTTCCTCCACTCCTGCTGTGCGTCGATCGTTTTCCATCGCCATAACTGAGACCGATTACCGACTTCGAGGGTGTCGGAGAGAGTGGATTTACATCGGAAGGATGAGGAGTGATATTTGGCTCGTCAATTTCTTGACTTAACAGACGGGTTCGGACGCCAAGACAATTGATATAACGTATTAGACGTTTATCTGAAATTTTATGTGTAATTACGTATTTCCTCAATAGTTAACTATTATTAATATCTCAGTCTTTATGTTTTAAAAATTAGTATTAAGATTTCTACATTTAGATAAGTAAAAATTTTAATTTTTCTTACGTTATTAACTTTTTCAATGAAAAAAAAGCACATGTTGTCACGGGAAAATGATAAAAATATAATTTTACTATCTTTAAATTATTAATTTTATAAACTTTAATTTTCTCGATCCTTTCTCGTTCCAACCTACTCACCCACCGATTTGTCACGGATAAAATTGTAAATGAGATGTTTGATGTAATGCTCATGATGTTCGTGTCTTTCGATTTAGTTCATGTTTTACATAGCATGTAAAGGATTGACAGTAGGTTTAGCAACCTCATTTTATTTGGTTTTAGTAGTCGTTTTAGGCTTGCAAACAAATGTTGTATCATGTAGATACTAATTGAGATTTTTTATCTATAGTGGACTATTTTGGACCCTTTGTTGTGCGATCGTTCAGAGCTTGTGAAGTCCGTTTGTAATTTGCATTGGCTATGAAGTGTTTATTGAAATGATTGCCTGTGGATCCCGAGTGAGATATTTTTTCTACTTCGTTTTATCTTTTATAAGTCCTGAGGGACCAAAGGAAGATTTGGGGAGGTTGACCTTTGTGCAGATGGACAAGCAAGGGTGCCGCACGACTTATGCAAAGTCAACTAAATGTGTGACATATAATATCAGAGCGAGACAAGTATACATAGAAATACATGGTATACAAACGTAGGGGACCTAACGAAGTTGCATTGAGGGCAGCCAACACGCGTGACCGTTTGGAGAAACAAGCATGGAGATGTAGGGAAAAGGAGTCGTTTAGAGGAGCGGACATCTAAGATCGACATTCAAAGGAATGGCCAACCTTTCACGTAAGTGACGCTATGAAGACAAGTAAGCTGGGAAGAATGCGTAGCATACTAAGGTTAGGATGTTTGAGTTCCAATTACGACTCGACAATGGCAACCATACTTGATGGTGCTTAAGGCAAGCGAAGTGTTTGGTAAAGGATAAGACCGTGTAAAGTGGAATGGGTTGCTCAACGACGGAAAGAGTTATGCAAAGCTCACAGAGGTGAGGGAAATTGTTAACTCAAAAAATTCGATACTCATGTAAGAGCTTGTATATGAATGATGGAATGCTCATGGCCATCCCAAGACGATTGAAACTTGGCGCTATAGAGCATTGAAACTTTCTCTTCGACATGAGAAGGATGCGTCCGTATGAGGCTGAAGTATGCAGTGAGTTCAGCATGTTGCTAGGCCTCAAGGGTTGTATTGATGAGGAGTCTCAATCTAGCAAGTGTATTTATGGGGGTAGAACAATGCATAGTTTGTTCAGCATAGCGGAGTAATCCAAGGGGATGGTGGTCTCTGAACTTCAAGAGAGAATGATATGAAGAGAGAAGTTGCTTTAACGATATAGATACCTTGGAGGGATAAGTCCCGGTTCTCCAGAGGGAGAATCATGTACAATGGACCACACATGTTGAGGAATATCTCAAGACGATAACCCCATAAAGCTCAACAAACTAAGCGATGATGAGGATTTATATCGCATGATCTCGCATGATCTTACACGAGGTAATGCATTGGTGGATACATTATAAGATCAAGTGGGGGAGCGACCCAAGGCAACACAAAATGAATGCACACTTGGATCCGATATGGAACCTAACACAATCTTAAAAACTGTGTCTTGGAGGCCGAGCCTCTGTTAGTTCCACCGCTTGGACCGACGGTGCCACCGCCTAACCCAACTTTTGGGTCATTGAATGAGCCTCCTAATGAGCTCATATTAGTCCTAATTTAGGCCAAATTGATCCCTAATTGAGTTGGCCTAATTACATTCAAAACCAACTCAATTATAACCTAAACTATTTCAATCTAGACAAATTATTACAAAGCATGAGTCACATATTTGTCTAGCATGTCATTAGTTCATCCAGCACTTCGTCCGACCCTTCGACTCATCGACCTTTCTTTTGGTGTAGTGCCCAATTGGCATATTGACCTCTAGCAATATTTGATATTCTTAATGTAATATCCGATCCTTCTGGCCTGAAACCCAAACTCATGACACGAAGTTTTCTGCCGGCACATCGACCAATCTTCTAATATTGTCCATTCCGGCCCAACAATTGATTCTTCACGCTTTAATCAATTTGTCTCTCCTTGATCGAAGCTAGTCTCATGTCACTTAAATGTACATTAAATCATAACTTTATTAATTGGTTTCGTCATCAAAATTCAAGATTCAATAATCTCCCTTTTTTTTATGATGATAACTAATTGATGATGAAGTTTAACTAAACTCCCCTTATCAATATGTCATATTGATATAAACTTTTGAAATCATAAAATCATGACTATTTCATCATTACATGCATCATGAATATTGAAAGAACCAATTAATCATATCATTGCATGCATTTTAAAATTATGAGTATTTCATGCATAATCATAATTTCAAAACATCATAGTTCACTATGCATGATCATCATCATAACTTCTCTCCCTTTGTTATTAATAAAAAGGAGAAGTGCAACTAGCAAGTTTTCAAGCTAGTAATTTAGCAATATTTACATCACTTTAGAACATGTAAGCTAACAAGTTGGCAAGTGTTACTTCTCTTTGAAATATGAAGGCTAGCAAGTTTTGCTTCTCAGTAAGCTAGCATTTTTCTCTTGAGAAGTGCAAGAAGCAAGACTTTCTCCCTCTTTGTTATTATCAAACAGAAGGGAAGAATACAATAGTATAATTTTTTTCTTTTTACATGAATGATTCAAACATATCATGAGATATATAAATCATAAATATAAGGCAATTCAAGTCATAAATATCAAGGAGTCAAGTGACATAGGTTAATTTGAATAAATCTCTTATTTAGTAAATACCAAGAAGAATAGGATAATTAATGAAAAATCTTGATTCATAATAAATCTCAATTCATAAATATCAAGTGAAAGAATCAAGATTCGTTTGGATGAATCTCTTCTTTAGTGAAAGGAAAATCTTGATTCATATAAAACTTTCAAGTTGTAATCAAAAGAATAATTTGGATAATTTTTCACTTTAGTAAATGATAAAAAGAAATATAAGAGATCAAATGAGATATCTTGATTCACATAAAAAAATCTTAAGTATCAAATATCAAGAAATTAAGATAAAACTTCTCTATAGTAAAAAGCAACATAGGAGAACTTAATTCATACATAAGAAATCTCAAATGATCAAGTTCATGATTCATAAAAAATTTCAAGTATCAAGTGTAAAATTTGGATAAAACTCATTCAAATTTAAATCATCAAGATCACTTTCAAGAGATTCAAAATGACATAAATAGATTTTTTAATCTCTTATTGAAAACTCGATAGGATAGAGAAATTTCCAAAAGAAAATGCATTCCTTTTTTGTTTCAATTTGTGTGATGCCCTAGTCTTTTAGACAAAAGCATTATATCATCATTTGAAAATGAAAAGTAATATTGAAATCATCCAGATATATATTATTACTTCTTTTATTAATTATTTCAACTAATAAGTTTTGAAAAGTGTATTGGATCTCTTGTAATAAGCTTTGAGCATCTACTATCAAGATATGATTTTTACTCCTGGCTTTCGATTGTAGATATTCATACAAGAAGGGTGGGTTTGTTCTAGGTACCAATTTAGCTTTGAGTCTCTCATGGTCAGATATATCTATCTTAATTTTTGACATAAGGAGGAACCCAAACTAATTTGTGTGGATCATACTTTTTGAATGGACATTTATATACAAAATAAATGTCTACTACAAAAAAATACACTTAATCTTAGGGGTAATATGTAATGTTGGTCCTTTAACAAATGTAGTTGGTTTTTATTAAGTATTACTTATTACAAAGCTGATTCATTCTTTTCTACGAACATGACTCTTATTGGCAGAAATCATGTTTAAAAATTTGCCATCAATTTTAATTTTTTTAATATTTATTTTAGTAACAAATTTTTTTTTCATGATTTTAATTCCTCGCATTCAGTGCAAAAGGTTAACATGCAATTATCATACAAATTTTTTAATTTTTTAAAATTTACTAGAAAAAGAAGCATGATCCTTTTTTAATAATTTATATTTTTTACCAACTAATTTTAATTCATCAAATAAATCATGGCAAACATCAAGCAATTCATTATAAGATAAAGGAGTTTCGGTTGAGTCATTTACCTCGTGGTCGAAAGCTATTAATGCGTAGTTCATCACTTTGTCTTTGTTGGTCTCGTTCTCAATGTACTCGATTTATCCCAAGTTACCTTGAATACTTTTTTTTTGTTGGCAACTTCTTATTTTTAAGTTAATTTTTATTTTTTGATTCTCGTTTTATGAACCTTTTTAATTTACCTTGAATACTTTTTTTTTGTTGGCAACTTCTTATTTTTAAGTTAATTTTTATTTTTTGATTCTCGTTTTATGAACCTTTTTAATTTACTTATGAGGAGTTCAAAGTATTCATCACTTGAGCTTTTGCTCAAGTGGTATTCTTTTGTTCTAAGTGTCAAATTATTCCTGTTCTTTAAAAGGTTATTCTTATATTCATTATATGCTTTGCACGTCATTTCATATGTCATCAATGAACCAATGAGTTCTTCCAATGAAAAATTGTTTAAGTTCTTTGTCTCTTGTATTGCAGTTATTTTCGGATCCCAACTTTTTGGAAAGGATCTTAGAATCTTGTTTACAAGTTCAAGATTAGAAAAATATTTGTCAAGAGTTTTCAAACCATTGGCAAAAATAATGATTTAGAAAAATCTTATTCGATAAACCCCGTATTGGAAAGATGCTTAATTTGAAAACATTTGTAGAATGTAATGAGTAATAAAATCAGTAAGCAATAAAGGTAAATTGCAAAAGAAAAGAGCACACCAGATTTATAGTGGTTCGATCACTATGACCTACATCTACTCTCGATTTCTCCTCCGTTTAGGCCACCGATGTCTACTAATGGTCTTTCTTTAATGGGCAAAGACTAACTACCTTCTTATAACTCTTTTCTCCTTTTGACAGGCTCAGGAGAGAACCTTTACACCCCTTTTTTACAAAGTTCTCCTAACACTTTCCCTTGGAATAGTCTCTAAATTTTAAGATGAGGGACTCTACATTTTACAAGGTTTTACAACTTTAGAATCACATAGTTTTGTTCAGCTTTCTTTTGCTTCCTTAAGTACAAAAGATTAGGATATTTATAGACCCCAAATGACTTCAAAATTTGGAGCTAATATTTAAATCCTTGAGATTTTGGGATATTAACGGTACCACCACCTATGTTGGGCGGTACCACCGCTTGCAGTACTAACATTGGGTAGTATTATCGCCTAGTCTAATGGTACCACTACTTGACACAGTCTTAAAGATTGTGTCTTGGAGACCGAACCTCTAGCTGTTCGATTGCTTGGACCGACGGTGCCACCGTTTAACCCAACTTTTGGATCACTGAATGAGCCTCTTAATGAGCCCAAATTAGTTCTAGTTGGCTCCTAATTGAGTTAGCCTAATTACATTCAAAATTAACTCAATTACAACCTAAACTATTTCGATGTAGACAAATTTTTACAAAGCATAAACTACATGTTTATCCGGTATGTCATTGATTCCTCTAATGTTTCATCCGACCCTTCAGCTCATCATCGTCTCCTTTGGCGTATTGCTCAATCGATATGTTGACCTCCTGCAACATCCAATATTCTTGGCACAATATCCAATCCTTCTGGCCCAATACCCGAACTCATGGCATGAAGCCTTCTACTGACACGTCGACCAATCTTCTAACATTGTTCATTCCGACTCAACAATTGATTCTTCCTGCTTTAATCAATTTACTTCTTCTTGATCGAAGCTAGTCCTATATCACTTAAATGCACATTAGATCATAACTTTATCAATTAATTTTATCATCAAAATCCGAGATTCAACAGTTGCTACCAAGGAAGCTAATAGGAACAGAATCGATGCGAACCCTACAACATGATGGCGGTGGTCATGCATGAGAGTTGCAATTTGTCTTTCTATAGACCAAGGGGAACTACTCGGAAAACACAAAGGTATTAAGACTAGGGGTCGAAAGGGGCAAGAAAACGATGATGAATCCAAAGGGATTTAGCTACCCAAAATTAAGTATCGGTTAGAATTGAGATAGACTCGAATGAGTGTCGTAGTGCCATAAAGGCAGATCTACTGCTCATGAAGAACGAGACACAAATGTAAGATGACAGATAGTAGGACCTTGAGCATGGCAACACCATGGTATTGTAGAGACGAGACTTTCATGAAGTCATCGATCCCTTGTTCTCATAAAGGGAGAGCGCTTGGTTATGAAAGTGGCTGAGGAGGTGGAGAATGTGAATGTGAACTCTAAGTATGGAGACAATGCTAAAGGGCAGAGGTCAGGGAATTTCGTAAGACTAGTGTCAACAAGCTTCTCATCATGATAGCCGAAAGTGGAAGACTTCGAGTCGATGCGAAAGTGCTTGACTAAGATGATGGAGTAGGCGATGTTGACAGTACATGGTGTTGTACCTTTGTAATTTAGAGGAGCAGACGACAAAGATGATGGAGAATACAGTACAATCCCAGAGGCGACCAAAATTACTAGAGACTTACTCCAAGTTATGGTGAAAACATCATGCATTCTAGAAGTTTGATGACATTGAGAAGGTGAATCACAGTAGTTAACTCAACGCAAGGAGTGAAAACACTTCAAGTGTTTCAGAAATGCGAGCAAAGAGCAAGCAAAGGCTAGTAACTAGCTCAATGCATGGAGTACAATCCTCGAGGAGGGGGGCGAAATCAAAGTAACGTTTGTCTTCTCAACTTTTGAGAGAATGGGTGAAATCGAGTACCCCAATTATCTTATATATCAAGCAGAGGGGCTCTACATGGTTCAAAGACCATTCGAAGAAACTTAATGGAAGATAATAGTTGTCAAATCTTCACCGGTGGTGATCAATGTTACTGAGAGTAGATTATCCATTTTATTTCCCAACATAATATCAATTAAAAGCAGAGGTAATGCGAACATACTTAAAAGTGACAACTAAGTAGAAGAAGAATTGATGAGCAAATTTTATAGAGGAATGATCCAAAAACTTTAAAGTTGCGAGGCGATGCTCGTTAAAGCTCCAACAAGTATCCACCTAATTCAAGCGGTATGAGGTATTTGAGAGACTAACAAATACTAAAAATGATATTTTCCTTCATTTGAGAGATTTGCAGGAAGCAATAGTGATTAGCACAACTTAGCTAACCCCATATTAGAGTTAGAGTCATTGATGAGTTGAAGCAGCATGGCAGATTAAAGTTCAATCACTCAACAACAATAGTAAAGTCTAGTTGGGAGCCAAGAGGCGCAATGCAACTGGAGCAAAAGATTGAAGACTCAGCAAAGGCGAGGAGATGCAGCGTCTACAAAGGCTTCGACGAGGACGTTGAGGGAATAAGTGGGGGAGAATGTCATAGACAAAACTGTAAATGGGGTGTTTGATGTAATGCTCATGTATGTCTGTATATGTCAATTTTATTCATGTTTTGCAGAATATTTAAAGGGCTGGCAGCAGGCTTAGCATCCATATTTTCTTTAGTTTTGGTGGCTGTCTTAGGTTTGCAAACAAAGATTATGTCATGTGGGTACTTGTGAAGATTTTTGGTCTATAGTGGATCATTTTGGACCCGTACGATGCTTATAAAATCTGTTTGTAATTTTTATTGGCTATAAAATGTTTACTGAAATGATTACTTGTGGATCCAGAGTAAGACACTTTCTCTAATTTGTTTTCTCATTTATAGATCCTAAGGGACTAGAGGAGATTTGGGGAAGATTGATCGTTGAACAGATAAGCAAGAGTACTACGACTTAAGTAAAATCAACTAAGTGTATAACAGTTTATTGCACCTATTAATCTTGCACGCTTGTCGCACTTGTTGCCCTTGACATCTGCTCACTCACCGTTCGCCCACTGCCCCTCTTTTCGTTGTTAATTTTTACTGTACAAAAGTTGCCACTGTGATTATTGTGTTACATATGTGTCTTTAGTTGTAATTTTTATTACAGATGTAGCAGAAGTGTCATCTCTATAGATAGACAACTTGCATCAGAAATAAAAGAAAGCAAATGTACAAAAGTTTTTATCGTCGTTATCGCTATCATGTCAGAAATTGCCACTGAGTCAAACCGGCAAAGTTCATGAACCAATAAGCATACAAGTTTTTATCGCTCGTTATCGCTTTCATGTCATTATGAGCTCATGTAAACAAATGAACAAATTTGAATGTAATTTTTGTTAGCTTACAGTAACTCTGCTTAAGTTGTTGTGATATCTCGATATGATGAGTCTCATACAAATAAAGTTACAAGGAGAAAGCAAATGTATAAAAGTACTAAATGAGCTCCGCAACAAATGGCACAAAATGATAGATCTATTTCAAAGATGCCCATCAACATCAATTCTATTAATGTTGCCACAGATTTTTATTTTTTTTTGTCATGCTACTTTCATAAGCAGGCAAATGAAATAAGATTTTACATCCAACATAAACACTTTCATTTCATACAGTAAAATGAGAGAAAAAAATAATTTCTCATCATTTCAATAAAAGAAAATGTGTGCGACGGATGAATAGGTGCGGTAAACGAGTGATGATCAAGTAGGTGCTATGGGTGAACGGTTGCGACGAGTGAGAGATGAGCGATTAGGTGCGATGGGCAAGCAATGATTGAGTAGGTGCGGTGGGTGAGTAATGGGCGATAAGTGTGACGGGCAAGCAGAATTAACGAATAACGAGCGAATAGGTTGGAACGAGAAGAGGAAGAGAAAATCGATTAGAAAAATTTATATAAAATTAATAATTTAAAGATAGTAAAATTATGTTTTTATCACTTTCATTGTTATCACATTTTTTTTTTTTCCATCGAAAAAGTTAACAACATAAAAAAATTGATATTAAATATTTCATTTTTATAAATTTAAGAATCTCTGTACTATTTTTTAAAGTATAAGATCGGAATATTAATCATAGTTATTTATAGAAGATAATATATAATTATCCTAAAATTTTTGTATGTTTTACTCCTAAAAAAAATATTTTTTTTTTCATATGTACCTCTATAAGTATTTTACATAAATCATGAGATTAGATTAAAAGAGAAAGCCTCCTCAGATTGCATACATAATGAAATTTAGATGAGCCTTGTTTAAAGCGGCTTGATCATCTCGGCCAACCTGAACTAAGATTTAGATGATATCAAACTAAAGTGAGGATTAAAGATGCGACCAATCATGCTTTCAATAGTTATAGCACATTAGGAAATCAGGAAAAGATGCGACCACATCCACAGAGATATGCTTAAATGGGCTCGCATGAAGTTTGAAGGACATAAATCATGCTTAATAAACCTTTAATTAGTTTCCCTAAAGCCAACACGGAAATAGATTAGGATTAGCATCCTGGCAGCAGAAGGATCCTGGACTTGGGGCCCGCTCCCGCTGGCTCACATGACGGACAGGTGGCGGAAAGCGGACCCCACTTTTCGCACTGGCTTCCAACAACCCGAACGGGGACCACTCGCAACCCCGTTCCAACCCCACCCACCGTGAACACCACCCCTCGCACGTGCCGACCTCGCTGTGAATGCAACGGCGACTGTTTCACGGGCTGGACGCCACCGTGCTTTGTGGCGCCACTGAATTGGGAGTTGCACAGAGAGCCACAGCAATGGGAAACAGAAGAAAAGTTAAAAAAGGAGTAGAAGAGGGGCAATCCATCGGCTTATCCTAAATCCAGTTCTAATCTTCGGCGCTGCTGTCGTCGTCGTCGTCATCGTCTTCGTCATCCTCGTAATCGTCCAGCTCATGCACTTGCCCGCGCCGCAACGCGCCGGGATTTGACATCAGTTGCAGCTCTTGCTTTCCTCCAGTCGCCGGAGCGTACGCAGCTGCGACCGGTGGCGCGGGACTGTGCTGAACCTCCGCCGCCTTGGCGACGTTGACGCCGGAAGCTGTGGTGGTGAACCGCGTCTCGGTGGAGACTGGGCGGACCGCTGTGAGATTGATGATCTGTGGCGCCCGGGGAAACGTCCATATTTGGGACTGGCTCGACGGGGCCACCGCCACGGATGGCGGTGGCAGCACCCACAGCGCTCCCGGCGGTATCATGCTAGCCCCGGCTGCGTCGCCTCCGAGCGTCCACATCGGCATCATCCCTTGCGCCCCTGGCCCGATTGGCGCCAAGCCGGAAGATATCGAGATGGCGCCGCCCACCGGAAGCAACGGGTCCTGGACGGGGTAGTACCCGGCGATGACAGTGCCGCCACCAGTCCGTGACGGCTGGAGTTTCTTCCTTCGTTTCTTGCCCGCTTCCTCGTCGTCCGTTGCTGGCGCGTCGTCGGCGGCCACGATGGTGGATGTGGAGCTCACTGGAGCGGAGGTCGGTGCCTCAGTGGGTATTTTCAGGGTCCCGCCGACGTTGGTGGCAATGGCAGGGACAGTCCCCGTGCCGGTGGCGGCAATGATCGCCGGCTCAGCGTGCTCGAGGAGCCACTTTATGGTCTCGCCGTCGGACTTGTGTCCCAGCTCGCGCGTTAGCTGGAAGATGCGGGCGGCGCATGCCGCCGGCATCCGGATCCTCCGGCCACGGCCTTCCACTTTCGTGTGCCGGTCCTTGGTCCGGCTTGCTGGCCTCCGGACTATCTGGAAAGCCCCAACCCCTAACATCTCGATCGGCTCCGGCTTCGGGACGATGAAGCGGCGTACCGGTATTGCCCCGGGGGACGGAACCGCTACCCCGCTAAGGCTGCGGCCGCCGCCTCCGGTTGCCTTCCTCTGCCAAACCTCTTCGTCGCGCTTCTGTGTTTCCATATCTCCCCACCTTACCCTCTTCGAAAAAGCTCACGTCCTTCGCCTTTTCCCTCCCTTCTCCCAAAAATAACAGATCGCACGCACACTTGCACACGAATCAAAACCTAGATACCCACTCCCCTCTCTTTTTATCCTCCATCCTAGGCTACGGTAAATGGACACCTATTCCAGATCGGGACCCAGCTCCGCGCTGTAACGAGCGTCGGATTCCAGGATGGTCCACTTGGTCGAGATTTAAGGGTAGACAAGAAGGTTGATTTGGGGAATTCGGTGAACCGGTAATTGTTTAATCTTGGAAAGGCCAAAGCGTGCGTGTCGCGTGCGGATGAGGATTCCCAGACTGCTCGTCTTCTACCCGTTTGATCTGAACCATATTTTTCCTACCATTAATATCGTACCCGTGGGACCTACCTGTCTTGCGACTGGAGTTAACGGTGACTCCACAGGCAACGCCTGCGAGATCGACGAGTCATGGTTCCAATCCGTAGCACAGGTAGGTAAACCCCCTCAACGCTCTTCTCATACGAAACCTCGCCAAAACTTCTCGTCCTAGAAACACACACGGACCTCTGCTCTGTCGAACCACACCGATAGGTTGCAACAGCGGCGGGACCCTGGTCCCTTAAATCGTTGTCCTCTCGTTTATCACGTCACTTTACTGAGGGTGTGGGCTCGGTACTGTGCCAGCCGGGTCCCCTTTGCCCTCGCAGAGAAAACGAAGGTGGGCGGTGGGGAGAGGGCGGAGAGGTCGGCATGGGCGACTGGATCCCACAGACAAAACGCGAGGCCCACAACCAAGGTGGGGTCATCCGGAGGGTGCGAGACGACAAGCTACGGACGGAGACTGGGAGGGGCAGTGGTCCCCACGCCACGTACCAGGGGTGGTGGGTGGGGCACGTGGCACGGGCCCTACCTGACTGTTGAACGCGTTTCGACCCTTGGTTGGGTGGTTGTTCTTGTCCAGAGGTACCGTGGGCCCACCTTGGGAATAACTGGCTGCGCGGTTTTGAACTGCTTACGACGTGGTTTACCCATAACAAACCATTTCGCTTGCGGTCGGTGGCCCGCATCGGCTTGTCAACTGCCCCACCTACTCTTGGTAAAAACTCAATGGTCCTTCCGATCCCCCCATCGGACGGTGAGGAATGGTGAGTGAGGCCAGCTGGAGACAACCGGGTGACGGACACCAAATAAATCGGGTTTCGCGAATCTCCAAGTTATTATTCTCTTATATCGAGACATCTTTCATGATGAGCTACCCTCGACGGAACCCACCACGCAACCGACCATTGCGCATGTAGTCCTTGGCCCATGTGGGTCCCGATTATGGAGCCATGGCAAGGGAGGAGTAACGGAAGGGCAATAGCTGCCTTGCAACCACTTTGTATATGTAAACGGGTACTTACATATATACCCATTCAATACGCTTATTTTTCCTTATGCCTTGTGACTGACGAGAGTGTATGATAACATCTCAGCGAGGCATTCATGCAAATACGTGTGCGGCGTCCCTGTATCCATCTCACGCGACCTATCTAGGCTTGGAGGGGGCGAGCTTGATGACGAGTCCCGGGAAGACGTCGTCGGGGTCGTGGATGTGCGGGTTGCGCTCCACGATGAAGTGATCTCCGCACTCGTCGCTGATGATGTGCAGCGTCTCTCCCTCCCCTACCACGTAAGTCTCGTCGCACGCCCGCTCGCGGAGCCTCCCGGCCCGCGCTGGCAGCTGATCCCTCGGCAACGAGCACAACAGGACCAGGGCAACGATGACAAGCGCCAGGAACCACGAGGCGGCATCGGCGACGTTGGCCAGAGATCTCGTTTTGAGTGAAGTCATTCGAGTTTAGATGATGGAGAGACGGAGGAGGAGTTGTGGTCGAAGGCAGTCGCCAGGTATGAACTGGAGCAGAGAATTCGGGCGGTGGGAGTTGAACTGATGCAACCACGAGAGATGGGATTCAGATGGACGGAGACGCATTTGGACTCGGATCATTGCACACATTATTCTGGGGAAGATGTCAGCCGACAAGCCCAACATTTCCGGACACAACTCCATGTCGAACATTCCAAGATGGTAACGCACCACCGCGGCTGACGATCACATCAACGCCATGTATTCGACAATTATCCATGACATTTTTTTAAAGTATATTTTTCTTAAGTTCACTCACGTGTTAATTTGTCATCTGTCAATCCATGCGTTAGTAATATAAATCAACGTATCGTATCTGATTTCTAAGCTTAAGCTGTTAGATGGAATGACATTACTGTAAAATACTAAATTTTGATAATTTAAGAATGATGTTTTTATAGTGATTTTATTACACTATTGATCCTTATATTATAGTGCTGTTAATCATCATCTTGTACGAATCTATCACCATCGAAAACATAATTAAAATATTAAAACTATATTTTTGTTTCTCATTTTTGTACATTTCTATACCATATTATCACGTATTGTACATTCCATTCGTAAAATCGATAACATAAGTACAAATAAACTCAAATGTTTTACTTTTATAACTATAAAATTTTTAATATAATTTTTTTAAATCTAAAAACTGAGATATAAAAAAAATCTAACTATAAAAAATAATATATAATTAACCCAGTCATAATCACATGTTAAAATGATTCCAGCTAACTCAAAAACATACAACCAGAAGAGTATAATTGTATATGGAAAAATTCATAGTATCGTCACCAATCAATCACCTCATCCAACTCAAATAACCATCAACTAGGAACGTCAAAGTATCACGAAAAATAGTACACTTCATTGCTATGAAATAGAAAAAGAACAGATAAGGTGTGATAGAAAAGTAAGAAGGGGAATATGCTATACCACCAAATGTTTAAAAAGTAAAAGAAACCCTTGAGGATTGATCGGTGACGATACTATTGGTACAAAGATTGAGAAAACAGGAAGGTGCAGCTTCGCTTTATTACCCAAAATAAATTGCTTTCTTGAGGATTGATCCATCTACATGAATTAGCAAAAAATAATTACATCCATCCTACCACCTGACATCAATTAGATAACAAAATTGGTGCATGTACAATTAGCTATCATCACTTGCACTATAATTAGAAATGGATAATACAAGAATGGATGGATACAAGCAAGAATACTGGTTCATGATCTTCAAATGCATCGTATGAACTTCTCAAGCAGCTTAAAAACCTTCTGGTTTTCCGCACGATAATTAGAAATGGATAATATAAGAATGGATGGATACAAGCAAGAACATTGGTTTGTGATCTTTCAAATGCACCGATAAACTCCTCAAGCTGCTTAAAAAGCTTCTGGTTTTCTGCATGAGCTCCAACCAATAGTAAAAGAAAAAAAAACTATGAAGATCATGTGTCGTGTAAGGGGCAAAAGCTTCTAAGAGAACAACTGATGGAACAGCTTGCCAATGTTAGCTATCCACCAAAAGAGCTTGCTGCTCACTGTTCGAACAGGACCTTCTGAGTATGTACAGCCTAATTCTCATTTAACAAAACTAATCAAAGGAGACAGTTCACTATCATCCTCTTCGAGTTATCGGCTATGAAAGATTTTCTTGTGGACAATAGAGCCAAACTCGGGTGATATAAGTTTGGCTGCTCCGACCACACACTTGCGGTATGAGAAATCTTCTAGTGAACCATCCGACCTCAACAGAACAAAACATCGGGAGCCAGGATGCAATGGGCTACACCCAACCTGCAAGAGGTTAAGATATTATCTCAGAACTAGCAAGGAAAGAAGAGAAATGGATAGCACAGACAAGCCAAAGGAACTGGAATGATGATTAATTATAAAACAATAGCAAGATACAGTAGAAGACATTGAACTGAAATTAGATTAGTCGACCTCCCATAAAGCTCTTCAATCAATATGCAATTAATCACCCATAAAGCTCTTCATTCAATTTTTTTTAACACAAAACACATATTATCAAACTCCTTTTATGAAGTTCAATGCACCAAATCCTTTAATTTTACTAACAAATCATTAATAGAAAGATTTCCAGTCACTTCATAAACTATCAAAAGATTATCTAGTAAAATAATAATATCAACTACCATTAGTTTTAATTTTTCATTGAGTAGACACATGGCATTTAATCCCAAAAGCCCACCAAAAGGAACTGTTCATCCTAAAGATGGAAAAATGTATAGCTTACATAAAGGGATCCATCCTATAATCTCCCATAAGAACCTCATGTCTAGGACATCAAATGTAGGCCAGGTCAGCTGAAATTTACTAAATAAATTCATTCATTCAGCATATATATTTTTGAAAGTAAAAAAACTATAAAAGAAAATTCTAAATTTAGTCCAAGCAATTGTTTTAAAACCAATATGGTAATTACACCAAAAAACACAATGAACACAATGAATTTGTCATTGTCATTAATTCTGAAAGTAATCCTTTATAAATTATAGCCACTAGAAAGTAACCTTTAGATGTCAGTCAAACAAATAACGGATAATGCAATTAAGCTCTAAAAAATAAATACCTTGATTTTTTGGATTCCACTTCCTATTTTTGCAGCTCTTTTGGGATGATAGTTCAAAGCCTCGATTAAAGATGAATTATCTTTCTCATCAAGAAATCCATCAATTGGGTACCTTCAAAGATGAATACCTTTTATGATAAAGAAACCTTAATACGAGGAGGAAGAAAATACTGTTACAAGGGAACAATTAATACGAGGGGAAAATAATGAACTAGCCCATTCTATTTAGAAAACTTTCAGCAGGGAATGTTATGTTTCTATTTTCATCTTCTAACTAGAAGTTAAAATGATGAGCAATGATTTGAAGTCGCATCATTAAAGTGACCATCGGTGTATTATTACAAATCATTAAAGTTAATTATCATTCCCCTGTGCACTGAACATAACCTAATCATTAAAGTTAATTATTACAAATGGCTATTATGAAGGCCCCTAATAGAAACTAACAGAAGATGGTAGCCATAACTGGCCAAGTGACCATCCGTGTAACAATAATCACGAGTTGGTGCTCATGGTGAACTATAGATCGAAAAACATTATATTAGTGTATATGATTGGAGTCATTAACACACTTTACAATGGACAACGAAGGGGATATAATGCCAGTTACTTTTTACATACCATCCAAAATACATCAAAATATTTGTTATAACGGTTATAACAGTTCATATTTGGAAACTAGACATGGATGGAGGCTTAATCCTCCAAAAGAAATCTTTTCATCCTACATAATTATCAGAAGTGGTGACTTTAACAATCCACAGAAGTTCTATTTTCACGTCAGCAGTCAATCTTCTTCTATGCAAGGTAAAACACACAGCTGAAAGCACTTCAAACTGTATTACTACATATCAGAAAATAATAGTTTTTTACCCACTACACATCTTAGCAAAGCTATATACAAGAGTGGTCACAATCACCAGAGGCATGGTTACGAAATTAGGTATTTTCTTTATGCAATAAAAATTATAAACCATTGAGATTTCTGATATCTTATTCACCCTCGGTTAGCGTATTCTCCTTAAATAGAACCCCAATATTTGTCATCATCATTTTGCCATCGATGGATGATATTAACAGATAATCAAAACAAAATTAGTTTAACATAAGAAACAGTCCCTTTCAAAGGCATCAATCTCATAATGAGACATGTTGACGCAGAAAAACCACATTCCCAAGTAAAAGTTTCATAGGCTCATCTCAAACATATCTCTTACTATAGGCCTTTATTCATTTTAATAATCCAGATAATTCCCCATTGACCCATAATGAAATCACAATAATCTCAATTAACCCTCACAATGTAAGATCTAACTTCTACAGTTTTAATTATCTATCCCAACCAACCTTCTACAAGTAGCACCCAAGCATATCTTGGGGACAAGTGGTTAAAAAAAAATGTCGAATATATCTAATAGTTGTTCACACTTTTATTCTTTTTCTTTTCAGTTGTAGTACTTGTAAGCATATTTTCATATATGATTATTCAACTCGGGCCATATCAAGATATGTTCATATCCATATTTGAAAAGCAAAGTAGAGCAATATTTATGAATATTGAATACATGATGGAACCTTGTTTGTCCAACCAAGTCTGGCCCAACTCAGACAAGAAAACTAAATATGGACAGATGATTGTACTCCCTTTTGTTCATAATTGAGACTCATTAAACAGAAAATACACGCAATTAATGGATGTGTGACACAGGCATATATATGCTTGACACATGTTATAGTGCCTCTACATAAGAAGAATGAGAACACTGGAATGATAAAACATCAGCATTCATCCAGATGCATTAATTGAACGCTATTAAGGAATGCACATATCTTAAATGCAGTTCATGTGATCATATGTCAGGCGTCAAGGATATCTTTTCTTAATATGCAGTCAAGCTGGATGCAAGATGCTCAAGTAAACACCTAATAGCCAATGGGCAACTGATGGCACTAGAAGGTGCCGACGTAAGAAGGGTTTAGAAAAATCAATATTAGCAATGCACTAAGTGATTGCATTGTCACTGATTCAATTTCAATGAGAAAAATGTAAGGAAGATGAAAAAAATGACATTTATTTATGAAGAACAATGAACACTCTGCAGTAATCATGAACAGGCTCAATGAAGACAGGTTAAACAACAGTTCTTAGTAAAGACAAATGGGAAACTAACATAGCTAACTGAGAGGCAGGCATAGAATAAGCTGTTCTTAAGGGGAACAAGGACCATAAGTGTAAGGAATACAACAGGAAAACTAACAAAATTTTAACACACTTTTATTTCTTTCAAATGTATACTTGTATAAAATCATGAACTCTTAGCAATTATCTATCAAATTCAGAAAGACATAACTCATTAAAATCATGTAAGATTCTCTATTGTTACAATGTAAAACAAAGGAAAAAACCATCATGGCAGGTGAACCAATTTGATATAAAAAGAACTCTGCAGTTCAGTTTTATTCATCCCACAAAATTGACTGATATAAAATAACAGGAACTTTGCAACAAAAAAGCCAACTTACTTGTATAGAATTGTTCGTAATGAAGAGCACATATCTACGACATCAGTCCATGAGCTAACACTTTCTGAAGAGAATTTTGATCTTAATCCAAAAGTTAAGTGGCTTTTAGCAAGAAAATCATTGGCTGAAATTTGTTGTTGCTTGTTGTAACCTATACAGTTGTTGGTACGAAATTTAGAAACGATTCTTTCCTTTAGGTGATCTTCATCAGAAGTCTGTGGGTCAATTGTCTCTTTAGCACCATCAAAATTGGTGGAATACTTTGGTTGCTGCTTCCACTTGGCAGGGACAGTTTGATTAGCAGCCATGCAAACTTCACCATCACCCTGCTGTAACTCAGCTTTAATGCTGTGCAAATTTTTATATATACCCTCACCTCTAGTTAGGTTATGAACCTGAAAATTTTATAAAGATTGATCAATAAAAACTGATGCCTAGAAAACTCGAAGCAAAAACAAGAAGAATCAACCAATCAATTCAAAAATGGCTTTCTATATATTTCAAGCCAATTAAAAAACCATGCAGATGTAAACCATTTTGAGATAAACATGGTTACACTGGAGGCCCTAAACACCCAATTAAGGCATTTAATTTGACTTTAGACAAAAGGCAAAGTAACAACTGCATAGATCATACTTATAGATCTAACCATGAAAAATTGCAGCTTGAGTACATTTCTGTTGTTTTAACGTTTATCATCATCCTACAATTGGTATCTTAATGCATACAAAGATCTCTTTGAATAGGAAACTACCCATAGAGTGCAAATTTTATGTTCATAGATTTCTCCCACCAATATGGATGATTAAAAAAACCAGGACTATCTGATGGGATATGATTAACTAAATAATTATATCAAAAACAGTTTGATTTTCCACATCATGTGTGATTCGCATGCAACGACTTGAGTTTTGGGCCATGAATTGCTTTACCTAGCAACAAAACTTTCTACTCACTAATTAAAGATACTTGAGAAGTCTAGAACAATATAATTGAAATGAAAACTTCATGAAACAAAAGGTAGAAGATTCAAAGTATATGGACCAGATATATTAACAAATATGAAATCATTTGAATATGAGTGTCTGTGGTAGTGGTCAATAATCTTCTGACTTCAATAACAGTTTTATCATAGATTGGAGTAAAACATTGTTACGAATTTGATTTTAGAACTGTCATGCACCAATATAGGAAGATGACTGAAACACATTTTTGATAGTTGGCGGTGGTACCTCTTTGTAGGTCCACCATGCAATTGTAGAGTTCAGTCAAGTGAGCATTCTCATGATGACCTAATAATCCACTAGGTACATAAACGATACTCTCTATCAGTGACTCAATATTTTCACTTCATTACATCTTGTTTGATAGACATTACAGACAATAATTTTGGTGAGGCACATGTCAGAAATTTAGTGCTTCACCAAATTTTATGAACCGACAAGCTTACATAATCACTCATTGCAAAAGTCATATAGTACTCCTAAGTCCTATGGGATCTTCTCACCAGTAAACAAAGTTGTTGACGAAAATGAAATATCCACAATAAAATGCAATTAATCAACATAAAATGTGTAAAAACGATTTGTTTCCAACAATGAGTCACTCACCAAAATATCATTGTTATTTGCATTTCACTAAAGATCCAATAACTCAGATATAAATATAGCTATTATGTGATTTACCAATAAATGGCACATTCACAAGGTGACATTTCCACACGTTTACTTTCACATCTTTTAATAATTATCTTGCATCAAGAACTCCTTAAAGAGGGGGGTTAGATCCAATAAGGTCATGGGAGACATCATTGGATATGACAGCGAACAGAACTTCAGTAGATAAATGACACCATGAAGCCATGGCCACTAATTGTGGACCACAAAAGAGAAATGGGCGACAAGACTGAAAGAACGCAAAGGTTGTGAAACATTAAAGAAAATGATATCTGAAAAACCAAAATATACAAAACAAATATGATAAAATTCCATTTTCTGTTAAATAAAACTAGAGAAGGAAAAAAATAACAGCATCAGGCCAGAGCACACCTTTACGTTAGGACCACAATATGGATATGGTTTACTTTTCAAAAACCATGCTACCAGAAAGAGTTATCAAAGATATGAGATAGGCTATATGCCAAAATTATCGGTAGCAATTAATAAGAGTCGCACCTTTCCTGAGTAAACAATTTCAAAAGGTCCACCAGTTCCACTTGGAGCCTCCTTACCCCAAGCCACTGCATCAAGTGTACCAGATAGATGATCCATTGAGCCTTGCTTAGCAGCATTTACAAAGCAATTTACAGGATTCTGCCAATGCTCCAACAAGAGACAAACAATACTGGGATAATATAGGACGAGAAATAAATGAGTAAAAAGCCACATGAAAAAAAAAAGCACTCACAGATAGGCATGCTTGAGCGAATGGAGATGAGATTGACATATCGTTTCTTTGCTGTCTTAGACCTTTTGTGCTTAATCCATGAAACTCCCCAGTCACTGAAAGGCAATCTGCAGCCATAAATAAGTGTCTTTTATGTATGTCCCTCCCTATATCAGCTGTTACTGACTTCAAGGACTGCAAGTTGAATAGAATACATGATAGCCTATTAAAAGTGATCACTCAGGTTAACAAATTATTCAGAAAGAAAAACAAGAGACTCACTTTTACAAAGTACTTCCATGCAGCATCTATTCCATATGTGCCAGAAATATTATAAACATTGTCAGGATGACTGCGTTGCCAGTCAATCAGGTCCATTATTGGTATACAGGCATCTTGAAGGTTACTCCAAAAACTTCCAGGTAAACATTTTTTAGACATTGTAACTCTTAGAAAAAGTTCAGAACCAGAACCTGGAAGGCTTTCACACAGTATTTCCACCTTCTCAGAAGCCCAAAAACCTGTGACACAAGATATGTATTAATTTGGCATGTCCCGTAAGTAGGAAAAAATAGGAAAACTTTGAGTAAATCAAAGATGGCATCACTTAAGCAGGACGAACATGATTATTTACAAACATCACAAAAGCATGATCTATTAATTTCTCGATATAAATTATCTTTTTTCAATTGCTATTACCATGCAGAAATAGAATTATGAATTGAACTCAAAAACATTAACAGAAACATATAGTTTCGTTGCTTCAAATAAGGGCGACATGTCAACAACACCATGAATAGCATGTAATTCTTAACTTCATAATGTTGGCTATGTGGATCACACCTTCCAACATCTCATTTAGATAATAAGGCAGGATTCCCTCCATAGCTAATTTTTTGCGCACTGGAAGAGAAAACTTGGGTTTGAAACATCATTTCTATGTTCATGCATATAGGGACTAGACTTCAAATGACAAAGTGAAGGTGTGACCTCAGAAGAAACAATATGATGATAATTGTTCGTTACCTAGCTCTCTTCTCAAACATAGAAGGCCTGCCATCTGCTCAGATATAACAAGTGATAAGGTTAGTGTCTGCACACTTTTGACAAATAAACTATTTCTGTGCACAGTATCTTGTTATATTTTATATTTGGATATTGATCCAAATCTGGCACTTGAATCCATGATTAATGAAAATAGGAAGCGGCAAGATTAAAAATTAGTAACCTAGATGACATAAAAAAATTACTTTTATATCTGGGTTAGGAAACAAGAAAAAGGGGAGAGAGGAGGATGAGAAGGAGAAGAAAAATACAAAAGAAAAGCATATGTGGAGAAGCAAAATAGAGGAAAGGAAGACAAGGAGTGGCGGCACGAGGTGGCGGCAGCAGAGGAAGGAGGAGAGAAGTATGGACTGGCGAACAACAACAAACAGTGCAAGGGGAATTGCCTGAGAGACAGAAGATAGAAGTGTTTTTTATTGGAGTTCAAATTTTAGAAAAAAGAGCCAAGTAATAAGCCCAGTCCAAATACTTACCGGACAATAACCCTTGTACCGCATGTACACCACCTGAAATTAGACAGTCCCTGGTCTGGTAAGCCCAACTGGTATATAATGCCTGCACCAGTGGCACCACCCCATATCGGTCCTTGGTTGGACCAGTATGGTAATGATAACATAACTGACATAAAGATGGGAACCAACACAGGGTGCGACCAAAGTAAATAAATATAAATGAGGAAACCAAAAAAATTCATACATCATTAGTTATCTCAACGCCCCAGTATAGCTCAAAGCCAATAAAACTGCAACCTCCTCTTCCTCTTCGTCTTCTTAACATATTCAAAGATCCAAGATCAAAGAATTAAGAAATGGACAAGCTTTTGACTAGTTTAGATCGAAAAGGATATTCTTATAAGTTATAACTTATAAGGATGTTTGCCATGTACCGCACGAAACTAGGCAGACCTTATGTTCTGGTTTCTGATTGGACTGATACATACCACCTGGTTGGGTAGCAAACTTCAGAAAAGCATGCACAGGTCAACTTGCAACAGCGGAAGCATTACATATATGGGTTGGCACAGACTTGTTACTGATAACAACTGAATCTGTTGTTACTAATGAAAATTTTCTCCTTAAATATATCTACTCCATTCTGAAGTACTTGAACAGTTAAAGAGCCTAGATGGTAAATGAGAAAGCAGTTACAATTTCAGTAAAGACAGATAAATAATTGAAATTATAACAGCAAATGAACAAAGTGCTAAGCTACAGCAGCTTAATGGACAAAATCATGACCTTTAATAGGTGTTTCAAGTAGAAGTGGTATCACCATATCTCTTATTGTATCCAACTGTATTAGTGATTCTGAAGTTTCAGCTGCAACTGACATACAGAAAGAGTCATCATGTTCCTTCCACTTATAAGCTGATGAACAATTCCTGTCATGTAGGCATTTTTCAAAAAATACAAGGAAAACATAACAGGTCAGTGCTTGTAAGGTAACTAGAGGGCATAATGTCAGAATGATCAGCCTGCATAAAAAGAAGGCAATACCTAGCACAACGTGTGAGATAACATTTAAGAATGATCATAATAGTCAATTCAAGTACTCTGCAATTAATGGAAATAAAAAAAGAATCTATAGAGGACATTGAACAATAAGCAAATTCTGTAATCTCAGCTTGAGTACAAGGTAAGAGTAATGAAATATTCGTATGTATCGAAAAATATATTCTACAACATATATATTTAACTTATGTCAATGAGATGAGAATGTTATGGTAAAAGTAGAATTAGGTGTGGCTTCAATAAGAAATAAAATGGAGAATTGTTTAAGATTTAAATTAATTAAGGATATTACTTTTTATAGAAAATGGCAATAAGATTCATATAGTCGATCCCAAATACCGAAAAATAGATTCCACAAACTTAATGATATCATATTATGTGCATAGTTCATGTTTGTACAAGAGAACAAATTATACTTGTATTGTCAAACAACAAATTGATATCGACAAATTCAAACACCATATTTACACATGCCTTATAACTTTCATTGACTTAATATACAAATTAAACTGCAATATTAGTATTGCAAAAAAAAGTTCAAGATTATGATGTACACATTGCCAGGCTACATCAGATCAATTGAGTTTCATGTCTTAGTGCATCAGACTCCTAGAAATGAGGTAGTTTGGGAATAACAGTCTGAAAAAAAGTATACTAGTGAATGAAAGTCATGATGCCAAGTCACAGATGAACAACCATACCATGTTCACCAGAGCTTTCCCTCCAGTCAATTTTAGTTAAATGAATTCCAAATACTAAGTTATCTACCAAAATGCTTAAAGTTCACTTGTGATTTGGAATGATTTAGGTGCAAGAAAATCATGGTTTCACCAGGCTCTGATAAATAATGCATGTCATTAGAAGCAAGAATAGAAAAGAAAATATTTTCCTTCCTGAACAGTTAGATTAAATGGTTTCACCCAAGATAATATAGACGCATTTAAGAGAAACCGATAGATCTTATAATTAGATCATGTGAATCAATAAGTATTGATAGTGCACTGAGCTAGAGATACAAGATACTTTTCTAGAAACATCAAAGATTCAAATGATCTTAGATTAACTAAGGATATTACCTTATATAGAGGTAACAATTAAAAAATCCATGTCGCTTGACCTCAAATAGTTTAGAGCATCATGGCTTTGTGATTAGTGTACTATTAAAATGTTTTGTGATATATAACAGTACGTTATTCAAGCATTACTTGCATCTCAACATGTCTTCACTTAAATTGCCCAATTCAGTTATGAAAAAAACATGAAACAAGTAAGCTCAATTTACAAGCATATGGGATCAAAAATATGTGTAAATGTCAGCAAGGAAGAGGTCAGTACAAGCAGCAGATTACACAAATGAATCTTGAAATTTATTTACAAGAAAATGGAGGACAGTGCTGCAAAGAAAGCAGTGACTGACTTGCTTACAAAACATAATCTAGGAAGCATTGGATTCATCCTTTCCCTCATACAATTGTAATGTTTTATGAGTTCATTTTTGACAAGTTGCACATTTAATCTTCTCCTCAACATCTTATCCTGTAAACACAAAAATACAAAATAATTATATCTCTTGTAAACCAAAACTATCTAGATCAAGTACACATCCACAAAAGTTCCAAAAAGTCCAATACCTTGCTCACATGAAAATGCATGATCCATGGACTAAAATTTGTCCCTTGAACATCATGGCCATCATAACTAACATTGCAACATCAGAAAAACATATGTTATTCATGAAAAGTAATAGAAGAAAACCAAATCATTTGATGAAAAAGTTGGTGAAAACCAAACACAGACAGAATCATGACAGTGATGATCAAATTGAAAAAGCAAACTCTCTCCAGATGATTCTTCACTTCCAAGGCTCCATACTCGCAACCGTATCTCCAACCATGCAGTCGCTTTGAAAGAAAAAGTAAGGCAGTGTGATTTGTAGATGCATTAGACTTACAACAGTCCAACACCATCTGTGTCAAGGAAAACAAACTCATTCACAACACAAACAAAGAGGCAACCAGAAATAGAAAATGACAAGAACTCAAAAGTTAAACATAAGTATGAGAAGTAGAAAGTATTGTTTTGCAAGACGTGAATGCACAATAATTCAGGTCAAGGCTTTAGATAGTGTTACCAATACATGTACCAAAATATTATCTGATTGGCGTGTGCCAATCAGCAAACTACATATGAATTAATCCACTAAGAAAACTAAAAAATTCTTGATGTGTCAATAAGATCAGTACATCAGTCCACCAGTTCAATAGGTATACAAGAGCACTTGAAACCAAACTTTAGCTACTAAAGCTAAAAAATGTGGACACAAATCACAATTAGTACATCTTCCTGTGACCTAAAGAAATTTAAAATTTTCAAAATTATAATGCTAATGGCATGCTTATCTGAACATTGGGCAACTCTTTAGAGAAAATGACCCATCCCATAGACATCTTTGAGATATTTAAAATACAATGTCCTCATCCTTCCCTGACAAAACATTTAACTATCATATCCTTGAACAAGATAAAGATCATTATATTGTAGTTTTAAGGCATTTCCAACATTTTTTGTTCCAAAAAGCACCTAAGTAGTGTTTGCATATTGAATTATCAATCATTTATCTCCACGGAAGTCACATCAGATATATTCCCCCCAAAGAAGTATGCGCTTATTGGTCAAAAGCATACATTGTATTCATTGGAGACTGAAGGATAACATGGTTAGAAATTACCACACTCTACTAGTGGTACAGACCTAACTGGCATGAAATAACTTTACAACATTTTTCTTATGGGTGTATCACACAACTAGTACCTCACCAAGTAAACACTAGGAATACAACTATAACAAACAAAATACGGCAAAAGGTAACTAAAAACCTACACAGGTATGCACTGCCATGCAAAGCATGAAATAAAATATAACAAAAGAGCATTAAAAAACTACTATGATAAAAAATAAGGACATCTAGACAACTCAGTGATAAGCAAATATGCTGTTATTAGCTGGAAATGTCAGAAATATATCAATGTGGAAAGCATATCATTTAGCTAAAACATTACTCAGAAAAGGAAAAAAATCAGCATCAATTTGTTCAAGTAACTAGACGTAATAAATCAGTTGAAAATATAACCTTTAATTTCATAAGCGGAGAATATTCCAAACTATTCATTGGAAACTCGAGAGATCCATATGCTGCTTCTGAAATCGAACAAGCAGCCCAAGAACCAACAGGTTCACCACCTAATCCAGTATATTCAGCATCCTTTCCATCATATGCAACACATGATTCCCCACCTTCAGTTGAATCCTCCAATATGCTATAAGAAAACTCCACAATTTGTTGACCATAAGCACTTCTAACCGTTCCATCATAAGCAAGATATAGATCACGCATGTAAAACATAAGCTTTCTTGTCAAAGTTCCAGGAAGTTCAGCATTTTCAGTGAAGAGATTAGCACGGCCACATATTGCATGGACAAAACATTCCAATGGATTTAAACCATCAAGAAAAGAAGCACCAATAACAGCATAGGAGCTTTGCCCACACGAACTTTTTGCGGCATCAGATATTCCACCATCCAATGCCTTCAGATTGTTCCACATACAGCAATTAAGTTTGCTAGGCACCGTAAAAGGCAGTGGATGTGCAAACAGTTGAAGACCCAGACATGCACCCTGTTGAATTAGTTTTACCAAGCTACCTTTGCTACCCGCATCAATCATTTCCAACATTGAATTATCCTTGTTAATAAACTGATATATTTGACTTAAAAGATCATGGTAAACATTCTTAAAAGCAGCAATAGAAACCTGGCTTACACATGTTCTTTCTGAAGCAATCTTGTATTGACTAATACAATCTAATGTATCTTCATCTTTATTCTGATTCCTCAAGATCTCCATCTCAGGTTCCAACATCAGCTGCATAACCTGGCAGGCATCCTCAGCTTCTTCCAATCCAAAATATATTTCATCCATCATTTTCCGTCGGGAATATGAATCTGATGAGAGGTAAACATCACCTAAGGAAACACTTAAACCTCTCAATGTTAAATATTCACAAAGAAGTTCCTGAGAACAACAGAGATAATCAAGAGCCTTCCTGCCATAATGTTTGAACATGGTAGTAAACAAACCAGTAGTAGTATTCTGTAGCCAAAAAGATCCTCCAAGAGAGGCCATAACTTCACCCTTACTTATCATATTTCTTGAATTTACACCAAAATCCATGGTTGGAGGAAGAAGCATGCTAAATAGTTGTTCTCCAGTCCATAAAGGAATCTGAAAATTAGGAGTCTTAACAACTGCAGGTGGCGGCATTGGAAAAGGACACAGCATAGCTAACTGTTGCATATCAACTTTGTTCAAAAATTCCCGATTTGCTGTTAGCAAATATGCAGCAGTTAAGCTATCATGTGTCAGTGAAACTAAGCTTCTACCATCCTGTGCATTAAATAACTGGTGGTCTAAACTAAGCAGCTCTTGAAGCTCTACTCTACAGCCAATGGATTGTGGCACATACCCATGTAAACAGTCTCCATCAAAATCACCTAATAGTGGAGCACAGCATAATGGGTTAATTGAAATGACTGACTGAATAGGAAGGATCATCACAGACAAAGCAATAAGAGAATGTTGATGCACAGATGGAGGCCTGTTAACTAATATAATGTCCCCATTCTCCAAAGGTCTAGACACTATATCACCAACTTGAAGTTGATTGGTTTTATGAAGTGAAGTTAATTGCCCTTTGCTTCTAGTATTAAGTCCTTCCTTTCTGAGCAGATGAAGATTGCAACTCATGTTCAACTTTTCTAAATTGTATGAATTAACTTGTTCAGCAACAATCAAACTTTCAGATATATCAAACGGAATACCAATTTCCTGCAACTTGATCTTTGGATCACCAACCATAGTCATGCGGAATACATTATCTGTTCTTTTGCTTAAAACCACATCTTTCAGCCATCTTATTCCAGAAGTAGAATCTCCCCTTGAAGAACTAGAAGCATGTAGCTATAACGACAAAAGAAAAAAAAGTATGAGCACATAAAATAAGATACCTACATAAATTGATGCAAATTTATAGCATATGTGAATCCTACATGCAAACATCCATTCGTATAACGTACATTTGACTGATGATCGAACAAAATAACTGCAGTTCCTGAGTATAATTTACTAAAATTAATTGCAGCTAACAACGTACTTTCCGAAAAGTGCATTAGTAAATAGAAAAATTGCAAAAAACAAGCTTCACATGTAACATGAAAATGATTGGTGACAGATGTAAATATATTTCAGATTAAGATCTCTTCATATGATGCCAGTAGGTTACCAGCACTAGGCACATAAATATAATCATATAGAGTGAAGCATGGTAAACATGCTATCATGACCCAATTCTAACATTCTACCATGCCATAGCATGGTGATCCAAAACCATTATAGAATCACATCCATGTCGTGTACCACATGCATGAGAGAAAAAAATTGTATATCTTGCCTTAGAAGCATTAAAGCAGTCAAGAACCCGGCTCATGGTATAAGAGGTTGCAAGAGGACCAAACTGCTGATGATGCCTGAACTCACCAATTTTCTTACTTACATCTGCTAACCTTTTATAAGCCCTCGTGCGTTCATCCTGCATAAGGACAAGACATAGTATGTCAGCATAAAGGAAACAAAGTGAGATAGCAACTCGACAAACAAGGTGGCAATCTTATAGAACCTACATACATATACAACATGCACATAGAGAAGCAACTTACAAAAGATAATTTTGGACCATCAGCAAAAACATGTGATGTCTCCACCACTCGTTGACAATTAGGAGTAATTGGAAGATAAGAAAGAAACAGTAGCTCACGCCTTGAAACAAACTGCTGAATAAATTCCGGATCAAGCTCACTTAACAAGCAAAATACCTGAAAACAAAAAATATTTATATTCAACCAGTAGTAGATAAAATAATATAGAAAGATAGCCTAAAAATATCCCAAATTGAAGATGAACGGGCAAGTTTTCAGATATATAAAATTGAAAGAAGAGTGTGCTCTCAAAATACGGGTAACTGCTAGAATTTAATGTACAGACATTACGCTAAGTAACATTTTAACACCAACAATAACAAAAGTCATAATGTCCCTACTAATTTTGAGGTTGGCAACAAAGATGAAAATGTTGATTGGCCATCTTGACACCCTTAATATCTTTTTCAACATGAATAGCTTGTTTAAAGCTTTGAAAACTAATCAGATAACTGCATAGAGAGCATTGCATCAAGAACCTATCACTATCACTACATCAAATCCATGGAACAATGCTTAAGATAGTAAAACCTAATAGTACAGAAGATCTGGATGCATAATTAAACAATGATGATATTTCTTCTTTTCCATTTAGCTACACATTTTATGTAAGATGGATACCCGAATTGGGTGAGACCACACTGTGGGACAAAACTATAAGAATAACACAAAAACCTACAACATGGGGTTCCTCCATGACCTTGTTGTGTACATCTTGCCATACAAGTAAAAGCAACAAACAGTCTTCTTGTTCAGCCAGGCAGAACACCATGTAGCAATCTACCATCAAGGCAGGCAGCTGTTAGGACTCTAGCTAGGAGAGTCCTAATTGAGAGGGACATTTATGCAAAACTTACCTAAGCCGACCCCTATTAAAGAGGTGAAGAGACCGGCTAGGATTAGGAGGTTGTTTCTTAGAGAAGAATTAGGAGTTGTAAAGGAATAGGAGTCTTGAGTAGAAATCCTATTAGGAGTTGGTTAGAAGTAGGAGTCTTGAGTAGGAGTCCTATTAGGAGTTAGGGTTTAGAAACCCTATAGATAGCCATGTATTCCTTCTCTTTTTATAAGCAATAGATGAATCTTTTCTGCAGCCTTTGAGCAGCAACTTGGAGGGAGGAACCCCTATAGAGCTCTAAGGAGGCCAATCCCCTAAAGAGATCAACCCTAAGTTTAGAATCTGCAAGGGTTCTAACACCTGGTATCAGAGCAGCGTTCTTGGCATCTCGCTGCCCTTCCACAGCCATCCATCAACCCTCCACAACCACCCAAAGCAATTCCCACAATTGCTTAATAGATCGTTGCCAAATTTCGCCGTCATCTCCACCACCACGGATCATCCTTTGATCTCCCCGTGAATTGCAACAGGTTCTGGTTTTCTACCTTACTGCTACTGCAATTTAGTTATCCTTATTTGAAAATCCCAAAAAAAAATTATTCCTATATTGCTGCATAAACTTTTCGTCATAAAGTTTTCATCTCTACGACGAAAGATACATTGCAGAATTCCAACCGTATAGCACCGTCTGTTTGATCTTGCTATTGTGTTTTTTCTATCTAAATCTCTACGAAATTTTTATGATATCTTTGACATTTCCTAACAGTAGATTTCCTTTGGTTTTGTCGAAAAATTCTCAATATAAATCATTGATATTTTACGTCTAATCTGCTATACTTGAAAATCTGTACTGTAAAATTTCAACCGCATAGCACTGTTTGTTTGATCTTGATACTACGTTGTTTCTATCCAAATCTCTACGAAATTTTTATGATAGCTTTGACACTTTCTAACAGTGGATTTCCCTTTGGTTTCATCAAAAAATTCTCAATATAAACCGCTGATCTTTTACGTCCAATCTGCTATACTTAAAAATTTGTGCTGCAGAAAATTTCAGCCGCATATTGTTGCCTTAACTCATCTATTTGCAATCTTTTTTTAATGAAACTTCTTATACACTTCATAGATCAATTTGGCTTCCATCTAAGATTGATCTATTAAGAAATTCATCTCTAAAAACGATTTTGTGTTGCTGCAAATTTTCGTCGTAACCCGCTGAAATTTTTCGACGAGAATTCTGTAATCGCAACTTGCACCAATTTCCTTGCTGTTATACTGCCGAAATTTTCTTGATTAAATTAGATATCCTTGCTGTCATATAAACTATGATTTTGCTATCAATTCCCTCCTCAATTCTCTCAAGTTTTTAGTGGAAATTACGTCGAGAAATCGTTGTTTCTTCAACGACAATTCTACTCTTACAAGACATCACATACTTGTTGTAACTTCCACTTATTTCTATCAAACCTTTGCTATCATCTACCACAGATCCAAAACTTTCATCTATAGCCCTAAAACTCCACCAAACCACACCCTCAAACTGCACCCAAAATAGCCACAAAATAAGCCTAAACCGTAGCCTACATCCACCAATCCACCAACCCTTTCGACCATCACCTCTCTCAACCAATACATGCCTTTAACCCGACGACAAAAGAGAGATCTTAACATCACAGATTTGACGGCATATACTATGGCATCTGAGGAGGTAATCAATGCTAAATTCAAAGCCTTCGAGGCGCGAATGGAGGATAAGATTCGGACGCTCTTTACCGAACTCAGATTGGGCCGACCACTAAGCCCGAAAAAATCACATCAAGGAGAGAGCTTTGCCCAATCGCATCAAGCCCGATGATATGACTTCCAAGAGAGGGGAAGCTCTATGACCAACCCCAACTATCCATGCATGAGAGTGGACTTCCCTAGATGGGAAGAAGGAGACCCGATTGGTTAGATCTCGTGCGCGGAGCGATATTTTCGGTACCATAAAACCGCGGATGCATCTATGGTGAAAATTACAGCTATACATCTTGAAGGAGATGCTATACAGTGGCTTGACTGGTTTGAACATACTTATGGAGTACTTTTATGGCGACAATTCAAAGGACTGTTGATCCGCTTCAAACCAACCGATTACGAAAATATTGACGGACAACTAACAAAAATCCAACAAACCTCTACCATTCAAGAGTACCAAACAAGATTTGAAAGGTTATCTAATCAAACTCGTGATTGGTCTCAAAAACAGCTATTGAGGACCTTCATTGAGGGCTTTAAGCCGGAGATCCGAGGAGAAGTTAAAGCGCGACAACCATATACGCTTATGGCAGCTATCTCTTTCGCACGACATCAAGAGGAGCAATTGAACCATGAAGCTCAGAGGACTAGGGTCGCTCCTCAACCAGTAATATTGAAGCCCTCAACCCCCCCTACTGTCGACCAAGTCCCTACACCAAAGAGGTTAACAAGAGAAGAGCTTCGGGAGCGATATGCGAAGGGGTTATGTTGGCATTGTGACGAGCCGTGGAGCCGTGAGCATCGCTGTAGTAAAGGGAGTCTTCTTATGATTGAACAAATAGAAGAAGAGGTCATTGAACATCCATAAGAGAGCCTTGAACATGAAGAAGAAGATGCAGAAGAAGAGCCACAACCGATCGAAGTTACAGTACATACACTAGCCGGCTACTCAAACCCGCAAACGATGAAAGTTGAAGGTCTTCTCAAACAACAACTGATCACTGTTCTCATCGACACGGGCAGTATTAATAACTTTCTAAACAGTAAGGTTACTATCCAGATGGCCTTACCTATCGAGAATTACAACAGGTTTGACGTTAAGGTCGCCGATGGATGGATTTTGAAGTATGATTGTAGGCGCCTACAAGTGAAACTGTTGCTGATCATGAGGCCTTACCAAGAGATAATTGCATATTTCTTCCTTCTCCCTTTTGATGATCATGAGGCCATGCTCATAATTAAATGGTTGACGACATTAGGTGATATTTCTTGGAATTTTATGCAACTAATTATGAAATTTTATAGTAAGGAGAAACAGGTGATACTGAACGGGAAACGTGGGAGCGACGTAACGACGATTTGCACACAACAAATGGACAAGGTTTTGCATAAAGCATGCAACAGATTTTTGGTACAAATTGAGCAGCAAACTAAGGGAGAGCCAATAGAATTTGAAGATCCAAACCTACTTCCTTTGCTTGCTGAATTTTCAGATATATTTGACGAACCGTACAACCTACCTCTTACCCGTCGGCATGATCATTATATAACGATTCTTTCAGGCAAACCTCCAGCAAATACTCGGCCATATCAATATCTACATCTCCAGAAGGATGAAATAGAAAGGATTGTAAAAGAGATGCTCGAAACAGGAGTTATTCGGCCAAGTTGCAACCTCTACTCTTCACCGGTGCTACTTGTACGCAAGAAGGACGGAACATGACGAATATGCATTGATTACCGAGCTCTCAATGGCATAACCATCAAGGACAAATACCTTATTCCAATAGCAGATGAATTGCTAGATGAAAGGGAGCACAAATCTTCACAAAGCTGGACCTTTGATCCGAGTATCATCAAATATGAGTGTGCAAAGAAGACATACCGAAAACCACTTTTTGAACACACAATAACCACTATGAATTTTTGCTTTCTTCAATAGAAGGTGGAATATCTTGGGCATATCATATCAGAGGAAGGTGTGACGGTGGACCCCTTCAAAATTGAAGCAATGCAAAACTGGCCTACCCCGAGGAACATAAAATTGCTACATGGCTTTCTGGGTTTAACAGGCTACTACCGTAAGTTCATGAAAAAACTATGGAAAGATCAATGCACCACTTACTTTCTTACTGGAAAAAGATGTCTTCCAATGGTTGGACAGAGCCTTCGCTGCTTTCGATAAACTTAAGGCAGCCATGACGACGACGCCGGTGCTAACACTACCAAATTTCAACCGACCCTTCATTATTGAGGCCGATGCATCTTGAGTCGGAATTGGAGCCATTCTCATGTAAGATGGTCGACCAATAACATACACTAGCAAGGCATTATCTCTCTCCCATCAAAATAAGTCAACATATGATAAGGAGATGCTCGCCATTGTGCGCGCAGCAACGAGGTGGAGACCCTACTTGATTGGTCGACGATTTCAAATTAAAACCGACCATAAAAGCCTCAAGTACTTTTTGGAGCGAAAGATATCATCCCCTGAGCAGCAAAAATGGGTAACAAAACTTCTTGGATTTGATTATGAAATAACTTACAAAAAGGGGAAAGAGAATGTTCTTGCAGATGCGCTTTCGCAGCTACCCGAGCAAGCTGAAGTTTCGACCGTTTCACTTCCGACCAGTGACTTCCTTGAGGATATTAAGATGGAATGGTAGGAAGATTCAGAGACTAGTAAGATTATAAAAAAATTGGAGGAAGCACCAAGCTCCGTGGCTCATTACAATTGGGACTCAAAAGAATTACACTATAAGGGATGCATTGTGCTTATGATAAATTCTACTTACATCTTCACGAGCAAATTTTGGACAAAGTTATTCCATATGCAGGGTACTAAATTGAAAAGGAGTACGACATATCACTCACAAATCAACGGCCAGACAAAAGTTGTAAATAGGTGCTTGGAGACAACCCAAAGCCACCTACCAAATATGACTATCCAAGGAGAACTCCAGACCCAGCCAAGTGCTATTATTGATCGACGGATCGTGACTCGACGACGACGACCCACTACTAAAGTGCTAATACAGTGGGTGAACCTACCAACAGAAGATGCCACTTTGGAGAACTATGACGACTTGAAGATCAAATTCCCAAAATTCATGAATCGTCAGCCTCGAGGACAAGGCTGATTTGAAGAGGGCGAGTCTGTTAGGACTATAGCTAAGAGAGTCCTAATTGAGAGGGACATTTATGTAAAACCTACCTAAGCCGACCCCTATTAAAGAAGTGAAGAGGCCGGCTAAGGTTAGGAGGTTATTTCTTAAAGAAGAATTAGGAGTTGTAAAGGAATAGGAGTCTTGAGTAGAAGTCATATTAGGAATTGGTTAGAAGTAGGAGTCTTGAGTAGGAGTCCTATTAAGAGTTAGGGTTTAGAAACCCTATAAATAGCCATGTATTCCTCCTCTTTTTATAAGGAATAGATGAATCTTTTCTGCAGCCTTTAAGCAGCAACTTGGAGGGAGGAACCCCTATAGAGTTCCAAGGAGGCCGATCCCCTAAAGAGATCAACCCCAAGTTTAGAATCTACAAGGGTTCTAACAGCAGCATAAAATGTGCCTTGGCCAAACCCTGATGTGACGCCTTAAGGGCTGTGTTTGGCACGATATTCACAATTCGACATGCTACTAATCCATATGATATTGTTTAAACCACATGCTAGTATTAATTATTGTCATTTATTTGTAAATTAAATTCTTTACGAGCTATAGCTTATCCCTTTTTTTCAATTAGACCACCTTTCGAAATGTTTTTCCAATAAAAAAATTCAAAAATCAAACAAGTGCAGAGTTCATCGTCTTTAAGTTGTACCTGTGTAAGCATGCACCATTGCACATGCTGTAGCATGGGCATATCCAGTAGCACAGCTCACAGCACATGCAACTATATGTGGGCATGTGCTCGAGACACCAGCTGCCCTATGCCAATATCCCACCAGCATGATATGTGTACAGAAGCAAGGACACCCAAGCTGACAAGAGACCACCGCCAGTTTGGACAAGGCAATCATGGCAGGTTGGCTTAAGCACCTGATGCATTCAAAACTATCTTGAACAAATCCCATCTCACTACACCTTTTCTATTTCAGCGTGCACTCGTAGCAAGGATCCAGTTAAAACTATTCACATAATTAATTCTCCTTTATCAAGGAACAAAAATAACCCACTTACCATGTGTATTAATAGCATTATATAGAAAATAAAATATGTGCAAGAAAAATATCACTCCAGCAATCAAAAAGGCTAATAGCCTAATAGAGCTGTGGATTGGCCTGCTCAGTTAGCCTCTTTGACTGATGGGCCTGAGTAGCACATAAGCTTTCTAAAAGTTAAATGGGAGGAGGCTTGTGGTAGGCAGTATGCTAGGGATATATGGGGTCGAACCTTTGCTTGTATCGTGGGATAACTACCATTGTCATAAGAAACAATGGACGAAAAGAATTCTTTCTTCTCTGAATGGTTTCTATTAAGAATGGGCCTTGGCAACCTTGGCTACATGGATATCAAAAAATCAGGTCCAAAAGTTTATTTTAAGATTAAATCATGCACACAAAGAAAACCACCAGTCTTTTGTGCATTATCAGATCTTAGGCCCTGCACAATGGCAGAAATTATCAGTCAAATCCCATATAAATTCTCTAATACCATGACAAATTCTTAATGAGAAGGTAGGCATGCCTAAGTGGCAACAATGCATGCTAATCCTTCACTAGCCAAATTAAACTGAAAAATAGAAACCAGACCAAAAAAATTGGAAAGAAGTTAACAATGAAATCCTACAATAGAATCTTTGGTCATCAACCACTCCTGCAACAGACCACTCGTTTAATTGGATAATCAAAAAATGTTGGCCAATGTATGCAGTCCTACCCCAGCAAGGCACAGAAAAGCTTCTCGTGCCCATACTCTGGTCACGTAAGTCGCCGAGAAGCAACCATACTGCGGCACCAACGCTCGCCCTCTCCTTTAGTAGGATTATAATCTCACATAAGTTATGACCAATACAAGAAATTACTTGTATTCTTCAACATAATTTCTTAGTGGATGAATAATCAAACTCTTTAAAAATCATAAACAAAGAATTCTAGAGTGAAGGCACAACAATCCTTTGCAAGTTTACCAACCCAAAATTATAATTAATGACCTATGGTTTTTCACTTTTTCTCATTGAAAAAATACTCCATCACTATAGACATGAGGTCAGAAATATAAGTATCCAACCCATGTCTACTTCCCTATGTTTCATATAAAAAATATCATATCCATCACATGTATATTGTCAGTGGAGTTCAAGCTGCACAAACCAAAGATCAAAAAAAGCATTTGCTAGTCATGAAGTTACACTACCAGCATAGCAAGGCAACCAAAATATGGAAGCGTGCTGACACTGCAGTGGGTTGCCATATAATATTCATATCAGCCAAAATGCTTCTGTGGCAAATGCCACCAGCAATTACCATGTCTGCTTGTTACCAGCATTGAGGCATGCAATAAAACTGAAAATTTTGACATGCCCCAGTCCAATATCCATACCATGATGATAAGGTCCATGCCCTAACGCCCCAATCTAAGAAATATGACTAAAATCCATGGTAAAACAACTAGACCCATGATTAGCTGGTTATGAAAACCTACAAAAACAAGTAGGTACCTGATGTAGCATATCATGATTAAATTCACAAACCAAAGATATGTATCAAAGAACCAAAGTTGGTACCTGATGTGGTGTCAGATCAATCTTGCTTGGCTTAGCTCCTTGCAGCAGTGAAACTTTTGGTATAAAGTTCCAATAATCTTCAGGAAGTACTTCACTAAGACTCTGACTGTGAAACTTCTTTGGCAACTTTTCATTAACTTCTGCTATTATTGAAAGGCTTCTCCTACCTAGAATGTCTTTTGATGAGATCTTAAACTTCACTGGGGGGTACCACCCATTTGCTTTCCTCTGTTAGAAGATAGAAATAACCCCCTCCTAATCATTGCAAGGAGAAAAATGCAGTTCATAAAACAGACATCTAGTCTACTTACAGCACAGTACTTGCAACTCACTTGAGAATCTTTTGACACCCAATTCTTTGTTTGTGTAGTACATGCATGATAAGAGTAAAATAACGATTGTCAAAACCCAGATGCAAGGGAAAACATGACGAATTGTTAAACTACAAGCAAAATTTTCAAAGAAAAGTTACAAGTATATGACAGAATAAAGTTACAGTGCAAATAATCAGCCTGTTCAGTTTAGTGACAGGAAATTTTGTCCTTACTAACTAGAAAGTTAGACCAAGGCTTACTATGCCCCATTGTTGATACCAATCAGCAGCTAACACTTGGTACAGGTCAATACCATCGAGACCAGGAGAAAGGGAAAAAGATGAGGGGAGGAGGAGAAGAAGGAAGAATGTATGGCAGAGGGGGAAGAAAAGACGAAAGAGTGGAGGAAGTTGGGGAAAAGGAGGAAAAACAAGTCAAAGCAGATGAGGAAGAGGAGGAGAAAGCAGAAAAGGAAAAGTAGAAGGCATATTTTGACGGATGACGGTGACACACAAGAGCAACTATGAAGCAGCAACTACAAGGTGGTGGGGCGGCGATGATGTTATGAGGAGAAGAGGCAGAGAAGAGAAGGAGAGAGAAGCCTCATGGGAAACCGGAAAAAAAATGAGCTGCCACAGAAAATATTAAAAATTTCATATGGCAACGGAACCCCTGTTCCACACCGGACCAGATGATTTTAGTTGGACCAACAAATACCAATACGTATACAATAGTCAGAAGAGTAATGAGTAGAGTTTATTTCTTGTCAAAAAGGGTCATCATAATATATAAGCCTAAATGCTTCAATGATGAACTCTAACATGTCTGCAGTCTGTAATTATATAACATCGGAAAATAAGGGTGGTTTGCATGTGAATGTCCAGTGTGAAAGAAAATTTAGAGAAGAGATTGAAGTTCCAACACTACTGGCTGGTACTAATCGACTTTTATGAGTCTTATGACAGATCAAGATGCAAACTAGGCAATTTCATTCAGTTCAGTTTAGATTCAAGCTCAGCATCCAATAAGCTTATCACATCAAGCTTCCCAGGTGATATGCTCACCAATACTAAGCCATATCAATGGTAAGCCTTCAACACGATATTGATGCCCATCATACTTTCAATTATTTTTTATTCTCTTATTCCATTGCTGCTTCTCCTTCCCGAGTCACTACCAATAAGCTCAGCATCCAATAAGCTTATCACATCAAGCTTCCCAGGTGATATGCTCACCAATACTAAGCCATATCAATGGTAAGCCTTCAACACGATGCTGATGCCCATCATACTTTCAATTATTTTTTCTTCTCTTACTCTATTGCTACTTCTCCTTCCCGAGTCACTACCTCCTCCCCACCACCACTACTCCTCGACAGCTATTTGTTCATGTCACTATGTTGCTGCCTCTTCTAGTCACATGGTACCACACCACTCTCCATCTTCCACCACCTCTGTGTGTGTATCATAGTCCAACCAGTACTCACTGGTACCAATTCATAATTGATGTTACAAAACTGCACCAATAATTCTTAACTTAGACAACAACTGACATCTCAGAAATGACCAATGAATGCGGTCAAAAATTGTCCTGCCCAAGTAACTAAACAAGTTACCTTTCTGGTCTTCAAAATTTTCTTCAAGTTAATGAAACGAACTTTTGTGTTACGAGCCAGAATACTCCGAGTAGGAAGCAACAGCTTTGATCGGCACAATTTCAGCAACCTTCTCTGAAGAACAGTAAGGTTCTTTCCAAAAGCCTCTAGAATGTAAATACCTTCTCCAATGGCTTTCTCA